>NC_044037.1:238291198-239491198 GCF_901765095.1 Microcaecilia unicolor
TCTTTATACAGCGATACCCCAAGACAAAGCTCTCTTTTTTGTTTGGTGTGCATTAGAATCTAGACCTAGACCTCATGAGGTCCCATCTACATTTTTACATCAACTGACAAAGTTGGCCTTATGTGTAAATCATTTTCTTTTCTTGGATGAGCTGTACTTACAGACATCAGGAGTAGCTATGAGGGTGACTTCTGCCCCCACAATTGCTAATCTTTATATGTCAGAGTTTGAGTCAAAATTGATTTTGTCTTTCACCATTTTGGACGAAAATCTCTCTTTGGCGGCATTATATTAATGACGTTTTTGTCCTATGAAATGGGGATGAAGGAACATTTTTAGTGTTTATGTCTTAGCTTAACACTTCCCAGCAAGTGATTCAGTTTACGCATTCTTATTTGCATGAATGAACAGATACGTTTTTTGGATGTCGAGCTTAGACAAATGGCAAATGGGTTTGCTATGGATGTGTTTATCAGGCCAACAGACAGAAATACACTTCTGGAATACCATAGTTGCCATCCAAGAAGGTTAAAGAATAGCTTACCCTTTTGGAGGATTTGCACAGAGGATCAGAACTTCAAGAAACACTCAGAGATACTTTCCCAGAATTTGATTGACAGGAATTATCAAAAGAACATATTAAAATTGGCACATAGACAAGCCAAGTACAACAACTGTTAGCTACTCCTGAATGAAGTTGAAAACCCTGGCAAGGGGATCAATACTTTTGTAGATCGATATATGACTGGTGGGGAAGAGGTGGCAAAAATAATTCAGAAGAACTGTGATGTTTTAAGATCACACCCCCGATTTGCTCAGCTGCAGCTACGAGTTGTCTTCTCATGGGGAAGAAATTTAAAAGAACTATTGAGCCCCGCACCGCTGCCAACTTGTGATTTATCATATTCAATAGAAAGACCTTCAGAACATACTAAATGTGGTACTGGAGCTTGTAAAACGTGTGCTATGACTTTAGAGACCATTAATTTCACAAATTCAGTAGATGGTAGAGACCTTCAATTGAGGTTTGTTACAACATGTAATTCAGACCATGTGGTTTACATTCAAATATAGCATAACATAACACTTTGGGCCCTGTTTACTAAGCTGCGCTCTAAGCACACTAACTTTTTAGTGTGCGTAAAAAGTTAGCACTCACTAACACTAGAGACACCCAGAAGAATATATGGGTGTCTCTAGCATTAGCATGTGCTATTTTTTAGTGCATGCTAAAAAGTTAGCATGCCTACAGTGCAGCTTATTAAACAGAGCCGTTTGTTTTTATTGCCCACAAAACCTCACAGTTCTATGCGGGTTACATACAAAGAGTCTGGACAACCCAGGAAATATAGGATTCTTGACAATCAATTAAAAACTAATGAATTCATTTCCTTCCATAATAAATGTCTTAAGTAAACATCTAAAATGTACACTACATAACTTGATGCATAAACTATCAAGTAAGAAATTTCTTTACCTTGATGTCCCGGTGAAGGGGCGGGGAAACCCGCATTATCGAAACAAGATGGGTGTCCATCTTTCGTTTTAATAATATGGTCGGGGACATCCAAATCTTGACATTTAGGTCGTCCCTAGAGATGGTCGTCCTTAGACTTGGTTGTTTCTGATTTTCGGCGATAATGGAAACTAAGGACCCCCATCTCAGAAACGACCAAATGCAAGCCTTTTGGTCATGGGAGGAGCCAGCATTCGTAGTGCACTGGTCACCCTGACATGCCAGGACACCAACCGGGCACCCTAGGGGGCACTGAAGTGGACTTCAGAAAAAGCTCCCAGGTACATAGCTCCCTAACCTTATGTGCTGAGCCTCCCAAACCCCCCCAAACCCCACTACCCACAACTGTACAACACTACCATAGCCCTTATGGGTGAAGGGGGAAACCTGGATGTGGGTACAGTGGGTTTCTGATGGGTTTTGAAGGGCTCACATTTACCACCACAAGTGTAACAGGTGGGGGGATGGGCCTGGGTCCGCCTGCCTGAATTGCACTGCACCCACTAAAACTGCTTCAGGGACCTGCATACTGCTGTTATGGAACTGGGTATATTTGAGGCTAGCATAGAGGTTGGCAAAAAATATTTAAAAAAATTTTTTTAGGGTGGGAGGGCCACTGGGGGAGTAAGGAGAGGTCATCCCTGATTCCCTCCGGTGGTCATCTGGTCTTTTAGGGCACCTTTTTGTGGCTTGGTCGTAAGAAAAACCAGGCAAAGTCATCCAAGTGTTCGTCAGGGACACCCTTTTTTTTCCATTATGGGTCGAAGACACCCATGTGTTAGGCACACCCAAGTCCCGCCTTCGCTATGCCTCCAACATGCCCCCAGGAACTTTGGTCATTCCCACAACAAAAAGCAGTTGGGGATGCCCAAAATCAGCTTTCGATTATGCCCATTTGGGTGACCCTGTGAGAAGGACGTCCATCTTCCGATTTGTGTCGAAAGATGGGCGTCCTTCTCTTTCAAAAATAAGCCTGCAAGTGTCCAAAAGACCAATCCTGCTATCTGTGCAGCAAATGAAAGGTGCTGGATGAGAACTATTCCTAGGTACTTGAATTCTGTAACAACAGAGATTGTTGTATTGCCTATAGTAATGGATAAAGAAGTAGAAAAGGATTTGTCTGCAGTGAGAGAGACCTACAGTCTTTGTGGAATTAAGAACCAAGCAGTTTGCTGCTAGCCAATCAGATGTCACATTCAGACAGTATCGAATCCTGATATGATCAATAAAAAGGGAATTGAGATAATCAACCAAGAGAATAACTTCTGCTTAATAGAATACTTTAACCCATGATCATGTAGACGTGCTGAAGGAGGACTTAGGAAAATATTAAATAACAGAGGTGCTAAGACTGAACTCTGTGAAATGTCACTGGACAGAGGGCAGGTGGTGGAATTTGATGAAGATCCTGAAACTCTAAATGTCCTGTCCCATAGATGAGAGGTACCCCAGTCTAAAAGTTTGCCCATGATGCTAATGGATGTAAGTCTGGTTACTAATAAGGCATGATCCACCAAATCAAAGGTGAAGGAGAGATTCAATGAAACAACTGTTTTAAAAGTCTCTGTTCTGTATTGTGGATGGAAGCCCAATTGCCATGGGTGCAGTACAAGTAGATTCTTGATACATTGTAGTAATTGTTGAAAAACATTTTTCTCTGTCAGCTTGGATAGATAGCAAAGATTCAAGATTGGTTAGTAATTCTCAACCAAAGAACGGTCTGCATTCACTTTTTTTTCAGAACAGGTTTCATAAAGGTATGTTTCCAGTAAATAAACTTTTAGGGACCAATTGTAAGGCAAGAGGCATCAGGCTGTACTTCAGTATTTTATACCTGAACGAAGGAATCAGGTCCAAGAACAGGTTGTAGAGTGGGTGGAAGAGATCATTTAACTTAAAGAAGCTAATGAAGGGAGATTGAAGTATGACCAAAGATGAGTGAGAGAGGCAGCCTTTGAGTCATCAAAAAATATTGAGGATGGTACTGGTGTAAGAATAGGACTGAGAGCCATAGCAGAATTAGCAGGTATAATTGTAAGGGTAGACTGGAGCTGATTTATCTTATCTATAAAGTGATCAGCTAGTAGTTCAACAGAAGTATTGGCAGTACAGTCCTAAGAAGCAGTGGAGGTTAATTGAAAAAAGTTATGACAAATAACATAAGACAATGATTGCATGAATACATGTAATTTTTCTCCTGAAATAGAGGCCTGTGAAGGTATTCATAAGCCACTTCCAAAGCACTATGTTGATGGATATTTGTGTATAAGACAACAACATCCAAGGTAGCCATAATCAACCCCTGAGATTCAGGTATATTTATAGTAGCCAGAAGTAGGATAAATTATGAAGAATCCCTCACATAAGCACTTGTAAAGTCAGAGATGCATTCAGTAGCTATGATCGAATATTGTCATGTGCAACAGGTGCCAAGGGGATTAAGGTTGAATAAGGAACCTTGTTTGGGGGGAAATGATGATTATGTTTGCAGATGGAATGAAGTTATTACAAGTTGTTCACTGGATTTAATATTACTGACAGCAGATGCATTGTAGGACGTTATCTACAAAGAGAGGAGATACAAGAGAAAGTTAGTTTAACCCTTTAGTGTCCAATGTTCCCGTAATAATGCATATGGGAACAGATTGATGGGATCATTGGACACTAAAGGGTTTTAATGCAACAAATACAGGGATCTCCATTATATGAACCGAAGGCGGCTGAACTTCAGATTATAGAGAAGTATAGGCAAGAACAAAATTGGCTAATTTCCATAGGGATGAGTTTGATTATACTAAAGGCAATGTATACCCTTGAAGTGACAAATATTGCTGCCTACGTAAAGGTAGAGAGGTAAGAATACTAATTTAACACATATCATCCCGGCACCTAACTTTGGGTACCATTTATTGAATTTTCTCCTTGGAGCCTAGTTTGAGGCAACCTGTTATAATTAGGATGCAAAATCCTGTTAACACCAAGAGTGCTGGTTAAATCTGAGACATTACATTTGTGTCCAGAAAAAATCTGTATGGAATATTTTCCATTCACCTTTTACATTGCTGAATTTAAGATAGAACCTTCATTATAAAAATTGCCTATTTACCATAACTTACTCTAAACAGTAGCTTTTATCTGTTTTCCACTGACAACCACTCTATTAAAATCCTGATGCAAAGAAGTGGAGAAGGTGAACTAGAAGTGCTGGTATCAGCCCAGAATTACTGTCGGGTAAACCTTTAAAGGTAGGTTTTGAATAAACCTGTTATTTGCAGTCAAGGCTTTTGACTAAAGTATCTGAAATCATTTATGAAGATAAAAGTGTTTTGTAAAAAAAAAAAAGAGAAAGAATAACACTATTAGGAGTTAATGCAATGCTTCTATTTATGCTATTTAATTTAGTACTCTTGTTACGATAAAGAGGGAATTCAGCTACATACCAATAGTACTACTATGCACAGCCATTACATTAAGAGTTTCCAATGTGATGAAAATTAAATAGGATTATTGCATTCTATTATAAACAAAGACAAACATATTTTGGCATATATTTGCAGTATTCCAAAAGAAGTATCTGTAACATAGGCATACCATGGTGCAATTTTCAAAACTACCCATCACAGTTGTTTTTACAAATGGACATTGTTCCAGTTCTCAAAGGAAAAGTGACTGCATGCTTTCCATTTGAAAACTGCCTAAGGAAAACCTACCCATTGAGTTTTTCACCTCCTTTGTTCTGTGGTTACATTTCCCTAAAACACAACAGGGTCGATATATAGTGCTTAAACCATGCTAAGCTAGCTGGCTGTCAATATTCAGCAACACTAAATATGAAGTTATGAAGGCTTTCTAGTTATTCAGTGCCTGTGCCTGCATATCTAACCAGGCAAGTTGGACCATGTAAATAGTAGTCCTAACTAGGCTCAGTTTGGTGTGCAGGTATGTATCAGCGATATCTGCATAACTTTAGGATGTTGCTGCAGACTCAGATATTAAATGCTGGTACATGGCTATGGCTTGGCAATGAATATCTGGGCCTCTTCTTAGCTGGGAGTGAACATCCCCCCCCCCCCCCCCCCCCCATTCAGCTGGTGGCGGGTAGCACTGTTAATGTCTGCCACTAACTTTGAACCTGGATATTCAATGCCGGGCCATATCCAGTTGCTGGCATTGAATATCTGGGCTTTTTTTAAAGCTGGCTAGCACATGCCTGGTGATATTCAGAGCTAACCAGCCATTTGTTAATGCATAAAGATTGGACAGCTGTTTATACAGTCCTAGTTATGCGCTAACACTAGCTGATCAGCACTCGATATCGGGAGGTAACCTGACTCCGCCCCCAAAATGCCCCAGAACACCCCTGGCATAGCCCGTTTGCACTTCAGCACTAACTGGTCATTTTTAGTGAAGATAACCAGTTAAATGCCAGTGAAAATGATCTGATAGCCATCGATAAGCGAGTTAGTCAGCCACTGTTCCCGGCCAGTTAACTCATTTTGAATATTGGCCAAAATGACTTTTGTTGGCTGAATATTGACCTGAACACTTATGGTTTTGAAAATTATGGTATTGTGCAGGGCATGGCAAAGTCTGGGTTACTTGGCTGGGCTTCTTCACCACTCCAACAATACAAACCACAAATCCAACTCCCAATCTTATCCGGGGTTTTCAGGTTTCTAAACACCTTGCAAAAATCGCACAGTGCAAACAAACAAAGATTCCTCCAGATCTGAGTAGAAAGTACATTAACATCCCAAAGTCCTAGGGTCAGTCTTTGAGGAGGGGTAAAATTCAATCACTGTGTCCTTTTCCCCTCCTCTTTCTTGACAGTGTCTCACAGTTCTTTCTTGCAGTAGCAATTCAAAGAAAACAAGTCCTTGCTTAACATCACTCTGGTTCACAACTATACAGTTGTGTCTGCAGCCAGGATTTCCAGTCTGGGTACCTGGCAGCCACCCGCTGGGCGGTTTGTTAAATTGTATCCAACTGAAACTCAATGTCACAGTTCACTGAGGATTTTGTAGACATATATTATATCCCCCCTCAGTCATATCTTATGTTATGGCTCAAGTTGAAGAGCCCAAACCTCTTAAACCTTTTATCATCTAATTCCACTATATTTTTTTGAAATGCAACAACCAGAATTGCAGACAATACTCAAGGTAAGGTCACACCACATAGCGATACAGAGGTATAATCCAGTCCAGATGATTTGCTGCTCTTTGATTTTCTTACTGCACTTTCCAGGTATTATCAGTAGATTTTCTTATTACACTTTCCACGTTCACTGAGACTTGTTTTGGTTCCTCTGTACAATCACCCTTGAATACCATTTCTAGCACAGGTTGATCTCTTACATCCTCCTCAATAGAGACTGAAATAAAGAATTAATTTAGGGGGTATTTTTCTAAAGCTTATCTGCAGCAGGGCCCATTTTATTCTCATGGGCCCTACTGCAGATAACTCAAGCTAAGCTTTAGTAAAATACCCCCTTAGTATCTCCACTATGGTTTTCTTCTCCCTGAGTGCCCCTTTTACTCCTTGATCTAATTGTCTCACTGACTCCTTATCTGCTTTTAATGTACCTGAAACAATTATTACTAAAAGTTTTTGCATCTGTGGCAAGTTTTTGTTCAAATTTTCTTTTACCCTTCCTTATCAATGATTTGCATCTAACTTGCCAGTTTAAGCATGTCTAAGACAGGAACATCACTTCTAAACAGACTGGAGGAGTAGCGTAGTGGTTAGGGCTGCAAGTTTGCTTTCCTTGGGTTCCTGGTTCAAACTCCACTGCTGCTCCTTGTGATTTTGGGCAAGTCACTAAGGGACCATTTTACTAAGCCACGCAAGTGTCTTCGCGTACTCAGTGTGCGGCAAAATGAAGTTACCGCAAGGCTACTGCGTGGCTCTTGCAGTAATACACACTGCCCCAAAAAATTTTTATTTTTAGCTGCGCATATCGGACATGCGCCAAGTGGTATTTGGTGCATGTAGGTCATTACTGCCCGGTTACCATGTGAGATTTTTACCACTAGGTCAGTGACTGGCGGTAAGGTCGCAAACCCAAAATGAATACATTGCAATTCTGATTTTGGCCCAAGTCCATTTTTGGCAAAAAAAAAATTTTTAAGGACTTTTTACATGTGCAGTGAAAAGTGATTCTGCGCATGCCCAAAACCCGTGCCTACACTACCAGAATCCATTTTTTAGCGCACCTTAGTAAAAGGACCCTTTAACGCTTCATTGTTTCACATAACAAATTAGATCATGAGCCTGACAGGGAACTACCTACTGCAACTCACTTTGAGCTACCAAGAAAAAAAGGTGGGAGTAAATAAGTAAGCTATGCACCCTTTTATTTAAATGCCATGGGCATGCATTTATAAATAGCTAATTTATATTTATCTAGTTTTATTTTTTCACTGTATAATCCACATTGTAAAACTGGAATATAAATCTCTGAAATAAAAAATTTTGAGAATAGTTTGACTAATTTTCTATTAATCAGGTCTAAAATTCTTTAATATAATTTAACACAGACATTTATAGTCCTCTTAACCACTAACATTTCAAGAAAGGTAACTGTGAAAACATAATTTTAAATGACAATATATCCAAAATTTGTCCCTGAATAAAAAGAAAATCCTATAAACAAGAAATTAACAGAAGTATTTATAAAAAAGACAAGTTTTTAAGTAAATCTGAAAATGTGATAACTAGTAACAGCTCCCAGTTCAGTTGGTAAGGTGTACCAACAATAGTCCTGTTTCATGTTGCTACCAAATGACATGTGTTTGAGTTGCAGTTCTAGAGATTTATTTATTTATTTTTGTTACATCTGTACTCTGCACTTTCCCATTCATGGCAGGCTCAATGCAGCTTACATATTATATACAGGTACTTATTTGTACCTGGGGCAATGGATGGTTAAGTGACTTGCCCAGAGTCACAAGGAGTTGCCTGTGCCTGAAGTGGGAATCGAACTCAGTTCCTCAGGACCAGAGTCAGGTTCTTGTTGGAATATGCAGATACAAAAGAAAACAAATTTTAGGCCATAAAACATCTTAAAAGTTTTTTTTGCTACCTACATTGGAGAGTTTCCATCAACAGGTTGGTTCATGTATGTTTTTATTTATGTCCTTATTTCCTTGCCTATTTCTTATCATTTTTATCATTTGCATTGTTTACAAACATACTTTTCTGTTTACATAATTTTTATCTTTTATTGGTTGTATTTTTATTGGTTGCACTTTTAACATCTTTATTATTTGCATTATAATATTCAGCCTTTTCTGTTAATATTATTTAATTGTTATAACTTTGTATTGTTATTTAAGTGTTTGTATAGTATTACCCATACACTTACTCATTGTATTTTTGTTGTCTTTTATTATTTTCTAGACTCCTGAGGCAGGCCATTGGCTGAAACACAGTGCTATGTCGAGTCTTTTTATCAATAAACTTTCTTTTAAGAAATCAGGCTCTCTGTCTTATCTCTGGAATCCATGGTCAGTTTCCAACTCTTTCTACTGCTATTGCATCTCATGAGATTTCAGAGTTCTCCACTTTGGTGGACTTCTACTGGATCTTTAAAACCATAGTCCATAGGAAGCTATGTAGAGTAGCATCAACTTTAAAATTTGTGTCAAGTTCCCAGAGTGAGCATATAAAGGTACTGTGATTATAGTCAAGCATATTTTTATAAAGTGAAGATGCAACATGAACTTTTCAAAAGATCTAATTGAGAAGTAATGCTTGGGATGGCATAAGATAAGTTAAGTAATAAACCTGATTTATGTAGGCAATGTTTCTGTTGCAACCATCTATAGTGTTGCGAGGAAGGGAGAAAGATTTCTACAAACTGTCAAATGGAAGAAATGTTTTGGTAGAAGTATCACAAACATCTGATATGGATATTATTCCTTTTGATATCCATTCTTTCCAGTATAGCATTGAATTATTTACCTCAATATGCGAATTACACCAAAGTGAGGTGAATATTGAATTGTGTAAAGAGTTATCCATAGACTGGTCTAGTTCCAACATACATTTTTGGGTGTTTGTAATTATTATATTATCATTTTTTTGAGAACGGTAGCGTTATGAATGATAACATTCTTAAGGAAAAAGGTTTAGCAAGATCTCGTTCCAGCTGCAACCATAAAGGAACATAACCATCAGGAGGGGAAAATGAATGACAACCTTGTTGCATAGTGAAAGCCTTATGGTACAAAAGAAATTCTGGGAACATCACACCAAATCTATTTTTAGGTGCCTTTAGCTTGGTCAATGAGATCCCAACAGCTTTTTCTTTCCATAGAAATGTGGATTATAGCAACTTATCAATTTGTTTGTAAAATGTATTGTGAAACAACAAGGGGATCATACTCAAGATGTAATTAACTTTTGGAGAGACCGTCATTTTAACTGTCTCTATTCTGTCCCACCATGATAAGTGAAGGAGATGCCATGAGAAGAGTAGGGATTTTAGAAAGGTGAGTATATGGTCTCTATTATGTTTAACTGAGTCCATTATATCAGTATGTAGATCTATACCAAGGTACCACATTTTTATGGGAGACCAGACTAAGTCATATGGGTGTATTAAGTCCAAGTGGGCATAGATGTTTAGAGATAAAACAGTTTTTGATTGGTTTATTTTATACCCAGAGAATTGTGAAAAGCTGTCAATCAGAGAGAAAAGAGTTGGAAAGAGAAATTTGGACAAGACATATAAATTAAAATACCATCTGCATAGGTAGATATTTTGTAGTTAGTTTATTATATTTTATCCCTGATATCTGACTATGAGATTGGATTGCCAAAATGAGTGTTTCAAGAGCTATATTGAAAAGGTAAGGGGAGAGAGGACATTCTTGGTGTGTACCTCTTTTCAGGGAAAAAGAATCAGATAGGTGATTACTTGCCAAAATTCTAGCAGTGGGGCTAGTATATAGTAGTTTAACTTTGTCAATATATAAAACCTTGCATAACATGGAAAAGGTAGGCCCAGTCTACTCTATCAAAAGCCTTTTCAGCATCTAGGGAGAGAGCAATGACAGGGACAGAATACTTTTTTGCTAAATTTGTTAAGTGGAAAAAAAAGTCTTTTGAGTTATACATAAGGGCTCATTTTCAAAAGAGAAGGGTGCCCATCTTTTGACATAAATCGGAAGATGGGCGTCCTTCTTACAGTGTCTCACAATTTGCCTTAGGATTAAAGCACAAAATGTACTGCACTGAATGAAGGTCATATTGATATGATTCACAAGTGTGAAAAGGTGAACTATGATAGGGGATAACAAGGAGCAGGATTGACCAATTATGGTGTAATGAAGATACTTGTCCCTTGATTGCCCTATATAAAGGGCGCTCACCTAGGGGTGAGTGGGAGAGGGGTGGGTGGTTGGGACTATAGAATCAGACCCTATGCAAGTGAAAAGATGTCTTTTTTTAATAGGATAGAATAGAAGGAGGTAAAGTCAGCAGTTTAGCAGGAAGATATTAAGAGCAGGACACAAGTAACATTAGTTTACAATCAAACCAAGTCTGAAAATGCCCAGCTTAGCTCAGACAGCTCTCAAGGTAAACTAAGTTCTGTTTTTTTTTTTAAATCTTTTACCACTCAGCTTTATACAATTGCCCCTCCTCCAGAGGTACACACTCTATGAGTCACCAGATGCTATGTAACCAAATTGATTGGATTAAGTCACTTGTCACAGGTTCAAAACACAGTTCTCCAGAGTCACCAGATTCTATGTAACCAAATTGATTGGATTAAGTCACTTGGCACAGGTTCAAAACACAGTTCGAATTAAAGCAGTACCAGCATAAAAATATAAAATCACAATGCAAGAACAATTTTAAGCCATAGGCAATAGGATGAAGACAGATAGAAACTTTTAGAGGTCAGACCCTCTGCAAGTGAAAAGACAGGTCTAATTTTTTAAATAGGATAAAATAGAAGGAGGTAGATGTAGCAGTTTTATCAGGAAGATATTAAGAGTAGGACACAGGTAATATCAGTGCACAATCAAACCAAGTCTGAAATGGGCATCATCACATTTGCCGCACCAGAATCGCTAGTGTGGCTTTGTTAAAGAAGCCCACAGAGTATTTGTGAAAAAGTAGGAAACACCTTACCTTAAAAGATAAGAAGTTTTGATACTGGGTTTAGTTACTTCCATAATTTGATAGGTGTCTATATTTTTGATAAATAATTAAGGTGAAGACAATTTTAATGTTATTTATGCAGATAGTGATTGATGGCTAAAGGTGACTAAAATATACTTGCAAAGTTCACAATGTACATACTTTTACCTCATTTAGGGGCCTGTGGTAGTGTAGGCATGGGTTTTGGGCACGTGCCGATCCATTTTTCAGCATGCCTGCAAAAAAAATGCCTTTGCTGAAAATGAACATGCGGCAAAATAAAAATTGTTGCATGTCCATTTTGGGTCTGAGACGTTACCGCCACCAATTGAGTTAGCGGTAAGGTCTCTCACGGTAATCGTGTGGTAATTGCCCATGCACGTCCAGTCAGAGTTACCACCTGATTTTTGCCATGTGCCAGAAAATAAAATATATTTTCGGGCATGCGCAAAAAATGAAATTACCGCATAGGCCACGTGGTATCCGGGTGGTAACTTCAAATTGGTGCACATTGAGCATGCTTAGGTGCCTCTGCAGCTTAGTAAAATGTTTACTTTTTCTTTTAAAAGCCACCAGGCTTCACCTTTACTGAGGCCAAATCATAAAACAAAAGCAAGAAACAGCAACAACAAAATAACATCCAGTTCTCCTGCACTTCCCCAAGCTTCTTATCATATTTGCCGTTGTCCCTGTTTGTGTGCTATTCATATGTTTGACATTCCAGTTTGTAAACTGGCTGTTCATGGTAGACATCCTCAGCACACCGATGTCCATCTCTCATATTTTTAACAAGGTATTTTTTGTTGGAAAATACATGTAAGATGGACGTTCGTTTTGCATATTATGAACTGGACATTTCTATCACACTAGTGATAGTCAGCTGACTTGCAAATTATAAATGTTTTTAATCATGTGATTAATCACAATTAAAACTTGTAATTGAAATGCAGTAGTGGTACACACCCTCTAACATTTCCCTATGAAAACAGAACCCTATATCCCCCCCCCCCCCCATATTTCCTCCTTGCTTGATTCAAGGATGTAGCAAGAAAGCAGTTTTGGGATGGGCCAATGGGTAGGCTGGGTGGCACACATTTCCTTTCCCCACCCCTAGCATGCTGAAGTTGCAAACCCCCATCAAAAACGGTCAGTGCTACAGATGCTGGACTGCTGATAGCACAACTACATTTAAAGCTACCTTAACAGACAGTGTTAAATGCAATCACGCTAACAGCCATCATGACAACTAACACACAGTACTGATTCACACGCTAGCTGTCACCAAAGAGCTCTTCTCTGCTCCACCCCTGTCATGCCTATGTAGCACTCCTGCCTATGATAAGCAGCTGGTGGTGTTTTTTTTTACTGTGCTGACTGGTTTTAATGTTGCGATAACCGTTAGCGTGTGTCAGCACTAATATCTACTATGCGGTAAAACCCACATTAGCTGTTTAATGCAGCTTAGTAAAATTCCCCTTTAGTTCCTTTCCTTTGTAAAGGCAGTTTTAATAAAATAATGATTTAGCATGATTATGTTTGTATACCAAATGTCAAACTCTTTTGTTATTAAAGTTGCATCTCTGTTATTAATGTTCACCAAGGCTTGCAGAAGAAACAAAGTCAGTTATCAATGAATAATTCAAACTCCAGAGCTGTCAGGCCTCATTATTTTAAATAAGGCTTGGTAGTACCAGTTGTAAGTGGCTAATTGCACCATTTAAACTTAAAGTGTTTGAATGTTTTACACAGTAATTGAAATCATGATTTAAAAAAGTTTTCATGCATTCTGAAGGAGTTCATAATTTTATTCAAATCTAGGTGGGCACACAGAAAGGCAACCTGATGTCTGCTCCTTTTTAAACAGAAACTAGTTAATATTTAGTGGTGGACAGGGGTCATTTTTTTTTTAATGCCGCTGTCTGAATAAGTGGCATTGCTGAACATATGTATATTGTGGTTGTTACCATCATGTGTGGAGCTAAGTAGTTTAAACTGAACTGCATTGCTATTCAGACAGCAGCTGAATATTGCTGCTATAAGTTGAGGTTGCAGGGGGTCAATTTAGGATTAATGTTAGGAAGTACTTTTTTCATGGAGAGGGTGGTAGATGCCTGAAATGCGCTCCCATGAGAGGTGATGGAGATGATAATTGGAATTCAAAAATGTGTGTGATAAACAGGGCTTTTTTTGAGGGGATACTTGGGGGTACTGAGTACCGGTACCTTTTCCATTGTCTTCTAAAATTGACCCATGGACTCCAAATTTTAATGAAAGAGCTCAGGCTCTACACAGCAATTCTGCCTTGTCATAGATTCTGTGACTGGTTGCAGGGGGTCTGGCTATTGTGGGATATGTCCCTCAGTGATCACCCCACCCCTGAAGGGTGGCTTAGTATTTGAGTACTGGCACCTTTTTGGCTAGAAAAATCATACTGGATAAACACAAAGTAATCCTGTGCTTAGATGGCAAATCCAGTAATTAGGAAGCAAAACCAGTACCAGGCAGACTGGATCATGACTGGACAAATTTGGATGAGCTGGAGTGGGGCTTTGATAACAGCTTCAGTAATTGGGGAGCAAGGCTAGTGCAGGGCAGACTTCTACAATCTGTTCTGAAAATGGCAAGGGCAGATTAAGATCAAGTATACATATATCATATCACATCATATGCTATGAGTTTATTTAGTTGGGCAGACTGATGGACTGTACAGGTCTTTATCTGCCATCAACTACTATGTTACTATTGTGCTTATTTTAAAAGCATATTGTCATCTCAAAATGTCCAAATGGAC
This sequence comes from Microcaecilia unicolor, assembly GCF_901765095.1. Lineage (NCBI taxonomy): Eukaryota > Metazoa > Chordata > Amphibia > Gymnophiona > Siphonopidae > Microcaecilia > Microcaecilia unicolor. The sequence continues at coordinate 238,305,658 of NC_044037.1, forward strand.
ATCCACGTGTTTGAAACATCCAAATCCAGATTTTGCAAAGGCAGAAAAAGGAACATCCAACACTGTAGGGAGATATATTGTAGGCATGTTTTGGGCGGGACCAAGGAAGGCCCAAAATCCGAATGTCCAACAGTGATAACCTAATGGAAAGTAATGTCCAAGTTTAAAAAGAAGGATGTCCTTAGTTGGACCTTTTTCAATCACGTCTAGGGTACAAAAAAGGGCTCTGACTGAGCAGCTGGCCACTGGAGGGATTAAGGCATGCCAACTCCTTAATCCCCCAGTGGGTTGCTGTCCCCCTCTCTCTCCCCTGAAAGTGAAACTGGAAAGGCTCTCTGATAGATTCACATGGGCATTCTGAACAGGGGACTAGGCAGAAATGAGGAGTAGCACAGTAGTTAGTGCAGTGGACTGTAAACCCAGGGACCCAGGGTTGAATCCTGCTTTAACAAAATTGTGTGCCCTTCAGGAACAGAAACAAATACCTACTGTACTTAAATACATAAGCCACCTGCAAGACTGAAGGCTATTGAAGTGTTGTACATTCAGGTACAGAATGCATTCTTTTGTTCCTGGGGGGTGGGGTGGGGCTCACAATTACAAAATAAAAGTAAAGTGGGAGTTGAACCTGGGTCCCTTGGTTTAAAGTTCACTGCATGAATCACTAAGCTGCTCCTCTGATCTGTAAGGAGATCTGTGTGGCTATTCTAAGAATACTGGCAGACAGATGTCCTTGTCCCTGCTTGTTTGCCATTCATATGTTGGACATTCCAGTTTGTAAAATGGCTGTTCATGGCAGACATCCTCAACACATGGATGTCCATCTCACATATTTTTGAACAAGAAATTTCCTATTGGAAAATACATGTAAGATGGACGTTCGTTTTGCATGTTATGAGCAGGACGTTTGTATTCTGACTTGGACGTCGTTTTGAAAATGCCCTTGCTACTGTAGTAAAGCACAAACGTAAAAAGAGAGTGTTCCCATCTGAACTCTCTTAACCTCTGCAGTTTTCAATTGAGATATGTGTTGTTCAAGCCATGGAAGAAGTCCCAGGTTTCTCCAGCACTTGCAAAGAAGCAGCCTTACCAGAGCTTAATATTTTGTTGAACCCGGTGGATTGACCCAGGATTGCAGATGAGTTCAGCCACTGAAAACTACACCATAGAGAAGTCTGCCTAAAGGAAGTGTGGTAGCTCTTGGAGAGGATGAGCTGGACTAGCAAAAGAGGACAGGAAGAAAACACTGCATTGGTGGATAGAACAACTGACAGTTGTACTACTACTACTATTTAGCATTTCTATAGCGCTACAAGGCATACGCAGGTTTGGTCCAGGGACTGGTGGTGAAGCTGTGTTTCAAGGAGTGATCTTGAAGTTTCTCCTATAGCAAGGGCATCTCTGATCAGCTCTTATGGTAAAGTCTACTACTATTATGTTAGAAACCATATGATGCACTATTAGTAGGCTGTAGAGGATTTTTTTCTGACCATATGGCTACTATGGGCCTTGCTTTAGAAGACTGTAAGTCTTGAGCCCTTGCCCAGAAGACATTGGGAATTGATACAGTGGGGACATTGTAGATTTAACTCAGAATGCTACCAGTCTGCAGAAGATGATATGGCTGTATGAGGTATCCTCAGTTTGTCTAGTAAGGTACAGAGACTGTAGAACTGTGTGAATCTCTGATGTATTAATTTCCTCACATCCACTAATGTCTATCTAGTGAAAATGTTTGAAATGTTTAATCGATATTCTCAGTATGCTTAATGAAGCTTTACCGGCAACTTCATGGCTTTTTAATATATACCAGACAAGAAGCATTCTGGCCACTAGTAAGACATTTTAACATAAGAAGGGCTATCAGTGGATAGTTTACTCAGTTGTTAGAGGCCTCAGCTGAAGAGGAAATTATAAGAACATTTCTCTTGGTGACTTTGTTGGAGACTGATAAGAATTAAACCTGACCCTTTATTTTAAATATTGTGATAAGCTGTTTATGGAAGGAAGAGTTTGGATTTTTCCTGATATTTGTTCTGCTGCCTACTAAATACTAGTGTAAGCAGTCATTTAAAGTGTGATCACTTTTATCAGCCAGATAGCTATATAAATGACCCTGCCTTCATTTAGCAGGAACACATGTAAATTAACATAAGCACATAAGAATATAAGAATTGCCATACTGGGTCAGACCAAAGGTCCATCAGACCCAATATCCTGTTTCCAACAGTGGCCAATCCAGGTCACAAGTACCTGGCAAGATCCCAAAACAGTACAGTACATTTTATGCTGCTTTAAACTAACTGCTTTTACCACATTCTCTGGCAATGAATTCCAGAGTTTAATTACATGTTGAGTGAAGAAATATTTTCTCTGATTTGTTTTAAATGTATTATTTTGTAGTTTCATAGCATGCTCCCAATTCCTAGTATTTTTGAAAAGAGAAAACAAGCAATTCACGTCTACCTGTTTCACTCCACTCATTATTTTATAATACCTCTATCATATCTGCCCTTAGCTGTCTTTTCTCCAAACTAAAGAGCCCTAGCTATTTCAGCTGTCCCTCATAAGGAAGTCATCCCATCCCCTTTTCTAATTCCACTATTTCTTTTTTGAGATACGGTGACCAGAATTCTAGACCATGTCAGTTGGAAAGACTATCCAATAGATGCAGGATGCCCAGTCCTGATTAGTTTGAAACCAACTGACTAGTTTTCCTAATGTGGATGTGGATAGTAACAAGAAAAACATGAATGGAATGGGTTAAAGTTTGTTATTAGTTTTATATAAGTTTTGGGTGCTAACTGGGGTATGGCATTGATGAGTTCAACATTGTCCCTTCCCACCTCCACTGACATCATTTCCTGTTTCTACATGGGCTGGACAAGTCAGAGGGAAAGCATCGGACCACGGCACAGGCAACATATGTGCAGTGCTGTTGCTGCCAGGGACCAACAGAAGACTACCTTTTAAGGTAGACCTGCAAGAGGGTGGGGGGTGATGTTGATTCATGGGTGAGGAGAAATATGTTGGGTAGCCCCAAGGACAGGAACTGGAAGTAGAAAAGAGCAGCTTATTAATTTTTTAAAATCACAATTAATAATTAATGCATTAATCGCAGAATTAACTGTGATTAGCTTATAGCCCTCATTCATATTCATTATAGGGATTTGATACATTATAAACACTACTTTAGGAAAGGTTCCCAGAATGGATTGTCCCTGAAAGAAATGAGTAGTAGAAGAGTACTGTATAAGATAATGTGAAGAGACAGAAGAGAGAGAAGCGTATCCATATCTCCCCTCCTGTGAGCTGCAGGAGGCACACAGCACAGGGGTCTTTGCAGAAACTGCAGGCCCAAAAGGAACGGGCTTACATGCTGTCTCCTATTTTGATGAGTAAGGAAGTAAAATCAATTGAGCACATTTCCATTCCTATTTTTCTCTGTTCTAAAGCAATGAATACAGGCGATATTGGAAGATGGTTCTCACTACTAGAATTTTATATATATATATATATATATAGCAAGGAGATTCTTTATTTCTGGCTGTTTAAATCACTTGTGCAATACTATCCATGGATATTCAGTAGCAGTTAACAGGATAGTGCTGCTAAATATCCCCTCTAATTGCCTATGCCAAAAACCAGCTAGTTTCTAGGCAGTCTGCGGGCAGAATTAGGGCAAAGCAGAAACTTAATAGGTTAGCAGTGTTTTTCGGTCCTCTAATCAACTAAATAATTGCATTAGGGGGTCCTTTTACAAAGGCGCGCCGAAAAATGGCTTGCGGTAGTGTAGGCGCAGGTTTTGGAAATGCGATGATCCATTTTTTAGCGTGCCTGTAAAAAAAAGGCCTTTTTAACATTTTTGCCGAAAATGGACTTGCGGCAAAATTAAAATTGCCGCGTATGCATTTTGGATCTGAGACCTTACCGCCAGCCTTTGACCTAGCGGTAAAGACTCACATGGTAACCAGGCGGTAATGACCTTCATGTGCCATTTGGCGCTTGTCTGTTACGTGCGCCCGAAAATAAAAAATATTTTTCAGATGTGCACCAAAAATGAAATTAATGCAAGAGCCAATGCGGTAACTCCATTTTGGTGTGCGTAGACGCTTATATGGCTTAGTAAAAGGACCTCAAAGTTAGGACAGCAAAACTGAGGAGCTGCAGAATAAATAGACTTGTAAGTCAAGAAGAGGCTATATCCCATTGAATGTATAACTTAACTCTGTAGCAGACTGACTCACTCCTAATAGTTTTTTTCTAAATGTTTCTATATATTTTGTTAGAACACATCTTTTTTGGCCTTCTTGCTTCCCATATGATGTTGGGCTCTTCTTTGACTTTTAGTTTGGAGATCCATAACTTGAGGTACTCCTAGATGCTGATCTATCCTTCAAATATTAGTAATAAGTTCCTCTTTTATGGTTCTACAAAGACTCCAGCCCATGAGACCATTCCTATCCCACCATGAGATGGACATGCTTATCTATTCCTTGGTCATATCAAAGATTGATTACTGTAATACTTTGCATAATGTTTTTTATATGACCATTCTCTGTAGGCTTCGGCTTATTTAAAACATACCTGTAAAATTGTTGCTGGGAGTTTGAAAGTTCAACCATATCTCTCCTCTTTTAGCACATAACACTAGTTGCCTATCTCTGTGTTACTAATAAAATTCTCATTATGACTCAACGGTAAATGTAGAAAGCTACTGTGGGCACATCTATGTGCATTTTTATGGCTGTGCAAAGCAGAGAAGTGTCTCTTATAGAAAATAATGCAGTATGGACCCCTACTATAAAGTTGAATGCCCTCTGTATTTAAATGCATGGAAATGTAATATATGATTTATTTATTTATTATATTTGTACCCCGCACTTTCCCGCTCATCGCAATGTGGCTTACATAGTAACAAGAGAATACAATCTATAGTAAATGAATCAACAAAAGGGGTATGTGATAGGACAAATGAGCAAGGAGTAAATGGGATAGATGAGGTATGAGAAAAAGGATAGGGATAGGTAAGGATAGTGATATATTATGTAAAATGTTCCAATGCAGAAAAGCAAGCGAAACAGCAGAATTGTAACATCAAGGCTGAGGTGACATACAGTTCACCTTGAGGGTCATCTATAGTAAAATACAATGCTTCACTTCAGCTGACCCATGTCTAGTGGACTGATCCCCCCTCAACTTACTTGACACACCAAAAGTCATAGTTGCCTAGTGGCCCCAGACACTACTCTCCTCCTGCCCTTGATACAAAAAACACTCTAATTGTCTAGTTGCCCCAAATCTGACCCCTTCATTTGACTCACAAAATGTCCTGGTGGTCTAATGGCCCCCTCCCTCTCCCAACCTGACCTCCCTTACCCCAACATAGAAAAATAAATTCCTGGTAGCTGTGTAGCCTGGTGGAGTAGTCTACTGGTTAGGGCAGTTGCATGAGAACCAGGGAAACTGGGATTGATTCCTACCATGACTTCTTGTGTTTCTGGGCAAGTCACTTAACTATCCATTGCATTGCCCTAGATACAAAATAAGTATCAGTACAGAATATGGCACAAAGAAGTTGCTTGACAAATCCAGACTGCCAAAAAAATAAAAAGTCTGAACCTGTCAAACAGAATATCTCCCTTTATATGGTAGTGAAGCCCCACCCAGTGCATCCCAGGATACACCAGACAGGGCATTGCCATTTTGAAGGTGGTACCCCAGGAGGATGGAGTGCTACTCCCTCCTCCCTTCTAAAGGTATACGGGGGTTGGAGGTAATAGGCCACCAGGGTGGGTGGGTGATGGGGTAGGGTAGCCCATTGGGCCACCAGGGACAGTTTTTGTGCCATGGGTTATGGTGGCTAGAGGCCTACTAGACCTCCAGACCCCCCCCCCCCCACCCCTCATGTCTGGGGCGTATGGGGAGGGAGAAGGCCACTAAGCCACCAGGGAAACTTGTCCAGGTGGGGTCTCTAGCCCCTTGCGTGCGGGGGGGGGGGGGGATGTCCTGTTTGAACAGGTCAGGGCTTTTTGTTTTTTACAGCCCAGACCTGTCAAACAACTTCTGCGGGAGGATTGTGTCTTGGGTGCATGCCCAGACACAATCCTCCCACAAAAGTACCCCATTGATCAGAGCTAAAAGCGCCCAGTAGCATCAATTACGCTCATAACCAAACTTATGGAGGGCATAGTGACGAAACAACTCAATGAATACCTAAATAAACACTCAATTTTGCATGAGTCCCAATCAGGATTTTGATCACAGCACCAAAACTGTACTAGTGTCCGCAATGAACTCATTCAAACAAGCAATTGCAACTGGCAACAACATACTCCTACTACAATTCGACATGTCCAGCGCCTTCGACATGGTTAATCACGGAATACTACTACATATACTAGAATACTTCGGAGTTGGAGGCACAGTTCTCAAATGGCTCAAAGGATTCCTGATCACTAGATTGTACCAAGTAACAACGAATGCGGACATATCACCCCCATGGATATCTGAATGCGGAGTTCCCCAAGGATCTCCCCCTCTCACCAATTCTCTTCAACCTAATGATGATACCTTTAGCAAACTGCTAGCCAATCAAAACCTCAATCCCTAAATATACGGAGACAATGTCACGATCTATATCCCATTCAAACCTGATCTAAACGAAATCACCAACAAGATCAACCAAAGCCTCCAAATCATGCACTCCTGGGCGGATGCATTCCAGCTAAAACTCAATGCAGAAAAAGCACAATGTCTGGTACTCACCTCTCAACACAAACAACTACTCAACCATAACCACACCATACTGCTCTCTTCCCGTCTCACAAAATCTGAAAATTCTTGGAGTGACCATTGATCGAAACCTCACACTTGATACCCACGTGAAGAATACCACGAAAAAGATGTTCTACTCCATGTGGAAACTCAAAAGAGTAAAACCTTTCTTCCCGAGATACATATTCCGTACCCTGGTACAGTCAATGGTAATAAGTCATCTGGACTACTGCAACGCACTGTACGCCGGCTGCAAAGAACAGACTATCAAAATACTCCAAACAGCCCAGAATACCGCAGCCAGACTCATTTTTGGAAAAACTAAATATGAAAGCGCAAAACCCCTAAGAGAAAAACTTCACTGGCTCCCACTCAAGGAACGCATTGCGTTCAAGATCTGCATGATTGTACACAAAATCATTCACGCAGACGCCCCAATCTACATGCTAAACCTCGTGGACCTGCCTCCCAGAAATGCAAAAAGATCAGCCCACAAATTTCTCAATCTACACTTCCCCAACTGTAAAGGATTAAAATACAAGCTGACACACGCCACTACCTTCTCCTGCATGAGCACGCAATTATGGAATGCATTACCCACAACCCTGAAAACTATCGATGAAATATCTAACTTTTGCAAATCCCTGAAGACACATCTCTTCAACAAAGCCTACAAAGAGATCCCATAACCTCACAAAACTACCTCACCAACCCACCCAGCTATTGAAATCAATTTTCTATCATATCTTGCTTAAAACCTTCTTCTCTCTTCCCTTACTTAATTTCTGTATATGACTAATTGTATCTGATATCCTGGAAAGACTATGTCATAACAAAACTATGTAAGCCACATTGAGCCTGCAAATAGGTGGGAAAATGTGGGATACAAATGCAGTAAATAAATAAATCTAAATTTGCATTCTATTAGCTCTGCTCATCGGGGCTTTATTTCCCTATGCTATTCTGGCGCTACTTTTACAGTGCTGTTTGAACAGCACAGGGAAATTGATCATCAGGGCCTATGTGACTGTCTTGCATAGCATATTTGCAAAGGTACATACACATAGGCAGAGCATGGAGAGGGCTGTCATTTTTTACTTTAAATTATATGCATCCCTTTCCACCTTTAAGTGCCTGCACTTACACCAGAACTAAATGCAGGCACCTTGGGTTATGCTAGAATTCTGTAATGGAACCTAGGCACCTAAATTCCATTATAGAATGCCTAAATGAAGACACCCAGTTATTGAATTGCTCCCTTATATCAAATTATCACCATTGAAAAAGGTAAATTTTAGGGAAATATAAATGCTGAAATGTCACTTGAATGTGTGAAGACTGATGCATTAAGAGTTCAACTTTTTAACCCCCCAAATCTAAAGGTCTTTCTTCCCCTTGCTTGACAATAGAACTGCAGCCCCAGCAAGCTTTGTATTGCAGAGAAGGCTTAGGAATTGTCTACAGCTTGAACTATGCCATGTTGAAACACAAACATTATTTCAGAAAAGTCACTGAAAAGAGAGATGTCCTGGATATGAGGAAGGAAGATGTTTCTAAAATAGAAATTTTATTTTCTTTTTTTTAATTTTCAAAAGATTGAATTGCAGGGATGCACATTTGTTATCGTGCGTTCATTAGGGGCACTTTTGCCAAAGTTTAACATGTGCTAATGGACATTACCATGCGCTACGTGCCTTATGGGCCATAGGTATAATTTATTTTTTCATTTAAAAATTTCTAGCTGTAGTAAAAGGTCCTTTAGAGGGGCATAATCGAATGGGAACGCCCATCTCCATGGGCGTCTATGTCCGAAAACGGGTACGTGAAGAAGCAGGACAGACCATATTTTTGAAAAAAATGGGCATCCATCGTTTGTTTCGAAAATACGGTTTGAACGGACCAAATGCCATGGATTTGGTCCTTTCTGAGCTGGGTGGGTTTTTTTTTTTTTGCGATAATGGAAAATAAAAACGTCCAGCTCAGAAACGTCCTAATCCAAGCCATTTGGACATGGGAGGGACAAATTTACAACACTGTCATAGCTCTTAGGGGTGAAGGGGGAAACTACATGTGGGTACAGTGGGTTTCAGAGGCCTCCCATTTACCACCACAAGTGTTACAGGTGGAGGGGGGGATGGGCCTGGGTCTGCCTGCCTGAAGTGCACTGCAGTACCCACTAAAAGTGCTCCAGGGACAGGACTTGCTGCTGTATAACCTTGGCACACCAGTTGACACCTGAAGACTAATCTCGCTGAAAACGTCCTTTATTTGAATAAGCACGTTTACTCACAGTTAACTGCAGATCAGAGGTTGTGCCCCACTGGCAACGAGTCTTGCAGTAGGTCAGAGCTGGCAGAATGGTGTACAATGCCCTCTTTCAGCAACATTCAAGGTAAGAACTAAGTGCTATAACATGGCTAACACATGAACAGGATCTAAAACTGGCTTACAAAAATGGCCACTACCTCATGGACTACTGGAAACAAAACAGGGCACACTCTGACCCAGTAAGCAGAGGGAAAAGCACCATGGGAGTATAGCCTACCAACTACCAACATCATGAGCATTTAACACAAGCTAGTGGAATCACGGAGCCCAATACCCTACACCCACCACAATGCACTGCTAATGTGACTCTGCAGTGCCCTTAACAGAAAAGGTGTCACACTCACCCGGGAGCCACATCAGAACCAGGGAAAGGCTGTCAGAGGATAGAACACATTCTGCTGTCATGGAGGTGGGTATGGAATTTGAGGCTGGCATACAGGCTGGCAAAAAAAAGTTTGTAAAGTGGGTTTTGTTTTGGTGGGAGGAGGTTAGTGACCACTGGGGGAGTCAGGGCAGGTGATCCACGATTCCCTCCAGTGGTCATCTGGTCAGTTGGGGCACTTTTTTGGGACTTGCTCTTGAAAAAAAAGGGTCCAAAAAAGTGACCCAAAATCGCGGTAAAAACGCCTTTTTTTCGCTTATTAGCTAAAGACGCCCATCTCTCCTCGGCCGATAACCATGCCCCAATTCCGCCTTCGCCACACCTCTGACACGCCCCATCAACTTTATTCATTCCTGCGACGGAGTGCAGTTGAAGACGCCTAAAATCAGCTTTCGATTATACCGATTTGGGCGCCCGTGAGAGAAAGACGTCCATCTCCCGATTTAGGTCGGAATATGGGCATTTTTCTCTTTCGATTATAAGGTGGATAGTGTGTCTTAAAAAATATTTTGCACGCAAATTCAATCTAACATAAATTTACCTAACAATTAGCATGTGTAAAGTTGATTAGCATATGTTAAAAATTTTAATATGCATTATAAAACCTTTATTAACCAAAATGTGCAACCCCCCCCCCAAAAAAAGTCTATAAATCAGGAAAAAAAAGTCTAAGGGGGTCTTTTATCAATGATTAGCATGTGCTATCTACTGCAGGGCCCATTTTATTCCTATGGGCCCTGTTGCAGATAACATGCACTAATCGTTAGTAACCCCCCCCCCCCCAAAAAAAAAAAAAAAATCTAAAAATGAGCCAAAATGTTTTTAATGTGGACATCCTTAATGAGTTGGAGTTATACCAGTGGAAACCAGTCAGAACAGTTCATGGAATTTTTGTTTTTAATTTTGTTCTGCAATAAGAGAAGAACACATTCAAATGCTAGAACTGATTAATTCTGCCACTGGTGTCTTCTGCATAGTCCAATGCTTTTTCTAAATAAATTCTCTCACTGCTATGCTTTATTTGTTATTGATTTAGACATCTACTTTAGAGATCACTATGCAGTGGAGAGAGAGAGAGAGACAACATAAACATCCATAGAATGGAATTTGGATGTCTCACATTGGATAGATGGCATTACGTTACTTAAGTGAATCCTTAGAAAACATTTTGTACTACATAACACCCATTTCTAACCTTTCTAAAATTACACTATGTTCATTTTAATCTGAGAATAAATTTGAAATGTCAAATTACATAATGAATGAAAAGCTACTGAGCAAGCTATATAAATGAAAACAAATCTGATAAAAGTACATTTTAGATATATGCTTACATGGAATAAAAGCTAAAAGACCTTTATGTCTCCATATTCATTTCTGCCTTTCTAAACAAAGAAAAACAATCTACCTCTTTAATGTAGCCCCAAAATTGTATTTCAGTTATAAAATGTATTTGAAATACATTTTTTTTTCTAAATCTGATATATACACTTTTCTTCTTCAAAAATAATAATTTGCATTTCAGATTATGTACCACTCAATATGATTTCATGTAATTCTATTTCCCTGTGCTGTTGTTGAAAAAAATCACACCAGTGGAAGAAAGTCAAACTAGATATTGTATTAGACCAAGGCAAATGGTATTCACCTTTATAGTCCCTCTGTTATATAATGAATATACTTCATTGGAACAATGATGCATACTTCAACAGTTCCCTGGAGAGCAGTGAATCCTGTTTTGAGAGATTCATGAATATGTACATTAGTACAATCCATCGGGAGCTTGCTGTTACAAAAGAACCGCAAGTGAAGCTGATCAGTTTTCATTTATATATGTAATCACAAGGTTATCACATTATCTCCCACTCCACAGAGAAATGTACTTGCTTGGGTTAGAACTTTAAAATGAAAAATAGCAAAGAAAACAGTTCCTTTATGTGAGGTTTAATACATGAATCTCAAAAAAATTCTTTTAAAATGTATATACTGTACAAGGCAAGCAATGAGCATAGAATACTTTGAATCAAGAACCATTAAATATAAGTAATTGCTTTATATATATATATATATATATATATATATATATATATATATATATATATATATATATTTGTATGAATTCATCAACATTTTAACTTTTTAACTAGAAGTAAGAGAAAGACCACAAAAGACAGCAAACAGATGAGTGAAGAATTTTACAGTCACAGCTTCCAAAGTTGTTCATGAATCTCTGTGTCCTGAAGATGAATAGGGTACACATGGTAGTTCTTGAGGCTGTAGTTTATTTAAAGTGCAAAGATTTCAGTGAAAAATAATTCTGGCCAGAAGCTGCTTCCTAACTTTCAAGAAAAATGGCAGACCACCACTAAGTTAGTGACAATGATGAAAGCTACACCAGTAGTTTTGAAGATTTATCTTTAGGTTTGCAGCACCTCTGTTCTAAGCAAGAGGTGGTGGTCTTGTAACATCTTAAGAAACAAATGAAGAAGCATTAATATGCCTGGAGACTGAGTCTATGATGATGCATACTATTAAATTATCATTTCAAATACAGTGGTAAGAGAATCACCAGGTTAAATGGACAGTCATCTAAATAAAGACTGAATAGTTAAAAAAAAGGAAAACAAGTAATATTAATAACAAATGTACAAATTGTTTTTTCTTACCTTGCATTTCTTCCATTGTCCTTCTTCCAGCTCATTTGAGATCCTGTTGCTATGATTCTTAATATGTGGCTAACTGGGGATTCCTTCCCTTCATCATGTTAATGGAACATAACCTCAACTGTTCTTACTCTGGCAATTGTGGTGATGGTTCTGAATGTATGCATAAGAGCACCTTCTGAAATGATCCAATCTTTAGCCCTAATTTGGGTCATTAGAAATTGCCCTAGTTTGATAACCACAAACCCCTCCCTTTCACAAATCCGTTGCAGAAAGATGGGTTTTCAGGCTTATTTTAAAATTCCCAAAAGATGAAATTGATCGCATGAAAAGAGAAGATATTCCATAGGAATGAGACCACAAAATAAAAGACACTCTTACAAGTCCATATTTAGTGCACTTGAGATGGATTGGTAAGAATAAGTCTGTGGTCATTTAGGGCCTCTTACAAAGCCATGATGCCGATTCTTGGTGCGGCAAATGAGAGGAAGTCCATTTAATTCCAATGGGCTTCCTTTCATTTGCTGTGCTGGAATCGCTAGTGAAGCTTTGTAAAGGAAGCCCTTAGGGAGCAAAGTAGCCTGGCGGGAGAATAAGGAATAGTCAATTTAGCTATAAATTCTGGAAGACCAGTGTGCATTACGTTATAGGTCAGAGTCAAGATCTTAAACTGAATCCTTTACTGTGGAGTTGTTTAAGAAGGGGGGTAAGGTGGTCCTACCACTTTGCTTCACAGAGAACATGTGCTGTGGTATTCTGAAGGGTTTGAAGTCTTTTAAGGTCTGATTTAGTGGTTCCTGCATAGACTACATTACAATAGTCAGTGGCCTCCCCTTATTCCCCTGTGGTCACTAACCCCATCCCACCCCCCGCAAATATGATGAAAACCCTTATTTACTAACCTTTATGCCAGCCTCAGATGTTATACTCAGGTCCATTAGAACAACATGCAGGTCCCTGGAGTAGTCTAGTGTTCGGTGCAGTGCACTGCAGACAGGTGAACCTAGGCTCCTACCTCCCCCTAACTGTGAGCCCTCCAAAACTCACCAGAAACCCATTGTACCCACATATAGGTGCTCCCTTCACCCGTAAGGGCTATGGTAGTGGTGTACAGTTGGAGGTTGGAGGGTTTGGGTGGGTTTTGGGGGGGGCTCAGCACACAAGGTAAGGAAGCAATGGTCAGATATGTACCTGGGAGCAGTCTATGAAGTGCACTGCAGTGCCCACTAGGGTGCCCTATTGCTGTCCTAGGATGTCAGGGGACCAGTTTACTAAAAATGCTGGCTCCTCCTACATCCCAATGGCTTGATTTTTCTCATTTTGCACTTGGATGGGTTTTTTTTTTTTTTTTCAAAAATGGACCAAAAAACTCCCCATCCATATCACAAAAAGTCCAAAAAATAAAACGACCACAGTATTTTTGAAAAAAAAAAAAAAGATAGACGTTTTTCTTTTTCGAAAATAACCTTCTTCCCTTTTTAGATTTTGGACATTTTTTGCAAAACATCCAAAGTCGGACTTAGACATCATATCGAAAATGCTCCTCTCTGTATCCTTTAGCATTCACAGTATCTTTTTTTGTGCTTTTTGTTCTCCTAAAGTTTTTGTCACTTAAATCTATGTATTTACTCTGGATTGCGTGTGTGTGATGTTAACCACTGATGTTTTTCATTTGGCGCCTTAAAATGTTTTTCTTTTACATCTGTTCCCTCAGTGCGCAGACCCCTCTCTTTTATATATATACATCCCACTTTTATATTTTTCCGTTTCAAGCACTTTGCCTCTTTTGATGGTTTTGTAAGCATTCCACACGTCTTATTTCAGCATGCTTAAAGTTCTGTTGCATTGCTTGTATCACTTACTTATTAGTATCAGGTCATTGTGCGATTTCCTTCTGTTCTTATCTGTAATGGATACATTGGCAGTGCTGCTTCTTAAGCTCACACCTCTTTTCACTGACATTCTGTATCTCTTTTCTTTTCTGGGTTCTCCTTAGTGATTTATTTTTTCGTTGCTGCATCACCACATTGTATACACTGTGATGTATTGATTGGCTTGTCTTGTCTTTTTGCACTTAGAACCCCTTGAGGGAAGGTTTTTGTTATATTTTATCTTTGTTTGTTTTTTTGCCTGTCTATTATCATCATCATATCCTTGTTGTGAACACTCCATTAATTCCTCACCCTTTACATTTGTCTTCAGTCTTTGTAATTTTAACTTTTTTATGGTATTCTCACTAAATGAGTTTATGTACACATATATCATGAGGCTTTTCTCCCCTCTGTCATATAGGTTTTTTTTCTTTACTTATGTCCCCTTTATATGCACATTTCTCCCTTTCACAGATAGCGTGTGTTTCAACTACATAAGCTTAAAGACATTGACAGACTATACCAAGGTGTGTTCTTTTACAATAATGTCTTCTGGCTCTTTTCACTGTTATGTTGAATTTTCATTTGTAATATTTATCTATTTATTAGGATTTATTTACCACCTTTTTTGAAGGAATTCACTCAAGGCGGTGTACAGTAAGAATAAATCAAACATGAGCAATAGACAATTACAGAAGTAAAAATATTCAAATATTAACTTCGTATGCATAATGTGTGATTCCAGTCTGTCACATATGCTTTAATTATATGTTATATCTGTAGTAAACAATATACTTCACCAACGCAGCTATGTATAAATGCAAATGTGTTTATTCATCTATTTATCATATCATATAGACCAAAATATCAAATAACTTAAAACCACTCATCCAATCACACTACTCATGCTCGCTCAATACATACTCAATCATCTACTCATCCAACTAATCACACCTCTCTTAAATCCTTAACCAACTGTTTCACCTTCAATGTTATACCATACTGGGTTACACCAACACGCTGTGAACAGTATTGAATCACTACACTCTTATAGTTCCAAACCCCACCAAACATTAAATTCATGCAGAGTCACTGCTGTTCACATCTTTATATATAGCGTTACCACTTCTTGTTATTTGTCCATGTCCATACACACTGCAGAATGTTCCTAAAGTTGGTGTGGGTTCAATGACTCAATCCTTCATTCAGGCACATATGCACCAATTCCTTCAAGTTTTTAGTAAAAGTCCACGTATTTTCCGATGTTCACCAATCACAGCATATATGATTGTAAACCCGCCAATTCGCTTGTGTAGTTCTTGTCACTTGCAAATATCTCATATCACTTCTATTTGTCTTTTATGACCCTACACGATGCCATGTTTCACTCTGAAAGAGCATCATCAGGGGTCTCTATTCACTAATACAGAGCATCATCAGGAATCTGTATGATTGGAATACATCCGTGATCAATTGGAGAGACTGAGCAGAACCACAGGAGCCAATCCAGGTTCCTCCTTAGACTGGGCTAACTGTTTGACAAACGTCATCGTAAATGGAGGAGCAAGAGGTCCAGACAGACTCAGCAATATATTACTGTTCAAGTCGGGGTCCTTCCTGACCTCGACAGCAGAAGCACCCATTGATCATGTATGTTTAAGGTTAGGGCTGCATGAATGGATATGTGACAGCTGTGGCTTTGAATACCAGTCCTTTACTTGTTAGATGGAATTTATCTTGTTTTATATGCAAATACACACTTCAAACAAACATCAAGAGACAGATACGGGCTATGAACATAAGGAAATCACCAGCATAATAAATTCACATTTTTGAAGCTGTTTTAATAGGAGGTGCCTACATGTCTTTTCAAGACTGAATATTTAAATATTTAAAATAGGTCCTGAAAAGTGTAATGGTTTTTATTTTTAAATGACAAATTAGGCTATAGTGCAGATGTAGTACTCCCCCCAGGGCCACCATACAAGAAAGAAATAAAAATCTTCACCAGCCCTTTGAGAAATACATGGATGGGTTGGGGAACTGTGGATTCAGATATCTGGTAAGGAGTGGCAATCATTGCAATGAGTCCTATTCCATAAATATCTCTATTCTTCTGTATTTTTACCTCAACCTATTTAGGCTTGATTTCTCTCCTTCCTTCCTTCCTTCTTTCTTTCCCTTTCTTTGCTCCTTGCTTTTTCCTGTTCCCTCTGATTCTGTTCTCTCTCTCTCTCTCTGACTTTGGTACCAGAAAAGAAATAAAAGCAGGAATCATAGATCTCACTCAGACTCTGTTCCTTTTGGTTTTGACAGCAGGCAGACATGGATTGGCGCTCTATTGTCAGATGATGCAGAACCAGAGATGACTGCTCCTCATCAGGTCCATTCCCAAAGCATGAGAATGCAGCATAATGAGAAAAACATTAAACAGCAAGCAAGCACAATTCTCTCCTGGATCTGGTTAACCACATACAATTTTTAAACAGCAATTAACCATGTGGTACCATCAGCTGTTCATAAAGTGTCCATGGGTTATCCTTTTATAATCATAGTCACTTGGTTTAGCAAGTATAAATATGGTGACGATTAAGGGCTAACATTTTGGAGCATTCGTAACAAACATATATAGCTGCACTAACCATATATACCTACTTTGAGTTGTTATCATGAAATTCAGTATGGATTAATGGAAGGAAGGTGCATACCAACTTTCTCTCTTCTGCTTTCTCCAATTCTCTCTCTCTCTCTTTCTGTCTCTCACCCACCCACCCACCCACAGATATACACACATACATTCTCTCAGCTTAAGGCAGTAGTTCACAAACCTGGTCCTGAAGGCACCCTTGCCAGTCAGGTTTTCAGGATATCCACAATGAATATTCGTGAGAGAGATTTGAATGCAGTGGAGGCAGTGCATGCAAATCTCTCTCATGAATATTCATTGTATATATCCTGAAAACCTGACTGGCTGGGGTGCCTCCAAAACCACTGGCTTAATGTGATCATAATGCTCCAAATAAAATCAGCCACAAGCTTCCAATTTTATTGAAAAAATCATATTGTAACTTCAGTCCTCTAAGGTGACATGGAGGGGCATAATCGAACAGCGCCGGCCATCTATATAGCCGGCGCCGCAAAGATTGGTCCCGAACTGTATTATCGAAAAAGATGGCTGGCCGTCTTTCATTTCGATAATACGGTTGGGGCCGGCCAAATGTCAGAGATGGCCGGCATTGGTTTTCACCGATAATGGAAACCGAGGCCGGCCATCTCAAACCCATTTGGTCGTGGGAGGGGCCAGCATTTGTAGTGCACTGGTCCCCCTGACATGCCAGGACACCAACCGGGCACCCTAGGGGCACTGCAGCGGACTTTAAAAATTGCTCCCAGATGCATACCTCCCTTACCTTGGGTGCTGAGCCCCCCAAATCCCCCCAAACCCACTCCCCACAACTGTACACCACTACCATAGCCCTTAGGGGTGAAGGGTGGCACCTACATGTGAGTACAGTGGGTTTTGGGGGGGGTTGGAGGGCTCAACACTTACCACCACAACTGTAACAGGTAGGGGGGGTGGACCTGGGTCCGCCTGGCTGAAATGCACTGCACCCACTAAAACTGCTCCAGGGACCTGCTTAGAGCTGTCATGGAGCTGGGTATGACATTTGAGGCTGGCAAAAAAATGTTTTTAATTTATTTTTTTAGGGTGGGAGGGCATTGGTGACCACTGGGGGAGTACAGGGAGGTCATCCCCGATTCCCTCCGGTGGTCATCTGGTCAGTTTGGACACTTTTTTGAAGCTTGGTCCTGAAAATAAATGGACCAAGTGAAGCCGGCAAAGTGCTCCTCAGAGCCGGCCTTTTTTTTTCCATTATCGGCCGAAGCCGGCCATCTCTTAACCACGCCCCGTCCCGCCTTCCATACCCTGCCAAAACACCCCCTTGAAGTTTGGCCGGCCCTACGACGGAAAGCAGTTGAAGTCGGCAAAAATTGGCTTTCGATTATACCGATTTCGCCGGCTTCAGGAGATGGTCGGCCATCTCCTGATTTGTGTCGGAAGATGGCTGGCCTTCTCGTTCGAAAATAAGCAGGATGGACTGCATGGAGTATACTGAAGTATTGAATATGATTGAATAGTGTATTATATTGATGTGATGAGTTTTTATGACCAATTATTGTGATTTTAACCCAATTGATGATAAAGACGGGTAATTATTAATCTGTGTTACAACCCTAGCACATGTTATTTGCCCCTTAATGTGTGCTACAGAACAATAATGGGCATTATATCACCGGAATGCACATTAATATGCATGGAATATTAATACTATGTAATATGTTGTGCAAAGCATGCACAACTCCTGGGCAATTCGTAAAAGGGCCAGCTACAGTGAAAGTGAGCTCCTTCCCAACATATGCCCCCCCACTCACAAACCCCCTAGAGCAGTGTGTCCTAAGTTGGTCCTGGAGTACCCCCTTGCCAGTCAGGTTTTCAAGATATCCATAATGAATATGCATGAGATTGATTTGCACAGACTGCCTCCATGGTATGCAAATCTCTCATGCATATTCATTGTGTATATCCTGAAAACTTGACTGGCAAGGGGTACTGCAGGACCAACTTGGGAAACACTGTCCTAGAGTAGCAAATTTGTCTCAGAGAAATAAGACCATAAATGTCAATGGTAAGGGAGATTGACAGATCAAAAAGACTACCCTTCCCAACGTCCAACATAGAAGAACTAAGTTTTAATGAATTAGTTGTTGTCCAGTCAATTATCTCTTTCAGACAGCTATTTAACTTAGTAATATTAAACTTAAAATCATTTGCCAACCAGAATATAGAGTTATATGTCACCAGCACAGCAAAATAATTGGATTTTATACGTCCTAATAACACTCATGGGAAATGTAAGTAATAATATTAAAGTTGAGGAGACAAGATGGAAACATGAGAATCTTCTCTTGAAAGTCTCCAAGGTAAAGATCTAGCATTCCTTACAGATCTTACAGTTTAAATTTTACATTTTTTAAATCGGATTGCTGGCAAAATGCATCTAGCATTCCTTACAGATGCATTTTGCCAGCAATCTGATTTTAAAAACGTAAAATTTAAACTGTGATCTCATCCTATTCCTTTAAATATAATAATATCACTGACTATATCAAAGACTAAGGATAAGTCAAGGAGGAGTTACTATAGAACTTGAATCCTTTATCCAAGGAATACTTCAGATCAGCCACTAAAGCTATTAATATTGTCACATTTCTTGATGTGCTATACAACCATATTAGTTTATAATTTAATAATGCTTGCTATATTGCCCAAAGTGACTCCGCAGGACAGGGTGGTGTACATACTAAATGACATAAAAGAAAGGGAAAGGAACTCCAATGTTTGATAGGATTGCTAAAACATTCAGTCATAGAAATAGACAATAGACAAACATGTCTTGAATGCAAAAATTATAGGGACAGGCTTATGAACCTCAACATGTATACACTGGAAGAGAGGAGGGAGAGAGGAGACATGATAGAAATGTTTAAATATCTCAAGGGCATTTATGTACAGGAAGAGGGCCTTTTCCAAATGAAGGAGAGCATATGACAAAGTTAAGAGGGAATAGGCTTAGGAGTAACTTAAGGAAGTATTATTTCACAGAAAGGGTGGTGGAGGCATGGAATGGCCTCCCGGTGGAGGTGGTGGAGTCGAGGACTGTTCCAGAATTTTAAAAGGCATGGGATAAGCATGTGAGATCACTTAGGAACAGGTAGAATTGGGGGTTACAGAGGATGGGCAGACTGGATGGGTCATATGGCCTTTATCTGCCGTCATGTTTCTATGTAAGGGAAGAAACTGGGGATGGGGCAATAAAAACAGCATAAATCTCAGAGATTACAAAGAAATAAAAGGTATGGAGGACACTCCTCATGCATCTGGCACTCAAAACGCTTGCACAAATAGCCATGTTTTGAGCTCTTTTTACATTTTTTGAAAGAAGGGATTGCTGTGGAGAGAGAGGGAAAGGAAGTTCCAGACATGAGAAGAAAGAAAGAAAAATGTACAGTGTCTGGTGGATTCAAGATATGCGGAGTAGGAAGAGTTAAACAGTGATCATTTATGGAATGTAAGACTGTTGCTGGGGAATACGTAGTTGTGAAAGATGAAAGGTACTTAGACAGACCTACTCAGAGAACCTACTCAGAGAACTAGTAACCAATGATATTGCTTTAATAAAAATGTAGTGATCATATTGATGAGCATGAAAAAGTAGATACATAGCAGTTTGCAGGTTTTTTAAATGCTGAGTGTGGTAAACCTGTGTAAATGATATTACAATAATCCAAATGGGAAGAGAAAAAAGTGAGAAGAAATGCGTCAAACTGGTTAGTGTCAAGAAGGTAATGAAATGCCCTTAGTTGCCAAAAGATGATGAAACTACCCCTAGATAGGTGCGAAATTCATTTTAGAAAATATAAAGATGAGTCAAGAAATACTCCTAAATAGTGAAAACTCAATACCGGATTGACAGGAGTTCCAAAGAGAGTGATGGGAGAGGAGGAGGGTATTAAAGGATTGGTGAGCCAACAAACAACAGTTTTGTTGGTATAGAGAACCAAATGGTGATTTTTTAGCCAATTAGCAACTGAGTTAAGACAGAATTGCAAAGGACTGAGTGGTAGAGGTAGTGCAGATCGATGGCATAAATGTAAACCGAGATATCAAAAGACTGAATCAAGGTGGCAAGAGGGCTAAGAAATAGATTGAAAAAGAAAGGAGAAAGGATCGATCCTTGAGGGACCCCACAAAATATTCCCTGTTTGTTCGATACCATATTACAAAATTGAACTTGAAAGGACCGGTGAGATAGAAAAGATTGAAACCAAGGTAGCACTGTACCAGATAGTTCTAGGGCAGAGGATCAAAGAGTGATGGATGAGATAGAAGGCTGATAATAAGTCAAGAGATACTGCGAGGACAATTTTGTATTGTTCAAGTGGGTGTGAATCTCACTAATGACAGCTGTCATAACTGTTTCAATACTGAAGTGACTACTAAATTCAGATTGTCTGGGGTGAACGGTCAATGATTTATCAGAAAAAGAAGTAATTTAGTGAAACACTATTTTCTCAAGTATTTTAGACATGTAACACAGGTTGGAAATAGGATGATACTTACAATGCATGGAAGGGTCCAGTGCTGTTTTCTTCAGGATGGGGCGTACTATTGCCAGTTTCAAAATTTCAGGGAACTAACCTGTTGATAAACTTATAATAATGGATAAGATAACAGGTAGCAACTTGAGGTCAGATATGTTTAACCAGGATGAGGGGATTGGGTCACAAGTACTTCGACTGGTCTTCACTGTAGACATAATTTTCTGCATTGATAGAAGAGTTTGAGGAACAAAAGTGGACCAGGTAGAAAAACCTGCAGGACTGGGAGTTAAGGAATGATTCGAGGGTTGGGAGGGTAAACCTTCATGGCATGAATAAAAAAATAAATAAAAATTGGTAATATCTAGCCATTCATGTAATTGAATGGCTACAATCTTTCCAATGACTTTATATAGAAAAAGGTAATCAGCAGTCGGTCTATACCTATTTAGGGGCCATGGCAAACAGGGGCCTGCTCTTGCATCGGCATGTGTTTCTGATGTGAGCCGAGGCCCCCTTTTTACCACAGCTGGTAAAAGGTAGGTCTTTCGTTTTTTAAAGAAATGGCCATGCGGCAACTGAAGCACTTGTCGTGCGGCCATTTTGGGGGTAGCCCTTACCGCCACCCATTGAGGTGGCAGTAAGGTCTCCAGCACTAAGCCAGCAGTAACCAGGCAGCATGCAGCACTGCCCGATTAACACCGGGTACACTGGGGCCCACTGATGGTGGGAAATACCACCAAGATGCTGTGGTAACCCGGTGGTGCATCCTTTTTAGCAAGCAGCAAGCCCACGTTGGGCTTACTGCTGCTTTGTAAAATGGGCTCTTGATCCTTTGGGTAAATGATGGCATTTTGAGAGTGGGCAGAATTTCCATCATTTGCAGTGAATTTGTTAGGTAATCTTCACTTAGGGGTCCTTTTACAAAGGAGAGCTGGGCTACCACACAGGTAGCATGCATCAAATCAGCACTACCGCCAGGGTAGCAAGGAAGCCTGGTGGTAGTTCTGAAGTTGGCCCAGACAGTTTCCAGTGGTAGGAAATAATTTTCTACTGCAGGGGACATTCCCAGTGGTAATTGGCAGTGTGGCTACATTGCTACACGCAGCCTGATTACCGAGCGGTTAACACGTGAGCCCCTACCGCCTCCTAAATTGGGGGAGGTAAGGGCTCAGGCAGTAAATAGCCATGTGCTAATTTTAATATCTGTGCACAGCTATTTACTGCCCAATTGTTTTAAAAAGGCTTTTTTCTCGCCATGGTAAAAAAGAGTGGCCCAGCATGCGCCAATTTCTCCCTCCAAAACTAGCACAGGCCACTTTTTACTGTGGCTTAGTAAAAGGGCCCCTTAAGGAGAATTCAAGGACAGAAAGGAAATGCCTTGTATAAGGAAGAAGCAACTCATGTTTCTGCCTTTTTCTTAGTAATATGCACAGTGATGGGAGTATCACTTCTATTGATATAGTAGCTGGGCTGAAATAATGTACCTTTTCAATGCCAGGAAAAAGCTCTTGCAGTTGGACATCGCTTCACAGAGCTCATATTCCCAGATGAGTCATAATTTAGCAGTGACTTGTCAAAACATTTTAAAGAATTTTGCTTCAACTAACTTAACTCCTCAAAAACACAAATCCCCGAATTCTATATATGGCGCTTTGAGTTGCGTGTGCAAATTTAGACACATGTCCAATTTGCACACACAACTTAATTGAATAATGATATCTGTGTGAGTCAGACCCTTAACAGACCATGTATAGGAAGCTAGATTACAGCACTTCAATCGCATACAGGGAGAATTCAGATTGAAATATTTAGAAGATTTTGGAATGCTTAACTAATAAAATATTATTTGTTATTATATAGAAAATTTCCTACATCTGTTAACTAAATAAAATCTTTTAGAGAGAAGCTATACAATTGCTTAAGGTTTTTTCTATATTCAAAGTGCCCTCTAGTGCATTCTTGCTGAATTTCATGGATTAAGGAGACCTCACCGCAAGCTGAAACTGAATACTGCAGTCAGCATCACCTCTAATAACCGACTTTCTGTCTTCTGATATAGCCTATTTGGAAATAATTTCTGACAAGAATATTCCAAAAGGAAGGTGTTACTTCTCTGTGTGAATTAAACTCTTGCTTATATTTCATGCAGCATTACTTTAACAATACAATTCATACCAATGCCACAGAGAAACAGATTTAAACTTGTGCCTGCTTGTTTCTCTTGTTGGTAGCAGAAGAGAGATCCTTAATGCCAGAAATGTTTTTTCTCTTGTTTGCTGGCTATTTGTTCCTAAATGAGAGGTGTTAGGTAAATAATTTGAAGCGTCAGCACAAAACCATTGTTTATGATTTTGTTCTTATACCAATGCCTAATGAGATCAATTTTCAGTGGCACGATATCCAGTTAGTTAACCAGATATTCAGCTAACTTGTCTGGTTAAGCTGGATCGCTGAATATACTAGAAAAAGTGCCAGAATTTACCTATTTAGAAAGTCTGGTAAAAGAAGACAACAACACTGGAAAAGATATGAAAATTAGAACTGGCAAAGTGGCATCAGCTGTGAACAGGTTGGGTTAGGTTTGGGACAATAAGAAACTAACAATTCAAATGAATGCGCATGTATACAATGGTACTATGATACACACTCTGTTCTATGGTGCAGAAAATCTACCCAGTAATGAAAATTCTCAAACACAGACTGGACAATTGATTCACATAGCTTAAGAAGAATCTTATATGTCAAGTGGCTAGATAAGGCTAAAACCAAAGTGATAAGTGAGACAACCAGCCAGCCACTTGTTAGTAAAGATATTGCAGTAACAGTGGCTTAGACGGTTTGGCACCTACAAAGAATGAATGTACCGCACGTACCAAGGCAAGCCATGACCTGGAAACCAGAAGGGAAAAGAGGTTCAGGAACACCAAGACAGATGTAATGCCAAACTGTTGAAAAGGACTTCACTAAGCTGGCTATCAATTGGTCAGAAGCAGTTGATGAAACACAAGACTGACAAATTTGGAAGTTGCATCTGTCTGCTTTATGTACCTACTGGCTCAAGAAGACATAATAATAATAATAATAATAAAGTAAACCAGATGTATTATACTGTCAGCTTTAGGACAGATAACTATGCAGCTCGGTCCAACTGTATAAATTTAACTGGATATCAATAGTACCTCATTAACTTTCAGATGCACCTTTAAAACTCCTTCAGGCCCTTCTCTTATCCAGATAACTTTAGACCAGCCACAAGCTATACTGTACATTCAGTGGCCCTAAATTTTGAAAGGAAAGGATTTATATGATTATCAACCCTTATATATATATATATATATATATATATATATATATATTAAAGTGCGGTAAAATTTTGGGATTGGTGCATTCTAGTGTAGGACTTTCTAGTCTGTTAAGCCCAGATTAAACATAGCACCTTTTAGGGCTTTTTTTTGTTTGTTTGTTATTGCAGGTCAGGCACTAATGTTCCCATTGGAGTGTGAGAACTGCAAAACTTAGGAACCTTTTTACAATGCCACGGTAGAGCTACCACAGCATTAGCGAGTGCCAGTCCAGCACTACCACTGGCCCACCGCAGGAGCCAGTAGAAGTGTTGCCCCTACTGTGTGCCATTTCCGGCATTATGAAAATTATTTTTTCCTGTTTTGTGTCGGGGTTTGCTCAGCAGTAATCAGACAGCACTGCCTGATTACCACAGAGTTAGTATTGGAGCCCTTACCACCTCCTAAAAAGGAGCCCTGGCACACGGCAAATAATGAGTACATACATAAGTGTTGCCATACTGGGACAGACCGAAGGTCCATCAAGCCCAGCATCCTGTTTCCAACAGTGACCAATCCAGGTCACAAGTACCTGGCAAGATCCCAAAACAGTACAATTAATTTTATGCTGCTTATCCCAGAAATAAGCAGTGGATTTTCCCCAAGTCCATTTTAATAATGGCTTATGGACTTTTCTTTTGGGAAGCTATCCAAACCTTTTTTAAACCCGCTAAGCTAACTGCTTTTACTATGTTCTCTGGCAATGAATTCCAGAGTTTAATTACACATTGAGTGAATAAATATTTTCTCTGATCCATTTTAAATTTACTACTTTGTAACTTCATTGCATGACCACTAGTACTAGTATTTTTCAAGAGTAAACAAGCGATTCACTTCTACCTGTACCACTCCACTCAGTATTTTATAGATCTGTATCATATCTCCCCATAGCCGTCTTTTCTCTAAGCTGAAGAGCCCAAGCCATTTCAGCCTTTCCTCATAGGGAAGTTGTCCCATCTCCTTTATCATTTTCGTCGCTCTTCTCTGTACTTTTTCGAATTCCACTATATCTTTTTTGAGACGTGGCGACCGATGCTACCGCAGGGCCCCTTTTACCGCAGCTTGGTGAAAGGGACCCTTAATGTGGGAGCTCTTACTGCCTCCTATTTAGAAGGTACGGGAAGCAGTAAGTGCTTCTCCGTTAATCCTCCGTTATTCAGTTAGTGCATGCTAATCACGCTAGCTGGATAATGAGGGAACACCCACTTTCTGCCCATGACATGCACCCTCATAAAAATATTTTTAAAAAATAGTTAATATGTGCATAGTATGGGAAAACAGGGAAATTACTGCAAAATGCTTTAACGTGCTTGATAGTAAGCTTTTTCTCTCACACTAACCACACACTAGGGCTTAACGGCCTTTAGTAAAAGGGCCTTTAATTTTATTATATCTTCATATTTGTATAGCAAGTATGTTTTTTTGACCTTGATCCCTGTTTTAAAGGACCTGCTTTCTAGAGTGCATTCTTCACTGGTTCAGACTCTACTCATGTTTATACTTATGAATCTGATGCTTGCATGGGATTTCTATACGGATTAACAGAGCAGCACTCCAATTTATTCATATTCATAAACAGCAAAGTAGAAACAGCTCTCAGAAAGTATAAGCGCATACATTTCTTTAGAAATGAAAATATTGTCACAGATGGGAGGTGGTAGGACTGGGTTAATAAGTAATAACAGACTTATTGAACAAATATAGTAATATATTATGATCAAATGGGATTTGGTTTTACTGTTTTCACACCACCCATATCAGACAAGATTTGTATCTGAGAAAGTATGAAAGAGAAGGCAAATTCCTTGAATCTGACTGAAAAAAATTTAACTTCAGTTATTAAAGCTGTCATTGTTTAATATGGGGTAATTTAATAAAGCAATACCTATGTGTAAAGAATGTTTTACACATGGAAAATGGTTACTGTAAAATGTCATGGGAACACGCAAGTGACCTGTTTTTATAGGCTATCAGGGTGTATTTTGGCGTAAATAGGGTATAATATACGTTATTTATTTATTTACAAATCTATATTTTTATTGCATACACCACAAATAACTGTAATCATAATATATAACCTTTATTAATTATAATCTTCAATAATATGCTCATACGATAAACACATCCATTCTTCATTCATCCTATATAAAATCATTCACCTCTTTTCCCAGTCATTCACAATAAAGCAACACACACGAATAATATACATCAGCATTGCTCACAATAACGGGACATACTTGGTCTTTTCCCAGTGTGGCATTACTTATGTACTAAACATTTTTTGTTCTAACTTGAATCAAACGATATCCTCTCCCAGTGGTGCAAGATTATGTTGTATACTATCACAAATATGTTGAAAGGAATACAATGTAGCTGGCGGTTAGGTCCGTACCCTGAAGCAGCCGAGGTTTATTGCCCAACGAAACATGGTCTGTGTAGGCAGTGGATCTATATAATGGATACTTTCAAAAGCTAAGTTATACAGATCCTTTTATAAACTATTAAAATATTAAATGTTTGCAGAGTTAGCACATGCAAGTATAAGTACAATTAAAGGGTTTAAGTTTTTGTGACCGATGAGGAGTAAGGTGAGTCATAGGCCATGGGTTGAGTGTTGAGCAAAATTAGAACTATTTTGGTTAAGCAGAATATAAATGCTAAAATTAAATTAGATTAAATACCTGACTAGGTGCA
Source organism: Microcaecilia unicolor (assembly GCF_901765095.1). Taxonomy (NCBI): domain Eukaryota; kingdom Metazoa; phylum Chordata; class Amphibia; order Gymnophiona; family Siphonopidae; genus Microcaecilia; species Microcaecilia unicolor. The sequence continues at coordinate 238,332,878 of NC_044037.1, forward strand.
CATTAGGGCAGTCATAAAATCAGTACAATGCAATGAAAACATCTTAATAGCCAGCAAAGGGGGCAAGTGCCATTAAGACATAGACATGTGAAGAGCAATTCTATATGTGCCCACATGTATGTGCCCCTTGTGCATGTAAATGTACAGAATATTACCACTACATATGTTAGTGGAGCATTTTGCTGACTGCTGCTGGTGTTATACCCGGAAATTCAATGCTGGGCCATATCTGTGAATTTCTGGGTATACAGAGCCAGTGAAAACATAGCTGGTTAACTGTGATAGTTATTTATTTAAGGCATTTACATCCCATATTACCCAAGCAACCTGAGTTCAATGTGGCTAACAATACAGTGAAATCACATCATAGAGAAAACAAAGGGGTCCTTTTACCAAGCTGTGGGGGAAAAGGGCCCTGCGGTAGGTCCGGGGGCCATTTTTCCTGTGTGCTAGGGCCCTTTTTACCTCAGTGGGTAAAAAGCCCCCAAAACAAAATGGTCATGCAGTAAGAAAATTCATACCAAGTGACCATATGGCAGGGAGCCCTTACTGCCACCCACTAAAGTGGTGGTAAGGGCTTCAGCAGTAACCCAGCAGTAACCAGGCAGTGCACGACGATGCCCGATTACCGCTGAGTTACCACCGTGCTAACCATATCCACATTTTTTTACCCCAGAAATGGCACCAGTGGGTGCATTGGGCAGGCAGTAGCCCTGGAATAGCGAATGGTAAGCCCACGTTGGGCTTACCGCAGCTCTGCAAAAGGTCCCAAAAGTGAATATACTACTTGATTATAATACATAGTACATTGCAATAGAAAGAAAAAGTAAAAGTAAAAAAAAAATACAAACAATGAAAATGAGATTCATTAACCAAAAATTGATTAGGCAGGGAGATCATTATCCACACCTAAAAATTTTCTAAACAGGCTGAGTTTGACTTGGAGGGTCCAAAAGAGATGGAGACGAACAGCTGAGAAGGGACCGCTGAAGTGGTCTGATGTGGAATCTGGCCCATGGAAGAACATCAAAGATAGAGGCCATTGTGCCCAGAAATCGAACACATTCACAGACCCTGAGACATTGGAAAGTAGATCCTGACTTGGGTGTGAATCTTTTGCTGATGAGAAACAGAAAGAAATACCTTCCCTAAGCCTATGCCGAATATCACTCCCAGATACTCCAAACTTTGTGTTGGAAACAACTGACTCTTGGTGAAATTGAATACCAGTCCTAAAGACTAAAGAGGAGTAGCTATCTTGGATGAAACTTGCAGACTCTCTTGATAGTCACAAATCAGTCAATCGTTGAGGTATGGATGAACCTGCAATCCATCCTTCCGAAGGAAGGCTGCCACTACTACCATGACTTCGAAAAAATGTCCTTGGTAACATGGAAAGACTGAATGGTATGGTTATAAATTGAGCATGTTCTCCTAAGATCTCAAATCACAGACATCTTCTGTGGGGAGGTGAAATGGAACTGTGAAAGTATGCTTCCTTGAGATCCAGACAGGTTAGACACTCTCCTTGCTAGACTGAAACTATGACAAACTGAAATTTTCCCATTGTGAAATGTTGAACTTTAAACATTCTGTTGACTCTTTTGAAGTCCAAACTCAGGTGGAAGAATCCCTCTTCTTTGGAACTACAAAGTAAATGGAATAACTTCTTGTTCCCCATTTGCAACTGATATTCATATCAGCACTTAACCGTCTATAAAGAATCACATAAAGATAGGACTGTGTTTTGTGCAGTTATCTTTGCCAGTTAAGTGCTGAGAATCGGTATTTAACAAGCTAAGTGCTGACTCCACCCCTTGAACAACCCCAAAATAACTGGTTTTGTCTTGAGTGCTAAACGAGCATTTGCAGTGGCACTATAAAGTTAAATGCTGCTGAAAATGCTCAGTCAGCTCTCCTGGCTGTTTAAATCATTTGAATATTGGTCTCACTGGGCCCAAAATTCAGATGGTAGCAGGCAAAGTGTTTGCTATCTGCCCTGCATTAAACCAGGATATTCAATGCCAGGCCATATCCGGTGACCGGCATTGAATATCAGGGTTTATTTTGGCCACTAAAAAGTTAACCAGCTATGCCGATATTTAGAGCTAACCGTTTAACTTTTTAGTGGTCAAAGATAGGACTGCTATTTAAGCTGCCTATTTTGACTGCTCAACATAGCTGGTTAGGTGCTCAACATTCGCACTTAACTGGCTATTCACACTGAATATGCACACTTAGGTGCTTAAACCCACCAAAAAACTACTGTACACAACTGTACACCACTACAATAGCCATTATGTTTGCAAATGTTATCTATATGTGGGTACCATAGGTTTTTTGTGGGTTTTGGAGGGCTTACACTTTCCACCACAAGTGTAACAGTTAAAGTGTGTTATGGGCCAGGGTCCCTTTCTGTATAGTGCACTGCACTGACTACTAGGCTACTCCAGGGACTTGTTTGCTTCTCTTACAGGACTGGCCATAAGATCTGAAACTATCATTAAGCGTGATATGTACTGTTTCTTTTACATCTTTCAGGGTGGAGGCAGTGGCGTTCCTGGCCTGGATGGCACCCGGGGCGGAGCACCGATACGCCCCCCCCCAGCTAAATTACACTTTCCCCCCCCTCCGGTGAAATGACCCCCCCCCCCGGGTGCATGCCGCTGGGGGGGGGGTGCTGCGGCGTGCGCCTGCTCCGAGTTCGCTAAACTTCACTTTGCTGCAGCTCCCTCTGCCCCGGAACAGGAAGTAACCTGTTCCGGGGCAGAGGGAGCTGTAGCGAACGAGCGACAAAGTTTAGCGAACTCGGAGCAGGCGCGCGCCGCGGCACCCCCCAGCGGTGTGCACCCGGGGCGGACTGCCCCCACTGCCCCCCCCCTTGGTATGCCACTGGGTGGAGGGGTGAACAAACGTGTGGATAAAGGCGAGCCAGTTGATATTGTGTATCTGGATTTTCAAAAGGCGTTTGACAAAGTACCTCATGAAAGACTCCAGAAGAATTGGAGAGTCATGGGATAGGAGGTAATGTCCTATTGTGGATTAAAAACTGGTTAAAGGATAGAAAACAGAGAGTAGGTTAAATGGCCAGTATTCTCAATGGAGAAGGGTAGATAGTGGGGTTCCTCTGGGGTCTGTGCTGGGACCGCTGCTTTTTAACATATTTATAAATGATGTAGAGATGGGAGTAACTAGTGAGGTAATTAAATTTGCTGACAACACAAAGTTATTCAAATTTATTAAATCGCGAGAGGATTGTGAAAATTAAAAGAGGACCTTACGAGACTGGGAGACTGGGCATCTAAATGGCAGATGACATTTAATGTGAGCAAGTGCAAAGTGATGTATGTGGGAAAGAGGAACCCGAACTATAGCTAAGTAATGCAAGGTTCCACGTTAGGAGTCACTGACCAAGAAAGGGATCTCGGCGTCATTGTTAATGATTCATTGAAATCCTCTGCTCAGTGTGCTGCGGCGGCGAAGAAAGCAAATAGAAAGTTAGGTATTATAGGAAAGGAATGGAATGGATAACAAAAGTGAGAATGTTATAATGCCTTTGTATCGGTCCATGGTGCGACTGCATCTCGAATATTGTGTTCAGTTCTGGTTGCCGTATCTCAAAAAAGATATAGTGGAATTAGAAAATGTACAGAGAAGGGCAACGAAAATGATAAAGGGGATGGGATGACTTCCCTATGAGGAAAGGCTGAAGCATATAGGGCTCTTCAGCTTGGAGAAAAGATGACTGAGGGGAGATATGATAGAGGTCTATAAAATGATGAGTGGAGTGGAATGGGTAGATGTGAACCGTTTGTTTACTCTTTCCAAAAATACTAGGACTAGGGGGCATGCAATGAAGCTACGAAGTAGTAAATTTAATACGAATCAGAGAAACATTTTCTTCATTCAACATGTAATTAAGCTCTGAAATTCATTGCCAGAGAATGTGGTAAAGGCAGTTAGCTTAGCAGAGTTTAAAAAGGGTCTGGACGGCTTCCTAAAGGAAAGGTCCATAGACCATTATGAAATTGACTTGGGGAAAATCCATTGCTTATTTCTGGGATAAGCAGAATAAAATGTATTGAGCTTTTTTGGGATCTTGCCAGGTATTTGTGACCTGGATTGGCCACTGCTGGAAACAGGATGCTGGGCTTGATGCATTTTTGGTCTGTCCCAGTGTGGCAATACTTATGTACTTATGTAAGGAGTCAGTGACTACTGGGGGAATAAAGGGGGGGGGGTGTCATGCCTTAATCCCTCCAGTGGTCATTTGGAGCACCTTTTTGTCACTTAGTCGTTATTAAAACAGGTCTATCTCAAAACGTCTAGGTTTTAGCATTGGACATTTTGGCTTTGTTCCATCATGGCAGGAAAATGTCCAAGTGTGATGAACACACAAATCCCACTGCCAACAAGCCCCCAACATGCTCCCTTGTGATTTGGATATAGAAAAACATCTAAAAAAAAATATGTTTCAAAAATAGCAATTTGGACGTTTATACAAGAAAAACATCTGTCTGTTGCTTTGTGCCTTTTATGGATTGTTTCTGTTTCAAAAATGAGCCCCTTGGTCTTTTTTGGATTACTCTTATAAAATTGAACATGAGTATACATGTGTAATAAGTCCATAGAAAGAGTTTGCCTACTTTTATACAGACCATATGTAAGAATTCCTGGGGATGTAGTTTGGGCTGAATTGTGAAATATGTGCATATTTTATAAAACAAGCTCTTAAAATGACCCACAATGGCACATAAATTCTGCTTAAAGAAGGTATTAATATGTACATCAACTCTATGCATGTTCACCAGTATCTTATACATGCATGCATTGTAGCTGCACCTTTGCAGCTCCCAAACTCTGCTCTTAGGAACGCCTAAAGGCAGAATGCATGGGGGTACTACTACTACTACTACTACTACTTAACATTTCTAGAGCGCTACTAGGGTTACGCAGCGCTGTACAAATTAATGAATAAGAACGGTCCCTGCTCAGAAGAGCTTACAATCTAAAGGACGAAATGTCAAGTTGGGGTAGATGAGATTTCCTGAGAAGAGATGAAGTGATTAGGTGCCGAAGGCGACATTGAAGAGGTGGGCTTTGAGCAATGATTTGAAGATGGGTAGGGAGGGGGCCCGGCGTATGGGCTCAGGGAGTTTGTTCCAAGCATGGGGTGAGGCGAGGCAGAAAGGGCGAAGCCTAGAGTTGGCGGTGGTGGAGAAGGGTACTGAAAGGAGGGATTTGTCTTGAGAGCGGAGGTTACGGGTAGGGACGTAAGGGGAGATGAGAGTAGAGAGGTAAGGAGGGGCTCTTCTCAGCATATGTACTTGAACTTGAGGAAGCCCGTGAAGATCAAGGCAGGCTAACACTAATGGGTGGTGGTGCAGGCCATGCTCGGAGAAAAGAACAGGATGGAGGGTGGAGGACTAGCAGGGGTTGTTTAACAACAACAGGAAAAAATAGAAGGAACTGTGGAGGGAAGAGTTGGTGGTTGGAGGAACAAAACAAGGTAGGTAGCTGGGTCAATCACAGGGAAAGGAGGAGTGGAGAAGGCAGCTTCAGGCACTAACAAGAAATTCATTGGCGTCATATGCCAGGCTCGACGGGCTGCAGCTGCAATTCCTATCACACCCACTCTCAGTGGATCGCTAACCATCCTGGTACAGAGCTGAGGAGCTACAGAGGTAGCCAAAAGAGCATGCAGTTAAACGAGGGCCACATAAATTGCTGCATAGAGCCACTGAAAATCTGGGAAGTCCATTGTGGTCTGTGGGTGAAGTCAGAGCAGAGCTGGAGTTTAGCCGGTTAACAGTCATATTAGAAAGATAATCAGAGAACTAGGTGGATAACGTTAGGGACAGCTAAAATGCTGGCACTGGTCTGAATAGTGCCTGGCAAGCACATAACTTTTGGTGGCCATGCAAGACCTGGACATTCAAGCCGGTACCTGGATTAGGCCTGGCAATGAATATCTGGGTTTAAGTTCTGTCCATGATGGTCAATGCCGTGACATTTGCTGACAGCTACAAGATGAATATCGACTCAAGGGCTTCTAGTCTTAGATATTTATAAATAGCTATCTAAATCACAGGTCCTTTTACCTAACTATGGGAAAAAGTGCCCTGCGCTAGCGGCGGGGGTTGTTTTTCCCACGCGCCAGGGTCTTTTTTACCTCAGCAGGTAAAAAGCCCCCAGACAAACATGGCCATGCAGTAAAAGAACTCTTACCACATGGCCATGCAGCAGGGAGCCCTTATCACAACCCATTAAGGTGGCAATAAAAGCTCCATGGTAACCAGGCAACACTTGGCAATGTCAGATTACCACCAGGTTTATTTTATTTTTGTTACATTTGTACCCTGTGCTTTCCCACTCATGGCAGGCTCAATGCAGCTTACATAGGGCAATGGAGGATTAAGTGACTTGCCCAGAGTCACAAGGAGCTGCCTGTACCTGAAGTGAGAATCGAACTCAGTTCCTCAGTACCAAAGTCCACCACCCTAACCACTAGGCCACTCCTCCATAAGCCATTTCCAGAGGTTTCCTTTTTTCCCCCAGAAATGGCACGTCGCGCAGAGTGGCACTACCACTGGCGGCCACATTGGGCCAGCGGTAGTCCCGATTTAGCATTCAGTAAGCTTACAAACGCTTGTAAAATACTCCCTAAGTGTTTATTGCTATTTCTCACCAGAGGCAGTATTGCTGGATATCTTTTTTTCACTGGAATCAAATATTTATTTATTTAATTAGATTTGCTAACACCTTTTTCAGTAGTAGTAGCTCATGTACATTATTGTCACTTGAACTTTGTCAGTGAAAAAAAACCCAAACAAATTACCAAACAAAAAAATAAAATTGAGTGAAGGATAGAAAACAAGCCAGAGGAATGGTGATAGACTATTAGGTGAAATGTTTTTCTGGTGTTTATCCAATAACAATTTGTTGTATTGAGGATTATTTATTGGGTATTTATCAGTTAAAACCTAAAATCAAAATAATTAGCTATAATATTACCCCTCAAGGAATAATAGAATTGACATTGCTGAATGAGATTTTTCCATTAGGCATAAGAGAAAAGAGGTTTCCTAGATTCAGATATCCTAGCTTAATTTACTGTAATGATTCGGTGTTATTATAAATAATGAAGTAGTCTAATGGTTTAAACAACATTAGTTATTGTTTAAAAATGGGATGGCAATGATAGTAATTAGAAAAATAATATGTACTGCTCATTGTGATGCACATTTCCTAAATATTCATTACAAGTTGATCAAGAACAAACTCATTATAACGAGACAAGGTTTCAAACCATGTATAGAATCCCAAATTACAAAATGAATGTATTACTGTATTAATTCATACATTGTGAATAATTTCTATTACATTATGTTCTATGACAATAGAAAAACATATGCAAATAATACTGAAATCATTCCTGCTATCCAACTAGTTCAAAAATGTGCCTTGGTTTTTATAAAGTATATGTTGGTAACACATTAATTCATGGTCTGTAGATAATTCTAATAGTTAGTGTTTATCTGGTTTGTAAAATACTTTTAATATCCACATCTTTCATTGAATAAATTAACATTTCAGAATATCAGAGACAATCATATATATCATGCTAAATGTTTGTTAAACTGTTCAAGTTGTAAAAATATTTTTTTAAATTATTAAAAAACCAATCTTGGATGGGATAGCCAGTCATAACAACACATCAGCTTCTGATCATCTGTGGTATGCCACAGAGCTGTCACCAGTTAATTTGAATGTTCAGAATTGACTTAGTTGAGCTGCAGTCGGTTGAAACAGAAATGTGGCAAGGTTATTGAATCTATCCTCTGAAAAGACGTAGAGGGGCATAATCGAACGGGGTGCCCAAGTTTTCCTGGGGCAATCCTCGCAGGACGGCTCCGTGAAGGGGTGAGGAAACCCATATTATCGAAACAAGATGGACGGCCATCTTTCGTTTCGATAATACGTACGGGGACACCCAAATCTCAGCATTTTACGTCAACCTTAGAGATGGTCATCCCCGGTTTTTGGCAATAATGGAAACCAAGGATGCCCATCTCAGAAATGATCAAATCCAAGCCATCTGGTTGTGGGAGGAGCCAGCATTCATAGTGGTCTCCCTCACATGCCAGGACACCAACCGGGCACCCTAGGGGGCACTGCAGTGGACTTCAGAAATTGCTCCCTTACCTTGTGTGCTGAGCCCCCCAACCCCCCCCCCAAAAAAAAAAACCGCTCCCCACAACTGTACACCACTACCATAGCCTAAGGGGTGAAGGGGGCACCTACAAGTGGGTACAGTGGGTTTGTGGTGGGTTTTGGGCTCACATTTACCACCACAAGTGTAACAGGTAGAGGGGGATGGGCCTGGGTCCACCTGGCTAAAGTGCACTGCACCCACTAAAACTGCTCCAGGGACCTGCATACTGCTGTCAGGGAGCTGGGTATGACATCTGAGGCTGGCATAGAGGCTGTCAAAACATATTTTAAAGTTTTTTTTTTAGGGTGGGAGGGTGTTAGTGACCACTGGGGGAGTAAGGGGAGGTGTGATGGAAAATATTAAGGATTGTTTTTCAGTCTTGCTTTAATCGATAATACATTTAAAAATCTGTCTTTGATCAAAAGTGACTTTCTTTGTATATCTCAAAGAACAGGCTGGAATGTAAGGCACATCTCAAGAACAATGTAAGAGATAAGGCACACTCAAGAACAATGTATAAGATAAAGCACATCTCAAAAACAATGTATGAGATAAGGCACATCTCAAGAACAGGTTGTAATGTCTCTGAAGCCAGCTTGTGCAGGAGGGAGGCGGGGTATGCTTGAGGTTCGGGAGATAAGCCACCTGGCCAGTGGTTTGTTTACCTGAACTGAGAGCATATGACTGAATCCTCATGTACCTGGATAAGTTTTAGCTTAATAAAAAGGGAGCTTTTTGCAGCTGAGCTTTGGGGCTCATTCTGTGGATGGCCGCATCGTGCAGAAAAAGACTTGTTCCTGGTCATATGGAGACTTCGGGCTTTTGCTGCAAGGGGCCTCCCAGCTGATGAGATAAGGGCCTGAATGACGTAATTCCTGACCAGTGATGTTGTATATATATATATATATATATATATATATATATACAGTATATATATATATATATATATATATATATAATATATATATATATATATAATATATATATATATATATATACACACACATATATCTTTCTTATTTCACTTTTCTATAGCCTTCCTTTAGTAATGATAAAGGGGATCTGTAGTATTTTAGCCTTTGAGCAGTCTGTGGTGATCATGTTAGCAGCCTGCAATACCAAAGCAATACAGGAGGTCATCCCCGATTCCCTCTGTTGGTCATCTGGTCAGTTCGGGCACCTTTTTGAGGCTTGGTCACAAGAAAAAATGGACTAAGTAAAGTTGGCCTAGTGCTCATCAGGGGCGCCCTTCTTTTTTCCATTATCGGCCGAGGAAGCCCATGTGTTAAGCATGCCCCAGTCCCGCCATCACTACGCTGCCAACACGCCCCAGTGAACTTTGGTCGTCCCCAGCGATGGAAAGCAGTTGAGGGTGCCCAAAATCGTCTTTCGATTATGACGATTTGGACGACCCTGAGAGAAGGACGCCCATCTCCTGATTTGTGTTGGAAGATGGGCGCCATTCTTTTTTGAAATAAGCCTGATAGGGCCCTGTTTACTAAGGTGCGCTAGCATTTTTAGCGTGCGCTAATGCTAGAGACACCCATGGGTGTCTCTAAAATGTTAGCATGCCTACAGCATGGAATATTAAAAAGGGCCCATAGCTTTTTCATTTTTTGCAGTGGATCTTGCTCTGAAGTACATCTAACTATTTGTTTTATGGGATTATACCTCATTGGAACTATTTAGATTAGCACTGATATATAAAAATATTTATTATCAATAAAATAGAGATACCCGAACTTTTCCTGTGTTGAACAGCAGTGATTTCTGGAAACCCCTTTAATTATTATTATCCATGACTGAAAGCATGATCCAGCAATGAAAGGAGTAAGTTCTTATGGGATTTTCCAGGATCAATATTCAAAGCAATTTAACCATCCAAAAATGGCTCCTGGCCAATTAAATCACTTATTTAGGGCTACCCGCTAAATGTCAGTGGCACTTAACCAGTTAGTGCAGCTGAAAATAACTGATTGGTGTCTAACTGCAATCTGGCTATTTTGAAGGTGTTCTGGGGGGCAGAGTCAGAACTTTGCTGATAAGTGCTGCTGATATTTAGCACTTAATTAGCCAGGTTAACTGCATAAATACGACCATATAAAAGTCAGTCTTATGTTTATGCAGTAGCCCATAGACAGATAAGTGCTAGATATAGTACTTAACTGGCTATATGTTAGCCAACAGCTCTGTAAAACCAGATCTTCAGTGCTGAAGCCTGGCTGTGGCCCTGCATTGACTCTCTAGGTTTGATCATTGCTAGTTGAATATCTAGCCCTTCATAGATAAAACTGTGCAGGTATATACATGTATAAAAGGTAGACATGCTGAAAGACTGTCATCTACTTTTATGTAGACCTTAGCTAAGCATTACCAGGACCATAGTTTAGGATGATCTGGGGCAGAGTTGCAATATTTACACACATGCATAAATATACACATTGGAGCAGATATAAGTTGTGCATGAGGATTTGTGACTTGCTGAGGCTGATTCTCGGTTCCTATGAGGCCCCCCTTTTACCGTAGCTGTTAACAGGGAAGTCCTATCTTCCTACAGGAAATGGCCGGGTGACAAGTAAAGCACTTGCTGCACTGCCATTTTGGGGTGGAGGAGCCCTTACTGCCACCCATTGATGTGGCAGTAAGGGTTCCTGTGTTAACCCGGAGGTAACCAGGCAGCGCATGGCACTGCATGATTACCGCCAGGTACACTCCAGTGCTACAAAAATAAATACATTTTTATATCACTGGAAATAACGGCACACTAGGAGTGGGAAATACTGCCGGGCTGCTGCGATAGCCCAGCGGTACTTCCTGTACAGCAAGCAGTAAACCCACGTTGGGCTTACTGCTGCTTAGTAAAGGAGCCCTTACTTAGCAGTCTAACTTTAGCAGCATTACCACTAGACTACCACCAGGGGGTGGTGCCATTGGACGTATACGCAGAAATGTCATTAATCAGTATTTTGCCAATTTTAAATAGTGTATTTCACAAATATTTTCATAATAGTCACTCTAGAAGTTTGTTTTCATCATTTTTTAGTTAAATATTATCACAGAAGGTCTATGGAGCCTTGTGCATTTCTGGCTCCGACATAATGTAATATTGTGGCCCATCAGGGATACTACTGACATTCATGTGACCCTCAGTGTATAAAGGTTGCCTACCCCTGCCTAAGGCCCACTGGGCCACCAGGAATTGGAGGGGGCAAGAACTTGAGGGCAGCATTGCTGTATGGAAGTGCACCACATGGAAACATCACAGGCTGCCTGCAAGCCAAAGCCTTGCTGTACACCAACTGCTTCCTGCTGCACCAATAAATTTATGCAGATTTGTACAATTATGTGGGCTCTCATTAATTATGTGGAAAGCTCTGCACATGCACAATTGTGTAATTCTCCAGGTATATTAATGCATGTATTTTCTCAAATAAATGTGCTTAAATCTCAACTTCACCCCTACTCTCCCAAACTATACTGCTGGCAATGCCTGTACATGGTATGCATTTAAGAATGTTGTTGGTCATGCAATTTATGAGCCAATTTCCACATGTAAAATACCCTCTTTGTGTCAAGATAGGTGAACAAGGAGAGAGTCAGTCAGAGAGAAATTCTTTCCACTCTCTTATTCACTTCAGATTCTCTGGCAATGCATGTCCCGTGTGTGATTTTCATTGTAGGAGAAGAAGTGACTTCTTTCTATTCTGCAACGTCCACCCCCTGAACTCTGTCATTCTTGACCTCCATAGCCTCTCGTGGACTGTACTGTTTTTTTTTTCTGTTCTTCTCTGTAAGGGCTGTTCCTTCATTCTCCTGACATACTAAACTTTTTTGTCAGGCACAGGCACATGCACTTCCTCATGAGCCATTTTGTATTTTATGTAGATATGAACTCATTCTGGTTCTTCCACATTAACAAAAATAGGACAAATTTCATGAGGCACTATTCATGTGGCATAGCCAAAGTTTAAACTTAAATGTATAACATCTGTTTAAAGTGAGAGGCATTTTCAGCAGCATTATCTATATAAATGCTGGCACTGAAAATCCATGTATAACTAATTAGATGGTTATATATTTAAAGCTTCTGGCTGAGCTGCTTCGGTTAATTGGCACAAAGTTCAGTGGAGGAGTGGCCTAGTGGTTAGGGTGGTGGACTTTGGTCCTGGGGAACTGAGGAACTGAGTTCGATTCCCGGCACAGGCAGCTCCTTGTGACTCTGGGTAAGTCACTTAACCCTCCATTGCCTGCCGCATTGAGCCTGCCATGAGTGGGAAAAAATGTGGGGTACAAATGTAACAAAACAAAAAAAGTTCTGTATCTATGCTGATGGTGTACGACTACTCATGCCCATTGCACCAGATCTTGGTTGACAGATCTTTGACACTGGAGCAGCATGTGAATTCTACAGTCAAGCAAATGTTCTTCTCTCTTTGGAGGCTTAAGCGTATCCAGCCTTACTTCCCTAGAGAAGTATTCCGCAACCTAGTCCAGTCTCTAGTTATAAGCTGCCTTGATTACTGCAACAGTATCTACGGCGGATGCACAATCATGCTCCTAAAAAAATTGCAAACTGCTCAGAATACAGCAGCTCAACTCATCTTCGGTAAATCAAGATTTGAAAGTTCGAGACCGCTGCGTGAGAGGTTGCACTGGCTTCCTGTGAAGGGACTACATCACTTTCAAGATCTGCGCATTGGTGCACAAAATCATCTATGGAGAAGCCCCTGCTTATATGGACACTGCTGCCCAGAAACTCCCGAAGGTCAGCTCGCTTGTACCTCAATCTCCACTACCCAGCTTTTAGTGGCCTCAAATATAAGACTGCCTATGCTTCCTCTTTCTCTTATCTCAGGCACTCAATTGTGAAACGGGCTGCCTCAAGATGGTGAAATTCACTCCAGATCACCCGACCTTCAAGAAGTGACTCAAGACCTTCCTTTTTGGCAGAGCATACGCTGTGAGCCCGTCTTGCCCCACATCCTTTTGATCCACGACTATCTCAGCGAAAACTTATCCACCTCTCCTCTCTCCCTTTCCCTCCTCAGTTATTTCTCTTTCCCTCTTGCGATCTTGTATACTGTATTTTGTACTACTGTTTGCTAATAGACTATTGTATGCCACATTGAGCCAGCCCGTGGGCGGGAATATTGTGGGATATAAATGCCATAAATAAATAAAAAAATAAATAAATACAATTACCCCCAGCTTAGAATGAACTGACTGCCTGTCTAACTGCAACTCAGGAATAGGCAACAAAACAACAAACACTGCCTGAAACCAAGCAAAATAGAGATTCTTTGGGTACTTAACACAAATGGACAAATGCCTGACTATATACCCTTGGGAAGTATGAATTCCCCCTAAAATCACAGGTCAGAAATCTTGGGAAACTGCTGGACTCACTCACTCTGATCCCGCAATCCAAACAACCTTTAAAAATTGTCTCTTATCAACTGGGCAACTACAAAATCTCTCTCCATATACCGAAAAGACAAGTCTGACCACATTATCATGGTCCATGCCGTGATGATGTCACAAATAGACTACTGTAATACCCTGTACACTGGTCAAATCAAAAAGACTTTGCATCAGCTCCAACTAATTCAGAATGCTGCAGCACAACTGATAGAAAGCTCCAAGCAGCGTGACCACATCACACCGTTCCTGCAAAAAAAACCCCAAACAAACACTGCCAACCACTATCATACAAGGCTAAGTTTAAAATTCTCTGATTTTCAAGGTCCTCAGACAAAATGGGCCAGAGTATTTAAAGAATAAGTTAATCCTTTACATACTTTAAGACCTCTAAGATCCTCTCAAGGAGCATCACTATCGGTACCTTCATCAAACAAAATTGTATGATGTAATACCCACCAACAAGCCTTCTCAGAAGTAACCCCACACTTTGGAACTTACTCCCAGAGGTGCTACATCTAACTCAAGACTACCTCTACTTCAGGATGCAGGTGAAAGCCTGTATCTTCTCCCAAGCCTTTAATACATAATGTGACTGACTATACATTCACTTCGCAGTTCACACCTGGACTAGCTTGCTGCACACCCTGTAACTTAGACCAGTTCCTTATATCTTGTTTAACTGTACAAAGGTTTTGCCTTGAGTTTAGCCACTCATCTACTTATCCCAATTAACTCTGTGCTACTCATTTTGTCCCATCTATAAATCTGTGCTTGGCCCCTCACCTACATAGAAAAGCAGTAGCATCATATCTATGCTATTTGAATGTTCTGTTGCGTTGCTTATTATGTGTTTCATTGATATTGTGCTGACACCATATTATATCTATTTTATTTGAATATTCTTCCATACTGTCTATTATGGTATTGTTTGTATTGTACTGACATCCTATTTCAAAGTTTACCTAATATAGAGGGTATTTTTGATATGATATATATATCCGATTGTGGACATTTTGCAGAAAACATCCAAAAATCCAGTAGCGAACATAAAACCAGACAAACATCCAATTTTTTGTTTATAAAATGGCCATTTGCTAGACATTTTTGTGCTCAGTACATCTATCATTTAGGATGATTTTCCAAAACAAAATGTCCAAGGGAAAAAATGCACAAAAACGAGCCATTGGGATGTATGGGGGAGGGGGGGGCAGCATTCTTAGAAAACTGGCCACACATACATCCTAGCAGAGCAGTGGGGCACCCTAGGAGGCACTACAGTGGACATCACATAAAAGGTCCCAGGTATACATCTCACCATTACCACCTTTTTGTCACGATTGTGGCCATGACCCCTCTTTTGACTCAACTTCTCTGCCGGTCAGGTCATGAGCTGGCTTCTTTTCTGCATGGTTGTATTTGCCCTGTGTGTTCCTAGCCTCACTTTGGCGTTGAGTGTAGGGTTTCTCCTTCCTGTGTGTTCCAAGCCTCACTTTGGTGTTCAGTGTGTAGTTCCTGTCTCTGTCCTTTAGGGTGGCCACTTCCTCTGTGTTTCAAGCCTCACTTTGGGTTCTGTGTATTTCCTGTCTCTGTCCTGTTATAAGGAAGTGGTTCACTTTCATTCAGGGCCTTTGCAATGCCAAAGGTCCCCAGGTTAGTCTGTGTGCTTGTGAGCACTTCTGCCTAGATCCTTGTTGCTTTATTCTTAGCCAGGACCGGTCAAACCCGGTAAGCAGGGTAAGCACTGCAGGAGGGCGCATGCCTTCAAGTGTGTCACTTTGCAAGCAATCAACCTCTGCTGAGTATCTAATCTCCGCTGCTCATCTCAGTCTGGCTCCAAAGCTGTCAGCTCTCTGTCCCGTCCCCTCCCCCCTCCCAAGCAGAGAAATACCCTCCTTGTGTTTGTCAGAGGATGTCACTGGCTCTGAAATAACTTGTGGGAGCTCAGTTAACCTCTGTCCTCTGCCAGAGGGCTCAGACAGAGACAGCACAGCAGAGCCTGGACCCTTGTTTTGTCAGAGACTGCTGTTTAGTGCTGCATCTGACCCACCCGTTTCCACCCCACCCCCAACACAGCAACTCACAGGACAGGAGGGCTGGATGCCTGCTTTCAATTCTTAACCATCACCTATCTCTCATTCCCACTTCAGTAACTCCTGTTAGTCTGTCCAACTCAGATTGCAGAATATGTTAGTTTATGCTGATTAAGTCTGTCCTAGCTAGATCCTAAACTGTGCTCGATGGGAAGGCTATTGTGCTGCATGCAGAGTCTAACTTCTTAGGATTTCAGGTTAATTTTTGAAGAATTTGAAGAGGGGTTATCTCTGTTCTACATGTGTGACTGCAAGGCCAAGTGTCTGAATAGGGATCTGTTTGTTAGATTCTGAAATTTTGATAACACATTGTTTTTCAGAGTTGGCAAGACTGTCTGTTCTCCTAATTCCTGCTCTGTGTGCTAAGTTATTTTTCTTCTATACTGGTGTAATATTTTCAATGATGCCATGGCTGGTAAAAGGGGTGTGTCTACTGTGGGGGCGGAGCCATAGTGATCCCGCCTCTGGATGGGTAGGGGCGCCAACTAATAGATTGCAGGAGGGCGCTAGAAACCATAGGGCCGGCCTGTTCTTAGCCAGTGTGCCCGTGGGCACTTCTGTTTCTGTTCTTCTCTCTTTGTTTGCTTTGTGTCCAGCCTAGTCTGCCTTGCTTGTTCTAATCCCTTCTACGGTCTACCTAGCTTGTCTGTGTGTTTGTCTGTGTGGATCAGCTTTGTATCCTGCTTGTATGTGCCCTGTGTGTCTTTACCTTCAGTTCCTTGCTGTTGTATCTGCCCTGAGTGTCTTTTACTTCAGTTCCCTTCCTGCTTGAGTATCTTGAATCCTGTTTCTGCCAAGCTTGTTTGTAAATCCTGAATCCTGCTTGAGTATTCCTGAATTCAGCCAAGCTTGTTCCTGAATCCAGTTCCAGTCTAGTCAAGCCCAGCTTGTCCCTGAATCTGGTTCCAGTCAAGCCAAGCTTGTTCCAGTATCAGGTTCCAATCCACTCAAGCCAAGTTCGTTCCAGCATTTAGTTCCAGTCCAGTCAAGCCAAGCTTGCTCCAGAATCCGGTTCCAGTCCAATCAAGCCCAGCTTGTTCCAGAATCTAGTTCCGGTCCAGCCTACCCAAGTCTGTTCCAGTCTCCTGGTGTTCCAGTCTGTCTGTTCCAGCCCTGCCTGCCTACAGCTCCAGTCTTGTTAATCCAGTCTTGGTTGGGGGATTTTGCCTCATGCTGCTGCTCATCAACAGTGGGCCAAGGGCTCATGTTGTTCCAGAGTTCACGCCTGGTTGCTCTAAGCCTGGGAATGTGACACTTATGTTGTATGGTGAGTCCTCCAAAACCCACTGTACCCAATTGTACATCACTACAATAGCCCTTATGTCTGCAGGTGTCACCTATATGTGGGCACAGTGGTTTTTGGTGGGTTTTGGATGGCTCACACTTTCCACCACAAGTATAACAGTTAGAGTGGGAGATGGGCCTGGGTCCCCTTCTCTACACTACACTACACTGCACCACACCGCACCAACCACTAGGCTACTCCAGGGACCTGCTTGCTGCTCTAATACAACTCGCCATAACATTTGAAGCTGCCATACAGGCTAGTATGTACTGTTTTGTTCACATCTTTGGTGGGTGGGGCGGGGTCACTGGCCACTGAGGGAGTAAGGAGAGGGGTCATACATTAATCCCTCCAGTGGTTATCTGGTCATTTAGGACACCTTTCTGTAACTAGTCATGATTGAAACCGGCCTAGACCAAAATGTCTACCTTTTAGCCCTGGACGTTTTGTTGCATAAT
This sequence comes from Microcaecilia unicolor, assembly GCF_901765095.1. Classification (NCBI taxonomy): domain Eukaryota; kingdom Metazoa; phylum Chordata; class Amphibia; order Gymnophiona; family Siphonopidae; genus Microcaecilia; species Microcaecilia unicolor. The sequence goes on from NC_044037.1 coordinate 238,350,347, forward strand.
GACAGAACAACATCCAAGTTTTGGGGAATGCCCAAATCCCCCACCCAACACGCCTTTTGTGATTTGGATGCACTGCATATGAACTGTAGAGAAACCATCTTAAAAATGGGTTTGAAATAGCGATTTGAGCGTTTTTGGCAAAAAAAAAGTCATCTGCCACCTTTTTTCTGCAGGGGAATGGAAAAGGGCTTTTATCAAATTACTTTTTTACCATTTAAATACATGCCTCACCAAGGGGCCTAAGCTGTATTAAGAAATCGGCTTAACACACTCCTTACGCAATACTCTCCCACACTCTAAGCCCATTTCTACTGTGACTTCCAGAAAGTGCTTTTCCTATTTGTTTGATTTCTGGCCAAGTGCCAATGTTAGAACTGTCACGCGATCATTTAAAAAAAATTATCATGGAAGCACTTACTACCTCTTATTTAGGAAGTCCTAAAAGTTTCCAGCATTATGGACACACTAATCAATTAGCATGGCATGGATTCAGTGCATTAGCTGATTAGTGCACCCATGCCTATTCTCTGCCCCTGATATGTGCCTCCCCCTGTCTCCCATGGTAGTTTAATAGCGTGGGCCCAGCAGAGGTGAACGGGATGTGAGTGAGTGAGAGTGTGCTGCAGGGCTGCAGTGAATGGGAGGGGGAGAAAGAAATTAGGCAAGATTGGATGGGAGGGGAGGGAGAGAGAGAGGAGAGAGAGAGATACATGGGGTGAGACTGGATAAAAGGGGGGGAGACAAGAGGCTATGAAATGGGGGGGAAAAGAAATTGGTCCAAGACTGGATAGGTGGGGAGGGAGATAGAAATGAGTCAAGACTGGATGGGATGGAAGGAGAGAGAGTGGAAACTATTATAAAGAATAAAATTACAGAAGACATGGTTAATGGGACAGAGTCAGCATGGGTTCAGCTGAGGGAAGTCTTGCCTCACCAATTTGCTTCATCTCTTTGAAAGCATGAGTAAACATGTGGAAAAAGGTGAGCCGGTTGATGTAATATATCTAGATTTTCACAAAGCTTTTGATAAAATTTCTCATGGGAGACTCCTGAGAAAGTTAAAGAGTCATGGGATAGGAGGCAATGTTCTGATGTGGATTAGGAATTGCTTATTAGACAGAAAACATAGGTAGGGTTAAATGGTCAATTCTCTCAATGGAGGAGGCCGAACAGTAGAGTGCTGCAGGGATCTGTATTGGGACCGGTACTATTTAACCTATTTATAAATGATATGGAAATTGTAACAATGGTGAGGTGATTAAATTTGCAAATGACATGTGCGGACTGTGAATTATGCAGAAAGACCATAGGAAATTGGAAGACTGGGCACCCAAATGGCAGATGAAATTTAATGTGGAAAAATGCAAGGTGATGCACGATGGAAAGAATAATTAGAATCATATTTACCTTGAGGGTTAGCACTCAAGAAAAAAGATCTAGGTGTCATTGTAGATGATATGCTGAAATCTTCTGCTCACTGTGTGTGGCAACAGCCAAAAAAGCAAACAGTATGCTAGGAATTATTAGGAAAGGGATGGCGAATAAGACCAAAAATACTATAATGCCTTTGTATCACTCCATGATGCGACCACACCTTGAGAATTGCATTCAGTTCTAGTCAAGTATCTCAAAAAAGATATAGTGGAATTAGAAAAGGTTCAAAGAAGAGCGACCAAAATTATAAAGGAATGGAACTCGTCTTGTATGAGGAAAGGCTAAAGAGGTTAGTGATCTTCAGCTTGGAAAGAGACCGATGCAGGGAGATATGATTGAGGTCTACAATATCCTGAGTGGTTGTACAGTCGATTTTTGTTGGTTCCAAAAGTACAAAGACTAAGGAACCCTCAAGGAAGTTACATGGAAATACTTTTAAAACAAAGAGTAGGAAATATTTTTTTCACTCAAACAAATAGTTAAGCTCTGGAAACCTTTGTCGGAGGATGTAGTAACAGCGGTTAGCCGTATCTGGGTTTAAAAAAGGTTTGGACAAATTCCTGGAGGAAAAGTCCATAATCTGCTATGAGACAGACTTGGAAAGCAACTGCTTGCCCCAGGATTGGTAGCATGGATGTTGCTGCTATTTAGGTTTCTGGCCAGGTATTGTGACCTGGATTGGCCAGTGTTTGGAAACAGTATACTGGGCTGGATGAACTATTGGGTCTGACCCAATATGGCTACTCTTATGTTTTTATGTTCTATAAACATAATTTTTATTTTTAATTTATGATAAAGTAATGCAGTAATGGTTGGTCCACTTAAAAGTTAATAACTATAATAAAAGTGACACTTTTATATTGGACCATATACATTTTTTTTTTTTTACTAACGTTGGAGACCAAAACATACTTCTTCAGGTTGGGACAGTATACTGCTGTAATAGTATGCTTGTCCTAACTTAAGAAAGGAGTTTTTACCCTCCAAAAACTAGTTAAAGAATGTAATAATTTGTTTTATTTGTTAATTTTTAAAGTACTATTGGAATATGTACGATTTTTTAAATTACATCTACTCTTTTATATTGTACATAAGGCAAAGGGACATGTAAGTGTTTTCTGTTTCTTTAGTTTTGCACTTTATGCAGAGTATGGCTTTTCTCGGGGTTCAGTTTAATTTTGTCTACATATTTCTATTTTAGATTTGTGGTTAATTATTCTATACTTTATGGGGGGGCTCCTCTGTTCATGTGTGAAAAAGGCCGGGTATTCTATTAGCATCAAGTGTGTGTTTGTAGTGACGGATCTGTACTAATCTAGCTTACTTTCAGGCTTATTTTTGAAGAGAAGGGCGCCTCATTTCAACACCAATCAGGAGATTGGGCGTCCTTCTCCCAGGGTCGCCCAAATCGGCATAATCGAAAGCCGATTTGGGCGTCCTGAGCTGCTTTCTGTCGCGGGGACAACCAAAGTTCACAGGGGCGTGTCGAAGCATAGCAAAGGCGGGACTGGGGCAGGCTTAACACATGGGGCGTCCTCGGCCGATAATGGAAAAAAGAAGGCCTCCCTGACGTGCACTTGGCTGACTTTACTTGATCCATTTTTTCTTGCAACCAAGCCTCAAAAGGTGCCCAAACTGACCAGATGACCACCGAAGGAAAATTGGGGATGACCTCCCTTTACTCCCCCAGTGTCACTAACCACCTTCCAACCCTAAAAGAAAACTTTAAAAATATTTTTTCCAGCCTCTATGCAGCCTCAAATGTCATACCAGCTCCTGACAGCAGTATGCAGGTCCCTGGAGCAGTTTTAGTGGGTGCAGTGCACTTCAGGCAGGCGGACCCAGCCCATCTCCCCCACCTACCTGTTACACGTAGGGTAAATGTGAGCCCTTCAAAACCCACCAGAAACCCACTGTACCCACATCTAGGTGCCCCCCTTCACCCCTTACGGCTATGGTAGTGTTGTACAGTTGTGAGTAGTGGGTTTTGGGGGGCTCAGCACCCAAGGTAAGGAAGCTATGCACCTGGGAGCAATTTCTGAAATCCACTGTAGTGCCCCCTAGGGTGCTTGGTTGGTGTCCTGGCATGTCGGGGGACCAGTGCACTATGTATGCTGGCTCCTCCCATGACCAAATGGCTTGGATTTGGTCATTTCTGAGATGGGCGTCCTCGGTTTCCATGATCGCCAAAAACTGGGGACGACCATCTCTAAAGTCAACCTAAATGTTGAGATTTGGGCATCCCCGACCATATTATCAAAACAAAAGATGGCCGCCCATCTTGTTTTGATAATACGGGTTTCCCCGCCCCTACGTCGGGACGTCCTCACAGGAAAACTTGGGCACCCCGTTCAATTATGCCCTCTTTGTTTTCCAATAAGTATATTAATGTCCTTCGGCCCACTGCAATGTTCAGGGTGTTATTTTTTCTAGGAAGGACTATATTGTCTAGTTCAAAATGACCACTCTATAGTCAGCAGCTTAAAACTCAAACAGTTTATTCTTCAGCTTGAAACCACAAGAACATTCCAGCTGCATAAACTGTCCATCACTTGGTGCAACCATTTAAATAAGTTGTTACCTAAATATTCCCTGGGAGAACTCCTGTATTCTTCTCCCTTAGGGTATACAAGGGTATACAAGGTACTCTGAAATAGGATTATTTACACTTTGTACATCTCCAGTCTGTGCCTATCCCCAAAGATAGTGTTGCAAAGGCTGTGCACCTCTCTATGATTCAGGTTCAGACCCTCCTGATCTAACCTCTACCCAGGGTGACCTTTGCGTTGGCTCACCCTGGCTACGGGATAGGCACTCCCTGGCTCCTATCCCTCGCTCCTGGGTTGGGTCTCTCCACTACCCACCCAGAGCTCTCCTTCACGGTTACTGCTTCTCCTAGCAGCAATTTTCTTTTCCTTTGGCCAATGGATTCACTTTTTTTTTTAAATGGGAACCCCCTTCCTGTTCTTCGAGTCACTTGGCAGGGGTTTGCAGGCAACTAAAGACTCACAGCTACAAACAGAAAACCAAAACCCCCAAAGAAAAGACGCAAAGATAGAACCTCTCTACAGGGCAAACACTTAACTTTATCTCCTCCAAGTCTCTTCCCCCCTTATCATTCTTCAGCAGAGATGGGTTCGTTACTTTTTAAATGGATTTATGTAAAAAGTAAAAGTACTGGCTTCAAAAGTAGTGAAGTAAAAGTGGAAAGTCTTGTCAAAAAAAAAAATACTCAAGTAAAAGTAGTAAAGTACAGCATTCTTAACAAATTGGGCCACTAGTATGTTTACAAGCAAAAATCCAGGGGGTCGCACAAAGTCCTTCCTAGGAAAAAAAAACCACCCCGATCACTGCAGTGGGCAGAAGGACATTAATATACCTATTGGAAAACAAAGAGGGACATAATCGAACGGGGCACCCAAGTTTTCCTGAGGACGTCCTCGAAGGACGTCCTGATGAAGGGGCGGGGAAACCTGTATTATCGAAACAAGATGGGCGGCCATCGTTCATTTCGATAATACGGTCGGGGACGCACAAATCTCAACATTTTTAGTTGGCTTTAGAGATGGTCGTCCTTAGAGATGGTTGTCCCCATTTTTCGGTGATAATGGAAACCGAGGACGCCCATCTCAGAAATGACCAAACCAAAGCCATTTGGTCGTGGGAGGAGCCAGCATATGTAGTGCACTGGTCCCCCTGACATACCGGGCATCCTAGGGGGCACTGCAGTGGAATTCAGAAATTGCTCCCAGGTGCATAGCTCCCTTACCTTGGGTGCTAAGCCCCTCAACCCCCCCCCCCCAAAACCCACTCCCCACAACTGTACAACAATACCATAGCCCTAAGAGGTGAAGGGGGCACATAGATGTGGGTACAGTGGGTTTGTGGTGGGTTTGAAGGGCTCACATTTACCACCACAAGTGTAACAGGTAGGTGGGGGGATGGACCTGGGTCTGCCTGCCTGAAGTGCACGGCGCCCACTAAAACTGCTCCAGGGACCTGCATACTACTACAACTACTTCAAATCATTTCTATAGTGCTACCAGTCATATGCAGCACTTCACAATTGAACATGAAGAAAAGACAGTCCCTGCTTAAAAGAGCTTACAATATAAATCAGGACAGACAGACAGGACAAATAAGGGATAAGGAGAGGACAGACATAGGACACATAGAGAAAAGGGACTATTGAAGCGAGGAAGACAAGATAAAGGTTACGAGCAGGTGACAAGTTAGGAATTAAAAGCAGCATCAAACAGGTAGGCCTTTAGCCTGGATTTGAAGGTGGCCAGGGATGGAGCTTGATGTAATGGCTCAGGAAGTCTGTTCCAAGCATAAGGTGCGGCGAGATAAAAGGAACAGAGTCTGGAGTTAGTGATGGAGGAGAAGGGTGCAATTAGGAGAGATTTGCCTAGTGAACGGAGTTCCTGGGAAGGAGTGTAAGGAGAGATAAGGGTGGAGAGATAGTGAGGGGCAGCAGAGTGAATGCACTTATAGGTTATTAAGAGGAGCATGAACTGTATACGGAAACGGATAGGGAGCCAGTGAAGTGACTTCAGAAGAGGGCTGATATGGGCATAGTGACTTTGGCGAAATATTAATCGTGCAGCAGAAGTTTGAACAGATTGAAGAGGAGAGAGATAGCTGACTGGAAGACCTGTGAGAAGCAAGTTGCAGTAGTCCAAGCGAGAGGTGATGAGAGTGTGGATGAGGGTTCTGGTAGCGTGCTCAGAAAGGAGAGAACGACTTTTGGCGATATTATAGAGGAAGAAATGACAGGTTTTAGCACTCTGTTGAATATGGGCAGAGAAGGAGAGGGAGGAGTCAAAGATGACCCCAAGGTTACGAGCAGATGAGACAGGAAGAATGAGCTTGTTGTCGACAGAAATAGAGAGTGGGGAAAGGGGAGAGGTTGGTTTAGGTGGGAAGATAAGGAGCTCAGTTTTGGACATATTGAACTTCAGGTGGTGGTGAGACATCCAGGCAGCAATGTCAGACAGGCAGGCAGATATCTTGGCTTGGATTTCTGCCGAGATTTCTGGTGTGGAGAGGTAGATCTGGGAGTCATCAGCGTAAAGGTGATATTGAAAACCGTGGGCTGAGATCAGAGCACCGAGGGAGGAAGTATAGATGGAGAAAAGGAGAGGTCAAGGAGCTGGGTATGACATTTGAGGCTGGCATAGAGGCTGGAAAAAAATATATTTAAAGTTTTTTTTAGGGTGGGAGGGGGTTAGTGACCACTGGGGGAGTAAGGGGAGGTCATCCCCGATTCCCTCCGGTGGTCATCTGGTCAGTTCGGGCACCTTTTTGAGGCTTGGTCGCAAGAAAAAAATGGATCAAGTAAAGTTGACCAAGTGCTTGTCAGGGACGCCCTTCTTTTTTCCATTATCGGCCGAGGACGCCCATGTGGTAAGCACGCCCCAGTCCCGCCTTTGCTATGCTTCCCGACACGCCCCTGTGAACTTTGGTCGTCCCCGTGAAGGAAAGCAGTTGAGGATGCTCAAAATCGGCTTTCGATTATGCCGATTTGGGCGACCCTGGGAGAAGGACACCCATCTCCCAATTTGTGTCGAAAGATGGGCGCCCTTCTCTTTCGAAAATAAGCCTGATTGTGTTTCCACGTAATGAATCTCAGACTCAATAAGACTGGAGCATTTATGTTTTTTTTTAAAGTTTTTTTATGTTTTACTATTTTTATTCCCAGATAAATTGGTCTGACTTCTTTGGAACTTGTAACCCTCCTAGAACTGAAAAGGTATTTGGTGGGATATAAGACATGTTGTAAAATAATATAATATTACATAACATTAACTTTAAGAGGGTAATTTTATGACTGGCTACCTAGGTTGGGAGGCAAGTAACACCCATGTTGAGGCTAGGTGTAAAGACATGTGGAGGCGCATTTTCGTTAGTGCGTCTAAGTTGGAGTTTGGATGTTTTGTGCTAAATGTACCAAATCCAAATAGGAAATATACACATTTTTAAAAAAAAGTACCGTTTCAAACAAGGTTTTGTGCTTTGTGCATTTATCTTTTTAGACCATTTTTTTTAAAAGAATGCACATGTTAAAACATACAAAATCAAGCCATTGGGATGTAGGATGGGCCAGCATTTTGTAGGACAAGTCCCCCAGACATCCCAGGAGAGCAATGGGGCACCCTAGGGGCCATTACTATGGACTTCATATAAATGCTCCCAGGTACACATCTCACCGTTGCTCCATTATCTTGTCTACTGAGCCTTCCCAAAAACCACCCAAAACACACTACCCCAACTGTATACCACTACAAATACCACTACAGTAGCCCTTTGGGGTGAAAGGGACATCTATATGTGGGTACAGTAGGTTTTTGGTGAATTTTGGAGGGTTCACAGTTTCTACCATAAGTGTAACAGGTAGGAGGAGGTATGGGCCTGGGTCCACCTGTCTACAGTGCACTGCACCCACCACTAGGCTACTCCAGGGACATGCATGCTGCTCTAATGGACCTGGCTATAACATCTGAGCTGCCAAGTTTTCATCTATTTTGAATGAAGGTTGGTACAGCTGAAAGATACAATATTAAATAATTTGAAGTGGTGACAAGAGGGAGCACAAGTCCCTGAGGAAGCCAAGTTGGGGGAAACAGTTGGACATACGATAATTGCTGGTTTCTTTGGCACTTTAAATCACCACATGAAATGTAGGGCCTTGTTTACTAAGCAGCGCTATCGGCTCACTAGCATTTTTAGCACATTCTAATGCTAGAGACACCCCTAGGAATATATGGGTATGTCTAGCATTTAGTGCATGCTAAAAATGCTAGTGCACCCTAATAAACAGGGCCCTTAAAGTTTTTATCCAGTATATTTGAGAATGGAGTTTGATACACAATAAATGGGAGCACATTATATAAGTATAAGAAAAAATAGGAGCGTTTGAGACCGATGAAAGATCTCAATTGTTCAGACGCTTGGGGTATCTGAGGTTTTCCTATGGGTCTCTGAGGTCTCTTTTCTCCTTATATAAAAAAATTCAAGTCTTATTGTCATAGAGGTTTGCATTTGCTGGTGCTATTCTAGAGATTTGTATAATTTACCTTACTTTTTTGCGCCAGTATATACACTGCATGGTCTGTGATATTGCTAACACTTTCCATCTCCAAGACCAAGATACAATTCTTCAGTCCATTTGAATTATTTGTTCCTGGCCTGATGAATGAGAACATGTGTCTGTAATAGTATTTTTTATGCTGCTGAAGCTGTATGATTGTAAAACACAGTGGGATACGGTTTGAACAAAAAAATGTACATTATTAGTACTATTGTTAGTTTCATTTATTTATATTATGCCACCTGTTCTACCTTGTCTAACTGTTCTCTGCATCTACAATTGTCTACTCATTATCTACAACATTTTAGAAGAAACATGCAAACGTAGAGCCTGCCATTTTCTATGTAAGACAGAGAGTGCCATTACTCATGGCTGTATATGCTATCTATAATTTCTGCATTAAACCTGACTTATCAATCCTTTAACCTGATAGTAAAAGCTGTTCTATGGCTCTTTTCAAACACTTTTCCGTAACACCGTTACTGCTAATGAAGCACTAACATATTCTTTCTTTCTTGGCTAAATGTTGTTGACCAACATTATTATTGCTGCTCATATAATTATTTTTTAAATTTAATTGCTTTAATAGAAAAGCACCTATAATGCATTTTTAATTACACTTCCCTGGTGACCTATGCTAAAAAAGGTTTTATAATGAAGCCAAAATAATTAGCCCGTCACAGTCCAGTTTCGGGCTATTGTCGAGTTTGTCCTTTCATGGCTTGATACAGCATGACTAGAATTCTAAAAACCCTAATGATTATCTTCTATAACATTTAGAAAGGTATTAAACCCTGTGCAGTACTGACAGATGCAGGTTTCTAATTTGTATCTGCTTATTTTCTCTGTGACGTGGTAACTCCCTTGAGAACTAAGACAACAGCCCACTCTAGGATTTCTAATAGGCCCTAGAGCCTAAGTAGCTGTAGACAGAGCTGTTTCCCTCAGGATAGATAATTGTTTGCATAGCTCAACATCTGAAACTAAACCATTTTTCTGTTGTGGTTTCTGTGTTTACTCCAATGCACAAAGATGTTGTGGTTTATTACCTATGACTCCATTTTAATAGAATGGTATTTGCATATTTTGTTGTACCTGAAATACTGATAAGTATTATTATCACAGGCATGAAGTACTAAATATTATTGAAGGAGTGCAAAACAAGTGTGGGAGCAGCAGAGAGAAAATGCTATTTGTGAACTTATTGAGTGGGAGTGAAGCAATACCACTGTTTAATTTTTAGACATGTGTAAAATATCCATAACTGAAAATTTGACTGCAAAATGTTAAAAACAGTATGGAAGGCATGGTTAAATATGTTTAGATATGTGGGAGTTGTTTTAGGGGCCCTTTTACTAAGCTGTGCAAGCATCTACGTGCGCCCAACGCATGCCAAAATGGAGTTACCGCCCAGCTACCACCTGGCTCTTGAAGTAATTTCATTTTTGGCACGCGTCCGATACGCGTGTCCGAAAAATAATTTTTATTTTCGGACGTGTGTATTGGGTGAGCGCCAAGTGGCATTTGACAGGCATAGGTCATTACCGCCCGGTTACCGTTGTGAGACTTTACCGCTAGTTCAATGGCTGGCAGTAAGGTCTCAGACCCCAAATTGATGTGCAACAATTTTCATTTGCTGGACGTCCATGTTTGGCAAAAATGTTTAAAAGTCATTTTTTTTTTTTTGTAGGTGCGCTGAAAAATGGTTCTGTGTGTGCCCAAAACACACGTCTACACTACGTCAGGCCATTTTTCAGCGCACCTTAGTAAAAGGCCCCTTAGTCACTTGTAGATTACAGATAAATAGGTTTGAATGATGACAGGCTAATGAATAATTTTTGCCTTCTACATGAGTATATCTGCTGCAGAAAGCTAAAATGTACTATCTCAGTCTAATTCCATCTTTCCTGATGTGTGAAGGTTGCAAGGTAGGAATGAAGTCTTCATTCTTAGTGTATGGATAATCCTTCTTTTTTAAACCACCGATACTAGGCATATCATGTTAGATAAGATTGTTAAAGTTAACATCTCTCTTGATAATAGGGTTTTGGAATGCAAAGCGCATCTGTTAGCGTGGTTTTTAATATCAGGTCATACTGTGTAGTTACAGGTTATTTGTATGTTTCTGGAGGTGTCAAAAAGATAACAGAGAAAGATCACTCTTGTGAGCTGCCAAATACCACTTTTGGCATTCTAATAAACGGTTCCTTGGGTAGAAATATCATGTTTCTACTAATGGCCATTAATGTGTACATGCGTCATGTAATTTAATAGTATCTCATTTTAATCTACAATTTTAATGAATTGTAATTTAGGGAAGAAACTATTTTCCTCCACTCGATATAATACAATTATGAACCAAATTAACCCCACACTAGTCTTAATTACATTTAGTTTCATTTGACTGATCATGCAATTAACTTGCCTTTGGATTTTGGAAATACAAACCAAGCTGCTTCCTCTTCCCTACCAAAAATATGGACCAGATCATCTCTCCAGTTTACCCACAGTAGACCTTGTAATTTAAAATATTCTTACTTTGTTTTCCTATATATTCGGTGTATTGCAGCACAAGAATGTAAATATAATGAGGCCCTTCTGCACCTGGGGTCCTGTGACATTGTGCTGCTTAATAATCTTTTTTTGCATACCAGCCGTCATCTGTACTACATGGATTGGTGTCTGTGCTCTTCTTTTTTAATTGGGTGCTAATTTTAGCTTTTGCCTTCAGTGATTAAAATATTTGTGTTCTCAAGTCTGTACAATGTCATTCACATTTCCATATGAAGAAGGGGAAACATTTTAATGCTTAGCTGTGTTTATACAAAGAGTATAACAAAAGCTGACAAAATGAGCCCAATTAAATAATTATAGCAATGGTTTGCTACTTAGCAAATCAGTAAGTCAGTTTTGGGGGAATTTAGAAATAATTTTGCAGTTATATATGGAAGAGCTTCTGTTCAAAATATTGATTGTACAAAATCATTTTTTCACACTTCCCAAACAAGATGTAACGTATTCTGCAAGAAGCTGACACACCAAAACAGTACTTGCTAAGAAAATGTAACGCTCTCTTTTGTACAATATGTAAGCTGAAAATGTTTCTTCTGATTCAAAACACCCTTTTGTGTCAGCAATTCAGAGCACCCGAGACTAAGTGCTTGTGTATGTTGTGCTCTCTAAAATTCAAGGTTATTTAGTTTGAAACCTTTTTTTTTTTTTTTTAAAGAGTGTTGGTTTCTATAACAGCAGATTGGAGATAGGCCTGGTATTTTTATTTTCACAGGTGACACTTCTTATTGTAGCTTATCATGTCAAGCTGCATCGTTCATGTCTGATTGTATTATATCATGCCAAAAAGCTACTGAAAGCAGGTATTTTTCTGCTATTCTATGGCAGATCCAATAACTTGTATTACAAGTCCAGCACGACGCTGATAAAAATTCAGCGTATTCAACTGAAAAGCTGAAGTTAAGCATTTGACTTCAGAAAAGGAAACACTATGGGGTATGTCTACAAAAGGGTGCTAGGAAATGGGCTTAGTGTGTGCTATTGTAGGACTTCCTTGTGCACCAAGCCTATTTCTAGTGTGCCCAGGATATAAGGCATTTTCAATTTTTGTTTTTCAGGTTGTGCGCTAATGGTTGCATTAATATGTGTATCTGAAAAGAAAAATTAACAAGGGAGCACTTACTGCCTCCTATTTAAGAGGTTCAAACTTGTCCAAAACAAATTCCAAATAGGGAATTTAGGAGGCACCAAGGGCTCAAACATTAAGCCACGTTAACCATACAGTGTTTGCTAATGTGAATGCGCTATCTGGTTAATGCTTCCCTGGCCATACCATGTCATCAGCAAAAAGAAAACAAATCAGAATAAAGAAATAACACTATGGCACTCATGTTCAGAACAAGTGGACGTCTCAGAATGGCCAAAAAAGGTTCCTCTGCTGAAAATATCTGTAACCCGTGACCAGCTCAGTTCTCTAACTGACCCAAGCCACAAAAGATACACAACTCTTTTCTGCTCTCAGAATTCACTCTCCACACCTCATCCAGTCCTTCTGATTTGAACTTGGGTGCAGGCCTGGACTGGAAAAAGATCTAGAAGGCTGTACAATGTTAAGCTGGGCTTTATCCTGAGCAGTGGCGATCCTAGGTCGGCTGCCACCCAGGGCGGATCGCTGCTGTGCTCCCCCCTGGGTGCAGCGGCGTCCGTCCCCCCAGAGTGCAGCACGATACCCCACCCGGCGCATCAGGCCCCCTCCCCGGCGCATCAAGCCCCCCCCCCCCGGGTGCATTCTTGGCTGCTGGAGGGTGCAGAGAGCAGCCGCGCGCCTGTTGGCTCCGCTGGTTCCCTGCTCCCTCTGCTCTCACAAAAACAGCTTTCACTTGAAATGTGGGGAAAAAAATGTTGCTAAACTGCTGAACTTAGCCCAAGGCAATTGGATGATCCCAGATGATCCCAACGGGGACCAGTTTCACTACTCGGCTTCCTCAGGGGATTCAACCCACTGCCAGCGCAGCTATAGGTGGTCGGTGGCCCAACTGTTTGGGGAGGCTAAAGCGGGTGGGGCTAGAGGTGGGGTTGGGGGTTAGAGGTGGGGTCAGGTGGGGCTAGGGGCGGGGCTTACATCCAGAATTGTCTGGCAACACACGCGCTCCCTGGGGGGGGGAGGTGCGCTCTGGAGGGGGGAGGGTGCTGCTGTAACAACCTTCAAAGTCAAAGTCAGTCGGCACCTTTCTGCCTAAGCCTAATAGTTGAGATCATAGTCTAAGTCATCATCGACATCATCACAAACAATATAGGAAAAACCAAAAGCATTAGGGGCTTGGCTTAAAGCCCATTTAGTTATGTTTTAAACAAAAGAGATCTGCATGAAACAAAATATTTATTTTTATTTGACTTTACTTGTTTACTTGTTGTTTTAAAACCTGCTTCAGAGTCAGTCAGCACCTCCCTCAGTGTCTCCTGAACTCCAACATATGTGCGCTGCCCCTACATGCCAATTTCTGGAAGGAAGTGGGAGGGAACATGAGACACTCTCTTTTCTTCTTCTTAACCAATAACCAGCCTTCCCTATGTATGGCCCTGCCCCTCCCGCCTATGGAGAACAGGAGTACATGATGAATGACGGGACGGGAGCGAGCGCTCGTAGCGAAGGCTGACTGGCTGCCTGAGGACGAGGGCGGCAAAGAAAGAAGAAGCACTGCAGAGAGGCACAGCAGGACCGTGCGGCCTGCCAGTGTGAGAGCGGAGCCCGAGCGGTGAGCCCCCGGCGGCCGGAACTCAACTGGGCTGGCTGAATGGGATGGCGTGTCTGTCGGGCATCGTGGTCGTGTCGGTCTGAAACAGATTATCATGATCCGGGCCGAGCGGTGAGCCCCAGGCGGGTGGAACTGGGCTTATGGCTGGCGTCGGTGTCGGCGTCATCGCATGAAACTACAGCTGACCTGATCCTGCGGCTGGGGAAGCTTAGCCTCCCCAAGTCTCTTATACCGGGCACCTATGAGCGCAGCGACTATGAACAAAATAAAATAACAACTGAAAAGAACAAAAGTTAAAAACAATGCAGTGTATGGGAGCTTATCATATAAAGTACTAGCTGGGTCAGGACCCCAGGGATAATGGAAGTTAGCAAATAACCAGTTGCTATACCCAGTTAAAACTCAAAGGTCCAAAAGAAAAATGGAAACAAGAATAAGTTCTTACTTGAGAGATGTACCATCTGCCTCCTGCAAGAATTCCTTTAGTCAAACATGACAAGAGTCTTGGGGGAGGGATAGCTGGAAGCAGGATGTGATAGAGAGGCTCAGCAGCAGGCACCCTGGGAAGGAAGCTGCATCTATTGTGAGATGCAGTACATGAGGCTATTTTTCCCAAGGAGGTTTCATAATAGGAAGCGGCATGAACCTATCTGGCCCATTATGTGGGCTGAAGCCAGTAGGGGGAGCTTGATGCCCTACCAATTTCATTGTTTTGGGTGTACCAAGATGGAAGAATTAAAACCTCCTTGAGTGGAGTGGGTGGAGACCAGCGTCACCTTCAAACCTCCTTGGTTTTTCGGTATGACTGGAAACACTCTAGCAGGGCTAACAGCCACTGAAGAAGGAGCTGCCAGGGAGAGAAGAGAGAGGATGAATTGAAAATACCTGGGTTATGGATAGTCCCCAAAGGAATAAAAGGCCAAAGGCAGGTAAAAGCCAAGGTTAGCAGACTACAGAAAAGTCTGAAAGTAAAAAAAGCCTAGGAAGGTTGTACTTGTTAGCTTAGGAGAGGTTTGGAACTCTCCTAGATTATAAAGGGAGTTTGGAACTGCCCTAGTTTGGGAATAGGGTTGGAACTGTACTAGATTGTGAATAGGGTGTGGAATTGCCCTGGTATATAATGGGGGTTTAGAATTGCCCTAGAATGTAAAAGGGATTTGAGAACTCCCTTGGTTGGGGAAAAGGGGAATGCTGTTTGGGGAGCTGCCTTTGGGTGTAAAGAGTAGCCCTGAGGTAATCCCGCTAGCAGCTTGGGAGTAGTAAGTTTGGACATGAGTGGTAAAGGAAGAAGATGTGTTAAAAGAACCTTGTATGTTGTATAAAGTATTTTTTAGAAACTTGTAACAAGGAGATGATCTAGTTAACTTTTGATGAATTATGTTACTAAGTTAGTAAAAGTTGTTATACCCAAAATAAATGGTATTTGTTTATTCAAACCTTATGAACGCTTAGTTATGTGCTAGGCAGCTGCCTAGGCCAGGGGCTGCTGATACCTGAGACGTTAAAGTAGTGGGTGAGGTAGCTCAGCTGTAGTAGAAAGGGATTCCCTCAGGGCCAACCGTCTCCGCTACAGAAAGGCAGACTTCATTCAGGCAGTCTTTGGCTCCCATGGAAGTGTTAGGCCAACTAGGGTGCTCCCTAATGGTGAAAATGTGCAGGGCCCAGCTATAGTCCAGATCTCCAATTTTGCAGCTAAAATAAAGGTGGTAGGCTTTCTTAACCAAAGTAGTTATATACCGCTTCTGTGCTGAAAAAGTCATTTCACTATAAACATAGAAAGGGAGAAGTTATCTGCATTGTCCAAAAAAAGTAGTCAGCATTTCTTTGGCTAAACAGAACTGTGTCCCTTTGTAAAATCAAACACTGACAAGTAAGAGAGCACGACACTTTATGATTTCTGGAGCTGATATAACGCAACTTGTTCAGCAGAGTGATGTAAGCTGTGTTATGGATTTATCATCCATGACTTCTACAAATAATACAATGCAATTCATATCACATATGATGCAGTATCACAATCAGATTGCATTATTGTTTTGCTTAAAAAGGAAGTACTATCCAAACCCAGTCATAGATTTATTCATAGATGCAGTCAAATATATATTTTAATCATTTCCATTTTAAACTGAGATCTCTTCTCTTTCTAACTCACTTATCCTCCATCATTCACAATTCAAGGACTGTGTATTCTGACCTATAGGCCTTGGAACAGGGGGAGCCACAGGTGCCATGATAGCACCTCCATAATTTTGCTACCCTCCCTCTCTCCCCATGAGGCCTTTCTTCTCTTACCTTGCTTCTGTGCATTCTCAAGTTTAGCCAGCCAGCTTCCATCCCCTCCGAAACACTAAGTTTAGAATGGGCGGGAACTAGCAGGCCTTGAGCATCTGAAGACCCTTCATTAGCTGGCTATGTGATGTCTCCAGTGTAGCTTATAGAGTTGCCATTTCAGGGGAACGTGGTAAGAGAATAAATACCTTGCATACACAGCAGGGAAGAAGAGAAAAGCTGGGGGGGGGGAGGGGTTAAATTATGGGCACCACAGGCAGAGGGGGGAGAAGAGGAGAAGGAAATGCTGAAGGGGAAAGGAAGGAGAGAGATGCTGAAGAGAAGAGGGTGAGTTGAGGGGAGGGGAAATGAGAGATGCTGAAGACCATGGGGGGTTGAGAGGGAGGGAAGGAGAGAGGTGCTAGAGACCATGGAGGATTGTGGAATGATGGACACCACAAATGGGGGGGGGGGGGAGGAGTGAGATGCTGGATACCATGGTGGGGGTATAGAATTTGGACATCACAGGCGGCGAGAGAAGTGAAGGAGACAAATACTGAAGGGGGAGGGAAGGAGAGAGATATTGAAGAGATGGGGAGGGAAGATAGAGATGCTGGAGACCATGGAGTGGGTGAGATGCTGGATACCACAGTCAAGGGGAGTAGAAGGGAAGAAGAGAGAAGCTGAAGAGAGGAGGGCAAGGGAAGGAAAGAGATGCTAGAAACCATGTGGGGGTGGGGTAGAGATGCTGTAGAACATCTGGGGGTGTGGAGAGAGAGAGGGAAGGAGAGAGGTGCTAGAGACCCTGAGGGGTGGAATTCTGGACACTACAGGCAGGAGGCGGGAGAAGGGAAAGAGAGATGCTGAAGGGGAAGGGAAGGAGAAAGCTTCTACAGACCATAGGAGAGGGAGATAGATGCTATAGGTCATGTGGGATTGAGAGGGAGGGAAGGCGTTAGATGCTAGATGAGATGGGGGAAGGGATTAGAGAAAGAGGGAAGGAGAGATATGTCAGATGGTAAGGAAAAGCTGGGGTGGAGCTTGGGCACCCCTAAACAAAAAAAAGTGTTCCACTGCCCCTGAGTAGCATATCTTGATAACTAGAGCCAATCAACAGTTTTAAGTATCATTTTTGTTCTCAGTGACCTATATTTAATAATTGTTATTATTATTTGCAAACTTTAACAGGTACAACAAACTGTCAAGTTAAACACAGCCAAAATAGTCATACAAATATAATCATTTCAAACTTACAATCCAATACAATCTGGCTTACTTAGACCTCAAAGCCTAATAAGGCAAAGAAATAAAAAGGGGGGATAGGAATTAGTGAAGTTTAACAAAAATCAAATTATCAAATAATTTATCCAGAATTGGAGTCGTGTTTCTCTACATTTCTTTTAACTCTGACTCTGTTCTACTTCCAGAAAGGATTTAAGCTGATCAGGAACATAAAAAAACATATTTTGTCTAATTAAGCCTTATGAGACATTTACACGGGTAAGCCAAGAGGAAAGTTCCCCCTTTATCAACAACTTTTGACCTCATAGAAAGAAACATTTTTCTTTTTTCTTGAGTTGATTTTGTCACATCGGGGTAAAGCCAAATCTTTTGACCTGCAAAAATATGATTATTTGATTTAAAATATAATCTCATAATTGAATTCAGGTCTTGCTGAAAAACAAAGGACACCAAGAGTGTCCCTCTTTCACTTGCATCATCTATAGATTTCTCCAAAATAGCTGTGACATTTTGTAAATTATTTGATATCTCTCCTTCAACCTTTTTCATTGTGCTAGGTATATAATAAATCTTATTTAATGGAGGAACTACTTCCTGTGAATAATTCAAGTTTTCTTTCAAAAATCTAACAAACATATCAATTGGGGATACACCCAACAGTCTAGGAAAATTTAAAACACGTAAATTCAATCTCCTGTTATAGTTCTCCATTTGTTCAATCTTCCTTCTAATATCCAAATTGTCCTTAATCACAGCCACCTTGAAATCTACAGTCTGCTTAGTCTCTTTCTGTAAGGCCTCAATTCTTGGGGAAAAATCTTGTTTGACCATATCCAGGGAGTCTTTCACTTCTTTCACGTGTAAATTTAAAGATTTTACCTCTTCTGAGGAACGTCCCAAGGCTTTCTCAATATCTAAGAGCTTCCACCAAATCCTATCCAGGTTTACCTCTGTGTCTCTTCCTGCAATCGCTGTTGTCTCAGCTCTGCCGCGTTCCCCTATGGGCCTCACTGAATCGCCCCTTCCGGGCTCCAGGGTAGACCCCGCACGGCTAGCAATCGTTGCAGGGCACAGAGGAGGTGTCGAGCATGGCGGGGAAAGAGATATTTCAGCTTCCAGTGGGGGGATCGCTTCACCAATTCCCCCCATCAAGGAATCCGCACCGCCTCCACGAGAAAGAGCGGGGAAGAAGCGCTCGAGTCCTTGTCCTACCGGTGTGGACGTTCCCAAAGGTAGGGGAATCCCTCGGAGCGTCGCCTTACGCTTAGTATGCGGCATATCACCAAGAATTTGTTTAGTTGGAAGGAAAGGGTCAGAGCTCACTTCCAGCATGTCCGCTCACGACGCCATCCTCAGTGACCTATAATTAGCAAAGTTTAGCTACATCTTTTGTGGAAGCATTTTGGCTGTTGCTCAGTGTAACCTCATAACTGGCATTATCTTTCTTCTCAGCGAACATAGGCTGCTAACATATAGCCTGATGCTCCTTTAAGGGGCAGGTGTTGGGAATTCTCCACATCCAATCAAAGTCCAACTTCCAAACCACAGTATAATCTCCCCTCTCCATTTCCCTGACCACCCCTCAAAAATAACCACAATCTTTGATTCCCTGGCACCTTGTGGGGCTTTCCCTCGTAGATAGTCATTGGGGCAAGAGTGACCCCTAATCAACCCTATTCCATCAGCTCTCTGCTTCTTTCTAGTGGTAGTCTCACAATACTACCACTAGAAATCAAGCTACAAAATAAGATGGGTTTCATGTTGGGGAGGTTTGGGAATGGAAATTTGATCAAGAGGGTTTCCATGACTTGCAGTTTTAAAGAGAGACTTAGAGGGGCACAATCGAACGGCGCCGGCCAAATAGATGGCCGGCCATCTTTGGGGCTGGCTCCGCAAAGGGACGGAGCAAACCATATTTAAAAAAAAAAAAGATGGCCGGCCATCTTTTCTTTCAACAATACGCTTGGTGCCGGCTAGAGATGGCCGGCTTCGGTTTTCGGCCGTAATGGAAACCGGGCCCGGCCATCTCAAACCCGGCGAAATGCAAGGTAATTGGTCGTGGTAGGAGCCAGCATTTGTAGTGCACTGGTCCCCCTGACATGCCAGGACACCAACCGGACACCCTAGGGGGCACTTCTAAAAATTAAAAAAAAATTAAAATAGCTCCTAGGTGCATAGCTCCCTTACCTTGGATGCTAAGCCCCCTAAATCCCCCCAAAACCCACTCCCCACAACTCTACACCACTACCATAGCCTTAAGGGGTGAAGGAGTGGCCTAGTGGTTAAGGTGGTGGACTTTGGTCCTGGGGAACTGAGTTCGATTTCCACTTCAGGCACAGGCAGCTCCTTGTGACTCTGGGCAAGTCACTTAACCCTCCATTGCCCCATGTAAGCCACACTGAGCCTGCCATGAGTGGGGAAAGCACAGGGTACAAATGTAACAAAAAAAATAAAAAGGGGGGCACCTATATGTGGGTACAGTGGGTTTTTTTTTGGGGGGGTGGGGGTTGGAGGGTTCCCATTTACCACCACAAGTGTAACAGGTAGGGGGGATGGGCCTGGGTCCACCTGCCTGAAGTACACTGCACCCACAAAAAACTGTTCCAGGTACCTGCGTCCTGCTGTCAGGGAGCTGGGTATGACATTTGAGGCTGGCAAAAAAATGTTTTTAATTTTTTTGAGGGGTGGGAGGGGGTTGGTGACCACTGGGGGAGTAAGGGGAGGTGATTCCCGCTTCCCTCTGGTGGTCATCTGGTCAATTGGGACACTTTTTTGAGGCTTGGTTGTAAAAATAAATGGACCAAGTGAAGCCGTCGAAATGCTCGTCAGAGCCGGCCATCTTTTTTCCATATTACCTTGCAAGAAACTGAAAGAGGAACTTATCAGTGTGGGCTACGGTTAAGATGGGTTATTTTACTGTTAACCTGGAGTATTAGTAACTAGGTCTCATTGCACAAATTGGAATCTGTGCTAAAATAGCATAAGTTATTCAAATTTGGCTATTCCTTATATGATCTGATCTCTCTATCTAATAGTTCATATTATTATTGTTTGCTTGCCAGTATTGTTTTATATATTTTTTTCTTAACTGGTATTCAAAAGCCAGCAATATTTTATTTTGCTGCAAGGTCTTCTGCCTGGTAAAGAGTTCAGCTAATGTGCAGTCATAAGAAAAAAAAATATTACTTCCAGAAAAACATATTTTTTTCAGCAGAAAGCAAAAAAGAGTATGTTTAGGATTAGTGTAGCACAGAGTTAAAGACATAGTTTTTCCTCTGAGAATAAAATGCTCACAAAAAATTCAATTAAAGGTAAGATAGCTGGGTGCATAATCAATAAAAAAGTATGACTACTGCTATTCAGAGACCCCCCCAACCTAACCTTTCCACAAGCTATTGATATTTGCAGAGCTTTTGAAGTAATCAATTCTAGATTGTAAACCAGTATTCAGAGGAGGTAAACCCAAAATAAAGGCACCAACATGACTACAGATTCATGGAGCAGATGTGGTGTTAACCTTACAAACAAAAAGAGTTATCTAGCTCAAGGCTCCACATGTACCTCATGCAATAACTGAAACCATTTTGCCAAGGTTTGTAACTCAGTTGGTGAAAAGCAAAGGGCTGAAATACCTAAAAAGCTCATGAACAGATGGTACAGAAAGTAGCAGTGTTCATAATACATGAAAGGCAATTACTAATCAGAAACTGCATAATATCATATTATTGCATACAGTCCTGACAGGCTCAAAAAAGCAGGAAAATATCAAGGACCAAGCAGAGTGTAATTACCACATACTTATTATCTATGTACATCAAAATCTATACTTATCAACAGACAGATATAGATGTAACCTATCAGCTCAATTAATGAATGATCCGTGTAGAAAATACAAAGGATTATTACACTTCATGGGCAGGAAATACATGGAAATGACTCATGCATATTAATACAAAGGTAAAGACAAAGTGGAGGCAAAAGGCATTAAATCTGAAGTTTGGTTTTAAAGATATGCTGAGTGAATGAAATGAAGGTATAAGTAGTCCCCTGAATGCAAGTAAAGCCACAAATGACTTGTGGGGGCTGTAACTTGTGTGGCGGTTTCTTGGCAGACTAATAGTGAACAGGAAAAACAAGTCATTCTTGCCAGTTATCATTAGGAAGCTTTTCAGTTGAATCTAAGTGGTTAGGTTTTCAGCCACCTCAATTTTGAAGGAAAGTACTAAACTGCAGTAAAATATGTCATGTGAGGAAGGACGTTATCAACATAGGCTACGGTTAAGACATGTTATTTTACTGTTAACTCTAGTTATTAGTAACTAGGGAGCTCTTTTACTAAACCACATTAAGTGCTATCACGTGCATTATGCAAGTAAAAGGGCTTATTGTAAAACGTGTTAAAACCTTTTGTGGTAATTTACCTGTCAGCACACTCTAATTACATACTAATTGTTTTGTTATTTTTTTTCAGGATGGGGCATGTTATAGGTGGGGACTGGGCGTGAAAGCGTTATCCAGCTAGCACATTCATATTAGTGCACGCTAACTGGATAACACAAGCTTAGAAATCAACAAGGCAAACGATCCGCAGACTCCAAAATGGAAGACAAGAAAACAGATCAGTAGCAGATATACAAAAACTTTCTTAGTAGAGTTGCACACAGAATATATTGCCTGACTCAGGCTGTGTTTCGTCCAGCAGGGCTGCGTCAGGGGCAATGTTGTGATCTTGACAAAGAAATGCTTGTGGAAGGTGTATGCTTATATTCCAACAATTGGTAATGAAGTTACAATGTGCACAACTAAGTTTTTGCATATCTACTACTGACCTGCTTTTCTTGTCTTCCACTTAACAGAAGCATAGCACAGGAACACGTGTTAGTGCTCCTAAATAGGAAGTGGTAAGTGCTCTCGTGTCAATATTTTGGAAGGTCTTGTACACTAATGGAAAACTTAACAAGGGATCTGCAAAAGTTTTTAAAAGCCCTATTTTAGGGCCACATTAAAAATGGACTTAGCCTATGGGAAAGTCCCACATTAAAATGCGTTTTAGTAAAACAACCCCCTAGCTCTCATTGTATAAAATGGGACTGGTGTGAAACTAGCATGAATTAGTGATGAAATAACATGTTTTATTGGCAGCTCATGTTAATGACTACGTCCCTGTCAGGCTCGTTTTCAAAAGAGATAGACGTCCAAAAAGTGACGTCAGCATTTGGACATTTATCTCACAGAAACATCCAAATCAGTATTATCAGAAGGATGTCAAAATCTCAAGGGGGCATACCAGGGGCATGTTCAAGGTGGAACTTGGGTGTTCCTAAGACTAAGATGTTTTTCAGCCATAATGGAACAAAGTAAAAATGTCCAGTACTAAAACTTAGACGTTTTGAGCTAGACCTGTTTTTATTATGAATAAGGCACAAAAAGGTGCCCCAAATGACCAGATGACCACTGGAGGGAATCAGGGATGACCTTTCCTTACTCCCCCAATGGTTAGTAACTTCCTCCCACCCCCAAAAAGTGTGTTGAAAAACATTACTTGCCAGCCTCTATGCCATCCTCAGATGTCATACTCTGGTCCATTACAGCAACATGCAGGTCCCTGGAGTAGTTTAGAAGTAGGTGCAGTGTACTTCAGACAGGTGGACCCAGGCCCATGCCCCCACTACCTGTTCACTTGAGGAGGAAACTATGAGCCCTCCAAAACTCACCAGAAACCCACTGTACCCACATATAGGTGTCCCCTTCACCCATAAGGGCTATGGTAATGGCGTACAGTTGGGGGTAGTGGGTTTTGGGGGGGCTCAGCACACAGGGTAAGGGAACAATAGTCAGATGTTTACCTGGGAGCATTTTATGAAGTCCACTGCAGTGCCCCTTAGGGTGCCCTATTGCTGTCCTGGGATGTCAGGGGGACCAGTCTGCTAAAAATGCTGGCTTCTCCTACGTCCCAATGGCTTGATTCTGGACATTTTACACTTGAACATGTTTTTTTTTAGAAAATGGCCGAAAAACAAAGACGTCCAAATCACAAGATAGATGTCTATCTTTTTCGAAAATGACCTTTTTTCCTGTTCAGAATTTGGACGTCTTTGTAAAACGTCCAAATTCTGATTTAGACGTTTCTTTCGAAAATGCCCCTCCGTGTCTCTCACCTGTAGTAACTCAGTACCACAGGTCAGTAACTCCTGCAGTAAATAAATAATTCAACTTACGATCAACCTCACAAGCTACATAATTCTTCTCATCAGGGTCACTGAGCCACTGACACTCATCTTGGTACTTCCAATGAGCCTTTTGTAAATGGGGCTGATGCAGTACAAAAAGAAGAGAGGTGCATGGATCCCCCATCTGCCTTTCCTCTCCTCCCTAATAAACTCCCCCAAAGATAACCCCCACAGATCCTTCTGAAGACATGTTATAGTCCCCTACCCCACTGTGTTAGACCCATCCTGAACCCCCACTCAAAGACCCGCCAGGGGCATTAAGACATTATTCAATACACCCAAAGACCTAGGGAATAAAAAAGGTAGAACAAAGGGGTCTATGGTGAGTCAGGATTCTCCAGAAACGTTTTTGAGTGGGGCTCTGGGGGCCTACAAGTGGTAAGGTGGGGGACCATAACATATGTCTTCAGAGGGGTGTATCCTCTGATGGGTCTTTGTTAGGGAGAAGAGGGCAAAGGACCCCGTACCATTTTTGTACCATGCTAGTCCTTTAAAAAGGGTACCTGGGAATATTAGGCCAAGTGGTAGCTGCCCTATGCTCCCGGGCTGGAAAAATGATATCAGCTTTGAAGTTCAGCAAAAGCTGCATTATTTGAATACGCATAGCTATGAAGTGTTTTGCATGCATTTGCATGCTTTCCATCTCATTATTATGTATTCAATGGTAACTTAAATTAACATGCATTACAGTAATAAAAGGCATGCCACAGCCATTTAAAGCATAATTCCCTTTAAGTTCCTAGAAGGTGCCTATTTGGAACCTATTCTATAAAGGAACGTAGGTTCCTACTTTCATTTATGGAATACTAGTGTCACTAGGTTTATCTTCCATGAATAAGCAAATCTGTGAAAACTGAATGCACGAATAGCGAGAACGGACTGTAAGTGTGTGTCCCGCTCATCCTTCACTCAGACTCCACCTATATAAATTCCCACCTGCATAGGACATGCTATCAAAGATATGTACATAGCCTAATTATTGTTATTTCTGCCCATGTGTTTACATAGATATGTAAATGGCTAGAGTATTAACATTTTTATGCATATTTGGTACCTAAACCTATGCAGCTCTTCATAGGATTATCTCCTGAATGCATGCTAAGAGGAATATATTATTTGCTATTGTCTTAATGCCCCTAAGGGTGCTGACTAAACTTAGAGGGGCATAATCGAACGCGAACGCCCATCTCCATGGGCGACTATCTCCGAGGACGGGTACATGAAGGGGCGTCCATCTTTTGTTTCGATAATATGGTTGGTGCCGGGCAAATGCATCGGATTTGAGCTGGGCGGTATCTGTTTTCAGCGATAATGGAAACCAAAGCGCCCAGCTCAAAAACAAACACATCCAAGGCATTTGGTCGTGGGAGGGGCCAGGATTCGTAGTGCACTGGTCCCCCTCACATGCCAGGACACCAACTGGGCTCCCTAGGGGGCACTTATAAAAAGTAAAATTAAAAATTGAAATCCTCCCAAGTCCATAGCTCCCTTACCTTGGGTGCTGGGCCCCCCAAATCCCCCCCAAAACCCACTCCCCACAACTCTACACCATTACCATAGCACTTATGGGTGAAGGGGGGCACCTAGATGGGGGCGGTTTGGAGGGCTCCCATTTACCAGCACAAGTGTAACAGGTTGGGGGGGATGGGCCTGGGTCCACCTGCCTGAAGTCCACTGCACCCACTAACAACTGCTCCAGGGACCTGCATACTGCTATCAGGGAGCTGGGTATGACATTTGAGGCTGGCATAAAGGCTGGAAATAAAAAGGTTTTAAAGTTTTGTTTTTTTTTGGTTGAAGGTGGATAGTTACCACTGGGGGAGTCAGGGGAGGTCATCCCCGATTCCCTCCGGTGGTGATCTGGGCAGTTGGGGCACTTTTTATGGACTTGTTCATGAAAAAAAAAAGGTCCAAAAAAGCGGCCCAAATTCTCGCTTCTGCCGCCCTTCTTTTTTCCATTATTGGCCTAGCGCGCCCATCTCTCCTCGGCCAGCCCCGCCTTCACCACGCCTCCGACACACCCCTGACACGCCCCGTCAACTTTGTTCATTCCTGTGACAGACTGCAGTTGGAGGCGCCCAAAATCAGCTTTCGATTATACCGATTTGGGCGCCCATCTCTCGATTTGGGTCAAAATATTGGCGTCTTTCTCTTTCTAAAATAAGCCTGAAGGTAACATAGCTTGTGCAGCAGTGTAAAATAGTACACATTAGTGCAGCTTTATGTTTCAACAGCCTACAACTTGTCAATATATTTCAACCATGTACACGCTGAAGTTTATTCTTATGATTATAAAATGATATATTGTTTGCTTGCAAAATGTTTAAAGATAAAAATCATGATGATCACTATCTCTAACAGACAGAAAAGGGAAACATGTACCATCTTGCTTCCAAGAAACCATCATTATACATATTCCTCAATTTCATGCCATTTCCTTACTGGATATATGCATTACTACAATTGTTCAGAACTTGACATTAATACTTCTATGATGGAACTTCTATAAAAGGTGCCATTTCTGTGGCCAAAATCAACAACTGGCTGCCCCAAATCAGGGATCATGCTCAGTGGTATTTTATAATGGGAAAACAGGTGCACATATGTGCAGCATGTCATTTACATGTACCCAACATGAAATAGGACGTGCTTGGGATGGAAAGTATGTATGTACTAGACAGAACCAGCAACCAAGCATGTAGGATATATTCTATAAACATCAGGCATGCAGATGACATGTAAAAACTATGCCCTACTGTGGTCAGGCCTTAGTCGTCTTCTAAGTAGCTACCTCGCTGTGGTCGCCTTACTCTCTACAGCCCCTTTAGCACCCTCTCAGCTCTATTTTGCCTCTTTCTAGCAGAGATCCTCTCCAACCCTCTAAATGGAGTGGAGGAGTGGCCTAGTGGTTAGGGTGGTGGACTTTGATCCTGAGAAACTGAGTTTGATTCCCACTTCAGGCACAGGCAGCTCCTTGTGACTCTGGGCAAGTCACTTAACCCTCCATTGCCCCAGGTACAAATAAGTACCTGTATGCAACATGTAAGCCACATTGAGCCTGCCATGAGTGGGAATGCGCAGGGTACAAATGTAACAAAAATAAAATACCTGCTCTCGCTCCTCTCTCTTGAGCCTTTCCACCCCATCTCCCTGTTGAACAGCCAGTATGTGTGTTTCTGCATTTGAGTGTGCCTATCTACCTCAGTTTTGTACTGGGAATAATCATGGGAAATGGGTGCTAATAGTGGTGCGTACTGGATGTAACAGGTAGTGGGAACCTGGGAATTCTGGTGGTGAATACTATGTATAAATAGTTGTAGGTTTAAGCATGAGTGGAAGCAAGGTGTTGCTCCTGTGGGCACTTGCTCACAGAAGAGAGAGGCAAAAGAGATAAAAGAAGGTCCCTGTACAAAGGGTGTTCAGATCCAGAACCCTAGCATTATAATTACATCATGTGAAGAAACATCAAGTGGAAAAAATCAAATAAACACATGAGCACTGGCACATACTAGAGGAGGAAGGAACACAATATGTTTCCCTCTGGCAAAACTGGAAAAGGCAAATCTATGGATTAACAAAAAAATACAAAGTCATTATAGACCCCATAAGTAAGGTTTATACATCAAGGATCAGGTAAAAATCTTTAACATGAGTAAAAATCCAGCAAAACAAAGAGAAAAGAGAGGGTCCAAAATACACCAGTCCAAACAAAGCAAAACAAAAAGCACAACAGGACCTTCAGGAATGGGACAATGACATACACTTTATTGGTTGGACTCAATATGGGCCATGTTTCAGTGACAAAGTTTCTTGGCAAAACAATGCAGATCTACCACTTTACAGGTTGAGACAGTGTGATCCCGCTACTACATTTTAAAGCATAAAGCCAGCAGTTGTGCACATGGATGTTCCAAACAGAGCAAATAGACTTCTTGCACAGTAATGTTTATTTGTGCTGCTGGAAGGGTCAAAGGTTATGCGTAGCTAAAAAAAAAAAAATCATTAAACTATGAAAATTGTTCTTAAAAAAAATCAAATATATTATAGACCTCATTAGAGGTAAAACTCAGGATGATTAAAATGTGTTGCTATTTCTTTAAAAAGTCACAATTTTGCTTTATAATCACGCTGATAAAAACCTCATGAAAATGCATAATCAAGATGTCATTTGAAACATCTTGAAGTGCCCAGCTCAAATCGCTAAAATGTGCTGCTCAGATTGGTCAGAAAATTATCTCATGTATTCCAGTGGCCATTTTATGTGTTCCAATGATGCCATTGTAGTAACATAGTAAATGATGGCAGATAAAGACCTGAACAGTCCATCTAGTCTGCCCAACAAGATAAACTCATTTTATATGGTACTAGTAAAAAAAGGCCCGTTTCTGAAACCAATGAAACGGGCGCTAGCATGTGTTTTTTTTTTTTGTGTGTGTGAGTGTGTGCGGGTGCGGTGTGTGTGCAGGTTGTTGATGTGTGTCTTTTTTTGTTTTGTTTTGTTTTTTGCTTGGGGGTTGGGGGATGTGCTGTGCTGTGCTGGCAAAGTGGATTGGATGTGTGGCTTTGAGGGTGTGTTTCTGTTGTATTGTGTGTGTGTGTGGTTTTGTCTGTCAAGGAGGTTTGTGGAGGGGGGTCATTCTGTTGGTGAAATGTAAATGTGGTTGTAGGGGGGTCAGTCTTTGTTGAGTGTTGTTTTTTTTTTTTTCCATGTTTTTTTTTTGTGTTGTGCTGAGGCAGCAGTGTTGTTTTAGATGGGCGGAAGGTAGAGGAGCACGTTCTTTGTCTGTCGTTATTTTTTGGCCGTTTCAGGGCTGCTGTAGGGGAATGCTGGAAGAGAAATGTGGTGTTGGAAGCAGCGCCATCTTTTTCCATTGGGCTGGGGTTCTGGGCATCCTGGAGGTGGGTGATGGCTTGCCTGAGGACGGGGATGGTTGTTTTAAGTTGGCGGAAGGGAAAAGAGCACGGTCTCGGGCCGTCGGGGGGTGATCCGGTATGTTTGGTCCATTTCAGGCCGGCTGCAGGGGAATGCTGGAACATTTATGCGCTGCAGGAATCAGCGCCGTCTTTTTCTGGGTGCTTGGGGAATCCCCGAGGTGGGAGACTGCTTGCCTGAGGCTGGGGATGGTTGGGCACGTCCTTGGCCGCTTCGGCAAAAGGGGAAGAGGAAGGGGGTGGGGAGTTACCTGCAGCCGCCTGAGAAACCATGTATTCTTTGTTTGTTTTGTATTATTAGTTTGCATTTCTGTTGAAGAAAGAGTGGATGCCTTTCGAATGATGGAGGTGGTGCGTCGGTGTGCGGTTGTTTCCTTAGTTTGGCAGCCAGTCTCCAGCGATTCCTAGGCAGGGAAGGAGTACTCCTCCCCCTTCCTTGGTCGCTGTTTGCTGCTGGCTGGGTCGCGGGTAATCCTTCCAGCTGGGCCGCAGCTTGTCCTGTTCGCCCACGTCCCAGATGGTGACGGGCACGTTGTTTTCCGGCTCCTCTGACTCCATGTCAAGCGATCCCAAATATAGTCTGTGCTATAGGCCATCTGGCACTCTTCAGTACTGGCATTAGGCATTTAAAAATTTTTCCCCCCCTCCCCCGGTCTATTTTTGCACATACCCACAGCAGGAATATTCTTCTCTCGTTCCAGCGGTGGTTCTGTGCTCTCCGTGCTGCACAGATAATGAGCCATTCTGCTGGGGAATGCTCCTCCCTTATTGTCACGTAGTTTCCTCTGATTGGTCCGTCTTACGTTGCCTAGTGTTGCCTGGGAACGGTGTTGTGATGGTCCTTTGTGTTTCAGAATGTTGAGGGTGTTTTTTCTGATTGGTCCGTCATGCGAGGGCGGGGCAGAGAGACATGGTCAGTGTTGTGGCTTCACCACCATGAATCCATGAACCCTTCAGTGAGTGACTGAGTGACTTCAGAACGTTGTCTTCAGAATGTTGAGGGTGAGTTTTATTATAGTAGATATGATACTTTATATGTATACCGTGTATACGGTGTAATTAAACTCTGGAAATCGTTGCCAGAGAATGTGGTAAAGGTTGTTAGCTTAGCGGAGTTTTAAAAAGGTTTGGACGGCTTCCTAAAGGAAAAGTCCATGGACTGTTATTGAATGGACTTGGGGGAAAATCCACTATTTCTGGGATAAGCAGTATAAAATGTTTTGGGATCTTGCCAGGTATATTGTGACCTGGATTGGCCACTGTTGGAAACAGGATGCTGGGCTTGATGGACCTTTGGTCTTTTCCAGTAAGGCAATACTTATGTACTTATGTACCGAGTTTGATTTGTCCCTGCTTTTCTCAGGGCACAGACTGTAAAAGTCTGCCCAGCACTGTTCCTGTACTAAACATTCTGAAGCTAATGTCGCAGCCCCTTAAAATTTACACTCCAGCCCATCCATATCTATTCAGCCACAATCAGGGCGCAGACCGTAGAAGTCCACCCAGCATTGTTTTTACTCTCCAATTACCAGCGTTGCCACCTAATCTCCGCTAATATTCCGTAGATCCATTCCTTCTAAACAGAATTCCTTTGTGTTTATCCCACGCATGTTTGAATTCCATTACCGTTTATATCTCCACCACCTCCTGCGGGAGTGCATTCCACGTATCTACCACCCTTTCCTTGAAAAAATACTTCCTGTTATTACCCTGAGTCTGCCCCCCCCCCCCCCCCCCTTCAACCTCAATTCATGTCCTCTAGTTCTACCACCTTCCCGTCTCCGGAAAAGGTTCATTTGAGGATTAATACCTTTCAAATATTTGAACATCTTTATCATGTCACCCCTGTTTCTCCTTTCCTCCAAGGTATACATGTTCAGGTCGGCAAGTCTCGCCTCGTACGGTTTGCAACGCAAATCCCATACCATTCTTGTAGCTTTTCTTTGCACCGCTTCCAGTCTTTTTACGTCTTTAGCAAGGTACGGCCTCCAAAACTGAACACAATACTCCAAGTGGGAACTCACCATTGACTTGTAGAGGGGCATCAACACCTCCTTTCTTCTGCTGGTTATACCCCTCTCTATGCAGCCTAGCATACTTCTGGCCATGGCCATCGCCTTGTCACATTGTTTCTTCACCTTCAGATCCTTGGACACCAACACTCCAAGGTCTCTCTCCTGAGTCAAGCTTACTAATCTCTCCCCTCCTATTCGGTATCTCTCATCAAAACTTGACATATTATGATTCAATGTGTGTCTATTTTACAAAGGAGAAGAGAGTGTGTCAGCATCACCAGTATTCCAACATAACAAGTGGAACATTGATCACATGGGCAATGTCCTGTTGTTGGGCTTTGCTTTGATGGTATGATGGTAGGTCTGATGGTGCCAAGAGGGCCTTGAGATTTGTATGTCTTTTATGTGCCAATGTTTTTGTAAGATGTGGGCAATGTCTTGTGAGAAATGGTCATAAAATAGGGTACATACTATTTTATCATTCTTAGACTGTATTGATGATTCTGAATTGATCAACATGCTCTGGTTGATGCATTGTGTTCTGTGTTGTTCCTCTCTAAAGTGTCCATGTGGATACCCTCTTTCTACAAACTTACATGCCATCACCCAAGATTGATGTTTAAAATCTTGAGCTGATCAAATCCATTTCACTCTCTAGAACTGACTGTAAGGCAAATTTAATTTGTAGGGACTGACTGTGACAACTCGTGTAATACAATAGTTTAACATCTGTGTTCTTGCGGTAGAGGCTAGTGATAAACAAGTTGTTGTCAAACATAATACAAATGGCAATCAAAGGCACCTTTATATTTATCAATAGCCCTGTAGATGCAGGTTTACAAGCCAGGCTAAGAAGGGACCTTAAATACCTATATGATGGTAGTTATTATACAGATGTGAGTAGTGCTGAGTTTCCAGATCGACCACTGAACACATTCTTGGTAACAGTGATATTTGGCACTGCTATCCAGATAATTAATGATAGCAATTTTTATATATGAAGTTGTCCAAATAGTTATCTGCATAGTGGCACTGAATCTCACAGCTAACCAGATAATATTGCACTCTGCCCTCATTTTGCTTATGCACCGTCTCAGCTCTTTACAGATAATATTGGGCAATCTTTAATAATTTTCAGCAGCACTAGCCAGATAGTATGGCAGAAAATCAACAGATGACCCAGTCAGTGGCAGTTATTTGGAGCAGGTGCTATTCTCCACATAAATGCTTTTGAATATATGGTCGATAATGTTTGAAGTATTTGGGGGAGAAAGAATATAAACAATTACCTCAGGCTTAATCTGACAGCTGCTAATGGAGTAGTCTTATCATATTAATTACCAAAAAATAAATTATCTTTAATTTTGTCCATTCTTATTAGCAGTGTGTAGCTCAAACTTTTTTGTGCTGTGCCATTTTCCATGCCATTTAAGGGAATTTTTGTTTTTGATCAAAGGAAGGGAAGGGGGTTGTCTTTTTGTTGTTGTTGTTGGTGTTGTTGTTGTTGTTCCAGGAGTAATATCATTAACCCTCTAATTCTATAAAAGTCACCAAAAATTGTGCTTGCAATTTAATTGAATAATGAGTCAATTAGCACCAATAGTTTTTTATAAGCAATTATTGGCACTAATTAGACTTAATTGGCATTTATGTGCATATATTTAGGCGTGATTGGAAAAAGGTGTGTGGAACTGGGACAAGCATGGGTGTAATAGGGCGTTCCTACAATGAATGTGCGTTGTAATAGAAAAATAGGGATACACACCTGCATTTGCATCACATTTCAGTTGGTGCAACATACCTAAAGTTAGGCGTAATTCCAGGGCTTAAGCACGATTATATAAACCACATTTATAGAATAGCGCTTTTTTTGGCTTCATATATAGAATCTGGCCCTAAGAGTGCATTTTCTTTCAGAAACAGTGCGTACATTTAACATACGTGATGATTCAGAAGAGTGTGCGCTTTTAACAACATGCAAAAAAAAAAAAAACCCATGACATTTCATGGGTTTTCCCTGTTGTTTTCTTTAGAAAAAGATACGCAATGGCACAGGGCATCTCTAATTTTTATACTGAAAACACTTTTTCAATTTGTATATAAATTCTTTCCATCATTAGTGTGTGTTTCATTACATCAACAAAACAATTTATTTCAGAAAATATTATTATATAATAATCTCATTTATTTGAAAATTAAAAGGGTTTTTTTTGTTTTACTTTTTTTTATTGGAGTAATTACTTTCAGCAAGATAGAAAAATACTGTTTTATGTGTTCTTGCCTTGCTGTCTTATATACACAAACAACACATGTAAATTTTAAAAGTTGATTTGGTCCCTATTGAAAACAAAAGTAGAAGGGAAACCCTTGGGAGAAGGGAGAAACTTGTCTGCTTGTAGAGCAGCATAGTATGACTGATGTTCTTTTGTATGAAGCAACAATATAGACAGAATATTGTGGGGGGAAAAAGAGCTGCAGCCACTCTAGTTATTTGATTGGCTGAGGCCCCCTGGTGCTTTACAAGACACATTATTGCTTTCCTGAACATGTCAAACTAATCTGCTAATTTACTTGAGAGATGTGAGTTACATTTTAAAAATATTCTTTAGTAGGTGCTGTTCTACTTGAGGTCTACCATGGTGCAACTGTAATATGGTGAATTGTAAATATTTGATGATCCGGAAGATATAGCATTCATTGTACTTGACCTGCTGTGTATCTATAGAGAAAATAACCATCATCTTAATTAAAAACAGTGTGAAGTTTAAACTGCTCTTGAAAAAAAATAATTGAAATTTTTGTAAACAGATAGAAGTTTGACTGCCTGAAATTAACTATTGGTATGTGAATAGTGGCATACATTCAATACTTAGTTGCCCTCCTGCAACTAAGTATTGAATGTATACCCCCAAATTTTTGGAAAGCATAATATTATGCTTTCCAAAGATTTGGGGGTATGACTAATTGCTTGGCTAAATATTTCTCCAACACTTAAGATCACATTCTAGGAAGAAAATGGGAATCTTTGCAGGACATTATACATTTTGAGTAGTATGCATATATATCAATGAGTTTTCAAGACCACAGGATTAATATAGCTATCAGAACCCCTATGAGGAAGACCTAATTTATGGGCTGTTGCAAACATTGCATATTTTTAATTTGCCTGTTTTACCACTTCCTATAGATGAAATATTTTTTCTAGACAATATTCAAATTACAGAGATGATCCTATTGTATATCATAAACAGTGAAATAAATTTCTTGTAAAAGATCTTCCCTTTTCCCTCTCTACCATGTGCTATTATAACCTTGACATGTTCTATCTTGCAGTTTTGCCTTTCACTAGATTTTCTGCCAGTTTGGGTATTGGCCTTAGATCGATTGTTTTCCAGACTGCTCTTGTCTATCAGTTGTCTTTGCCTCAGAAGTGACTTGACAGTTTGTAGAACCACAAATGTGCTGAGATGGAAGCTTCCAGTTCTTCTGGACAAGATGAGGAAATTGCAAGGAGTGTTGGATAACATACAGAGTCAGCTCACCAGCCAGCTTCAATAGGTAAACTCCAGGTTTGTGCATCAGAAATTGAGTCAAGTCCTTCATCCTTGTTTTTGCTATCAAAACCCACAATATACTCAAGTTTCACAGATACACATCAGACTCCAACTGGAATGATCCAGCTTTCTGTTCACATTTCATAAGGGGATTTTCTTATAAAATAATGCATGAACTAGTCTGATACAATTCACTGGAGGTGTTAAGAGTTTTTATTACCCTGTGTGATCCCAAAGATGATGTCTTATGAGCATAAGAGCAGCATCAAGAGTAGAGCATGAAACCAGACTTTTCTTACATACAGCTGAAAGAATGCAAATAGCTGGCACTTTAAGCTGGGGTGGTTCTCCCATTAGGCCACCAGAGGCAGTTGCCACAGATGTAAATGTATGGGGGTGGCAGCAGTGATAGTGGCAGTTTGCTGGAAGGAGGTAAAAACACAGTTCACTGTACTTAGCTCTAATAGTGTTTAGCCCATCGCCTCCCGATCTTGTTTTTCAGTCACCCCCTTTGCCCCAGTAGCACTTAAGTGCACATCAACTTCTGCTACCATGGATCATGTTTTATAATAAGAGACGTGGTTTTGTGATTCAAAGATTAGGGTGTGGTGTGGCCAAACTACTGGGGATAAGTTCACTATCTGCCATACTCTTAAATATGCTCTTGATATGGGTTCTAAAGTGGCTGACTAGGTCATAAACCAATTGAGTGGGGGACAATAATAGGCATTTCAGAGATCTGGAAGGAGGAGGGCAATCAATGGGACACTGTGGGCATCTTTTACTAAAGCTTAGCTCGAGTTATCTGCAGCAGGGCCTATTTTATTCCTATTGGCCCTGCTGCAGAAAACTCAAGCTGAGCTTTAGTAAAAGACCCCCAGGGTACACACTATATTGCAATGATAGGATGGATTGAATTGGGGGGGGGGGGGGGGGGTTACGCTATATGTTAAATGGGATATTGAGTCCAAAAAAATAAACATTCTACCTGAAACAAATGGCAGCGTGGAATCTTTATGGATAGAAATTCCAGGTGTGAAGGGAAGGAATATACTAGTAAGGTGTACTACCGTCCACCGTCCATCATTCGTAGTGCATGTCACGTCTGTGGCCATGACCACCCTCAGACTTACCTCATTTCTGTTGGCCAGCAGCTCTGCTGGCTTCTGTCTGTCTTTGTGTTAGTCTTGTCTCTGGCTCTGTGTGCTGATTACTTCACTAGACCTCACCTGTGTGTGCTATGCCTCTCTGGGGAGCCAGCATCTAAGATGGCTGCCACCGGCTCTGTGCCAGCTTCCAAGATGGCTCCTGCCTGTCTTTCCTGTGGGCTCACTTCCTATGTGTGTCAAGCCTCTCTTTGGAGTCAGTGTACTTCCTGCTTCTGTCCTGCTGCTGGTGACTCATCAGTGAGAGCCTTCATAAGGAAGGGCTGTGCTTGCAGTCAGGGCCTTTGCAGAAGTGTTATGCTCTTAGGCCAGGTCAGGTTAGTAAGTGTCTGCTGCACTACTGCTTAGCCTCTCTCTGGGTTCCAGCCCAGCTTCTTTCTGTGTCTGTGTCTCTGTTGTCCTTCCGTGGGGAGTCTTCCCTGCCACTGTCTGTCTGTGGACTGCGGTCCTTCCTGGCTTACCCTGAGTTGGGGTGAAGCCTCTGTCTGTGGACTGCGGGTCCTTCCTGGCTTACCCTGTGTTTGGGGTGAAGCCTCTGTTCCTGGCTTACCCTGTGTTTGGGGTGAAACCTCTGCTCCAGGCTTACCCTGTGTTGGGGTGAAGCATCTGTCCCTGGCTTACCCTGGGTTGGGGTGAAGCCTTTGTCCTGGTTTACTCTGTCTGTTCTCCTGTCTGCCCCAAAGACCCTTGGCCTGTTGTTCCTGGTTACTCTGCTTGCTCTGCTGCCAGCCCAAGATCCCTGGCCTGTTCTTCCTGGTTTGCTCTCTTTACCCTAAGTCATGCCTTGCCTAGCCTGTGTGCCTACCCTGCTTGTATATCCTGAGTGTATATCCTGAATCCTGTATCTGTCTAGCTAGTGTGTATTTCCTGGGTGGTTATTCCTGTATCCTGTCTCCACCTAGCTAGAGGGTTTACCCTGTGGGTATTCCCGGATCCCCGTTCTGCCTAGCGTGTATGCTGCCCTAGTCCTTGCTCCTGCTAGGCTTTTGTACGCCTTGTGTTCCTTGGTCTGTCTTCTGGGTCTTGCTAGTGGCTGTGCAGCAGCACACTGTCTGTGTTTAGTTCCTAGTCTGGTCTCTCTCGTGTATCCCAGTCCCAGGGTGGGTCCTCTGGATCTTCAGTTCCTGCCTTATCCTGCAAGTCCTGCCGGCCACCTGCACTTCGGAGCTGAACTCTGGAGGAACGGTGGATAAGTGCAGGTGAAGCTGTTCCTGTTTCATCTGTTCTAGTTGCCTGCCTTGTACTACTCCAGTCCAGAGTTCCAGTACTGCTCTTCGGGGTATCCAGTTCCAAGGTGGTCTTGCCTGGCCCTGCCGCTCCTCGGCAGTGGCCCAAGGGCTCACGAACTCCAGTCCTGCCTCAAGGACCTGACAGGATGCCAAGGCCCTCGAGAACGCAACAATGCACTGGTCCCCCTGACATGCCAGGACACCAACCGAACACCCTAGGGGGCACTGCAGTGGACTAACTGATGCACTAACTGAATGGAAAAAGGCATGCTGTGGTCACTAACCACCTCCCACCCCCAAAAAAACAACTTTAAAAACTTGTATCTTTTTTTTTAGAGTATGGGTGAAGGATGTCCTTCGCTATGCCTCTGTGACGGCAGTTGAGGATGTCCTTCACTATTTATTTAGATTTTGCTCACACCTTTTTCAGTAGTAGCTCAAGGTGAGTTACATTCAGGTACACTGGATATATCTATGCCTCTGTCCCTGCAACGGCAGTTGAGGACGTCCTTCGATATGCCTCCATCCGTGCAATGGCAGTTGAAGACATCCAGAATGTGGATGTTTATGAGAAGGATGTCCATGCCTGGATGTTTCTGTGAGAAGGACGTCCATGCCTGCTATGCCTCTGACATCCCCTTTATTTATTTGGATTTTGGATCACAAGTAGCAACATTGGGATTTGAGCCAGCCATCTCTGGATTGCAAGACCAGTGCTCTAACCACTAGGCCACTCTACTACTACTACTATTTAGCATTTCTATAGCGCTACAAGGCGTATGCAGCGCTGCACAAACATAGAAGAAAGACAGTCCCTGCTCAAAGAGCTTACAATCTAATAGACAAAAAATAAAGTAAGCAAACTCACAGAAACATTCAGGCATGGATGTCCTTCTCACAAACATCCACATTTTGGACGTCCTCAACTGCCGTCGCAGGGACAGAGGCATAGCGAAGGATGTCCTTCACCCACAAAAGTTCTTAAAGTTTTTTTTCAGGGTGGGAGGTGGTTAGTGACCACTGGGAGAGTCAGGGGAGGTCATCCCTGATTCCCTCCGGTGGTCATCTGGTCATTTAGGGCACATTTTTGTGGCTTGGTCATAAAAAAAAAGGACCAAGTAAAGTCGGCCAAGTGTTCGTCATGAAAGCCCTTCTTTTTTCCATTATCGCTTGAGGATGCCCCTCTTTTAGGCACGCCCCAGTCCCACCTTAGCTACATCTCCGACGCCCCCGGGAACTTTGGTCATCCCTGTGACGGGAAGCAGTTGGGGATGGCCAAAATTGGCTTTCGATTATGCCGATTTGGGCGACCCTGAGAGGACGCCCATCTCCCGATTTGTGTCAGAAGATGGGTGTCCTTCCCTTTCGAAAATAAGCTAGATAGTAATATACATAGTGAATGACAGCAGATAAAGACCTGTATGGTCCATCCAGTCTGCCCAACAAGATAAATTCATTATACATGGTATGCAATATTTTATATGTATGCCTGATTTGATTTGTCCTTGCCATTTTCAGGACACAGACCGTAGAAGTCTGCCCAGCACTCTTCTTGTACTAAAATTTCTGAACTTAACGTCGAAGCCCCTTAAAATGTACACACCAGTCCATCCATATCTATTCAGTCAAAATCAGAGCACAGACCGTAGACGTCTGCCCAGCACTGGTTTTGCTTCCCAATTACTGATGTTGCCACCCAATCTCCGCTAGGTTTCCGTGGATCCATACCTTCTAAACAGGATTCCTTTGGGTTTATCCTATACATGTTTGAATTCCATTACCATTTTCATCTCCACCACCTCCTGCAGGAGGGCATTCCATGTATCCACCACCCTCTCTGTAAAAAAAAAAAAAATACTTCCTGACATTGCTCCTGAGTCTGTCCCTCTCCAACCTCAATTCATGCCCTCTAGTTGTACCACCTTCCCATCTCTGAAAATGTTCTGTGGTGGATTAGGAATAGTTTATTGGACAGAAAGCAGAGGGTAGAGGTAGCTCTCACCGAAGAGTATATACTTCATCATTTTTTTTGAAAGATAAACTGGAAGGCTCTCATGAAGTGACTTGTAAACCAAACATAAAAGCTTAAAAGTGATTCATGTAGCCACAAGCATCCAATGCAACTGGTGCAATATATGATCAGATCTCTTGCTTCCCATCACCAAACAAGCAGCAGTAATTTGCACCAATTTCAAACATTGTGAACTAGATTTACTCAATCCAGACAAGAGGTAGGTATCCTAGAATTATAAATTGTATAAATCAGAATTAAGATTGTAAATATAATTCTACGTGCTACAGGGAGCCAGTGTTCTTCTATTAATAATGGTGTTCTATGAGTAGAAGAGTAGCCTAGTGGTTAGTGCAGTGGCCTAAGGAAAAAAAAAAAAAAAGGGAACTGGATTCAATTCCCACTACAGCTATTTGTGACTCTGAGTAAGTCAATTAATCCTCCACTGCCTCAGGTACAAAATAAATATCTGTATATAATATGTAAACCACAGAAAGGTGGCATATCAAATCCCATCTTCTTTTTCAAGCCTTATCACAGTATTTTGTAAAATTTGCAAGTGGTGAATTTTTGTACATCAAGTCCCCTTTAAAGGTCAATTACAATAATCAATGCTTGTTATCCCCATAGAGAGAACTATCATTCTTAATGCTTCAATCAAAAATGTCTGTTTTTTTTAAACCAAGCAGATCATGTGCATCTTTAAAAAAAAAAAAACTTTTTACGGAGGTTTAAGAAATATGCATGTTCAATGATAATTCATTGTCTATGACTACACATAACATTTTCATAGATGTGACCTAATCTAAACAGACAATTTATCTAATTTGTTTCCTATTGAACAGAATACCTTTGTTTTTCTCTGGATTTGACTTCATCCTATGGTCAATCAAACATTTTACAATCTTCTCAAGTTTCTGGTTCAAAGTATTAACTTTTGAGATCTTAGAACAATCAAGGGTTGTCAATATCTGAAAATCATCTGCATAGAAAAATATTGCCAGATCAAGGGACTGAATTAGTCCAAGCAAAGTATAAGGAGCTGAGTATAATGATTCCCATAGGACTGAGTATTAGTGATTATGCAAATATGAATTAAATGATGTCCATGCAGTACCTGAGATTCTTATAGAAAAGAAGCACACGACGGAAAAAGAGAAAAACCGGACACTTCCGAACAGAAGAATGCGGCGAAAAGACGCGAGGGGTCTCCTTGGGGCACAGACTGACTGAAAAACAGCCATCCTGAGCTGCGGAAAAAAGAAGACTGGCGAACACGAGCGCGTTAGGGTGGAAAGACGGTCGCGCATGGGCACGGTGCATGCGCACGCGAGGGCTAGCAAACGCTGTTGCTAGTGAAGATCTCCAATCGGAGGGGCTGCCGTGGACGTCATCTATTCATGAGAACAAGCAGCCTGCTTGTCTTCAGAGAGAAAAAAAAAATATATATATATATATATTAAAATATATATATATGAGCAATCCAAGTAGTGATGTTTTTTACTGTTAAGAAATCCTGATTGATTGGGATGTAAAACATTTCACATCCAAGAAATCATTCAATTGTTGTGCTATTAGTTATTCAGCCAGTTTAAATATGAACAGAAGATTAGCTATGGGATGATAATTTGAACAGTATTGTCTCTGGGGCAAATGAAAACCCTCTTCTACTGCTTGCCCTGGGATTGGTAGCTTGGAATGGTGCTACTAATTGGGTATCTGCCAGGTACTTGTGACCTGGATTGGCCAATGATGAAAGCAGGATAGCAGGGCTAGATGGATCATTGGGCTGACCCACTATGGCTATGTTATTCTGTTGACACATCACCAAAGGGAGAACAATCTGAAAAAATGAAAGGAAGAAGAATAGATTCAAATGTTTTAATATATTTTGAGGGAAATTGATCATGTTGAGCCATTGTTAATCAAATAGTCTGAAAGGAGTCATGAAGTGATGACATAAATGATGATGTAAAAGAACATAGGGTGCTGACATTGTCTCATTCCTGCAGCTAATGGGTAGATCTAAATGTGATGGTGTTCAGAAAATAAAAATTCCATGTTTAAATGTGTTAACAAAATTCTAGCACACTTATTAAAGGGGGGGGGGGCTTAAATATTGTCAATTACTATTTCTTGAATATGAAACACAAAAACTGGCAGAGTACTGCTGTATTATATGCACATGATGATTGGAAAAAAGGGGAACCTTTAAATTGTGTCAGATAACTTTGGGACCCTTTTACTACGCTGCAGCAGTATTAGCACATGGTTACCATGTGCTATAAAGTACTACCATGGGACACACTGAGGAGTCTCACGGCAGAGCATCGCTCAGCATGTTCTAATCCCATGCTAAAAACATTTTTCTCAGCATGGGACGCATGCCCATGGGTGGAGAGTAGGCATGCCCTGCGCTACTCGTGTAGCACAGGCACATTGCCATATACTGCCCGATTACCATGGGAGTAGCGTAGGAGCCCTTACCACCAAGTAAATAGGTGGTGGTAAGGGTTTCAGTAGTAATGGCCATGTGTTCGCTGGGAATGTGGCATATGGCCATAAATGGGGTGGGGGGAGGTGGAAGGGGATATAACAAATGCAGCCATTTTACTGCCACACTAAAAGTGGCCACAGTGCACAGTCACTGACAGCAGCACCGGCCACCTTTTAGTGTGGCTTAGTAAAAGGACCCTTTTGTTGTTTAACAGCATAATATAAGCAAATTTTGGTAATTTGTACCAAAATAAACATCAAATAATGCATTGTATAATTGGCCATCAGAATTAGCTGTTTACTTGCCTTTTCTACTGTGCAAAAATGATGTCAATTTGACATCATTGTTTACACCACTGAGCAAAGAGAAAAAAAGGGAACCTGTGCATTTTTCCTTAAAACATAAGTTACTGTGCACCTATTTAAGTCAAATTTTCAGTAAATGTGCAGAAATGTATTGAAAACAAGGCAATACAATACATTACCACACACTAATGGTGTTGCCATATTTTATAAAACAACACTCAAAAACGTGAATGAAACAGAACAGCTGCCCAGTGTACATTTAGTAAAAGCTTATGTGATCCTTTTGATTAGTAACAAACACTCTTGCAAAGTAAATAAGGTTAATTTTAGCCACAGGACCTGTTCAAAATGTCCTCTCCGAGCAGAAACAGAAGTGCAAAAATGTTATGCCACACTGTCTTATTGCAGCGTCAATCATGTGTTTATCAACTTCTTCCCATGCAGTCACTACCCTTAGGATGTTTTGTTGTACCAGTTTAATTAATCTTTTTTTGAAGATTGTTTAAGCCTCCTCTCCCTTCCCCCACCCCAATGTCCAGTTCTTTGTTGGAAATTCAGCAGTAAGTCATTT
This sequence comes from Microcaecilia unicolor, assembly GCF_901765095.1. Taxonomy (NCBI): domain Eukaryota; kingdom Metazoa; phylum Chordata; class Amphibia; order Gymnophiona; family Siphonopidae; genus Microcaecilia; species Microcaecilia unicolor. Next base: position 238,392,161 of record NC_044037.1, read on the forward strand.
TATGCTGTAATATTTAGCTTGTCCAAACATTCGAAAACATCTTTATCTTCTTCAATGTAGAGTAACTAATGACATCACACACTAGCATCAGTTTTGAACTGTGGAAGAAGTATGTAGTGAGTTCTGGCAGTCAATTATGCGAAGTATTGGTTGACATTTATTTTAGGACAAATTACCCAAATTTGCTTAAATTATGCTGTTAAACAGCAAAGTTAGATGATAAAATCTAGAGTTTCCCTTTTTTCCCTGTCATGTGTACAACAGAATAAAAGGGTGAACCAAGTCAATAGTACACTAACATCCAAAAACATAATATATTTTCTTTACATTTATTTTTCCTGTGAATGCATAAATAAAAATTGTAGTATTAAATAAAAATGAAGTATCATATATTTTTGTGAGCATCCAGCAGTACTAGCCTAAAAGGGCTCATGGATGTTTTATAATTATTTTTCTTATTTCAAAACTGTCCATCCCAGTGAATGGTATATATCAGGGGGATTTGAACTGGGCTTCTCTGGTTTTCTGTCTGCCGCTCTAACCATTAGTCTACTCCTCCACTTGACAAAGAATATTACATAATCCATTTCCTGGGGGAAAGCTGTCATTCAGTATACAAATAAAGAATAAAAGAAAGTAGGGGAAGACCAACAAAAAGTAGAAAAAGGAAACCATGGAGTCAAACAATGACAAACATAAAGTATATTGTGTTAGAAAAATGATAAGAAAAATAGGCTAACTCGTCTACATAAAGCAAATCCTTAAAAACAACAGGAGTTCAGAAGACAGACTCGAGATGGTGCCGTGTTTCGGCACAACCACCTGCATAAGGAGTTGCAACAATCTGAATGGTTCTAAACACAAGTGTTTGTTGGTGGGGATTAAATAATGTCCAAAAGGAAATTATAGAGCTCTCAGTTGTCTTTTCTCCAAGCTTCAGAGCCCTAACCTCAAGCCTTCCTCCATAGCTGTGCCATCCCTTTATCATTCTTGGTGCCCTTCTCTGAGCCTTTTCTAGTTCCTTCTTTGAGGTGAAGTGACCCAAATGGCAGACAATATTCAAGGTGTGGTCACACCATAGATTGATTCAGAGGCGTTATGATGCTATCTACTTTATTTTTCATTCAATTCCTTATAATACTTAGCATTCTGTTTACATTTTTTTAACCACTGTGGCACATTGAACAAAGCTTTGACTGTATCTACAGAAAGGCCGTATATCATGCTGAATAAACATAAACTAAGGGGCCCTTTTACTAAACCACAGTAAAATTTGCAGTTACAGTGGCTTAACATTGAATTTTCATGCTGGGTACCTTCAAATTTTAATGTGGCATCAATTGGAGGCATTCACACTCTTTATTTTATTGCAGGTCATGTTTTATTTAACATTCAGTTTAATGTGAGATGTTAATGAGGTATACTGTATAGATTGTCTTTTATTGAGTTTATATCTGTTATATTTTTTGTGTATTTTATTATGTATGTTTTCTTTGTACCTCGCCCTGGATAAGAGTGGGTTATAACTATTAAATCTAATGCTAGGCAATTAGCATGGTAAGTGTAGTGCATTGACTGCCACATGTCTTCCATGCCTGTTCTCTATCTATGCAATGCCTCCTGACACAAAAAGCACAACACCCAGCTTACTGCATACAAACTGTGAAAATACTACAATGTCCCTTAACACAGCTCTGCACTAGCAATTGGCATGGGGTAAAACAGGCATTAATCCCCTAAGTTTATAAAAATCACCAAAATTGCAAATACAAATGTGGGTGTGCACACATTTTGCATGCATAATTTAATTGAATAGTGAGCTAATTAGTGACAATTGGCTATTTAACAAGCACAGAACTTATTGGCACTAATTATATTTAATTAGCATCCACATGTATAAATTTAGGTGCAGGTCCATTCCTAAAATGTATACATGATCTGAAAAAGTGTGTGTGGAAATGGGAGGGTCATGGGGTGTTCCTAAAATTAACATGCATTGTTACAGAATAACGGGGATACACACCTAATGTTGGCATATACATTTGTATCACATTTAAGTTGGTGCAAATGCTGCAGTTAGTTAGGTATGATCCCCGGGCATAAGCACTATTCTGTAAACCACGTCTAACTTTAAGCATGACTTATAGAGTAGCGCTTTTTCGGTGCCAATTTTTTTTGGCGCTGTACATAGAATCTAGCCCTTAGTGCTTGACATGTTTTAGTAAAAGGAACCCTAAATCAAAGATTACAATGTATTCTCCACAATAACACAAAGATCTCTTTGATGGATAATAACTCCTGATACAGAACACTGCAACATGTGCCCTATAATAGTTCAGACTATTTCTCCTATCTCACAAGTACCTTCTACAATTGCTTGCAATCAGCAGTGATCTGACAGCTTTAAACAATTTTATGTTATGTGCAACTCTTATCAGCTTATTTATTATTTTGATTTCCTGATCATGTATATATATATATTAAAAAGCACCAACTCCAACACAGATACTTGTGGCACTCCACTATTTACCCATTTAGCCTTACTTTCACTTCTTTGTCTTGTAATTAGTTGCCAGTCCATAATAAGACTTTAAGGCCTGTTTTATATAAAAGGCAGAGCAGGGTCAGCTCAAGGGATCATTGCATCATATCGCTTCCAGTGTCCTTCCTGCCTCCTCCTCCTCCCCCCTCCCACACCATTGGTTTTAGATCTCTGCCTCCCTTGGGTCAATATCTGAGCCAACTTGCTTAAGCAGCACCCATCCCTCCCCCTCCGCGGGTTTCACATCTCTCCTTCCACCCCCAGTCCAGCCTCTCTTTCCCTCTCATCTGTCCCACTCCCCACAGGTCTGGCACTGGTTTCTCACCTCTTTCACTCCCCTGCAGTCCTGTAATGTTTATGTTGGTTGCTGGCAGCAGCAGCAGCAGCAGCAACAGCATGACAAGGCTGCCCATGGGTCTTCGCTCTGCTGCATGCAGCCCACAGAAAAATACATCAGAGGAGGCAGCAGAGGGGAAGACCCAGGGACTGGTTGAAGGCAGCCAGTCATGCTGCTACTGCTGCTGCTGCCACCAGTACCAATGTAAACATTACAGGGCCACAGGGAGTAAGAAAGGTGAGGGAGAAGTGCCAGGCCCAAGGGGAAGGTGAAGGGGAGAAACCAAACCGGGTTGGGGGGAAAGGCTTAACTTGTAGACCAGGTGCGGTCAGAGGCTAGGTATTTTGGTGCCCTTAATTTACCGGCACCCTGGGCCAGAGCCTCACCTGGTCCAATGGTTAAGCCGGCCCTGAAGCAGAGATTGCAACTGATACATCAAAATCGGCGCATGTTGGCTAATGTAGAGCCTTTTCTAAAATTCCTGCAGGAGTGCACATGAATTTGTTGACATGTACAGTGAAAGCAGACATTTTAAACATGTACACATGATTAAAATGATTGGCATAGCCCTAATAGCTTCCACATGAGAGAGTTATTTAATTAATTCATTAGTTAATTTGGATTTTGCTTGCACCTTTTTCAGTAGTAGCTATTCAGGCACAATCCATCTGATATTCAGTGCTATTTAACTGGCCGAGAACAGCTCCTAGGCAATTAAATAGTGCTTAATCAGCTATCCACAAATATCCAGTGGGAGATAGCCGGTTATCTCCACTCCATATTCGCAGTCAGTGCTCAGCGGATAACCAGCTATATCACATGATATAGCCGGCCATCCACAAATATTCAACGCATCGCCGGCTACGTTTGGTGGCCAAATTGTTCTGCCAAAATAGCAGGCCTATCTTTGGCTAGTTTAAACTGAACAGGCCAGCGCTGAATATCATCTTGGATCGTTAAATTTAAACTGGCTCAAAAAAAACCTGGATATTCAATGTCAGTTACTGGAAACAACCTGGCATTGAATATCTGGACTCAGTGCCAACCGCGGGAGGCATCCCGGCTATCTCCGTGGTCTGAATATTGGCCACACTAGGTATTTCCCTGTCCCCTGAAAGGCTTACAGTATAACCTTGTACCTGAGACAATGGAGGTGACACTTCCATGTAGAAATGACAATTTTGCAACTTTCACATAACATAAGAATTCAGATATACTATATCAAATTTATCATATATGATTCATATCCAATTTGGGTTTTTTTCCACTTTGAACATAAGACCAGCAGTGTACAATCAGAACTTAATATACTTGCACCGGTTTTGAAAATTTTCTCAGATCTGATATGTATTATTATCATATGTTTTACATTTTTTCTTTAACTTACATTTAAAATTTCTTTACAAGAAATTACAAACTTAACTATAATTGTCCCTCCCCTTTATGTACAGTTCACAGTAGTGTTAAGGAACAATGACAATTCAAGGAGGAATACCCTAACAAGAAAAAAGAATAAATGAAAAGGACCTACAGGCTATTTCTTAGTATTTAATGTGGCTCATTTTCAAAGCATATAGGCTTACAAAGTTACGAGTACCATAGCACCTAAGAATTAAACTCAACAACCATATTGGGAGATTAACATATTGGGAGTGTTTGCCACATAACTGGGGCCCATATTGTTTTCTTTTGAAAAGCTTTCTGGAATTTGAGACACGTGGAGGGGCATAATCGAAAGGGATGCCCAAGGTTTTCTGAGGATGTCCTTGTAGGACATCCCCGTGAAGGGGCGGGGAAACCCGTATTATCGAAACAAGATGGACATCCATCTTTCGTTTTGATAATACGGTCAGTGACTCCCAAATCTGGAAATTTAAGTCGACCATAGAGATGGTCATCCTTAGACTTGGTCGTTTCTGATTTTCCGTGATAATGGAAACTGAGGACGCCCATCTCAGAAACGACCAAATCCAAGCCCTTTGGTCATGGGAGGAGCCAGCATTCGTAGTGCACTGGCCCCCCTTACATGCCAGCACACCAACCGGGCACCCTAGGTGGACTTCAGAAATTGCTCCCAGGTGCATAGCTCCCTCACTATGTGTGCTGAGTCCCCCAAACCCCCCTCCCCAAAACCCACTACCCACAACTGTACACCACTACCATAGCCCTTATGGGTGAAGGGGGGCACCTAGATATAGGTACAGTGGGTTTCTGGTGGGTTTTGGAGGGCTCACATTTACCTCCACAAGTGTAACAGGTAGGGGGGATGGGCCTGGGTCCGCCTGTCTGAAGTGCACTGCAGACACTAAAACTGCTGCGATGGACCTGAGTATGACATTTGAGGCTGGCATCTGGTGAGTTGGGGCACCTTTTCGTGGCTTGGGTGTAACAAAAAAAGGAACAGGTAAAGTCATTCAAGTGCCCATCAGGGACTCCCTTCTCTTTTCGATTATGGGTCGAGGACGCCCATGTGTTAAGCACGCCCAAGTCTTGCCTTCGCTACACGCCCCTGTGAACTTTGGTCATCCCCGCAATGGAAAGTAGATGGGGATGCTCAAAATGGGCTTTCGATTATGCCGATTTGGGCGACCCTGTGAGAAGGACGATTTGTGTTGAAAGATGGGCGTCCTCTTTCGAAAATAAGCCTGTCAGTAACTTTGAGATCTTGGCTGTCCTGCCCTTGGATTTTGTTTAATGTGTGATCTACTTAAATTAAAAGTGTAAAGTATTTTGTTGATTTGAATGACATCCAGGATTTATTTTCACTCGAGAAGGGGGACTCAGGAAAATTCAGGAGTTGTGAATGATCTCCTAAAGCAGAGAGAGGGATGGTTGGTATTCCATAAACTGCAGTTATCAATGAATAATTTTGAGGTGATGTGATTTATTACAGTGAAGATATCTCCAGAAGGATCAGTAATATTTAAAGGGACTCAATTGCTGTGGGTTCAGATGATGAGGAACCTTGGAGTCAAATCCAATACTTTTTGTATGTGGTGTATATGTAAATATCTAGGAGTGGAGGAAATCACTGAGAGAAAAAAATCAGTAAAACATATTAAAGGAGACTAGAGCTGATAGGGAAGAGTGCATTAACATCACGGAATAAGATACTGGCAAGGAATCAACTGGTACTGTTACTGTAGACTGGCCTCTTTAAGGCCTTGAAAAACTAGATGTGTAAACAAGAAAACTCCATGTCCACGAGGTCATCTCTAGGAATCAATGTATTCCAAGACTGTAAATTCCTAGATCTGAAGGTGGAATGGGTCTCATAGAAACAGATTATACCTATCAAGCTACTATAATAGGCCTCCAGGCTTACATAACAGCATCATCAGATCCCAATGTACAAAAGGTGCTGAAATATGAAAGAAAACTTATAGAATCCAGTTCCATCATTAAACTTGGACAAGTGTTCCGATGAGTGAAAAGAATGGGTGAAAATCCATTGGTACCAAAACAATGGAAGCAACTGAAATTGCGAAGAAAGAGAAAAAAGAAATTAGATTAGCAGAGAGAAACAACAAGTGGCAAATGCATAAGTACAGTGGGAAATGCAAAGAGTTACTCCAGGAGCCATTTGTTAATCAAAATCAGACACATGAATATTAAGGAGAGGTTAAGTCAACCATTTGGAAATTAAAGATGATTTAGCAGTTGCTTCTGTACCTTGCACCTAGAGATTTGGCTATATTAATGCAATGCTTGATGATTTAGGGAATACAAACTCAAATGTCTTAAGGCCTCCAAAAAATGTGCCCAAAGTATTTTGATCAACTGTACTCAGCTGGGAGCTAGAGAGAGGTCTTCAATATAAGGCCCATATTGGAGGCCTTATACTGACTTCCAAAGTAAAATTCAAAATACTGGCGCTCACCTTTAAAATGTTCCATGGGTTGCCATCAAATTATTTGCATATAGGCTGAAAAGGTATGCACCAGGAATGGTTCTTCAGTAGGGGGAGAAGGGCCCTCAAAAGCTATCTATGGATTCCAAACCAGAATATTATTCTATTCCATTCTAATTGTGATTACTAAAGAGACTTTTTATGAAGTTGTACTTTGATCTGCTATCATTTTCTTCAAAACTAACCCCACACAAATAATGCATCTGTTCCATTTTATTAAAATTGGAAAATATATAGTTTATATTAAAAAAGTCATTTTTGACAAATAGAAAACAAAGCAAAGCACAAAATCTATGTTTCCAATAAGAGGGAATAAACAAAGAAATGGTATAAAGTGAGCAGTACATGGCCTAATATTTTCTTCTTGCTCCTATCTATATGTGCCTGCTGGCAAGAAATGCCAAATGAATTACGAAGTCTTTTTTTTAATAAAAGAAAGAAATAATGGGTTCTATAAGCTATTAGAGCACAGAAAAAAAATCTCTTCAGACTGAAATTTGCTCTAAATATGTTTTATTTCATTTTGTCTATTTCATACTCAAAAGTGTTTAACGCGTGCACTATACTAGTTTAAGAAAATAAATCTATCATATCTATCTTATTAATCTCTAATATATTTGGTTTTGTTTTAATGCTGTTTTTTTCATTTATTCTTTTGAATATTCTTCATAAGTCTATATATACAATCAACTATGGAGGGAAGTTGTCAACATGAGCTACAGTTATGACATGCTAGCTCATGCTGTTTTAGCATAAATCCCATTTTATGTAAAGAGAGTTAGGGCCCTATTTACTAAGCCATGCTATAGGTGTGCTAGCGTTTTTAGCACAATCTAAAAAATTAGCACGTGCTAATGCTAGAGACACCCATAGGAATATATGGGTGTCTCTAGCATGTAGTGCACACTAATTTTAGTGCACGCTAAAAATGCTAGTGCACCTTAGCAATCAGGACCTTTAATAGTAGCCCATGTTGATAACTTCAATCCTATATAGTTATTGACTTGTGAAATGTTATATTATTTGAGGGTTGATATAAGCCATGCTACATTTCAGGTTTTAGTTTGAAAACCATATTGGTTAAGGAAGTATCCCTTTTGACCTCAGGATAGTTGAGCTATCGGCATAGACATCTCCTTTGCCATTCCAATTGCAGTGAATATGGCTCCTCAGCTGCTTCTGTAACAGTTAAAGTCACATTTGGTACTTGTATCCTGCGCTTTATTCGGCGGAACCTCAGCCGGAGGGACTCAAGGTCCTTCCGAATGCCAAACCTTCTGCAAGATACGTTTGTACACCAGGAGTCAGGGGATGGCACTTCTTGCCTTCAGCACACAAATTCATTTGGAAATCAAATAGGAGAGATGCTCAACACTGATTGGGGGGGGGGGGCATTACATTGGTACAGGTGATGTCATTGAGGTGGACATCAGGAAAGAGAGTACCATTTGTGTGCAGTATTGTAGGGATGTGGGAATGGTTTTCCTTTCTAGTACATAGATTGTATTAATGAATGTGCATGTGCACATATTACTGATTAACCTTGAATTCAGACTACAGTTAGTGCTTACATTGCTGAGGGAGCTCTTATATGTGTAGCTTCAGGAGGGGGACCTGACAGCCTATGAGGAGGGGGAAAGCAAACACTTACCTTTCTAACATTTTCCTTATTTGACACCAGGCTTGGATGGAGACAGTCCTGGGGGGCAGGTGGTGGTGGTACATAGAATTTGCCAGTGTTTGAGGCAATTGTACACCAAGTACAAGCTTTTGGCGTCGCAGAAATTGGGCTCTCGCCGTAAAGACATGTTTGTCAGGGAATAACCGTTAGGAAGCATGCATCGCCTTATATGGACACCCATGCTTGATGGATGTCCTTACATGCACAGTTCCATATATGGACGACCATCCCATATATGGACGAGTCAGCACGTGAACGTCCTGCTCCATATATGATGGGTCGGCACGTGGACAACCATGATGCATGGAGGAGAGAGAAAGGAGATACTGGATGGAGAGAGAGAGAGAGGGAGTGTTAGTAAAAAAAAAATTGGGGAATCATAGGATGAGGAATCAGAGGGCTGGGGTAAGGGATACGAAAAGGTATAGGTTGATACAGTAAAAAGAGGAACATTGAAGACTGGATAGTAAGAGGAAATAAAATCTGAGCGGGTAGAGAGGCAGAAAATTTGTGGAAGAAAGTTGAAGGAAAAATATCAAAATTGGAGATGGGTGTAAGAGAGGAAGTGAAGAAGACAGAAGGGTGAGAAGAAGTGGTAAATGTATTGGAGACCTTGGAAAGAGAGTTAATTAAAGACTGTAGAAAGCAGAAACTGAAGACTGACAAACACGAATAAAATGGCCAAACAACAAAGGTAGAATAAAGATGAAAACAGTCAGTTTTATAGTAGGAATTTGCATCTGTTTTGTTTATATTTTTCAATCTGATTAATTTTACCAATCTCATTAGATGCAAGTTATTCCATTTCTGTTCTCCAGCTTCTCTCATTTTCTTATCTGTTGAGTCAGCTTTGATTGAAAGATTTTAAAGCCCCATTTTACATAGGAGATTGAGAGAGGAATTAAAATGCCCTGGCTGAGATGTTCAGTTTTCCTAGTATTTTACAAAAGGTTCTGTACAAGAATGCAAGGTATATTTTTGGTCTTTTAGCTTCTGGCTAACCCTCCGCACCACTTACAGCAGCAGCAGTGTCCAAGGAAGCACAAAGTCCCATAGAGAGTCAGAGTGCTTTAGAATCTGTATTATGCAGAATGCATGTACTGTACTAAGGGCATTAATACAGGGAAGCTAAAGAACCATATTTTGAAAAGTGCCTTGTTGCATAATTTACAGAAACAATACACTTTCAAGCTAGTTTCAAGGGAAGAACTGTGGACTCTATCCTGCACTGCAGGGTAGCAGTATCAGGAAAGGTAGATAAAAGAGGAAATCTGTTTACCAAGTTGAGCCCCCAATCTCTTCCCCTAGTGAAGTGGCAGGAAGCAGTTCTGATATTTATAAAAGTGCAGGACCATGGGGGACATGAGATGGTGTGTGGCATTGCTCTCCAAGAGCAAGCTGCAGGCAGCATCATAGAAATGTTTACCAGGGTTCACCATCCCCTGTAGTAGCCCAGTCATCAAAAGAAGGAAGGAAAGAGATTTTGGTTTTAGCTCATGCCTTTTTCAGTTGTAGTTTAAGGTGAGTTACAACCAGGTACACTAGGGTAAGCAATTTAACCAAGATAACCAAGATCACAAGGAGTCTCAGTGAGATCAAATACATGATATTTTAAGTGATTATTTTTAACGGACCAATTAATGAATACAATACCCCAGCAAGACATTGAAGTTTCAGTGTTTGGGTGCCTCAGGTCTTTTTCCTCATTTGGCATAGATTTGTGAGTTTTCACTGTTTTGGACTTGTCGTAATTTGATTTTGCGTTGCAAACTGTTTATTATGTTGGTTTGCCAGCCACCTGTATCCAGTCCTTGCAAATTGTCCAAAATTCTGTTATTCGATTATTGTATGAGTTTGCTAAGAATGAGCATGTCTCGCCTTATTGTAGGAAAATGCAGTGGTTACCTGTGTTGGAGAGAATTAAGTTTAAACTGATGACATTAATTCATAGGAGATTACATCAGGTCTCATCATGGTATTTGATTGTTTGTGCTGGTATAAGCCTGCTCGAGCACTTTGCTTGGACACTTCCTGTTTGTTAGAAGTAACAAATTTCCGATTTTTTTTATATGAACATACTAGGAAAATGATTTTATCAGTAGCCGGACCTCTCAAATGGAATAAACTGCTTTCCCTTCTCAGAAAGCAAATGAACTATTAGTTGTTTAAAAGACTACTGAAGCAGAATTTGTTAGAACAAGCAGCTTAGTACCTCCGGGAACAGTGACTGCTCTGTATGCAGACTGAAAGTATGATGAAGTTATGATGATTGATATGAGTGTGTTTATTGATAGTATTACAATAGGCTATAATGTAGTGTATACTTTTTTAAATTAGATTATGTAACGGAATTCAAACATGCGTGGGATAAGCATAAAGGAATCCTGTGCCGAAGGAATGGATCCTCAGGAGCTTAGTCAAGATCGGGAGGCGGGGCTGGTGGTTGGGAGGCGGGGATAGTGCTGGACAGACTTGTACGGTCTGTGCCAGAGCTGGTGGTTAGGAGGCAGGGCTGGTGGTGGGCAGGTGAGGATAGTGCTGGGCAGACTTATACGGTTTGTGCCTGTGCCAGAGCCGGTGGTTGGGAGGTGGGGCTGGTGGTTGGGAGGCGGGGATAGTGTGGGGCAGACTTATACGGTCTGTGCCCTGAAGAGCACAGGTACAAATCCAAGCAGGGTATACACAAAAAGCAGCAAATATGAGTTATCTTGTTGGGCAGACTGGATGGACCATGCAGGTCTTTTTCTGCCGTCATCTACTATGTTACTATGTTACTATGTTTGTTTGTAATCTGCCCTGGATAAGGGCAGAATATAAATTTTAATAAATTAAATGAAATAAATTCAAGTCATTTCTCCAGGTTTATCTGGACTATTACAAACTCGCTTCCAGGTGATCTCCCTAAAGATTATGCCCCCTCCCCCAGTTATTATACTAAATAATTTTGTTTCAATTTTTTCCATATGGAAAACTTTTTTTAATTTTTTTCTAAATAATACCACAAAAGCCCTTAGATTATCAATTTAATTGAGCAAGGTTTCAGAAAAAAAAATCTGAGGTATTTCCTTGCAAGACTGGTATAATAGCAGGACCTAATTTAATAAATTTTTTATTCCTACTGTCTACAAGAAAAAATACTTTAAAAGCAATGTTCAACTGGTTCTTGCCATGTTGCATTGATATGCAGACAAACAGATTTGTTGATTGTGCAAGACATTTGAATATCAGAGAACGAAAATTTCAAGCTACTCCTCTGTCTCATTTTACTTCCAATTCATTTCATTTTCATTTCATTTATTGATTTAATGCATGTTACCAAAGCATAATGAGGTGTATAATAACTTCAGCTGAGAAAGAACAGCAGCAGAATTATGTTTTCCTCTATGTACTTTGTAAAATGTCAGATTGTAAATCTGAATTTCCATGACTGTAAATATGCTTCAAATATTTTATAATTATAAAGCATATTGGAAACCTGATTGGATGAAAAGTGCCTCAAAAATTCATCTTTTCTGTCTCCAGCATCTACCAAAGACTATATGATTGGTGATGTATTATTGCTGAGAACATTCATAGCCTCATGTATAAAGGAGAATCATGCCTCCTTTAGCTAAGACCATACTGGGCTAAAAAGTTCATCTAAGGGTACTTATTACAAAACAGCATTTGGGAAGGCAATATTGGTTTCACAGTATCTTAAAATCAATTACAAGGAGGCCAAAGAAGAACATTTTTTCTGAAAATATCAAATATTATGTCAACCTTTACAGACTTACACATACCTGGAGTCTTACAGTTGTTCATTTTTAATAAAGCATGTGTACTCTTATCTTTTGTGTATAGATTTCCCTACAGTGAGACAGATTAGGAAAAAGAAATAGAAGCTAATACCGAAAGGAAGTAATTGAGAATAAATATGAACCACTATAATGAAGTCTGTTTTCCTAATGTAACTTCATTTGCTGCTAGTGTTGTGCGTGTCTATGCTGACAAGCTATCAATTTGTGATATTTACTTCTATAATCATGGCCGGTGGTTACCTATCCTCACTTTTTCTAAGCTAGCTTTGCCATGCTATGCATGAACATCAGAAAAGATAGGAAAGAATATAAACTAAATCATCTGTTTTCATCATGCCTGGACTCAATTTTTAAAACTGCAGACACATTTTCTCTATTTTCTGTCATCTGTTTTTTTTTGTAAGAAATATTTTGTAAATACTTTATACATATATATAACTACAAAAATGTAAAATTCAAAAAGTAGAGAAAAAAGAGAAAAATGCATCTGAAGTTTTGAAATTAGAATCCAGGGATAATAAACATGGATGGTTTTGTTTAGATATAATTAGTTCATACAGTATTGAATGGATCCACTCAGCACTGTCCTCCTCTATAGTAGGTAAGAAACAAGCAGAAAAAAAAAACCATTCTCCTCCCCATCTAGAATTTGTGAAGGGCGATTCTAGAAATTGGCACCTAATGATAGATACCAATTCTCCGCGTGTGTGATTGGTGCCATTAATTGGCAATTGCTCATGATAGTGATAGGTACTATTAAATGACCTATGTACCAACATGGTTTAGCACTTAAGTGCAAAGGAATGTAAACATGGGTGGAGTATAGGAGAGTCATTGGCGTATCTTGTAGAATACTATAAGTTGTATGCACGTCAAGGCACAATTAGGTGCCAACATGTAGAGCCGCCATTGACTTGGCATAATGTAACCTTATTAAGGGTTAAATTTCTTTTTTATAATCTGGGGAGAGGGGGTTCAGATATGATCCGAGGGACCCAGACTCTTTTTAATGAGGTTGGGGAATTTTCAGGCTGTTTCCAGCCCTGAAGAAGGTCTGAGTGACCAGCAGGGTTAAAGGTGGCCAGAGCTTCTACAATGTTATTTTTTTTAATAAAAATTTAGATACCTGCCAGGGGTGTCCAGCAAGATCATTGGTGGCCAGTGGGAGTCCTTCCCTGGTGGTCCAGAGGCTTTTGTGGAAGGAGCTGTACTGTTTGCAGCCTTCTCTGGGGCTGCCCAGCCAGGAACTGAGCTTCTCTTGGCAGCTGTTACAGGAAAATGGCCTGCCTGAGGTCTAAAAGAGGATCCAGCCAACTCTGTGGATCCGTGAATTACCGCTGGAGCTGGGAAGTAGGCCTAACCTGAAGATAAGGCCTCAATTTTGGAGCTGCCCGGCTGGAGTTCCATGGAATTTTGTAGTTTTCCGGCTGGAGCATTTAGGGTCGCCAAGGTCCATCAGGACCCGAACGAAAAGGTAGTCACCACATGGGGAGCCATTGGAGATCAATGTAAGGGATCTTATGGCTCAGAAAAGTGTTTTATTTATTGGCAAAATGTGTTTTTTGAAACACGTAGCCTAGCATATGAGGGGTTAATCTATTTTAAATTTGAGTGGTGGTTTTGGGTTTCTGAGAACCTTCTCTGGTAAACTGGGGGGGGGGGGGGGTTGCTAAAAAAATATTTTACATAGTGAAAATCAAGGTAGGATGTTTTGGATGGTTCCAGGGGTCTGGAAAGAAATTTTGAGGAATTCCTCGATGGAGGACATTTAACGGATTTTATTTAAATTTTCTAAGGTGGTTTCACTGTTTTAATGAATTTTAACTGGCTTGAGAAGAAAAATTGCAGGACATTCTTTTAAAAAGGGGTTATTTTAAAATCTAAAATTATAGGGATGTATATTAGGATGTGCAGGAGCGGCATGGCGAATTTGAAACAAATTGAATGTAATTTACTGTCACTATTTTTTAAAATGTCATTTCTCCATTATTTCTACGGGAAAAATAAAACTAAGTACAGAAATATATGTCTGTTTTGCTTTAAGTATCTAGTTTGTATACTAATGGAAAATTTTTTTCCAAAAAAAAAAAAAAAAGAAAAAAAATGTTAAATCAAGATTTGATGAAGGGCTGGTAAAAAAAAAACAAAAAAAAAACCCTGGAAGTTCTGTGTGTTACCTTATAAGGTCAGGTGGTCAAGCCAAGCCAGGGTTTCTATAGAAACGTTACCTGAAACAGTTGGTGAGAAGAGTTCTGGACGGGGAAGGAAGCGGAAGTATGTAGAGGTGTCTGCTCCCTCAGTGTGTCTGTGAGGCCTAGTGCTGTGTCAGTGAAGTCTGACATGTAGTTGAGTGTAAGTGATGAAAGAAAACTGGTTCATATATTTGGGAGATAGCTAGAAGAGAGCAGTGCTGAACAATAAAGGAAGCAGATGTGTGTGAATGTGTTTGCTATCAGTCGGTGAAGAAAGGAATCTGGTTTCTTTTTAATAGAAAGAGTGCCAGCAGGAAAATTTAGCTTTAATAGCATTAGAGGCAAAAAAAACATAGTAAAAATTTTTTTCGGTATATTAAAAGCAGGAAGCCGGCAAAAGAATCGGTTGGGCCTCTGGATGACCGAGGGGTAAAAGGGGCGATCAAGGAAGACAAAGACGTAGCGGAGAGACTGAATGAATTCTTTGCTTCGGTCTTCACCGAGGAAGATTTGGGTGGGATACCAGTGTCGGAAATGGTATTTCAAGCGGACGAGTCGGAGAAACTTACTGACTTCACGGTAAACCTGGAGGATGTAATGGGGCAGTTCGGCAAACTGAAGAGTAGCAAATCTCCTGGACCGGATGGTATTCATCCTAGAGTACTGATAGAACTGAAAAACGAGCTTGCGGAGCTACTGCTAGTGATATGCAACTTATCCTTAAAATCGAGCGTGGTACCGGAAGATTGGAGGGTGGCCAATGTAACGCCCATTTTTAAAAAAGGCTCCAGGGGAGATCCGGGAAATTATAGACCGGTGAGTCTGACGTCGGTGCCTGGGAAAATGGTAGAGGCTATTATTAAAAACAAAATTACAGAGCACATCCGAGGACATGGATTACTGAGACCAAGTCAGCATGGCTTTTGTGTGGGGAAATCTTGCCTGACCAATTTACTTCAATTCTTTGAAGGAGTGAACAAACATGTGGACAAAGGGGAGTCGGTTGATATTGTGTATCTGGATTTTCAAAAGGCGTTGGACAAGGTACCTCATGAAAGGCTACAGAGGAAATTGGAGGGTCATGGGATAGGAGGAAATGTCCTATTGTGGATTAAAAACTGGTTGAAGGATAGGAAACAGAGAGTGGGGTTAAATGGGTAGTATTCACAATGGAGAAGGGTAGTTAGTGAGATTCCTCAGGGGTCCCTGCTAGGACCGCTGCTTTTTAATATATTTATAAATGATTTAGAGATGGGAGTAACTAGCGAGGTAATGAAATTTGCTGATGACACAAAGTTATTCAAAGTCGTTAAATCACGACAGGATTGTGAAAAATTACAAGAGGACCTTACGAGACTGGGAGACTGGGCGGCTAAATGGCAGATGATGTTTAATGTGAGCAAGTGCAAGGTGATGCATGTGGGAAAAAAGAACCCGAATTATAGCTACGTCATGCAAGGTTCCACGTTAGGAGTTACGGACCAAGAAAGGGATCTGGGTGTCGTCGTCGATAACACACTGAAACCTTCTGCTCAGTGTGCTGCTGCGGCTAAGAAAGCGAATAGAATGTTGGGTATTATTAGGAAAGGTATGGAAAACAGGTGTGAGGATGTTATAATGCCGTTGTATCGCTCCATGGTGCGACTGCACCTTGAGTATTGTGTTCAATTCTGGTCACCGCATCTCAAGAAAGATATAGTAGAATTGGAAAAGGTGCAGCGAAGGGCGACTAATGATAGCGGGGATGGGACGACTTCCCTATGAAGAAAGACTAAGGAGGCTAGGGCTATACAGCTTGGAGAAGAGACGGCTGAGGGGAGACAGAGATATATAAAATAATGAGTGGAGTGGAACAGGTGGATGTGAAGCTTCTGTTCACGCTTTCCAAAAATACTAGGACTAGGAGGCATGCGATGAAACTACAGTGTAGTGAATTTAAAACAAATCGGAGAAAATGTTTCTTCACCCAACGTGTAATTAAACTCTGGAATTCGTTGCCGGAGAAAGTGGTGAAGGCGGTTAGCTTAGCAAAGTTTAAAAAGGGGTTGGATGGTTTCCTAAAGGACAAGTCCATAAACCGCTACTAAACGGACTTGGAAAAATCCAAAATTCCAGGAATAACATGTATAGAATGTTTGTACGTTTGGGAAACTTGCCAGGTGCCCTTGGCCTGGATTGGCCGCTGTCGTGGACAGGATGCTGGGCTCGATGGACCCTTGGTCTTTTCGCAGTATGGCATTACTTATGTACTTATGTAGTGTGTGGGCTAGGGTAGCTGAATGAAAATAACATAACAAAAGTGAGAAACATATTTTGTGGTGAGATAGGTCAGGTGTGATTTTACTGTATTGTGGAAGAAGGGAATCTCAAAAAAAAAGTTATTCCCAAACAAGTAGGCTATCGGTTAATTCCCTTTATGACAAGAGCTAGTTTCCAATAGAAGCTTAGGTGAAAGCTGTGTGTAAGTCTGAAGTACGTCTGAGTGTGAGTGGGTTCCAGAAATACTTCCAAGAAGAACATTTCTCAAACTCTTCTTAGTGTTAGGGAAACAAAGTTCCTAGAGATTAGGCCTTTGAAGAGAAATTTAAATATATTATTATTATTATTAGTTTCCTCCTTAATTACTGGTCCAGTCATAATTATAAAGTGCTTCCTGTTTTCTTAAGTGAAGTCAGGGTTTTCCTTTCTTTTATGTTATTAAAGTTAGTTGAGGTATATACACCAGCGAATAGCACCTAAGAAGGGATATGCTGATGCTATGCATAGTCGTCGCTGCAGTACATGAGCTCTGACAAAAGAAAGACCAAAGATACCTCTCAAGAAAGATCCAGCTAAGTGAAATTTGCACCTATACACATACAGAAGGATTAGGGTTTAACAAAATTAAAGGTCAAAAAAAGATGTACTTACCCACTGCCAATAGGGTTTGCTGAATTCCTGAAATAGAAGAATACACGCAAAGAATCAGTCCTTTGGATAAAAAGGGGAGTGAGGTGAAAGTTGTTATTAAACCAAACTTTATGTGCTATAAATAAAATAAGTTATTCTTATCTGATGGCTTGCGATATTCTGAGGTTTGTGAATTGTGAAACTGGTGTCAAATCTGTGAAAAAGAAAACAAGTGAATAGCAGAAGTAAACATTTAACTGTAAAGTTCAGCTGAACTATAAATTTGGGTTATTTAGAATTTTCTTCTGTAAATGTATTGGTTAAAAGTAATTGTTACATTTAGAAACAACTTGAATTTTATAGCTGCAAATTAAAGCTATTAACACCAAAATACCATCATTGTTGGTGTGGCTTATTCATCTATAGGAAAATCCTAAAAATGTTATTTTCTTTTCCAGCTTTGAGTTGAAAGGACATGGGTAGTGAATGTTGTGTAACCCATTTCTGTAGTGCAATTTGAGGTATCCGTCATGACTACAACCAACAGGTATAGTAAAGCTGTGCACTTCAGGAACGGGGTACAATTACAATAACTGTTGGTGACTAACTTTAGGAGCACCAATGCCAACTTATGCTAGTATTCTATAATGGAATCCTGGTGCCAAGAAGCCATTTAGAATCGTCGCTAAGTTCAGTTTAAAGAATTGCCACCATAGTTTCTTCTGTCACCTGTGTATATTGTTATTATTGTTTAGATAGTGCTATATGGGGTATCCAGAACTTTACAGCAATACACAATACAGTGGAGTAGCCTAGTGCAGCAGGCTTTGATCCTAGTGAACTAGGTTCAATTCCTTGTGACTCTGGGCAAGTCACTTAATCCTCCACTGCTCAAGGTACAAAATAAGTACAGTGCAATCCGCTTAAGTGCAAGGGTCTGGGACCAAAGAAATACATGCAGTTAACCGGAGCGTGCACTTCACCGTTGTGACCCAAAAAAGAAGCTTGTCATCTGATAAACATATATACAGTACTGTTTATTATATGTACAGTATACAATCTCCGTTAACTGACGTTAGGCTTACTTGAAGTAATCATAGTCCTCTGTACACTCTTGTGTCTGTGAGTTCCATAGACTCCGTTTGCCAGACGGTAAAAACTGTCATAGCACTGACATCCAGTGGCCTCCAGATAGGCCCGCACGGTGTTGAGACTCTCCAGCGCTCTTGCAAAAGTGACAGGAGGTTGTTGAATTTCATCAGCAGGTGCCTTGCTGCTCATTTCATCATCTGTTTCATCATCAGCCGTTGCCTGCATGTAGGCGCATATCTCGACATCAGTGCTGTCGCCAGCTGTTTGTAGATCGTAATCAACAGCTACGTAGTGATGAAACTCCTCTTCAGTAACACTGGCTGGGATGTCAAGAGCCTGTTCATCTGACACGTTTGCAACAGCTGCATCTGTTTCGTCCCTCTACACATCCCTAACAAAGCTTGCCCGCTTATAGCAGTTCACAATGGTTGCTTGTGTAACATGTTTCCAGGCTTCTTTCTGCATATGTAGGGAACCCAACAGTGATAGATTATGAGCCAGTTCAACAGCACGTTTATCCTTGCCAGTCTGGTCATCCATAACACTCATCAGACGACGTAGCACAAGAGCCCAATAATGTTGTTTGAAATTGGATATTATGCCTTGATCCATAGGTTGGATCAGAGAGATAGTGTTTGGTGGCAGGAAGAACACCTTGATGTTAGACAGCCTGATATCATCACTGTGTACAACACAATTATCTTAAAGCAACAAAATCTGACACTTTTGTGCCCACATTCTAATGTCTAACTTCTTTAGCCACTGCTTCCAAATTTCCACAGTCATCCATAAATTTGCACAGGAAATCGCTTAACATTCTTGAAGCAACGGGGCTGTTTGCTCTTTCCAATAACGAGTGGTTCCAACTTCTCACTCCCATCCATATTGCAGCAAAGGAGGATCGTCAGTCGGTCTTTCAACGTTTTACTTCCTGTAGTTTCGGCTTGTTTGAATGCAAGTGTTCCATCAGGAATCGCTCTCCAGTAGAGTCCGTTTTCATCAGCATTGAAAATGTCACGAGGTGCAAACTTCTTCAAGATGGTAGGAAGAACTGAAACAACCCAATTTTCAGCACCAAAGTCATCAGCGTCTTGTTTTTCACCATGCTGTTTCTTGAATTTTATGTTGTTCCTCTCCTTCCATCTTTCCAACCATCCAACAGTGGCTTTGAATTCAGTTAGTCCAAGACTTTCAGCTAGCTGATTAGCTTTCTCCATAAGCAGTGGACCACTGACAGGAAACTGTCTGCTCCTGACTTGAGAAAACCACCGAAGAAGAGCATCTTCTACCTCCTAAGCTTTTCCCGCCCGTTTTCTTTTCCGTTGTGGATTTGTATTGTTTTGCCAGTCTTCCAGAAGCTGGTCTTTCTGCTTCAAGACACGTGAAATTTGACTGGGATTGACACCATATTCTTTAGCAATAGATGCTTGACTTTGTTTGTTTTCTAATTTTTTAAGAACTTCTATTCGTTCAGCTAGTGTTAAAGTCTTACAGTTGCGCGACGATGACAACTCCAGTGTACACTCTAACAATATTCTTTCACTAATTCAACGAGATTTCAAATTTACTTCCCCTTTGTCATGCGCCAATCGGCTTCCATATTCCGTGCGCGTGCTTATGCGGAGTCTTTCCTGCAGAGGAGCGGTCTTAAACCATGCATATAAGCGAATCTTGCACTTATCAGTGGTGTGCTAAACTGAAGTTTGTCCCCATAGAAATTGATGGCGCCAAAAACGGGACTGAAGTACGGCATGCAGTTAAACAGAGCATGATCTTATCCGACGTGCACTTAAATGGAGTGCACTGTACTTGTATATAGTATGTAAACTGCTTTGATTATAACCACAGAAAAGCAGTCTATCAAATCTCATCCCCTTTCCCTTTCACTTTCGACAGTGACAGCTCCTTGGGGCTTACAATCTAATCAAGACAGACAGATAAAATCAAATAAGGATCCGAGTTTAAACAGTGAGACCAAGTAGTTTGTAGATGTGGTTAGATGGAGAGAAGCATTAATGGAGCTGAATTACAAGAAATGAGACTTTGCAAGACTTGCTATAATAATAGCCAGTGAAACAAGTAAGAAGTCTGAAAATTCTTTACTGAGAGAATCTTTCTTTGATTCTTAGATTGATTAAAAATTGAGGTTGGCTTAATACTCTGGAAATCTGAGCAATATACTCGAGACCAGAAAACAAGTTATTCTTCTTATATATAATACTAAAGTAGGCAGATACTTATCATAGATGCATTGGGCTAGAGTTTACACTTCAAGAGGTCCGCTTCGGGAAACGCTGGTTGTCCAGTATATTTTTTCTCGCGAGTGAATGCCTTCGGGCAGTTTTGTTTTGCACAGTGCTATCCTTGAATACTACTGTGACCCCTGAGGCAGGCGTTTTGCGAAGCCGAAATACGGACCGTGTCAGGTCCTTCTTGATCAAGCAACAAAGAGTTTTTAATGTTGGATTTGTCCTTCTCTCAACCTCTACTCCTATTTGATTGGACTATTTGATGTAGAGGTTTCTTCTGTTTGCTGTTCCAGGTGCTAATGTGAACCTAACACAGCTAAAAATGGAGTACCACGGGACGTGCTCAGGCATCCTGTGGTAACCCTGAAATGTGTGTGTGCTAACCGCACATTACAAAATATTTCAAATCTTTTTTAGGGGGCATGTCATGTGCAGTGAGTGGGTGTTCCTGCATAACTACATTACTGCACACTACCTGGTTAGCACAGGAATACAGCCTGAACCCTTACCTGCAAAAACTGGGTGGCGGTAAGTGCTCACATAGTAATTTTTTTTAATGTCTATATGCTAATGGCAACATTAGTGTGTGAACTAAATCTAAACACAAGGGGGAGATCCCTTCAAATTAGTCAATCTACACAAATCTACCAAACAAGAGATACTCTTCTCAGGGTCTAACTTGCAAAATAATTAAGAAGAGTGAGGAGGAAAAAAGCCTCAAGAAGCTCCCAGCCTCATTTAGTTGCGGGAGCAGGAGTGCTTCATCATCGGCTTAAAAAAACTTCCTACTTTAGCATTGTAGCGCCCCTTAACAGAGGTCTTCCTCCTCTGCTAAGATATGTGCAGAGAACTTTTTGACTGTCAGACCCTGAAGCAGGCTGATGAAACGCTGGCCATCATAGATCATGGTCTCCATTCATGGAAAAGGAAGCACCTGAAGAAGCTAAGTGAAAGCTGATAGTCACTTTAATATATATTTTTCTGTGCATTAGATAGTGAGGTCTTCCTCCTCTGCTAAGATACGTGTGGAGAACATTTTGACCACCAGACCCTGAAGCAGGCTGATGAAACGCTGGCCATTATAGGTCACGGTCTCCATTCGTGGAAAAGGAAGCACCAGAAGAAGCTAAGTGAAAGCTGATAGTCACTTTAATATATATTTTTCTGTGCATTAGATAGTGAGTGCAAACAATACAAAACTGTTCTGGTCCAATATAAATCTGTTTTGGCTCAATGTTAAGGGGCGTTACAACGCTAAAATATGAGTTTTTTTTAAGCCGATGATGACGCAGTCCTGCTCCCGCAGCTAAATGAGACTGGGAGCTTCTTGAAGCTTTTTTCTTCCTCACGCTTTTTAATTATTTTGCAAGTTAGACCCTGAGAAGAGTATCTCTTGTTTGGTAGATTTGTGTAGATTGAACATTAGTGTGTGGCCATTAATAGAAAAAAATATAAGATTTACCATTTTACTGTAGCAGTAAAAATGCCCTTAGCATGTGGGAAAACCCCCACATAAGAACACTCTATGGCCAATTTTTTTCCACAGCTTAGTAAAAGAACCCCTAAGAAAACTGTTTACATTTGAAAATCAGTAATGCTATCAAGTAATTGAAAATGTATATTACCATTATATATGTTGAATATACTACAGTAATTAGTTTGAACGGCAGTACTTTAATTTTAATGGGTTTTCTGCTACTTCTGGCACTAAATATAGTATGAAACCTAAAGTAAACCATTGTCTGCTTTTCATGAGAGCTCAAATGCATATAAAATAATCACAAGACTTGTTTACTTGCCAGCTAAAATTATATAGAGATGAATAGAATTTAGAATTCCATTTTTTTGCTGATGACATTCAGAGGGAAGTTATTAACGTGGGCTACCATTCAGAAGGGGTGTTTTAATGTTAACCTGAGATAGATAAATAAGCTTCCTCGCCAGCTCTAAGCTACATTTCTGTAAAATCAAACAATTGGAACTTGAAGTCAGCAATCAAATCACAAAGAAGTGGAGTCTTAGAATGAAGAAATTGCAAGCAAATACAGATTGGATCAATTAGAAGAGCAGTTAATAAGATTATCTAGGTGCCAAGACAACTGACCATAAGTTGCCTGGGCCAACCTGTGACTCCAGAAAACAAGAATAAAGGAGTGAGCGGGATATAAAAGTGAAGAGGCCTGCTCTTGCATGGACGTCAAAGTTGTAATGGAAAAATAGACAAAGTATCAAAGAAAAACCAACAACAAATACAATGCCAACAAACCAAGATGTGCTCACAGAGTAAGCCTCAAGGAGCTCACCAACAGTTGGCATTGAAGAACATTCATATAGGACTAGATTCAGTAAATGGTGTTGAAAAAATGGCACCACAAAAAGTCAGTGCTACTCTAAAAACAGTGCTCTGAGTTGTGCACTGTGCTTAGAACTGATTTTCTGTCAAACTTTGGGTGTGAGGACTTAAACCAACTGAAATATGGTGTAAATCCTGGTGTGTAAGATAGGCATGGATCCTTGGTATTCAGTAACACTGTGTGCATCATTCGTAAATGCCCCTGACCTGCCCACGCATCTCCCATAGTCACGCCCCTTTCTGAGTTGGATGCTATAAGTATGCACACAGATCTTATAGTGTTTAGCAAGATGTATGTGCAAATTCAAACAGTTGCTAAATAATGCCAATAATTGATTGTTCATACGTTGTGAACCTTCCCAAGAACTCATCTGCTTATGTAGCACTACTAGGTATGCCTTGGTATTGTGAAGGATCTTCAGAATTAGTGCAACAAGACTGCTTAACAGACAGTTTTCAGGCAGTCAAGAGCAAATTGTCATTGATCCTATGAAGTATATTTTTTTGTATTAATCATTTTTTTATCAACAACTTCTTAGTTTCAAAAACAGACCATTTCTTGGCTTCAACAATACTATACTAAATAAGTTCATTCACGTAACTGGCAGAAGACTAATAGAATTCAGGAACCTCAACCATCTTGGCCAGGTTTCGCAACTTCATCAGGGCGAAGGTTCTATATTTCTCTCCAACTTCGATCTTTTTGTCATCACATTGTGCAGTATTTTTTGATAAGTGTGCAGATAGTGATGCTCCTTGAAAGAACCTTAGAAGCCTCAAAGGCATGTAGAGGGCCCAACTTATTCTTTAGGTATTTTGACCATGTTGACTGAGGACCTTGAAAATCAAAGATACTACTACTACTAATAATAATAACATTTATATAGTGTTACCAGATGCACGCAGCGCTGAACATTTGACATAGAGAGACAGTCCCTGCTCAAAGATACATTTTTAAATTTGGCCCTCAAGGATACTGTAGCCAGTGCCGTTTTTGCAGAAAGAATGTTATGTAGTCATTTCACTTGTAAGCCAGGTATGCTGCAGGATTCTGAGAGGCCCTTTTACTAAGCCGCATACGTGCCTTTGCACGCCCAACATGTGCCAATTCAGAGTTACCACCTGGCTACCGTGTGGCCCATGTGGTAATTTCATTTTTTACGAACGTCCCCTAAGCATGCCATAAAGTATGTTTTATTTTCTGGTGCATGGCGAAAACTGCTAAGTCAATGGCTGATGGTAAGGTCTCAGACACAAAATGGATGCGTGCCAATTTTTATTTTGTCGCACGTCCATCTTCGGCAAAAATTTTAAAAAGGCATTTTTTATAGCACACTGAAAAATGGATCTGTGCGCACCCAAAACCCACGCCTACATTACTGCAGGACATTTTTCTGTGCACCTTAGTAAAAAGACCCCTGAATTAGTTGAAGCTGGTACAAACACTTATTGATTTGACCAATGTCTAGAACATTACAGTAGTCTAGCTGTGACTATCATGGCATGCACCACTGTGATCATACTTTACATTTCAATATATAGAGATAGAGTTGCCACGTGAAGGTAAATAATGGAGTACCCCATGGATCTCTACTGAGATGAGTGCTGTTTAATATACTATAAATAATCTGGAAATGGTTGTTAGTGAGTTATGTGATTAAATTTGAAGATGACACACAACTATTCAAAGTTGTTAAAAAGCATGCAGACTATGAAGATTTACAGGAAGGCCTTAGGAAATTGGAGGACTGGGCATCCAAATGGCAGGTGAAATTTAATGTGAACAAATGCAAAGTGATGCATAATGGGAAGAATAATCTAAATTATTATGCCTTTTTGGTAGAGCATACGCTCCCAACCCGCCTGGTGTCTCTTCCTTCTGAATTACAACTGTTGTAGCGACATACTGATCACCGCTACTCTTTCCCCTTTTCTCACCTTGCTCTTTCCCTTTCTCTCTTAGGATATTGATTGTTTGTTTGCAGAATTGTTGTATGTTTTTGTAGACTGTTGTACGCCACTTTGAGCCTGCCCATGGGTGGGAATATTGTGGGATATAAATGCTATAAATAAAATAAAATAAATAAATCATAGTTACTTGATGCTAGATTCCACTTCAGGAGTCACCACCCAAGAATTATTAGGAAAAGGATAGAAAATAAGACTATTATAATGCCTCTTCATTACTCCATGGAGTGACCACTTCTTGAATATTGTATGCAGTTCTGGTTACTGTATCTCCCCCCCCCCCCCCAAAATATGGCAGAATTAGAAAAAGGTTCAAAGAAGGGTTACCAAAATGATTAAGGGGATGAAACTCCTATCATATGAGGAAAGACTTAAGAGATTAGGGCTCTTCAGTTTGGAAAAGAAATGGCTCAGGAGGTATACAAGAGAGGTCTACAAAATCCTGAGCAGAGTAAAATGGGAAACTGAATTAATTGTTTACTGTTTCAGAAAGTACAAACACTAAGGGACACGTGGAGGGGCATAATTGAACGAAAACGTCTATCTCCATGGGCGTTTATCTCCGAGAACGGGTCCGTGAAGGGGCGGACCGAACCGTAGTTTCGAAAAAAATAGACGTCCATGTTTTATTTGACAATTTGTGAGCTGGGCGTTTTTGTTTTTCAGTGATAATGGAAAATGAAAGCACCCAGCTCAAAAACGAATAAATCCAAGGCATTTGTTCGTGGGAGGGGCCAGGATTCGTAGTACACTGGTCCCCCTCATATGCCAGGACACCAACCGGGCACTCTAGGGGGCACTTTTACAAAAACAAAAAAAAGGTAAAAGAGCTCCCAGGTGCATAGCACCCTTCCCTTGTGTGTTGAGCCCCCCAAATCCCCCTCAAAACCCACTGCCCACAAGTCTACACCATTACTATAGCCCTAAGGGGTGAAGGGGGGCACCTACATGTGGGTACAGTGGGTTTGGGGGGGGGGGTTGGACGACTAAGCATTAAGCAGCACAATTGTAACAGGTAGGGGGGGGATGGGCCTGGGTCCACCTGCCTGAAGTCCACTGCACCCCCTAACAACTGCTCCAGGGACCTGCATACTGCTGCCAGGGAGGTGGGTATGACATTTGAAGGTGAAAATAAAAAGTTGTGAAACATCATTTTTTGTGGTGGGAGGGGGTTAGTGACCACTGGGGGAGTCAGGGGAGGTCATCCCCGATTCCCCCTGGGGGTAATCTGGTCATTTAGGGCACTTTTTGGGGCCTTATTCGTGAAAAAACAGGGTCCAGGAAAAGTGCCCTAAATTCTAGCTACAAATGCATACTTTTTTTCCATTATCGGCGAAAGGCGCCCATCTCTCCTCGGCCGATAACCACACCCCAGTTCCACCTTCACCACGCCTCTGACACGCCCCGTCAACTTTGTACGCTTCCGCGATGGAGTGCAGTTGAAAACGTCCAAAATCGGCTTTCCATTATACCAATTTATTCGTTTTTGTGAAATAAATGTCTATCTCCCGATTTGGGTCGAAATCTAGGCGTTTTTCTCTTTCAATTATAAGGTGGTCAATGAAGTTACATGGTAATACATAGAAAATATTTTTCAGTTAATGAATAGTTAAGCTTTGAAACTTGTTTCCAGAAGATGTGGTAACAGCAGTTAGCACATCTGGGTTTTAAAAAGGTTTGTACAAGTTCCTGGAGGAAAAGTCCATAATATGCTATTAAGACAGAAGCCACTGCTTATCCCTGCAATCAGTATCATGGAATCTTGCTACTATTTAGGATTCTGTCAGATACTTGTAACCTGAATTGGCTACTGTTGGAAGCAGGATACTAGGCTAAGATGGGCCATTGGTCTAAACCAGTATGGCTGCTTTCGACTCCTGACTTGTAACTTTTATCTTATCCTTATGTGTCCTTCTGTCTGTACTTCCCTTATCCTTTTTGGTCCTGTCTGTTTGTCCTGATTTAGATTGTAAGCTCTTTGGAGCAGGGACTGTCTTTCTTCTTCATGTTCAATTATAAAGCGCTGCGTACGACTGGTAGCGCTATAAAAGTGATTTATAGTAGTAGTAGTTGACGGTTCAAAGAAAGTGATAAGTCTATCAGTACCTCAAAATTCCTCATCTGTCTTTTTAGGTGGAGTTCATACTTTCCAAATCATACTTTGAAGTCTAGTATTTCTCAGCTCATGTTAGCAACCCACAAAATCTCTGTTTTACTTGAGTTCGGGCAGAAAATATTGCTTTTTAGCTGCTGATAGGCAAGCTGTCAAAGCTGTGGGTAAATCTGTTTCAGTGGGTATAAGGAGTTGTACATCATCAGCACAGATATAAAGGGTGAGGCACAGAAAAGTAACCCCCTAGAGTTCATTGCATTTTCTCAGCAACCGCTTTGAATTTCCTAGAGAAATGTTAGATACTTATTTAGTCATCATACTTACTTATTACTATTAAACAACATTTAATTATCTTAAGCTATGTTGATGTTACTGACATTTTTGCAATACTAACTAATGATTTTTGTGCGTTAAAAATAGAGTAATTCAAATGCTACAATTATCAATGTGTCAGAATTTCACAGTCACTGTGAATGCTCAAAGTGTGTACCCCAAGCTTTAACACAGGTCTTCAGTCACTTTGGGAAGTTAACAGCCTTGTCCATTGGTCCCTGTGACAGGCTGTCCCAGATCATCTGCAGCACTTCCTTGAGTTCAGTGATTGCTTGTGGTTTTGGGTGGAGCTTGTGATAGGCCTCCAACATTGCTACCCAAACAATAGTCTATGTCACTGTGATGTAATTAAGCTGGTACCCCATTTATTTTTTCAAATAATGGTAGTTTTACAGTGCAAACAATTTTGAATATGCAAAAATCGCTGGGTAGTCACACTAATAGGTCTGTAACTTTGCCGTGTTTAAATGCAATCTCATTCCACACAGCACATAAACGTAGATAGCAACAACAAATAAAGCTGTAAAACTTCACTTTGAAATTCTAAGCAGTTGCTGAGAAAACAGAAAAAAAAAAAAATTGTTTGCACTGTAAAACTACCATTATTTGAAAAAAAAAAAAAACATAAATGGGGTACCAGCTTACTGTCCCTTGTAAATAGTAGATCTTTGCCTGTAGTAAGCAGCGACTGATACATACTGCCCCATAGCCTTCCCTCTGACATATTTCCGCCTATGTGGAAACAGGAAGTTGCATCAGTGGGAAGGTTGTGGGGCCAACATGAGCTGCTTGCTGATGGTGAAAATCTGCTATTTAAAGGTATGTTGGAGAGGGGGGATGTTTGAGAGACCATATGGCATGCAGGTGAGAAAAAGGAGAGACCAAACGACCTGTGGGATGGGGCGCGGGTTTTCTGCCCACCCATCTTGGGCCCAGGCCTACCCAAAATTAGGTGTCTGTCTACACTCCTGACTGTTGTGATGGAAAAACATATGCAGGCAAATTTGGCTCATTTTTCTAAATACTCTAAGAAGCATAGGCGTAGACTGGGGGGGGGGGGGCGAGGGGGGGCAATGCCCCCCCAAACGACGATGAGGCGCCGCCGCGCCATTAGTTTAAAAAAAAAAACACACATGCACGCACGCGCTCCTCTCCGTCCGCTTGGCTTCCCTGCTCTCTGTCTGCGTCCCGCCTTCCTCTGACGTCAGAGGAAGGCGGGACGCAGACAGAGAGGGCAGGGAAGCCAAGCGGAGTAGCGGACGGAGAGGAGCGTGTCCGTCTACCCCTCTCTCTTCTTCCCTCCCTCCCTCCGCCGCAGGCAGCAGTCTTTTCCAGCGTTCCTGGCAGCGGTAGCGTTGTACACGCTGCCTTCGGTCTGCCCTGAAGCCTTCTCTTCAAGTTCCTGTTCCCGCATAGGTGGGAACAGGAACTTGAAGAGAAGACTTCCGGGGCAGACCGAAGGCAGTGTGTACATCGCTACCGCTGCCAGGAACGCTGAAAAAGCTGAAGACTGTTGCCTGCACCGGAGGGAGGGAGGGAGGAAGAGAGGGGGTAAACGGAGTCACCATCTTGGACCTCGCGGGGCGGGGGGAGCAGAGGGAAGATGGATGGGACTGGGAGGGGTGGGGAGCAGAGGGAAGGAGCAACAAATGGATGGGACTGGGAGGGGTGGGAAGCAGAGGGAAGGAACAGGAGATGAATGGGACTGGGAGGGGTGGGAAGCAGAGGGAAGGAGCAGGAGATGAATGGGACTGGGAGGGGTGGGAAGCAGAGGGAAGGAGCAGGAGATGAATGGGACTGGGAGGGATGGGACTGGGAGGGGTGGGGAGCAGAGGGAAGGAGCAACAGATGGATGGGACTGGGAGGGGTGGGGAGCAGAGGGAAGGAGCAACAGATGGATGGGACTGGGAGGGGTGGGGAGCAGAGGGAAGGAGCAGGAGATGAATGGGACTGGGAGGGGTGGGAAGCAGAGGGAAGGAGCAGGAGATGGATGGGACTGGGAGGGGTGGGAAGCAGAGGGAAGGAGCAACAGATGGATGGGACTGGGAGGGGTGGGAAGCAGAGGGAAGGAGCAGGAGATGAATGGGACTGGGAGGGGTGGGAAGCAGAGGGAAGGAGCAACAGATGGATGGGACTGGGAGGGGTGGGAAGCAGAGGGAAGGAGCAACAGATGGATGGGACTGGGAGGGGTGGGAAGCAGAGGGAAGGAGCAGGAGATGAATGGGACTGGGAGGGGTGGGAAGCAGAGGGAAGGAGCAACAGATGGATGGGACTGGGAGGGGTGGGAAGCAGAGGGAAGGAGCAGGAGATGAATGGGACTGGGAGGGGTGGGAAGCAGAGGGAAGGAGCAACAGATGGATGGGACTGGGAGGGATAGGACTGGGAGGGGTGGGAAGCAGAGGGAAGGAGCAGGAGATGAATGGGACTGGGAGGGGTGGGAAGCAGAGGGAAGGAGCAAGAGATGGATGGGACTGGGAGGGGTGGGAAGCAGAGGGAAGGAGCAGGAGATGAATGGGACTGGGAGGGGTGGGAAGCAGAGGGAAGGAGCAACAGATGGATGGGACTGGGAGGGGTGGGAAGCAGAGGGAAGGAGCAACAGATGGATGGGACTGGGAGGGGTGGGAAGCAGAGGGAAGGAGCAGGAGATGAATGGGACTGGGAGGGGTGGGAAGCAGAGGGAAGGAGCAACAGATGGATGGGACTGGGAGGGATAGGACTGGGAGGGGTGGGAAGCAGAGGGAAGGAGCAGGAGATGAATGGGACTGGGAGGGGTGGGAAGCAGAGGGAAGGAGCAAGAGATGGATGGGACTGGGAGGGGTGGGAAGCAGAGGGAAGGAGCAGGAGATGAATGGGACTGGGAGGGGTGGGAAGCAGAGGGAAGGAGCAACAGATGGATGGGACTGGGAGGGGTGGGAAGCAGAGGGAAGGAGCAACAGATGGATGGGACTGGGAGGGGTGGGAAGCAGAGGGAAGGAGCAGGAGATGAATGGGACTGGGAGGGGTGGGAAGCAGAGGGAAGGAGCAACAGATGGATGGGACTGGGAGGGATAGGACTGGGAGGGGTGGGAAGCAGAGGGAAGGAGCAGGAGATGAATGGGACTGGGAGGGGTGGGAAGCAGAGGGAAGGAGCAAGAGATGGATGGGACTGGGAGGGGTGGGAAGCAGAGGGGAAGGAGCAGGAGATGGATGGGACTGGGAGGGGTGGGAAGCAGAGGGAAGGAGCAGGAGATGGATGGGACTGGGAGGGGTGGGAAGCAGAGGGAAGGAGCAGGAGATGGATGGGACTGCGAGGGGTGGGGAGCAGAAGGAAGGAGCAAGAGATGGATGGGACTGCGAGGGGTGGGGAGCAGAGGGAAGGAACAGGAGATGAATGGGACTGGGAGGGGTGGGAAGCAGAGGGAAGGAGCAGGAGATGGATGGGACTGGGAGGGGTGGGAAGCAGAGGGAAGGAGCAGGAGATGAATGGGACTGGGAGGGATGGGACTGGGAGGGGTGGGGAGCAGAGGGAAGGAGCAACAGATGGATGGGACTGGGAGGGGTGGGGAGCAGAGGGAAGGAGCAACAGATGGATGGGACTGGGAGGGGTGGGGAGCAGAGGGAAGGAGCAGGAGATGAATGGGACTGGGAGGGGTGGGAAGCAGAGGGAAGGAGCAGGAGATGGATGGGACTGGGAGGGGTGGGAAGCAGAGGGAAGGAGCAACAGATGGATGGGACTGGGAGGGGTGGGAAGCAGAGGGAAGGAGCAGGAGATGAATGGGACTGGGAGGGGTGGGAAGCAGAGGGAAGGAGCAACAGATGGATGGGACTGGGAGGGGTGGGAAGCAGAGGGAAGGAGCAGGAGATGAATGGGACTGGGAGGGGTGGGAAGCAGAGGGAAGGAGCAAGAGATGGATGGGACTGGGAGGGGTGGGAAGCAGAGGGAAGGAGCAGGAGATGAATGGGACTGGGAGGGGTGGGAAGCAGAGGGAAGGAGCAACAGATGGATGGGACTGGGAGGGGTGGGAAGCAGAGGGAAGGAGCAACAGATGGATGGGACTGGGAGGGGTGGGAAGCAGAGGGAAGGAGCAACAGATGGATGGGACTGGGAGGGGTGGGAAGCAGAGGGAAGGAGCAACAGATGGATGGGACTGGGAGGGATAGGACTGGGAGGGGTGGGAAGCAGAGGGAAGGAGCAGGAGATGAATGGGACTGGGAGGGGTGGGAAGCAGAGGGAAGGAGCAAGAGATGGATGGGACTGGGAGGGGTGGGAAGCAGAGGGAAGGAGCAGGAGATGAATGGGACTGGGAGGGGTGGGAAGCAGAGGGAAGGAGCAACAGATGGATGGGACTGGGAGGGGTGGGAAGCAGAGGGAAGGAGCAACAGATGGATGGGACTGGGAGGGGTGGGAAGCAGAGGGAAGGAGCAGGAGATGAATGGGACTGGGAGGGGTGGGAAGCAGAGGGAAGGAGCAACAGATGGATGGGACTGGGAGGGATAGGACTGGGAGGGGTGGGAAGCAGAGGGAAGGAGCAGGAGATGAATGGGACTGGGAGGGGTGGGAAGCAGAGGGAAGGAGCAAGAGATGGATGGGACTGGGAGGGGTGGGAAGCAGAGGGAAGGAGCAGGAGATGGATGGGACTGGGAGGGGTGGGAAGCAGAGGGAAGGAGCAGGAGATGGATGGGACTGGGAGGGGTGGGAAGCAGAGGGAAGGAGCAGGAGATGGATGGGACTGCGAGGGGTGGGGAGCAGAAGGAAGGAGCAAGAGATGGATGGGACTGCGAGGGGTGGGGAGCAGAGGGAAGGAGCAGGAGATGGATGGGACTGGGAGGGGTGGGAAGCAGAGGGAAGGAGCAACAGATGGATGGGACTGGGAGGGGTGGGAAGCAGAGGGAAGGAGCAGGAGATGAATGGGACTGGGAGGGGTGGGAAGCAGAGGGAAGGAGCAACAGATGGATGGGACTGGGAGGGGTGGGAAGCAGAGGGAAGGAGCAACAGATGGATGGGACTGGGAGGGGTGGGAAGCAGAGGGAAGGAGCAGGAGATGAATGGGACTGGGAGGGGTGGGATGCAGAGGGAAGGAGCAGGAGATGAATGGGACTGGGAGGGGTGGGAAGCAGAGGGAAGGAGCAACAGATGGATGGGACTGGGAGGGGTGGGAAGCAGAGGGAAGGAGCAAGAGATGGATGGGACTGGGAGGGGTGGGAAGCAGAGGGAATGAGCAGGAGATGAATGGGACTGGGAGGGGTGGGATGCAGAGGGAAGGAGCAACAGATGGATGGGACTGGGAGGGGTGGGAAGCAGAGGGAAGGAGCAACAGATGGATGGGACTGGGAGGGGTGGGAAGCAGAGGGAAGGAGCAGGAGATGAATGGGACTGGGAGGGGTGGGAAGCAGAGGGAAGGAGCAACAGATGGATGTGACTGGGAGGGGTGGGAAGCAGAGGGAAGGAGCAACAGATGGATGGGACTGGGAGGGGTGGGAAGCAGAGGGAAGGAGCAGGAGATGAATGGGACTGGGAGGGGTGGGAAGCAGAGGGAAGGAGCAACAGATGGATGGGACTGGGAGGGATAGGACTGGGAGGGGTGGGAAGCAGAGGGAAGGAGCAGGAGATGAATGGGACTGGGAGGGGTGGGAAGCAGAGGGAAGGAGCAAGAGATGGATGGGACTGGGAGGGGTGGAAGCAGAGGGAAGGAGCAGGAGATGAATGGGACTGGGAGGGGGGGGAAGCAGAGGGAAGGAGCAACAGATGGATGGGACTGGGAGGGGTGGGAAGCAGAGGGAAGGAGCAGGAGATGAATGGGACTGGGAGGGGTGGGAAGCAGAGGGAAGGAGCAACAGATGGATGGGACTGGGAGGGATAGGACTGGGAGGGGTGGGAAGCAGAGGGAAGGAGCAGGAGATGAATGGGACTGGGAGGGGTGGGAAGCAGAGGGAAGGAGCAAGAGATGGATGGGACTGGGAGGGGTGGGAAGCAGAGGGAAGGAGCAGGAGATGGATGGGACTGGGAGGGGTGGGAAGCAGAGGGAAGGAGCAAGAGATGGATGGGACTGGGAGGGGTGGGAAGCAGAGGGAAGGAGCAGGAGATGACTGGGAGGGGTGGGAAGCAGAGGGAAGGAGCAGGAGATGGATGGGACTGGGAGGGGTGGGAAGCAGAGGGAAGGAGCAGGAGATGGATGGGACTGCGAGGGGTGGGGAGCAGAGGGAAGGAGCAGGAGATGAATGGGACTGGGAGGGGTGGGAAGCAGAGGGAAGGAGCAAGAGATGGATGGTACTGGGAGGGGTGGGAAGCAGAGGGAAGGAGCAGGAGATGGATGGGACTGGGAGGGGTGGGAAGCAGAGGGAAGGAGCAGGAGATGGATGGGACTGCGAGGGGTGGGGAGCAGAAGGAAGGAGCAAGAGATGGATGGGACTGCGAGGGGTGGGGAGCAGAGGGAAGCCTACTGGAAAGAAGACACTGAATAAAACAGAAGACACTGGGACCAAAGCGAATAGAAAAACTAAATGATCAGACAACAAAGGTAGATAAAAGTATTTTATTCATAATTTATTAATTGAAATGTGTCAGCTTTTTGAAATGTGATCTGTGATATTTTGCCTGTAAATTCAATTCCTTCCTCCACATTAGCATATTCATTTGCATATGTATATATGCAAATGATATGCTAATATGCTCCTCCCATTCTTTGCCCCCCCAAATGAAACAGTCAAACTACGCCTATGCTAAGAAGGCATCAACAAAATTCTTGGAGCATGACAAGAAGTTTTTTTTGTAGTTGATGAATGTTTAAATAAGATTGAGACTCAATACTCTGCTGTGCAAACAGCAATTACAATAGCTGTTAAGGATAGCTTGTCTATTCATTTGCAATTAGATAAATTGGAAAATGAATCTAGGGCTTCTAATTTAAGTTCTTAAACTTTCATATTGCTCATTATTTGTCTCCTAGAGAACTAACATAGTAACATAGTAGATGACGGCAGAAAAAGACCTGCATGGTCCATCCAGTCTGCCCAACAAGATAAACTCATATGTGCTACTTTTTCTGTATACCTTACCTTGATTTATATCTGTCATTTTCAGGGCACAGACTGTATGTCTGCCCAGCACTATCCCTGCCTCCCAACCACCAGCCCCACCTCCCACCACAGGCTATGCCGCCCAATCTCAGCTAAGCTTCTGAGGATCCATTCCCTCGGAACAGGATTCCTTTAAGTTTATCCCACGCATGTTTGAATTCCGTTACCGTTTTCCTCTCCACCACCTCTCGCGGGAGGGCATTCCAAGCATCCACCACTCTCTCCGTGAAAAAATACTTCCTGACATTTTTCTTGAGTCTACCCACCTTCAATCTCATTTCATTCCCTCTCGTTCTACCGCCTTCCCATCTCCGGAAAAGGTTCGTTTGCGGATTAATACCTTTCAAATATTTGAACGTCTGTATCATATCACCCCTGTTTCTCCTTTCCTCCAGGGTATACATGTTCAGGTCAGCAAGTCTCTTCTCATACGTCTTGTAACGCAAATCTCATACCATTTTTGTAGCTTTTCTTTACATCCTTAGCAAGATGCGGCTTCCAGAACTGAACACAATACTCCAGGTGGGGCCTCACCAACGACTTATACAGGGGCATTAAAACCTCTTTTCTTCTGCTGGCCACTCCCCTCTCTATACAGCCCAGCAACCTTCTACTTATGGCCACCACCTTGTCACACTGTTTTGTCGCCTTCAGATCCTCAGATATTATCACCCCAAGATCCCTCTCCCTGTCGGTACCTATCAGACTCTCACTGCCTAACACATACGTCTCCCCTGGATTTCTACTCCCTAAGTGCATACCTTTGCATTTCTTCGCATTGAATTTTAATTGCCAAACCTTAGACCATTCTTCTAGCTTCCGCAGATCCTTTTTCATGTTTTCCACTCCCTCCCGGGTGTCCACTCTGTTACAAATCTTTGTATCATCCAAAAAGGGCAAACTTTACCTTCTAACTATTTAAAATGTATCTTAAATATGTTTAAAGTTTTCTTGGTTGGAAAGCAAAGTAGAGATTAATGCTTTCTATTTACCTAGTGACTCTAGGGTAGTTAATTAGGAAGGTTACCTAACTACAATTAATTCACCTGACACCCTGCATGTATCTAAAGTTTTGGAATTGTAAGCTCTTTGAGCAGGGATCTGTCTTTCTTCTATGTTTGTGCAGCGCTGCGTATGCCTTGTAGCGCTATAGAAATGCTAAATAGTAGTAGTAGTAGTAGGAATCTTCACAAGATTTGATTGTTAAATGCTCAACTCTAATAGTTAGTTTACAATCTGCAGCTTTCAAAATGGAGGGGATGATGATCAAGGCAATTTAACTGGCCAGTAGAGGCTTCTAGCCAGTTAGTTTGCTTGTATGGGGCTATCTGCTAAAATTCAGTGGCACTTAACTGATTAGATTAGAGGAATCAGATACCCGCTTCCGTAAAACCTTAAAAACATACTTTTTCCACAGTATGTTTGAAAACAACACATGATAAAGGGATAACAGATGCAATGGATGTTCTATTTTCAACATGCAGCATTATAATCTTGGTTTTCGTATGAATGGTACTGTATTTTTGTTCACTCACCTCTTAGTATGGATGTTTCTGTTTTTGCTGTGCTTTTCTATCGTATGTATTCATCGGTTCTTTTGGTCCACTAAATTGTTGTATAATAAAAGGCCACATTTAAGAGGCTTAAATAGACTAAAGAAGCTATTTGCATAATTTAAATCTTTTACACATTTTTAGGAAACCCCATTAGATTTTATTGATAAGATGGAAATGTATTCTTCCTTCCATATGCTAAAGTTTGAAATAGTGTACTTAGAGACCTGGTAACTAAAAGCAATGAAAGTTAGGGGAAAAAAATGTCAAGACAGCTTTCCATTATACCCCTGGTAAAATGCTTTAATGTTCTATAATAATTTAAATATGTAGTTAATTTTAATTGTTTCTAATAAAATGTAATATAATTTTGCTATTGTTTTAGGCATGTATGATACACATTTGTATTTTTTGCTGCCACATTTCTATTTGCAGAGATACCTCCTGGAAGAAACTATTGGTCTTAATGGGGTGCTATTTAACCAGGTTAACTTCAATCATGCCTTTCTTCAATATTCAAATAAACAGCAATTCCTATTTGTACAACTTTTTGCTTCAAGCAATTCTATTTCTGCAACTTCATCCAATGTGTCTTTAAATCTTTAAAAGCCAGGTTAATTGATTTCTGCCTTTATAATTATTTTACCATAATTGTTGTCCAATTCTTAAACATAGCTATTAGAACAAAAATGTTAAGCTGAACTATTCATGGCCACTAAACTTCTACCATAGTCCCCCTCCCCCATTTATTTATTTAAAAAAATATCTATGTAGTTTACAAAAGACACATACTGTTTCAAGATAAGTATAAAATAAACAGGCCAATATTCAGCCACAGCTGTCAGTTTTTATGTTTTTTTTAATGCCAGCTGTAGTGGTCAAAAAATATTAAGATATTTGATGTCACTATCTGGATAGTGGTTGATATTGAAAGTCTGCATAAGACAGTGAGCACCACTATTTATCTGGACAGTGGCAATACTCAGTCTGCTATTTGGATAACTGAGGGGTCCTTTTACAAAGGCGCGCTGAAAATGGCTTGTGGTAGTGTAGGTGCGGGTTTGGGGCGCACGCTGATCCATTTTTTAGTGTGCTTGTAAAACAGACCTTTTTTTCTTTTGGCGAAAATGGACGTGCAGAAAAATAAAATTTGCCATGCATCCATTTTGGGTCTGAGACCATACTGCCAGCCATTGACCTAGCAGTAAAGAATCCGGGTGGTAATGACCTACGCGCATCAAATGCTACTTGACGTGTGTCCATCACGTGTGCCCGAAAATAAAAAATATTTTTCAAACGCGCATATCGGACGCGTGCCACAAATGAAATTACCACAAGAGCCATGCGGTAGTTGGATGGTAACTCCATTTTGGCACTCGTTGGGCACGCGTAGACACTTACATGGCTTACTTAAAGGGCCTCTTAACCAGGTAACTTAGGGGACCTTTCACTAAGCAGTGCTAAAAAGTGGTCTCCACTATCCTTAGTGCTGGTCTTTCCTGTGTGCTAAGGCCTCTTTTAGCACTACTGGTAAATGACTGAATTTCCTATTTCTATCAAGACTGAAACAAGTAAGAAGTAACCTAAAACTATAAATAGTATAGGTGTCTACCTAAAGTTTTTTGTATTTTTTAAAGTATATTAAAATAGGAAGAAAAAGATCTCTGTCGTTCTACCAATGCTGTTTACCAATTACAACTCACAACTTATAGGTTGCTTTTATAAGGAGAGCTATTTCTTCATCGATCTTTAAAAAATCCTCCATGTCTGTATACCAATAATACTTTATTTTATTCAGTACTTTTTCTTCTGGCAATATGTCTCAAGCTTTTTACTTTTTAATTTTAATTTTTTCTCCAAGCTCATACTTAAAATTTGTGACTTATCTGGCAGCATGAATCTTCATTTAGTAACTCAACAGAACTCCGCTGTTTCGCCGGAGCTTTTTCAAAAGCTTAACTGTTCATAAGCTTTTGAAACTGTTTGTAATCATAGATTGAACTTATAAGGTGGCACTTTGCAGATATGTAAGTGACAGGAGGAAGTGCCATAATAGCATTGTGAGGCTCAAACCTGAGGGGGGAAGAAAATGTAAAAGATGATAAGGATAAAGCTTAACTGCTTAACAATTATTTCTGTTCAGTGTTCACTGATGAACGGCCAGAGGAAGGATATCAGAAAACAAATGCAAATGGGGATGGATGTATGGTAGACCAGGACCGATTCACAAAAAACTGTGTTTGCGAAGAGCTAGCTAAGCTAAAAGTAGACAAAGCGATGGGGCCCAATGGGATACATCCGAGAGTGCTACAGAAACTTGGAGAGGTTCTGGTGGCTCTGCTCTCTGACATCTTCAATGCTTCCTTAGAGGCTGGAGTGGTCCAGGACTGGAGAAGGGCAGATGTGGTCCCTCTGCACAAGTGCGGAAGTAAGGAAGAGGTTGGTATCACATGGCCATTTTTTTTTGGGGGGGGGGTGTCTTTTTACCAACTGCAGGAAAAAGGGCCCTGGCGCGTGGCAAAAATGGCCCTTAATGAAGGCCTTCTTTTTTTTTTCAATAAAAATTGTGCTTCAGAGGCATTCATGTGTCCAACATATCTTCATCTGGTATGCCAAACAACATCACAGTCAACATATTTATAAGGCATATATAAATTTATATTAGTGAAGGGAGTAAAAAGTCGATAATCTCATTATACTCAGCTTCAATCTCACATCAGTAATATCTTAATATGGTCTAGTTTAACCAGGTAATTTTGGGGGGATCATCAGACCTGTGTGACCACCTCTATAATGGCTAATTGAGCCAAGCAGGTTGGAGAGGAGGCCCCACAATCCTCATCGATCCCTTTTTTTGTTTATGATATTTTTAAAGACTTTGTATCACTTTCATTAGAAGTCATTCGACTTTATATCTAGATAGTATAGTACTTAGCTTTTAAAGCTTCAGTTAGCATGTGTAATGGAGACTCGGGTTCACCAACGGAGACTTGGGTTTACCGACATAGATCCATGTTTTGCATATCGCTGTTTCAAGGTAGTCTCCTAAAGATTAAATTCAGAAAGTAAGCAGAATTGAACTGTTTACTCTATCCAAATAATTTAATCAAAACTCACAATAGCCACCAGACCTATTTTCTTAAAGCTGGCCGCTAATCTCTTACGAGAACCTTTTTATACTTCAGTTATCCGCAGCGCCAATCAGACTTCCGGGCTGAACAGCTGGGCAGGCGCGCATACGCCTTATCATCATCAATTAAGCATACATCCAGAGGAAAATATACAAATATCTGGATGTAGTTGGTTAACACTTTCAAACCCAGGGCCGTGCCGATGCGGTAAGCGAGGTAAGCGCCGCAGGGGGGCGCCCACCTCTGGAGGGCGCCGCCGCGGTGCTTACCCTCGCCCCGCCGAGGCCTTTAAATCTTTTGGTCGCCCCGGGTGTCACCAGAAAGGGGGGTGCCGCCGCTCCCGCTGCTCTTCATCCTGGCACCCCCCCGCACCAGCCCTTTAAATTTATTTGCCGACGTGATAGCGAGCGCAGCACCTCGTGTGGAAGTAAAGGAAGCGGATCCGATCATCTCATTGGGCCTTCCCTCACTGTCCCGCCCTCCTCTGACGCAACTTCCTATTTCCTCTAGGGCGGGACAGTGAAGGAAGGCCCAATGAGATGATCGGATTCGCTTCTTTTACTTCCACACGAGGTGCTGCGCTCGCTATCGCGTCGGCAATTTCTTTTTAAAGACGGGTGGCAGGGAGGGAGAAGACGAGGCAGGGTGAGGGTGGGGGACAGATGGGGTGACCGTGAAGGTGGGGGAGGACTCGGATAGCAGAAGGGACTGGGTGGGAGACAGATGGGGTGAGGGGGACTCGGATGGGCAGAAGGGACTGGGTGGGAGACAGATGGGGTGAGGGTGGGGGGCACTTGGATAGCAGAAGGGACTGGGTGGGAGACAGATGGGGTGAGGGGGACTCGGATGGGCAGAAGGGACTGGGTGGGAGACAGATGGGGTGAGGGTGGGGGGCACTTGGATAGCAGAAGGGACTGGGTGGGAGACAGATGGGGTGAGGGGGACTCGGATGGGCAGAAGGCCAGGGACTGGGTGGGAGACAGATGGGGTGAGGGGGACTCGGATGGGCAGAAGGGACTGGGTGGGAGATAGATGGGGTGAGGGTGGGGGGCACTTGGATAGCAGAAGGGACTGGGTGGGAGCCAGATGGGGTGAGGGGGACTCGGATGGGCAGAAGGGACTGGGTGGGAGACAGATGGGGTGAGGGTGGGGGGCACTTGGATAGCAGAAGGGACTGGGTGGGAGACAGATGGGGTGAGGGGGACTCGGATGGGCAGAAGGGACTGGGTGGGAGACAGATGGGGTGAGGGTGGGGGGCACTTGGATAGCAGAAGGGACTGGGTGGGAGACAGATGGGGTGAGGGGGACTCGGATGGGCAGAAGGGACTGGGTGGGAGACAGATGGGGTGAGGGTGGGGGGCACTTGGATAGCAAAAGGGACTGGGTGGGAGACAGATGGGGTGAGGGGGACTCGGATGGGCAGAAGGGACTGGGTGGGAGACAGATGATGGGGTGAGGGTGTGGGCACTTGGATAGCAGAAGGGACTGGGTGGGAGACAGATGGGAGAAGGGGCATGGAGCTGGAACTGGGGTCTGAAAAGTGAGCAGGAGGGAGAATGGGGTCATGCCTGGGGCAGGGGTGGATGGGAGAATCAATGGATCTGGAACTAGGGGCAGCCGCAGGTGGGAACTGGGAGCCGAAAAGAGGGGGCAGTGAGAGAGGGGGGATAGATCCTGGATGGAATGGGGAGTGAGAGGGAGGGCAGACCCTGAATGGATGGGAGGGGGAAAGAGAGAGGGCAAATGGTGAATCGAAGGAGCAGAGAGAAAGGGCAGACAGTGGATAGAAGGGAGTGAAAGAGCAGACAGTGGATGGAAGGGGGCAGAGATAGAGGGCAAATGCTAGAGGGAAAGGAGAGAGAGAGGGCAGATGGTGGATGGAAGGGGGAGAGAGAGATGGCAGACTGGGGCAGATGGTGGATGGAAGGAGCAGAAATAGAGGGCAGATGTGGATGGAAGGGACATTAGAGAGGGCAGACACTTGAGAGCAGAGAGAGAGCGAAGACAGATGCTGGATGGAAGGAAGACGGTGAAAAGAAGATAAGGAAAGCAGAAACCAAAGACAACAAACTGTAAATATATATTTTTATTATTTTGCTTTAGGATATAGTATTTTAGCTGTGTTAATAAATGTTTATAAATAGAACATGTAAATAAGGTAATCTTTTTATTGGACTAATTTTAATACATTTTGACTTAACTTTCAGAGAACAAAACCCCCTTCCTCAGATCAGGATAGGATACTGTAACAGCACTATACTGTATTGACCTGAGGAAGGAGATTTTGGCCTCTGGAAGCTAAATGTATTAGTCCAATAAAATGGTATTATTTTATTTTCTGTATTTGTTTTATTTCTATTTGTTAATTTGTAAAGTGGTGATTGGTATTTGTTAGTTTTTTCAAATTTACATCTGCTGTCTTTATATTTTGCACAGTACTAGGGGACATTTTCTGTTTCTGTGGTGTTGCATTGTATGCAGAGTCTGGCATCGGGGGTTCAGTTTAATTTTTGTCTAAATAGAAAGTTTATGATTACTTATCCTATGGTGGATCTGTGTTTGAAAAAGACATGGCTTTCAGTTGGCATTGACTGTGCAGGATCTACGATCTGTACTATTCTGTCTGGTTTCGTTTTACAATAGGTGAATTGATGTTCTAGTGCTCACTGTAGTGTTTAAGATGCTTTCCTTTTCCTTGTGTAACTCGTAGAAATGACTGCCTATGGTATGGTAAAATTGCTCTATAGGTCGTGAGTGTTTTGTATTCTCGGTATGCCTAGTACTGGATTGGGGGGGGGGGGGGTGTTAAACAATGACCGGCCCCGGGTGTCAACTACCCTAGCTACGCCACTGCTGCTGACGTCTCCCTTCCCTTGCACTCGTTGGTTCCCTCAGTGTCCCGCCTTCTTCTGACGTCAGAAGAAGGCGGACACTGAGGGAACCAAGAGCGCAAAGGGAAGGGAGACGTCGGCAGCGCTCCACTTTCACTGACGCTGCTGCGACCGGAAGTAAAAGATTTAAAGGCCCCAGGGTGCGGAGGGAAGGGCAGAGAGGCATGGA
This sequence comes from Microcaecilia unicolor, assembly GCF_901765095.1. Taxonomy (NCBI): domain Eukaryota; kingdom Metazoa; phylum Chordata; class Amphibia; order Gymnophiona; family Siphonopidae; genus Microcaecilia; species Microcaecilia unicolor. The sequence goes on from NC_044037.1 coordinate 238,434,420, forward strand.
TGGGAGGGCAGGGCCCAGGGAGAGGACAAATTGCTGGAAGGGAAGGGGAGAGGAGAGAGGATTGCTGGCTATGGATGGAGGAGGGAAGGGCAGAGAGGGACAAGGATGGACATGGGGGCCCAGGGAGAGGACAAATTGCTGGAAATGGAGGGGAGGGGATAGAGGAGGCAAGGATTGCTGGCTATGGATGGAGGAGGGAAGGGCAGAGAGGGACAAGGATGGACATGGGGGCCCAGGGAGAGGACAAATTGCTGGAAATGGAGGGGAGGGGAGAGAGGAGGATTGCTGGGTATGGATGGAGGAGGGAAGGGCAGAGAGGGACAAGAATGGACATGGATGGGAGGGCAGGACCCAGGGAGAGAGGAGAAATTGCTGGAAATGGATATAGAGCAAGAAATGAAGAAGAAAGGAGAAAAGTAAAGAAATAAATGGAAAGGAAGCCCTGGAAATGGAGTTAAGAGGACATATAGCAGCAGAATCAGATACTGGACCAGCATGATTGAAAAAAGAAAGTCACCAGACAACAAAGGTAGAAAAAAATTATTTTATTTTCATTTTAGCGTTTGGAATATGTCCACTTTGAGAATTTACATCTGCTACCTTATTTTGCAATGTATAGCAATTAGTTTCTAAGAATATTGCTGACAATTCCTTTCAGTGTGGCAAGTGGTGAGCGATCATTTTCACGGGGGGGGGGGGCGCCAACTGATAGTCTGCAGGGGGGCGCCAGAGACCCTAGGCATGGCCCTGTTCAAACCCATTCTTTTCCCATGACACACTCCCTCCAAAAATATGTTTTTAAAAATAACACACACAGTTAGTGTGTGGCGAAGGAAGAAATACTGCAAAACATTCTAACGCATTTTGCAGTAGCCCATTTTCCTGCGTTAAATGCATGTTAAGGGCCTAACACAGTATAGTAGGAGGGCTAGGGTTACCATCAAGCTTATTTTCAAAAGAGAAGGACGCCCATCTTTCGACACAAATAGGAAGATGGGCGTCCTTCTCACAGGGTCACCCAAATTGGTATAATCGAAAGCCGATTTTGGACGTCCCCAACTGCTTTCCGTCGCAGGGACGGCCAAAGTTCACGGCATGTCGGAGGCGTAGCAAAGGCGGGACTTGGGCGTGCCTAACACAAGGATGTCCTCGACCCATAATGGGAAAAAAGGGACATCCCTGACGAGCACTTTCAAGACTTTACCTGGTCCTGTTTTTTTTTTATGACTAAGGTGCAAAAAGGTGCCCGAACTGACCAGATGAGCACTGGAGAGAATCAGGGATGACCTCCCCTTACTTCCCCAGTGGTCACTAACCCCCTCCCACCCTCAAAAATATCTTTAAAAATATTTTGTGCCAGCCTCAGATATCATACTCAGGTCCATGACAGTAGTATGCAGGTCCCTGGAGCAGTTTTAGTGGGTGCAGTGCACTTCAGGTTTGTGGACCCAGGCCCATACCCCCCCTACCTGTTATGTTTGTGGAGGAAACAGCAAGCCCTCCAAAACCCACCACAAACCCACTGTACCCACATCTAGGTGTCCCCCTTCACCCGTAAGGGCTATGGTAGTGGTGTACAGTTGTGGGTAGTGGGTTTTGGGGGGGGGGGGTTGGAGGGCTCAGCAAACAAGGTAAGGGAGCTATGTACCTGAGATCAATTTCTGAAGTCTACTGCAGTGCCTCCTTGGGTGCCCGGTTAGTGTCCTGGCATGTCAGGGGGACCAGTGCACTACGAATGCTGGCTCCTTCCACGACCAAAGGGCTTGCATTTGTTCGTTTCTGAGATGGGCGTCTTTGGTTTCCATTATCTCCGAAAATCAGAAATGACCAAGTCTAGGGATGACCATCTCTAAGGACAACCTAAATTTCAAGATTTGGGCGTCCCCAATCGTATTATCGAAACGAAAGATGGACGTCCATCTTGTTTCAATAATACGTGTTTCCCTGCCCCTCCATTGGGACATTTTGCGAGGACGTCTTCAGCAAAACTTGGGCGTCCCTTTCGATTATGCCCCTCCATATGTCCAATTTTACCCAGATATGCCCTCTTTTTAAGGACACTGTGGAACGTCTGGGCAGGTTTTTCCAGCCTGCTCGTTTGCCAGATTTGTGAACAAACAGGCAGGCTGGAATCGGATTTCCCACAGTGTCCTCAAAAAGAGGACAAGTAAGTCTCCTACTTGCTACCGGAGCTGCTTCAAAATGGCTGCTGAGATTTCAAGCGGTGGCTTCACGAGACTTCCAGAAGTCTTAAAAGGTCATTTGAAGGTTCGGGAGCTATTTTGAAGTGGCGCTGGCAGCGAGCAGGCAGCGGCATCACCAGGCAGGAAAGAATTGGCTCCTTTCTTGCCCTGAAGAGGCCACTAGACCACCAGGTAAGGTAGGGGAGGGGAGGGGATGTGGAATATGGGTAGGGTGTGGGGGATGAGGAAGCTGTAAAAAATGGTGGGTGGAGGGAGGCTGGAGAAAGATTTGTGGAGAGGGAAATATATAGAAGGGGATGGCTTTCTTTTAGGGGGTAAAATCAAGGTTACTGTGTGGCATGGGGGTGGGGAGGAGGTGTGACAGAGAGTGTGGAGTGGGGAAGGAGCATGGTGAGGGTGGGGAGTGGGCAATGTCCAAATGAAAAATGCACAAAATTAAGCCATTGGAATGTAGGAGGAGCCAGCATTCTTAGTAGACTGGCCACACAGAAATCCCAGGAGAGCAATGGGGCAACCTAGGGGGCACTGCAGTGGACTTCAAATAAATGCTCCATTATCTTGTATGCTGAGCCTCCAAAATCACACTACCCCTAACTGTCCACCATTACACAATAGCCCTTGTGGGTGAAAAGGGCACCTATATGTGGGTACAATGGTCTTCTGGTGAGCTTTAGAGAGCTCACAGTTTCCACTACAAGTGTAAAAGGTAAGGGGAGGTATGGGCCTGGCTTCATCTGTCCGCAGTACACTGCACCCACCACTATACTACCCCAGGGACCTGCATGCTGCTCTAAAAGACCTGAGTACAACATCTGAGGCTGGTAAGTAATGTTTTTAATCACATTTTTTTTTTTGGGGGGGGGGGGGGACTGAGAGGGGGTTAGTGACCACTACTAAGGGGAAGTCATCTCTGATTCCCTCCAGTGTCATCTGGTCATTTAGGGCACCTTTTTTGTGGCTTATTTGTTAATAAAACAGATCTAGACCAAACGTCCAACTTATAGCCCTGAATGGGTTTTGTTTTGTTCAATTATGGCAGAAAAACATCTAAATGTTAGGAACACTCAGATTCCATCCTAAACATGCCCCTGACACACCCCCTTGTGATCTGAACACACTCCTGATGGACTTCATAGAAAAATGTCTAAAAATAGGTTTTGAAAATACCAATTTGGACGTTTTTATGAAAAAAGTCCAAATGTAGATTTATGCCACTTTTTAGACTTTTTTCTCTTTTGAAAATGAGCCCCTTTGAAAACTAGTAGGCTTATTTAATATTGTACAAACAGGGATGGAGTACACAAAAACACCAAACAACATGTTTTATTGTATTTGTAAAAATGTTCATGTTCACACAATTTTTCTTTTGTAAACCATTCACTAAACCCATGCAAAATCACAAATGGGCTGAGAGAGCATAAAGATTGGATTATTTTCAATATACAAATTTAACTCTGAATAATAAAGGAACAACTAATGAACCAATCAGATGATTTCCCACAAAACTCAGGTACACAATTAAGAGGTGTGGTTAAATTTCTTTGTGAAAAAGCTACCAATTTCTCAACTAACTTTTTTATGTGCAACTTGATGAGGGGACCCATTTGTATATTAGGCACATGGACTGACTTTGCAAGAAAATCATCTCTCAGTACCTGATCATTCCCATGGCTACTTCTGTGTGTTGATATCAGTTTCCTTGACTGTATATGAAAGGTTGTGCAGTATACAAACCCCCTTGATATACCATTTAACTTCATTTTAACTTGCAAACTCATTTTTCCTGCATAATAAACTGCTTTAACTCAAAATCAAGAAGGAACAATTTATAAATCAATTTAATAATGATCAAAATGCAACTCTATTGGATTTAAACTAAATAAACAACTTTAAATACATTGAATAAATTGGTTTGGGCTTAAGTGTGTAGGCAATCTATTTCTTGACATCATGAGCAATAACTTGTGGAGAAATACCCTGAGGGACCTGGTTGCCTGAAGTCAAAAGATAGTGGAAACAGATAGATGAACATCCATTATATTTCCATAATAATGTTAGTATATTAATTACCTTATTGCTGAAATTTTCTTAATATTTTTCTCTTCTTTCAAAAAGTGGTTTAAGAAATTTATGGGAAAATGATGACATGTTTGCTTCCATGTTTTTCAGCAGTGGATTCTGTTTTCACTTATTAAATAGAAATCTATGTTTGAACCTGGACAGTGTTAATAAAAATTTAGAGCCCCTTTTACCAAGCTGTGGTACATTGGTGCACGGATTTGCCAAGCACCAAGGCCCCGTAGCAATTAAAAGACCTTTAAAAAAAAGGAAATGGCTGTGTGGTAAGTTAAACACTAGCTGTGTGGCCATTTCCCGGGGGAGCCCTTACTGCCACCTATTCACAATCTAATTTTGTACCTGAGTCCCTGAATGTTAAATTTCTGAACAGCAAACTTAAGTCAAGGTAGAATCTTAGGACTAGGTTTACTAAGCGGTGCTATGGGCGCGTTAGCATTTTTAACGCGCATAAATTATGTATGCGTGTTAAACACTAATGCACCCATAGAAATGTATAGGCACGTTAGCGTTTAACGCGCCTTAATTTTACAGGCACGTAAACATACCCCTTAAGCTGAAAAGCAAAAGAAATATTCACAGGGTTTCACAATGTTAAACAGAGAGTACTAAACAGAGAGTACTAAAGGCATTTTGTTGTACGCGAGCTGAAAGCATTCCATTATTGATCAAGTAACACATATAGTTTTTGTAATACTTTATAAAACAAGAAATGAGGGTAATGTATTTACAGTATATGAAAATGATATCCTATAGGTTTTGTGAGCCATGTGTCACCCTCTACTCCTTTTTTGGTCTTCCATTCTTTCCCGTAAAAGGCATCCTCCTGCTCCCTTTGTGGATCTTATAGGTTTTAACATGAGAAATAAATTATCTTCCTGGAGTCCAAAGAAGGCATGTCCTCAACAAAGAAGTCTCTAGAGTTGACCATTTACACAAAATTATGACTCATTGTAGTGGCATGTTGACAGTAATTGACAGTAAATCCTCATGCTGCCACCCTATTCCAAACCTGAGTTTTCACCTTTTGTGTATGAATTGCCTTTCCAAGTTGCAAGGTCTTCTTTTCTACTTTTCCAGTGCAGGAGGCTACCTATCCATCAAGTGATGCAAGGTTTTCCCTCATGTGGTTGTACATTGTTAATGACAAACTATAAATTCTCACTCCATTGCTTCCATATGTCAGTATGAGATATATCTTTAGCATGTAAAGATACTATAACTGAATGAAAGTGCACATTAATAATAACAATTAATGAAGCAAAAGATAAAAATGTGATCTCAGATATTGTAACAGAAGTATTTTACAGTGTAATACTGAACTGTATCTATCATGATATAGCATTACAATGAACATTAACAATAGAAAGTCTATATTTTCTTGGTTTGAAGGTAGATTTTAGAAAAAATGTACAATTGAAATTGAGATGTCCAGATTAGGATTTGCCAATTTCCAGTAATATTTTCAGAAGGGAGCTGCTGATGTAGAGCCTTTTCTAAAATACATGTAGAAATGGAGGTGTATGTGTTGGCTACGTGCATCAGCAGCACTCATTTTGCAATTGTCAACATCTAAAATATCAACAGGCTATATATGGAACTGTACGCATATATGTTTAAATAATCAAGTAACCCAGCGCTGGCAATTAGTATGTATAGGTATGAATACAAAAGTGACCTATGAATAGAGACCTTGGCAGTTACTCGTTTCTTGAAAGAAATTGCTGACGCTGGGACTATGACGCAGCTTTGTGAAACATGGAATGTTGGTGCAGGTCTGAGGTAATTGTGACATTAATGAAGTTGTACTAAGATAAATTCTTAAAACAATTTCTATTTTGATACAAGTATGAGAAAGGTTTGTAAATTAAATAAATTGGGTAGACCATTGTGAACACTATGAGTCTGCTGATAAGTGAATTGCCAGGCATGAAACGAGTCACTGCTGAGGTCTCTATTCATAGGTCACTTTTGTATTCATACCTATACATATTAATTGACAATGCTGGGTTACTTGATTTTCTAAACATTCCCCCCTACACACACACAGTTTAAGTATATACCTTTTTGGGACATAGCTAAGTTTGATTTACCATACACATATATGTGCAGGCACATATATGTATGTTGGTAATTCAGAATCTGCATGTGTATTGCAGGAGCATATACATGTATGTCTATCATTTTACAAACAGGTCTATACTTCACTGAGCTGTCACAGCCCAGTATCACTTGTCAGTATTCCTTTTGAAGGAGGGGGACCTCTGGAATTAAGGAAGAAACCTCCCTAATCCTACCAATAAAGCATTGCACAAAACAAGCACCACTTTAAGACATAGATGTCTGTGGGAGCAGGCAAACATCCCGATGTTCATCTCAGGGTACATAAGTGTTCATTCCCCTTTTGAAATGAGGAATGTATACATATATTTTAGCCCCATCCTAGTGCTGCCAAAACATGCCCAGAACATGCCCTTGCTATATGTACAAATTTGCAGTTTAGACATATATATCCCTGATGTCTTCTTCAAAGATAGTAACCGCATTGTAGGATCCACTGTCCACATCCAATTTTCTATAAACCTCCTTTTGATCCAACTGAGACTGAATTTCTTTTATATAATCTTTGCAATTTTGTACTATAACAGCTCCTTCTTTTTCGTCTCTTTTTATAACCACTTGATTATTTTTCTGAAGGGAGGCTAGAGATATCCTCTCATCTTTTTTCAGATTATCACCAAAATGATTCCTAGAAAGTTTGGCTTTTACCTCCCGCAATACAACCTCTTTAAAAGCTTTCACAATGGGGTCCAAAGGAATTGGGGGGGGGGGGGCATCCAAGTGGACCTAGGACATACCCTAGTCTTGTCATGTTCTACATTTTTCTTCACAAAAAAGATCTTCAATTGTAAACATTGAATAAAGCATTCTAGATCTATCTGAAACTGGAAGTCATCAAAACCAAACGCCTGGATGAAGAATAAACCCTTTTTAAGAAGGGAGTAGTCAGAAGATGATAAAAATTAGTCAGACAAATTAATCACCACTGATTCTGTTGCTGAGAGCGAGTTTGTGGGCGCACCCTGTTGATACTTCTCTGGCAGCCTTTTCGTCAACCTCGTCGAGGGGGATTGTTGTCTTAAAAATCATCATTAGAGGGAACCAATTCTCCAAAAGACCCACCAGATGAAGAATCAGAATCATCACTTCCTCACAAATGTTCTTTATGCTTATCTTTACACATCTAAGTGTATACCCGATTGTTTAAATAATCCTGTTCATCCCATTCATATTTTATGATCTTCAGCTTCCTGATGTCATCTCTAAATGCACTCAGTTTCTTTTAATTTCTCATGTTCCCTTTCAAAGTCACCAGCTGAGACTTTTTCTTTAATCTTTTTCAGATCCTCATCGAAAATTGCATTTTCCAAATCCAATACTTCTTTACATCTTTCTATAATCAATAACATTAGATCAAGAGAGCATTGATTCAGAATAATGTTCCAATGAGTAATGAATTCTGGATAATCTTTAAAAATCTGAGGAGCTTTCTGGATCCGAATCCCTCTTGGGATGCGCTCTGTTTTACAATATTTGATCAACACAGCACTATTCAATTCAATCTTAACTGCCGCTTTAAATTTCATCATTAATTGCTCCCATTCTTGTCTATCTGGGCCCACCATAGATGTAGAAAAATCCAATATTTAGTGAACCAGCAGCTGTCTCTGCAGAGAATCGGTTTTCCAAGAACTTGCCATAGTACAGAAGTTAGAATCAAAGATCACTTCATACAAAAGCTGTTGCACATGACAGAGAACTTGGGCCACTGTCTTGTGCAACGACTGAAGTCTTTTCAGGAGAGCTTGACCATCACCAGCATATACAATGTTATATATACACTCTATTCTGTAAATGCAAGCATATATTAGAAAGTGCATATTTACAGGTAGACGTACACATGGGCAGTATCTGGGCACATCATGGGTAGGACTCAGACTTACATGCTTAACTTGTCTCTGTTATTCTAAAGGTACCTACTTTTCTTTCTGGAATATGCTTTTTGCTGGTCCAACTCTTTAAAGAGATTTTTTGTTTTTTCTTATTTTGCAAATTTGTTGTCTTTTCTCATTTGTTCTTGAATTGTCACCTATTCCTTTTGTTTATTATAATGCTTCTCCATGCTTAAAAATGAAGACAGATTTTGGCTATTCACATCCATATTTTAGTACTTTTTGAGTTTTTGGATCTGTTGATGCTCTTGCATATGCTTGAAAGCCTATGATAGCAGCTCTATGGCCCCTATTTACTAAACCATGTTAATATTTATGTTTATTTCTTTACTTGGTATACCTCCTTTCTATAGGTAAGATCAAAGTGGTTCACAAATTAATAAAAATAAGAAAAGGAACTCCATAAAAGTCAGGAAAGAGGGCAGGCATTACAGAGGTACACACATACGTCTGTATTAACTACACAAATTCTGCAGTAATTGTGCAGTACTTGAGAGAAGGCAGCTGTACAACTAATGTGGAGTTAGGGGGTCATTAGCATGCCCTAATGATATGCTGTTAAAATGGAATTTAGTTGACTACACCTTTACTACATTTTTTTAAAGAGGTGAATAAATATGTGGATAAAGGTGAGTTGGTTGATGTTGTGTATCTGGATTTTCAAAAGGCATTTGATAAAGTATCTCATGAAAGACTCCTGAGGAAATTAGAAAGCCATGTGATAGGAGGTAATGTCCTATTGTGGATTAAAAACTGATTAAAAGATAGAAAACAGAAAGTAGAGTTAAATGATCAGTATTTTCAATGAGGAAGAGTAGATGATGGGTCTGTGCTGAGACTGCTACTTTTTAACATATTTATAAACAATCTAGAGATGGGAATAACTAGTGAGGTAATTAAATTTGCTGTTGACACAAAGAGGGGCATAAACGAATGGGGCGTCCAAGTTTTCCTGAAGGTGTCCTCGCAGGACGTCCCCGCGAAGGGGCGGAGAAACCTGTATTATCGAAACAAGATGGGCGTCCATCTTTCATTTTAATAATACGGTTGGGGACGCCCAAATCTCTACATTTAGGTTGACCTTAGAGATGGTCGTCCCCAGTTTTTTTTTTTTTTATCATTTTAAACATTTTACAAGCCTTCACTTGAGTAGGAAAAACAGATTTAACATTATTGTAAGAATATATTCAACAAAGAAATCTGATCTTTTCATCTTATCTTAGACCACTTTTCAGGGGAGTAAGCCAAAAACACTCAGGAGAAGAGAATTAAAGAAACTATAAAGAAAGGCATTAATGGGTTTCCACTGTATTTCTACATTCTTATCCCAAGGATTAATGTGGTAGTTTCCCAACAGTTTTCATGATATGTTTTTTCTGATCTATAAATTGTTTTAAGTAATCCGGTAAAAGAAAAACATATTTAACATCCATATATTTTATAATGCATTTACAAGGATAATTTAGATTGAAAGTAGCACCTAACGCCAGAACAGCAAGTCGTAAAGATAAAAATTCTTTCCTTCTCATTTGTGTCATTTTAGTAACGTCTGGGAAAACCCAGATTTTCTCTCCATAAAAAGGATTATGGAGGTTTCTTAGAGAGCCAGTTTCCTCACCAGCTCCAAGTCCTGTTGAAATACAAATGAGACCAACAGTGTTTGTCTATCAGTTGTAGAAGTCAAAGAGGTTTCCAACAATTCTGAAACATTTAAATCACTTTGCGGAATCTGTTGAACCTCATTTAGGTTTTTTGATGGCAGATAATACATTTTATTCAGAGGTGGTATTTTATCCATAGTAAATTTTAGGTTTTCCACCAAATACCGTTTGAATATATCCATTGGAGAATACACTGCTATCTTAGGAAAATTTAACAATTGAAGATTTAATCTCCGACTGTAGTTTTCAAAGTACTCAAGTTTATTATGTATAAGTGTATTGTTCTGTATTAACTTCAATGTTGTTTCTTTCATTTTGGTGGAATCAACATCCAAAAGATTTATTTTCTCGTTAACCTCATCTCTCATTGTGGTAAATGCATTGTTCAAAGTTTGTACATTTTCAAAAAGAGTATCAATCTTGCCTGTTGAGGTCCTGACCACATTGTCCAAGCGCTAGAGCACCTCCCATATTGTCTCCAGCGTTACCTTCGCATTCAAGGCCGTAGAAGTAATTGGCCTTTCCTGAGGAGCAGTTGCACCCTCCGGCTCCATTTTCGAGGAAGCCCTGGCGGAAAAACCAACTTTCTGGCCCGGCGGTGGAGCGCTTTCTCCAACTTCCGGGGTCAGCAATCCACCCGTCAAGTTGAGTATCGCCGGTTGCGAAGGTGGGCAGAGGGTTGGAGGAGACAACGACGTGTCTATTCCCTGGATTACGGCGTCTCCTATCGCCGTTACATCAGCGGGAACTTCAAACCCTTGAGCAGTGGAGTGCCGCGTCAGGAACTGCTCAATCGTCTGCTGGTCGGGCGTTGAAGTTAGCGATGGCCGGGTCACTGTCCTAACAATCCCTTTCCTCTTTGTATGAGGCATATGGCAAGTAAGAAAATTTTTTTAAAGCAAAAGAAAACAAAGAGGAATTTATCCCCAGCAGCGTTGAGCTAGTCACAAGCGCGAGCAGTTGGTACCGCCACCATCTTGCTCCGCCCCCCTCTTCAGTCGTCCCCAGTTTTTGGCGATAATGGAAACCGAGGACGCCCATCTCAAAAACAACCAAATCCAAGTCATTTGGTTATGGGAGGAGCCAGCATTCGTAGTGAACTGGTTCCCCTGACATGCCAGGACACCAACCAGGCACCCTAGAGGGCACTGCAGTAACATAGTAACATAGTAAATGACGGCAGAAAAAGACCTGTATGGTCCATCCAGTCTGCCCAACAAGACAAACTCATATGTGCTACTTTTTGTGTATACCCTACTTTGATTTGTACCTGTCCTCTTCAGGGCACAGACCGTATAAGTCTGTCCAGCACTATCCTCACCTCCCACCACCGGCTGGCTCTGCCACCCAATCTCGGCTAAGCTCCTTAGGATCCATTCCTTCTGAATAGGATTCCTTTATGTTTATCCCACGCGTGTTTGAATTCTGTTACCGTTTTCATTTCCACCACTTCCCGCGGGAGGGCATTCCAAGCATCCACTACTCTCTCCGTGAAAAAATACTTCCTGACATTTTTCTTGAGTCTGTCCCCCTTCGATCTCATTTCATGTCCTCTCGTTCTACTGCCTTCGCACCTCCGGAAAAAGTTTGTTTGCGGATTAATACTTTTCAAATATTTGAACGTCTGTATCATATCACCCCTGTTTCTCCTTTCTTCCAGAGTATACATGTTCAGGTCATCAAGTCTCTCCTCATACATCTTGTAACACAAATCCCTTACATTCTTGTAGCTTTTCTTTGCACCGCTTCAATTCTTTTTACATCCTTCGCAAGGTACGGCCTCCAAAACTGAACACAATAGTCTAGGTGGGGCCTCACCAACGACTTATACAGGGGCATCAACACCTCCTTTCTTCTGCTGGTCACACCTCTCTCTATGCAGCCTAACAACCTTCTAGCTACGGCCACCGCCTTGTCACACTGTTTCATCGCCTTCAGATCCTCAGATACTATCACCCCAAGATCCCTCTCCCCGTCCATACCTATCAGATTCTCCCCGCCTAACACATACATCTCCCGAGGGTTTCTATTCCCTAAGTGCATCACTTTGCATTTCTTCGCATTGAATTTTAATTGCCAAACCTTAGACCATTCTTCTAGCTTCCTCAGATCCTTTTTCATGTTTTCCACTCCCTCCCGGGTGTCCACTCTGTTACAGATCTTAGTATCATCCGCAAATAGGCAAACTTTACCTTCTAACCCTTCGGCAATGTCACTCACAAGTATATTGAACAGAATCGGTCCCAGCACCGATCCCTGAGGCACACCACTACTCACCTTTCCCTCCTCCGAGCGAATTCCATTCACCACCACCCTCTGGCTTCTGTCCGTCAACCAGTTCCTAATCCAGTTCACCACTTCGGGTCCTATCTTCAGCCCTTCCAGTTTATTTAAGAGCCTCCTGTGGGGAACCGTGTCAAAAGCTTTGCTGAAATCTAAGTAGATTACGTCCATAGCTCATCCCTGATTCAATTCTCCTGTCACCCAATCAAAGAACTCAATGAGATTCGTTTGGCACAATTTCCCTTTGGTAAAACCATGTTGTCTCGGATCTTAATTGATGCACTAACTGAATGGAAAAGGCATGCAGTGGTCACTAACCACCTCCCACCCGGAAAAAAACAACTTTAAAAACTTTTGTCTTTTTTTTTTTTAAGAGTATGAGTGAAGGACCTTCTTCACTATGCCTCTGTCCCTGTGACAGCAGTTGAGGATATCCTTCGCTATTTATTTAGATTTTGCTCACACCTTTTTCAGTAGTAGCTCAAGGTGAGTTACATTCAAGTACTCTTTTCCCAGTTTCACCTCTAGCTCCAACTCCCTTTCCCTACCAGGTATAGCAGTGGGAGCTTTCTGCTTTTTAGCTGGCTCTGTGACCAGCACCTTATAAGGATTGCAATGTGAGAACTAGCCCTTCCTATTTCTCATAAGAATACAGAAAGTGCTTGTTCTCACATTTTAAATCTTCTTGTAGTGCCAGTAGCAGAGAAGGCTGAAGAAGCAGAGAGTGGCAGTAGCAAAGTCCAAAGTTCTATCACAGGAAAGGGATTATGTCCTACTCCAATAGCAACATCCAACAGTGACAGTAGCTGTCAGATGACCTCATCAATACAGCACTGTGTACGTCTAGTAGCGCTTTAGAAATGATAAGTAGTAGTAGTACCTGAGGGAGGATGATGTGTGTGGGGGGGGGGGAGGGGTGTTATAACTGGGAACTCCAATTCATTAGGGGTTTTTTATCAGGATTTTCTGGTTATAACTAAAAATCATAAGACCTATGTATAACATATTTCTATAAGACCCATACCTCCTTCAGCTTTTGGAATGTTCAATATCAGCATGCATTTATGATTTAACATTTTTATTGATGATAATACAAAGTGAACACTTCCAACAATATAAATATATAGAAATTCAAATATCAAAACTTATACAGTAAAGGCAATGTATTAAAGGTAGCCATCAAGCTTTTAACAATTTTATCCGCCCCCTCCTACCCTCTCTCTCAATTGAAGCAAACTTTATATAACTACAGTTTATTGATGACCATCAACGTTACGCACCTTCAGCATCTGGCTTCACCCTACTGCCAATGTCAGAACTTGACAACATAATAATAAGATGATAAAATCCGTCATCAACCTGTTTTTTAACCCTTGCCTCCCTTCCCCCCTAACCCGTCCTCCCTCTCTCCCCATTGTAGTTCAACTTTTTATTGATGGTAATGTACCTTATTTAATTTCAAAGCCCGCAATAACATCATTAAAACATTTGTACAATGTGCATAACTTGCTACTCACACCCTTATACCTAAACCACCATCTAAAATTCAACAAGAATACGCTTAACTCCCCCATCCCCTCCCCCCTCCCGTCAATCCTGCTCCACCCGGCTCTACTTACACAATTATGCAGAGGCTGTCTAGCCTACGGTTTTATAAAGGGCCATGCTCTTCCAACAACTGACTATCCCCTCTGCTGCACCATTACATTTACATTGGTAGCCCCCCCTCCCTCTGCGCCATCCTCGATCCATCTTCGTTCATTCAATCAGGGTGGTATTCCTCAAGATAACGGTGCCTGGGATAAAAGTGCCTCTTTCCAATTTACAAACTTTCGGGGAGGAGAAGAGAAAAGAAAAAAAAAACTCTTCAGAAACGATTTAAAATAAAACTACGTGCCTTGGGTGATAGCTGTTGTATAAATGGTTCCCATATTTCCAAAAAAGCTTTCCTTCTTTTCGGGGAAGATCCCACCGCCCTCCATCAGCATGCATTTATACATTTCTACTTATAGATTACTTGGTGAGCATAAACTTATTTTCTTTTTCTTATATCCAACAATTTGTGATCTTTTTTGGTCCAATCAACAATTCCAAAACTCTAAGACACTCCAGACTTTATAAACTGATAAAAAGCTTGTGTCTTACAATGTGCCGTTAAAGCATAAAAATATGATATGTAAGATACATATAATACATATCCTGTGTATTTTAATGCATACAACATTGAGAAAATGCTAGAATTTCTAGGAGCTGAGCTTGATTAGTAGTGGGACCAATGATTACCCTGCAGTTAAACTCTTAATTAGCATTCAGCATGAAATTTCTAATTTGATATTCATATGCATTCAGAAAATGAATGCCTTATGGAGAAAGGATAATATAAGCAGTGAACTTTGTAGAAGAATGGCCTTTTGGGCATTTACTTTGGATGTGTTGCCCCAAAAGAAAGAAACGAGCTGAATAGTAAACATTATTGTAAGAATCTATTAGGTTGCCAGTTCAGTCTTTTGGCCTGAAGATTATTGCATTAACAAAAGCTTGGTTATCTTATCATCCTGTCTTTCTGTGATAGAACCCCCCCCCCCCCCCCCCCCACACTCCATTGCTTGCTTGTCCAGTATAATTTCTGACAGTTCCCTAGTGCATTAAAGTACACAGAGAATGGACACTGAAACATGTCTCTTGTCATTTTAGCTTTTCATAAGAGATTAATCTGTACTGTTTCATACAATAGATGTGTCCAACATGAAATGAAATATATTTTGTTTTACTAACATCAAGCTGTAAAACTACTATAATACTGTATGTGTATTTAGTTTTCTATTTAAGGAGAAACCTTTTCATTTATTTAGCCTCCACAAGTTGCTGCTGTTAAATTCTTGAAGTATGGTCAGTGCCTCAGGGGAAAATGTCTACAAACAAAAGAAAAAAAAAAACGTTGGGGGGGGGGGGGGGGGGCAAATGGGAGTGTTCTGCTGATAGTTGCCTTACTTTATCCAAATTCTTTTTCTGTGAGTTTTTGTTATCTAGAATTTCCTTGGTGATTCTCAGATGCTGAAGCATGGTCACTGGATATGAGTAATTATATTTAGATGTGTTTTATTGTGGTTTGTCCTTATCACTTTCTTTAAAATCTACACTTCAGTATTTCAGTTAAGGTGGTACAGTTTCTTCCTTTCTTACTCTTTAATTGGGGAATAAGACTGTAAATATGAGATTTAAATGAAAAGCAATGCCTCCACCTTCATAATTCATCAATATATGGCAGCACTGACACACCACACATGTTCACTTGTTCTTTAAAATCTCTTCCTTCACCTCAGTTGGGGGGAGCTGTTTGTGTAAAGAAGCTATTTTGCTATTGCTTGTGAAATGGAAACATGTAGTGAGCACTTGTTGATATAATTTAAGCAATGTGACATGACAAAATTTCTGACTGTTGAAGGAGTCCCTCCAATTGAAATTCACCGCCACATAACAGGTTGTTTTTGCAATGACTGTGTTGATTTGAGCACTGTGTGTTTCTAGGCCAAAAAAATAAAAAGATTGTGGATTGGTAAGTGCTGATTTGTGTGATCAAAAATGGAGTGGACGACCCATGACAGCAACAGATGAGTTTCACAAGAGAAAAGTTGACCAACTTGTAAAAGATGATCGGAAGAACACTCAAAGTGTTACATTGCAACCCTGAAAACTTTAAAAGAATGATTGAGAAGAGTTCAGAAACATAAGAAGGAAATTTTTTTGCAACATAACAATGCAAGGTTTCACACAGCATTTACGTTTCATTTAACCCTAATATAACTTGTAAATAAAGAAGGATTGATTATTCAACCATATATGGAAATAGTCCCATGCACTGGACATTTAACAAGACATTATAAAACCCACTATCTTTTTACCTCCCACTTATACTGCAGCTTCCTTCTCACGGATCTCCCTTTGAAGCATTTTTCTCTCCACTACAACTTAATTATTTACCTTCATCTAAGGTCATTATGGCCATGTAATACTTCTTTTCAAACACAACATTGATTCTCCATCCACTTTAAATTCACCTTTCCTTAATCAAATTTCTCTTATGTACCTACAATTGTATTCACTTTGCAGCTGCTCATTACTTCTGTCTCCCAATGCCCAAACTTATGAAAATTATTAATTCATCAAGTCAAGCCCTTCTCCTCCATCACCAGTTCTTGACTTTACATAATCTAGTTTCCTGTACCATATGACTTGGGTAGACTTCCTGATTTGGCGTTTTATACTTCTGCTCTGTTCGTATTCAAATCTTTCCTATGAAACTCACCATTTTGAGTCTGGTTTTAAATCTTATACTCTGAGGACTGATATTCAAAGCAATTTAAGTGAGCAGGAGCTTCTCCTGCCTGCTTAAATCATTTGTCGCCGCCCAACCACGGATATTCAGCAGCACTAAAGTGGGGAGTGCTGCTGAATATTGCTTCTGACCAGCCCCCCAAAAGTGGGCTAGTCAGAGGTAGGGTTACAATCCAGCTTATAATTGAAAAAGAAAAATGCCTATATTGCGACCCAAATCGGGAGATAGACGTTTATCTCACAAAAACGAATAAATCGGTATAATGGAATGGCGATTTTGGACGTTTTCAACTGCAGTCCATCGCGGAAGCGTACAAAATTGACGGGGGCGTGTCAGAGGCATGGTGAAGGTGGAACTGGGGCATGGTTATCGGCCGAGGAGAGATGGGCGCCTTTCGCCGATAATGGAAAAAAAGTATGCGTTTGTAGCTAGAATTTAGGGCACTTTTCCTGGACCCTGTTTTTTCACAAATAAGGCCCCAAAAAGTGCTCTAAATGACCAGATTACCCCCAGAGGGAATCGGGGATGACCTCCCCTGACTCCCCCAGTGGTCACTAACCCCCTCCCACCACAAAAAATGATGTTTTACAACTTTTTATTTTCACCCTCAAATGTCATACCCACCTCCCTGGCAGCAGTATGCAGGTCCCTGGAGCAGTTGTTAGGGGGTGCAGTGGACTTCAGGCAGGTGGACCCAGGTCCATCCCCCCCTACCTGTTACAATTGTGCTGCTTAATGCTTAGTTGTCCAACCCCCCCAAACCCACTGTACCCACATGTAGGTGCCCCCCTTCACCCCTTAGGGCTATAGTAATGGTGTAGACTTGTGGGCAGTGGGTTTTGGGGGGGATTTGGGGGGCTCAACACACAAGGGAAGGGTGCTATGCACCTGGGAGCTCTTTTACCTTTTTTTTTGTTTTTGTAAAAGTGCCCCCTAGGGTGCCCGGTTGGTGTCCTGGCATATGAGGGGGACCAGTGCACTACGAATCCTGGCCCCTCCCACGAACAAATGCCTTGGATTTATTTGTTTTTGAGCCGGGCGCTTTCATTTTCCATTATCGCTGAAAAACAAAAACGCCCAGCTCACAAATTGTTGAATAAAACAAGGACGTCTATTTTTTTCGAAAATACGGTTCGGTCCGCCCCTTCACGGACCCGTTCTTGGAGATAAACGCCCATGGAGATAGACATTTTTGTTCAATTATGCCCCTCCATATGGCTCCAGAAAAAGGAGGACAGATTGAGCCAGTCTGGGTTTTACTTCCATTGCTCTCAATGGAAGAAAAACCTGGACTGGATCAATGTGTCCTCCTTTTTCTGGAGCCATATGGTAACCCTAGTCAGAGGTGGGCCAAGGGGTGGCATTGTAGAGGAGATAGAGCTTAAGCAGGCGATGACAATATTCAGCCAAGGCTCGCATACGTTAAGCGGGTGAAGTTAGGACAGCTCAAAAATTGTCCTAAATTCACCTGCTTATCTTTATGCAGGCCCGGCTGACTATTGGGCAGGGAACCACATTAAAAAAAAGTTTTCCCCCTCCTGGGCCCCCTGACAACAGCATCCTCAATCAGCAGAATCATCCCACTCCCACCTCCTGGTCAGGATAGAACCCCCTCTGGACCTACCTGACCTCCATGGTGGTCTAGTGGGTTGTTGGGAGCAGGAAAGAACCCCCTTGCTCCTGCCACTAGTGGTAGCTTCTTGAAAATGGTTGCCTCAACCTCTTGCAGCAGCCTTGTAGTACTGCAAGTACCACAATAGGTCATGGCAGCCATTTTAAAGAAGATACCGCTAGAAGCAAGAGCAATGAGTGTTTGCTCCTCCCCCAATGCCCCGCTAGACCACCAGGGAGATCATATATGTCCCAGGGGGGTGGTGGGGGTGGATGGAGCTGCTGACCAAGAGGATCCTTTTTTTTTTCACAAGTCTATTCATTCTACAGCTCTTCAGTATCTCTCCTCTCTTATCTCTCCCTACACCCCACATCTACAAGAACTCAATTCATCAGATAAGTCACTCTTGTCTATACTGTCCCCTCCACTGCCAACTCTAGACTCAGTTCCTTCAAATTTTGCTGTGCGATATGTCTGGAGTTGACTTCCTGAGTTGGTGCATCATGCTCTGTCCTTAGCTGTATTCAAATCTGGACTAAACGTTGAGCTTTTTGAGGTGCCTTTTAATTCTTAACCCATTATCAACCTGTTCAATATACATTTTGTTTTAATCATTCCCAAAATAAATGTACTCCATAGTCTCTTATTTGATCCTTAACGCAATACAATTTGTAATTCTATTACCCGGAAATGGCAACAGCCATTACGGCAAATGTAAGCCACATTGAGCCTGCAAATAGGTGGGAAAATGTGGGATACAAATGCTACAAATAAATAAAATAAATAAATAAATCTTTCTGTATCTGTATTGAATAGATTGTAAGCTCTGTCAAGCAGGGACTATCACTTACATGTTTGAGTACAGTGCTGTGTATGTTTTTGTACTGCCATAGAAGTGATCAGAGATAGCAGTAGTAGTCATAGTACTGTGGTAAAATGGCATATTTAATTGCAGTTTAGAAACTTTCCCCAGGTGATCGGTAGGGATGGAGATGGGGGTGGGGAGAGGGGAGGGAGTTGAGTAATGTGCAAATACATATCTATATGTAACCCACTGACCAAAAATGTTCCAAAAGGGGGGTGGGTATGTGACTTATTTGTACCACAAGATAGTATTACGAGACTGGAGGGTGAGCCCTTGGACTGCCATTGGACACATAACTGGAAAACCAGGCTGACAGCTGACGAGTCACTGAGGTGGCATATGGAAGGCTGGATGGAAAGCAACCACGGGGAATCAGGCGGACTCAGCAGGAACTAGAACTGGAGACAATATGGCCTTGGCTGGAACTGGAGCAGGAACAGTAGTGCTCATGGGGCTAGGCAACACACAGTTAGGCAAGGCTGGCAAACTTTGCGAAAGAAATGAAGGGAGAGCTGGCTGTCTTAAATAGTCAAAAATACTGATATCATCATTGGGTGCTGGGAGCAGCTGGCCCCTAGAAAAATCACATGGGGATGCACATGCCTACCTAGGGAACCAGCCACCATGAAGGCATCCTGCAGTGTGGAAGATCCGTCCACGAGGCTTGTGACCGAGGGAACCTGGATCCGGAATGGCCACGCGGTACACTCTCGGTCCCCACTGATGCACAAGTAACAGGGCCATGGCACAGTAATGACCAAAAAATAGAGGAATATCAACTGCATGATACTGCAAAATTTCAGCCTGAGGTATGGACAAATTACGTCTTAAATAAAAAGTAATTAACCCCAGAAATCACATACCCCACTTTAGGTATCTGCAATTTTAATGGTGTAGAACATGAAACTCAGCATTAATTGGCTAAATTCTTATAATAAGTATGAACACTAAACAATATGAACAATAATTTTTATGTACTAAGCTCTCATAAATATTTATTATAACATCAAAGGAAAAGACTTCAGAAACCTTTTAGCTGGTCGACGTCAAAAACGCAACCGGTACTTTGTTCAGACATTTCTTCATTCATTTCCAAGGATCATGACAGGGCGTCTGCCTTATTATTATTCTCCGCTAGTCAAAAACGCAGTTGGAAATCAAAATGTGAAAAAAACAAGGACCATCGGGCTTGTCACTAGTTAAGCCAATGTGACTGTTGAAGATATAATAGATTCTTATGGTAGATCAGTACAATAAAGGGGAATTTGGTCCCCTTGAGAAAGTGGCACCACTCCTCCAGCGCCAATTTTACAGCCAAAAGTACCTGGTCTCCTATTGTATAGTTTCTCTCAGCTGGGGAAAATGTCTATGAGAAGAAAGCACAAGGAAACATTTTCCTGCAGGAATGGGTCTGGGATAGAATGGCCCTCGATCTAATGGCTGAAGCATCTACTTTGACATAGAACCTTTTCCCAGGATCAGGGTGTTGAAGGATCAGAGTGGTCGAAGAGGCCTGCATCAGATGGTAAAATGCGGCTACAGCTTCAGGTGGCCACTCCTGGGGATTTATCTCCTTCCAGGTGAGAGCCATCAGACATGTTGCAATAGCAGAGTAATTCAGGATGAACTGCTGGTAATAGTTTGTGAAGCCCAGTCAAGGTCAGTCAAGAATAGCAGGCAGCTTGGCCAGGTCAATTCGTAGCACCTGATCAGAGATGATGTACCCCCAAGAGGGTAATTTGGAACATTCAAATACACATTTTTCCAATTTGGCGAATAGTCAGTTCAGGCGCAGATGGTGGAGCACCATCTTGACATGCTGCATATGCTGTTCCAATGAACAGGAGAAGATCGGGATGAGGTTATACATTCCTCATAGTCTAATTTGGTGAAGACACAGGTGCCCTGGAGTTGGTCAAAGAGTTCATAGATGAGTGATAGGGATATTTGTTCTTCATGGTAATAGCGTTTAAGCTCCTGTAGTCAATGCATGGCTGCAGCCTTCCATCCTTCTTGCTTATGAAAAAGAATCCTGCCCTAGCACCATAGCCAGATTCCCAACCACAGCAGACAAGTCACTTCTGGAGTTGAAGGAGAAGAGGCAACGCTAGAGCTTGGCACAGCAGGTAGCTAGGAGACAAGGCTGAAGCTTGGCATGGCAGGGACCAGCAGACAAGCAGAACTTGGCAAGCTGGACTTGATAAAGCAGGAACCAGGAGACAAGCGGACTTGGCAAGCAGGCAGCAGGAGACAAGTGGAACTTGGCAAGCAAGAACCAGTTGTGATGGAACTCTAGGTGGGGCTGGGCTTGCCTAAATGCTCCCAGACCCACGATGTCACTCTGCCATGCCCCTCTATAGGGCATGGAAAGATGCCATCTCACAAGCTGCTCCAAGGGGTAAGTACGGCGAGGGTTGGTGCCGGGGTCACAGCAATGCTGTGACAACACTTCTTCAAAGGAGGGCCCTTCCTCCCCCAAATGATCCTCTCAGTGGTTTGAAATGGCATATGGCATTTCAAATAGAAAGTTTGGGATCCCTTTCTTACATTAAAAAATAATAGTAATAATACAAATATTGATTATTATTCTATTTTGTTAATGCTTTCTTACAAGGTACATCAGCAAACTGAGTAAAGTGTAATATAATTAGCAAAATTCTGTGCACAAAATGTGCTGTGAATATATTCAAAATTATTCAGTTCAATTAATTTTAAATTAGACTTTATAGTTCTGCTGAATAAAAATCAAAACCATTTACAACCCCAACATAGAAATCCATTACATAGATAAATGTTTTTATTATCTTTTACTGTTTATTATTCCTCTTAAGGGATTCATTAGTTGAACATACCTTTCAAAACATAATCTATGGCTTAATTAAACTTCACAAATATACAATTTGAATCAAAATACTGAGGGACAAGTTATTGCTTTGGTCTTCCTTTCATAGAAGGCCTGTAATGAATTTGTGGTTGAACCATAATCAACTTACATGCCACCAAAATGTAGTTTCCAGATGATACTTATGTCACTGAATTTCATGTCAAAGCTCATCAGTCATCATTGCCACACAGTCTTTTATGGGGGGAAATAAGATTCATCATCTACTGAGTGAATTTCACAGTTTGTAGAAAAGACACATATCACTGGGGATGTGTGAAATTGTAATCAGAAATGTTTTCAAGGAAAAAGGTAAACTGACTGTACTAATTAACATGCTCTTTGTAAGGTCCAAGGACATAGTAACTATTTGAGTACTTCAGTTCTGTCCTCTTTTTAAGATGTAGTTATTTAGTATAGTATCCTGATGAATCTATTGCTCAAAGTTCAGGATTAGGTACAGTGTTATCTAGTCATTTACAATAATTTTTCATTTATTTATATCAAGAGCAATATTCAGCAAAGTGACTGGATTTTCAACCTGCCTATCAATATAAGTTGGCCCACTGAATATGCGATCCTAAGCTTAAAAAAAGAAGTTATCCATATAGTGTTATTTATCTATTTATGATGGTATTTCTACCCCACATTTTCCCAACAAAGCTCAGGTTCAATGAGGTTTACATAACAAATTAAGGGCCCTGTTTCCTAAGGTGTATTAGAATTTTTAGCGCGCCTACACTTAGCATGCATGCTAACCATGTAGGCACCTAAAGGGATATTGTAGGTATGTACACAGTTAACGCGCGTTAAAAATGTTAACGCACCTATAATGCTGCTTAGTAAACAGGGCCCTAAGAAGAAGCATTACATGACAATATTAATACAAGAATACAACTAATTAAAAAAATTCTTAAAGAAGTGGGCTTTAAGTAATCTTCTAAATGACATATAATCAACTGAGTGTCTGATATACCTGGGTAATGAGTTCCAGAGTTTGGTACTTTGGTAAGAAAAATTAGCATTATGGATAGTTTTGTAGGCTAATGCGTATGGTTACTAAGCAGTGCTTTGGGCGGGTTAGCGTTTTTAACGTGCATAAATGGTTTACATGTGTTAAACGCTAACATACCCGTAGAAATGTATAGGTACGTTAGCATTTAATGCACCTTAAATTTACAGGCACGTTAAAAATGCTAACGCACCTTAGTAAACATACCCCTACTTTTTACAATTTGGGAAATATAACATGAGATATTCTCTAGATGATGAGGTGGCATTTTGTGGTGATAGCTTAATCAGATCTATCATATAAGATGGTAAGATACCATAAAGAATCTGATGAACAAGAACACAGAGCTTAAATGAAAATCTTTCATTGATAGGTAACCAATGTTGATCCTTTAGAAGAGGAGATGTTTTAATGTAGCATGGCGATCTATGTATAAGGCAGGCAGCTGTGCTTTGTACAATTAGTAGTTTTCTTAGAAAACTTCATTTTATACTTGCATAAATTGAATTGCAAAAGTCTAGTTTAGTTAAGACTAATGACTGAACTAAAGTGCGAAAGACTGATCTTGAAAAGAATGGTCTTTAATCTTTTAAGTTTCCACAATGAATTAAAGACGTTTAAAACTACTTTGGAAATTTGGCAATCAAAAGAAAGAAATTGATCAATTATGATCCCCAAGATTTTCATTGTTGAATACAAAGAATAAGTAGCATAATCAGTCTTAAAAATTTGAGATGGTTATTGGGTGATAAGGTCTAGTTACTATCATAAATTTTGTTTTATCAGTATTAAGTTTCAATTTGAAATTAAGAGCCCAGGATTCCATTAAATTGATACCTACTTTGATTTTGTTTGCAATCTCATATAATTCTTTGATGAATGGGATATAAATTGTACATCATCAGCATATATGAATGCTAAAAACCTGTTTGATTCTAGCCATGACCTCTCCTGCTCACTTAAATTACACCGAATATCAATCCTTTTTTCTTTAATTTTGAGGTAGTTTTAAACATCAAAGAAATAAGCACAAGAACTCCCTCAATCACTCCTCCAGCTCCAAGTACAGATGTGCCCTGACCTCTCCAAGCAATAATCCAACCCTTAGATCCAAGCCCTCCTACAAGGATCCAAACCTAATTTTCCCCCACCTCTTTCCCTCCCTTAATGACTTGTCCAGGGGTATCTAGTGGAAGTCTAGTGGATGGGGTGGGAACAATCCCCCTCTGTTCCCACCCCATAGCCACAATTTTGAGCCTAGGGGCAATGGTCCCTTGTGGTAGTCTTGTGATACTACCTCATTCAATCTGCCATTTAAAAGAGTGATTGTCCTAACTGACCCCTTGCAGTAGCACCACATGTGTACTACTAGCGGTCATAGCAGCCATTTTGAACCTGGCACCTGAGATGGAAGAGTGGCAAGGGATTGCTCCTGTTCTTACATCCTAGACAACAGAAAACCTCTGGTAAATATTGTGGGGTCTTTGGGGGAGGGAGTGAAGGTGATCTGCCTATGGAGGGGGATCTGAAGTGGTGTTGTCTTTTGAGGTCACGGTGTGGAACTGTTTGATGCCAGGATGATTATGGGGTTATCCTTATAGTCTATGGGGCTGTGGTTCTTACTGCTGGTACTACAGTTGTACCTATTGCCTCCTCTAGAGAAAGCATTGTACTAATTGGTAGCCATGACACCATACTGTTAGTTACCATGTGCTAACTGCAAGATTATCTATATCTCAATTCCACTCATGACCCACCCCAACATGTGCTGGTTACTGCATACTAATTGTTGGCATGGGTCCTTGCTAACAACCATACTAACAGTTTAGTGCAGTTTAATAAATATATACCTGAGGAGGAAACTTACCAATGTAGGCTACCGTTAAAATATGTTATTTTACTGTTAATCCACATTATTAGTAACTAGGTCTCATTGTATTAAATAGGACCTGTGGTAAAGTAGTATGAGTTAGTGGTAAAACAGTTCTTCTTAATGGTAGACCACATTGATAATTTCACCCTTCAGTCTCTTATGCATGATGTATTGATAAGGTGAATTTACTGATATCAACACACATAATAAAATATATTTTATATTAATTTACTGTTCATTCTTAATTACAGATAAAAATGTTTGGCAATGCTAAATGGAAAGAAGAATTTAATTGTGATTTGTGCCTGCTAGAACTTAGCTAATGAAGGGAAATGATATCTATTGCATTTTTATAAAGATGTTTTTATAGAAAGAGTATTTTAATTTTAAATGGTCTTACTTTTAAGTCTTGCATAAAATATCCTTTCAGTGATAGCAAGTTGCCAAACTCAAGAACAGTTAATCAGATAGTTATATGATTTGGCAATAGTCTAATGATTTCATGCCTGGTAAAAATCAACAATGTGACTGTGCAAAAGATTTGCCGGGGTAACTTTGGGAGCAGTGGATCAGTCAGGAAGAGAACCCAGCCACCCTTTCCCTGTGGATATAAAATAAAGTGTGACAATATTGTACTAATCTTCAACAGTGTTGCCACAACTGCTCCCAATATCTTTCTTTAATTATTCAGTCCCCCATCCACACTGTTCCTCCCATCAGCCAGAGAAGTGCTTAAACACATCATCATCCACCACTGGCCCAACTCTTGCAATAAAATCCATAAGTCAGGCAGCTCTTGTCTTGCGATTTCAGCCCAGAAGCCAAAAATGATGTGCTTAAACTCTTCTCCAACTGACATGGTTGAATTAGATTAAATAATGTGAAGAACAATGACAGGAGGCAGCATAGCAACACTGCTAATAGTAAGTATAGTGTTACCATGCTCTCAAGTTTCAAGTTTTATTCTTTTATTCAGGATTTACTACCCTGCCCATCAAAAAGCATGTCTGGGCGTCTTATAATCTAACAATTGACAGAAAAGAAAGATAGATTAGAAAGAGGAAGGAAGGGGAGGGGAGGAACTACAATTTTGATAGGACAGAGAAAGAGGGGATGTAGAAGGGAGGGGTATTGTCTGGTCAGTTCAGTCTGACAGGCTAGCACACATGGACTCAAGAACGGGCTCAAGAAAAAGCATCAATTTAAAGGAATGTTTTAAGTTCTGATTTAAAAGTCTAGATTGATGTGTAATGTCGGAGAGATATAGATAATTTATTCCAGTGATCATTGCTTTTCTAGTATGTTGATGGATGATTTCTGGGAATGATGGCACAATTAGAAGGTTATAAAATCAGGAACAGAGAGTTCTAGAATTAGTATAAGGAATAAGCATACGTGAAAGGTATGGTGGTTCCCCTGACTGATTATTGACTAGTAGCAAGGTTTTGTAAATGATATAGTGAGACAGAGGAAGCCAGTTAGCTGATTTTAAGAGGGGGGTGACTAGGCAAGAGGCAGGGGAGGAGGAAGAGGAGGGTCACCCCAATTATGATGGCCCTGCATTTGACATTGGTTAACATTTCTCCAGACAACAACTTGTCGAAAGTAAGCTAATCAAATATGGAAGACAAGTCAGAAAACACTGATTCCGGGCTGTTAAGTTGAAGTTATACAATTAAGACTGATAGGAAAACCTGATGTCTTAACAAGTATATACAACAGTACTGATTTAACTGGATAATGTTTCGAATAACTTTAACTGGATAAACTGTGGTTGAAAATTTTCCTCAGCTCAACTTTCCTTGCATATCCTGTTTTGCATCCACAATGTAAAATGGAATTTGTAACTTCAAAAATAAAATAGGTATGGTTTCAAAATTAAAGTTATAGGTAGTCAATAGAGACAATGTAATAATCTCAATTTTCCAGAGAAACCTATCCCATTTGAAATCAATTTTATACATAGCACTGTTTCAACATATGTGCATGAAACAATTTATAGCAGAAACTAACTGAATATTACTCCTGCAACTTAGAATCTTGCTTATAATGTAGAATACATGCAGCAGGTGGGATTTATTGGATCATGATTAAACTTCAGTTGATTAAGTTCCCAATAAATCAGGGAAATATAAGAAAGTCCATATTGTCCTGTCCTTTAGCTGCAATACAGTAAACCCCTCCCACCAAAGAATTCTCAGAATGTAAGCCTGACACCTGTGGTGAGCTAGTTAATAATCTAAAAACAGTCTGTAAATATGCAATTAATGTAAATTAAATAAAGGTAATGGTTGTGGATTGTCATTTTTTTCTGCTCATCTCTTCTTTTAAGATATATTAGGCAAACATTTAATAATAATAAAAGTTTATTTATAACCCGCTGTATCTAAAACAATCTAAGTAGGAACAAAAAATTCATACATAATAAAATCCAATTTAATATAAATAACTAATGATAAAACAAAATCATACATTACTACAACAATGAAAGTAGAAACATAACATCAATCACTGTTATAAAGCAAAACATTATTGTTCATCTAATAATCCATATGCACAAATACAAGTTATTGATATAATATTCTATTTCAGATATTAAAGCACATATAGTATGTAGTCAGCATCAGGCATTACATACCTGTGTGTTGTTTTTAAAATTCATAGCCAGCAACTGGATGCACTTTTTTTCCGTATAAGTCAATACACAGCCAAAATATGTCCATTTAAGTTGAGGAGGGGTCAGGAGAAAGGCCACATGGTAAGAGAACAGTGGCAATATTCAGCATGATCTAGATAATGTTATCCATATAAGCGGACTGCAAATAGTAGTCATAATAATAATAATAATAATAGTAGTAGTAGTAGTAGCAGTAGACATTTGCCCACCAGGATACAAAATTCTTCATCTCCCCAGAACTAAGATAAAGGGAGAAGGCATAGCCACCATCTACAAGTCATTCTTTGATGTAAAAATTATACAAAAATTGCAAACTCCCCAACAGGAAATTTCAACCTTCTCTATGAAAGATTCTTCTTTATCAAGGTCAATTCAAATATTATTAGTATATCAGCCCCCTGGAAGTTGGGAGCAAGTGGAAGCAGTGTTCAATGAGTTCATTGCAACTGCTTGTGTCAATAATAACGACATTTTGTTGATTGGAGATGTCAGCCTTCACTTTGACAATCCTAATAATCCTAATACCATGCAATTTCTTGACTTTCTTCAATCGTGGCAATCCTCAATCTTCAATGGACAGTCTTCTCATGTCAAAGGTCATCAATTGGATATATTAGCAACCAAATTTGGAGATTCATTTAATTTGTCCATGTTTAATCCACAATGGTTACCGATTCCTTTGTCAGATCATAGCTGCCTCACATTTACGTTACATTGGATGGAAGCTATATTTAATCTTAAAACAAGAAAAGATTCTCACATCTTTCAAACCAGAGGTAAATTGACCCTATAAACTTTTGGTCAAATGAGCAATTTAGTCAACTATTTTCCTCTCCTCCATTCATTCACTTTATTCAAAAATGGAATGACACCTGCAGACTAGTTCTAGACAAGATAGCACTGATCAAAACCAAATCCAGACCTAATCCAAGATTATCTCACTGGTACAATGTAGATCTCTTAGAAATGTAATGAAAATGCAGAAGAAATGAAAGAATTTGGTCCAAAACTAAAACTAATGATGGAAACAGCTCCTAAGAGAATACAAACATATTGCTTCCAAAGCTAAAATTACTTATTATTCTAAGGGCGCTGTTTACTAAGGCATGCTATCATTTTTAGCACACACTAAAAATGATAGCACACCTACAATGTGGCTTAGTAAACAGGGCCCTAAATTCATAGGTGAAACAACATATAACCCTATAAAACTAAATGCTTTTGTTAATTCATTGCTGAATACTCAACAGGTAACCTCCATAAATGAATCTGTTCCTTCAGCAGACCAATTGACCTATTATTTTGATCAGAAAATAACTAAAATAAAACAAGAATTGGAAAAACTCTTCCATCTCATTAGAGCAATTCCTTAATTTACAAAATCAATCACCCTTTTGCTCATTTATGAATAGAATTTGGTCGACATTTCAAATGATCACATTGGACCAAGTCAATCATTTCCTTCGCAAATATATCAAACCACAATGCTTGCTTGACTCCTGTCCTAATTATCTCTTGAAACCAGCCCTTAAGGATTTAATTGATCACCTACATTCAAGTCTAACTTTAATGTTATCTCAGGGTATATTCCCTACTTGCAACGGTAGCATAACTCCGATTCTGAAAAATAGTCAAATTAGTATTAGTATTGTTTCCAACTACAGAC
The DNA here is from genome assembly GCF_901765095.1 of Microcaecilia unicolor. NCBI lineage: Eukaryota > Metazoa > Chordata > Amphibia > Gymnophiona > Siphonopidae > Microcaecilia > Microcaecilia unicolor. The sequence continues at coordinate 238,463,579 of NC_044037.1, forward strand.
CAGTGGCCTCAATACCTCCATTAGTCAAAGTTTGGAGGGGCTAATATTGGCAGATTTAAGTGCCAATATTAGCCCCTCTCCTGCTCACTTAAATCCATTGTTTGTATTCAACAATGGATTTAAGTGAGCAGGAGAGGGGCTAACATTATCAATCTTAAAATTTGAGATGGTTATTGGGTGATAAGGTCTAGTTACTATCATAAATTTTGTTTTATCAGTATTAAGTTTTAATTTGAAATTAAGAGCCCAGGATTCCATTAAATCGATACCTACTTTGATTTTGTTTGCAAGCTCATATAATTCTTTGATGAATGGGATATAAATTGGGCCAGCTGCCAATGTTCAATGGCACTTAATCGGGCAGTGCCTTTGAATATCATCACTACACTATCCCCTGGATTCTATATACCATACTCAAATTTCCATGCCCAACTTTGTACGCACATCCAAGATGCACATGCAAATAAATTGACTACCATGCTCGGAAACCTCAATAATTGGGTGCTAACAACCAATTATTGATGCTAATTAGCAGTCTTAACAATTTGCACGTGCATCTCACTGCATGCTATTCTATAAAGCACCCTGCCTAACTTCAATCATGCATATCTGAAAAGAGGTGGCGTGCCCAGGAACATTCACAAAAGTTGCATTTGGATTTACATAATTCACCCTAGCGTGCCTACGTTAGGCACCAGCATTTACACCTGCCTAAACTTAGGCACACTTCAGGTGAATTCTGTAAATCCGCACGCAACTATGGCACCCAAAAGTTAAGTGCCAAATGCTATTCTATAAAGGCCATTCTCCCTTTATAGAATAGTGCTATATTTGTGTTGTGCTGAATTTTCAGCACCATTTATTGAATTCCTTCCTATCTGGGTAGTGCCAGGGCAGTCTGGGATTGAGTTGTGTGGAGGAGCCAGCACTTATGCAGGCATGGGCCATATTCAATGACAGTGTCTGCGTAACTAAGCAGTCAGATAGAACCACACAAAGGGCTTTCCTATCTTTGTTTGCTTAGATATGTGAATGCTGGCATTGAATATTGGCATCCACTTAGCAAATGTGTCACATCCTCCCTCTTCTCAATCCCTTGACAATGCTTCAATTACAATTCTACCACCCTTCCTATCTCCAACCCAACCTTCCTCTACCACCAGACACCCACCACCCATGGGAATCACCCAGAGCTGATTCCTGATGTAGGGGCTGGGGCAGTAGTAGTACTTTCTGCTCCCACCCTGTCTGGCTTATTTCAAAAATGGTGGCAACAACAATACCTAGTGGGTCTATTTTTGTCATGGTTTCACAACCCAGTCCTTGGGGAACTCCAAGCCAGTATGGTTTTCAAGATATCTGCAATGAATATGCATTAGATATATTTGCATGAATTGCCTCCATTGTATGCAAATACATCTCATGCATATTCATTGAGAATATCTTGAAAACCAGACTGGCTTGGGGGATCTCCAAAGGCTGGACTGTAATTCAGAGAAATATAGTTGGTGACTCCAATAAAAGACTGTTGCTGTTGTTTTTTTTTTTAATAGAATTTTATAATACATAATATTCAATCTTGAATAATAATACACAATATATGCAAATCTTCATCATGAATAAAGTAGAAAAAATATAGAAATAAATTCACAAATATCGACCACAAAATCAAGGTAATCTGATCCAAGAAACAAGAAAAATATATATATTATTCTAACCCTAATAGCTAGATTTATCCTCATACCTAATAAACCAAACGCTGCGCCAAGCTCTGGCGGTTTACTCCAAGATGCTATACAGTGTTACATTCAGGTCTAAACTTTCACGTTTATATCCTCTCTACTTTTTAGAAAACCCTCCAATTGTTTGGGTTCAAAAAACTGATACTGTTTTGCTTGCAATAATATCCTACAAACACAAGGAAATTTCAACAAAAAATTTGCTCCAAGGGCTAAAACTCTTGGACGCAATACAAGAAATAGTTTACATCTTTTTTGGGTTTCCCTAGACAAGTCTGGGAAAACCCTAACTTTTGAACCCAAGAATAAAGAATTCAAATGTCTCAAAGACAACCTGAGTACTGCGTCTCTATCTAACTCCAAGGCAAATGTTACCAGCAAAGTGGTTCTTTGTATGTAACCACTTCTAATGATGATTCCAGGAATGCCGTCAAGTTCATTGAATCCTGAGGGTTCAAATTTTCTGGTATTTTACCAGTAAATTGAAGATAATATGCTCTTGTAATAGGTGGCAATGAAGTGTCGGGCATCCCCAAAATCACCACCAAATATTTCTTAACCATTTGTACAGGAGAGATTAAAGGTGATTTTGGAAAATTTATAATACGTAGGTTAAGTCTCTTGGACTGATTTTCCAAATATTCCATGCATCTAGAAGCAAAGTTTCTTTCTTTAATCAGCGATTGTTCCACCAGTTCCATTTTCTCAAGTTTAACAGAAAGACTTTTTACTTCAGCAGTATGGATATCATTAATTTGCAATTGTTTTAGTGCAGTCTCAGCCAAAACCTTAATGGTTTCAGAATTTTTTTAAATCACTGATTGCAAAGTTGAGAGGGTCGTGAAGTTCAGATCCCAAAGTGACTCTAAAGTCACTACAGCAGGTTTTCCAAAATTCCCCTCAAAAACCGGGATAGGTGCTTTAATCGCTTGTTCCAGGATACTCACAGCTGAGGAGACCACAACAGGAGCTGCACTTTTCTCTGTTATATTCAAGCGTTCAGCTGTTGAACCGGCTGCAGGCGGGTTCCCTCCCTGTACGCTCCCTGCACCTCCAGGAGTTGAAGCGCCAGGACTCCCCTGAAGACTCTCGCTTCCTGGTTGGGGGGGGCGCTGCACGAAAAACAGGGCTCAAAGAAGCCCTGTCGACACTGTCGGTCAGCTCCAATGAGCTGACTCCAGCAGCAGTAGTAGAAAACATCGCCGAGCCAGATGCAATTCTGAACTGCTCGAGCGTCGGCTGTTGGAGCAGAGGTTTCCCGCCAGGGAGAGAGGGAGTCTCCCTGACTTTCCCTCGCCTCTTACCCATCTATCCGACAGGTAAGAACGCTCTTTCAGGATCCGCTAGAGCCCGTCTCAAAACGCGTCTGTTAGCATCAGTCACACAGTCGCCATCTTGGATCAAGTCCTGTTGCTGTTTTTATTCTGAAGTTGCTTTGAACACCAATGTGGCAAGCACAAGTACTCCCTCAATCTCCCCTTCAAATTCCATGTCCAAATGAGCAGTTAGCTAACAGTTGGGTAACTGGAGAGTTGGATCGATTGAGAGCACTAGATGTAGCATATTTAGATTTGACACGGTTAGACATTAACAACTATTAAATAAACTGAGTGTCCTCATTATGGGTCATACAGTGACTAACTTGCTTAGAGGAACTGGTTGAGTGGAACGTGACAGAGGGTAGTGGTAAATGAAGCTCATTCTGAGGAAAAGAATGTTACCAGTGTTGTGTCGCAAGGTTCAGTTCTTGGACTGGTTCTTTTTAATATTTTTGTAAATAATATTGTTGAAGGGCTGTCTGGTAAGGCTTTTCTCTTTGTATATGATACCGAAATCTGCAATAGGGTAGACATCCCTGATGGTGTTGATAACATGAGTAAGGACCTAATGAAGTTTGAAGAATGTCTGGAATTTAGAAGCTAAGATTTCATCACTAAGCACAGTATACCATATAATAATAATTCTAGATCTAATCATATATCAAATGTTGGTAATATATTAAATAAACATCTACTTTGAATGAGGCTGTGAATTTACTTGATTATTTATTGCCTCAACTGAGATGGCCTAGCACATACAATATCAATTCATTATCAATTCAGACACATACAATACCTAGGTTAGGTCATAATGTGTAGTTCAATCATCAACACTTTCTCTAATTAGCCTTGACCAATCATTCGAATTATATACCAGCAAGTATAAAAAGTCCTTTGCCTAGGTATAATATACAGTCACTTTTGAATGCTCCTAGGGTCCATATAGGTTTCCCACTTATTTCAAATCGCCATCCTCAACAGAGTGTGTCCAAAAACAAAAAACAATCCTCAAGGTGTCGTCTCTCTTCATTTTACGGCCCCAGCCATTCCACAAACATTTCCTGTAAACCTGTGGACCAGTGGCTTCCTTCTTTTGTAGTCTCGAGGCGTTCTGCTCGCTACGAGGGTGTTTCTTGTTCTATTTAGATTTTCAGAGGCAAGGCTATAATTAGATAATTTTTGTGACTCTCATGTGGAGTCTCTGATGGCATTTGACTTGTTCAGCACTTTATACTGTCCTCACAGGATTCACCTAGTTTGCTGGCTTATCCTCCTTTCACCAGGTCTCAGAGATGCCTATTATATCTAACATTTCATTTAGTGCAATGTATTCTAACTCTCCCATCTTATTTCTTAGGCTTCTGGTATTCCTCCATTATTCTTCTACTCTAGGTGGAAAATACTGCTGCCTACAAATAACATGGCAGAAATAGATGTTATTTCAATGCACATAATGTCATTCTACCTTAAAAGACCTAGTGCAGATTTATCCCAGTTTAGTAGGATGGTTATACAGCAGACAAAAGACATACCGGCAATGGAAAGACAAGATGTGCCACTTAAATTAAATAGGAAGTGAATTGGCCAGCTAGTTGGCATGTCTGCCATGACAAATCATGGACAACATGTCTCCAAACTACAAACATATTTGTTTTCTGTTGCCGATAGATTCATCACTGCCCAGGCAAAACAGGCAAAATACATTAGTGTCATGGTAAACTGATAAGGAGAAGTGCCTCAATCTACCATCCTCAATGGCAAAAGTCTTAGGGTTTTATTGATCTATGTTACATAAATCTTGTTTTCTGTCTGCAGAAGTGAATCAAGAATGACCCTTAAGGTTAACAAACATTGTAATGTCTTCCAGCTGGGGCAGATGCCTAGGTACTCCATGCATTGTATTTGGCTAAGTCCCATCTTGTCATTTTACTGCCAGGGAGCTTAATTAATTGCTGGCAATCATAAGGCAGTCTGAGTAAAGTAAGGAATTCTTTCAATCATTATCTTTTTTTTTAAGCCTTAATAAGCACTCAAAGCCATGTAGCAGAAAACAATCAACACTGAATTAGTCAGCAGGAGTCCTTAGTTGGGTTGAAACTTTATATAATTGACAAGTCCTAGCCAGGAACAGATCTGATTAAACCAATGTGATTTCTTTCAGTAAACTTTTAGAAAAGAGATTTTCCTGCTTCTGTATATGCCTAAAATTTCCTTTAAAAGCCGCACTAGCAATTCTGGTGAGTCAAATGCGATGAAGCCTGTAGGAACTGAATGGGCTTCCTTGCATTTGCCATGCGGGAATCGCTAACACAGCTTTGTAAAAGGAGCCCTACATGCTTTAGTATGTGTTTCATATTACTTTCTCTGATAAACAATTTACCCTTCCTGCCATTTGTTGTTAGTAAGGTGGAGATTTAAAATGATGACTACTTTATCCTTCTGTACATAAGTACTGTAGCAATAAAAGAGATGAGAAGACATTGGAGTACATTGCAAATTTTGCATAATTACATTTATAAAACTAATATCCAGCGTACCTGAATGTAACTCACCTGGAGCAACTACTGGAAAAGGTGTGAGCAAAATCTAAATAAATAAATAATATTGAATTATAAATTGCAGTAGGTTATTTTGCATTTATTTCAATCTATAATCTCTTCCCTAGTTATTCCTTAGCCCATCATTTCCAATAAGTGTGTTTTTCACAAATGCGTACCCATGTTACAGAAATTAACCAGTAATTCTTTTTCTATCTGATATGACTGTATAATGTCATCTTATTCAGCGAAATCTAGGTCTAATTTTTCTACTGAATGATAAACTTTACTCTTTAAATGGAAAGGCGCTAATGCTTGGCATTGCAGACAACTCCATAAGACTTATGACATGCACTTATGCCCTTCTTGTCATAACCTTAAGTCAAATTATAGGGTTGAACTTGGCATAGATTATTAAAGCTAAAAGGCTGTAGCTGCTCAGGGAGTACTCTCAGCTTCCATTACGTCATAGATGACAAAATGAAGACAAGAGATGAGACTAATGGAGCTTTTTTTTCCCCCTCTTTTGTCCTAAAGAGGTTAAGTTAGTTTTCAACATTTTATATGTATGTCATTCTTGATATAAAAGCAGAATTTCTTATAGAAAACAATGTTAGTAAATGCCTGCGATGCTACTCGTCACCTGATCAAAAGCCAATGTTGAAAAACAGTTCTAATGACTGTCTCTTATGCATCAGTGCACCTAGTAATGAGCTGCCAGGAAAGGCTTTGCAAAGCTTTGCTAAGATAGAGCGGGAATGTGTGAAGCCAGAGATGTAACTTCCCTGCTGTGATCCCTGCCTTTCTACTAACAGGGAGCCTCTACCCTGGGCTACTAATGAGCAATCTGTATATAGTGTCCAAGCCGATGCAGGCTGTGGACAATCCACCAGTCTGCTTTCAAATACAGTGTATGATACACTAAGGCACTCTCTTGTAGCTTTCTTTAAATAATTTAGATATTTATTGATTTTATTTTTTTGCATTTTTTTATCTGTGCCTTCACATCAGTTATTTTCAGCATCCATCATTCTACCTGTATAATACGAATGGACAGGCTTAAGGTTTTATTTTGTGAAACGACATTTGGATGGTTGCTTTGTAACAATATAACATTATTTCAGCTGTAAGAAAAGGAAAAGGGAAGTGTCAGAGATGATGGTTTACAACATTCAAAGGTTAAAATTAATAGCTTCCCAGTCGCCGCTTCCCCTGTCCCTCACCAGCAGCTTGCTTGAAATAAAAGCATAGTAACATCTGCTTTGACACTTAAATATAGTAAAGGACAAAAATATACTGGACACCTTTATTATAGATGGATGCTAGTAGGGTATCAGTAAAATGATTTATTTAACTTGAAATGGTTATTGCAAGATATACCAATTTCATGTTCAAGCGACTTGAATCACAAGCTTTAATAATGTCATGACAAATTTGAGAATTCAAATGATTAACTTTCTATGTTAGCTCATAATTTTCCTTGAAAACAGATAAAATAATATATACTTTCACTAACAGTTTTTTTTTACACATAGTAAACATTATATTATTTAGCAAATACAAAAAATCTGGCCTGGTAAATTTAGACTTCAGAGAAAAATGCATGGAAGCTGTGTAGAAGCATACAGTTTTCTTCCATCTTAATTCAAATCATGATGGGGTACTATTATACAAGAGAACATATGAAAAATTTCTTAACTGCATCTGCTTTATACCTATTTATAAAGACAACATGTGATTTTGTCAGAACATGCACTTGTATGTTCATTTTGACCTGTGCAATGTAATAGTAACCATTTTCCATGCAAAATATGCGGTAGATGTGGAAAATGTATTCACACATAGGGCCCCTTTTACCAAGCTGTGGCAAAAGAATGTGCACTGAGGCCCCCTTTTACCACAGTGGGTAAAAGGTAGGTCTTTTTTTTTTTTTAAAGAAATGGCTGTGCAGCAAGTGAAGCACTTGCCGTGCGGCTATTTAGGGGGTGAGCCTTACCGCCACCCACTGAGGTGGCGGTAAGGACTCCTGTGCTAACCCAGCGGTAATTACCGCCAGGCACACATCAGCGCTAGAAAAATAAATATATTTTTGTAGCCCCTGATATGATGGTGCATTGGGGGTGGGAACTACCGCCGGGCTGCTTGCATTGCCAGCATTGGGCTTACTGCCGCTTTGTAAAAGGGGCCCATAGAAAGCTGGTGTATCCTTTTCCCCTTGAGGACTTTGGAGAATTTTTCAAGTGAACATTTGTCCTTCAGGTTTGAAAAATTAACCCAGGATATTTATATACTTAAAGATATGGTTGAATTTTCAATTGCATATATGTACATGCAAACACCTCTCCATCCCCAACCCTGGGAATGCTTCTATTCAGTCTGTGGAGACCTTACCCCTCTAGGCCCCAATGCTCAGAAGTAAACATGGGTGCTGGAGGCCATAAGTGCCAGACTAGCACCTGCATTAACTAGCACAGAATGCTCAGAAGGCTCTAGCATGGGAAACAACGAGCACGCCAAGGACTAGCGCAAATAGGATGTTAATATAGTCAAATGGATATAAATGATTTCATTTCCTGTTCCCTCCCAATGCTCAGAGAACAGCTCACAAAACAAAGCCAACTTACCACTGCAAAAAAATAACACCAGCTAGGAGCAGGCATTAGGGTGTTTGAAGAGAGGATTTCTCATCATTCTTTCTTTAAGATCTGCCAATTTTGATTGGTTTTGGAAGCAGAAGGAAGCCCATGTAAGCCCCTATTTGCTGCTTGTGAGAAACAAATCTGCGCAAGTCATAGCAGACCCAAAAGTGAAAGCACACATTGGCGCCTGTCTCCTGTGTTTAAATATAAGCGTTCCAAATTAAAAATAAATTGAAACCAGTGGTGTACCAAGGGGGGGGGGGGGCGGTGGGGCAGGTCCGTCCCGGGTGCACGCCGCTGGGGGATGCCGCGGCATGCGCCTGTGGGCTTCGACTTCGCTAACTTCGCTCGTTTGCTGAAGCTCCCTCTGCCCCGGAACAGGTTAGTGGGGGATGGACCTGGGTCCACCTGTCTGAAGTGCACTGCACCCACTAAAAACTGCTCCAGGGACTTGCATACTGCTGTCATAGAGCTGGGTATGGCATTTGAGGCTGGCATAGACGCTGGAAAAAAAGGGGGGTTGGGGGTTGGGTGGGAGGGGGTTGGTGACCACTGGGGGAGTAAGGGGAGGTGATCCCCAATTTCCTCCGGTGGTCATTTGGTCAGTTGGGGCTCCTTTTTGAAGCTTGATCGTGAAAAAAAGGGACCAAGTAAAGCCGTTGAAATGCTTGTCAAGCCTGGCTTTTTTTCCCATTATTGGGCGAAACCGGCCATCTCATGAGCACGCCCCCGTCCCACCCCGTCCTGCCTTCACTACCCTACCAACACGCCCCCTTGATGTTTTGCCGGCTCCGCGACGGAAAGCAGTTCAACCTGGCCAAAATCAGCTTTCGATTATACCGATTTGGCCGGGTTCAGGAGATGGCAGGCCATCTCCCGATTTGTGTCGGAAGATGGCCAGCGATCACTTTCGAAAATGAGCTGGATAGCTAGTTAGTGGCTAGCTGCTAAGAGGGGGTTTCTATATATGGCACCTAAAATATCCGCACAGAAAACAGTTTTGCGTAAGCATATTCTATAAGCAGCGCCTAGATTTAGGCATAGAATATAGAATACACTTAGTTGACATCCCAGCATCTAAAACTATACGTATCAATTTACACCAGTGAAAACATTGTGTAAATCCCGGCAAGTGGGTTTAGGCATAAAAGGCTGTATTCTACAAATACATGCATAAATTTCAGAACGTCCAATTCCCTGCCCATAACCATGCCCCTTTTTTGCCTGTGCACATTAGAACTCAGGCGCACTGCATTACAGAATATGCTTAGTGACTTGTGCACTTAGGCCCAGATGCACTAAACCTGAACGACCCTTTTAATGACCCTTAACGAAGAAATTTTCAAATGTAGCATGCATCAAAGGCCATTTTCTGAGGAAGCTAGCAGCTAACGAAACTGGAAAGCAAATGATAAACTACCATTGAAATGTAGACAATTCGGAATGCACTAACCATACCAACGATAGCAACGATTCACTTACCGCCAGAAATTTAATGTCCACTCAGACCTGTCATTAAAGCCTGAGCTGTCATCTCCCCGCTGCCCCCTGCACGATGAAAAGCCAAATTGCTGGCTTGTTTAAAAAGAAAAGTGGCTCCCTGCTTCCCTGTGCCTAAAATAAAAAACGAAACTAAATTTAAAAAGGATCGGGAGGGGGCAAAGGCATTCATCAGCAGTGTCCTGTATGGACGGCCTTGCCTTGCTCCCCCCCCCCCTGAAGTCCCCGCTGCTACGTAGATAACTGACGTCAGAGGAGGGCGGGCACAGGAAGAAGAAGGAGACATCGGAGGAGACAGAAGAGATCAAGAACAGCTGATCCATCCCGTGCTGCGCCTTCAAACATAGGTGAGAGGTGCTGCACCGGCCATTATGGTGGAGGGGGGGTCCGGTGGAGGGGGGGGAGCGGCGGGGACGAACTTGGGGGGGGCGGGGCACGGAGGTGGAGGAGGGCAGGAGGCGGAGCATTGCCGACTGAAGAAGAGAGAGACAAGAAGGGAGGGGGAGCCCAGCAACTGAAAAGGTTTCATTTTTAACAGCTTTTATTTCACAAACGGAGCTGCGGGGACTTTGGGGGGGGGGGGGAGCAAGGCAAGGCCGTCCATACAGGACGCTGCTGATGAGCGCCTTTGCCCCCTCCCGATCCTTTAATGTTTGTGGAGACATGCAGGGGAAAGTGGGGAGCCACGTGTTTGTGTTTTCTTTTTTTTCTTTTACGTTGCTGGCATGCGCAGAGCAGCAAGCATAACGCTTGGCTGCTCTGTGCATGCTTTAGGAGCCGATTACCGACGGGGATTAGTGCATCGTTCTTTACAATACCGCACCGAACTTGTGCGACTTGTTTTTTTGGAGCATTGGTCGTTTTTTTAAATTCGGTAATGGCTTTAACGATTTTGCTTTTTTTACGTTTGGTTGATGCATCTGGGCCTCAAATTCTACTTATTGGCTTGTTAAGAACTGTTTAACTTGTTAAGCCAATAAAATTACACGTGTTGTTATAGAATATGCTTAGATTTCAGCGCAAATCTCTAGCCACCTTATAATTGAAAGAGAAAAACGCTTAGATTTCGACCCAAATCGGGAGATAGACGTTTATCTCACAAAAACGAATAAATCGGTGTAATGGAAAGCCGATTTTGGACGTTTTCAACTGCACTTCATCGCGGAAGCTTACAAAGTTGACGGGGGCGTGTTGGAGGCGTGGCGAAGGTGGAACTGGGGCGTGGTTATCGGCCGAGGAGAGATGGGCGCCTTTCGCCGATAATGGAAAAAAAGTATGCGTTTGTAGCTAGAATTTAGGGCACTTTTCCTGGACCCTGTTTTTTCACGAATAAGGCCCCAAAAAGTGCCCTAAATGACCAGATTACCACCAGAGGGAATCGGGGATGACCTCCCCTGACTCCCCCAGTGGTCACTAACCCCCTCCCACCACAAAACATGATGTTTCACAACTTTTTATTTTCACCCTCAAATGTCATACCCACCTCCCTGGCAGCAGTATGCAGGTCCCTGGAGCAGTTGTTAGGGGGTGCAGTGGACTTCAGGCAGGTGGACTCAGGCCCATCCCCCCCCTACCTGTTACAATTGTGCTGCTTAATGCTTAGTCGTCCAAACCCCCCAAACCCACTGTACCCACATGTAGGTGCTCCCCTTCACCCCTTAGGGCTATAGTAATGGTGTAGACTTGTGGGCAGTGGGTTTTGAGGGGGATTTGGGGGGCTCAACACACAAGGGAAGGGTGCTATGCATCTGGGAGCTCTTTTACCTTTTTTTTTGTTTTTGTAAAAGTGCCCCCTAGGGTGCCCGGTTGGTGTCCTGGCATGTGAGGGGGTCCAGTGCACTACGAATCCTGGCCCCTCCCACGAACAAATGCCTTGGATTTATTCGTTTTTGAGCTGGGCGCTTTCATTTTCCATTATCACTGAAAAACAAAAACGCCCAGCTCACAAATTGTCGAATAAAACATGGACGTCTATTTTTTTCGAAAATACGGTTCGGTCCGCCCCTTCACGGACCCGTTCTCGGAGATAAACGCCCATGGAGATAGACGTTTTCGTTCAATTATGCCCCTCTAGGCGTACTATATAGAATCCCAGGGTAAGCATCGACATTCAGCAGAGATAACTGGCTATCTCACACGGACTATTAGCACTTAGCTGGCTAAGTGCTATTTAACCAGCCAGGAGCCAATCCTGGCCGGTTAAATAGTGCTCAATATCGGCAGTTAGTGCCTAACTTTAGGAAGCCTTTCTTGAATTGACCCCCACGGGAGTAATTCTCAAAAGATTCCCTAAAGTTAGGCACCAGGATGATGCACATTAGGTGCACATAAGTCTGCATTTATGTGCCTAACTTTTGGTGTGAGCTCCTATGCTAGTTCAATGGCTGCTAGTTTCTATAACCTGTGCAAATAGCTGCCTGACATGCCCCTGACTCACCCTGCTCCTTCCAGGTCCATGCCTCCCTTGAAGCAGTGCTCTGAAATTTCAGGATACAACTTATATAATATTGACCTTTGTGTAGAAATGACAGTATATCAAGATTTAACTAAATATAAACACAAACTTAATTGTAGTTACGCCAATTAAAACCAATTCTAGCCAATAATTGGACATTACCAATTAGCATCCAATTATTAATTTATGCATGCAACAGAACATATTTAAAAAATGGTGCATGCAAATTCACATGCTAATCACAAATTCAAGCATGCAACTTTATAGAATTAGGGGGTCATGCATATAGGGCATATAATTTATGAAAGCCTATTTCTGCACATAAACCAGAGTTTTACTAGAAGAAATGCTTTAGAAACATATCGTCCACTGATCTAAAATGCTCAGTTATGAGAAATGTTTGTTATCAACACAGATTTAAGGGCCCAATATTCAGTCAGAGATGATCAACATTTTGCTGACCGCCACTGCCATTATCCACAGAAATTCAGTCCTGGGCCATGTTCAGGCTCTGTCAATGAATTGTGTAAAAAAAGTGGGAGAGCGACCAAGGATACCAGAAACTGGAAGATGTTCGTTAATAAACAACTTTATTAATAATTTGAGTCTTCAAATTATTAATAAAGTTGTTTATTAACGAACATCTTCCAGTTTCTGGTATCCTTGGTCGCTCTCCCACTTTTTTTACACACTTGTTTCTACCGTGGGGCGTTTGAGTTCTCTGTGTTTTGGCGGATTTCTTCTGTCAATGAATTTCCAGGTATATGCAGGTGGCAAAAACATAGCTGTTTAACTGCAAAATTCAGCACTTAACCAGCTACGGTGAACCTCATAACATTTTATACAGTTGTCTAAGCCAGTTAAGAAATCTAGCTAACTCTGGAAGTTAGCTGAACAAATATAACCAGTTCAAATTCCATCTTCAAATCCTCTCCAGCAGCTGAATTTGTGTGCTTTAAATTGTAAAGCACACAAATTTAACCATCAAAAAGAGAGTAGTGCCCAAGGGTTTCTCAGGTTAAGATAGATTTTCTGCACTAACCAGCTAGATTTTGATAACAGAAGCCTGGTTAACACAAGAGAACATAATTGTTTCTTGTTTTTTTTTTTCCACAGGGAGTTGTTATGTTACAGAAGGCTTTGGTTGAATAAGGATTGCAGGCTGGCAAGTCTTTCTATATCTGAAGGTGAAGTTGAGTTGGCAGCAACTCCCTTTGATGTGCCCTTTGATGGAATGCTTTTTCAAACTAACACATTTTCATATGGGTATAACGTTGTTTTATGTTGTGCCAGGGTTGAGTCAAAAACTGTTAGATGACTTGCTGGATATTGTTATTGATTCGATGATGTTTTCATTCTGGCCAATATTCAAAGCGAGTTAACCAGCCAGGAACAACCGCAGATTGGTTAACTCTCTTGTATCTGATCATTTTCAGTGGCACTTAACTGGTTAGTGACGTTGAAAATGACCAGTTAGCACTGAAGTGGAAGCCGGCTATGTTGAAAGTATTCTGGGGGCATTCCAAGGGCACAGTACAGTTACCTCCCAATATTCAGAGTTAACCAGCCATGTTCAATGCATAAATAGGATTGCATAAATAGCTGTCCTATGTTTATATGTTAGCCCATGGCCAATTAAGTCTGAATATTGACTTCACTGGGCATACACTAGTCGGCTTAAAAAAAAAATGGAAATTCAATGCCGAAGCCTACAAAGGACCCTTGCTAAGATAATATTCAGGCACCTTTCTGGCCTTATGCTACATTATATTACATTACGTTACATTCTGTTTTATACCCGCTATTACCATCAAGTTCTAAGCGGGTTACATATAAAGAGAGCTAAGACATTCTCCTAGGATATTATTAGCAATAGGTGATAATCAAGAGGTAAATTTTCTGAACAGAATAGTCTTTAAACTCTTTCTAAAGAAGAGATACAAATGAGAAGAAGAAAGTTGTACTACAAGGTCCTTCCATAGACGTGCTGCTTGAACAGCCAACAGTCTATCAAAAATTGAAAATCTCCTTATTCCTTTAGATGTTGGAAAGTAAAAAAAAAAAAAAACAATTAATACCATCTCTCCTGGCTCTTTGATTAAACAAAATAGAAATGAGTTAATAGATGGCTAGGAATTTGATCATTTAATGATTTATAAAGAAAACATGCAAATTTGAAATTTACCCAAGCCTCTATAGGCAACCAATATAATCTATTATAGAGAGGAGAAGCACTGTCATATATGGAAAGGCCATATATCAATCTGACTACCATATTCTGCACTGTCTGAAGTCTTTTAAATGAATGTTTAGTAATGCCCAAGTACACTACATAACAATAATCAAGTGATGAAAGCATCAATGAATGAACCAACCATTCGAACTGAGCCACATCAAAGAACTTCCTTATAAAATGCTGGGGTTTTTAATCATAAAATGATTTTTTTTATAACTGAGTTTATGTGAAATTCTAATGAAATAGAGCAATCCAAATAAACACCCCAAATTTTAATTGGGGAGAGAGTAAAAACTGTGTTATTAAAAACTATGCTAATTAAATTATTCAGATCTGTAGTTTTCTCCAAATTAAGCTTTAACTTATGATCCTGAATCCATCCTTCCACCAGTTTCATACATACATGATTATTTGTATTATCTACATCAGAGATTGATTGTATAGGAATTAGTACTGAAATATCATCAGCATAAATATAATGAATAAGGCCATGTTTCTCTAGTAAAAGGCTTAGAGATGTTGTTAAATAAAACAGGGGAAGTGGAGGAACACCCCCCCCCCCCCCCCCCAATAACAGTCTAAAAATCCATGTTTTTGGTTGCTTTCAACAAGCCTCATACTCTTTCAGATCCTTCAATGCCACTGAAAGTTTGTTGCAGAGAAGAAGAAGCACCCGCATAATGATGAGCTTGTATTCTTTTCAATCTAAATTTCTTAGCCAGAGGAAGTTTCAGATTATAAATATATTAGGAACACAATTGTTTACAACTCAAAGGTCGCAGATTCAATTCTAGACTGAATATGATAGCTATTAATAATCTTTAAAATGCTGAAATTTAAAGACACTAGAAACCTGTCATTTTGGGCTTTTTTTTCCCTGCCCTTTGGTTTAGAATCAAATTTAGTTGAGTTTGTCTTTCAGCTTTTTAATTTTAGGTGATGTTGAGGCGTATTTCAAAGCACTTAGACTTACAATGAGCCCCTGAGTCAATCAGTACCTTTACTTTGGTTGGTTCATTCTGTCACACTCTTGAGGCTTGAATATTAGACTAGAACAAGAGACAGGTAGGCATGTGCTGGCTATAGCAAACTCTAAAGAGGCAGAATATCTCTTCCTGGGAAGTAACCCCAAGGTCACAGGTTCAAGGCTGTCTGGTGTCTGATAGCTATTAGAGCAAAAAATGCTGAAATTTAACAACATTGGGTTTATCTACATCCCTTCTATTGAGTCCTGTAAATAGTTTAAAAAAAATTCTTCCACATCCACTTTGCTCTTTCCAGATTCTCCCTTCTATTTTTTTTTTTTTGGTTTAACCTCTGTATGAACCATAGATACAGTACAGGAAATCAGGTGATGCTGGCATTCTTTTTTCTTTCTAAAATGATGTATTTGACCTCTTAGGACAATTTACCATCTTAACAGTGTATATCTCCAGAGTACACGTTCATCGCAATATAGCAAACATTATCATGCCTATGGTATGGCATGATGATCTACTACATCTTCAGAACTACAGTGATTGGTATCATACATTAAAGGATCATTGTTGCACTTATGATGTATTGTACAAAATTCTCTTGCTTTAATAATATATAGTATAACATAAAGAACCTCATGCAAGGTTGGATTTTGTTGTGGGTCAGTTTCTGAGCTATTGAACTTTATCAGAACAATCACAATTTGTAATATACATCATCAATGTTATGGTTCCTTGTGTTATATATCAGTAGAGTAATGTTCTTCCAGTGATGTATGTAGTCTGTTGGACTCCTGTTTCTTTTGTTTTTACCAAATACCTTCTCTCGAGAAGTGCCACAGCTTTTAGATCTTATTTAGTTCTATTTTTTAGCAGATGTGGTCATCTGCCCCTTTTGATTTCTATCACTATGACAACCATAATGCCTCCACCTCTGTCATTCCTTCCTGGCAAGGGCATGGGGGGTGCTGCTTAAGAGGATTCTGCTTACAAAATATAAACTTTGAACAAACCAGTGCCCTAAGAAAATGAGGGGCTAATAAGGAACCTAAAATTACTTTTATGTTTATCAAATGAAGTAAAAGCAATTCACATTTATTAATTAACTTTAATTTTAAATACTAACAAAAAACTGCTAAGTACTGTGTGAGGAATAAGACAAAATAAGATTTACTCAGGTTAATAAAACCCCAGGGTCACTGACAACCCTGGTTACCTCAAACCCTGAAATTGAACTGCACTCCAGCCAGTTTCCCAGGCACCTTAAGTACTAAAATAATACAAAAAAGCAAAAATGACTTTCAAGAAACTAGCTTGGTCCAAAAACATAGGTCACTGTTTCCATTTCCCTGGAGGTAGCACACTTTCCTCAAAGGGGAAAAGCCAATAAGATTTCTAGATCTTCTGGAACAGAGACCCAAAACTGGGAAACTGATAGGGATGTGCATTTTTAGCACATATTTATTTCATTAGTATGCCTTAAAGAAATTAGGGGCCCTTTTACTAAGCTGCAGTAAAAGGGGCCCTGTGTTAGAAGCAGTGCGTGTCTTTGCTGTGTATCAGGGCCCCTTTTACCGCAGCAGGTAAAAAGGCCGAAAAAAGGAATGGCAGTGCGATAACTTTGCACTTCCCATACTGCCATTTCGGAGGGGAGCACCTACCGCCACCCACTGAGGTGGGGGTAAGGGCTCCCAAACTAACCTGGCAGTAGATTACTGCCAGGCAACTCTATGTAGAAATAGTGCTGAAAATAGCACACACTGGGTGTGGAACTACCACCGGCACCCACGTTGGGCCAGCAGCAAAAGGACCGCTTATTGAAAAAATAGGCTCAAATAGATCCCTATACTCCCAAACTCGTCATATATGGAAAGTTCACACATAAGAATACAAAATTCCACAAAAGCTATTGCTCACAAAATATTCATGCTGAAAAATGATAATTTGAACCAGGAAAGACTCAAAAGAAGTACTTATCTAAAATGAATTTGTGCTCTGCAGCAAAATTAAGACAATGATTCACCTTTTGCCAAAATCAGTCACTTGCACCTGAATAATGCTAATCCTGTCACAGGCCCAACATACCATGTTTTGAGCCATCTTCTCTGCATCAGGGACATAGTTTAAACATTTAGGAGTCCTTTTACCAAACTGCAGGAAAAAAGGGCCCTGTGCTAGTGGTGGTGGCCATTTTTCCTGCATGCCAGGACCCTTTTTACCACAACAGGTAAAAAGCTCCAAGACAAACATGGCCATGCAGTAAGAGAACTCTTACCATGTGGACATGCTGCAGGGTGCTGGGCTTGATGGACCTTCGGTGTGTCCCAGTATGGCAATATTTATAGGACAGGAAAACATATCCATACAACCAACCCATTCACAACATTAGAAAAGGTGTCTTCCTGCCATTTGTATTGTCAGCTAAAACCGTACAAAAAAAGGTGTGATTTCAATGCCTTCTTAAAATTAATAAAAGATGACTCTAACCTTATTGCCAAAGGCATATTATTCCATAAAAAATGGGACAAAAAATAAACATACTCTTCCATATAGAAACCTTGTGTGCCTGATGAGGGTTTAGAAGGACAAACCTGGGCCCGTTTTACAAAGATGTACTAGTGTATTTAGTACGCGCTAAAAATAAGTGTGTGTTAAATGCTAGAGATGCACATATAATCCTATGAGCGTCTCTAGCATTTAGCGCACAGTAATGATTAGCGCACACACTAAAACCGTTACCGCACCTTTGTAAAAGACCCCATTAGTGATCTAAGCATACGAGAAGAGGTATACGGGATAGTGAGTCAGAGATAGAATCTTATACTATATTCTTAGGTTTATGGGCAACCAGTGAAGCTGTCGAAAACAAATGACTAATATAATTTTGTCACATAGCCTTACACAGGACATATGGGCTACTATGTTCTGGAGTGATTGAAGTCTCTTAAGCTCACAGTTGGAAATACCAGCATAAACTACATTGCAGAAGTCGAGACGAGAACTGATGAAAGCATGGTATAAAGTACATAATGATGAAAAATCCAAAAATTTTTGAAGAGCTCTTATGTTACAAAGAGCATAGAAACTTGATGTCCTAACTTTAGCAAGTTAGCTATCCCTATAACAGACGCAATGAGCCTGATACTCAAAGCCATTCAGATGGCAAGTAGAGGATCCTGACCATTTAGATGGTTTGCACCGCTAACCAGTCATCCCCTAACCAGCTAGTTTAAGGGGGGGGATGGGACATAGGCAGAGTGTGAACTTATCAGGTTAATGATGATTTTAAGTCCACTACCTGACTAAGTAACCAGATAAAGTTAAGACAGCAAAAAGCAAAAATACCCGGTGTACCTGTATGTAACTCGAGCTACTACTGAAAAAGATACGAGCAAAATCTAAATAAATAAATAAAAGATAAAGAGAGGTAGTGGAAAATGGGAAGGGAAGAACTACAATACTCATATAGGATAGGAGGTGGGTGTAAAAAAGAAGAGCTGAGACTGGTCCAGAGGGTCCTACAGGCTGCATCAGAAAAAAAAATAATGTTTTTAGTTTTGAAGTTTTGGAGGGATAGCTGTTGGCAAAGGGATTGTGATAGCTTGTTACAACATTAAAGGCCTTGGACTGAAAAGATAGCTTTCCTAGTATGTTGATGGATAATTTTGCGGAAGGATGGGATTACTAACAAATTCTGAAAAAATGAACGTAGCATTCTTGCATTTGAGTATGGGGTAAGCATGCGGGAAAGATAAGGTGGTTCAATGGACTGATGGATTTTGTAGACTAGAAGTAGCATTTTATAAATAAAGCAATGAGATAGTGGGCTGCCTTCAGAAGCAGGGTGATGTGCTTTTGCCATGGATGAGTTAATTGCAGTATTTTGGACTACTTGCAAATGCCTGATAGCTGATGTTTTGAGGCCCAAATAAAGAGAGTTGCAGTAGTCCAATTTACTGATAATGAAATCAATAGAAATAAAACAAAATAAAACATGAAAAAGAAAATAAGATGATACCTTTTTTATTGGACATAACTTAGTACATTTCTTGATTAGCTTTCGAAGGTTGCCCTTCTTCGTCAGATTTCTGATCTGATGAAGAAGGGCAACCTTCGAAAGCTAATCAAGAAATGTACTAAGTTATGTCCAATAAAAAAGGTATCATCTTATTTTCTTTTTCATGTTTTATTTTGTTTTATTTCTATTGATTACCTTTAAAAGTGGACTAACATGGCTACCACACCTCTCTACTGATAATGAAAGAATGAATGAGGATATTTAGTGCTGGTGAGACGATGAAAGAACAGATTGATCATATTTGTCGTAGTTTAAAAAAGCATTGCTGAATCACAGATGAAATATATGTCAAAAAAAGAATGTATTATCCAAAAGTACTCCTAGGATTTTTGTAGAAGGTGTTTGAGAAACTGCAGTAGTGCCTAGAAAAATTGAATGAGATAAGGTAGCTTTAGGATTGTTTGAGAAGCGGATGCTGCTAGATTTATTTGGGTTAAGTATTAATTTGTTTTTCTGAAGCCAGTTGTAAATCTGCATCAAATGTTGTTTAATGTTCTCTTTCATATGTGTGTCGGTGTAGTCTATGACGTGTAACAACTGAATACTGTATACATATATATATGCGGTGAAGCCCAAGGATTGTGCAAGGGTAAGTAGTGGGGCTAGGGAAATGTTGAATAACATAGAGGACAGGATAAATCCTTGAGGAACTCCCGAGGTCTGTGTAAATTGTGCCGACATTTTGTCATGGAAATGGACTGTATATGAACAATCAGTAAGGTGGGAACAGAACCACGAGAATGTTAAATCTTGTATGCCTATATGGAAATCTATCACATGATAATTTATCAGATTCTGTATCTGCAAAATCCACTGCATTCACAAACCCCGTAGAACAGGCTGGGGCTGCACTTATTGTGGTTCCCTGTTGGAAATGGCTTTCTCAGCTCCTGGTCTTTCATATCATTGCTCCGTCTTTGCCTGTGTTTGCCTTTCTGGGAAGATGAAATCAGACAACTGTGATTTCACATTTTGAATGGGAGTAGCAACTGTTGGCAATCTCTAGATATCTCTTTAGTATATCTGCTGGCCTATTGCTCTTCACCAGTGCTGCTGGCTCTAGATCTCTCGGAAGCATCAACCTTCCATCCCGTTTCTACCATCATTTCCACATCTATCCCATCCAAACACTTTGCTTTCTACCCAATTAGAAATGGTCTGTGCAGCAGGAACTGTTTTCTTAAATATGCATGCTAACCATACCTGGTAGCACTTTAGAAATAATAAGTAGTAGTCAGTGACTATTTGCCTGCCTCCATATTTCCCTGCTTGCACTCTTTGGGTTTCTTTTCACTTTTACTTGTGCATGCAGGCTTTATGTACTAGAACCTGAGAGAGTTTTAAAACTCAGTTTTCTGTGACACTAACTGAGAAATAGTATCTGCCTGCCTGTTTTGGTTTCTCCCTTTCTCTATGACTATGGCTGTAGATCCATATCCAGAAAACCAGAGAGATTTTTAAAATAAAAGCTGTTTAAGGTGACAATTCAGCTTATTTTCGTAAGAGATCGCTGGCCATCTTCCGACACAAATCAGGAGATGGCCAGCCATCTCCTGAACCTGGCCAAATAAGTATAATCGAAAGCCGATTTTTGCCGGCGCCAACTGCTTTCCGTCGCAGAGCCAGCAAAACTTTAAGGGGGCGTTTCGGCAGGGTACAGAAAGCAGGACAGGGGTGTGGTTATGAGTTGGCTGGCTTCGCCCATTAATGGGGAAAATATGGCCGGCTCTGATGAGCATTTCGCTAGCTTCACTTGGTCCATTTATCTTTAGGACCATGCTAAAAAAGTGCCCCAATTGACCAGATGACCATCGGAGGGAATTGGGGATCACCTCCCCTTATTCCCCCAGTGGTCACCAACCCCTTCGCACCCAAAAAAAAAATTTTTTTTACACATTTTTTTTACCAGCCTCTATGTCAGCCTCAAATGTCATACCCAGCTCCCTGACAGCAGTATGCAGGTACCTGGAGCAGTTTTTTGTGGGTGCAGTGGACTTCAGTCAGGTGGACCCAGGCCCATCCCCCCTACCTGTTACACTGGTGGTGGTAAATGGGAATCCTCCAACCCCCCCCCCAAAAAAACCCACTGTACCCACATGTAGGTGCCCCCCTTCACCCCTTAGGGCTATGGTAGTGGTCTAGAGTTGTGGGGAGTGGGTTTTGGGGGGATTTTGGGGGCTCAGCACCAAAGGAAAGGGAGCTATGCACCTGGGAGCATTTTTTTTTTAGAAGTGCCCCCTAGGGTGCCCAGTTGGTGTCCTTGCATGTCAGGGGAACCAGTGCACTACAAATGCTGGCTCCTTCCATGACCAAATACCTTGCATTTTGCCAGGTTTGTGATGGCCAGGCCCGGTTTCCATTATGGCCAAAAACTGAAGCCAGCCATCTCAAAACCCGGCGATCTCAACATTTGACCTAAAAGTTGAGATTTAGCCGGCCCCAACCATATTATCGAAAGAAAAGATGGCTGGCCATCTTTTTTGAAAATATGGTTGGCTCCGCCCATTTACAGAGCCGGCCACGGAGATAGCCGGCGCTATTCGATTATGCCCTTCAATGAAAAACAGTGCTTATCCTTCCCCTCCCACCTCTTCCACCCATCTGTTTTCTTATTAGGCTTTCTCTATTTTTTTTCCCCCCCAAGTGTTTGACTCAGAGAAATAGTGGCTGAAGTTAGTCCTTCCTCTCTGACCGTCTCTCTCTTGGGCCCAGGTAGAAATCTAACACAAATCTAACCACATGGTTCCTGTGGAGTTTATGTTCATGTTGCTGGCTGAACAATGCAGGAAAGGGGTAAGCTTGGGTGTTAACAAGCTTTATAAAGATGGCCATAAACTGTATCAAAATGTATTTAAAATAGATGGTAATGAGGCCATTAAGTATCCCATCACAATGCACAGAGAGAACCATTGCAGTGCTGGGGGAGAAACTATGGCCTACAATACAAGAAACTTTTCACCAGGTGAGGGACAGTGTAGAAACTGTCTATTGTACCTGCAGAAAGCTTTACATATTTTACATGCCAATCTTATGCCAAGTTCCCTACAGACCTGCAAGCACATGCACAGATGAGAATTCTTTTTCTAGACCTGAAGGAAAAGGCACTGGAAGCAGAGGCATAGCTAGGTGGGGTACAAGGGGCGCAGCCACTTTCCCAAACAAATTTTGATGCCTATGTAGATTGGACCTTCAGTCTTGAACCAGTGCCTATTTTTACAAAAGGTCTGCTTCACCTGACATCAAAACCTGGCTACACTTCTGGGGAAGGTCAGTTTGTTCGTATGTGGGTTTGTTGTGTGCAGATTTCAGAGTACATCAACAGACATGTGTTCTATGATCCATCAGAGTAGAGAGCACAATACCAGCACAATGGATACATTTTTATGTAAATTAGAAGAAACAATGAGGCATATTTTCAAAGCACTTTGGGAGGCTAAGTTCCATAGGTTTCTATGGAACTTTGGAAGGCTAAGTGCTTTGAAAATATGCCTCAATGTATCACCAGCATGTGCAGGGTGGAAACCATGACTATAGACTCGTATCCATATTTTTCATGTCGTTATCCATCATAACTGCAAATGTGCCAGAAGACAGTATTTTTCATAGAACACACAATATTGTTACCATTACCATATACAAAAAATGCACATATGTTTGGTCACTTCCTCCATTTAACAGTACAATTAACTGTTTAAAATTTACCTATGATTTGATTACAGCATTACAGTGGTATTTGTTTTGTTATTTTTGAAGTAGAGACCCATCCACATGCAGCTTGAGCATATTTCTTTCTGCATAGGCTCCTCTGAATATAGGAGAGATAAAAAGAGCTGAATTGCTACAGTTTTCATTTATCTACTGAGTTCTGTAAAGGTACTTAGGTTAACAGAAAATCACTTATGCAGTAATTATTCTGGACTCATTTATTACAAAGGGGATGATCAGTACCTTATAAATGTGGCCCTTAGGGTTTTTTAAGTACTCATATATATATAAGTAATTATACAACTATAATATCCTGAGAAAAGATTACCAACATCAGCAGTATTAGGCTAAAGACCACAGGTCCTGTTGTAACCAATCATTTGCCGGCAAAGACAAAAGCTAACTAACCCTGAGCTATAAGAAGAAAAATTCCTGCAACTCTCACCCTTTTTGATCCCGTAGGTCCCAGAGTCCAAGGGAGTGATAAATTGACTTCTATTCTAAGCTCTAGCAGATTACCTGCGAGCTCTGATAGATCTGGAATAGTCCAAAGTCCCTGCTCTATGCAGCTGGATACAGAGCTGCTTCTGAACTGTTTCGTGCAGTGCTCATCACAGAATTCAGTTCACAGGTTTTGGGGGAAATCAGTCTCTTGATCTCCCCTGAGAGAGATCCATTCACCATCAAATCTTCATCTCTTCTGATCTTCTTTCTTTCTCTCTTATCCAACATTGACCTCCCTCACAGTCCAGGTGACACATATGGACCAATCTCAAACAGTGTACTTCTGTCCAGCAGAATTCATGGTCATGACAATGAGAAGCCTTGTGATTCCAGTAAAGAATCTCTTATCAGTCACAAGCCTGGTTGTAGTAAACTCCCCTCCATGGTTCACAGATGCTCCCAAAGACTGTCTTTGTAAGACACGCTCCTATGCACTTTCCCAGGAGATAAGGTGGAGGCTTGGCTGAAGTAAACACATGTACTTGGATGAAGTCAGCAGCAGCCAAGGAGTATCTTTCCTCTGTAAAAAGCTGGTCTCTGATGTATTCGGGCCAGAGGCTTCAGAATCCATATTTGATCAGGAATAGATGATTCAGGCTTAACAGGCCTCTAACCAGCAAAGGTGAGAGCAGGGGCGTACCCAGCCTTCCGTGGGGGAGGGGTTCAGAGCCCGGGGGAGGGGGCACATTTTAGCCCTCCACCGGAGCCACCCCCCCCCCCCCCCCGCCGACATTGCCACCCCCCTCCCGCCGCGAACCCGCCACCGCTGCAGCCTACCTTTACTTTTGCTGGCGGGGGATCCCACTCCCCGCCAGCCGACGTCTTCTTCTTAGTCGCTTCCTGCTCTTCAATTTGTTTGCTGACGTGCAGGACGTCAGACTCAGAGAACAGAACTGTTCTCTGTGTCTTACATCGTGCAGGACGTCAGCAAACAAATTGAAGAGCAGGAAGGACTGAGAAAACGTCGGCTGGCGGGAAGTGGGATCCCCCGCCAGCAAAAGTAAAGGTAGGCAGCGGCGGGGGCGGGTTTGCCGGGAGGGGGGTCCGGGGGTGAATCTGCGGGGGCCCCGGCCCCCTCAGGCCCCATGTAGCTATGCCACTGGGTGAGAGAGCAGGAAAAGACCCTTACAGCTCCTGATATCATCAGCCATGGATTAGGGGCAACTGAAGCATGGATCGGTATGGTTAGCTACTTGTCAAAAAGTTTCTATCTGATTGATGATGAAATGACTCATACTTCTACATTCTCCCCCTCCCAATGTGTCTCTGTGTCTGGCCTCATAGACTGTATTGCAGTAGTGTTGAAAACAAATTTCTCCAACAATCACTCAACTTGTTTAAAGGTATACAAACCAAATATGTTTTTCATATTTTACCATCCATCAGGAAACTAATGCACCAATTAGCAAATTCTACATAACCATAGATACTCATATAATGAATTTTGCTTTGATATATGAGTATAATAGGAGGTTCCAGGAAATTTGTCACCACATCTATCACCATCAAGTGATGGTCAAACCTACCATTGTGTATTTAAGCTCTAATAATGCTTATGGTTTTGATATGTCATCTGAGACACTTACGTAAACTACCAGTACTGCTTATAATTCACTTAGAGCTCAGGTTTGGAACAGATGCTCACATGCTATTCTTGACCTATTACAATCTGGTTTTCGCCCTCTCCACTCAACCGAAACTGCGCTTACTAAAGTCTCCAATGACCTATTACTGGCTAAATCCAGAGGTCAATATTCCATCCTCATTCTTCTTGATCTTTCCACTGCTTTTGACACTGTCGATCACAGCATACTTCTCGATACCCTGTCCTCACTTGGATTCCAGGGCTCTGTCCTTTCCTGGTTCTCTTCCTACCTCTCCCTCCGCACCTTTAGTGTTCACTCTGGTGGATCCTCTTCTACTTCTATCCCTCTGCCTGTTGGCGTACCTCAGGGTTCTGTTCTTGGTCCCCTCCTCTTTTCTATCTACACTTCTTCCCTTGGTTCATTAATCTCATCCCATGGCTTTTCCTACCATCTCTATGCTGATGACTCCCAAATCTACCTTTCTACCCCTGATATCTCACCTTGTATCCAAACCAAAGTTTCAGCGTGCTTGTCTGACATTGCTACCTGGATGTCTCAACGCCACTTGAAATTAAATATGACCAAAACCGAGCTTCTCATTTTCCCCCCCAAACCCACCTCCCCGCTCCCCCCGTTTTCTATTTCTGTTGATGGCTCTCTCATTCTCCCTGTCTCCTCAGCTCGAAACCTTGGGGTCATCTTTGACTCTTCTCTCTCCTTCTCTGCTCATATCCAGCAGGCCGCCAAGACCTGTCGTTTCTTTCTTTACAACATCCGTAAAATCCGCCCCTTTCTTTCTGAGCACTCTACCAAAACCCTCATCCACACCCTTGTCACCTCTCGTTTAGACTACTGCAATCTGCTTCTTGCTGGCCTCCCACTTAGTCACCTCTCCCCTCTCCAGTCTGTTCAAAACTCTGCTGCCCGTCTCATCTTCCGCCAGGGTCGCTTTACTCATACTACCCCTCTCCTCAAGACCCTTCACTGGCTCCCTATCCGTTTTCGCATCCTGTTCATACTTCTTCTACTAACCTATAAATGTATTCACTCTGCTGCTCCCCAGTATCTCTCCACACTCGTCCTTCCCTACACCCCTTCCCGTGCACTCCGCTCCATGGATAAATCCTTCTTATCTGTTCCCTTCTCCACTACTGCCAACTCCAGACTTCGCGCCTTCTGTCTCGCTGCACCCTACACCTGGAATAAACTTCCTGAGCCCCTACGTCTTGCCCCATCCTTGGCCACCTTTAAATCTAGACTGAAAGCCCACCTCTTTAACATTGCTTTTGACTCGTAACCACTTGTAACCACTCGCCTCCACCTACCCTCCTCTCTTCCTTCCCGTTCACATTAATTGATTTGATTTGCTTACTTTATTTATTTTTTGTCTATTAGATTGTAAGCTCTTTGAGCAGGGACTGTCTTTCTTCTATGTTTGTGCAGCGCTGCGTATGCCTTGTAGCGCTATAGAAATGCTAAATAGTAGTAGTAGTAGTAGTAGTATAAGTAGTTAAATCTAAAATCCAAATCCAACCTATTGAGTGGCATCGATAACTTTGTCCATATTGATAAAAATAATTGAGCTTTCTCACAGAAAGCTGATTGTGCTCTTGATGAAACACATATAAAAGAGGATTACAAGTTTATAGGGATATATATTTTAGCATTATGGAAGAAAATCAGCATTCTCACTGATCAATTACTAATTCAAATAGAGGTATCATATCCAAATTATTCAATCAATGGCAAATAAACAATTGTTATTGATTTGGTTTTAATGAGTCTGATTTTTAATTGTTTTATTTTCTCTAATTATAATATAACAAATATATAGATATTATATTGCATATATTAGCCTAAGCATAAGCTATATGAACAGATAAAGGACAAAAGACTATTTTATATACTATTTGTTCTTTTGTGCCTATCTACACACTTATCTCTCCACAATCTTAACCTCCCCACACATGTTCATTCTGAACACACATATTCCCTCTTAAAGGCATAAGTGCTTAAACAATAGCTGACCTAAGCACCAACACTACTATATTTCTCCATGGATCGCCGCACCCTTATGACAGGCGATTCCTCAGTTATAGCATTTACAGTTGATCTCAGTCATGTCCAGCAAGATATGATGAAACCAATTACCCATATCTTCTAGACATTGACAACTATGGAATTTAAAATGAGAGAAAAAAAGATGATTTTGACTTTGGTACCACAGCAGAAATACAAGTCACAACAGAGTATCTATTAATAGTCAATATGCCATTCATCAAGAGAATGTACCTCAGTTACCAACCATACAGTAGATGGTGTAATTTTGCTTATTATAGTGATTAACATTGTGGAAGGGTTAGAAGGGAAAGTTTGTCTTTTAGCAGATGGTGCTGAGATCTGCAATGGAGTAGACACCCCCTGAGGGACTAGACAGAATGAGAAGTAATATATGAAAATCTGAGTCGTTGTTGAATTTTTGACAGGTAAGATTCAGCAAGAACTACAGAATCATGCATTTGAAGTGCAAAAATCCAAGGGAGCAATACACAATGAAGAGTGAAATACTAATGTGCACTAGCCAAGAGAAAGAACAATGGTAGGCAGTCAGAACATTTTGTTTCATGTCATTTCCTGTGTCATTTATGGGAATTTTCATTTCATTTGTTTTTTTCTAGCCATTTTATTGTTTTGTTAGTTGCTGATAATAATGCACACTCTTTGGAAATAGTGCACACTATGCGGAAAGAAGGTGCACTTTTTTTTCCAGTAGAGCACATATGCACAGACAAGTCTGCGCATACGCAATGGTTTGTGCATGCATGGTGGTTCCATGGGGTGAACAGACTATTGGAACATTAGGGCAGTGCCCTAGAGCTCACAGCAGTAGGGGGATCAATCCCCCGTAACTTTCATCTAATTAATCACTTTTGATAGGTGGTTAGGGGCCAATGACAAATATAGCCATTAGGGCCAAGATCACTGTCAGTCTACCCCCTGGTAAGCCGTCTTTCTGAAATAGTGCACCCTCTTTCTACATAATGCACACAATTTCCAAATAGTGCACACTATTATTAGTGAATAACATAACACAAAATGTATTTTTCTGCATATATTTTTTTTTTTGGGGGGGGAGTAACAACATGCAACAACATAGGATATATAATTAACATGTCCTATGTTTCTACAAACCCCATCCCATCCCTAAGAGAGAATTCAGGGTGATCAAATCTGATGATATTGAGATAGAAAAACAGTGTAATAAGGAAATGGGTAGAGGTGGGTGGATGCTAAGTGGCATAGGGAGACGTATGATCAACAGAAAAAGAAAGGCAATAGTTCTTCAACTAACATTTTTGGGATAATATTATATAGGATCTTATAAAATTTTGCACCTCAAAGACTGGCTTTTTTCCCTGTAACACTCTGACTCTAACCTAATCCTCTTGGTGCTTTTTTGCCCCATTCCAAAGGTATTGCTACTTTTCCCCTCTCCAGGAGCCTTATGGTCTCCATGTCAATGTTGGTGAAGCTTTGATGCTTTAGAGTATTCCTGACAATGTTGATATTGCTTTATCCCTCTCATGGTGCTGTGAAGCTTTGATGCTTTAGAGTATTCCTGACAATGTTGATATTGCTTTATCCCTCTCATGGTGCTGTGGGTCTCCATGCCAATGTTGATGTTACTTTACCCCTCTCCTGTTTTCTTTCGGTTTCCCTGCTAATATTTGAGTCCACACACTGGAATTTATGGGTATCTCTTTATAGAACATGCCTTAAAATCAGGGCTTTTTTGAGGGGGTACTTGGGGGTCCTGAGTACTGGCACCTTTTCCATTGTCTGCAAAAATTGACCCATGGACCCCAAGTTTTAATGAAAGAGCTCAGGCTCTACATACCAATTCTGCCTTCTCATAGATTCTGTGACTGGTTGCAGGGGGCCTGGCTATTGTTGGGTGGGTCCTTCAGTGATCACCCCACCCCTGATGGGTAGCCTGGCATTTGAGTACCGGCACCTTTTTTGCTAGAAAACACGCACTGCTTAAAATGCACACTTAAATTCTAATTATTGCCAACTAGTGTCAATTGCTTGTTATTGTTCAATTATCGGTACTAATTGGTTCATTATTCAATTAAGTTGTGTGTGCAAATTTGATGCACACCGAAATTTACACACGTAACTCAAAATACTATGTATAGAATCCGGGGGAAAGAGTCTAAAGGCAAAAACATAAAATGGTCAATGAAAATGTTTTTAGAAACACATATAAGGCCCTTTTACTAAACTGTGTTAGGCAATTAATGCATGAAAACAGGTTAATTTCCCTATTTGTGTGCGATAAACTATGTATTAATGAATTTATCAGAATTTATGTTATACTTACTTACTTACTTACTATGCACTGTCTAAAGCATAGTTAACGTAGGAGCACTTAGTGCCTCCTAAATAGGAGGCAGGCAATGCTTCCATATTAACTGTGATTAGGTATCTCAATAATAAGAATATTAACTCAAGACCTGATTTAAAAATGCTATAAATGCCTCTACTAACTACATTTGCAGCTAACATGTGGCAAATCTTAACGCAGTTTAGTAAAAGAGTCTCATATATTTTATTTATGCATTTATTTGCGCAGATTTAATATACCACCATTCATAAAACATCATAGCAGTGTACATCAGTAACAATTACAGAGTATAAAAAAATTCAGAGATAAAAACAAATAAAAATACAAAACAAAAACAACAATAAGAGCCAAAAAAGGGAGGGGAATGAAGTAGAACAACAAAATCACTGAAGCACTCATACTTTATGGCACTGCAGGTATAGATTCATATATGCTCATGCTCAGTTAATCTATATTCATACAGTAATCACAAGCTTGGTGTCTACAGGAAACTCTTTCCAATAATAATTTTAAATTTGAACCAAGAAAAGGAATAAATGGTAAATTTGAAAATGTATCTAAGGAATCAGCCTTGACGTTTTTGTGCAATGACATTAGTTGTCCCAGTTTGCTTCAGCCATCATAGAACTGTTTTATTTCAGGCACTAGACATTGTTCTGCTGTTTTAAGTGTTGTATTTGACCCCTGAAGCAGGTGGGTGTACCCGCTGAAACACGGCCCGTGTCAGATCTCTCATTTGTGCCTGTCAGGCCCATGCCTTTATGTCCAGACCCTCTGATTCTCTGTATCTGGCTCTGTGAACCCTCCAGACTCTTCCGGCTGTTGATGTACCTGCTAGCCAAACCTTGCTTTGGTGTCTTTGAAGCCAAGCCTCGCTTTGGTCTCTCTGCTTCCAAGCCTCATTGCCCAGTGTGACATCATCAGCCATCTTCTTTATAAGGTCCTGGGAACCTTTCCTGGGTTGCCTTTGCAACAGGTCTATTTCCCTTTTTTTGTTATGGTTGTAGCCAGTGGTGTGCTGGTAAATTTTTAACAACAGGCTCTCTCCCCCATCCACCTCTGCGCGCCCCCCCCCCCCCCCCCCCCACACACACAAATTGCAGAGCTGGCTATTCCCATGGAGAGAGTTAGCTGGTAAAGTGTTAACAACATGTAATTTTATTATACATTATTGGTACAAAGGATATGCACATGGTTTTGCTTTTTAAACCCAAGGTAAATCCTAAGGGTGGTTGAACAATAAACGGTGTTGTTTCTGACTTTACTTGTTTTGGAGTGCTTTTGGGTCCTCCTACTGATCTGTACATGTGCTGTCTGGAATTTTGGAAGAAAGAAATAAGGAAATAAAAATTTAATTTTGGACGTACTCTGTAGAAGTTGTTTTCTTTTGCAATGTGATGTGATGGATGCCTGTTCTGGTGTATGAATGTGATAATCTTTGAATAACTAAACAACCTATACTAAATGGCTATGGATTTCTGAACATATGGTATCATTAAAGGACAAACTTTTAAATGCTCAGTTGGGTATGTATCATATATATGCTACTCTCAAATGTTTCAGACATATCATCTATTTGTTCTCATGATATAACTGAATTCTATTATTCTGTCTCAGTGTATTTGAAATGTAAGCCAACTTTGCATGGAATGTGTGATAAATGTATTTTAAAAAAAATTCTTTATCCTCCATCTTTTAAGACACTACCTACCTGCTGGATAGTGATGGCACAAGGAAAGCAAGTTTGGTCCAGTGAAGACTAACTCAAAACAACCTGGCTGTTCCTTAGCTGTGCCGTAGTATTACCACACCAAGCCTCTGTGGTAATGCTCCACTAATAAGTTAAAAGATTAACTGGATTTCTTGAAAGGATTATTATATAAACTTAGGACACACACATACGCTTATTTATTCAATATTACAATTCTTCATACAGCCACAAAGCAACCTTTTAGGGTACACAGTGTTCACAATGAGCTCCTTTTATTACCGACCAGGCAAAGATAAGAGTTTTCAGTTTTGGCACAGTATAAGTTATCACAAGAAAAAAATATAAGAAAACCAATATGGGCTGCATTAGGGGCTTATATAGCCTATTTATGTATAAACAAAAGAAATCTGCATGAAACAAAATATTTATTTTGACTAATAAAACCACTTCCCCCTGAAACATGTTCAAAACAGAATAATCCATTTGTGTAAAAAGGTAAACTTCTACAAAACATGAAGATCTGATTCCATGTGTGCCCCAATGAAAGGAGAGTTTAATTCTACTTCCATTTCATTTCAATATTCCATCAACTTTATAACACCAGGCTTCCCATGGTAGATTACAACAACAACAACAACAACAACAGTTAAGACGAACCCAGGCATCAGGAAACAGGATATCCTCACTGAAATTTAGCCATTCATGCCCATTTTGCCATTGCCCTTTCTCTCCCATCCAGAGTAGTGTTCTTTGTTATTATTATTAAGCTATCTTGCCCCCCCCCCCCCCGTCCTTCCTTTTCACATTTTATGTTTTTTTTTGTCAATTTAAATAAATAAATATGAGATTGCGCCGCGAGGCCTAATTATCTGGCTGGATGGAAAATGAAGTGCTCCAACATTCTTACGACGAGGAGGACTGGACGATGATAGCCGGTGGCCGGCAGGGGTGTGTGATTGTTTGAAGCGGAAGACTGTGCATGCACTAGCAGTGCAGGAAGCAGAAGGGAAGGTAGCAAGGCGCTACTAGCTCGTGCTGGGACGGACAGAGCCAGAGAGGAGCCAAATACCTGCTGCAGGAGCCGTTAGACAAGCAGGAAGGGCGCACTCACTGGTGCACAGGGTGCCGCAGGGGGAAGAAGGCGTCGTGACGTAGAATATGGGTGGGACTCGACCAGAGAGAGTGAGAGGAGCCGCTAGTAGGAAGGGCGCATTGGTGAGGCGGAGAGAGAGCAAGACGACTGCAAGTTATTGGTTTGCACCCGGCCGGTCCGCCCCCCACCCCGCCCTCGGTACGCCATTGGAACCAGCACAAGGAGGCAGGGCTACCAATATCAGGTGACAGCTGGTGTGTGCAGGCATGCGATGTGTGCCTCCAGCCAGGAAAAAAAAAAACTTTGTCTCGTCCCTGCTGACAGCTGAGCTGAACAACCGGCTCGCAAAATGTTTCAAAAAGTAACAACCAGCTCTGCAGAGCCCAGCACACCACTGGTTGTAACTGTGTTTGGTTCTGAGGGAACTGGTCTTCTTGTTAGCTGTGCTTCAGGGCATAGCCTTGAGCTCTGTGTGTGGTTCTGCTTTGAACCTGAATGGATTACTTTCCTGTTAGCTTTGCTCTCAAGTAAAGCTCTGTTCTGTTTCTCTGTAGGAGTGCTTCTGGTTTAAACCAGAATGGATTTCCTTTCATGTTAGCTATGATCTCCAGCAAGGTTCTGTTCTGTTTCCCTGTGTGTGTGGTTCTTGTTTGTACCTGAATGGACTACTTTTCAATTAGCTTTCTTTCATGCTCTGCCTGTACTGTTTCTGGGCTTGTGTAGTTCTTGTCTGTTTGATAGAGTCTGTAGAAGCTAGTGCAGCTGTGTCTGCTGCCTCTCCGTCTGTCTTGCTTTTCCCTTCCCAGCTATGGATGCTGGCTAGTCCCGTGGTAAGCACATTTCTTTGTTTAGTCTTCCTTGTAGCCTGCTTTAACTCTTTGTGTGCAGTGTTTGTTCTTTGGCTTTTGTGAGTTCTGCCCCTTTCCTGATTTTTGTAGCCTGAAGCAGCTTTTCCTTTAATCTGCTTTTACCCTTTATGTGCTGTGTTTTGTTATTATATGGCTCTTTTGAGCACTACTCCTTTGCTGACTTGTGTATTAGAAGCAGCCTTTCTTTTTAGCCTGCTTTAACTCTTTGTCTGCTGTGTTTGCTTCCTGGCTCATGTGAGCTCTGCTTCTTGTTTGACTTGTGTATGTAAAAGCTGCCTTTCCCTTTTGCCTTTGTCTCTAGTGTCTGTTATTTGACTCTGTGGCCTTGTCTTAAGTTGCTTCTTGTGTGTGCTCCCTTTATCTTAGAATGGCCGTGTGGCCCTGTCTTGAGTTACTTCTCTGTATGCTTCCTGTGTGAGTTCTCTCTGTGAGGTTTCTGCTTGAGTTTGAGTTGGTCTTCTGTTTAGCTGTGACTACTAGCGCAGCCCTGAATGGCCTTTCTGTGTGGCATGAGTGGGTTGTTCTTTCGTTTAGCTGTGAATACAGCACAGCCCTGAGTGTCCTCTCTGTGAAGCTTCTGCTTGAGTTTGTGTGTGTTGCTCTTCTGTTTAGCTGTGACAACTAGTGCAACCCTGAGCGGCCTTCCTGTGTGGCACGAGGGGGTTATTCTTCCATTTAGCTGTGACTACTAGCTCAGCCCTGAGCATCCTTTCTGTTTGGTTTTTATTTGAGTGTGAGTGGGTGATTCTTCTGTTTACCTATGTCTACTAGCTCAGTCTTGAGCTGCCTCTCTGTGTGGTATGAGTGGTCTGCTCTTCCGGTTTGCTGGGACTACTAGCTCAACCCTGAGCTACCTCTCTGTGTGATTCTTGTTTGAGTTAATTAAGCCTATTCATCCATATAGCTGTGGTTCTAAGCACAGCCCTGAGTTGCATCCCTGTGTGGTTTCAACTTCAGTCTCTTTGTGCTTGTGTGTAGGTTCTTTGGATCTCCTGTTTGTGGCTCTGTTTTGTGCAGTATGTGTGCACTTCTTGGGTAGTATCTACTCAGGGGATTCTGTTCTGTTTCTTTTCTCTTCCCTCTGGTGCGTGTGGGTTCCAGTTTGGCCTTGCGGCCCGTATGAGTGTCCTTCCTTTGTTCCTGGTTCCTGCTTTTGTCAAGTTCCATTCCTGGTTATACTGCTTATCCCAGAAATAGTGGATTTTCCCCAAGTCCATTTAATAATGGACTTTTCCTTTAGGAAGCCATCCAAACTTTTTTTAAACTCCGCTAAGCTAACCGCCTTTACCACATTCTCTGGCAATGAATTCCAGAGTTTAATTACATGTTGAGTGAAGAAACATTTTCTCCGATTCATTTTAAATTTACTACATTGTAGTTTCATCGCATGCCTAGTCCTAGTATTTTTGGAAAGCGTAAACAGACACTTCACATCTACCTGTTCCACTTCACTCATTATTTTATAGACCTGTATCATATCTCCCCTCAGCCGCCTTTTCTCCAAGCTGAAGAACCCTAGCCGCTTTAGCCTTTCCTCATAGGGAAGTTGTCCCATCCCCTTTATCATTTCCGTTGCCCTTCTCTGTACCTTTTCTAATTCCACTATATCTTTTTTGAGATGTGACGATCAGAATTGAACACAATGTTCGAGGTGCGGTCGCACCATGGAGCGATACAAAGCATTATAACATCCTCATTTTTGCTTTCCATTCTTTTCCTAATAATATATAACATTATATTTGCTTTCTTAGCTGCAGCACACTGAGCAGAAGATTTCAGCATATCATCAACGACGACACCTAGATACCTTTCTTGGTCTGTGACTCCTAACGTGGAACCTTGCATGACGTAGCTATAATTTGGGTTCCTCTTTCCCACATGCATCACTTTGCACTTGCTCACATTAAACATCATCTGCCATTTAGATGCCCAGTCTCCCAGTCTCGTAAGGTCCTCTTGTAATTTTTCACAATCCTCTCGTGATTTAATGATCCAGGAGATTTGCTACTCTTCAGTTTGTAGAACTGCCCCATTATATCCTCCAGGTTTACAGAGAATTCATTAAGTTTCTCCAACTCATCAGCTTCGAATACCATTTCTGGCACCGGTATCCCACCCAAATCTTCCTCGGTGAAGACCAAAGCAAAGAATTCATTTAATATCTCCACTATGGCTTTGTCTTTCCTGATCACCCCTTTTACTCCTCGGTCATCTAGTGGTCCAACTGATTCTTTTGCTGGCTTCCTGTTTTTAATATACCTACAAAGATTTTTACTATGTCCCTCTTAGCCTTCCTTATCAGCACTTTGCATTTGACTTGACATTCCTTATGCTGTTTCTTATTATTTTCAGTCGGTTCCTTCTTCCATTTTCTGAAGGATTTTCTTTTCACTCTAATAGCTTCCTTCACCTCACTTTTTAACCATGCTGGCTGTCTTTTGATCTTCCTTCCTCCTTTTTTAGTACGCGGAATATATTTGGCCTGGGCTTCCAGGACGCTGTTTTTGAACAGCATCCATGCCTGATGTAAATTTTTGATCCTCGCAGCTGCTCCTCTAAGTGTTTTTTCACCGTTCTTCTCATTTTATCATAGTCTCCTTTTTTAAAGTTAAATGCTAACATGTTTGATTTCCTATGTATACTTACTTCAAAGCTAATATTAAATCCAATCATATTATGATCACTGTTATCAAGTGGTCCCAGCACCATTACCTCCTGCACCAGATCATGTGCTCCACTAAGGACTAGGTCTAGAATTTTTCCTTCTCTCGTTGGCTCCTGTACTAGCTGCTCCATAAAGTAGTCCTTGATTTTGTCAAGGAATTTTACCTTCCTAGCATGCCTCGATCTTACATTTACCCAGTCAATATCAGGGTAATTGAAATCACCCATTATTATTGTGTTGCCCAGTTGGTTTGCGTCTCTAATTTCCTTTAACATTTCTGCATCCGTCTGTTCATCCTGGCCAGGTGGAAGGTAGTACACTCCTATCACTATCCTTTTCCCCTTTACACATGGAATTTCAATCCACAGTGATTCCAAGAAGTGTTTTGTTTCCTGAAGAATTTTCAATCTATTTGATTCAAGGCTCTCTTTAATATACAATGCTACCCCTCCACCAATTCGATCCATCCTATCACTATGATATGTCTTTTGTCTTGTCTGGATTCAGTGTCTGGCTCACCTCTGCTTTGTACCTTCTCAGAGGACTTGTCTGCTGCAGCCTGGCTGCAGTCCTATGGCTCATCATTCCTGTATCTGTGATAGTGCCATAATAAAGAACTCTTTATTGACACTCCCCGTAGTCTGTTATCCTCTACTTTCCTGTTTTGCTTTTGATCTACTTTGATGTCATCTCTTGTCCTCCTGTGATTTGGGTTTCATGCACTAATGTTGCCATTGGCACCTGGCCATTAGCGTATTGGCTCCTGCTGCCACCAATTTTCTAATTACATGCTAACCACCAATGTGACTGCACTGATTATTGCAGACATGCCCACTACTCTCCACCCTCAGACTCACCCTTTTGAACAAAAAAATTTTTTAGCACATGGGTAGCATGCACATATTGGGATTTTACTGCAGGATGGCTCAGGGCACCCCGCTGTAAACCCTTTTAAGTTGCAGTAAGCATATATTAGTGCTTAACGCAGCTTGATAAAAGGACCCCCAACTGTTTTATGTTCCTGATGGCAGGAAGGGAGCTCACAGTCAATCCCTCATAGCAAAATTTCTTTAGACCTTTAATTCTAAGTCAGTATATAAAACACCATTTTTTTTATTTATCAGAATTTTTACTATTAACATCACATTAGTAAATAGGGGTCATTAAACCAAACTGCGGTAAAAAGTAGCATTAGCACATCATTATGCAGACCATTCCAACATGCTACGGCCATTTTTATCACTGGAGTAAAATGGCTGATTTTAGGACATGGCCACTAGTGTGTGAGCCCCTACCTCCATCTATTATGTAGATGGTAAGGGCTCACGCATTAAGCACGCGACAGTGTAGATGCACTAACCAATTAACACAGACCATGCCTACTCTCCACCCCCCAGACTCGCCCTCAGTGCTAAAAAGTTATTTTTTAGTGTTAGGGTAGCAAGCACATATTCAAGAATTGCCATAGGATGCCGCAGCATGCCCTGCGGTATGCTATTTTTAGCTGCAGTAACCATGCATTAGTGCTTATTTCAGCTTAGTAAAAAAGACCCCATAGTGGTTCAAGAAACAAGAAAATAAAACAAAAGGAGAACATATGAATTAACCACAATTATCATTCATAATTTGTTCACAAAATAGAAAGGAGGAAAAAAATAAGTCAAATGAAAATAGAAGAAAATGTGGTTAAAGTTCATCAAGATGGGTCCCATATAGCCAGCTTTAGGCAGCATTATTATTTTGGGAAGCCACTCTAATGAGGCCTATTACTAGTGCTTAGGGGCCCTTTTATCAACTGGTGGTAGGGCTACTGCTGGGGTTCTACATGGCCAATCGGCCCTACCATTGGGCTCACCTAGGAGCCCGACAGTAGTTCCATTTCCACTGCACACCGTTTCTGATACTAGAAAATCATTTTTAATTTTTAGCGCCAGTGGGTATGGAGTAGGCATAGCCAGCAGTAATCGGGCAGGGCAGCATGCTGCCCGATTACCTCCAGATTACTGCTGGAGTTCTCCCTGCCTGCGATAAGGGCGCTGGAAGAAAATGGACAAGTGCCAATTTTTTCAGTAGCACATGGCTATTTGATGTTTTTATTCAGAAAATACCCTTTTACCTGTTGTGGTAAAAGGTGGCCTCAGCTTGTGGCAATCCCATGTGCCTAAGCTGCTGCAGTCACCTTTTACTGCAGATTGGTAAAAGGGACCCTAAGTTTTCAGTAACAGAATTAGCAACCACTAATTTAGTCCAAATTGTTTTATTTTTTTAGGGATACTTTTACAAAGCAGCGGTAAAAAGTGACCTGCAGTAGTGTGGGTACATGTTTTTTGGCATGCGCTGGGCCATTTTTTTACCATGGCTGGGAAAAAGGGCATTTTTCCATGGGCCAGGAAATGGGTGTGCACTAAAATATGTAGTGTGCATCTATTTACAGCCCTTACCGCCATCCATTGACCTTGGTAGTAAAGGCTCACACGCTACTCACTCAGCAATCATGCAGTGCGCCAATGTGGCTGTGCTGCTACTTACCATTGGGAATGCCTCAGTGGTAGAAAATAGAAAATTATTTTCTACCGTGGGAACCAGCACATGCCAACTTCAGAATTATTGCCGGGCAATTGCATAACCCTGGCGGTAATGCCATTGGCAGGTGCTACCTGCATGTTGGCCCTATTACTGCTTTGTAACAGGGTCCCTTAATATACAAAAGGAATACCACACAAATAGTCATATTGCCACAATAGTAAAAATGCATCTAGAAATCTGTAATAAAAAAGTGAAGATAAACCTCCTCCATAACAATTTTATCACACAGACCCCGATCCGAGCTATATTTTGCAATTTTGATGATTCATAGGGGACATAGGCATAAAGACTTAATACCTATTAATGAATGTGCGTGCATACAAAATAATAATAAATGTAACTAATTATATCAGCAGGATATAGATACAAATTTAATATTGTAAAACACTTGAAGCACATTAAAAATATTCTACAGATTTATAGCTGGATTTAATTACTATGGTTTCAGCAGTGATGTCTAAATACGAAAAAAATGAAAAAGAGCATCATTTCTTTAAATGAAAGATCAAATACTTATAAAGGGCAATCTAAAATTGTGTAAGAAACAATATAACCTCTGTGTTCACTATCTTATATCTAGGAGCTTTCATATATATAACCATATAAATAATATATATAATTGTTTCTCCCTGTTAAACTCTTCTATGTTTTTTTTAGGAACATTTCATTAAGAAAATATGCCAGTTTGTAATTAAGAATACGCTTCACATATGAGTGTGGAGACTTGGTGGTACGTTTACATTATGTATTTTTTTTCTGGGAGGCTAATCCCTGGTGCTATCTAGTATCTGAAACAGTTGCTTTGAGATTGAAATAGTATCACTGAGGCATTTGAAATGAAAATGTGTTGCATCAGGACAAAAAAATGAGTCTATCACAAACTTGGAATTAATTGAATCAATGTGTTGCATCCTGCATGCAAGATTTTATAAACTACATTAACAACTTACAGAAAAAAAAAACAGAACATTGGAATGAATCTACCACTAATCATCTGTCACATAGGTCAGCAATACAGGCATAAAGAAATATCTTTGTAAAAGATAATGTCCTCTAAGCAAACGTGAAATCTGATATTACTTGCATTTTTCTCAAGCCTGCTTTCTTGGCTGGATGAATAAGGGAAGTGAAATCAGTCGTCATACAATTTTTATATGCATATACTTCTTGGCATTAATCAAAGTATGTAAACTCTGTCAGCTTTTCCATGGACAATCTGGGCTTAAACATTCTTCTAATTTCTCCTCCATTCTGCTTCATTTAGCTGTTTGAATAAATAAATATATGATAATTAATCATTAATGTACAAATAGTAATTGATACACTATATATAGATATAGATATATATAGAGAGAGATTCTGGTTTATTTACCACTCTTCCAGAAAACTGCTTCATACATTATAGAACCACAAAATATGCAATAAAAGAAAATAAAATTACAATAGTGCATTAAAACAATTTTAACTTTTCCCCACCTCACAGCCATTCAAACGCACAGAGAAACAGAAATGTTTTAAGCCTATTCTTAAAAAGTATTCAAATTAGGAGTCATCACCAAGGAAAAGGATTTAGATATCATTGAAACCTTCTGCTCACTATGTGGCGGCAGCTAAACAAGAACACAGAAGGTTATGAATTATTAGGGAAAAGAGTAGAAATAAAACAAAGAATATACCCCCAGATTCTATATAGTGCACCAAAAATTTCTGCACAGAAATCCAGGTGTTTTCCATATAATGCGCATAACCTAATTGATTAACAAGCCAAGCAGCACCACTAATTGGAGGTTCACAAACAATTAGCATTAATATATAATTTAAATGCAGTTCCCTCCAAACTTATAATGTAGTCCACATAAATCGGACCACGCACATCTGAATGAAGGCATTCTGAACAATTTGAAATGGGCGTTCCTAAATTTTATGCATGTGGTTGTAGAATTTGCTGCTCCATGCAGAACTTTTGATGCAGGCATTTACACTAAGGTGCCCTTTTACTAAGCCACGTAGGCATCTATGCGCATCCTATGTGTGTCAATTTTGAACTGGAACCTGGCTACCGTGTAGCCTGGGCAGTAATTTCATTTTTTACACTTGTCCACTAAACATGCCAGGAATTTTCTGATGCGTGGTAGTAACCGGGCAGTAATTGGCATTGCATGTGCATAGACCATTACCACCCAGTTAACACGTGAGACCTTACCACTAGGTCAATGGGTGGAGGTAAGATCTGAGGCACAAATTGACGCGCCCCAATTTTTATTTTTGCTGCACGTCCATTTTCAGGCAAAAAGGCGTTCTTTGCAGGTACGCTGAAAAATGGACCTGTGCACATCCAATACACATGTCTACACCAGTGCAGGCCATTTTTCCAA
Organism: Microcaecilia unicolor; assembly: GCF_901765095.1. Classification (NCBI taxonomy): domain Eukaryota; kingdom Metazoa; phylum Chordata; class Amphibia; order Gymnophiona; family Siphonopidae; genus Microcaecilia; species Microcaecilia unicolor. The sequence goes on from NC_044037.1 coordinate 238,504,561, forward strand.
TGCACCTTAGTAAAAGGACCCCTGAATTCTTCTTAGCGTAAATGACTGCATCTCCCAGAATATCGTACATCTAGCCTTTAAGCATATTCTATTCATAGCACCTTGGACTTAGACCTTTTTTTTTTTGGAACAGACTACCTTTCCTATGGACTCAACTGTTTCAGTAGCTTGGGCTTCTGCCATATTAACTTTTTGGCCAAACCTGCTTTTTACTGCCTGAGAACTATCCATATACATATTTGTTTCAGTTGATGAGAAGAGCTGCGTGTTCCACTCAAATTTTTTTTTGGGGGGTGGAGACATGTTACAGCTGGCTAGACAATTGCTACCCTAATGAGAGCTGTCTCTTCACTAACATGCTTAAAAGCTGTCTCTGCATTGTGGTTCAATGGCTTGCACACCGTCCTCTGATGCTACACAGTGGATTCAAGTCCTGCTCTAGTGGCTGGGCAGTAGACAAATGTTAACCAAGTCAGCTGACTCAAGTCATAGAGAGAGAGGTTTTGCTTGGGAGAACAGACCCAGCCAGGGTGGACTGCTAGTGTGCTGGGCCTCTTACCACCTACCTAAAAAGGAAGACACTCGATGGAAGCCGGGGGAAAGTGGGTCCATCTACTGAAGTGAAGCCTCAGGTGCTGCCCTATTGTCTCAATGGTAAGTGTTTCCATGGAGTAGTGTGGTTTGGAAATCTCAGACTGGTTACTATGTATCCTGGGTGTGGAAGCAGTCCTGTGAGAGGTCACCAAGAGAGCTATCTGTGGTCAGGTGTGCCATACTGAAGTCTTGTGTTTGTATGGTTATGAGTTGTGGGGAGCAATGGGAGAGGGAGATGCTGTTAATGGTATGTGACAGATGCCTAACAGATTGTTTTGAACATAAAGAAATAGACTGCAAAAAAATAATTGTTTTTCCAGCCTATTAGATATTGGCAGTCTAACCCTCTGACCTGAACATACTGATCTCCCAAAATATCTTCAGATGACAGAGATTTGCAGTGTGTTTAAAAAAGAGCTACTAAGATCCATAGCTAGCTTATTTTCAAACTCAAGATGCAAATATTTACAATTGTATGACACCCAGATCTTATTATCTTCAGGGTCTCTATTACAATTTGACTTACGTCTTTGTAGAACAATAATGTAATGTTACTGCTAAAAGGTGTAGGTTAGAAATGCTTAGATCATGATAAATCTTGTTCTTCATTCCCTAGTGAGCTAAGGAAGCTGAGTTGGCTTGCATTAAAAATTTGTTCTAGTTTACATTAAAGATCCAGACAGCGTGTTTAAAAAAACAAACAGTTATTGGAATTGGCTCTAAAACCTCAGAATTCAAGGCAAAATTCTAAAATGGGATGAATCCAACCATGACATTTAAGACAACGCAGCCAGCTCACCCTTACCCCTTAATGTAAAATAATGAACTACAATCGTGTAAACATTGTGTTATACCATTACATTTTATTAGCTGGACAAAACCATAGCTCATGCAGGTTTTTCCAGTAGGAGCAGGCAATTCAATTAAAATAATTTCACTTAGACTGCCCATGTTAGAGCAGTTACTCTTTCAGCGACTAATCTATTAAGGGGAATGCAAAGTTGGCATTATTGTCAATGAATCTCTCAGTGCTATAGCACCCTTGTTAATAACAGGTAATGAGTTATACTTTCTTCACATAGGTTAACATCCCTTTTTTAAAGAAAGAACAACTGCCCAGGGATCTCCCAGGCAGTAAGATAAAAACAAGTGGTAACTTTCATTTTCTTTCAATCATCAGAAAATGTAAATAGGAATGGGTTGATATTCAAAGTGATTTAGCAGGCCAGAAATGACTCCTGCCCGGTTATTCATCATTTTCAGGGGCACTTAATGAGTTCAGACCTGTCAAGACTCCTGCTTTTGCTAGTCATCTTCCGCACTCCTTTGGAGAAGCTGGGATTTCCCACTGAATGACCTCTCCATACAGCAGCAGCAGGAAACGCCTTCATAAAGCACCATCTCATGCTGCTGATCCCATGGCAGCAGGAGGTGATGTTTTATAAAGGCATTTCCTGCTACTGCTGGATGGGAAGACCACTCTTTTCCTGCTGGGCACTGGCTGCAAATCAGCTATGCTGGGGCAGACCAATGGGTTGGTATGGGTGGAGTTGTAGGCGGAGCTGGGCAGAGCAATAGGTGAGGTGGGGTGGGGCGGAGCAATGGGCAGGGCGGGTGGAGATGGGGGCAGAGTGGGGTCACTGGGGCGGGCCCTTTACTTCCCACTGAATGGGTCAGCCTCCTTGGCAGCTCTGCCAATTAGGTTAGGCACTTGGCCAGTTAAGTGCTGATATTCAGTCAAGGTAGCTGTATAAATAAGACCACATTAAAGTTAGTCCTATATTTATTCAGTGTATTTCACTTAACTGGCTATGCTTTATCTGGCTCTGCAAACCCAGAAATTCAGTGCCAAACCCTAGACACAGCCTAGCATTGAATTTTCAGATTTAACTCTGGCAGCTGGCAGCAAAACACTGAATGCTGCCAGCTGAATATCGGACATAAAATCTCTAACAATAGAATTCCCTGCTGTATTGATATGTCCTCATAAAGGATCTCCTTTTACATTAACTCACTGTATAGCTCTGTCACCTAATGATTTGAGCAGTGGCCTGGGAATTGGAAGGTCCAAGCTCAAATCTCACAGTAGCTTCTTGTGGACTTAAGGAAGCCACTTAACTCTCTATTGCCTTGGGATGGTTGGGTACAGTGCTGGCAACTTAAACTGCAGTAGCGTGCAGTGACATTTATAGCAAGAGATTCAGTAGATGTGCTAAACATACCCTTAACTAAAGTTAATGTACTCACTCTTTGTGCTGAACAATGGCACGCCTTGGTCTTTTTCTGAGAGTTCCCTATAACATTTGCCACTTCTCCTTTTGACTTCTGTGTTGATTTGAAGAAACTAAGTTCTGTATCACCATCGCTTTTCCAAAATCTATCCTTCAAAACTATACATAGATTGATGAGTAGCACTGTTCCCATTCCTCAAAAAAATTAAAAATATTATTACCCCATTATATCCCACAGAAATGATGGGGGCACTGGGCTATATGAGCCTAAAGAAGTACACAGCAGCAGCAGCAGCAGAAGGAAGAGATGGCAGGAGACCATTAACAAACTTGGAGGGAAGAGGAAGAAGGGACATGATAGTCTCAACAAACTGTGTTTCTTGGTTTGGCTCCCTAGACAATTCCCTGGGAATTTCCTATGGGCGGTATAGAAAATTTTAATAACCTTGAAACTTGATATATTTGTGTCCCTCCCTACCAGGGACCCCATTCCCACCATCATTTCACCTCTCCAGAAGTAGCAGCAAAAAGTACACTGCCTTGCTGTGGGTATGATAACATTATAGTTTGTGAGTGGGCATGGAGACTATGCAAGCACATGCTTAATGTCTTTTAAATCTGCTAAAGAAGTAGAGGTGATCAGTGGAGGCTGATACAGTAACAGCAGTTCTAGATGTAGAAAATTACTCAAACGCACTGACAAAAGTTCAGTTGAGCTTACAGTTCCATGGTCCTGGCAATGTACCATAGTAGATGAGGAAAAAACAATTGCTAGGCCACCTCCCTTCTTTAACTGCCTGTTCTGGTAATAAACAGAATAGCCAGGCGGGAGTGTTTGATTCAAATACAGTATGATAGATCAGAATCCTCCAACCACATCTCTACAAGACACAGAATGTCATGATGGTGGTTTAAGAGGAGATCTTTAATAGTCCTACCTGCAAGTTGAGTAGTTCTACTAAGTTTGAGTGAGCTTCCAGGGGTTTTAAGAGGTGAAGTGAAACCAAATTTCTTACCTGAAGGTGAGTAGGGTAGTTCTGCCAGTTCACCCACTGGCCCCAAAGCACCGTAACAGAATTCATAGAGTCTGCAGGTTCAAATAACAGTGACCTAAGGCAGAGAAAAACCAGGCTAAAACCACACCGAAAACAAAATCATCAACATGATAGAATGCAAGAGCAGGTGCACACTCAGGGTGTGCACGAAGGAGCACACCAAGGAGCACGCCTTGTTCCTTATGTATGCTCCCTTGGCGTACGCCATGCAGCATGCACTGCAAAAACAGTAAGCTTTTATCAGGAGAGAATAGTGAAGCCACCGCTCAAGTTCCAGGAGTGGACGGGGCCAAGACTACCACATTTGAGGACAGTTAACCGGTAGCACTTGCTATCACCTGGAGTCTGAAAGACAAAGCAGCTTACAGAATTACAAAACAACAGCAAAGAAAAGCAAAACAATAAAAGTCCTAGGGAAAAATGCACAAAATTAACCATTGCTGTGTGGCACCATTCTAGTAAACTGGCCACACAAACATCCCAGCAGAGCAGAGGGGGAAGCCTAGTGGTCAGTTCAGTGAACTTCACATAAAGAGACCTAGGTACAAATCCCACCTTAACACCCTTATTTTGTATTGTGAGCCCTCCAGGAACACCTAAAAATGTACTATACCTAACTGTACACCACTACAAAAGCCCTCAGGTCTGCAAGTGTCTCCTATCTATAGGTACAGTTGGTACTTTGTGGGTTTTGGAAGGCTCACAATTTCCACCACAAGTGTACTAGTTAGAGAGGGATATAGACCTGGATCCCTTTCTCTACAGTCTACTGCACTGACCACTAGCCTAATCCTGGGCCTAGCTTGCTGGTCTAATAAACAAAGATTGGGGGTTTTCTAGCTGATTATAAACCATAAAATTCTACTGCTTTGTCACCCTCTTATCAGCCATCCATCTCTCTCACTTAACCCACCCCACCCTCTTCCTGTGAGACTGACATTGGTATGCTTTTGTGTTTTGCTTATATATTCTGATATTTGTCAACATGCTCATCTTTGATCTGAAGAAAAAGGATTACCTTCAAAAGCTAATCAAAAAATGTATTAAGTTGGTCCAATAAAAAAGGTATCATCTTATTTTCTTTTCTTTGTCTTGTTTTATTTCTATTTATTGCCTGGTCTAAAAGGAAAGGTCATAATATCTGAAGCTGTCACAGAGCCTGATATGCATTGCCACTGGCACATCTTTGGGGGTGGGAGGGGGTCAGAAAATTAATCCCTCCAGTGGTCAGCTGGTCAATTAGAGCACCTTTTTGTGATTTAGTCATGATTGAAACAGGTCCAGATTTTAAAAAGTCTCAATTTTTGCACTAAACGTTTTTATCTTGTTCCATTATTCCGGGAAAACATCCAAATTCTGGGCCTACTGAAATCCCACCCAAAGCACACCACCAACATCCCCCCTTGTGATTTAAACAAATTGCAAAGAAAACCACCCAAACCTTTTTTAAACTCAACTACATTAACTGCAGTTACCACTTGAGAAGATTGAGTCATGCATCTGGAAACCGCAATTCCAGTAGCAAGAGATACACAGAGCTTCTTCTACACTAACATGATAGTTACAAAGCATGAAGCTTTAAATAAGCAAGATTGTTTTTTTTTGTTTTTTTTTAAATTATCACTCAGTGAAAATGAAACGTTCTGCTTGCCTTAATTCAGACTGTAAACCTTTATGACTATGGTTGATTAGATTCCGTAAGAGTTCAGCTATAATTAATCCATGGGGAATCTTTTGTCTTTAAAAGGGAATTTGGAAATATAACATTTATAGGGATTTTTTAAATGTTTTATTTATTATATTTGTTTCAAGGAATTAGCATGCCGAGCTTCCTTCTACTGCAAATATTTGTGAATATTAATTACATTTTCATATACCTATGACCCATTTAAAAATAAATATAATTATTTCCAATTATGAGATTTAAAGGAGAACAGTCTTCTACTTGGGCTGTAATTATGCATATTGTAGAAGAGTAAAGAACATAATTATACAATCTGAGTTGAAAATATATTCAAGTTTTTGTTGATTTGTTATATATTGAAATGCAATATGATATATGTTACATTATTATAATTCTAATAGGATGCTATTTTTCTTTCACTATATCTATATGGTCATTATTCAAAGATCAGCGTTTCTTTAAACAATGACCTCTGCCAGCTAAATTAGACCATGTTTTCCAGTACTTGCCCTAAATGGATCTCTGGTGGTGACTAGAAGATATCCAGGCATGGCCAATATTCAGTGCTGTACTATATAGTTAACTGGGTATAGTTAGGACTGTTTTTTTATGTTTTCCTGCATGCCTAGTACATTATGCAGACACTGGCACCGAATATTGCTAGTGCCCACATAACTCCTGCCCCACCCCAACACTACCCCATCAGAGAGTGTCACAGTGGTCAGAACACATTTTCAGCATCACTGTCCAGTTAAGTTCTGATGAGTATCAGCTCCTTGGCTGGCCAGAATGAATTAACTGGGCAGGAGCTTTTCCTGCCTAGTTAAATCACTTTGAGGGGCATTTTTGATATGACGTCTAAGTCTGACTTTGGATGTTTTGCAAAACACGTCCAAATTCCGACTAGGAAAGAAGGTCATTTTCAAAAAAGAAAAACATCTGTCTTTTGTTTTTGAAAATACTGTTTTGAACAAGGTTTTGTGATTTGGATGTTTTGTTTTTTGGTCCATTTTTGAAAAAAAAAAAACTCCCAAAAAACGTCCAAGTGCAAAATGCAGAAAATCAAGCCATTTGGGATGTAGGAAGAGCCAGCATTTTTAGACTAGTCCCTCTGACATCCCAGGACAGCAATAAGGCACCATAGGGGGCACTGCAGTGGACTTCATAAAATGATCCCAGGTACACATCTCACCATTGCTCCCTTACCTTGTGTGCTGAGCCCCACAAAACCCACTACCCCCAACTGCACACCACTACCTTAGCTCTTGCAGGTGAAGGGGGCATCTATATGTGGGTACAGTGGGTCTCTGGTGAGTTTTGGAGGGCTCACAGTTTTCTCCACAAGTGTAACCAGTAGGGGGAGGTAGGAGCCTGGGTCCACCTGTCTGCAGTGCACTGCACCCATCACTAGACTACTCCAGGGACCTGTATGCTGTTCTAATGGACCTGAGTATAACATCTGAGGCTGGCAAGAAATGTTTTTCATCACATTTTTGGGGGGTGGGAGGGGGTTAGTGACCACTGGAGGAATAAGGAGAGGTCATCCCTGATTCCCTCCAGTGGTCACCTGGTTATTTAGGGCACCTTTTTGTGCATTATTCGTTATAAAAACAGGTCTAGCTCAAAACATCTTAGTTTTAGTCCTGGACGGTTTTGTTTTGTTCCATTATGGCTGAAAAACATCTAAGTCTTAGGAACGCCCACGTCCCAGCCTGAACACACCCCTGACATGCCTCCTTGAGATGTGGATGCACTTCTGATGGATTTCATAGAAAAATGTCTAGAAATAGGTTTCGAAAATACTGATTTGGACGTTTTGGTGAGAAAAATGTCTAAATGCTTTTATGCCACTTTTTAGACGTTTTTCTGTTTTGAAAATGAGCTCATTTGAATATCAGCCCTTATGTTATCTATATTTAATAAGAAAAGAAGAATCACATTAGAAAAATTATAAATGCATTTTTCAATTCCTACTATTATGTATGCTGAGAGATACCACTTATTTTGTAGCCCCAGAGCATTAAGGGCTTCCTGAGTATGTATACCAGTGCTTCTTGACTCTCTCCTCTAGGCATACCCAGCCAAATGGGTTTTCTAGATTGCCCCAATGAATATGCATGCACAAGATAGATTTGCATACAATGGGCATGGAGGAGTAGCATAGTGATTAGAGTTCTGGGCTGACATGTAGTTCACATCTGTCACAAAACGCCTAGCATCTGCCTGCGGCTAACTCTGCGGCCATCTGGAGGGTCTGTCCCCAACACTGCTCAGGTCCACCTGCACCTAGGCATGTGCTCTATACTAGCACCCTCCTTCCCGCTTGCCACTGGGCTAGTCTCCCACTCTCAGATTATTCCCTGGTGATTTCTAGGAGACTGGGCCACACTCCAGTGGTCCCACACTCTGTGGAAGTCCTCCAGGGTTTTAACCTCAGTTCCACTGAACCACCACTGGTGCTGGTATCTTAACTGGATCACAAACTCGCTGTGAGTATTATCCACCCCCTTTCTCAAAGTCCAGAACTTTAGTCTGTAGGTCTCAGGGGTAATGGTATAATGGTTTGTCACAGCTTTGCGCATCTCCTCAAACTGGGAGCACATCTCCATGGACAGTCCTTGGAATGCCTCAAGTGCTCTACCAGTGAGCTTTCCTCCCAGATAGCACACCCAGTCTTTCTTAGGAATCTCATTGAGGTGGCAAATCTTTTCAAAAGCAGTTAGCTATTCATCAGTTCCACCTTGGGCATCATCAAACTGTGCAAACAAATTGCGCCCAATCAGGGCTGTGGATCCTGCCTCTGGCTTTGAGTAGAGGTTGGGCTGGAGCTATGGATATGAGTCATTTCCATCTGGAATTCCAGCTCCATGCCACAGCTGGAATTCACACTCTTCATGCTGCGGCTGGATTTCCCGCTCTTCATGCCACAGCTGGTCTAGCCACTGTCACTCTACCATATAGATCTGCCAGATCTCAGTTAGTGTGGCATCCAGCCCTGCCAACTCATGGGCCTCTGCCCACAAGGAGTCTGGTCTCTCCCCAAGAGAACTCTGTACCGGCCGGTCCTGCAGCTCCTCCCCGCTTAGGTCATCCGGTCACTCTTGTGTTAGGTCAGGCATATCCATTGTTTGAGGGCTGCTACCAGTTGCCATCAGCATGCTACTAATCTAACACTACCAAAAAAAATGAACAGGAAAGGGACCCTGTTAGTGCTGCACTCCTTCACTTTGCTCTCTGTCTACAGGTTACAGATAAAAAAAAAAAAAAAAAGAACTCTGAACCACTCAGTGGATTGTAACCTTCATAACACACATTGAGCCTGACAATCCCACTGCTGCCATCAAAAAAGAAGTCTGTCAGGAAATTCCTAACACCTGCTTGGGTTAACCCTGCGTACACCTGGAGGGTCTGTCCCCAACACTGCTCATGCCCACCTGCACCTGGGCACATGCTCTATACTACCAGCCATAGGAGCCAACATTTCAAAATGTTTTTCAGTCATAATGGAATAAAACAAAACTATCCATTTCTAAAATTAAGATATTTTGAGTTAGATCTGTTTTTATAACAAATAAGGCTCAAAAATGTGCCCTAAATGACCAGATGATCACTGGAGGGAATCAGGGTTTACCCTCCCCCCCCCCAATACCACCCCAGTGGTCACTTATCCCCTCCCATCCCCTCAAAATGTGAATAAAAATATGATTTACCAGCCTCTATGACAGCCTCAGATGTTAAAGTCAGGTCTATTAGAGCAGAACGAAGGTCCCTGGAGTAGTGTGGTGGTCAATGCAGTGGGGGACTATCTCTCTCTCTACCTGTCACACTTATGGTGGAAACTGTGACCCCTCCCAAAGTCACCAAAACCCCACTGTATCCACATATAGGAGCCCCCTTCACCCATAATGGCTATTATAATGGTGTATAATGGTGTACAGTGTGTGTGTGTGTGGGGGGGGGGGGTAGTGGATTTTGGATAGGTTTTGGAGGGCTCAGTGGACAAGATAAGGGAGCAAAGGTGAGATGTGTATCTGGGAGCATTTTATGAAGTGCACAGAAGTGCTTTTTAGGGTTCCCCATTGCTCTCATTGGATGTCTGGGGGACCAGTCTACTAAAAATGCTGGTTCCTCCTACATCCCAATAGCATGAATCTCTACATTTTGCGCTTATTCGTCTTTTTTTCTGTTTTGTTTTGTTTTTTAAATGGACCCCCCAAAAAATCCAAAGCACAAAACCTTCTTCAAAATAGTATTATTTTTTAAAGATATTTTTCTTTTTCCAAAATGACCTTCTTTCCTATTCAGATTTTGGACATTTTTTGCAAAAAGTCCAAAGTCGGACTTAGACATCATTTTAAACATGCCCCTCCATGTGTGCCTCCATGAAAGGGTTGAGATGCCTGTTTTATACTATATCAGAGTATATATGTAGTAGGAGCATATGGGTCAATTTATCATTTAGTGTGAATTTGGTTTGTTAGTTCACCTTAAATAATTTAGGACTGAAGTTACTATGGTGTGTTACCTTGTTAGCATGTGCTAACATGCATTAACACATTTTGGGACATGTTTACTAAAATGTGGTAAGCTGAGAAACAATTTAAGATACAGTAAGTGCAAAGACTGTGCAGGAAATATTAGGGGCATGGAAAGCATCTGTCCTGCATTTATTGCACAAGGGATCACTTTGCTATGGTTCTTAAATTCAACTCAGCGGGGGAAATGTTATTGCAGGAAGATTTCAGGAAAGTGGTCCAGGCCATGATATTGGGAAGCATGGATTACTGTAATGTTGTTTACTTGGGATTACCCAATTCTTGTGTGCAGTCACTCCAGATAGCTCAGAACTCTGCAGGAATATGTTGTTTGGACTTTATAGAATGGAGCATGTCACAACATATCTTAAACATTTGAAATGGTTGCCTAAGTTTCATCTCTTGTACAAACTGCTATTGCTTACATATCATGAATTGTATCAATGCCCAATGCAGCCAGCGGAGGTAGTTCCGTCTTGAGCGTGCACCATTTCCGGTGCAGAAAATATTTTTGTTATTTTTACCACAGTGCTAACCCAGTGGTAATTGGGCAGCACCACACACTGCTCTTTTATTGCCGGGTTACCCTGGGAGCTCTTACCACCACCTCATTGCCACACGGTAAGATGGCCATTTTATTTTTAGGGGTTTTTTTTACTCACTGTAATAAAAATGGCCTTGGCTCGCAGAAAAAACAGCCCCTGCCACTACCACAGGGCCCTTTTTACCGCAGCTTCGTAAAAGGACCCCATAGAGAGGCATAATCAAATGGGGCACCCAAGTTTTCCTGAGGGCATCCTTGCAGGACGTCCTCGCAAAGGGGCGGGGAAACCCGTATTATCGAAACAAGATGGGCGGCCATCCTTCATTTCGATAATACGGTCGAGGACGCCCAAATCTCCACATTTAGGTCGACCTTAGAGATGGTCGTCCCTAGAGATGGTCGTCCCCAATTTTCGGCGATAATGGAAACCGAGGACACCCATCTCAGAAACGACCAAATGCAAGCCCTTTGGTCATGGGAGAAGCCAGCATTCGTAGTGCACTGGTCCCCCTCACATGCCAGGACACCAACCGGGCACCCTAGGGGACACTGCAGTGGACTTCAGAAAAAGCTCCCAGGTACATAGCTCCCTTACCTTGTGTGCTGAGCCCCCCAAACCCCACACAAAACCCACTCCCCACTACTGTACACCACTACTATAGCCCTTAGGGATGAAGGGGGCACCTAAATGTGGGTACAGTGGGTTTGTGGTGGGTTTTGGAGGGCTCACATTTACCACCACAAGTGTAACAGGTCCCAGGTGGATGGGCCTGGGTCCACCTGCCTGAAGTGCACTGCAGTACTCACTAAAACTGCTCCAGGCACCTGCATACTGCTGTCAGGGAGCTGGGTATGACATTTGAGGCTGGCAAAAAATATTTTTAAAGTGTTTTTTTTAGGGTGGGAGGGGGTTAGTGACCACTGGGGGAGTAGGGGGAGGTCATTCCCAATTCCCTCCGGTGGTCATCCTGTCATTTAGGGCACATTTTTGTGGCTTGGTCGTAAAGAAAAAGGACCATGTAAAGTCAGCCAAGTGTTCGTCAGGGACGCCCTTCTTTTTTCCATTATCAGCCGAGAACGTCTATGTGTTAAGCATGCCCCAGTCCCGCCTTCGCTACGCTTCCGACACGCCCCCTGGAACTTTGGTCGTCCCCGCAACGGAAAACAGTTGAGGGTGCCCAAAATCGGCTTTCGTTTATGCCGATTTGGGCGACCCTGGGAGAAGAATGCCGATCTCCCGATTTGTGTCGAAAGATGGGTGCCCTTCTGTTTTGAAAATGAGCCCAATAGTGTCCAACAAGTTGAAAGCAAAATATTAATGTACAGAAAAAAATATATATTTTCACTAAGCAATACATACTGAACCCAGCAACAATTATGTAAAATTCTACCCTTTTCACACAGAGAACAAAAAAAAATTGACTGTTGTAAAAATGAACCACCAAGTGCATTGTTCCTGATACTTACACTTTTCTTAAAAGGTCATTACCACCCAGTTTCCACGTGAGACTATTGCTAGGTCAATGGCTGGTGGTAAGGTCTCAGACCTAAAATGGACTCGCGGCAATTTTCATTTTGCCGCACGCCCATTTTTGGCAAAACTTTTTAAAATACATTTTTATAGGTGCGTTGAAAAATGATTCTTCGTGCGCCCAAAACATGCGCCTACCCTACCGCAGGCCATTTTCAGCGCACCTTAGTAAAAGGATCCCTTAGTAAATGTAACTACTTACAGTACTTAAAGTAAAAGTTTTGTTACTTTTACTTGTAAAAAAGTACAGGATAAAAACTGTTACTTTTACTTTTACTGATGCAATAATTTCACCAATCTTTACTGCTTTTACTTAGTTACATCTGATACTTGTAGTAAAAAGTTAAAGCAGAAGCAAGATGTAAATGATGATTCCTTAGTAAACCAAATGAAACAGCAAAACTGGGTACAGGATCATGCTATTGCAAACCTGTTCAGTGAATATTGCCTATAAGAGTACTGTAATTGCCTGTGCTTGTTGAAGTGGTTATTGGTCTCCAGCCATACAGAATAATGATGGCTTGGATCACTTTGAAGTGGGAAGCTGGTTGCAATTCTTGGTGAACAGACAGATGTTTCTATCTCAACAGACTGATGGTCATTCCATTGAACATTTTACATTGGGGAGACTGTCCACTTGATTGATAGTCTTTTGTGAGGACATTTTCTTGTCTGGCCTTAAGACTGAAGGGTTCCCACATAGTTGATGTTCTTGAATCAGTTCTCAAAGATATTCAAACAGAGTTTGCCATCAGACAAAAAAATTGGTAGAACAACAACAGACAATGATTCTAACTTTGTGAAAGCCTTCTTTGTAATTGGACAGCGTGATGATGATAACAAAGATAAAGATGAAGATGTACTCTTTGCTATATGGAAGTCAAGTGTTTCAGAGATTCCCTTGATCAAAACCTGCAGACCTGGTGAGAAGACATTAATACTGCAACCTGGCTTGATTTGAAGGAATTTTTTTTTTAATCAAACTGAATAATCCAATTTCTGCTAGTGCCGTTATTGATCACCTTTTTAGCTGTGCTGGATTAATGACTTACAAGTGCACTCGCATGAGTGACAGTCATTTTCAAACATTTGGATTGAATTGTAGAGCAATAACATTGTTGGGATTAAAACATTAACAATAGTTGCTTTCATGGTAGTTGTGGTACTTTTACTTTACTGAAAAAGTATTATATTGGGCAATAACTTTTTTACTTTTACTCAAGTAAAAATTTTTTAATGTGTTTTTCACTGTACTTTTACTTAAGTATTAAAATACGTATTTATTTTTTACTTTGACCTAGTACTTTGAACAACACTGCCACTAGGATGATGCATTACCCATGATATATCTAATTGGCTAGAAAGAACCAGAAATAATGAACTGGCTGAGGTCCACTAAACAATACTGGAGATGCCCCCCCCCACGCTAGACTTGGGGATGGTCAATGTGGGCTTCTTTTTGCAGTGGTTGACTTATCTTTGGGTTGAGTCCAATGATGCTAGCCTAGAAGTGGGTTATGAGATTGTGAAGCCATTAAACAGGGGTTGAGAACTCTATGAAAAGTGAAAGGGAAAAGTGTGTAGGTAGTATAGTGAAGTATCTTCATGGAAAGGACAACAGTGAGTGAAGGATCCAAAACAAATTGTGTATATTTCATTTATTTTTAATTTTCTACTAAAACATGACATCCTACATTCTGTAGTTGTCCACACCAAAGGGGATACATTCTAATATAAAGATGGTAATTTTATTTTTTTTTTTTAAATTGCTTAGGATATGAACGTTATGGAGGGGCATTTTCGAAATGACATTTAAGTGCAAAAAAAAAAAAAAGTACAGCATAAAATGTCTAGCAGCTATTTTCGAACACAAAAAAATAACATTTCCTCTTTAAAAATGCATGAGAACATCCAAAATGAACAGCCATTTTCCAATTTAAAATACCCAAATTATGAATGCGAAAAACCCAGGGCCAAGGACACCTGTCTGGTAGCATTTGTTTGAAAATGGCAACAGAAATATCCCTGCAGAGCAGAGGCACAGCCTAGTAATCAGTGCAGTGGACTTTAATCCAGGACACTCAGGTTCATATTCCACTGCAACCTTTATTTAAAATGGTAAGCCCTCCAGAGACAGAGAAATACCTACTCTACCTGTCTGTACACCACCTTAACAGCCCTCAGACTTGCAAGTTATTTAATATTTAAGTAAAGTAGGTATAGCTGTGGTTTTGGAGGGCTCACAATTTAAAGGTAATTAAAGAGAGTTGAATTGGGATTTGAGCTGGGACCTCTGCCATTAGGATACCTTTCAGACCTGCTTGCTGAATACCCAATTCTGGTCGCCGCATCTCAAGAAAGATATAGTAGAATTGGAAAAGGTGCCGCGAAGGGCGACTAAAATGATAGCGGGGATGGGACGACTTCCCTATGAAGAAAGACTAAGGAGGCTAGGGCTATTCAGCTTGGAGAAGAGACGGCTGAGGGGAGACATGATAGAGGTATATAAAATAATGAATGGAGTGGAACAGGTGGATGTGAAGCGTCTGTTCACGCTTTCCAAAAATACTAGGACTAGGGGGCATGCGATGAAACTACAGTGTAGTAAATTTAAAACAAATCGGAGAAAATTTTTCTTCACCCAACGTGTAATTAAACTCTGGAATTCATTGCCGGAAAATGTGGTGAAGGCGGTTAGCTTAGCAGAGTTTAAAAAGGGGTTGGACGGTTTCCTAAAGGACAAGTCCATAAACCGCTACTTAACAGACTTGGAAAAATCCAAAATTCCAGGAATAACATGTATAGAATGTTTGTACGTTTGGGAAGCTTGCCAGGTGCCCTTGGCCTGGATTGGCCGCTGTCGTGGACAAGATGCTGGGCTCGATGGACCCTTGGTCTTTTCCCAGTATGGCATTACTTATGTACTTATGTACTAATGTTATTAAAAAGCCTAGTTTTCCCTTCTGGAATCCCTTTCAGGGGTAAGGAAGAGGGACAGTGATCACTGGGGGATTCATGAGGGGTTATGCCTTAATACTTCCAGTAGTCAGCTGCTCAATCAGAGCACCTTTTTGTACCATCGACGTGATTGAAGCAGGTCTAAATAAAATTGTCCTTCTTTTTATACTTGGATGTTTCTTCCCGTTCGACTTTCGCTGTTGGGTGTCATAACTTTGGGCCTTTCCAAAAGGGCCTAAAACACACACCCTTGCTATTTGAATGCACATGTAACCCAGTGGGTTAAATTAATTTTATAATTATTTACCTGGGGTTCAGGAGATGGTATCCGGGTCCCCCATTGGCATTGGTGGCCAGTGGAGTGGTCTGATATGGCTCTGGAGTCTCTGGAGAGGATCTGCACTATTTGCGACCTTCACAGATGCTGGCAAGCCAAGGAGTGAGCTTTCCGAACTGAGCGTGAATAAAAAGATGGCCAGTATCAATCAGTGAAGGGGAGCGTGATTTTTCACACATGCGCAGTAGCTCTCCTGAACTGGCACTAGGCCCAAATTGAAGCCAGGGCCCAAATTTGAGAGACACCCTGATGAGACACCTCAGTAAATGTTTTCCTGCTGTTGCGGAGGGTCATCCAGGACCCAGATTGAAAGTGGAGGTCAAGTACTGACCCTTCAGGGGACCAGGTAAGGGGTTTGGTGGACCAAGAAATTGTTTATTTTAAAAATTTGCTTTTTGTTCCATTGGACCAGGGCTTAAATGGTTCATTCTTGATGAAATTTAATGAAAGTTATGGGTTCCTGAGAACTTCTTTAGGTGGATTAATGCTTAAAATTTTTTGGAAAAAATATTTTTGTAGTAAAACATGCATGCTGGCACAAAAAAAGCACTGTCAATTACTCATGTTTCCTCCCTCCGAGTGAATTCCATTGACCACCACCCTCTGGCACCTGTCTGTCAACCAGTTTCTAATCCATTTCACCACTTTAACATCTAACTTCAGCCTATCAGGTTTATTCAAGAGCTTCCTATGAGGAACCGTGTCAAAGGTTTTGCTGAAATTGAAAAAGATTGCATCTAGCACATGTCCTTGATCAAATTCTCTGGTTGCCCAATCAAAGAATTCAATCAAATTCATTTGGCATGATTTACCTTTGGTAAAACCCAAGTTGCCTCGGATCTTGTAACCCATTGGATTCCA
The DNA here is from genome assembly GCF_901765095.1 of Microcaecilia unicolor. Lineage (NCBI taxonomy): Eukaryota > Metazoa > Chordata > Amphibia > Gymnophiona > Siphonopidae > Microcaecilia > Microcaecilia unicolor. The sequence continues at coordinate 238,520,891 of NC_044037.1, forward strand.
GGAAATTCATTGTCCTTTCCTTCAGCACTGCTTCCATTACTTTTCTACCTTTAAATTCAAAACATAGACCACACTTCATCACACCAAGCCCCCTCCCCACAAAAAAAAAATGAACCCCAAAACCCGACCCCTCCCTGAAGCATCCATGAACATTTCCAAGCATCGATTAGAAATTTTCAGTCCCTGCCAAACTTGAACACCATTAAAATTTGCTACAGTGTCAACTTCTTGGCCAAACAAACCTCATAAATTGCCTAAAGCAGTTTATCCACCTCGGCCCTAGGCAACCTGAACTCCATATGTAGTAATTCAATACCTAAAAAGGTAATCCATGTTGGTGGACCTGTGGATTTTCCTCAGTTAGAGTAACTCCCAGCTTCTGAGCTACAATCTGGAATGCTTCCATTAAGTACACACATCTGTTTCTGCCACATGAAAAGGATAATGCATGATATAGCACAGCCCAGCCATATGCTGCACCATTCAATATAAAATGGTTGAAAATGCCTCAAAACATGCATATGCCACCAAACATCCCATCTGTCAAACAGGGGGAAAACAACTGTAAATCCTGAGGGGAGGGGGGCATCTGCTAAAACTGATATATGAAATATTCCACAAGTATTATTAAACCATCATAATTACTATGTAACGATACTAAAAATCGCAGTTAATATTGATGTTATTGTAGTTATATATATATATATATATATATAAATTGGAACTACCACTGGGACAAAAATTGATCCTTTCAGGCTTATTTTCGAAAGAGAAGGATGGCCAACTTTCGCACAGGGTCGCCCAAATCAGCATAATTGAAAGCCGATTTTGGGTGTCCTCAACTGCTTTCCGTCACGGGGAAAACCAAAGTTCACGGGGGGGGGGGGGGGTGTCGGAAGCATAGCGAATGTGGGACTGGGGCGTGCCTAACATATAGGCGTCCTCGACAAATAATGGAAAAAAGAAGGGCGTCCCTGACGAACAGTTGGACGACTTTACCTGGTCCTTTTTTTCTAATGACCAAACCACAAAAATGTGCCCTAAATGACCAAATGACCTCCCATTACTCCCCTAGTGGTCACTAACCCCCTCCTACCCTCAAAAAAAATAGTAAAAATATTTTTCCAGCCTCTGTGCCAGCTTCAAATATCATACTTAGGTTCATCGCAGCAGTATGCAGGTCCCTGAAGCAGTTTTAGTGGGTGCAGTGCACTTCAGGCAGGTGGACCCAGGCCCATACCCCCTACCTGTTACACTTGTGGTGGTAAATGTGAGCCCTTCAAAACCCACCAGAAACCCACTGTACCCACATGTAGGTGTCCCCCTTCACCCCTAAGGGCTATGGTAGTGGTGTACAGTTGTGGGGAGTGGGGTTGGGGGGGTGGTTGGGGGGCTCAGCACACAAGATAAGGGAGCTATGCATCTGGGAGCCATTTCTGAGGTCCACCGCAATGCTCTCTAGGGTGCACAGCTGGTGTCTTGGCATGTCAGGGGGACCAGTGCACTACGAATGCTGGCTCCTCCCATGACCAAATGACTTGAATTTGATCATTTCTGAAATTGGCGCCTCGGTTTTCATTATCGCTGAAAACTGGGGATGACCATCTCTAAGGACAACCATCCCTAAGGTCGACCTAAATTTCACAATTTTGGCGTCCCCAACCGTATTATCAAAACGAAAGATGGATGCCCTTCTTGTTTCAATAATACGGGTTTCCCCGCCTCTTCGCCGGGACGTCATGCGAGGACGTCCTCAGGAAAACATGGGTGCCCCTTTCGATTATGCCCCTCTTTGTGTCTCCACATTATGTTTTTATAACTGCACACTAACTCCCAAATTCTATAAATGGCGCTTAAAATTGCATGCATAAACTTGGGTGTGCACCCAATTTGCATGCACAATTTAATTGAATAAAAGCCAAATTGCGCCAATAATTAAGTGCTAATGATCAATTATTGGCACTAATTGGCATCATTTAACATTTACATATGTAAATTTTACACGTGGCTTTAAAAATGAGGCACAGCCATGGAAGGGTCATGGTTTGATCTTGAGTGTTCCTTCAATTTATGCATGCTGTTATAGAATAAAGGGGATTCACACAGTTGCATTCCTATGTCAGCTGCCACCCAGGGTGGATCACCATTATGCACCCCCCCCCAGCACATCACACCCACCTGGTGCATCACCTCCCCCCCACCCCCGGCGCATCACCTCCAGCCCCCCCACACCCCGGCACATCACCTGTACAACCCAATACATCACCTCCTGGGGGTCCAGGAAGCAGTCACATGGCTGTTGGCTCTGCCGGTTCCCTGCCCCACAACAGGAAGTAACGTCAGAAGGAGCAGGGAACAGGCGGAGCCGACAGCCACTGGCTGCTCCCTGCACTCCCTTACAGCGTGCACCCGGAGCAGACCGCCCCCACCACCCTGCCCTTGGTATGCCACTGGATCCACACCTAATTTCAACATGAGGATTTACACCAGGGTTTACTTGGTGCCTAAAGTTAGGCACCAATCCTGGCACTAAGTGCTGTTCTGCAAATGGTGCCTTGCAACGCCTCTTATAGAATAGCGCTTAGCATGTTTTTTTTCTTCTTTTGGTGCTGATTTTTTGGTGCTATTTTTAGAATTTGGTCCTAAGTGTCCCAATATTTTCTGATGTGGTACACACTTTTCAAATAAGAGATTAGTGATTGTCGGGACACTGAGGACTAAATTCTATAAATAGTGCTGAAAAATTGGCCCACAAAAAAAACACTAAGTACTGTTCTATAAATAGTGCTCAAAGTTAGGCGCTGTTTGTAGAATAGCGCTAAGTGCTGGGAGACATGACTAAATTTAGATGTTGCCAATTACACCAATGAAATCTTGGTGTAAATCCCCATGCCTAAATTAGGCATGGATCCCCCTTATTCTATAAAAATGCCCCTGACCCTTCTATGGCCACGATCCCTTTTTTGATGCACGTGTAAAAGTTACGCTCAAATCCAGGCGTATAAATTTATGTGCATAGAGTTCAATTAATGGCAATTAGTACTGAAAACTGATTGTTAGAGCTCAATTATCGGTGCTAATCGGTTTGTTATTTGTGTGTGCAATTTAAAGTCTCATTTATAATATTTGGGGGTTAATGTACAGTGTTTAAAACATAATATGGAGATACAGTGGATCATTTTTTGATCCATGGTGGTTCCAGTTTATACATATGTAAGCATACAATAACATCAATATTAAATGAACTTTTTTGAATTGTTATACAGTGATTGTGAAGGTTTAATAATATTTGTGGGATATTTCATATATCACCAAACATCCCATCAGCATAAACCTGTCAAAATAGAAATTCCCCTCAAGCTTAAAACCCAACAACAGAAATGAGTCCAGGTGAATAGGTCCTTCTCTTTGCAAAACCCTAACAAACAGCTCTTAGGAACCAGGAACTTAGAAGATGCTTGAATACATTTTAGGTCTATACTCAATGAAAACTGATATTATCTGTAAGAAGCAGCTTCACATATTAAGATTTTTAGAATGCATCTATTTATTACTGAAAGGATTTAGAAACGTGTATATTTGTGTAGTTTTCTACATGACACCAAATGGCAAACCATGGTTTCTGACCCACATCTAATGGTTTCTTATTATTTGTAATGGACAGAACACCTAGCAGGGAAACTGACATTGAAGAGCAGATTTTTGCCTCCAAGCAGCTTTCAAGATATACGTTTCACTGTCTCATTTTTAGAAAGGTCAGTGCTCCGGCCAGATGACCAGCAAAAGAACTGCAGATGGCACTGTGAGTCAACTGATTGTTAAGGACCTCCACAAATGGCTTGAGTGGTCTAGAGTTCATGGGAAGGTTATAGATACAATTGTGGTACACTCTTGGCTTACAAGCAACATTTATACCAGTCAAGTAAGAGGTGAGTCCTATTATCAAAAAGGTTTTCAATGCAATGTCTACAGAAAAAGAAACTATAGCAGTAGATCTCACTGCTGTATTCAGCGATAATAAATGCATGCAACTGCACTGTATAGTATTTTCTGAACTAATGTTTTGCATAATAATATTTTTAAAAAAACAAAAAACCTTTGACCCATTATTCCAAAAAAGTTTAACTCCTAAATTTATGCTCCTAAGTTAGGCTTCTAAATTTGTGACTAATTTCAGACAAAGGGCCTAAATTTGCAGGTAAAAATTCATTGTCATTCTGAATCTTAAAAGCTTTGCTTAGAGATTTAGAACTGCTATTCATTTGCTTAGCTTTATGAATCTACGAGGGTGGGACGCGCTGAGAGGGAAGCAACGCGAGAGTAGAGGAACCTGCGCCTGCCAGCCAGTGAGCACTTTCACTTCCGGACCGGACGGTTCGCCAGAATCGCCGCAACTTGGAGAGGGGCGAGCAGGGGAGAGAGAGAGGACATGCTGGGTATGCAGGGCAGGGCAGGGGCGAGAGAATTGCTGGCATGGAGGGTAGGGAAGGTGAGAGGAGAATCGCAAGCGGGACCTCAGGAAAAAAGGTGCCGGTACGCCATACCGGCGCGTACCGGCACAAAAAAAGCACTGCTTTTACTACAGCGGGTAAAAAGCCAAGAAAAGAAAATGGCTGTGCGGTAAGTAAACACTTGCTGCAAGACTATTTCCAGGAGGGATCTCTTACTGTTACCTATTTAGGAGGGAGTAAAAAAAAAATCCGGTCTCTCACCAGAAATGGTGCACCCTGGGGGTGCACGACAAAGCAGCTAAAAGGGCCTCTTTGTAAAAGGGCCCCTGAATCTGTTAGTACAGCTTAGTAAGATGACCCACACATAAACTATGCCTCTAATACATAAAGGAAATCAAGGACTATAGTTCGACATTTGAAGATAGAAGTGGATACTGAGAACAATAACCTATTTCTGGAACCTAATAACGTTTGTCGATACAATCTCATCACATTATCACTGCACACTCATATGAAATTACTACAAAATCCATTCACAATGGCTTTAGTGCATGGAAAGACTTGCATAAGGACATGGTAAAGAACCTTTTGCCACAGCTTAGGAAAAGCACCCCTTCAATAGTTATGAGCACAGAACAGAATGGACACCAAAAGCAATTGGACTGTCGCAGACAGTACAATATGAAATCTCAATTGCTTCAGCCAGTCACAGTCGAGGACTTATATCCACTCAATAAAGAGATGAGAAAGTACTCACACTTACTAGCCAATATGATTGGAACCAATAGAAAATATATGCATAAGAATATTTTTACAAATATGTATACATGCAATGTACAATAAAGGACATGATGGGACTCAAAGTGGTGTTTGTACAGGAAAGGAGCAGAATCACATGATTGTACATTTATATCTCAAAATTATATTGCCAAGGAAAGAGGTAAACATGGATGGGAAAATGTTCTTACGATCATCAGTTTTTCATTAACAGAACTCTTCCAATATCATCAAAAAGCAAGCTAAGCAGGGCCTATTAATTTACCCATATTCATTATTCTCAATATCACAATGCAGAGACAGAGCTAAAGTGAAAAGTAAACACTAAAACAGAGGAAAAAGCCTCAGAGCCCCATTTCCAGCAGTAACTTTTAGCAAGGCTTTATGGGCAATTACTTGATTCACACTCATCTCTGTGCAATGCAGAAGTTATATTGAATAAATCATTAGAAACAGAAACATAACTTATCTGCTTTAACTGAAGACTCCATCCCACAGAAGGTGGCCAGTGTTTCGCTGAACTGCTGCTTCAGGGATTACAGGGACCAATCTTAGGCCCAGATGATCAAAAGCCCTGCGCTGTTCCAAACAGCGCCCTAAAATAGCTCCGGGACAGCGCAGGGCTTTTCTGCATCGATGATCAAAGATAATGCATGCAAATCTAAGCAGCGCTATTATCTTTGATCATCATGTTTAAAGTGCAGGAGAATTGTGCCGAGCACGCGCTCAGCACAATCCTCCCGCACTTGTTTGACAGGTCTGGGCTGTCAAAAGCCCAAACCTGTCAAACAGCCTGCCGAGGCCCGAACCCCCATAACTCGTGGTGGCCGCCTCCGGCCAAACGCTATCCCACCCTCCTTCCCACTCAGCGACGGGTCACCCACCCTCCCTGCTGGCCCCCCGGCTGGCCCCCCTACCTTTTGTAACCCAAAGTTTGTGGGGGGGGGGGGGTTAACCTCTGGGGGGTTCCCACAACTAGATCCCAAGGCTCAGGCAGAGCCGGGGCATTTCTTAAAGCTGCCCCCTATAAAAAAATGAACCTCCCATGGCTCCAAAAAGAAGTCTGCTGCTTCAGAATGCCTGCACCAGTGGACCACAGCTCATGCCCCAGAACTCCATCCTTCCCCAGAAGTTAAAAAAAATCTCAGGTTACATATGAGAAGATTTCAAATTTAAAAAAAAAACACGAAGACAGTTTGCTATTGTTTTCAATAGTGTCTGTGAATGTTTGGGGTCAGACAATAAGCTGGCAAGCTCCACCCACTGGCTATAGCCCACAGAATAGACTAGATAGGCTCATGCCATCTCCTGTCATAAAACCTCCTTAATTATGAAAGTTGCTTACCTGTAACAATAGTTTTCCGTGGATAGATCTGCTAGCTACACAGTTGAAGTGACATCACAATGACGCAACCGACCCGGTCATTCTGCAAGCTAATAGAAATTCCACGCCACTGGTGGAGGTTGGATAGGGGAATGAAGATTCCACAATCCTTTCATGAACTGCTTAGTAATTGGGTGCCCGAGAATAGTGATGTCATCTATAGGGTCATGGAAAATGGAAAGGGCTGCCTAATGATCCTTTACTGAAGATGTAGCCAATCCAGTATCGGAAAGATGTAGAAGATATTCCAATAATACCGAAATAGAACATGAAGTTGGATTAAAATGATATTGGTTACACCATAGGAGAAATCTATGCCACTTCACGGAATATGAAAGTTGTGTAGATTCTCTTCTACATGCTATCAAAACCTGTAACACCAAATCTGAAAATAAAGAGGTATTTAATGAATGGCCTGAAGATACCAAGGTATTAACATTAGCCTGTGAAGATCTGGATGTAACAGGACTGGGTTTGTGGAACGGTAAGATAGGTTGTCTAGGTGAGTCCACCACGTTAACGAATTCCATATGTGATGTTTGTGATATATTTTATAACTTAGAGGCTGAAGTGCTTGAAGCCATCTTTGTTTCAGGTACCACTGAAGGGTTCACGTGAAGTCTCACTAGTGAGAAAATAGTGACTGTTGATGCCATATGTCCTAGCAGTATTAAGAGAATTCTGGCTGCTGTTATTTGTAAAGTCTGGACATACCGAACCAAGGGGTCCTTTTACTAAGATGCGCTGAAAAATGGCCTGCGCTAGTGTAGGCATGCGTTTTGGACGTGCGCAAATCCATTTTTCAACACATCTGTAAAAAAGGCCTTTTGTTTTGGCTGAAAATGGACGTGCGGCAAAACGTTGACACCCTTGTTTTGGTGGATGTGAAGACCTAGTTATTAAGTCTTGCGTTGGTAGAAACGTGACCTTGATGAATAATATGGCAATCTCTTATAAGTGGATATAGGCATTCGAGTTTTACTTGTTCTAATTTATCCAACATAATATAATCTTCTCGAAGTCCATCGATGAGTTCCTTTACCTTTTCTCAAAATAAGGAATCTCCTAGACAAGGGGTGTCAGCTACCTTTTCAAACACCTACTCTCCAAAAGCTGATGCCCATAACCAGGTTAATCTTCTGGAAGCTACCTCAGTAACTGCTCCACGTATAGATGTGTCAAAATTATCATGTGCTGCTTTGATCATTTACTTAGAGCATTCTTCTAGATTTAGCATAGTTTGCTGAAACAGACACCGATCTTCTGGTATTACTGATTCTGTCTTTACTAAATTGTCCATAATATTATATGATGAAAACTGTGGATTGAGGTGTTTGCTGATAACATAGCAGATTGAAATGATCGTCTCACCATAACATCCACACATTTGATTAGTAATGTCTTTTTGAGTTATATGTCTCCTCATTGCTGATTTCATTACAACAGATTCATGAGGTAGATGTGCCTTACCAAATACAAAAAGATCTATTTTGTATTTGACTTCCAAAGGTTTTTGAATTGGCCTTACACAATATGGTGTCTGCCAGATTTTCTTGTGGTGATCTAATAACACTTGTGAAACTGGAAAAATTATATTTTCTTTGGATATGCGTAAATACTTAGTGACAGTTCTTTTGACAGAAGATTGAGACGACTGTGAAGGAAGATTTAATTCCAAAGTCTTTGCTAATTTTAGCAGGAATTTTGAATAAGATATTTCTTCTAGTGTAGGCTGTACTTCCTTGTCAGAAGGCTGGTGACTAGAGTGTAATTTAGAGTCTTGAATATATATTGAGTAGAAGGAGATTGAGGGCCAGATACTGCTTGCAAATCCAAAGATGAACGTACTGATTGTGGAAGTAATTCTTCCCTTTGAGGTGAAGAAGACACCGACCAAGTGTGTTGCTGTTTTGAGATTTGCTAACTCTGTAAGCCTGAAGTTGAAGGTGTAGTCAACTTGAATGGCAGATTGCCGTTCTAATGGAAGTAATGGTGAAACATTAGTATTGATTTCCTGTTGCTGTAAAAAACATGCTAACAATTGCAACAAATTAGGTAGTACCTGAGAATTATTCTGAGTCGATGCCGATTCTTTAGTATGAGAACGTGAATGAGAAACACATGTTGAACAAGATCTAGAAGAAAATGTCAACTCCAAATGTAGAGTGGATGAATGTCGGTGCCGACGAGATTTACTGCCCATATCAAAACACTCTGTCACTTGATGTCTAGAAAAATGATGGTGTTGTTTCCTTGATGATGAAGAAGAAAAAAATTCTGAATTCGACCGGTACCGATTCCTTCTCCTCAGAACGATACCCGATCATCTAGCTGATTCTGTACATGGAGAGGTGTAGAAGGTAAATGGTGCTGACTCTGTGACTTTGGCACCAACAGAGAAGCAATTTGCACACTTTTGGCTGTTCTAGTAAAAGGACCCTTGATTGATTGCAATTTTAGTGGGTGTGTGTTAATTGCCTTACATGATAATGATGATTTTGAAATTAACATTTTTGTGTAATTTTTACTTACAAGATGGAATATTGTTGGTAGTAGAAATGTATAGGGCTATGGCAATTTTTCCTAAATCACTGCAGTTTTGTCACCTTCTAAAACGCACTACTACTAGTGCCTGCTAGGGATGTGCTGCCCAAAATATTATGTTTTGTTTAGTTTCCCATGTTTTAAAGGAATTTTCACTTTGGTGTTTTTAAAAATACATTTGATTCATATCCTTTCTAATATTAAAGCAATAAAAATTATTTTGACTTAAAAAAATCCTTTGTTTTACAAACAATATCCTAAATAGTGTGTACTCTTTTGGGAAAAGTATGCAATTTGGGGAAAGAAGGTACAATATTTTCCAATAGTCTGCACTCTCTCAAAACAGTGTGCATTATTTGTGGACCATGAAAAACCTGGGAGGTGGGGTTTGGGAAGATCATGAAAAGAATATATAGAGCAGCAAAATTCTGCCACTCTGCATACAGCTTAAATGTTTAACATAGGCCAGTGAAAAAATAAGCCAACACAGTACCCTATAAAACAGTTGGCATGCAAACATTAATGATATATTTAAGTGTCAGTGCTAGCTCTTAAATTTTATGCTGTATGTGACCACCCTTAATATCAGGTGCACTCTTATTTACAGTTTCATAGGTTTGAAGACACTAAAACTTATTAAGGGGCCCTTTTACTAATCTGTGGTAGGGCTACTGCATGGGTAGTGTGCTCCAAAATCAGCCTTACTGCTGGGGTAGAATGGACGCATTGTGGTAGTTCCAAAGTTGGCGTACGAAGTTTCCCATGTAAAAATAAATTTCTATTTTCTACCATGGGGGGGGGGGGGTCCCGGCAGTAATCGGAAGTGCGGCCAATTAGCGCAGGCCATTTTTACTGTAGCTCAGTAAAAGGGCCCCTAAATTGTAACAAATTTTGGGGCCGTTTTACTAAGCTGCAATAAGTACTAATAAGTGCTTGCTGCAGGGTAAAAAACACTACTGCAGGGCACTCATGCATCCTGTGGTAGTTTTGGGTTCAGTGCATGCTTCCCGTCCTGGCAGTGTGTCTGGGGGCAGAGAGTTTGTGTGTTCAGTGCTAATTGGTTAGCACAGCTACAATGCCAGACTCCAACTGATTAGTGCAGGATTAGCGTGTGAGCCCTTACAGCCTAGAGAATAGATGTTGGTAAAGGCTCACATGTTAATAGCCACACAGAAATGGGAAAATTAGCATGTGGCCATTAATGGGAATACAGGAAAATGGAGCTTTTTATTGCCGTACTAAAAGTGGCCTCAGCGCATGGGAACAACTCACACTGGGGATAGCGCTTGCCACTTTTTAGCACACCTCAGTAAAAGGACCCCTTGTATTGTTTTTCAATTCTTGAGAATCTTCTGAGACATAAACTGGTACATCAATTTAAGCAAACACATTTTCAACTATATACCTAAAAGTGGTACAAGGATCATTCATCAAACGACTTTTTAAAAATTTTATATTTATTGAATGTTTTTCATATAATCAAACAAGTCGATCATCTTGACCAGAATTTATTTCAAAACAATATATAAAATAAGGAAATATAAAAAAAATACAAAGGTATAGGAAAAATCTAGACCACAAAGCAGGAGACCCAAACAAATCCTCAGGAGGCAACAAATATCATAATAAAACAGGAAAAAGAGCAGACTACATCGAGCCTATATCTTGAGTCACTACAAATTCAGCTCATATATATATATGAGGCCTCTCTAAACTGAAGTATGCACTTGCAAGGAAAATGAAGGACAAATTTAGCACCCAGGAGGAAGCTTCCTGCCTCAATGCAATAAATTGTTTCCTTCTTTCCTGAATTTTCCAAGAAATATCAGGATAGATACACAAGTTTGATCCCCAAAATTCAGAATCCATATAACAAAAATAAAAACACATTACTGAATATCTATCTTGAGCAAACACTAATGACACTATTAATGGGGATCTTTTAAGTCACTAGTTCCCTGGAGGTCGAGACATTTAATAGGATGGTTTTTGACACAAAGAGCAAATTTTCCTGGGACAATTATCAAAAGCAAAATTACCTGCTTAATTTTGCTTTGATTGACACAAACCTGCAAATACAAAACTACTCACAACATTTGCTGCACTGGTTCAGGCAGTTCGATTATTGTTCCCAAAGTCAACTACAATGCAAAGAGGTTGGGCTGAAATGGCATTCTGTGAATAATTCCATCACAGGGATAGAATTCACCTATGATGAATAAGCCTAGTCACATCTTTATAAGAAAAAATATATAATGCTATAGTATATATAATTCCAATCTTTTGGTGAATGTAAATTAATAAATACATAGACACACACTCTTACATACACCATTGTCTCTCCTCCATTCTTATTCAGACGGTGGTAATCTAGCAAATGTATGGTGTATGGTGACATCTACTGGAAATTCTGTATTATTTTCTTTTCAGTGTTTTGCTTTATTTCTGTTTATTACTGTGTTATGTCAGGAAAGTATAGTTTTGATATGTAATGACTATCATTGTAATTTGTATATTCATTTGCACAGATGTACTATCAAACATACTAATATATTCCAGCACTTTATGATAACAATGACTGACATTTCAGCCAAGTTAGGCCATTAGCCTGTGGAAGAGTAGACTGATGATTCCTTAGCATCAGCAGCAGATGAATTCAGATACTTGTGGGTTGTGACCATCTACCACAGGTGGAAATAGAGAGCAATGAACTGCACTGTCTTATAGGTTGGAATGCTCCTTGGTCGGTCAGTCAGTCTGTATTCCCTATCTCTAGCATGTAGATGGACAGTCTCTCACGAGCTCCTGGTCTGATCTGTTGGCAGCTTTTGTTCTGGGTCTTTCAGTTCAGTAGAGCTTTGGGGGATGTGGCTCAGTGGTTGCTCAGTGGTGCCACCTTTAGGGGTACACATGGTCACTCCAGGTCCCTCCTCCACCCTTCTTCCCTTTCCTGCCCTTCCTCCATCTGGTGACATACCTTTAAAAAAAAAAAAGGAGCCCTTACAGCCCAGCTTTGGGTGTTTGGATTTCTGACCTGTATGGGCTCCAGGAGGGATACTGGTGCTCCCAGTATCAGGGCTGGGGATGGAGAGGGTAGCAGTTGCCTTGGTCTGCATTGAGACAGCTGGCAGGATGCCTGTTGGCTCCCTGGGGTGAATGTTGTTTTTTTCTTCTCACTTTCTTTCAGCTTCCCACTTTAGCATTTGCTTTGTTTTGCTATAGTATTTGTGCACAGCTCCCACTGTGGTAGCAGTGAGCAGTGTTGGCTGTTTGGGCTGCCAGAGGTTTGGGCTCATCTGGGTATGCGAAGTTGCATCTAGGAGGGCCTTGTTGTTTTCCTGCATGAAATGAATGCGGCAGTGGCGTAGCTACGTGGGGTCAGGGGGGCCTGGGCCCCCATAGATTTGGCCCTGGACCCCCCTGCCGACAACTCTCTCGACCCCCCTCTCACCACCAACCCGCCGCCACAGTCGTAGCCTACCTTTGCTAGTGGGGGACCCCACCAGCCGAGGTCCTCTGTCTTTTCCCGTGTAAGGCTTTGTTCTTCTGAGTCTGATGTCCTGACAGGACGTCAGACTCAGAAGAACGAAGCCTTACACGGGAAAAGACAGAGGACCTCGGCTGGCGGGGCTTGAGGTCCCCCGCCAGCAAAGGTAGGCGACGACTGTGGCGGCAGGGGAGGGTTGGCGGTGGGAGGAGGGTCAGGAGGGTTGTCTGCAGGAGGGAGTCAAAGTTGGTGGTGGTGGTGGCGGCGGCGGGGGGCAGGTCAGCAATGGCGCCGGGGGGGGGGGGGTGGCAGTGCCGGGGGGGGGGCTAAAATGTGCCCCTCACCTCGGGCTCTGGACCCTCTCCCGCCGAAGTCTAGCTACGCCCCTGGAATGCAGGCTCGTTTTCCTCTTGGTGTGCTGGCGGTCTTTTTATAAGTGTACTCTGGGAGTAGTTCTGCCAGCCTTTGCTTTACCCAATGTCAGCAACTACAGGGATTTTTCTCGGACCGGGAGTGTATGCTCCATTTTCTTCCAAGTTTTATTTCAAAACAACAACAAAAAAACAAAACAAAAAGTAGTTCTAGGCATGCAGGGAAGCAATTTAGGTTGGATTTCTGGCACCACCTGTTCTCTGCAGGCTTCAGAGTCATTTCCTATACTCCAGTTTCTCCTCTACGATCCTGCTTTGCAGAGGAGAGGGGTCCATTCGGGCTCTGATGAGGGGTGGCTGATACCACTCTCTCGCCACCTCATTCTGAACAGATTCTGTGGGCTGCCTGTTTCTGTTAGGGGCAATGTAATTGTGAGCTGCCGATCTGATGGCCCTACAGCTGTCCAGTCCTTCATATGGTGGGGTCCACTGGTTTTTCAAGGCCCCTTCTATGGTGAGCACTAAGCAAGTGCCTAGCCCCTTGGGGCAATGTAAGATATCTTTTTGGTTCAAGAGGTCTTCCCAAGCATTCCCCATGAAGGTGGCATGGTTGGATCGTGACTTTCCCCATAGAATGTGGTGCATTTTGTTTCCTTCTGGTTCCACAGTGGATTTTTGCCTATTCCTGTTGGGAGCCCGCAAGCTTCCTCTGGGCAGTGCTTTTGCAGGACGAGGTCCTCTGAGGAGTCTCTTAGCGTGCCCTGGTTATTCCTTCCTTTCAGTGGGGGCCTTCGCGTCTCCTCCATATTTGAGAGCGGGCAGATCATTTTTTAAAAACCCTCCATGCGGTGTCCCTCATCATGTGTAGACCTTTCTTGCTTGCCAGTTATCTATTGCCTTTGGCAATGCAAGTCATGTGTAGACCTTTCTTGCTTGCCAGTTATCTATTGCCTTTGGCAATGCAAGTCTTTTGTTTCAAGGGACATTTTATCTGTGGTCACACGTCTCTTCAGGTGCATGGCCTTTTCTCCGGGTATGGTGTTGACCAGGGATTTGGCTGCAGGCTCTTTCTTCTGGTATGGAGGGGTATCCTTATAATTAGTGCAGCCGCCTAGGCTCCAGGAGAACTGGGTTTGTTTCCCACTGCAGATCTGTGTGCCTCTGGGCAACTCCCTTAATCCTCCATGGTCCCAGATACAGGTCCATAACTATGTGAATTAGGTCACTCTCTTAGATTGTACCCACACAAGAGCAGTGGCGTTCCTAGGGGGGGTTGACACCCGGGGCGGATCGCCGATGCACCCCGCCCCCGGGTGCAGCACCCCCCCGGATGCAGTGCAACCCCCCCCCCCCCCGCGAAAGAACCCCCCGGGTGCATGGCGCTGGGGGGGTGCCACGCGCGCCTCTCCTTCGTTCGTTCCATGCTCCCTTTGCCCCGGACAAGGAACCTGTGCCGCGGCAGAGGGAGCATGGAACGAACGAAAGACAGGTGCATGCAGCACCCCCCCCCCCCCAGCGCCGTGCACCCGGGGCGGACTGCACCCACTGCCCCCCCCCCCTTCTAGGAACGCCACTGCACAAGGGTTATTCTGGAAAGTGGGTTGCCTTTGCATGTGGGTCACAGATTCCAGATTGGTTGGTAGATTTCTTGCATGCAGGGATTCTCAGCTCTGTTCCAACAGTGCATATTTCTTCCCTTTCCTGTCTGGATAGCCTTGGCCATTGGGCCGTTTCATGGCTAAGAGGGTGGGTGCTACGATTTTGGGCTAATGTTTGGCTCTGTTGCATTTCCACAGCGGCTCTCCTCTCTGGTATTGTACACTGGCATGGCCAAGGTGTTTGCATGCCAGCTTCAAACTCCATTGTTTTTGCGCCGCCTCTAGGGCATACTAGTTCTATCCACCTCTGTATCAGCAGCACCACTATCTGTCTGTCAAGGTGCACTTAAATGCTTCTATTCTTGTTTTACACCTTTTCATGGTATTGGACTGCTAGCACTTTTTCAAGAGCTAATTGGTTTCAACAATCAGCTGCGAGTGAGCACATGGATCCAGGGGTTACTAGTTCAGTTCACTTAGCCCCTTGCCTTCAATAGTGCACTATGGTGCAACCAGCTATTTTCTACTCCATCATCTAGCTCTGGCTCTCAGCCATGCTGGTTCGCTCTTCTCTGCAGCCATGCCGGCCAGTTCTAGTGTGCAGCCACACCAGCCAATCCTTGCCACTCTCAGCATGTAGACAGCTCTGGCTTAGGCATTGGACAGCTGCAGTGGCTTCTAGCATGTTATCTTTTAAAGGTGAACTTTTGTTTGGAGAAGATCTGGAGAAGTTGGTAAGGCCCTAGGGAAAAGTTGGTTAAGGCCCTAGGGAACTTCGGGTTTCAGTGATTGCCAGAGGACAGGCCTCAAGATTCTTTTCAATCCTCTCAATCTTGTCTTAGGTTTCATGAGGCCAAGTGGTAGAGGTCAAGAAAATATTCTTTCAGGAGTCCTACTTCAACAAGGCATGCTGCCTTTCATGCTGACAAAAAGAACTTTGCTTCCAACTCCAGGTCTCCCAATACCTCCTGCACCTCCCAATGATGGGCCTCAATTCACTCCTCAGGTTTTATAATAGCAGGTTCCGTGTTGAGTAGACCAAATTTTTCTTAGACCTTTGGGTCTTGGAAACACTAAAGCAGGGTTACAAGCTGGAGTACTCCCATTCCACTGCAGATTCAGACTGTCCCCAGTTGTGCTACGGAAATGGGAAGTTATTCAATTTCCTTTGTAATTCCAAAGGAAGGGGTTTCTTTCCACCTGAGTGTGGACTTCAAAACTGTCATCATTTTGCATTGGGCACATTGAAGTCTGTAATAGTTTCAGACTTACAGAGAGAATTTCTCACCCCTCTGTGATTTGCAATCCTTGGAGAGCATTATCAATTTATGGCCATGTCATTTAGCCTTTCCAGTTCACCAAGGAATTTTTTCCAGGTCGTGGTAGTAGTGTCGGCCTTCCTTCATAAGGATGAATTTCAGGTTCTTCCATTCCTCATGCTTGGCTGATTTGTGACTCTTCCTATCAAGAGAGTCTGCAAGTTTCATCCAAGATAGCTTCTCTTTTTCGGTCCTTAGGATTGGTACTCAGTTTCACCAAAAGTCAGTTTTTTACGACACCAGTCTTGGAGTATCTGGAAGTGATATTTGACATAGGTTTAGGTATGGCATTTCTTCTTGTTGCTCAGCAGCATCAGATTCACACACAGTTCAGGTTTTCCTGTCCTTACCAGTTCCTGGGACATGGTAATATGTTCAAGTTCTGGGTGCAAAGGCCTCTATCTTGGACATTCTTCCATGGCCCAGATTCCACATCAGTCAACTTCAGTGGCCACTTCTGGCCAGTTTCCAGGCGCCTTCTCCATGAGTTGTTGCGAATTCCTGGGCAGAAACTCATCTGTTCTCCCTGGAGAAGACATGTAGGGTTACGACATGGTCCTCCTTGCATACCTTTTCCACACATGCTACTGTTTGGATGTCTCTGCTCTGTCGCATGCTTTTTTTGGAGTATTGGTGCTATCAGCGGAAGATTCAGGTTCCACCCTACTTAAGGACTGCTTTGCTAAATCTCACAAGTATTTGGATTCATCTTCTGCTGATGCTAAGAAATGAAAAATTATGTCTTACCTGATAATTGTCTTTCCTTTAGTCGCAGAAGATGAATCCAGAAGTCCACCTTGTTTTTCTGGTGGTTCCTATTGGTTAGTTCTCTCTGTTGGACCTTGTTGCTGCATTTTTATATTTTAGATGGAATGTTGTAATCAGTTTCCATGTTTGCAGTTCTTGGTTTATCACTTTCCCCTGTGGGGAAGGAGAAATGTAATTATTCTGTTTCCTTCTGCTTTGTTATGAGAAATACTGACTGATCAAGGAACATTCTGTACTATAAGACAGTGCAGTTCAGTGGTCTCTCTCTCCACCTGCTGGTAGATG
Source organism: Microcaecilia unicolor (assembly GCF_901765095.1). Classification (NCBI taxonomy): domain Eukaryota; kingdom Metazoa; phylum Chordata; class Amphibia; order Gymnophiona; family Siphonopidae; genus Microcaecilia; species Microcaecilia unicolor. Next base: position 238,537,875 of record NC_044037.1, read on the forward strand.
GTCACAACCACAAGTATCTGGATTCATCTGTTGCAACTAAAGGAAAGAAAATTATCAGGTAAGTGTCACGTCTAGGTAGTGGTGAGCCCTTAGGTTCTCTGAGGCCTGTAGGACCTCAGAGGACTGCCGCGCACCCCGGATCTTCACCCGCGGCGACCGCCGTTCACCAGAGGTTGAGCCCCCAGCTGCAGGCGGCCAGCGGGACTGCTGGAACCGCGGGGTGACGTCCGGCCTGGCGGAACACCAGCAACACAGTCCCGACTGAGAGGCTAGCAGGGACGGCTAGCGCTGCAAAAGCACAGTCTCTGAGGGTGGCTAGCAAGGACGGCTAGCGAAAGGAACCCAGTCTCTGAAGGTGGCTAGCAAGGACGGCTAGCAGGACGAAGAACACAGTCTCTGAGGGTGGCTAGCAAGGACGGCTAGCGAAAGGAACACAGTCTTTGAAGTGGCTAGCAAGGACGGCTAGCAGGACGAAGAACACAGTCTCTGAAGTGGCGAGCAAGGACGGCTAGCAGGACGAAGAACACAATCCCTGAAGTGGCTAGCAAGGACGGCTAGCAGGACGAAGAACACAGTCTCTGAGGGCTAGCAAGGACGGCTAGCAGGACGAAGAACACAGTCTCTGAAGTGGCTAGCAAGGACGGCTAGCAGGACGAAGAACACAGTCTCTGAGGGCTAGCAAGGACGGCTAGCAGGACGAAGAACACAGTCTCTGAGGGTGGCTAGCAAGGACGGCTAGCGAAAGGAACACAGTCTTTGAAGTGGCTAGCAAGGACGGCTAGCAGGACGAAGAACACAGTCTCTGAGGGCTAGCAAGGACGGCTAGCAGGACGAAGAACACAGTCTCTGAAGTGGCTAGCAAGGACGGCTAGCAGGACGAAGAACACAGTCTCTGAAGTGGCTAGCAAGGACGGCTAGCAGGACGAAGAACACAGTCTCTGAGGGCTAGCAAGGACGGCTAGCAGGACGAAGAACACAGTCTCTGAAGTGGCTTCTGACATTTGAAACGGAAGCCCCGAGCCCTCCTTGTTCCGGGGTTTAAATCCCCCGCCCGTCCATCCTCTCCCTGGAGAAGAGCCAATCCCTGTAGCCCTGACAGGCAAGGATGGCCGGGATTGGAGGACCCGCCTCGCAGGCGGAGTTCCTCCTGTCATGCACCAATCCGGTGCAAGGGGGCGGAACTTGCAATCCTCTCAGCTCCGGTCGGGGAGACAACGACGCCGCCGCCATCTTGGCCGGCGTCCTCCCTTCCCTGGGGCCGGCGTTCGTTCCCGCGGGTCGCCAGCCTTGGGCCGCCCCGCGGAAGTGCCGGCCCCGTCGACGGCCTGTCTCTGCCGCACCGGGGCCCGCGGCCCCCGCCGACCATCGCTCCCCGCCGCGGGAGCACTGGTAAGGTCCCGAAACGGGACAGTATCCTTCCCGGATGCCTCCTTTCCCCCGGACCCGGGTTTGGAAGGATACCGGGCATGGAAGGCTTTGACCAACTCCGGAGCATGTACATTAGCCGCGGGCTCCCAGGAGTTGTCTTCGGGGCCAAAGTTCTTCCATGACAATAGGTAATATAACTTCCCCCGCCGCTTCTTTGAATCCAGAACATCCTCCACCTCATACTCTGGATCGGGATCTGCTTCAAGATCTTCGGTCTCCTGCCGTTGGGGGTGCCATCGAGATCCTTGAAAGCTTTTCAATAGGGAAATATGGAAGGCGTTATGCACCCGCAGGGTCCTAGGCAATCGCAACCGATAAGTCACAGCTCCAATTCGAGATTGGATTGCAAACGGTCCAATATACCGAGGTCCTAATCTCCGCGAGGGTACCCGAAGTCGGAGATATTTGGTGCTTAACCAGACCTTCTGCCCTGGTTGCAAGTCGGGAGCGGGTCTCCGATGCCGATCTGCGAAGACCTTGTACTTGGTGGCTGCCTTGTGTAGTTGTTCTCGGGCCATCTCCCAAACTCTTTGCAGATCTGCCAGAGTCACATTAACCATGGGGGTCGGAGATCCAGATGGGAAAGGTGCTGGCAGTCGAGGATGTCTTCCATACACCAAGAAGAATGGAGAGTCTCCCGAGGCCGAGTGGACACTGTGGTTATATGCAAACTCGGCCCAGGGAAGTAGGGAGACCCAGTTATCTTGGCGTTTGTTGACAAACGCTCGTAGGAACCCTTTTAACGTTTGGTTCGCCCTCTCGACCATGCCATTGGTTTGGGGATGGTATGCTGATGAGAAATGGGTCTTCACCCCCAATGCTGCACACAAGGCCCTCCAGAAGCGCGAGGTGAATTGGGGGCCCCGGTCACTAATAATCCAAAGAGGCAGCCCGTGGAGTCGAAAAATATGTTGAATGAAGAGTTGAGCCAATGCGATCGCCGAAGGAAGTCCTGGCAAGGGCACGAAATGGGCCATCCGGGAAAAACGGTCAATTACCACCCAAATCACCGTATGTCCCCGGGAACCGGGAAGGTCGGTGATAAAATCCATGGAAAGTTCCGTCCAGGGCCCTGTCGGTACGGACAGTGGTTGTAGCTTCCCTATGGGGGTCCCAATCACCGGTTTGATCCGGGCGCACACAGGACAGGTGGTGACAAATTGAAGAATGTCCCGTCTCATCTGAGGCCATTGATACTGTCTTGCAATGAGCCGCAGAGTCTTTTGATACCCGAAATGTCCCCCCCATCGGGACGAATGCCCCCATTGCATTACCTTCGCTCGTTCAGCGGCCGGCACTAGTTCCTTAGTAGGAGCCACCTCCCCCACGGCCGCGCTGAGGCAGGCCGGATCCAACATGGAATGGGTTTCCTTAGTCTCCTCAGGAACCTCAAACGCTCTGGAGAGGGAATCCGCAGGGGTATTCTGAGCAGCCGCCCGAAAAACTAATTGAAAATGAAATCTGGCGAAAAACAATGACCATCGGGCTTGTCGGGGATTGAGCCGTTGAGCCTCTTGTAGATACAGTAAATTTTTGTGGTCAGTGATCACTGTGAATCGATGTTCCGCCCCCTCCAGCAGATGTCTCCATTCCTGTAGGGCTAATTTCAATGCTAAGAGCTCTCTGTCCCCTACTGTATAATTGCATTCCGCCGGGGAGAATCTACGAGAGAAGAAAGAGCAAGGCTGACGCCGGCCCTTGGAATTCACTTGCGAGAGGACCGCCCCGGCTCCCAACGCAGACGCGTCCACCTCCACAATAAAGGGTTTCTCAGGATCCGGGGCTAGCAAAATGGACGCTGATTTAAAGGCCTCTTTCACCTGGCGAAAGGCCACTTGCGCCTCGGGCGGCCAGTCCCGGACGTTGGCGTCTTTTCTAGTAAGGGCCGTCAGCGGCGCAGTCAGTTGAGAATACTGAGGAATAAACTGGCGATAGTAGTTCGCGAATCCCAAAAAACGTTGTAGGGCCTTCAATCCCAGCGGCTGGGGCCACTCTCGAATTGCCCGGAGTTTGTCCGGCTCCATCTGTAGGCCCCCGGGTAACAGAATGTGTCCCAAGAAAGGTAGCGACCTCTGATGAAAAGCGCACTTACTGAGCTTAGCGAACAGGCGGTATTGCCGTAACCGTTGCAGCACGGCGCGAACATGGCTCACATGGTCGGTGGGGTCTTGGGAAAACACCAAGATATCGTCCAGGTACACAATCACTGTGGAGTTCAAAAAATCCTCAAGCACAAAATTGATAAGTCTCTGGAACACCGCAGGGGCATTACACAGGCCAAAGGGCATCACCCGATACTCGAAATGTCCCTCGTGGGTGTTAAAAGCCGTCTTCCACTCGTCCCCTCGCCGAATTCGAACCAAGTTGTAGGCCCCCCGCAAGTCCAACTTGGTAAACATCTGGGCCCCTTGCAACCTGCTGAAGAGTTTGGGGATGAGCGGTAGAGGAAAACGATCCTTTACCGTGATGGCATTCAATCCCCGATAGTCAATACAGGGCCTTAAGGAGCCGTCCTTCTTAGTAACAAAAAAGAATCCGGCCCCGGCCGGGGACGTAGAGGGCCGGATAAAACCTTTCCGCAGATTCTCCCGGATGTATTCCTGCATCGCCTTGGACTCTCCTCGGGACAGGGTATATAGGCGACCCCGGGGCGGCACGGTGTCTGCTCTCAAGTTAATGGCACAGTCAAACGACCGATGAGGCGGTAGAACCTCCGCCTCCCTGGGATTAAACACATCTGCAAAGTCTCTATAGTCCATAGGCAGTGAGCCCAGCTCTACCTGTGCCCCTCCGGGTACCACCGCCAGGGCAGAGCAGCTGCCGGTCCGGCCCTTACAACCGTTCTTCCGACAGGCACTACCCCAAGCTTGGATGCTTCCACTGGTCCAGTCAATAACCGGGCAATGTTTCCGTAACCAGGGCAGTCCCAGGACCACTGGATGAATGGTCCGGGATAGAATCAAAAATCGGGCCTCCTCCTGGTGATCCTCCCCCACCTGGAGCTGCAAATAGGGGGTGATCTCAGTGACTGGCTGCGGTAACGTCGTCCCCTGGATGGAGGTTATTTGCAGTGCCGGCCGCCGCGGGAGCGTGGGCCAGCCCATCTGTTGCAGCAGCTCATGCCCGATGAAGTTGCCCCCCGACCCCGAGTCCACCAGGGCCCGGGTCTGAATCATGGTCTCATGCCATCGGAGGGTTACTGGTAGCGTGATCAAGGCCTCCGGCAGGGGAGCGGAATGCCCCAAGACCCCTCCCCTCAAGGTGCCTTGGGGGAGATGTTTCCCGCCCGGGAGGGACAGGCTCGAATAAAATGTCCAGCCTCACCACAATAGAAGCACAGTCCGTCCCACAGGCGTTTCTTCCTAGTGGAGGAAGCCAGCCGTTGCCGGCCCATCACCATCGGCTCCTCCCCACTCTCCTTGCCATCCCGGTTCCCACGGCGAGGAGATAGCCCTTTGCCAGTCCGGGACGTTCCCCGCGTCCACTTCTGCCGTTCCGCCCGGGCTCTGGCTCGTTCCTGGAACCGGGTATCTACTCGGATACAAAGCGAAATCAGGGCATCCAAATGGCCTGGGACCTCTCGTCCTGCCAATTCGTCCTTGATTCGTTCTTGTAACCCTTCCATAAAAATTGCCATCAAGGACTCAGGGTTCCAACGGAGCTCCGTGGCTAAAGTCCGGAAACGGATGGCATAATCGGCCACCGTCCCCTCCCCCTGATGAATTCGCAGCAGTTCCGAGGCCACAGACGATGGTCTTCCCGGAAGGTCAAACACCATACGGAAACGGCGCTGAAATTCACTATAGTCATCCAGGATGGGGTCCTGTTGTTCATTCAATGGGGCCACCCAGGCCAGGGCCTTCCCTTCACATAGGCCCATGATATATCCCACTTTACTTTGGTCTGAAGCAAATGTCTCCGGTTGCATCCGGAAAGCCAAGTTGCACTGATTGAGGAATCCCCGGCAACCTCCGGGGGCCCCATCATATCGTGTCGGCTCAGGGAACCGAGGTCCCGTGCGGAACCCTCCCGAACGGGGAGCCGCTGCGGCCCCCTGGACCGCAGCGGCCTGGTTCTGTACCTGAAGCGTTGACAGTTGCGAGCATACATTCTGAAGCGCCCCTGATAGGGCGTTCAACTGCTCCTGCTGCTGCTGAAGTACCTTGGCCAGGTCCCGTAGATCAGGCTGCGTCGGCGAGCTCATGGCTTCCGTTTCCTGTCACGTCTAGGTAGTGGTGAGCCCTTAGGTTTTCTGAGGCCCGTAGGACCTCAGAGGACTGCCGCGCACCCCGGATCTTCACCCGCGGCGACCGCCGTTCACCAGAGGTTGAGCCCCCAGCTGCAGGCGGCCAGCGGGACTGCTGGAACCGCGGGGTGACGGCCGGCCTGGCGGAACACCAGCAACACAGTCCCGACTGAGAGGCTAGCAGGGACGGCTAGCGCTGCAAAAGCACAGTCTCTGAGGGTGGCTAGCAAGGACGGCTAGCGAAAGGAACCCAGTCTCTGAAGGTGGCTAGCAAGGACGGCTAGCAGGACGAAGAACACAGTCTCTGAGGGTGGCTAGCAAGGACGGCTAGCGAAAGGAACACAGTCTTTGAAGTGGCTAGCAAGGACGGCTAGCAGGACGAAGAACACAGTCTCTGAAGTGGCTAGCAAGGACGGCTAGCAGGACGAAGAACACAATCCCTGAAGTGGCTAGCAAGGACGGCTAGCAGGACGAAGAACACAGTCTCTGAGGGCTAGCAAGGACGGCTAGCAGGACGAAGAACACAGTCTCTGAAGTGGCTAGCAAGGACGGCTAGCAGGACGAAGAACACAGTCTCTGAGGGCTAGCAAGGACGGCTAGCAGGACGAAGAACACAGTCTCTGAAGTGGCTAGCAAGGACGGCTAGCGAAAGGAACACAGTCTTTGAAGTGGCTAGCAAGGACGGCTAGCAGGACGAAGAACACAGTCTCTGAGGGCTAGCAAGGACGGCTAGCAGGACGAAGAACACAGTCTCTGAAGTGGCTAGCAAGGACGGCTAGCAGGACGAAGAACACAGTCTCTGAAGTGGCTAGCAAGGACGGCTAGCAGGACGAAGAACACAGTCTCTGAGGGCTAGCAAGGACGGCTAGCAGGACGAAGAACACAGTCTCTGAAGTGGCTTCTGACATTTGAAACGGAAGCCCCGAGCCCTCCTTGTTCCGGGGTTTAAATCCCCCGCCCGTCCATCCTCTCCCTGGAGAAGAGCCAATCCCTGTAGCCCTGACAGGCAAGGATGGCCGGGATTGGAGGACCCGCCTCGCAGGCGGAGTTCCTCCTGCCATGCACCAATCCGGTGCAAGGGGGCGGAACTTGCAATCCTCTCAGCTCCGGTCGGGGAGACAACGACGCCGCCGCCATCTTGGCCGGCGTCCTCCCTTCCCTGGGGCCGGCGTTCGTTCCCGCGGGTCGCCAGCCTTGGGCCGCCCCGCGGAAGTGCCGGCCCCGTCGACGGCCTGTCTCTGCCGCACCGGGGCCCGCGGCCCCCGCCGACCATCGCTCCCCGCCGCGGGAGCACTGGTAAGGTCCCGAAACGGGACAGTAAGACATAATATTTTGTTAGTGCAGCGACCTGAGAACCTGGGGAACTGAGTTCAATTCTTACTGCAGCTCCTTTTAACTCTGGGCAAGTCAGTTAGGGGTCCTTTTACTAAGCCATAGTAGCACTAGCGTGTGGCTACAACATACTAAAAAGCACTACCACGGAACCTGCGGAGGTGTCCCATAGTAGTGCACTGTTCAATGTGCGTTAATCCTGTGCTGAAAATTATTTTTCATTTTTCAGTGTGGGAGGCATGCCCGTGGGTGGAGAGTAGGCATGCCCTGTGCTAAGCAGGTAGCTTGGGCACACTGCTGCATGCTGCCTGGTTACCACGGGAGCCCTTACCGCCAAGTAAACAGGTGATGGTAAGGGCTTGATTAAGTGTTTAAAGATCCAGTATTCAGTGTCCAATCAGAGAAGTGTTTTCAAGTTCCTGACACTGACACTGACCAATCCCAGGGCAAGCAGTAGCTTTCCCATGTCTGTCTCGATAGCAAACTATGGAATTTTCATCCAAAAACTGTCCAAACCTTTTTTAAACCCAGATACACTAACTGCTGTTACCACATCCTCCTGCAAAGAGTTCCAGAGCTTAATTATATGTTGAGTGAAAAAATATTTCCTCTATTTGTTTTAAAAGTATTTTCACGTAACTTCCTCGAGTATCTCCGAGTCTTTGTACTTTTGGAACGAGTAAAAAAGTGATTTACTTCTACTCGTTCTACACCACGCAGGATTCTGTAGACCTTAATTATATCTCCCTTCATCCGTCTGTTTTCCAAGCTGAAGAGCCCTAACCGCTAGCCTTTCCTCATATGAGAGGAATCCCATCCCCTTTATCATTTTGGTTGCTCTTCTTTGAACCTTTTCTAATTCCGCTATATCTTTTTTGAGATACGGCGACCAGAACTGAATGCAATACTCAAGGTGAGGTTGCACCATGGAGTGATACAGAGGCATTATAGTATTTTTGGTCTTATTTATCATCCCTTTTCTAATAATTCCTAGCATCCTGTTTGCTTTTTTTGGCCACTGCCATACACTGAGCAGAAGATTTCAGTGTATTATCTACAACGACACTTAGATCTTTTTCTTGGGTGCTGACCCCCAAAGTGGACCCTAGCATTAGGTAACTATGATTTGGATTATTCTTTCCAATGTGCATCATTTTGCATTTGTACACATTAAATTTTATCTGCCATTTGGATGCTCAGTCTTCCAATTTTCTAAGGTCTCTCTGCAATTTTTCACAGTCCAAATGTGTTTTAACAACATTGAATAGTTTTGTGTCATCTGCAGATTTAATCACCTCACTCATCGTTCCAATTTCCATATCATTTAGAAATATGTTAAATAGCACCGGTTCCTGTACTGATCCCTGCGGCACACCACTATTCACCCTCTTTCATTGAGAAAAATGACCATTTAACCCTACCCTCTGTTTTCTATCCAATACCCAATTCCTAATCCATACCATTGCCTCCTATCCCATGACTCTTTAATTTTCTCAGGAGTCTCTCATGAGGAACTTTATCAAAAGCTTCCTAAAAATCTAGATGCACTACATCGACCGGCTCACCGTTATCAACATGTTTATTCATGCCTTCAATAATGAAACAAATTGGTTAGGCAAGGCTTCCCTTGGCTGAACCCATTTCGACTCTGTCCCATTAAATCATGTTTATTTATGTGCTTTGTAATTTTATTCTTTATAATAGTTTCCATTATTTTATCTGGTACTGATGTCAGGCTTACTTGTCTGTAATTTCCCAGGTCACCCCTGGAACCCTTTTAAAATATTGGCGTTACATTGTCCACCCCCCCCCCCCCCCCCAATCTTTCGATACTATGGATGATTTTAATGTCAGGTTACATATTACAGCAGATCAGCGATTTCATGCTTAAGTTTTTTGAGTACCCTTGGATGTATACCATCCCTTCCCGGTGATTTACTACTCTTTAATTTGTCAGATTGGCTCAGTACATTTTACAGGTTCACTGAGATTTCTTTCAGTTCCTCCACATCATCACCCTTGAAAACCATTTCTGATATAGTAGATCTCTTACATCTTCTTCTGTAAAAACCAAAGCAAAGAATTCATTCAGTTTCTCCTCTATGGCCTTGTCTTCCCTGAGTTCCCCTTTTGCTCCTTCATGATCTAATGGTCCCATGGATTCCCTCACAAGTTTTGTGCTTCTGGTGTACCAGAAAAAGTTGTTACTGTGAGTTTTAGCCTCTACGGTAAGTTTCTCTTCATATTCTCTTTTAGCCTCCTTTATCAATGCTTTGCCTCTGACTTGCCAGTGCTTATGTTGCTTCTTATTTTCTTTATTTGCTTTCTTTTTCCATTCTTTGAAGGACATTCTGTTGGCTATAATAGCCTCTTTCACTTCACCTTTTAACCATGCTGGCTGTGTTTTTCTCTTCTTTCCACCTCTGTAAATACATGGAATACATATGTTCTGGGCTTCCAAGATAGTATTTTTGAACAATGTCCATGTCTGAGTTAGTAGGACAAGACAAACTGTGCTAGAGCTCTTTAAATTGTGTTGAGGATCAAATAATGAGACTTAAGGCCCTAACACATTGTGATAACTTCCCCCCTTAACACACATTAATTCATAATTATTCCTAATAACAACAATCTGTATTTGATCATCAGATCCTGCACAAGCTCATAAAAGAAACAGCATATATGGTACTACTCTTGTCAGTTTTCTGTATTAAGCAATACAACTTATTTATTTATTTATATAGTATGATAAAGCAGGCCATATCCCAGAACATAACACAAATGTAAATATAAAAATATATTTTAAAAAATCATATAATCATGAAACTGTTTTGATAGTTCGATCATCTATTATATAGCCTATATGCATCTGTATTTGAGGTATCTGGTGACCTCTAGTGCCTCACATGTGTATAAAAAGAATTGTACTATCCAGCTTATTTTCAAAAGAGAAAAACGCCTATAGTGCGACCTAAATCGGGAGATAGATGTTTGTCTTGCAAAGGTGCCCAAATCGGTATAATCGAAAGCCGATTTTGGGCGTTTCCAACTGCACTCCATCGAGGAAACGAATAAAGTTGACGGGGGCATGTCGGAGGCGTGGTGGAGGCGGAACTGGGGCGTGGTTATCAGCTGAGGAGAGATGGCCGTCTTTAGCTGATAATAAAAAAAAAAGGCGTTTTTACCGTGATTTTAGGTCACTTTTTTTGGACCCTTTTTTTTCACGAACAAGTCCCAAAAAAGTGCCCCAACTGCCCAGATGACCACTGGAGGGAATCAGGGATGACCTCCCCGGACTCCCCCAGTGGTCACTAACCCCCTCCCACCAAAAGAAAACCCACTTTAAAAACTTTTTTCCCAGCCTGTATGCCAGCCTCAAATGCCGTACCCACCTCCATGACAGCAGAATGTGTTTGATCCTGTCACAGCCTTTCCCTGGGTCAGATGTGGCTCTCGGGTGCAGTACAGGGTCACATCATCATTGCATTGTGGTGGGTGTAGGGTATTCGGCTCCGTGATTTCATTAGCTTGTGTTACAGTCTCACAATGTTGGTAGTTGGTAGGCTCTTCTCCCATGGTGCTTTTCCCCCTGCCTACTAGGTCAGAGTGTGCCCTGTTGTGTTTCGTGTTGTAGTCCATGCGGTAGTGGCCATTTTTGTAAGCCAGTTTTAGTTCCCTTTCCTGTGTTAGCCACGTTAGACAACTTAGTTCTTCCCTTGAATGTGGCTGAATGAGGGCATTGTACAGCATTCTGCCAGTTCTGACCTACTGCTCATCTCAGTACCAGGGAGACTCGTTGCCAGTGGGGCACAACCTCTGATCTGCAGTTAACTGTGAGTAAAGGCGGTTATTCCAATAAAGGATGTTTTCGGAGAGATTAGTCTTCAGGTGTCAACTGGTGTGCCAAGGTTATATAGCAGCAACCAGTCCTAGAGGCCTGCGTGTATGCAGGTCCCTGGAGCACTTTTAGTGGGTACAGCAGTGCACTTCAGCCAGGTGGCCCCAGGCCCATCCCCCCCACCTGTAACACTTGTGCTGGTAAATGGGAGGCCTCCAAAACCCACTGTACCCACATGTAGGTGCCCCCTTCACCCCTAAGAGCTATGGTAGTGTTGTACATTTGTGGGTTTTGGGGGAGGGGGTTGGGTGTTCAGCACCCTTGGTAAGGGAGCTATGCATGTGGGAGCTTTTTCTGAAGTCCACCGCACTGACGTAGGGTGCCCAGTTGGTGTCCTGGCATATCAGGGGGGCGAGTGTACTATGAATCGTGGCCCCTCCCACGACCAAATGGCTCAGATTAGGACGTTGTTGAGCTAGGCGTTTTTAGTTTCCATTATCGCTAAAAAAAAAACAAACGCCCAGCTCAAAAACGTCCATTTTTTCGAAAATACGGTTCGGCCCGCCCCTTCACAGACCCGTTCTTGGAGATAAACGCCCATGGAGACAGGCGTTTCCGTTCGATTATGCCCCTCTATGTGATTTAATTGTGTATATATACTGAACCGTAAAGTATGCATTTAATGGGAATGCATACCAACACTTAGTATTCCTATTTTGGCATAAAACTATTCACATTTTATTTTCTCTGTTAGTGTAATATTCAAAACTGTACAGGTAATTGGATTCTTTTACCCTCAGCCATTGCACCAGTTCAGAAAGGGAAATTGCATGTGACTTTTATGACTTTTGAAAATTGCCAACAGTAAAGTATCCACAGATATGCGCACCTGCTTTTACAGTACTCAGATATTTTCCCACTGTAAAACAATGCAAGTCATTTTGAAAATGCAAACTATGCTTATTTTGCTCCTCTTGATGTAACCCCAACCCTGAGCCCACCTACTTTTTCTCAGGGTTAATGTATGTTCATTGTTCATCTCCAAGTCTGCTCTTATCCACATGCAGGAGGGCAATTTTCTGACAGCCTATTTGGTAAATGATTTTTGAAATTGCTTCCTGTGAATTGTATTTGACCAGTCTATTCTTGTATTTACTTTTCTTTTTCAGCATGAAAACACCCTTATCATATGACCGTATTTGTTGGCTTTGACTCCTCATGTAGCAGCACTCATAGGTGCACCAGAAAAATCAGATGATAGTTTCATCCCTACAAAGTCACATGTGTCTTGCTGGCATGAGAGAGCTGATGCAAGTGGGTTCTGGGGTTCAAAAAACCAAGTAGTTGCATTTGGCCAACCAGGCAGAGATTGCCCCTGCCAGCAAACAACAACAGCATAGCAACTGAAACCACAACCCCCAGATCATGCCTGGCTTGAAGCCTGTTTAATAAAAAAATGAGTACTAGCATAAGTGATTAAAATGTGTGTATAAGCATGGTGTGAACACGTTAACCAGCCAGCACCCCATTCATGCTTCTCCCAGCTCCACTCATGTAAACCCTCACCTGCAAAGTGTGTGCCATTGTATTTAGGTACATACTTACAGAATGCCACATAGCCAGAAACTTCTCATTTTCCTGTGTATGTGTACACATGTGCAGATAAATGACTAGAATACTGACATTCTTCTTGTGTTCTTGCTGCCTAAAACTAGACGGGTCCTTATTGAATTTTCCTCATTGTGCCTAGCTGACTTCCTTGGTACATGACCATGAAGTAGAGCATTCCTAATGTATTTTTTAATTTATTAGGTGACCTTTTACCAAGCTGTGCTAAAATGTGGCTAGCGCTAGTGTCAACGCATGGGTTTTTCATGTGCTGCTACCACTTTTAGCGTGGCAGTAAAATGTGTACCTTGCCATATTTTTTTGTAATGGCCATGCACTAATTTCCCCATCAGTGTCTGGCCATTACCATGAAAACCCTTACTACCACCTATTTAGGAGGTGATCAGGGCTCCCACGCTACTCCTGTACTAATCAGGTAGCATATGGTAACATGCTCATGGTACCCGATTAGTGCAGGCATGACTACTCTCCACCCATGGGCACACCTCCCAAGCTGGAAAATAAAAAAAAAACATTTTGCAGTATGGGATTAGCACAAGCTAAGTGGAAAACTATTGTGGGACGCCTCAGTGAATCCCATGGTAGTGCCCTTTTAGCACGCTGTAGGCCTATGTTAACTAGTTAAGCTGATATTCAGTGCTAACTGGTTAAAAAGTCCTTTTACTTGCCTGCAGTAGTGTGGGCGTGTATATTGGGCACGTGCTCGGCCATTTCTTCACCACGTCTGGAAAAAAGGTTTTTTGAGGGGACTGGGAAATGGACATGCAGCAAAATGAAAACCAGTGCGTGCCTATTTATGGCCTGAGCCCTTAACGCCACCAATTGACTTAGCGGTACTACTACTACTACTATTTAGCATTTCTATAGCGCTACAAAGCGTACACAGCGCTGCACAAACATAGAAGAAAGACAGTCCCTGCTCAAAGAGTAGACAAAAAATAAAGCAAACAAATCAATTAATGTGTAGAGGAAAGAGGAGAGGAGGGTAGGTGGAGTCGAGTGGATACAAGTGGTTACGAGTCAAAAGCAATGTTAAAGAGGTGGGCTTTCAATCTAGATTTAAAGATGGTCAAGGATGGGGCAAGACGTAGGGGCTATTCCAGGCATAGGGCGCAGCAAGACAGAAGGAGCGAAGTCTGGAGTTGGCAGTAGTGGAGAAGGGAACAGATAAGAAGAATTTATCCAGGGAACAAAGTACACGGGAAGGGGTGTAGGGAAGGATGAGTGTGGAGAGATACTGGGGAGCAGCAGAGTGAATACATTTATAGGTTAGTAGAAGGAGTTTGAACAGAATGCGAAAACGGATAGGGAGCCAGTGAAGCGACTTGAGGAGAGGGGTAGTATGAGTAAAGCGACCCTAGCGGAAGATGAGACGGGCAGCAGAGTTTTGAACCGACTGGAGAGGGGAGAGGGGAGAGGTAAGGGTTCACGTGTTACCTGCATAGTAACCATCCAGCGTGCACCAACCGACTGGAGAGGGGAGAGGTAAAGGTTCACGTGTTACCTGCGTAGTAACATCCAGTGTGCACCAACCGACTGAAGAGGGGGGGAGGTAAGGGTTCACGTGTTACCTGCATAGTAACCATCCAGCGTGCACCAACTGTTGATTACTGCCAGAAACACCCTGTGGTAGAAAATAGAAAATTATTTTCTACCGCGTTTTTTCAGCATGCGCCAAATTCGGAATTACCACACAGGGCATGCATTAGCCAGGTGGTAATGCAGATTTAGTGCATGTTGAATGTGTGTAGGCCCTTGTGCACATTTGTAAAAGGGCCCCTCAGTGCTTAGGGATGAATTCAATAAATTGTGCCTTAAAAAATGTTTAAGCTCTATTCTGTAAACCGCACCTAGTTGTGGTTTATAAAATAGCACTTTAAGCAAAGAGGTTGTGCCTAAATTTAGGCACATCCATTTACACCAATGAAAACGTGGTACAAATGCCCCAGCCTATATTTACTTGTGGAACCCCCTTATTCTATAATTGCACATGTAACTCGAATCCATTCCCATGCTCCAATATACCCATGACACTCCTATTTCCATGCCCCCTTTTCCGGGACACGCGTAAAATTTAGGCACTGATAACATGCCTAAATTTAAAATTTAGGCACAGATAACATGCCAAAATTTATGTATGTACATATTAATTGACTTCTATTAGTGCTAATAATTGCTCATTAAAAAGCCAATTATTGGCACTAAATTGTGAACGCAAATTGGGCAGATGCCCAAAATTTGCCTGTGCAATTTTTGGGCAACTTTTATAGAATTAGGAGGTTACTAGTTAAAAATAGGCCTAATATTTATGTGGCCTATCTTAACCATTAAACTTATCCAGTTAGTGCTGAGTATTTGCACTTAATCGACTAAGTCACGCAACGTGGAGGGGCATAATCGAATGGGGGCGCCCATCTATAAGGGCACCCATCTTTAAGGACGGCCCCGTAAAGCGGCGTCCCCGATCGTATTATCGAAACAATATGGGTGGCCATCTTTTGTTTCGATAATATGGTTGGGCCACCCTTACTGATGGCCGCCATTGGTTTTCGCCGATAATGGAAACTAAGAACGGCCATCTCAAACCCAGCCAAATCCAAGCCATTTGGTCATGGCAGGAGCCAGCATTTGTAGTGCACTGGTCCCCCTCACATGCCAGGACACCAACCGGGCACCCTAGGGGGCACTGCAGTGGACTTCACAAATTGCTCCCAGGTACATAGCTCCCTTACCTTGGGTGCTGAGCCCTCCAAACCCCACTCCCCACAACTGTACACCACTACCATAGCCCTTAAGGGTGAAGGGAGTACCTACATGTGGGTACAGTGGGTTTCGAGTGGGTTTTGGAGGGCTCACATTTACCACCACAAGTGTAACCGGTAGGGGGGGATGGGCCTGGGTCCGCCTGCCTGAAGTGCACTGCAGTACCCACTAAAAACTGCTCCAGGGACATGCATAGTGCTGTGATGGAGCTGGGTATGACAGGTGAGGCTTGTATAGAGGCTAGCAAAAAAATGTTTTTTTAATTTTTTTGGGGGGTGGGAGGGGGTTGGCCACCACTGGGGGAGTAAGGGGAGGTGATCCCCGATTCCCTCCGGTGGTCATCTGGTCAGTTCGGGCACCTTTTCGAGGCTTGGTCATGAACAAAAAGGGACCAAGTAAAGTCAGCCAAATGCTCGTCAGGGCCAGCCTTCTTTTTTCCATTATTGGCCGAGGAATACCATCTGTTAGCCACACCCCTGTCCCACCTTCGGTACACTGCTGACATGTCCCCTTGAACTTTGGCCGTCCCTGCGACAGAAAGCAGTTGAGGCCGTCCAAAATTGGCTTTCGATTATACCGATTTGGCCGGCCCTGAGAGAAAGCCGCCCATCTTCCAATTTGTGTCGGAAGATGGGCGCCCTTCTCTTTCGAAAATGAGCCGGATAGTCAGTTAGTGGCTAGCCGCTAAGCGCTAATATTCAGCGGAGATAACAGACTATCTTACACTGAATATTCCTAGCCAGTTAAATAGCACTGAATATCTGACTCTTAAAGTTTTTAAAAGAACATGGTGCCTGTTTCGATGTACTCGTAGAGGATTACAACAAGCAGCTTAATCATTTTAGGAGTGAGGTAAAAGATGAAACTGAATAAGCTGAAACATGATGAGACTTTATTATAAGTATAAGATAGTCTAACCAAGAAATCAAGAAGATGTTTCACTCAATGTGGAAATTAAAAAGAATAAGACCTTTCTTCCCAAGGAGTGTATTCCGAAACTTGGTACAATCATTAGTGCTCAGTCATCTAGACTACTGCAACTCACTATATGCCGGTTGCAAAGAACAAATAATCAAGAAACTCCAGACAGCCCAGAACACTGCAGCTAGACTCATATTTGGCAAACCAAAATTTGAAAGTGCAAAGCCCTTACGAGAAAAACTACACTGGCTCCCCCTTAAGGAACGCATCATGTTCAAAATATGCTCACTAGTTCACAAAATTATCCATGGAGACGCACCAGCTTACATAGATCTACCACCTAGGAATGCCAAAAGATCATCCCGCAAATTCCTTGATCTGCACGTCCCCAGTTGCAAGGGAATGAAATACAAATTAATGCATGCGTCAACCTTCACCTACTTGAGCACACAGTTATGGAATGCACTGCCGAGGAACTTGAAATCGATATACGAAATAGCGAACTTCCGCGCACTACTGAAGACCCATCTCTTTGAAAGAGCATACCAAAAAGATCAACCCAAGTGAATATGCACAACTCGCCTATGTAATTTTAGAACTGTCTCCTAATATCTGCTTGTATACTACTACTTCGCTTTTCTTATCATGCTGACCAAGAACATGCAATACTAAATGTTTATTACTAGCATTCTTCCATTACTCATGATGTATTGTAAGCCACTTTGAGCCTGCAAAGAGGTGGGATAAGGTGGGATACAAATGCAACAAATAAATAAATAAATAAATAAGAAAGTGGGGACGTTTAGGAATTATAGACAGTTGACTGTTAAGAAACCTGGAGGTCAGTCATGAACAAGTTAAAAAACCTGACACAGTGATGTTAAGGGCAGTACATGGTTAGAGTTAGAACAGCCCGTTTTCTATACTAACTTTATACAGCTAGTTACCAGTTAGCAGACTGAGTATTGCCACTAAGGACTAGATTCTATAAATGGCGCCTCAAAAATTGGCACTAAAAAATAGCACTTTAACGCTATTCTTTAAACCACGCTTAAAGTTAGGTACGGCTTATTAAATAGTTCTTAGCACCAGGAACTGTGACTACATTTAAGAGTGACCATTTACACCAATGAAAACCTGGTGTAAATCCCTGTGTGTAAATTAGGCATGGATCCCCCTAATTCTATAACACCCATAAATTGTAGGAACACCCCAACCTGCCCATGCTCCTCCAATGGCCACACCAACTTTTCAGATCCACACACTAGAATTTACATGCACCTCTTTATAGAATAAGCCTAAAAAGATATGTGTGTAAAAACTAATTATTGCCTATTAGTATCAATAATTGTTTGTTATTGCCCAATTATCGGTACCAGCTCATTATTCAATTAAGTTGCATGTGCAGATTGGACGTGCACTCAAATTTACATGCGCAACTCAAAGTGTCATATATAGAATCCGGGGATAACTAGTTAACTCCCATTTTCACCCAGACTCGATCTCTGGACCACCTCTGCAGTATCCACATAGTGTTGAAGCAGTTTGCTTGGATTTTCAGCTGCAGTCTCTGGCTAATTGCTACTGATAATCTGGGTTTGACCCAAGTAAGTCTGACTGAATATCATCCCACCCCCCCCCCCCCCCCGCCAAATCTTTTCCCTGCCCTCACTTTAGGACCTAATTTAAGTGCTTAGTGGCTCTCAGTTGTAGTCAATTTTCAAAGAGATCATTTTAGGTGCCTAAGTACCAAAATTAGGAACCTAAATCCTATGAAAGTTGATGCCAGTGTACCATACCCATATTAACATAACAGGAGCAATATTTTGTTTTTGCAAAGTGATATGTTATGTCCCCTTGTTTTAAAAGATAGTTCTAAAATTGTAATCCAAGCCTAGTCACCACCCATATCTCAAATCATCTTTTCCACCACCTATTAATTTTTTCCCTTCTCTTCTAAGCCCCCTTTCCTAGAACAATCCCTCAGTGGATGTGGTGGAGTTTGAAAGAATACTAGAGATGAAGAAAGCCTAGGATAAGTATAGAGGTGGTTTGGATTTTAATTAGTTGCCTTTCCAAACCCAAGCTCAAGGAGAGAGTTGCAATGCATGTACCTGCTATTTCCCTGCCCCTGGCATCTTAAAGTCCTAAGTTAAACCTGATCCAATGGTATGATTTGTTCAAGGTCCCAAGGAGCAATGGTGAGAGCTGTGGGATTGAACCTTGACATCCTTGGCTCTCAGTCTGTTGTTTATACACCAGGCTATTCCTCTACTCCTTAATTGTAAAGAAGTGGAGGGAAAAGCAAAGATCAACAGTATCTCTGGCTGAACCAGGAGGCTTCTCACATAGATGTCACTCACCTATTTGTATATATTTTTTTAAATTTATGAGCTGATATTCAGTCAGCAGTGATTGATTTGATTTGATTTATTGCATTTGATATATCACCACATGCCCACAAAAGGCTTCCAAGTGGTTTACAATTAAAAAAATAATAATAACAAGTATATAGTGGTAAAAAGGGAGGGAGAGAGTAGTAGAGATACACAGGCATCAGATGAAGGAGGAACCAACGGTTTCAGTGAACAGGAGAGTTTTAAGAGTTCTCTTGAAGAGGAGGATGGAAGGTTGATTTTTGTCCTGAGGGGGCAAGGAACACGAACTTTCTTTTACCACAATAACACTTGTATTTGTTCATACCGCAACTGGCGAACGCCGTTGCGGTACCATGTAAGCCACATTGAGCCTGCAAATAGGTGGGAAAATGTGGGATACAAATGAAACAAATAAATAAAAATTCCACAATTTAGCCCCGGGGTAACAAAAAGTTATTTCTCTGGAGATGGTAAGTTGAAGGTATGAAGGGGGAGAGAGGTAGAAGAGATTGTGATCCAAAGAGCAGAGACTGCATGAGGGGACATAGGGAATAAGGAGGCCACTGATATATAATGTGGCGGAAGGGACTCTGCCTTTGTAGACTAGGAGAAGTATGCATACTCTAAAAGGCAAGTGGTGTGACATGGTCCAAGCGGCGAGCATTATGGAGTAGCTTCACGGCAGTAGATTGACACCCAAGATTTTGTCACAGTCCCAAAAAGGAAGTGATTGATCATTAAGAACTGGATAGGGCAGAAGAGACTGGTAGGGATTTGGATAAGATGTATAGGTATTAATAAACAATTCTACCACAGGATGTCACTATCATTCCACTGAAACACAAAAAATACATGACAGCAGTTTCCATGAGAAATTTTCAGCCTTAAAATAAATCATATGAGATTATGGAAATTGATTTTGAAACTGTTATAATAGTTTTTTTAATTAATGAAGGGGTAGAATCTGATTTTTTTTTTTAGTTGGGAAAAGGTGGGTCTCCTCATTAAAAATCCAAAATATACACTGTTCAAAAAGTAATGACAAGGAATCCCACAGAAATCACTATTTATTCAAAACTTACCTACAACAAGAAACTGAATGAGAAAAAGACCTCAGAATGTTACCTTCAGCCTTTGCAGTGTTTGCTATGGGAAGGTGTCCATATAGTTATCAGTCAGAAAAATCTCCAACAGTCCTCTCTCATTTACAAATGTGTGCAAAAAGCAGTGTAACTCAAAACATTCCCTTACATAGATAATAGAAAGCAGTCTCTGAGGAAAACTTTCTGTATTAAAATGAGAAAAACATATCCCCCATCTAATAGTCAAAAATGAAAAAAAATCTATCATGGCACTCAAAAATCGACACAGAAAAAAATTGGCGCTCAATGCACATATATCTCCCATAGCCACACCCCCTTTTGAGTTGTGTGCCAAGGGATTTGGGAACACATAGAAAGATGTGTGCGCAAATCCAAATCGGTGCTAATTAGTGCTGGTTAGCATCCAATTAATGGCACTAATTGGCATTGAGCCAATTTAGTTGGGTCCACATCTTGGATCAAAGTAGCACCCAGCTTTGGCCATCATATATACAATTCAGGGATTGGGGATAATGCTATATAGTGCGTCAAAATTTAGGCACTAATTAGGCAAAATGGTAGAGAATATTATAAAGAACAAAATTGCAGAGCATATTCAAAAGCATGAGACAAAGCCAACATGGATTTAGTGAAGGGAAATCTTGTCTCACCTATTATACTGCTTTGAAGGGCTGAACAAACATGTGGATAAAAATGAGCCAGTTGATATTGTATATCTGAATTTTCAAAAGGCATTTGATAAAGTATCTCATGAAAGACTCCAGAGGAAGTTGGAGAGTCATGAGATAGGAGGTAGTGTCCTATTGTAAATTAAAAACCGGTTAAAAGAAAACAGAGAGTAGGGATAAATGGTCAGTATTCTCAATGGAAAGGGGTAGATAGTGGGGTTCCCCAGGGGTCTGTGCTGGGACTGCTGCTTTTTTACATATTTATAAATGATCTAGGAATGGTAGTAACTAGTGAGGTAATTAAATTTGCTGACGTCACAAAGTTATTCAAGGTTAATAAATCACAAGAAGATTGTGAAAAATTACAAGAGGACTTTACGAGACTGGGAGAGTGGGCATCTAAATGGCAAATGATGTTTAATATGAGCAAGTGCAAAGTGATGCATGTGGGAAAGAGGAACCCGAATTATAGCTATGTAATGCAAGGTTCCACATTAGGAGTCACAGAAGTGGAAAGGGATCTGAGCGTCATCGTTGATGATACGTTGAAACCCTTTGCTCAGTATGCGGAGGTGGCTAAGAAAGCAAATAGAGCATTAGGTATTATTAGGAAAGGAATGGAAAACAAAAATGAGGATTTTATAATTCCTTTGTATCACTCCATGGTGTGACTGCACCTCAAATATTGTGTGCAATTCTGGTCACCACATCTCAAAAAAGATGACAGTGAAATTTAAAAAGGTACAGAGATGGGCAACGAAAATGATAAAGGGGATGAGATGACTTCCTTAAAGGGAAAGCTTAAAGCAGCTAGGGCTCTTCAGCTTGGAGAAAAGACGGCTGAGGGGAGATATGTTAGAGGTCTAAAAAATAATGAGTGTAGTAGAACGGATAAACGTGAACTGCTTGTTTACTCTTTCCAAAAATACTAGGACTAGGGGGCACACAATAAAACCACAAAGTAGTAAATTTAAAACAAATTGGAGAAAATTTTTCTTCACTCAACATGTAATTAAACTCTGGAATTTGTTGCCAGAGAATATATTAAAGCAGGTTTGGATGGCTTCCTAAAGGAAAAGTCCATAGACCATTATTAAAATGGACTTGGGGAAAATCCACTGCTCGTTTCTAGGATAAGCAGCAGGTACTTTTTTGAGATCTTGCCAGGTACTTGTGACCTGGATTGGCCACTGTTGGAAACAGGATACTGGGCTTGATGGACCTTCGGTCTGTTCCAGTATGGCAATACTTATGTACTTATGTAGCCGGCCTCTGGACCGACTCCATCTTATTTATATCTTTTTGAAGGTGTTATCTCCAGAACTGTACACAGTACTCTAAATCAGGTCTCACCAGAGACTTATACACAGGCACTATTGACAGCTTTTTCCTGATGGCCATTCCTCTCCCTCTGCATCCATGCATCCTTCTGGCTTTTGCCAGTCCCCCAAATTCTATAAATGGCACCTTAAATTGTGTGCGATAATTTGGCCACATGGCCAAATTGCATGCACAACTTAATTGATTAACAAGCCAATCAGCACTGATAATTGGTACTTAACCAATTAGTGGCACTAATTGGCTTTAATTAGATTTTAAGTACACAACTTTCTAGGCATTTTCTATAATGTGGTGCACATAAATTTTAATGCGCACAACTGAAAAGAAGACATGGCCATGGGCGTGGAATAGGCAGGTTGTAGGCCTTTCAAAACACTATCAGAAGATGGGCGTCCTTCTCACAGGGTTGCATAAATCGGTATACTACTACTACTACTACTACTACTAACTAGCATTTCTAAAGCGCTACTAGGGTTACGCAGCGCTGTACAATTTAAACATAGAAGGACAGTCCCTGCTCAAAGAGCTTACAATCTAAAAGACAAGAGAACAATCTAAAGACAAGTGAACAATCTAGAGGACGAGTGAACAGTTAATCTGATAGGGTGGATAGATTGGAGGACGAGTGAACAGTTAATCTGATAGGGTGGATAGATTGGGCCATTGCATATTTCTAGAGCGGTTAGGCGCCGAAGGCAGCATTGAAAAGGTGAGTTTTAAGCAGAGATTTGAAGATGGGTAGGGAGGGGGCATGGCGTATGGGTAAAGGAAGATTGTTCCAGGCATAGGGTGAGGCAAGGCAGAATGAGCGGAGCCTGGAGTTGGCAGTAGTGGAGAAGGGTACTGAGAGAAGGGCTTTGTCCTGTGAGCAGAAGTTGCGGGCGGGAACATAGGGGGAGATGAGGGTGGAGAGGTAGTGAGGAGCCGCAGACTGAGTGCATTTGTAGGTAAGGAGGAGGAGCTTGAATTGTATGCGATATCTGATCGGAAGCCAATGAAGTGATTTGAGGAGAGGGGTGATATGAGTATATCGGTTTTGGCGGAATATAAGACGTGCAGTAGCGTTCTGAACGGATTGAAGGGGGGATAGGTGGCCGAGTGGGAGGCCGGTGAGGAGTAAGTTGCAGTAATCAAGGCGAGAGGTAATGAGAGCGTGGACAAGAGTTCTGGTGGTATGCTCAGAGAGGAAAGGGCGAATTTTGCTGATGTTGAAGAGGAAGAAGCGACAGGTCTTGGCAGTCTGTTGGATATGCGCAGAGAAGGAGAGGGAGGAGTCGAAGATGACTCCGAGGTTGCGGGCAGATGGGACGGGGAGGATGAGGGTGTTATCAACAGAGATAGAGAGTGGAGGAAGAGGAGAGGTGGGTTTAGGAGGAAAGACGAGGAGCTCGGTCTTGGACATGTTCAGCTTCAGGTGACGGTTGGACATCCATGCCGCAATGTCGGATAAACAGGCCGATACCTTGGCCTGGGTCTCCGCGGTGATGTCAGGTGTGGAAAGGTATAGCTGGGTGTCATCAGCATAAAGATGATACTGAAAACCGTGAGACGAGATCAGCGAGCCCAGGGAAGAGGTGTAGATTGAGAAGAGAAGGGGTCCAAGGACAGATCCCTGGGGAACTCCAACGGATAGTGGGATGGGAGTGGAGGAAGATCCATGGGAGTGTACCCTGAAGGTGCGGTGGGAGAGATAAGAGGAGAACCAGGAGAGGACAGGGCCTTGGAACCCAAAAGAGGACAGCGTGGCAAGAAGTAAACCATGATTGACAGTGTCAAACGCGGCAGAAAGATCGAGGAGGATGAGGATGGAGTAGTGACCTCTGGATTTGGCCAGGAGCAGGTCATTGCAAACTTTAGAGAGTGCCGTTTCAGTCAAGTGCAGGGGGCGAAAACCGGATTGAAGTGGATCGAGGATGGCATGAGAGGAGAGAAAATCAAGGCAGCGGCTATGAACGGCACGCTCAAGTAATTTGGAAAGGAAGGGTAAAAGAGAGATGGGGCGGTAGTTGGAGGGGCAGGTAGGGTCAAGTGAAGGTTTTTTGAGGAGAGGTGTGACAACGGCGTGCTTGAAGGTGTCAGGGACAGTTGCAGTGGAGAGAGAGAGGTTGAGGATGCGACAGATGGCGGGGGTGACAGTATGGGAGATGGTGTTGAGTAGGTATAATTGATAGCCAATTTTGGGTGCCCCCAACTGCTTTCCATCGCAGGGATGACCAAAGTTCATGGGGGTGTGTCGGAGGTGTAGCGAAAGCGGAACTTAGGTGTGCCTAACACATGGGCGTCCTCAACCCATACTGGAAAAAAGGGCGTCCCTGACAAGCATTTGGACGACTTTACCCGGTCCTGTTTTTCTTACGACCAAGGCACAAAAAGGTGCCCAAACTGACCAGATGACCACCGGAGAGAATCGGGGATGACCTCCCCTTATTCCCCCAGTGGTCACTAACCCCCTCCCACCCTTAAAAAACGTCTTTAAAAATATTTTGTGACAGCCTTTATGCCAGCCTCAAATGTCATACTCAGGTCCATCTCAGCAGTATGCAGGTCCCTGGAGCAGTTTTAGTGGGTGCAGTGCACTTCAGCCAGGCAGACCCAGGCCCACCTGCTCCCCACCTGTTACACTTGTGGTGGTAGATGTGAGCCCTCCAAAACCCACCAGAAACCAACTGTACCCACATCTAGGTACCCCCCTTCACCCATAAGGGCTATGGTAGTGGTGTACAGTTGTGGGTAGTGGGTTATGGGGGGGGGGGGGCTCAGCACACAAGGTAAGGGAGCTATGTACCTGGGAGCAATTTATGAAGTCCACTGCAGTGCCCCCTAGGGTGCCCAGTTGGTGTCCTGACATGTCAGGGGGACCAGTGCACTATGAATGCTGGCTCCTCCCAGGACCAAAGGGCTTGTATTTGGTCATTTCTGAGATGGGCATCCTTGGTTTCCATTATCGCCGAAAATCAGAAACGACCAAGTCTAGTGACAACCATCTCTAAGGATGACCAAAATTTCAAGATTTGGGTGTCCCCGACCGTGAAACAAATCACTTCCCCTCCCACCCACCCCCACTTGAGGTGGCTCTGATTCCTCCTCCTACTCCCTCAAAGCTGCTCATAAGTATCTTATACAGATCCTGTCTGAGACCCGTATAAGTTTTGGTGGCCACTAGCAATCCAGACAGGCCCGTATATTCAATGGTGGTGCCCATACATGGCCCAGCATTTTATTATCTGGGGCTAATTTCGCCAGCTATGGTCAGCATTGAAAAAAAAAATACTGACCACCATCAACTAATATTGACTGATATGTTACTATGAAAAATATAAATTTTTTATCTCAGGATTTTTTGCAGGGGTTTCTTAGCTTCATTCCACATCCTTATGTTCCAGTTACCAATTGTAAAATAGAGATCAACTGCATAACAGAAAAAAAGGGGATTTAAGTTTTTCCTTATTTGTCCCTCTAACCTTTCTATAGTATGTGATGATGATATGAATTGAATGGTGAAGCAGAACCAAACTGGATATTGTAGTCTTTCTTAGATAGCATAAGTCATAAAGCAATGAAGAAGTTGCTAAATTTGGGCATGAAAATTTGCTAAATTCAAGGATGGTTATTTTGTGGGCAGTCCTTGGGCGGAGTCAGCACTTATGCGATTAATTGCCATTATTTAGCACTTAACCACCTGAGTTTAGCGGGCAAATTGGACCATATAAAGTCTGTCCTACCTTTATGCGTCATCACTTATGCGCAATGTAACTCCAGAACTAGCCCTAGTAGCAAACAAATTTTCTTGCACAAAGTTCTACCTGTTTGAGACTGGTGCAACTATGTGCATGCACTTTATACATGTATACACATATTTTATAAAATATTTAGCAGAGAGATTAAATGAATTTTTTGCTTCTGTCTTCACCGAAGAAGATTTGGGAGAGATACCAGTATCAGAAATGATATTGAAAACTGACGAGTCAGAGAAATTTAATAAAATCTCTATAAACCTGGAGGATGTAATGGGGCAGTTCTACAAATAGAAGAGTAGCAAATCTCCTAGACCAGATGGTATTCATCCCAGAGTACTGATAGAATGGAACAATGAACCTGCGGAACTATTGTTAGTAATATTTAATTTATCCTTAAAATCGAGCATGGTACCGGAAGATTGGAAGGTACCAATGTAATGCTGATTTTTTAATAAGGTTCCAGAGGAGATCCGGGAAATTATAGACCAGTGAATATGACATTGGTGCCGGGCAAAATGGTAGAGACTATTATAAAGAACAAAATTACAGAGCATATTCAAAAGCATGGATTAATGAGACAAAGCCAACATGGATTTAGTAAAGGGAAATCTTGCCTCACCAATCTATTACATTTCTTTGAAGGGATGAACAAACACACAGATAAAGGTGAGCCAGTTGATATTGTGTATCTGGATTTTCAGAAGGCGTTTGACAAAGTACCTCATGAAAGACTCCAGAGGAAATTGGAGAGTCATGGGATAGGAGGTAGTGTTCTATTGTGGATTAAAAACTGGTTAAAAGATAGAAAACAGAGAGTAGGGTTAAATGGTCAGTATTCTCAATGGAGAAGGGTAGTTAGTGGGGTTCCCTAGGGGTCTGTGCTTGGACCACTGCTTTTAAAAATATTTATAAATAAATTAGAGATGGGAGGAACTAGTGAGGCAATTAAATTTGCTGACAACACAAAGTTATTCAAAGTTGTTAAATCACGAGAGGATTGTGAAAAATTACAAGAGGACCTTACAAGACTGGGAGACTGGGCGTCTAAATGGCAGATGACGTTTAATGTGAGCAAGTGCAAAGTGATGCATGTCGGAAAGAGGAACCCGAATTATAGCTAAGTCATGCAAGGTTCCACGTTAGGAGTCACCGACCAAGAAAAGGATATACATGTCATCGTTGATGATACGTTGAAACCTTCTGCTCAGTGTGCTCCTGTGGCTAAGAAAGCAAATAGAATGTTAGGTATTATTAGGAAAGGAATGGAAAACAAAAATGAGGATGTTATAATGCCTTTGTATCGATCCATGGTGCGACTGCACCTCGAATATTGTGTTCAATTCTGGTCGCCACATCTCAAAAAAGATAAAGTGGAATTAGAAAAGGTGCAGAGAAGGGCAACGAAAATGATAAAGGGGATGGGACGACTTCCCTATGAGGAAAGCCTAATGCAGCTGGGGCTCTTAAGTTTGGAGAAAAGATGGCTGAGGGGCGATATAATAATGAGTGGAATGGAACTAGTAGACATGAAGCATCTATTTACGCTTTCCAAAAATACTAGAACTAGGGGGCATGCGATGAAGCTACAAAGTAGTAAATTTTAAAATAAATCAGAGAAAATGTTTCTTCACTCAACATATAATTAAACTCTGGAATTCGTTGCCAGAGAATGTGGTAAAGGTGATTAGCTTAGCAAAGTTTAAAAAAGGTTTGGACAGCTTTATAAATGAAAAGTCCATAGACCATTATTAAATTGGACTTGGGGAAAATATTTCTACGATAAGCAGCATAAAATGTTTTGTACTTTTTGGGGATCTTGCCAGGTATTTGTGACCTGGATTGGCCACTGTTCGAAGCAGGATGCTGGACTTGATGGACCTTTGGTCTGTCCCAGTATGGCAATATGTATGTACTTATGTACTTATATTACGTTTCTGTCTCAGTATCACCCCGCAGGGAATACCGATGGGTATGAATGGACCATATAAAACTGTGTGTGTTCTTGTGGCATGCGTACTTTTTTATATATATATATATATATATATATATATATATATATATATATATATATATATATATATATATATATATATATATAATATAATACCCCATGATATAGGTATTACTAGAGCCTACAGTGTTAGAGTTTTTTTGAGGCCCTGAGGGGAGGGAGATCCCTGCCAGTGGGCTGGAGAATTGGGATGCGCATGGGTGGGAGGAAGCACAGCCCAAGGGAGTAGTGTTGTAATAAGTTGCAGAGATAAAGTGGTTTCCCTGTGTGAATGACAACAAGAGTGGAGTCTGAGAAATAATAAAAAAAATTGAAAGGAGGTATAAAGTCTTTGGTTGCCTGTACCCCTGCCAGGATCCGTGGGAATATTGGGGGATCCTGGAGTGAGAGAAATAAATACAGGCTGATTATAAGAGACAATGCTGCCCTATAAGTGGCAACAAAGAAGGAAAGGGAGCTTCAGGTGGACAAGGGGAGTCCAGCCTGGAAACGGGATTAGGACAGGGGAAGCCTGTCCAAGGCCAGAGTGTAGCCCTGAGAGGTGCAGCACTGGAAGAAGGACGGCCTAAAGGGTCTGTGCCGGAAATATTTGGATTGGAAACCAGAAGTAGTGGAAACAGCCTTGGATTTATTCCTGCCACAACAGGATGGGTAAAGAACAGGAGGGATGCAAATATGTATAGCTGTGAATTACTTGGAGAAGGAGGAAGAGAGGTCAAGATTACCACAACTGAATCTTGAATGGAACTATGTACTGGTTGCAGAAGTTCCAGAAAAGTTGGTTTGCTTTCTACAAGAACTCCTGGAGTGCAATGTGTTTTTTTTGAGACAGAGTGAAAGCATTTGCTTCTGGACTAAATTAGGTATCACTATAAAGGTCTCTTAAAACTCCCAACACCCCAGATTGCTATTCTGGACCATTGACTCACTACCAAGCTCATCTAGAGGTGAACTGGATCTCTGAGTGTGATGTGTGTGGTCCCTTGACACATCTGGTGGTAGTAAAGAGAATTGTGCTTTGTGGCCTGGATGGGACCTGAGCTAGGGGGGACTGCGAGACCCAGTTTACTTATGTAGACATTGCCACAGTTTTAGAACAGTTATTTTCCATATGAAAAGCATGTGGAGAATAATTTTATAACAATGTGTCTGGTATAAGATGGCAAGTAGATATTTACTTAAGTGATTTGTTATAAAGACACATATGTGCCTATCCAGCTTATTTTCGAAAGAGAAAAACGCCTATAGTGCGACCTAAATCGGGAGATAGACGTTTGTTTCGCAAAGGCACCCAAATCGGTATAATCAAAAGCCGATTTGGGGCGTTTCCAACTGCACTCCGTCGCAGAAATGAATAAAGTTGATGGGGGCGTTTCGGAGGCATGGTGGAGGCGGAACTGGGGCGTGGTTATCAGCCAAGGAGAGATGGGCGTCTTTAGCTGATAATCGGAAAAAAAAGGCGTTTTTACCGTGATTTTGGGTCACTTTTTTTTTACCCCTTTTTTTCACGAACAAGTCCCCAAAAAGTGCTCCAACTGCCCAGATGAACACTGGAGGGAATCGGGGATGACCTCCCCGGACTCCCCCAGTGGTCACTAACCCCCTCCCACCAAAAAAAAAACACTTTAAAAACTTTTTTTCCAGCCTGTATGCCAGCCTCAAATGCCGTACCCACCTCCATGACAGCAGAATGTGTTTGATCCTCTCACAGCCTTTCCCTGGGTCAGATGTGGCTCTCGGGTGCAGTACAGGGTCACATCATCATTGCATTGTGGTGGGTGTAGGGTATTCGGCTCCGTGATTTCATTAGCTTGTGTTACAGTCTCACGATGTTGGTAGTTGGTAGGCTCTTCTCCCATGGTGCTTTTCCCCCTGCCTACTGGGTCAGAGTGTGCCCTGTTGTGTTTCGTGTTGTAGTCCATGCGGTAGTGGCCATTTTTGTAAGCCAGTTTTACTTCCCTTTCCTGTGTTAGCCACGTTAGACAACTTAGTTCTTCCCTTGAGTGTGGCTGAAAGAGGGCATTGTACAGCATTCTGCCAGCTCTGACCTACTGCTCATCTCAGTACCAGGGAGACTCGTTGCCAGTGGGGCACAACCTCTGATCTGCAGTTAACTGTGAGTAAAGGCGGTTATTCCAATAAAGGACATTTTCGGAGAGATTAGCCTTCAGGTATCAACTGGTGTGCCAATGTTATATAGCAGCAACCAGTCCTAGAGGCCTGCGTGTATGCAGGTCCCTGGAGCACTTTTAGTGGGTACCGCAGTGCACTTCAGCCAGGTGGCCCCAGGCCCATCCCCCCCCCCACCTGTAACACTTGTGCTGGTAAATGGGAGGCCTCCAAAACCCACTGTACCCACATGTAGGTGCCCTCTTCACCCCTAAGAGCTATGGTAGTGTTGTACATTTGTGGGTAGTGGGTTTTGGGGGAGGGGGGTTGGGAGCTCAGCACCCGTGGTAAGGGAGCTATGCATGTGGGAGCTTTTTCTGAAGTCCACCGCACTGACCTAGGGTGCCCAGTTGGTGTCCTGGCATATCGGGGGGGCAGTGTACTACCAATCTTGGCCCCTTCCACGACCAAATGGCTCGGATTAGGACGTTTTTGAGCTGGGCATTTTTAGTTTCCATTATCGCTAAAAAAAAACCCGCCTAGCTCAAAAACGTCCATTTTTTCGAAAATTTGTTTCGGCCCGCCCCTTCACGAACCCGTTCTCGGAGATAAATGCCCATGGAGATAGGCGTTTCCGTTCGATTATGCCCCTCTATGTGTTTTATAAAAACACTAGCATAAGTGATACAAATTGCACTAGCATTACAGGTGCAAATGCAGGCAATGTCCATGCCTAGATTATTGATAAACATGATGATGATGATGATGATGATGATGACGACATACTATTTATAGTCTACCAACTCCCAAAGAAGTTAGTTCAAAGCTGATTATAAACAAAAGAAAAAGAAAAAAATCTCAATACTAGAATGGAGATTTTGGCTCTGCCTCCAATGGTTATATCATCAGCCCAGCATCCCAGTTGATACATGGTTATTCACATTATGACTGTAGAGATACTTATTACACCAATAGATATATGAAAATATATATATTAGTAATTATACAATTATAATATCCTGAGAAAAGATTATCAACAGCAGCGGTTTTAGGCTACTGAACACCAGTCCTGAGACAACCAATCAATTACAGGCAAAACCAAACCTAATTAAAACCTGAGCTATAAGAAGAACATTCCTGCTTCTCTTACCCTTATGGTCCTGTAGGTCCCAGAGTTCAGGTGATTTGCAGAATCAGATTTCTTCCAGCTCTAGCAGAGTGCACCTGCGAGCCCTTATAGATCAGAAAAAGTCCACGGTCCCTGCTCTGTGCAGCTGGTTACTCAGTTCATAGAAAGCCACACATCTGCTTTTAAACTGT
Source organism: Microcaecilia unicolor (assembly GCF_901765095.1). Taxonomy (NCBI): domain Eukaryota; kingdom Metazoa; phylum Chordata; class Amphibia; order Gymnophiona; family Siphonopidae; genus Microcaecilia; species Microcaecilia unicolor. The sequence continues at coordinate 238,568,699 of NC_044037.1, forward strand.
ATTTCATGCAGTGCTTAGCATAGAGTTCAGTTCACAAGTGTTTAGAAAAATAGTCTCTAGCTCCTCAGAGAGAGAACTATCCACCAGGCAATCTTCTTCTCCTTTCCCATCCGCTCTCATGCCCAACATTGGTCTTCCTCTGGGTCGAGTGACACATATGGACCAATCATAAACTGTGTACCTCTGTCCAGCAGAATTCATGGTCATTACAATAAGGGCTTGTGTAATTCAAGCAAGAATATCTTGTTTTTGTCACAAGCTTGCTTGATGGTAGCAAACTCTCCTCCTTGGTTCACAGATGTTCTCGGAGACTCTGTCTCTGTACGGCATGCTCCTATACACCTTCCCAGGAGATAACTGGAAAGCTAGTGCCTGTATTGTGTTTAACATACTGCAGGGGAACTGTTCCTCTCTTCTTCCTCAGATGATAGCTTATCCAGCATTGCAAAGGAGTTCTCATTTCTATTCTACATTGTTGTTGGGGTTTCCATCTTTTATGAAAATTCATTATAAAAGAATTCATGATTATTCTTTTTCTTTTCAGGCTAGTAAGTTGTAGAATTGCATACCTGAACAAGTTCATGTGATTTCTAGTCATTTATAATTCCGCAAGGGACTGAAAATGTATCTTTTTGATAATTATTTGAATGACTAATTTTTTGTGAGCTTTTCTAACTTTCCAATTTATGTTTTATATTTATGTCACCTGCTTAGACTCTTTATTGATTTTAGTGGGATATAAATACCCTGAATAGAATAGAATAGAATAGAATAGAAAATCAGTAAAACTCAGAAAAAAAGTTAAGTTTTTAGCTTTCTGCAAAAAGACAAATATGTGGATACAGTTTTAATCCCTAAGCGCAATGAATTCCAAGTCTGGACTTCCTGATATATAAAAGAGGATTGTAAAGAGTTTATATATTTCAGTCCTAACACAGAAGGAAAATAAAGAAGGTGAGTACCACCCCTCAAGAAAATGAAGGTGAAGAAGGACATGGACATTATTTAGTTATATATTCCGGGCAGCATCCTTCAAAAAGTTTATAGACCCAGCAGGCTAATTTATAGGACATATGAGCCTTAACTGGGAGTCAATGAAAGTTCAACAAACAAGGTGTGGCTTGATCCGGTCTTTTTTTTTTTAACGAAATATCATTTTAGCTGCTGTATTTTGTAGGACCTGTAAACAGGAGAGAGCCTAGGCTGACAACAAACCTTATAATCCATTGCAATAGAACTACAGACTAAACTAAAATAGAAAAATGTTTTTCCACAAACAGAGAGCAAATATTTATTTTATTTTATTATTTTTATTTCCAGGTATATGATATACCGCAAATTAAGTTTTAACAAAGTGGTCTTCATCAATGCATTGATTTGTGGCATCAATGACAGCATAGTATCTAAAAGCACCTCAAGAACTCTAGAAACTTTTTCTACTTTAATTGTCAAATTATTTGCTAGAATCAAATCAGATGGAACAAAGGAATCCAAATGACTCAACCATAAGACTTTAGATTTATCCTTATTTAACTTGAAACCATGTGCTAAGCTCAGTTATTCAATCCTAGATACACATTGAGCAATAATAGAAAGTGTAGAAGTTGAGTTTCGCTCCACAGGAATCAACAAAAACATGTCATCTGCATAAGAGAAAGATTTCACTCTCAGTTGAGAATAACTATCACAAAAGGAAATTATATAAATATTAAATAAAGACGGAGAGAGTGGGGAGCCCTGATGCACCCCACATGGTGATATCCATGCCTTAGAAAATGTGTCAGCCATTTTCACCTTATAAAAATCTATGAGTCAAGTCATTCATCCACTGCAATACCCAAGAGGCCCAAGGAGCTTAACTTATAGAGCAAGATATACTTGCAAACTCCACCTATGCTCAATCTAAACTCCGCCCTGTACATGTCTATCAACAAAGTACATGCCATCATGTCATGGAACATACATTTACACCAGCCAGTATTCTCTAAGATACTATTTAAGTGCATATATGACCAATTTTGTTGTTGTTATGGAATATCTATTTCATTGGTGGTACCTACAAATGTACTCGATCTGCAGCCCCTCCTTACCTCTCAACCCTCATCTCCCCTTACGTTCCTACCCGTAACCTCCGCTCTCAAGACAAATCCCTCCTTTCAGTACCCTTCTCCACCACCGCCAACTCCAGGCTCCGCCCTTTCTGTCTCGCCTCACCCAACGCGTGGAACAAACTCCCCGAGGCCATACGCCAGGACCCCTCCCTGCCCATCTTCAAATCTCTGCTTAAAGCCCACCTCTTCAACGTTGCCTTCGGCACCTAACCTCTACACCTCTACCCAGGAAATCTAGACTGCCCAACTTGACATTTTGTTCTTTAGATTGTAAGCTCCTTTGAGCAGGGACCGTCCTTCTTTGTTTATTTTGTACAGCGCTGCGTAACCCTAGTAGCGCTCTAGAAATGTTAAGTAGTAGTAGTAGTAGTAATATTGCAACAACAATTACCAGGGATTGTTATCAACTCACATAAAACACAACTTGTTATACTAATCATTACAGCAAGTATAATCACCCACATTTTATACTTGCAAAGCAAGTATAATGGGAGAAAAAAATGATGGGAGAAAAAGTATAATGGGAGAAAAAAAAAACTATTCTTCAGCATTGGATAAAAGAAGGCCTCCCCCTCCCTCTTCTTTTGGAATTCTAGAAATAAATTTCACAATTTAATGGTAATAGAGCAGTAAGGTGCGATAGTCTCCCCCAAGAGGAGGACAGTTTTTCCTACTATAGGAGACCTATATCTAATCTGTCACCAAAGGCACATAGTTTGGTGCTTAATAAGATAGGAGGTGGGAGATAGAAGTGTAAGGAAGGGAAAGGGAGCCAAGAGAGAAAACAAGAAAGGGTATAGATTTTATGCACTTTTATGTGTGTATCCACCAAGCAATTTTGTAAACACTTATTTCTGAGCATAAAGTGCTATTTTACAAGCAAAATAGGCTTATCAAATTAGCCCCATGCAGTGTAAGACTGCTAAAGTGCTAATGAAACAGCACAGAATCCAAAATGTTTTACGCTGAAACCTAACATTATCTATGATGTTAATAAGACCACATTGGACACTTTAATCTTTTCCATTCATTTGCTCAAAGATAAGCAAAACGCTATTATTCTCTACTGGTGCTGTCTTCAGGGGCTATTTCTGTCCAACACTTATGGAGAAGCATTATGAGATGTCAGCATGTGTGAGCAGAGATAGTATTGCTTGTCATGAGTAGATAGGCCATATTCTAGTAAAAACCGATGGCCTTCTCTTTTATCGCTGTCACAGACTTACTTAACAAGCTGGGACTCTGTGTTTCATCACAAAGAAAACTGTCAACCACAGACACATGACATGAACATCTTGTCATCCTCTGTATAGGTAGGATCTATCATGTTACTTCAAACAGAACAGCAAGTCAGATGGACCAAACACTTTAACAGTACATTAGCAAATATTTAACTAGCATAAGTCAAATTCTACTCATTGCTTGGGAGGTCATGTGAATAGGACAGACATGCAAGCTTTGAAATTAATAAAGGTGATATGTATATATAAAATAATGTTAAAACATATATAATATATATACAAATATAATATATATATATAATAATGTTAAAAACATCATTAATCAATGGTGCTCATTGAAGCTTGGTGGTGGTAATTACTTGTCATAGCATTGCTGCCAAGTGACAGAAATTCATTACAGCACTCTGTAAAAGGAAGTAAGTCTAGAATTGCATGCTAACATAAAGTAAGAGTTTTTATGCTATGTGTATGTGTGGCATATCAAGCAAGGTCAGACCAAGGATCCATTGAACTCAGCATTTCTCCACCAGTGGCCAGTCTGGACCATTGGGATACACCTGTCAGATCCCAAACAGTAGATTTATTCTGTGTTGCCCTGGCTAATAATTGTTTGTGGATTTTTATTCCAGGAATGTATCCCTTTTAAACCCAGCTACTGTATTCTAGGTGTCTTAACCACGTCTTCCATCAATAGATCCACAGCTTAATGGTACAATTTGTTTGAAGTTTACTGTTAGTTTTATAGCACCCCCGTTCTTGGTAGTATTTGAAAGGGTCAATAACCATTCCTTATGTATTGTTCAAGCCTACTCATAATTGTATAAACCTCTATCGCATGCTCTCTCAACTCTCTGTTCAGCCTGAAGAGCCCTAACCTGTTTAGTCTTTCTTCATAAGAGCACCATTCCATCTCTATATATTGTTCACCTCTTCATCTATTCTAGAATTGCTTAAGAAATATTTCTGTTCTCTGTTCACAGCTGAAGGTCCTCCACTGCATGTAAACCTCTCATAAATATTCATTGTGGACATCCTGAAATCTGACTAGCTGGGGTGCCTCCAGGACCAGGTTTGGGAACCACTTGGCCTACTGAATTAACTATGTTTTCACCAGTTTACAGCATCTGACATAGATAGATGGGCATTTTCGAAAGAAACATCTAAGTTGGGATTTGGACGTCTTTGTAAAACATCCAAATCCAGAGGTGGGGAAAAGCGTATTTTCGAAAAAAAGATAGACATCCATCTTTCGTTTCGAAAATACCAAGGACATCCTTAGATTTGTATGTCCCTAGATTTGGACGTCCTTGAGTTTTGGCAATTTTCAAAACCAAAGACGTCCAAGTCAAAAACGTCCAAATGCAAGCTCTTCCCCTGACGAAGCCCAAGGTGGCGAAACGGGACCGTTGGGGAGCCCCTGGTTGGAGCAGCAACAAGCTAAGTAGCTGTGGTGTTTGATATTTGTCAAAGACGTGTGTGATAGTTAGCACCGTCACAGAGTAGAAGCACACAAACGAATATTGAGGGAGGAGGTTGGCAGAGGACCAGTGATTATACGATTACGGCCACATGAATATCATTTTATTGATTAAAAAGGTGGCACTGGTCTGAGGTCCTCTCCTCCTCTGTTTCTCATTTATTGTCTCACAATTGTTATTTAACACCCGCTGTTTGCAAGTTGTTACATTTGTATCTCACATTTTCCCACCTATTTGTAGGCTCAATGTGACATACATAGTACCAGAGAGGCCTTTGCAGGCTCCGGTGTGAACAAATACACTGAGTATGATGTTGTGGTAAGATCAAGTTCATGTGGCACAGCCACATTAGGGAATCAGAGAACAGAAGAGCTGTGTTATGTCCATTACATGCTTTAGTTTGGTTGTGTTGCAGAGATTAGGCATTTAAGTTGGATCGGTAGGGTATGCCTTTTTAAACAGGTTGGTTTTTAGTGATTTCCGGAAGTTTAGGTGGTCGTATCTCGTTTTCAAGGCTTTTGGTAATGCGTTCCACAGTTGTGTGCTTATGTAGGAAAAACTACATAGAATAGTATCTAAGTCCAATTATGCACATAACTACCATTTACCCCTGTTTTGAACACCCAAAGTTATGTACCAGATTGGCATCTAACTTGTGGTGCACTATATAGAATTAGAAGGTATATGCACATCAAACAACTGCTGGTTCTCATGGTCCTTGCAGTTCCCACCTTTTACCCAGATAGTACAAAGGCACAAAGGATTCAATGACAACACAGACATTTTAATATTTTGTGTACAATTTATGGTTTGGCTATAATAGATTTAGTATGGATCTACTTTCAAAATGTATTCAATAAACCAAAACAATTTTAGCTTTAGTTTATGATGCAGAAGGCACCAAGACATTTCTAGAAATGGTAGGTTTTAAATTTAATATAATGTGTTAAATATTTAATTTATTGATTTATAAATTGCCTTTCCAGTAAACTCCCCAACACAACAAGTATGCTTGATTTAGTTTAAATGGATTTCATATACCGCCTACATTGCTATATCAAGTTGGTTTACAGTAATCATAAATTGAATATATAATAATAATAATAATGGAGACAGATAATAGCTAGTGTCATAAAGGGGAATGGAATGGTAGGATTTATTTTAATTGGACTTTTATCATTTGTAGCTAAAGGTGAGATGCAATCAGGTATGTTAAATATTTTCTTGTTCCGAAAGAGTACACAATCAGTTTTGTACCTGAGGCAATGGAGGATTAGATGACTTGCCCAAGATCATTAGCAGCAGTAGCAGAATTTGAACCCTGGCATTCTTTGTTGTCATCCCACTGTTCTAGACTAGAAGGTAGGGAGCAGCAATGCTTCCTTAGAGTTCAGAGTGAAACAGTTTAAAAGGTCCCCCCCCCCCCCCCATGCTTCGTCATTCCCAAACTTTTGCCTGAATTTAGGCCTTGTTTAAAACCATGTAAAAAAAGTTCAAGCCAGAGGTAAGGGAGGAAAGCATTCCAGACAGAGAGGATTGGCAGGTTGATTCTAGTTTGTCTTTAGAGGGGGGAGGAACAGAAGAAGGCTGTATAAATCACCATATCAAACTTACCATGAAAAACATGTTTAAAAACATATACTCCTGGATTCTATATATGGCGTCCAAATTTGATGCACATACTTGTCTTACAAGCAAACTAATTGTAATAAATTGATATTAACAATCAATTATTGCAGTTAATTGGCATTATTAAATATTTGCACACACACATCTTTCTATGAGCTATGAGCAACTGAAAAAGGGGTGGGGCTAAGGGCAGGGGAATTCCAAAAATTGTGTGTTGTTATTAAACTTGTTTTAAATACTGGCACCCAAATTTGAGCACAGGAATAAGCTATAAAGAACACTCAACTCGGAGCACCCTTTATAGAATAGCACTCCATGACAATTTGCTCCAGCACCCAAATTTGGGCACCATTTACTGAATCCCATTCATACTGTATTTACATCACGTTTGTGAACCAAGTTACCATCATATAATGCAATCAGCAATCAAATTCCCCCTCCCTGCCCATCTTCAAGTCTTTGCTTAATACCCACCTCTTCAATGCTGCGTTCGGCACCTAACTCTTACTTTTCAGGAAATCCAGATTGCCCCAATTTGACTGCCCCTATCAGACTAACTGTTCACGTGTCCTTTAGATTGTAAGCTCTTTGAGCAGGGACTGTCCTTCTATGTTAAATTGTACAGCGCTGCGTAACCCTAGTAGTGCTTTAGAAATGTTAAGTAGTAGTAGTACTACATCTCCCTCTATCCCTCTCCATGCATATGGTTAGGAGTGAGCACTTATGCCAGTGGCCAGTTACTGGAATGCACGCATATACTGCCTAACTCTAGGTGACTAATGACAGAGCAAACTCCACACAGATAAAGAGAAAAGAGGGCTAAGGGTCCAGCCTAGAAGAAATAACAGAAAAAGCTGTTAGCCAGGAGCATAAGAGAATGGAACCACCCCCCTCCCTTTACAGCTGCAGGTGCACTAATGTCGACAGAGCCCATTCAAAGTGAATGGGCTGTGTCGGCATTACCACGCTGCTTTGTAAAAGGGGGGAAATGAAGGTCCAGCAATGTACACAAAAGAATGAAGTCTGCCCAGAAAGGAAGTGTGGGCAATTATACTAAATGCAGCAAGCAAATCTAGCAGGAACATAACAGAATGTGAAGTCAACAGATTGACATTTTAAATCTGATTGAACAGGAAGAGCAAGAGAGATTTTGCAAAAAAGGATGAACACGGGCAGGCTGACAGGGACCAAGAATAGAAATAGATATGAGAATGTCTGAAAGTTCATGGTATGCTTTCAAGGCGATTGTCCATGCAGTCATAAAGAGAGTTTGCATAGCTCCTTTCTGTTTTTGTCATGAGATAAAAAGAAAGTAAAATGAAAAATAAACATAGAATATAAAAACAGCCACATGGTTGCAACAAGGGATCTTCCAGAGATATTCCAGCCCTAGGAAGAAGTAGATAGGTTTGGGTTTTGGGGATGAAGTCAGGAATTAAAAAGTATGTAGGTTGGGAAGGCAAGATAGCACTTCTCTGAAAGGATGTGTGCAGACTAGTTTTCAAGCTTTCTTCTACTTTCCAAATATGTCCTTTGATATGTGTGTGCTAAAGAGAAAGGGCAAGCCTAACACTTACTCTTTTTTGGGTGCTTTAACCGGATGTATTATTGTAAGCCACACTGAGTCTGCAAATGGGTGGGAAAATGTGGGATACAAATGCAACAAATAAATAAATAAATACATCAAAGATTAATTTTATTGTTGCCAGAATTTCAATGCTGAGACCCAAACCTGCTGTGGTATATAGTCTGTTGATATCACCACCAAAGTACAGATGTGCAGCCTAATCAATCACTAAGAACTGCAAAAACAGTATTGTGGTGTAGGACTTCTCTTTGCTATTTGGTTCTGAAGCTTAATGAAATGTTTCTCTTTTCTCACTCTTGGTGACTGTCACAGAGACTATTGTAAAAACTTGTTTATGACTTACTATTTTCTGCATCCCCTTCAGATCTTGCAAGCTTTTGCCACTTTTATTTCTTTTCCAACATCACTGCTATCTTTTCTTTACTGATATGCCCATATTAACTCTGTCAAAAACTGCTCCACTGACAATTATTAGCCACATAGGGATCACAGCAGGCAATGAGCCACCCCAATTTAGATATTTATTGTATTTTTACGAGTCCCAGATTGACTACTCCAGAAATAAGATGTTGGGTTTCATGGACCATTAGTCTTGCCCAGTATGAAAGTTCTTTTCTCCGTATGTTCTTATGAGAAATAAACATTCTTGCCTTTGTTTTCAAATGTATCTAGAGTGCCTATTCTTAGGCATTAATGAATTGTAAATGTAGGTGTTATTTTCCAGCTTATGAGAAGTTCATTGAGAGTATTAAAAATCAGCTTCTAATGGTGTTTTCTATGCCACTATTACTGAGTACCCTTGCTGGTGAAATGAAATATGTATGTCCTGTCTCTTAGAAATCAAAAGAGTACAAAAGGCACAGAAACACAGTGGAGTATCTTCCACTCAGTTTGGGTGTCTTTTTACTCAGATGACTAGTCAGACTAGCCAGAAAAGCAGTGTTGTTCTGGTATTTCTCCAATAAACATTTTGGGAGTCTTTTACAAAGCATCAGTAAGACCAATGCGGGCTTACCGAATGCTAAATTGTGATTACCGCCGGCCCAACGCAGTCGCCGGTGGTTGCTCCACCTCGAGTATGTGCCATTTCCGAAGGAAAAAGACTCACTGAACAGGAAACAGCTGTGGGTTCAATCTGCGAAACTGCAGCGATTTTAATGCCCTTGAGATTGTGTAGGGAAGACACAAATTCAAATTGCTCAGTTCAAATTTCACAGCACAGGGAGGATACCAATTCCTCAGAGGTGGGCTGGTTACTATGGCCACCTCCTGCTGATGTCAGCAACTGCTCCTGCTAAGAAAACAAGAGTGAAAGGAAATAGCTGTGAGTTCAGTCAGTGAAACTGCAAGGATTTCAAAGCTCTAGAGAGTGTGCAGGAAAGAAGCAAATCCAAATTGCTCAGTTTAAATTTCACAGCACAGGGAGGATTCTGACACCTCAGAGGCGGGCTGGTTACTATGGCACAAATCCTGCAAAGTCATACATAGATTGACATTGTGTTTGCTTGAAAGCAAGTGTAAAGGGGCGGATACATAATATGCATGATCATGTGCATTTTTTAAATACACCACATAAATCATGACTCTGCTCATGATCTGGCCACACTCTTCCCCTGAGCATGTTTACTATACAAGTACATGCTAGCTTCCACTGAGCATGGTTTTAGGTGTGACCTAATTTTCTAAGAACCAATTTATGCACATAAATCAGCATTTAGTGTTACAAAAATAAGGGTCCTTTTACCAAATTGCAGTAAAAAGTGGCCTTAGCGCATCCTTACATGGGTGATTCCCATGCGCTAAGGACATTTTTACTGCTGGGGTAAAATGGCCAATTCTTATATATTTTTGTATTAATGGCCATGCATTAATTTTCTCATTAGCATGTGGCCATTATCGTTTTGAGCCCTTACCAGCACCTATTATGTAGGCGGTAAGGGCTCACATGCTAACCATGTGCTAATCAGTTAGTGCACGGAAATGTAGCTGCGCTGATTAGTGCAGAACATGCCCCTCCCCTAGTGATAATTTTTTAGTGTGTGGGTAGCACGCACACATGCAAAATTACCACAGGATACCTGAGCATACCCCGTGGTAAGCCCTTTTTTAAGAACATAAGAATAGCCATACTGGGTCAGATTGTGACCCTCTAGGGACAGAGAAAATACCTGCTTAAAATGTTTGATTGTTCGCCACCTTGAAATTGATGGTTAAGCAGTTTATAAATGCCAGAATTAAATTAAATTAAACCAATGGTTTATCTAGCCTAGTATCCTGTTTCCAACAGTGGCCAATCCAGGTCACAAGTACCGGCAGAAACCCAAATAGTAGTAACAGTCCATGCTACCAATCCCAGGGTAAGCAGTGGCTTCCCCATGTTTGTCTCAATAGCAGACTATGGACTTTTTCTCTAGGAACTTGTCCAAACCTCTTTTAGACTCAGATAAGCTACTCGCTGTTACCACATCCTCTGGCAATGAGTTCCAGAGCTTAGTTATTCATTGAATGACAAAATATTTTCTCCTATTTGTTTTAAAAGTATTTCCATGTAACTTCATTGAGTGTCCCCTAGTCTTTGTACTTTCTTAAAGAGTAAAAAAAAAAATCAATTGACGTCTACTCATTCTATACCACTTAAGAGTGTGTAGGCCTCAATCATATCTCTTCTCAGCCATTAGTGCTTACCACAGCTTGGTAAAATGATCCCACAGTTTATAAAATGATCTTCCACATGTGAAATGAGTATTTCTTTGTATTTGGACCTCTAACCCAAGCTGTTTCACAATGTTAAACAGGCACAGGAAATCATCCATTAAAAAAAAAAACCCAAGAAGAGCTGTAGGTATAATTGAAAGATTAAATGATAGGCTATGGTAAACAAATATATTCAATTTTCAAAACAGGCAGCATCCTACCATCTTCTGAAAGATTACTGAAAAGGGAGAGGGGGGGGGGGGGGAATTCTATAAACAACACTCAAAAATTGGTGCTGGAAAATATGGCACCAAGCACTATTCTCTAAAGGGCACTCCAGGATGAGCGCCCTTTATAGAATAGGACTTAGCATTGATTTCCACGCCTAAACTTGAGCACAAGTATTTATACCAGCTGAAACCTGGTATAAATGCTGACGGCCCACTCATGGCATTTCAGCACATACATGATGTAATTCTATAACACTGGGCACAAATTTTCAGAATGCCCATGACCTACCCATGCCCCTCCCCTAGTCATGTTCCCTTTTCAGTTGCGTGCTATGGGATTTAGGCACCTGGTGTTATAGAATAGCACACAAGCAGATGGATATGCAAATTCAAATTAATGCCAAATAACTTTAATAATTGATTATTAGGCCAATTAATTTATAGTTAATGGCTCATTAACCAATTTAGTTGCGTGCACATCTTGGATCTGTGCTGAAATTTTGGTGCCTTATATGGAATCTGGGAGAAAACGTGTAAAAGGCTTGAAACTGAGAAGAGGCAGGTTGTGGAAAGCAGAAAGACCTATACAATTAGACTTTCAGAGGGGGTTTGAAGCAGCAGAGTAAAAAGCTGAAAAGGAAAGATGAAAGAGAGAGATTTTGAATATAATTATGGCTTCTTATTTTAGGTTTTCACTGACAAAAACACCCCAATAAACATGCACACATACACACACACATTCAAAAACGAAATTACAGATCTACAATTAATAATCTGTAATCTGCTGTAAGAAGTCATCTAGGGTACCTGAAGATTGATTGATTAAGCGATGTCAAGTGGTTTTGAAAGGAATTTTAGTCATTTTTAGGTGAAAAATGCATAATGTCTGTCATTGCATTTATTTTTAAAATTGGAAAACGATCAGAATAATATAGGTCTGAAATGCATTCTGGGGTGCTAAAATTTTAAAAACTAATTTTCTATATTCGTCTATGGGAAATTTAGATTTCAAAATGGATACTGTCCCTATACAATTTGAGCTCCATGCCTGAAAAAAGAAAGCCTGAAAGTTCTGTGTGCTGTAGTCTGACTGGCTGATGGAGTTCGGATGGTAGGAGCCGAGTCACTGTTTCCTCAGCAACGGCTGAAGACGCTGAGAGGAGTGGATGCATGTGAGAGAGCTCATGTGAAAAGAATAGAATTCTAAATTAAAAGTACTTAATTGTCAGACTTGTGACTGGGAAAATATAGTAATATTTCTGGGAGCTTAAGTTTTAAAAAAAAGCTTTCTGGACTTTATTTATATGTCCCTCTATACTCAGATCAGAGCCTAAAATTACTCCTAGAATTTTAATACTGTCTTGAAAAAGAATCTCAGCGGACACCAACCTTATTGAAGAATATGGTATCGCTGTATCCTTTCCTCCCACCCATAAGATATTCATTTTACTAGGGTTAATTATCAAGTCATTTATAAGCATCCACTGGGAAATTCTATTGAACATGTTAGTCATCAATTCTATAGTCTTCTGAAAATTTTGTGCCACTAGAACAAACTTACCCTAAAAGTTGATTGAATGTGTTTATAGAAATTGTTTGATATTTGCATTAGGAAAACCAACTGACAGATTTGAGAATTATTTTAATGACATCACAATTTTGTAACAAAAGTTGTGAAAAATTGAATCCTTAAAAACTAACTTCTGTCTGGGTCATGGTCTGAAAATCCTATTTAACTTTCATTGTTTCCCATTGTTTAGAATGGTGAGAACATGGTTAGTTTAATTGTACACTGCTGTTCAGGAGTTATCAAGCCGCGCTAACGGTTCCTGCGAGAAGGGGCTTTGTCAGCATTACTGCACTGGGGACCGCTAGCACAGTTTGATAAAAGAATCCCTAAGTGACTACAGTAAGCTTAGGGGTAAATGGTAAAAACCATTAAGTTCAGGCTTGAAACAATGGTGATTACATTTAATTCACTCAGTGGAGGAATGTGAATAGCACAGCTCTAAGTTCACACAGACACTAGCTGTTCCATGTGAACATGTGGTGTTTTTATTTACAGCACTCTTGTTTCTTAGAAAGAAATGTTGTCTGGAATCTGGCACATATGCAGTCCTAGACCCCTGACACAGCTGGATTATGCTGAAATATGGCTGTGTCAGGCCACTGTGGTTGCCCAGATATACAACAATAAATAGTCTAAAAATAGGCACCTTCCTGCCCTTTTAACCTAGGCATCCAGTTATTAAATTACCCTCATAGATCAACGTTGGAAAAAGGTACTAATTTAAGCTTATTGTAGGAAGTCAACATATGCAACTGTGCCTTTATAAAACAGGCACCAGGTCGGAACCAGCCCCAGTAGCACCTGTGCTGATATGCATACATTTACACTTCATATCTTTATGATCTGTAGGGCTAATAAGGTGATTAGCTAGTAAGCTAATTAGCTAATAATTATTCTGGTCAGAGCTTGTGGTTTGTCTCATTTGTTTGGAGTATGATTCTGCCCTAAAGTGGTCCCAGAACAAAGAAAAGAGTTCTCACGAAAGATTTGCTGTCAACATGAGAGAAGAAAGCCACACTTAGGAAATATGTTACAATCTATTGGTAATACAATAATTTTTATATCTAACCTTCTATTTTATCAGACAATTTTGAAATAGGCTATTTCTCTGAGCATTATTATTAGCATTTATCATTGGACTTTCCCTAAAGTTTGGAAGAGAAAAGAGAAAGTGCTGGAACATTTTAATCTCTTGTTCACATAACAATGTCATTAGGAAACAAAAAAGATCCAGAGGGATGAGGTTGTATTTGTGTGTGTATAAACTTTCCCCTCAAGCAATGAAAAATACATACTCCTTTCATATAGGGAAAAAACCATTTTGTGCTGTATCAACATGTTCTTTGCAAACATCTTAAAAGTTATTTATAAAATATGCCATACAAGATATCAAATACTGTTAGAAAATTTCTTGCCACAGAGCTTTATTTGGCATTCAGAAGAGCATTCATCTGGAATATCACCTATGAAAATATTTTCTATTTTTGGTTTCTGGCAAATAAATTATGTTTGACTTCACTATGAAATTGTGCATGAAATGTCTTCCTCCTTGAGGTTCTGAATTAGCAAGTGTCTAATCAGGTGGCATTTGTTCTGATGAAATACACAAACGTTAATCTTTGTGCCTATAATGGTCTGTGTCTGCATGTCATGAAAGAAAAGAAAGCAATATTAAATGAGTAATGGTTGACCTGGATTATTTAGATTATTGTACACACAGTATGAGCAACGACAGTGATGAATGCACTGTCAGAAAGCATTAAATGGGATGGTTTTGTGCTATGCAATAGTGAAGTGGCAGAACACCGCTGGAACAAAAATGAATAAAAAGAGAATCTAGAAAAATAAAATGTGAACAAAAATTTTAATGAGGTGGAGGAAATTTTAAAAGTGTTGACCTAAGCAAGTTCTAAAATTGCAATGATTTATTATGTGGGAGCCAAATGACATACTTAATTTGAATCAAATAATGTACAACTTGCACAAATTTTATAGAAACTTTATAAAGTTATCAGAGTAGTTTTCATATTTTTCATAACTTCGTTTCAGAATTATAAAACATTGATATCAAAATGGCTAATGACTCCAGTTCAGTGGTGTACAACCAACAATTAATTAAGGCGGGACAAAGTCAATAAACTATGTCACTTGAAACACCCTTTTTGTAGCATTAAAAAATAATTGGGCCAAATAGGGTTACTAGCATGTGCTACTGTTACCATGATCGAACACTGATACGAGGGAATGCAATAAATGGCGCCTAACACTTAGGCACCGAAAAAATTTGGCGCTTAGGACTAGAATTCTATATATCACGCCTAAAAATTTGGTACCAAAATGAAATTCGCCTAAGTGCATGCCTATAAAGTATGCCTTAATTTAAGCATACTTTATAGAATAAGCCTAAATTTCCATACGGGAGTCAGAATACACTGAGCGCTGGTCCACATGATTACATTTATTTGCAGAAAAACCTGGTGTAAATGTCAACGCCTAAATTAGGTGTGGATCTGGTGTTTTCTATAACAACTTGCATAGATTTTCAAAACTCCCATGACCCACCCATTCCATGCCCATGGACATGCCCCTTTTCAACTATGCAACTTACAATTTACCACAGCACGTTACAGATACACTTAGACAGTTCTGCATGTAAATTCAATAAGTGTCAATAATTGCTGTTAATTGGCAATTATCAGCAGTGATTGGCTTGTAACTAATTAGGTTATGCGCATTGCTATGGAATATGCTTTGATTTCCACACAGAAATCTTGGCGCAGTAGTATAGAATCTGAGGGTAAGTTCTATTCTATAAAAGGTGTGCACCTTACATAGGATAATGTTAGGACCAAATTCTATATATGGCGTGTAAAACTTCCATGCGGAATTAAGAGTATTCTATATGATTTAGACATGGTGTATAAAAATACACTTAGTCAATACCATAGCGCCTAAATCTATACGCAGCTATTTATGTCAATAAAAACCTGGTGTAAATCCATGCATGTAGATTTAGGCGCACTGCCCTCGTATTCAGTAATTAATGCACAGAAATTTTGAATGCCCATGAATGACAATAAATACACTTATAAACAAACCCTTTAAGCTACACATTTATTTTGAACTGCGTGGTTTGCAATTTAGGCGCAGCTCTTCACAGAATAAGCTTAGCGATTTCAGTGCAAAAATTGTAATTATTGCCAATTAGTGCTCGTTACTGTTTAAGTGCTGTTATAAATGCTGATTACCTTGTTAAGCCAATTAAGTTACATGCCTATTTCCGTGCGGAATCTAGGTGCCATGTATAGAATCTGGGGGTTAGTATGTATCCAGCACCTAACATTTGGGCTCTGGACTTACACCTGCTGAAATCCTGGTGTAAATGTCAGCTCCCAAGTTAGGCATACTTAAGCAATATTCTGTAATTCCACATGCAACTTTTCAGAACTCCTCGACATGTCCATGGCCACACCCCCTTTTGAGATATGCACCATGCACCATGCCTTATAGAATAGTGTGCATCTAGATACACATGGAAATTTTAATGAGTGCCAATTAACATCAATAATAGGTTGCTGACACCCAATTATTGATGTTCAGAGCTCAATATCCAATCTATTTGCATGGGCATCTCAGAAGTGTACCCAAAGCTGGGTACGCAGCTTTGGGCACCATAAATAAAATCCGGGAGATGATATACATTGATAGTAACCAGGTCCTAGTGCATATAATAGAACCCTGTGTTAAAATAGAGTGGTGGCAACCCAAAGAAAGACACCAACCACAGGAATTCCTCAACAAACACTTTATTCCATTCTAGTTGGCACCGTGTTAGAGATGCAGTCACATTCCCTGAGTTCTATATAGTGCACCTAGAGATCTGCGCCAAAATCCAAATCCAGGTGTATTCTATAACAACACGCGTAACTTAATTGGCTTAGC
This sequence comes from Microcaecilia unicolor, assembly GCF_901765095.1. NCBI lineage: Eukaryota > Metazoa > Chordata > Amphibia > Gymnophiona > Siphonopidae > Microcaecilia > Microcaecilia unicolor. Next base: position 238,585,182 of record NC_044037.1, read on the forward strand.
CTAGCTATTTAGCATTGACATCAGCACTTAACAAGTAATAATGAGCACCATTGGCAACATTAGAATTTACGTACACAACTCACTAAGCATATTCTGTTATGCAGTGCACCTAACTTCTAATGTGTGCAAGGCAAAAAAGGGTGTGGTTATGGGTGGGGAAATGGGCATTTCATGCGTGTTCTGAAATTTACGCACAGTTATACAATATGGCCCTCTATACCTAAATCTACATGCCAGGATTTACACCACATTTTGTGTTTGTGTAAATGGAGGGGTGTAGTTTTAGGTGCTGGGATATCAGCTAAGCATATTCTATGTACTGTGCCTAAATCTAGGTGCCGCTTATAGAAAATGTCCTTCGAATGTTTTCCGCATGGATTTTTTAGGCACCATATATAGAATCTCCCCCGTTATGGATAAAGGTTTGCATTAGGGGTCCAACAAACTGATGAAATGCTATCATTGAAAATAGCATATCTCAGCATACCATTGTGTTTGTATTTTTGTACATAAGTACATAAGTAATGCCACACCTGGGAAAAGACCAAAGGTCCATCGAGCCAGCATCCTGTCCACGACAGCGGCAATCCAGGCCAATGTTCTTTTATGTAAACCACTTAGAGATAGGCAGGGTATAATCTCTTAAATGAATAAATAAGTGATATTGGAAGCCAGTGAAATTGTTTAAGAGCAGGGGTGATATCTGTAAACAATCGAGCTGCTGTATTTTGGACAAATTGTAGTTTCTGAAAGGAGGTCTGGTTCAGTCCAGAATATAAAAAATTCCAATAGTTGATGTGATTCAGTATTGGGGGGGGGGGGGGGGGGGGGAAACAAGTGTTTTTAATTGCTATGGAAAGAAGTATGGGATTACTGAATGTTGTTGCCTGAGGGCTAGATAGAAGGATTTGATTACCAACGCAAATTGAGTGTAAAGGTTAGGAAGGAATCAAATTTTCAACCTAAAATTGTGATGCAATCAAAGAGGGAAATAGGTATTTTGATGATCTGAAGCTGAATTATGGGAAATGGGGGTCAGTGTGAGATACACATTACCTTGAATTTCACAGAATTAAGTTTCATGCCTTTAAAAGTTAGCCAAGAGGCAATAGTATCAAGGGCGTATTCAAAGTTATTAGATTTGGGTTGTATTCATCCATATAGGGCTAGATTCAGTATATGGTGCAAAAATATGCAGTGCTGAAAAAAATCAGCACTGACTAGTATGTTTATATAGGGCCCTCCAGGATGGATGCCCTTTATAGAGCAGTAGTGTAGTGCTGGAATCTGTGCCCAACTAAGGGGCAAGGGTTACACCAACTTATACAAGGTGTAAACCTGGTGCATAAATGGACACATACCCCCTTAATTTTATAACCACTGTCTATTTAATAGAACTCCCCTGATGTTCATGTCCCTCCTATCTTTATGCCCCCATTTCAGATTTTGAAGATAGGAGGAGAACCAGCTGAGGACCTGTAATTAGATTCCAAATGATTGATAAGTAGGGACAGATCATCTAGATGAAAAGTCACATAGAGATTGAGAAGAGATGATGACATCAGCTTTATTAATCTCAGACTTTCATCTGAGTTCATTAGTTAGACTGAGGAGAAAGGTTCAGTAGAGTGGCAAAAGCCAGACTTTTTAGCATGGAGAATGTTAGGCGGTTTTTCCCCAGAAATGAGGTGTGTTGATATTGAATTATTTTCTTGAGCACTAGGGGAAAGAAAAAGGAAGATTAGAAATGTATAGTAGGCTGGTTGATTTTGGTTTAAAGGAGACTGTTTCAAAAAAAGGTGAATTATTGCATGTTCCAGTTAGAAGAAAAATGCTCAAGTAGAGGCTAGTATTAATACAACTGAGAGGAGGAAATGCATGAAGGAAGAGTATGCATTAATGCAAACCTTTCCCCAACCTACTCCTGGAAACTTTATGCGTAGAAAAGGTGTATGTACATAGCTAGATAGATATTCCCTGGGCAATTCTGTAAATAACCAATTTTTCCTTGCAGAAATGCCCTTATACATTACTGCCTTCATGGCCAATCCCATCATGTTCTAACTTATAGTATCAGATGGATTATTTTTCTTCTCCTGATTTTCTTCTGTGGTCCTATTCTAGGCTCTTTTCCTCACAATAGAAACTCAAGTAAAATTAGATACTTGTGATAACTGCATGCAAAGGTATTTGATGTTTAAAGAAGGGTATCCAACAAGCATCTCCAATAACTTCTATTCTGTTTACAACATGTCCCACAATATGTGGTCACCCAAATACGCATCTCTAACTCATCTCTGGCAGCTCTCAGGCAAAATATTTGTATCCTTCTTAAGGCTGGTATGCACTTTAGCCAGGATGTCTCGGGAGGGGCATAATCGAATGGGGCGCCATATTTTCCTGAAGGCGTCCTCGCAGGACGGCCTCACGAAGGGCGGGGAAAACCCGTATTATTCGAAACAAGATGGGCGTCCATCTTTCATTTCAATAATACGGTCGGGACGCCTCAATCTGGACATTTAGGTTCAACCGTAGAGATGGTCGTCCTTAGAGATGGTTGTCCCCGGTTTTCAGCAATAATGGAAACCAAGACGCCCATTTCAGAAAAGACCAAATCCAAGAGCCTTTGGTCATGGAGGAGCCAGCATTCTAGTGCACTTGTCCCCCTGACATGCCAGGACACCAACCAGGCACCCTAGGGGGGCACTGAAGTGGACGTCAGAAATTGCTTCCAGGTGCATAGCTCCCTTAACTTGGGTGCTGAGCCCCCCAAAACCCACTACCCCCAACTGTATAACATTACCATAGCCCTAAGGGATGAAGGGGGGCACCTACATGTGGGTACAGTGGGTTTGTGTTGTGTTTTGAAAGGCTCACATTTACCATCATGAGTGTAACAGGTAGGGGGGGATGGGCCTGGGTCCGCCTGCCTGAAGTGCACTGCACCCCCTAAGACTGCTCCAGGGACCTGCATACTGCTGTCAGGGAGCTGGGTATGACATTTGAGGCTGGCATAGAGGCTGGCAAAAATATTTTAAAAGGTTTTTTGAGGGTGGGAGGGGGTTAGTGACCACTGGGGGAGTAAGGGAGGTCATTCCCGATTCCCTCCAGTGGTCATCTGGTCAGTTCAGGCACCTTTTTGAGGCTTGGTCGCAAGAAAAAGTGGACCAAGTAAAGTTGGCCAAGTGCTCGTCAGGGACACCTTTCTTTTTTTCCATTATCGGCCGAGGATGCTCATGTTTTAAAGCACGCCCCAGTCCCACCTTTGCTACGCTTTCCGACACACCCCTGTGAACTTTGGTCATCCCCACGATGGAAAGCAGTTGAGGACGCCCAAATCAGCTTTCAATTATGCCGATTTGGCTGATCCTGGGAGAAGGACGACCATCTCCCGATTGTGTGTCAAATGATGGCGCCTTCTCTTTCGAAAATAAGCCTGATAGTCACATAGCTCCCATTACTTCTGGGTGTGGTTTCACATGTTTTAAACTTTTTGATACATGGAAAAATAATATTCAAACACTTGATGCAACAAGCAAAAATGTACTCATCAACTTCTTAACAACCTTTCAATAAGAGGTATTCTCCTGGGCCATCTAAAAGTCACATGGGTATACTGTCATTCTGATGATCTGAGACATAGTATTAGGAGATAGGATGCCAAGATTATGGTGTCAGAAAAATAAAGAAGATCCTGGCCTTTTTTGACATTCCCCCCCCCCCCCGCCCCCCCCATCACCACCACTACCACCAAAAAAAGAAAAAAGAATGAAGCAAAATTTGGCATTTTGTTCTAAAATAAGTATGTTATTATATCTTCAAGCCAGTACAGGTAGAATACAACAACTATTCACATCTCTCCTCATTTACTCACTATCCCCACATGCAGAAAAAGATATTATAATCCACAGAAAAGTACTTATGGCAGGGCTTCCCAAACCTATCCCATAGACCCACAGCGAGTCAGTTTTCAGGATATCCACAATGAATATGTATGTGACAGTGGCGTAGCCACAGGTGGGCCTAGATGGGCCAGGGCTCACCTACTTAGGGTTCAGGCCCACCCAACAGCAGAACATATTTAGTGGTAGCTGGTGGGGATCTCAAGCTCTGCTACCTGAAGACTTCCCCCTGATAGTAACAAAAACGCTACTGTCCACAATACCGGCACCTGCACATACTCAGTTTTCAGCGAATGTCTGCTGCAGACTACTAAGGTGGAAAGAAGTGTTTTCCTACCAGCTGAGATTTTTTTTGATGGTGGGGGGGAGGGAGGAGAACACTTGGTGCCCACCCACTTCTTGCCTAGGCCCACCTAAAATCTGTTGTCTGGCTACGCCCCTGGTATGTGATAAGTTTGCACATACAGTCTCAAGTGGTGTATCTCCTATATATTCACTGTGGATTTCCTGAAAACTCTTTCTGACTATGGGATCCCCATGACAGGTCTGGGAAGCACTGAATTATGGGGATAGACAGAATGACACACCTTTCATTTAAATTATTGAATTTGATATATTCCCTCCCACTGAAAGTATTAAGGCAATTTACAGCATAAATAGACATCATATATAAAGTGAACAATGGTAAATAAATTATTATCCCTGGATTCTATATAATGCGACTGGAGTTGCATATGCAAATCAGGTCATATTGTATTTGGGCGCGTAACTTAATTATCTTAAGCCAATCAGCGCTGATAATTGCCACTTCACAGGCAATTGTTGATACTAATTAGCATTAATTAGAATTTACACGCAGAACCTGCTAGTATATTCTGTAAAGGTCTGCACATAAATTCAAAGATGTAGAACTGAAAAAGGGACATGGCCATGGGCATGGAATGGGCAGGTCATGGGCATTTCTAAAATCTGTTCATGCTGATATAGAATACACCTACATCATGCCTAACTTAGTCACCTGGCATTTACACCCAAGTTTTACTTGGCATAAATACCTAGGACTAAATTTTGTTGCATGGACAGGTGCTAGGAATATTCTACAAACCGCGCCTAACTTTAGACATAGTTTATGTAATATGCCAATGTGTATTTTTTTTGGCACTGATTTATGGTGCCACAAAAAGAATCTGACCCTACATACGTTTATATCCCATAAAATAAAATAAAAGCTTCCATACTCTCTTATCCAACATCCACTATCTAGACCAACTAACCTTCAAAGTCCAACCTCACACTACAGAAGGGGGCAAAATATTTCTCAAAAAGTCAGGTCTTTTAATTTATTTTTTTATATACTGCCTGCAAGCTATCAAAGTGGTGTACATTCAGGTACAGTAGGCATTTTTCTATTCCTGGAGGGCTCATAGTCTGAGTTTGTACCTGAGGCAATGGAGGATTAAGTGACTTGCCCGAGATCAGAAGGAGCTGTAGTAGAATTTTAACTGGGCTTCACTGGTTCTCAGCTTGCTGCTCTAACCATTAGGCTACCCCTCCACTGTTTCACATACATGACTCACTCCTAACTTCCCATGGAAGTGAACTCCAGAGATGTAGGGGCTGTGTAACTCAAAGCAGTTGCCTTTAGGACTGCCTCTGGGTTTCAAGATTTTTCAAATAACAAGTTGGAGGAAGATAGATTACTCCTGACCCTGCATGAGCCATCTTGAGACCTGCTGTTGTCATCTTCAGTCTGACAATGAATAATGTGACCGATGATGCACGAGAGCCTCATATGTTACCACAAACACTGCCCTGCAGAGAATGTTTAACAGGCTCATTTTTTGTCACATAGCTGATATAGATGATGGCATAAAGAATATTTATTAAGAATTCCAAAATATGAACTTTAGGAGGTTTAATCTGACTTTTACATGCTAGAGATCCTATTTATTAAAGGTTTTCTCAAACTTTGGGACATACCAATAAACTTAACATGCACAATATGAAACTCATATTCCTGCTAAAACAAAAAGGTATTGGGGTGTGTGTGTCCAGAAACCATTCACATAGAAGAATGTCCTTGTATGTTAATGAAACAATGTCATATAAAAATAAGGATTTGCAAGATAAATAATATACCATGTTCACATTCCATGCTATTTACAGAGGACTTGCAATGGCATGCTGTCTCAGACTCTGCTCCTCTTCTTCTCTTTGACAGCTAACATTGGATTCGCTCAACACATCTCTTTCCCCACCCACTCTGCTGGCAACACCATTGATCTATTCACTCTTTTCTCTGATCCAAATCACTTTCTCTTTTTCCTCTACTCGCCTAGCCTAGGCAGACCACCTTTTATCACATTCACCCTTCTTCTCTCTGCCTTTACCAGCCCATCCTCTCTAGACACTTCTCTGATAATTGTTTTCTTTCTATCACCAACTCTTTCTCAGACCTCTCGCTTCCCTCTTCTTCTCTGTCGCGTACTGATCAAATCATTTCAGTTGACGCTACTCTTTTGTATATATTAGATAAGTTGATTTAATCATGGGCCAGAGGTCTGTACCATGTCTAGGGGGTCTGTCTCTTGGAAGGTGTTTTGGGGTTCAGTAGAGAACTTTTCTGGGGAGGGAATAGGGAATAAGGTCCATTCTTCAGTTCAGTAAGCGCTGGCTTTTTTAAGATGATCATGGGAGGATTGGGGAAAGGGAAATGGGACTTGATATACCACCTTTCTGAAGTTTTTTTTGCAAACTACATTCAAAGCGGTTTACATATATTCAGGTACTTATTTTGTACCAGGGGCAATGGAGGTTAAGTGACTTGCCCAGAGTCACAAGGTGCTGCAGTGGGAATTGAGCTCAGTTCCCCGGGATCAAAGTCCACTGCACTAACCACTAGGCTACTCCTCCACTCCTGAATAACACAGCTTGTGAAGTTGATCATAAGTTGTTACTATTTATTCTGCTATTGAATTATACAGTTTTATACAGAATTCAGTGAAGGGAAAGACTATTAATGTTAGACATGAAATGGAAGAGAGATAGAACCTGATCTGTTTACTCATGAAAGAATTGAGCTGGAACTAGCAAAACTAGAGATGGCAACAGGGCCAATAAGATTCATCTTAATAAATTAAAGAAGCTAGAAAAAGGTGGATAAAGGTGAGCCGGTTGATGTGGAGGGACATACTCGAAAGGGACGCCCACGTTTTGCTAAGGACGTCCTCGCAAAACGTCCCAATGGAAGGTGGGGAAACCCGTATTATCAAAACAAGATGGACATCCATCTTTCATTCGATAATACGGCCGAGGACGCCCAAATCTTGAAATTTAGGATGTCCTTAGAGAATGGTCGTCCCTAGATTTGGTCATTTCTGATTTTCGGGCGATAATGGAAACCAAGGATGCCCATCTCAGAAAAGACCAAATTCAAGCCCTTTGGTCCTGGGAGGAGCCAGCATTCATAGTGCAGTGGTCCCCTGACATGCCAGGACACCAACCGGGCACCATAGGGGGCACTGCAGTGGACTTCAGAAATTGCTCCCAGGTAAATAGCTCCCTTACTTGTGTGCTTGAGCCCCCCAAAACCCACTACCCACAACTGTACACCACTACCATAGCTCTTAGGGGTGAAGGGGGGCACCTAGATAAAGTAAAGTGTGTTTCTGGTGGGTTTTGGAGGGCTCACATTTACGACCACAAGTGTAACAGGTAGGGAGGGGATGGGCCTGGGTCCACCTGCCTGAAGTGCACTGCAACCCCTAAAAACTGCTCCAGGGACCTGCATACTGCTGAGATGGACCTGAGTATGATAATTGAGGCTGGCATAAAATATTTTTAAAGATTTTTTTTGAGGGTGGGAAGGGGGTTAGAGACCACTGGGGGATGTAAGGGCAGGTCATCCCTGATTCCCTCCAGTGGGTCATCTGGTCAGTTCGGGCACTTTTTTGTGCCTTGGACGTAAGACAAACAGGACCAGGTAAAGTCATCCAAGTGCTCATCAGGGTCACCCTTTTTATTCCATTATGGGTCAAGGACAACCATGTGTTAGGCATGCCCAAGTCCCACCTTACTACTCCTCTGTCACTCGCCCGGGAACTTTGCCGTCCCTGCGACAGAAAGCAGTTGGGGATGTCCAAAATCGGCTTTCGATTATACCGATTTGGACAACCCTGTGAGAAGGATGCCTATCTTCTGATTTCTGTATCTGGATTTCAGAAGGCGTTTGACAAAGTACCTCATGAAAGACTCCACAGGAAATTGGAGAGTCATTGGATATGAGATACTGTGCTATTGTGGATTAAAACTGGTTAAAAGATAGAAAACAGAGTGTAGGGTTAAATGGTCAGTATTCTCAATGGAGAAGGGTAGTTATTGGGTTCCACAAGGGTCTGTGCTGGGACCGCTACTTTTTAACATATTTATAAATGACCTATAGATGGGGGTAACTAGTGAGGTAATTAAATTTGCTGACAACACAAAGTTATTCTAAGAAGTTAATCGCGGGAGGATTGTGAAAACTTACAAGAGGATCTTACGAGACTGGGAGACTGGGCGTCTAAATGGCAGATGATGTTTAATGTGAGCAAGCGCAATGTGATGCTTGTGGGCAAGAGGAACCCGAATTATTACTATGTCATGCAAGGTTCCACGTTAGGAGTCACCAACCAAGAAAGGGATCTAGGTGTCGTCGTTGATACATTGAAACCTTTTGCTCAGTGTGCTGCTGCAACTAAGAAAGCAATAGAATGTTAGGTATTATTAGGAAAGGAACGGTAAACAAACTGAGGATGTTATAATGCCTTTGTATCGCTCCATGGTGCAACCGCACCTCTAATATTGTGTTCAATTCTGGTCGCCGCATCTCAAAAAGATGTAGTGGAATTAGAAAAGGTGCAGAGAAGGCGATAAAAATGATAAAGGGGATGGGATGACTTCCCTATGAGGAAAGGCTAAAGCGGCTAGGGCCCTTCAACTGGAGAAAAGACGGCTGAGGGGAGATATGATAGAGGTCTATAAATAATGAATGGAGTGGAACGGGTAGACGTGTGAAGCGTCTGTTTACGCTTTGCAAAAATACTAGGATTAGGGGGCATGCGATGAAGCTACAAAGTAGTCAATTTAAAACGAATCGGAGAAAAGTTTCTTCACTCAACGTGTAATTCAACTCTGGAATTCGTTTGCCAGAAAATGTGGTAAAGGCGGGTTAGCTTAGCTGAGTTTTAAAAAGGTTTGGACGGCTTCCTAAAGGAAAAGTTCATAGTCCATTATTAAATTGGACTTGGGGAAAATATTTCTGCGATAAGCATCATAAAATGTTTTGTACTTTTTTGGGAATCTTGCCAGTTATTTGTGACCTAGATTGGCCACTGTTGGAAACAGGATGCTGGGCTTGATGGACCTTAGGTCTGTCCAGTTATGGCAGTACTTATGTACTTATGACTGGCAAACTAATAACATACGTTTGGGAAGCTTGCCAGGTGCCCTTGGCCTGGATTGGCCGCTATTGTGGACAGGATGCTGGACTCGATGGACCCTTGGTCTTTTCCCAGTGTGGCATTACTCATGTACTTATCTATTCAGTCATTCCTGGAAATAAAAATAGTTCCAGAGAATAAGAGTGTGCACATAAAAAATCTTCAGTTCAGTTTTGGATCGATGTTGGGATTTTTTGGTCTATTTCAGAAAGAAATGCATGTAAGCTTTGATTAAAGCACATGAAATATTTGTGATAAATTGAAATAATTACATTAACTAATTTGAAAGATTTATACACATAAAGTTGATTTAGAGATGTTATCAACATAGGCTATCGATAAGTCAAGTTATTTTACCAGACGTTGTGCTATTTTAGAAATGGGACCTTGTGTTAAAATAGCACGACACAGTAAAATAACCCATCTTAACAATATCTCACTGTGATAACTTCTTCCTTATTGTGTGTTCTTTAAAGACATAAAATGTATCGAAACTGGAAACCAAATATACATCCCTTGTTACAATTGTGGGCATAAGGAGGAGGCTGTTAATTATATAACCATGAAGAAGCAGGATGTTCTAGGCCAAGGGTGTGCAACTTCGGTCCTTGAGGGCCACAACCCAGTTGGGATTTCAGGATTTCCCCAATGAATATGAATGCCATCTATTTGCATACAATTGAGACAGTGCATGCAGATAGATCTCAAGCATATTCATGGGGCAAATCCTGAAAACCCGATTGTGTTGTGGCCTTTGAGGACTGAGGTTCCCCACCCCTGTTCTAGGCAAAGGCTTTGCTAGTTTAAGTGGCTATATGGATTATTGGGAAGCTTTGTAATAAGACACAGAAGGGACCTGATTGTTAGATTTAGCATTGGTCATGTAATTATAGATAACATAACATGAACTGAAATAGCCCATCATGACCAGCACTTTCAACAGGTCTGAGGTATTCCTAGGATTGATATGAAGGGCAGTGATAGGAAAGAATAAAATATGTGGGAGGAGTGGAGAATGCATTAATTTGAGTATAAAGTGGAAAATCACAAATGGACAGATTGAATGTATCAATTTCTTTTATTTTCCTGCCATCATTTGGAGGAGAGTAGTTACCAAGCTGTGTTTCAACCGTAACATGCATTATTTACCCCTTAACATGTGTTAAAGGACTCTAACACAAGTTTTGGTGCCATAGCACAGGGTATTTTAGGTTACTGTGTGTACATAGTAATGAGATGTAAAGCATGCAAATACATGCAAAATGCTTCATATCTATGTAAAGTCCATAATATGGCTTCTGGTGAACATTACAAATGGTGTTATATAGCTGGAAAAATAACCCCAGCAAAATGTTCTCTTGCAGAAGGTACACATCTAAGTGTGCGGAAAAAAGGGAGATTTAAATATTTTAAAGGCATGCGTATTATAGAGGGGGTAAATATGTGCAAGTAGCAGTGAAACGGAGATACACATGTATCACTAGCATGACTACACTGCACAAGTATAAATTACCTGGGCCTTGACTGGAGAATTTCACTTGTGTACATTGCTATTTTGCAATAGCTAAACATGCAGAATGCCCCATGTAAGTTACATGATGGCTGCCACTTACACATGCTGTCCTGCATTGCTTGTGGCCTGGCACAGTGAGACGTGTTTCTAGTCCTACTCCCTAAGTGCAAAGAGATGTTCTTAGGGAATAGAAATCCAAGGGAGACGTATGTGTTTGGCGATGAGAGGATGATACATGCACAGACAGGGAGAGGGATCTTAGGGTGATAGTATAGGAGGATCTGAAAGTGACAAAACAGTGTGACAAGGCAGTGGTTGTAGCCAGAACCATGCTAGGCTGTATAGGGAGAGATGTAACCAGCAGAAGAAGGTGTTCATGTCCCTGTACAAGTTGTTGGTGAGACCCACCTGGAGTATTGTGTTTAGTTTTGGAGTCCATATCTTGCTAAAGATGTAAGAAGACTTGAAGCGGTCCAGAGGAAGGCGACAAAAATGATATGCAGCTTGCACCAAAGCACATGTGAGAAGAGACTGGAAGACCTGAATATGTATATCCTAAAGGAGAGGAGGGACAGGAGAGATATGATACAGATGTTTAAATACTTGAAAGGCATTAATATAGAAACAAATATTTTCCACAGAAGGGAAAATGGTAAAACTAGAGGACATGAATTGAGGTTACAGGGTGGTAGACTCAGGAGTAATGTCAGAAAATTCTTTTTTCATGGAGAGGGTGGTTGATGTCTGTACTGCTATGGATTTACAGCCTGCTTCACCGACATAGACTACTCAATAATTACTGTGGAATTTTTTGGATTCGTATTAGGTAAAGGAGACCTTTATTAGAGGGTCTAAAATATACAATAATTAAGATATATACAATGATTAGCTATATAACTAAAAAGAAACAATACCTATCCATAAACAATCATTACATCACTGGTCTTTACATCTAAGCAATCATCCAGGCTCTTATCATCAGCTTGGGGGGCCCTGTTCACAGCGAAAGCCAGGAAGCATGGTTCTCTGCGCAGTTCATATGATACTCACAGATGAGCTCCCAATTTCACTGAAAGAAACTCCCCTTTTTTATTATGCTTAGAACTCATGTTCAGAGCTAAGGAAAATTACAGGATGCTTCTCTGTTTAGGTAAACAAGCCATACTGTGGGAATGTGGTCACATGTTTCCTAGTCCAGGTGGCCAGTCTGAACTCGAAAACAGGCCCCATCTTTCCCATCACATAACAAATTAATTAGAGCTGTGTCTTATCTTCTACATTACAACTTATTTTCACACAAAGTTAAAAAATCATTTTTAAACAGAATTACTTCTAATCACAAATACAGACCCCCGAGTGCACTGGTCGGTCAAGGCAGAGTTGAAAAACAATCTTTAAAATTCACTTCCACTACAATGTCTTGAATGCCCTTCCGAAGGAGGTAGTGGAGGAAAAAAAAACTGTGGCGGAATTCAAAAAGGCATGGGATAACACAGAAGATCTCTAATTAGAAAATGAATGGTATAAAAAACAAAACTTAAATGGTTGCATATGTGTTTGCATGTCAAGTGGTGATTAGATGGCAACTCTGGCTGTATCAACTAAGGCCAGTGCTGGGTTGGCTTGTACAGCCTGAGTCCCGCATATAGCAATCTAGTTTAGGATGGGCTGGAGAGAGCTTTGATGGAAACTCCAGTAATTTGGAATGTGAGGACAGTGCTGGGCAGGCCTTAATTACATGATGGATTCAGATAGGCTGGAGTGGGCTTTTATGGCAACTCAAGTAGTTGGAACATAAAGACAGAGCCAGGAAGACTTCTACAGTCTATGTCCCAGAAAAAACAAAGAAAGATCATGAGCAAGTGTATAATATTGCTTTCATTGTTATTTTAATCTTGAATTGATAATGAATGTGACTGTTGGGCAGACTGGATAGACCATTCAGGACTTTATCTGCTGTCACTTACTATGTTACTATGTTCATAAATGAGCAACATGATTCCCAGGAAAGAGCACAACTTTTCCCTTGAAGAGAGCTACCTCCTGGTAGTACTGGTAATGACCAATGAGGTCAAGTTTTTCAGGCCACGTGGCTGAAGGCCTGCCCATACTGTGGAAAGTATGATCTGGAGAAGATTGTGGAAGGCCCTGGCAAGGTTAGCTCCATGGCCTCACACCTACACCTGCTAAGTTAATGCTAGCAAAGGGGAAGGGTACATATGCACATATCTGCTTGAAAGTCTCTGCCACCAAGCTGCAGACCTCCCCCACCAAAAAACAGTGCTATAGTTGCACAGACTCAGAAACACCCCACCCCAACAACACTGTACTGTAATGTAGGAGCCAGGAGCACAGAGTTGGCAAACGCATGCTGAGAAAGACCAAAGTCTATCAGCCATGGCCACCTAAGGGTACAAGGGCTAGTAGCCTGAACCCAACCAGACTCCCTCACCCCTATATACACTTTATATTGTTGAAAAGGTCATGGCACATGGCAGCGACATCATTATGGCATACAAAAGACATGACCCCAGACCTAACTCTAGCATTATGAACCTACTTGTACAAACATATTTCCATATGGTAAAGGTAGTGCCAGGTGTGTAGGCCACTAATTACACATAGCTAAATCACATAGCTGTTAGTTGCAAGAGGATGATATGAACACAGGGCCTCTATAGGATATAGCTCTCAATTACAGCATTCCTTTCCTTGGTCATGCCTTTGTAGAAGAACACTGACATCTGATCAGAGGGAGCCTGAGAGCTGCACTTGGGATATAGCTATTCACTAAATATGCCAAACGTTTCACTTCAGTTTTAAATACTTCAGAGTTGAAAGAGACATAGAAGAACTAAAGCCCAAGTTCAGGGCCATCCATAGGTCCCAACCTAAACTGATGAAGTGCCTGCATCATTACAATCAAGTTACTATTATTCACATTTCACAAACATGACAAAAGAGGATGGCATCTACTGTAGCTGAATGGACACCACCTCAATAGCCTTCAGGCTTGCAGGTTTCTTATACATTCAGTTACAATAGGTATTTTTCTGCCCCTGGAGGACTCACAATTAAAAAAAAAATTACAAAATGTTGACGTGGGATTTGAATCTGGGTCCCTTAGTTCAAAGACCACTGCACTAACCATTAGACTACTCATCTCTGCTGCATGGAGGTTTATTAAGAAGTTAATTTTTAAAAGGTTTTAGTAACATGACAGTCCATAATTCCTGAAGCTGTCATAAAACCCAGTATCCCTTGCTGGGAAGGATTTAGTAGGTGGATTGCCTAAATCCCTCCAGTAGACCCTGTAGGTGCCAAATATCAGTCTATAACAACATACACCTTTTGGACATGGATGTCCCTTCCTCCCTCTTCTGAAATCAGAGTTGAACATCCGTATTTTGGCCCCTCGGCCCCACCCAAAACACACCCAGACCACATCCACTTGACATAAGGATGTACTGCAGTTTTAAATGTCCATATCCTGGCATGGACACTATGCAATATGGTTGTATAAATGTTGGTTTTTAGACATGAATGCTTCTAAAATAAGGGCCTAATCTACCCTTTGGTCCACGTCCTAGGGTAGAACAGCTTTTGATTCTGAATCAACTCTAATGAATACATGTTCATGGCCTACATCTCTAGTGCACACCTTAAATATTCTATCTGTGAGGGAGTGTATAGGAAGTTACCAGTTCTCCTTAACAACTTTCCCTCTCAGTGCCACCTTAAGAAGCCAGGTCCTGCAGTATACAGCAAGGTGGGTGTGGCACTCCTGCCCAAAAACAAGGCAAGGATGGTAACTGCAAGATACCAAAAGTTCCCTCAAGGTAGGAAAAGGGTTCTTGCCCAAATAGTGGAAAACCTTTGTGGCTTGGTACTGCCTCTCCTTGTTTGTTACTGCTGAGTTTAATCTGTTCCCTTCTGCACACTGGTGAATTCCTGTGACCTGATAGGCATCAGATTTTGCTTCTGTTTTCTATTTGTTGGAGAATTACTAAGTTAACAACCTGTGAAAGAAACAGGTTACTGGATATTTCCCTTTTGATTGTGCAAAAAAAGAAAACTTGTGTTCACCTTTTACCCACAGTCTGGAATATTTTGTGAAGGCCCATACCTGCTGCCATGGTTTCACTATCACAACATCCATGTGGCACGTTCTAAAGTTTTTTCATCTATGAACACAGGTACATCTTCCTTGGATCTTCTTCTCTCAGTTTGGGTTATTTCTTGTATTCATTCAGTATTAATTAAAAGTCTAACTGAGGGCTTATTTTCAGCTGATTGGGAAGTGGATCTCATTTGTCCTGTTTTGAAAAAGAATGACCTTGATCTTTCAGTTCTAGCATACTTTAATGAAAGGTCCTCTAAGAGTTAATGCAAAACATGTATGTAGAATCATACATTTTAGGTGCAGAATCTTAAAGGTAGTGAACATGATAGAAGGTATAGTACTGATATATACCAAACAGAAGAGAAGTCTGAGAATGATCATCATTTTCATTAATTTTGCACATTTCCATACGAAACTGCTTTGTGCTTCAAATTCTGTGGGTTTATTAGATATACCAGTACTCTGTATATTTCTTCCATTGAAAAAAAAATGCTCATTTTGGCAAAGTGCAGTATAGTGACTAATTTTTACTGTCTTTAAAAAAGAAAAAAATATAGATAGATAGATAGATAGATAGATAGATAGATAGATAGATAGATAACAGCCTTCCTGATGTAACTGCAGTGATATGCTGTTTGTTATTACCTATCTTTTAGTTTTGTATAGGAAGCGCTAATTGTGACCTAGAATAGAAGCAAATGTGTTTAAGGTTCTCAAGAGATACTAATATTGAAGGTAACTGTTAGTGTGGTGTGAAGATTAAGAGAGGGAACTGCAAGATAAATTTCCAGTCAGGATAAAATGCCCACAATGGGGTCAGCACGGTGGATATCTCTGCACCCAGTATCTTTTTGGTAGCAACCAGCACCTCTCAACCAGTTCTTAATTCTTACAGGCCCCTTGGGTATATCTGTCCTGATAGTACAGGATTAAAGTTCACTAATCCTGCTAATGTTTTCTTCATTAGCGTGACGTGAACATTTTTTTCCAACACTTTACACTGACTTGAGATATCGTGCCAAGATAGAGATCTGGTTTTCTGTAAGGTCCATCAAGCCCAGTATCCTGTTTCCAACAGTGGTCAATCCAGGTAACAAGTACCTGGCAAGATCCCAGAACAGTAAAAGAGATTTTATGCTGCTTACCCTAGAAATACTGTCAAAACAAAAAACTGAGCCAACACTCTGTCGAGTGTAGAATATCACAAAGTATTCAAACAAATATGAATGCAGGTTCTTTGTATATAAAGTGGAGTGAAGTCTCATATATATAACACAAAAAGAGTAATTTTCTCACTCAATAACTGAATGTATAATTCGTGTATATGATCTAATCATTGACTTGACCTCCACCAACCTTTGCTATTAACCAACTTATAATTTATATTAGTACATCTCTCACAATCTAATCGTGATCAACAAAATATATGCAGCACTTAACTTAGGCAGGTTGGTGCACTGAAGAACCCCGACAGGTCCCTGTTTCATGCTAACTTTGTCAAGGGGGAGTCACCAATTCCGGTAACTGCCTCAAGTGCATGTGTAGCATTAGAAATAAGCAGTGGATTTTTCCAAGTCCATCTTAATAATAGCTTAAGAACTTTTCTTTTAGGAAAGTCTCCAAACCATTTAAACCCTGCTGAGCTAACTGCTCTTACCACATTCTCTGGTAATGAAGTCTAGAGTTTAATTACACATTGAGTGAAGAAACATTTTCTCTGATTTGTTTTAAATTTACTACTTAGTAGCTTCATTGTACTCTCCCTAGTCCTAGTATTTCTGGAAAGAATAAACAAGCAATTCAGGTCTACCAGTTTCACTCTATTCAGTATTTTATAGCCCTCTATCATATCTCCCCTCAGCCATATCTTCTCCAAGGTGAAGAGCCCTAGCCACTTTAGCCTTTCCTCATGGGGATGTCATCCTATCCCGTTTATCATTTTTGTCACCCTTCTCCCTACCTTATCTAAGTCTACTATATCTTTTTTAAATGCGGCGAGCAGAATTGCACATAATATTTGAGATGCGGTCATACCATGGAGCAATACAAAGGCATTATAACATTCGCATTTTTGTTTTCCATTCCTTTTCTAATAATTCCTAACATTCTATTTGTTTTCTTAGCTGCCGTTGCACACTAAGCATAGGGTTTCCGCGTATCAATGATGACACCTAAATCCTTTTCCTGGGTGGTGACTCCTAATATGTAATTTTCCATCACATTGCTATAGTTTTGGTTCCTCTTTCCCACATATATCACTTTGCACTTGCTCACATTAAACAACATCTGCCATTTGGATGCCCAGTCTCCTAGTTTCTAGAATTTTGTTGCAATCCTCTTGCGATTTAACATCTTCAATTTAACATCTTTGAATTACTTTGTGTTATCAGTAAATTTAATTACCTCACTATTCCCATCTCTAGATCACTTATAAATATGTTTCAAAGCAGTGGCCCTAGAACAGACCCCTGATGAACCCTACTATCTGCTGTTTTCCATTGAGAATACTGACACTTAACCCTACTCTCAATTTTCTGTTTTTTTTAATCTAGTTCTTAATCCACATTACCTCATAACCCATAACTTTTTTTAATTTCTTTAGGAATCTTTCATGAGGTACTTTCTCAAATGCCTTTTGAAAATCCAGATACATAACACCGACAGGCTCACCTTTAGCCACATGTTTAGTCACTCGTTCAAAGACGTATATTAGATTGGTGAGGCAAGATTTCCCTTCACTAAATCTATGTTTGCTTTATATCATTAATCTAGTCTTATGTATATGCTCAGTAATTTTGTTCTTTATAATAGTCTCTACCATTTTGCCCAGCACCAATGTCAGTCTCACCAGTCTATAATTTCCCGGATTACCTCAGGAACTCTTTTTAAAAATTGGCTTTAGATTTGCCACCATCCAATCTTTCTGGTATCATACTTGATTTTAAAGACAGATTACATATTACTAACAATAGCTCTGCAAGTTAATTTTTCTTTTTTTATATTGTTTAGAATAGCATTCACAAGTACACCTGAGGCACTCCACTACTCACCTTTCTTTTGTCCGAGTGGATTCCGTTTACCACCACCAGTTTTCCATTCAGTTCACACTGTGGGTCCTAAGTTCAGACCTCTCATCTTATTCTCAAGTCTTCTGTGAGGGACATTATCAAAGGCTTTGCTAAAATCCAAGCAGATTACTTCTAGCATACATCTTTCATCCAGTTCTTTGGTCACCCAGTCAAAGAAGCCAATGAGATTCATTTGGCAGGATTTTCCTTTGGTAAAGCCTCATTGCCTCGCGTCCTGTAACCCATTAGCTTCTAGGAAATTAATTATCTTTTCTTTAAGCAGCGACTCCATTATTTTTCCTACCACCGACATAAGACTTACTGTCCTGTAGTTTCCTGCTTCTTCCCTGTCTCCGCTTTTGTGAAGAGGGACCACATCCACTCATCTCCAATCCCGCGGAACCTCTCCCATCTCTAAAGATACATAAGTACATAAGCACTGCCACGCTTGGAAAAGACCAAAGGTCCATCAAGCCCAGCAATCTGTCTCCAACAGCGGCCAATCCATGCCTCAAGAACCTGGCAAAAACGCAAAATTTAATAACAATCAATGGACTTTTCCTTCAGGAATCTGTCCAGACCCCCTTTAAACTCAGCAAGGCCAGCTGCCGTCACTACCTTCTCCGGCAATGAGTTCCAGAGTCTAACCACACGCTGAGTAAAGAAAACCTTTCTCCAATTTGTTTTAAACCTACCACATTCTAATTTCATCTTGTGTCCCCTAGTTCTATTATTGTTAGAAAGCGTAAACAAACGCTTCACATCTGTCCACTCTACCCCACTCTCCTGCCAGTACTTCTCTGAGCTTCCTCAGTATCCTGGGATGTATCCCATCTGGCACCATAGCTTTGTCCACCTTCAGATTCTAAAGCTGTTTATAAATGCTTTCCTCCATGAACGGTGAAATATTTACTCCCATTCCCAGATTTTCCTTTGGTAGCTGACCACAGTTGTTCTCCAGGATTTTCTTCCATGAACATCAAAAAAAAGTAATTGTTTATCACGTTTGCTTTATTCTCACTCTCCACATAGCCATTCTCAGTATCTTTCAGTCTTGCAATTCCATTCCTATCTTTTCTCCTTTCCCCAATATGTCTGAAAAAGGTCTTGTCACCTCTCAACATCGTTAGCCATTATTTTCTTCTGCCCATGCTTTCACTAGCCATATTTCCCTCTTTGCTTCTTCGAGTTTAATCTGATAATCTTTTTTGTGATCCTTTCATTGCATTCTTCTGTATTTCTTGAACAAAGCCTCTTTTGCCTTTATTTTTTCAGACACTTGTTTGGAGAAACATATAGGCTTCCTGTTACTCTTGGTTTTTGTTTACTTTTCATGCATAAAGATCAGTTGCCATATTTATAGCAGCTTTCAGCTTGGACCACTAATTTCCAGCAGAGGGGAAGAAAAAGCTGTGCAGAAAGAGGACAATTGAACCAGTGGTATAGCCACAGGTGGGCCTAGGTGGGCACAGCCCACCTACTTTGGGCTTAGGTCTAGCCATCAGTAGCATACTTTTGTGGTAGCTGGCAGGGATCCCCAAGCCCTACCAGCTGAAGATCTTCCTGAAGACACCCAGAAACAGCTATGCTCAGTTCCTGAGCTGCCAATGCTGGTACCCTGTGCATGCTCAGTTTTTTGCAAATGCCCATAAGTACATAAGTATTGCCATACTGGGAAAGACCAAAGACCCATCAAGCCCAGCATCCTGTTTCCTTTTTTTTTATTTTTTATTTACAGATTATATACTTTTACATTTATGTAATATAACATAAATTTCAATATTAGAAAACATATCAAAAGACAAATCAACCAGACAGGAAGTTATTTCCAATTATTTAGTCCACAATAATGGATCCAAGATCTAGGAAATAAAAATCATTATATTTAATGAAAAGGAAAAGAAAAAAATTTAAACTAGAGCAGAAGGGGCTGGAGAAATCACAACTGGGTAATAAGCGCCTAGCAATCCTAACCTATTGCAGCATTATTCTTTAGAGGAAATATATTCAGTTAATTTTCCTGGATCAAAGAAAATATAATTCGTAGAATTCAAAGAAACACAACATTTACAAGGAAATCTTAACATGAAAGTCCCTCCAACTCGAAGAACTCTATCTTTCAACAAAAGAAATTTTTTTTCTTCTTCTTTGAGTATCTCTAGAAAAATCTGGAAATATCTGCACTTTTGACCCAAGAAAGGGTGAGTTCATGTTGCGGAAATAAAGCTTAAATATGTTGTTGCGATCAAGTTGCAGAGCGAATGTGACCAACAGTGTTGTTCTTTCAGTTATAACCTCCATAGAATTCTCTAAGAAATCAGTTAAATTTACATTCTGTGGATTATTTAATATTTCACTCTTACCAGCTCCAGAAATATATTGCACCCTAATAATAGGTGGAAAACCCTCAACGGGCACACCTAATACTTCTCTGATATACTTTAACATCTCTAGAGCTGGGATAAGAGGAGATTTAGGAAAATTAAGAAAACACAGATTATTTCCTCTAATCTGGTTTTCTAGATATTCTATTTTACGCTGCTGAAGGTTACTATCTTTAATCAACATTAAAATCGAGGAATTCACTTATTTCAGCTCTTTATCAAAAGTTTCCATCTTATTTGTTTGCTCTGCAATTTTTATTGTCCTCACTGATTGAGTCTGTTTTAGTCCAGCCACATCTCCCCGCAAAATACCTGAAATTTGCTGCAAGTTGTTATTCAAGGCCTGAATTGCTTCCCAAACTGTTTCCAATGTAACAGACGCTGGTTTTCTTAAAGCCCCAAAACTCAAGGAAGGCACGCCTGAGCTTTTCTCCGACAGAGAACCTGTCTGGCCTGATGTTCCCTCTGGCGTCGAGGAGGCGGCGGGGTCTCCACACTCAGCTGCAGGGGTCCGACTTCCGCACTCTGCGCGCTGCTCACTCGCTGCCAATTCATCCATTCCTGGTCTTGGGGGCGCTGTTAGTGAAGGAGGACTCAACGACACTCCTTCGGCGCTTTGGTCAAACAGATCTTCCGGACCTCCCGAAGTGGCCGCTCCAGCTCCCTGCGCTTGCAGTCCCGACTCCTCAAGTGTCATCTGCCACATAGGAGTGGGATCCACCCTGCCTGTGGAGGTAGGCAAATTGGCTTTCCCTTTCCTCTTCCCCATTATGGGTCTGTGGAACTCGAATGTGCAGCCTACCACTGGGTAAAGGAGACTACTTCGCGCACATCCGCTCAAGACGCCATCTTGGATCTTCAGGGGTCTTTTTTTTAAAATATGGAACACTTCACGAATTTGCGTGTCATCCTTGCACAGGGGCCATGCTAATCTTCTCTGTATCGTTCCAATTTTAGTATATGTGTTGCTGAAGCAAGCACTCCAGCATCCAGTTTCCATTAGTGGCCAATCCAGGTCACAAATACCTGGCAAGATTCCAAAACATTTTATACTGCTTATCCCAGAAATAGTGGATTTTCCCAAAGTTCATTTAATAATGGTCTATGGACTTTTTTCCTTTAGGAAGCCGTCCAAACCTTTTTAAAACTCCGCTAAGCTAACCGCCTTTACCACATTCTCTGGCAACGAATTCCAGAATTTAATTACACGTTGAGTGAAGAAACATTTTCTCCGATTCGTTTTAAATTTACTACATTGTAGCTTCATCGCATGCCCCCTAGTCCTAGTATTTTTGGAAAGCGTAAACAGACGCTTGACATCTACCCGTTCAACTCCACTCATTATTTTATAGACCTCTCTCATATCTCCCCTCAGCTGCCTTTTCTCCAAAGCTGAAGAGCTCTAGCCGCTTTAGTCTTTCCTCATAGGGAAGTCGTCCCATCCCCCTTATCATTTTCGTCGCCCTTCTCTGCACCTTTTCTAATTCCACTACATCTTTTTTGAAATGCAGCGACCAGAATTGAACACAATATTCGAGGTGCGGTTGCACCATGGAGCGATACAAAAGCAATATAACATCCTCATTTTTGGTTTCCATTCTTTTCCTAATAGTACCTAACATTCTATTTGCTTTCTTAGCCGCAGCAGCACACTGAGCAGAAGGTTTCAGCGTATCATCAACGACGACACCTAGATCCTTTTCTTGGTCTGCGACTCCTAACGTGGAATCTTGCATGACGTAGCTATAATTTGGGTTCCTCTTTCCCATATGCATCACTTTGCACTTGCTCCCATTAAACATCATCTGCCATTTAGTCGCCCAGAAACTGAGTATGTGCAAGTGTGCCAGCATCGGTAGCTTAGAAGGAGCCTCTGACTGCCAAGCTGGGCACAGGTGTTTTTGGGTGCATTTGGGGAGATCTTCAGCTGATGGGGCTTGCGGATCCCTGCTAGCTACCACAAAAGTATGCTACTGATAGCTAGGACTGAGCCCAAACTTTGGGGGAGGACCTTGAGGCGGTGGGGCAGGGTGTTGTGGGGTGGGGGTGTAGAGGACATTTAGTGCCTACCTATTTCCCTCTAAGGGCTACCCAAAATCCACTCTGGCTACACTACTAAATTGGATACAAATCACATGATCCAAAAGGATCAATACTACTATTGAACTGAAGAACTGATATGTAACCCTAGAAGTGGAGGATTTGAGAACCACCCAGTAACAAGAGGAACCAAAGCTCAAAAAACCACAAAGTTGGTGGATCGGTGGCCACTATAAAGTGAAGGGTAGTAAAAGTTGGTGATTCCCTTCTGATGGTACAGAGGCATTCATCAACCGACCAGACATGATGGTCCAGGAGGTGCGTTGTCTGCCAGGTGTCAAGATTCAAGATATTACAGAGTTTGCTGAGACTCATCAAGCCTACTGATTATTATCCAAAGCTCCTCATCCATGTTGGCATAAATGATACTGCTATGTGCTCATACAAACTTGACTTCATGGCTCTGAGAAAGAGGGTGAAGCTTATTGGCACACCAATGGTGTTTTCATCAATCCTCCCTGTAAAAAGTAAAGGCCAAGGCACAGAATCTCACATCCTGGAAATTAATGCATGGTTGCACAGATGGTGTCATCAAGAGCATTTTGGTTTCCTGGACCATGGGATGATTTTCCAAGGGCTACTGAATAGAGATGGAGTCCACCTATCAAACAAGGAAAGAATTATCTTCAGCAGCATACTGGCTAACCTACTGAAGATGACTTTATTAAATAAACTGACTTTATTAAATTGTTAGTATTGCCTAGAGACACTGATTATTATCCTTAGATATGTTTATTGCTACAACTGATGTAACAATTTACTCTCTGTATGTAAATGATTTGAACCATCCAGTTAAGTGTAAAAAGGTGTTAAACTACTTACATAAGGCCAAAACGGAGATATTTCTTTCTTCAGGATACTCACCTTAATTGTATTGAGTGTGATAAATTAAGAGGGGGGGTTGGGTGGATAAGTCTGCTCTTAAGAAAAAGGTGGAGTGGCTATATTGGGTTTAGATGCCACAATTTTGTGATTAAATTTAACAGTATTAAATATGTATGTGCCAAAATGGTAGATTGCAAATGATTTTTTAAAAACTGCAATCCCAAATTCTAGCTACTGGATCAACATCTATGATTGTAGCCAGTTATTTTAATCAGGAAATAGATCCTATCTTAAACTGGCAACCAAGAGTGTGCACTTCTGGGGCCCATAAGTCCGTTCAAGAGCTTATGCATGCAGGCGGTCTTTAAGAAATCTGGAGATTGCAAAATCCGCAAGGGCAGGAGTTCACCTTCTGCTCTCAAGTACATAAATCTTTCTCCAGGATAGATTACTTTTTAATTTCTAAGCTGTTAGTACCTGCTGTAGTGCCTACTTCTATAGAGGGCATTTTTATCATAGGCTATTTTTAACCATTTCAGCTAAAAGCAAACAAAACCCTTATGGAGATTCAATAATGCTTTACTAATGGATTAGACTTTTCTTGAGAATATATCTACTGCCATTATTGAATTTTTGCTTTTAGTGAGAATGCACCTGTTTCTCAAGTCTCCTGATGGGATGCCTTTAAAGCGATACTGCGTGGTGAAATAATGTGCTTTGCGGCATATTTTAATAAGAGACATATGGAAGAAATGGAGATACTGGAAAAGGAAATGAGCATTCTTGAGCACAAATTTGTAAAGTCTTGGGATACTGATGTTTTAATAAACTCTTAAATCTTAAATACAATTATAACAGTATTCTGAGTGCTAGAACGTGTGGTGAAATATTTGTACAGCAATCAACATACTATGAGAGTAAGGTTGGTAAGGTCTTAGCTTAAAAATCTGAAAGTGAAAGTATAATAGCAGATATGGATTCTCTAAGTCCATAAGAGTAAAAATAATTATATCTAAATATCTTTATATCTTTACATATTGTTGTTTCAAATGTTGTTTACTATCTTACTTTTAAACTGTATAATTGTACTTCATGCACTGTAACCTTTTCTACAGATTGTGTAAGCCACATTGAGCCTGCAATTGATGGGAAAATGTGGGATATAAATATATTAAATAAATAAAAATAAAAATCGCAATAAAAATGGGTAAGCCATCTCAGTAATATGCATAAACATTCAAGATTCCTTAGTGCCATATATAGGAGGTTCATCTTCAGACTACAATTGTGACACCTTCTGAAAGATATTTGTTCACATCTGTAGTTTTTTTATGAGTTGCTATGAAAAGTCCCATCTTTGTAAATAATACTAATATCTAAAAATGCAATTGTTATGCATAAATAGTCATCTGAAACTTGAGGTTACTGTCAAATGCATTCAGTTGTTCATTAACCTCCCATATAGTCAAGTTTTGAGGTGTAAGTGCCTTTGTTCCAAGGATGCATTAAAAAAAAAAACATTCAACTGAATGAGAAGAAGCTATTTTTAGACTTACTACTGTTCTTTAATGCTATGAAGTTTGTGGTAGACACACCTTCTCTTTGTTTTTCCTGTGTTTTGATGTACATTTTTTCTGATTTTTTTTAAAGTTAGTAGATGTATAATTTCTGTTTTTAGTTTATTCTGCACCTGACGCAGACATTATTATTGGTGAAATATGTAGGGCATACATGATTGTTAACCTGGGAGCATTTGACTTCATTAAAGACTGCCTTTTTATATGCTCTGCCTCCTTGTTTTATATGTGCTGGTTAGATTACATACTCTAGTCATGTACTCTCTTTCAATATGTCTCAGGGGCAGTCATGGATCCTGGGTGGGGAGGGGGGTTGGATCACTCTATTATATGGGTAGATCTAGAGCCTCCAGCTTCTTCCAACCCACTAGACACTGGAGGTTCCCTGATTACTTGTCCTATTACCAGGAATTTCTTAAATACCTTGAAGACAACTGGAAAAATTTTCTGCTTACCAGTGGGCAACATGAGGATCAACCTTGTTTATTCTGGGATACAGTGAAGGCAGTCATGAGAGGGGAGGTGATTGCTTTTGTCAGCTCATGCAATGCCAGCTTAGCTTCTAGTATTGTTCATCTTGAACATCAGCTGACGAGGTCCAAACAAGCACTTATCCAGTTTCCTACCCCAGCCAACAAAGAGGCTTATTAGTCCACCCAGATAGTTTTCAACACCTTGATCGATGAACACATAAATTGTTCTCTCCTGTACCAAAATTTCCATCTTTACCAGTATGGTAACAAGTCGGGGAGTCTTCTAGCATGATTGGCAAAACCTGGGGGGGGGGGGTGGAATCTCATGCAGTCTCCACTCTTCAAGACTCCTCAGGGGAAATTATGGAAGATCATATTTGTATTTTATGGATTTTCCAGGACAATTTTACCTCTCTGTATGGGAGGGAGGGGGAGGGCATTTCATCAGAAGCTGTTAATGATTTTTTGACAGCAGCCTCTCTCACTTCCCTGACTGAGGAAGGTCTTTGTGATCTTTTTTTTTTTTCAAAATATTTTATTAGTTTTCCAAATATAATAATAACAAGGAACAATAAAAGAAAAGGATGGGGAACAAAAGAAAATAGAGATAGGAAAAGAAGAACGGAAAAAATTGTCCAGGTGTCTTTTAGATTGTAAGCTCTTTGAGCAGGGACTGTCCTTCTATGTTTAAATTGTACAGCGCTGCGTAACCCTAGTAGCGCTTTAGAAATGCTAGTTAGTAGTAGTAGTAGTGATCTGTAGAGCCTGTATATTGGGCTAGGGTTAGGTATGAATAGATTGGAGATAGGTTTCCAAAGGAAACCAGATTTTTGTTTCAAAGAGACTGTCATTCCAAACTTCTCTGCCATGGCAAACTCAAATTTCTGATGTTGTAGAACTGTATTCCACCAAAAATGAACATGTAGTAGATGTGCAGATTTCCAGTTTTGCAAAATATGTCTTTGAGCAATGGTAAGGAGAATGTCTAGTAGATTTGCTTGTGAAAATGTCAAATCAAAAGCTTTAGAGGTAGACTTAAAAATCATGATGGAGATAGACAGGTCCTCAACAATAGGTAGAATCTTTTGTATGATGTTCCAAACTTCCTTCCAAAATTTAAAAAACCATTTAACACTCATATATCATTTGAAAGAGAGTGCCCACTTGCTGTGAACAATGCCAACATTTATCTGATGAATTCAAACCAGCAGCAGCAGCAAGTTTCCTAGGAGTCCAGTTTGTTTTATGATACAGAAAGAACATTGATTGTAAAACTGATGCAGAGGAAAGGGGTTTTATTTCTTTTGACCAGAAGCGAGACCACATTTCGCTTAAAACACAACCAGTATCAAGTTGCTAATTATTTTGAAGGACACTGTTGAAATTATATGTTGCAATGACAAAATTTTTATATATGGAAGAAGTGGTGTGACCCTTTAATATCAGTGCTTGTGCATTAGAAAATAAAGAAGGCAGTTGAGGAGACAGTGATGTTAACTTAGTAAATGCCTTAATACTAGTAGAGAGTTGTAAGCATTGAAAGTACTTAGACTGAGGCAGAGAAAATTTAGTTGCCAGTTCACTATATCCAAAACACAGAAAACTCCTTTATCTATCCATTCTTTCCAAAAGAATGGAGTCTTATTTATTAAAATGTATGGATTATGCCAAAGTGACATATGTAGAGACAAATTGAAGGGAATATTTTGAAGTTTGTCTAGATCTGATAGACATTTGACCATGGAGACTATGATTTTATGGAAGAACCATCTGCAACCTTGCTGAGAAATGTAAGATTTATGATAAGTAAGAAAATCAGGAAACAAAACACCCACCTGTCTCTCTAGTGCATTTAAGTTTTCTCAAAGCAATTTTTGGATGTTTGGGCGACCATAAAAAGGAAGATAACAGTTTTGTCAATCCGTGAATAAAATGAGGAGGAAAAGAGAATCAGAAGCATGCTAAAAATATAATTGATAGTTTCAAGTCGGCCCCACCAGGACAGATTTAATGGGTGCCACGTGTGTAGGAGTGATTTAAGAGTTTTGAGAATTAAATCAGCATTGTTTTGGATAGTATGTATCTGTAAATACAGTATAAAGATCTACTCCTAAATATTTAATTTTTGGCATGGCCCATACTAATTTAAAAGATTTAGCTATATTTGGAATTGCGAATTTATTGAGAGGTAGTAATTCTGTCTTTTGCTGATTTGATTTTATAGCCTGAAAAATGTGAAAAGTGAGATATTAAATCTATCAAAATAGGAATAGATATATAAGGATCAGATATATAGAGTAAAACATCATCTGCGTATGCAGAGCATTTAATCTCTAAATCCTTATATTCAATTCCTTTAATGTTGGTGTGAGACCGAATCGCAATTAGGAGTGGTTCAAATGCTATATTAAATAAGTATGGGGAAAGAGGGCAGCCTTGTCTGGTACCACGATGTAAGGTAATATTATCTGATAAAAGATTATTAGTGATTACTTTGGCTATTGGATTTGCATAGAGAGACTTAATTTTACGTAAAAATTCTAGAGGACATCCAAACCAAGATCCATTCAACCCTATCAAAGGCCTTCTCCACATCTAATGATAAAGCCACAATTGGTTGAGACTATATCGTATCGTCTAATTTTATTATATAATCCATGTTCAATATATGATACCAATTGTTTGTTTTCCCCTTGTTTACCTGATTGTTCATTATATCATCTATGTTCTATATATATATATATATATATATATATATATATATATATATATATATATATATATTGCCAATTGTATCTGTACTCTGAAATGGCATAAGTCATGATGGAAAATTGTAAGCCACATTGAGCCTGCAAATAGGTGAGAAAATGTGGGATACAAATGCATCAAATAAATAAATAAATATGAAAGGTTATCATATAATAGAGATTTAAACAAAACAACGTATTTAAACAGTATTTAAAATGTTATCACTTTGAGAAAGAAACTCAGTCGTATTCCATATGAGAATAAATTATGGAGACATGCTATGAAACTGCAATTGGTCTAGATATGCTTGCAACTGCTCAGGAGAATCAAAAAACTTTGTGGAGTTGTGGAGAGTTACTTGCATGCGAGCTGGATATTGCAATCCATAACGAGCTCCAAGAGACTTAAGGCGGGCTCTAAGATCCAAAAAGGCTTTCCATTTTCTAGCAGTAGTTTTTGCCAGGTTGGGAACAACCAAGAGTCTTTTTCCATCAAACTGAAGATCTGTTATCATGCGAGCTGCTGTAAGTATGGATAAGGCTTGTTGAAAATGGAGGTTTAGCAATGATCGGCCTGGGATTCTGCATGCCTTGTTTGTAGTGAGATGGCGACCTGTGAGCTCTTTCAAACTCTAGCGGGAGATCGGTTTTTAGTTATAGAGCTTTCGGAAGCCAGGTAGAGAGAAATTGGATGACATCGGTACCCTCTATCTACTCCTTCCTTTAGACCGATAATCCATATGTTATTTCTTCTGTTTCTGTTTGAAAGATCTTCAATTTCTAGTTCCAGCTTGCGAAAACGCTGTTCAGATTTTTACTGTTTCTGCACCATCAAAAGCGCAGTTTGGTCTGCACGTGTCTCTAGTGACTCCACTCGGAGAGTGAAACCCGTTAGGGTAGAAGAATTGGATTGCAGATCCTCTTTGAGATCACACGTTGCTTGAAACTGTTTTGTGGTGAGATCTTTTAGTGTTTTTATATCTTTCATTATGATTTTAGCCGTAGAGGGTGGCAGCTTTGATTGCAAGGCCTTTTCTGGCATAAGCGGATCTGTTTTCGACCTCTTAGAACCAGTCAAAGGTAGACTAGCTGAGTCTGTCTTCGACGTTTTAGATAAAGACATGGCTAAATTAGCGATTTAGTTAAGCATTCAAGTAGGAAAATCTGAAAAAACTATGATTAAGATGGATATTCTGACTGAAGCAGGGGGGAGAAAAACTTCAAGCAGTCAGGGGAGAGAAAAACTTCAAGCGTCCATCTTCGTCAATTGCTTGACAGCGCCCCCCCTTTGCGATCTTAAAAGGCCTCTCCAGGCAAAGGAGTTCCAAGAAGCTATTAAATGTCTTAAAATTCACTCAGCTCCCGTCCCGGATGGATTTTTGGGTGGGTTTCATAAGTGTATTAACAGGTGGTGGAGCAAGGCCACTTCTCTCCTCACTCTAATTCAGCTTTGATAACTTTGATCCTCAAGCCAAATAAGCCGAAAGACCAGGCAGACTCGTATAGGCCAATCTCCCTATATAATGTTGATATAAAACTTTTCTCATAAATTGTAGTTACTCGCCTAGGTATATTATTACCAACTCTGGTAGCAGAATCTCAACTGAGGTTTGTGTGCAACAGACAGTCAGTCCATAATGTCCACAAAATCCTTTTGGCAATGACTCTGTTGCATGTAGGGTCATTCAGCTTTAATAACAAGTTTAGGGCCATCTAAAATTTATCAAATGCTTTTTCAGCGTCTATCTGTTTGAGGTGCTGGTGCACTTTGGGATTCAAAGTTGGTTTTATCAGGCCATTCTCAGTTTTATACAAAGATCCTTGAACTCAACTTTTGGGGAATGCTTATCTGTTTTCCCTGTTCATCAGGGCAAGAGACAGGGGTGCCCATTATCCACTCTATTGTTCATCCTTTTGTTGGGAAAACTTCTTGTGTACTTAAGTGTCCCACAAATTTCAGGGGTGCAGATCTTGGACACTCACATCAAGGGCCTGGCATTTGCAGATGACTTGTTGGTGTGTTGCCAAGACCTCAGAGCTCTATACCAGCACTTCTTGTATTGTTTGCCTTGTATGGGAAGTTATCTGGGTTCTAATTTGCAGAAATCTAAATCCTTGCCAATTGAGGACAAGGTAAGGGCCCATTGGGTTGGAGCCTTCTCATTATAGTGGGAGGATGAGGTCCTTCATTATCTTGACATACTCTTGACTACTGACCTCTCCACCTTATATGACAGGAATATCCGCCTTTTGGTGGAGGACACTAGATTGAGACTGGGGCTTTGGGAGGCATTTCTGTTAACACTATGAGGTCATATTCAACTATTTAATATGATCATGGCGCTCAAATGGCTTTGCACTTTTCAATTATTGCCTCTATTTTTAAAGGGTTGTTATGATCGGAAGATACATGGGATTTTGTAATATTTCCTCTGGTAAGGCAAGAAACTTTGGTTGCCTTTGGTGATTCTGCAGACTTCCATTGGGCATGGGCTTGCTCAACCTAAAATACTTGGCTGTGGCGAGTATCATGCATCATATCAATGATTGGTATAGAGGTACCGGCTATTTTTCCATTACCCAGCTGGAGACCAGCCTGGTTCCTGGAATCCATTTTAGCAGTGTGTTACATGATTGCCTACTTTGCCTGGTGGGTTGTATAAAAGACAACACATATTGAGGGCAGCCAGGGAATCTTGGAAGTGGATATATAGGTGTTTAGCCTTTTAAGCTAGAATGACTCCATATCTTGCACTGTGTGACAACCCCAATTTTCGGCCAGGGCATGAAGGGGGTTCTTTTGCTCTTTGGAAACAGCAAGGAATATTATATTTACTTCAGCTTGTTGATCTTGAGGCAAACCGAAGTCTTTTGAGTCTTTACAGAGGGAGTTTCACCTGCCACCCTCGGACATTTTCCCATACATGCAGGCTCGACATTATGTGTGTTCCTTCTGCTGGACTGATTTTTTTTTGTTTTGTTATATTTGTACCCTGCGCTTTCCCACTCATGGCAGGCTCAATGCGGCTTACATGGGGCAATGGAGGGTTAAGTGACTTGTCCAGAGTCACAAGGAGCTGCCTGTGCCTGAGATGGGAATCGAACTCAGTTCCTCAGTTCCCCAGGACCAAAGTCCACCACCCTAGCCACTCCTCCACTCCTCCACAGAGGATCTCTTTATTCAGGCTGAGCATAGATGTGCAGTTACTGTTCATTGATTTCTCTTGAGGCCTATAAGACCATTGCTGTATCTTATAAGATAGCATTACTCTCAGCTAAACAAACTTATTACTCTCAAAAAATAAGCTCAGCACCGACTACTGCTACTCTTACCACATATTCTCTTCCTTAACATCTAATTCCAGCTCCAGGATGGATGTTGCCATTGTCCAAACGGCTCAACACTTTGCATCTTATTTTGAAAGCCAAGTTGCCTTCTTGCAACAGGCCCCAGTCTCGAGTATCCCAATGATATCCCTTTCCCATTCTCAATCTCAGACTACCAGTCAGAATTATTTGCCTCTTTCACCCTCCCATCAAACTCGGACCCACTGTAGTCTCTTCAAGCTTTGAACCCAACTTCAACTGTGCTGGATCCCATTCCCTCAAAATTACTTAAATCTTGTGCCAACACTTTACTCCCCTTCTTACTTTCTATGCTAGTTTCTTCTCTATCTGATGGTTCTGTCCCTCAAGACTGGAAAACAGTGGTTGTCCACCCGAAACTGAAAGACCCTCTAAAGCTTACTAGTTGCTGTGACAACTACCACCCAATAGAGAATCTTTTGTTTACAGTCAAACCTGTAGAGTCTATAGTCCATGCACAATTATTAGACTTTGAGGGGCATAAGTGAAAGGGGCGCCCAAGTTTTCCTGAGGACGTCCTCGCAGGACATCCCAGTGAAGGAGCAGGGAAACCCATATTATCGAAACAAGATGGGCGTCTATCTTTTGTTTCGATAATACAGTCGGGGATGCCCAAATCGTGACATTTAGGTCATCTTTAGACTTGGTCGTTTCTGATTTTCGGCGATAATGGAAACTAAAGACGCCCATCTCAGAAACTACCAAATGCAAGCCCTTTGGTTGTGGGAGGAGCCAGCATTCATAGTGCACTGGTCCCCCTGACATGCCAGCACACCAACCGGGCACCCTAGGGGGCACTGCAGTGGACTTAAGAAAAAGGTCCCAGGTACATAGCTCCCTTACCTTGTGTGCTGAACCCCCCCCCCCAAAACCCACTATCCACAACTGTACACTACTACCCTAGCCCTTACGGGTGAAGGGGCACCTAGATGTGGATACAGTGGGTTTCTGGTGGGTTTTGGAGGGCTCACATTTACCACCACAAGTGTAACAGGTAGCGGGGGTATGGGCCTGGGTCTGCCTGCCTGAAGTGCACTGCACCCACTAAAACTGCTCCAGGGACCTGCATACTGCTGCGATGGACCTGAGTATGACATCTGAGGCTGGCACAAAATATTTTTAAAGTTCTTTTTTGAGGGTGGGAGGGGGTTAGTGACACTGGGGGAGTAAGGGGAGGTCATCCCCGATTCCCTCCAGTGGTCATCTGGTCAATTCGAGCACCTTTTTGTGTCTTGGTAGTAAGAAACTGGACCAGGTAAAGTCGTCAAAATGCTCATCAGGGACGCCCTTTTTTTCCATTATGGGTCAAGGATGCCCATGTGTTTGGCACGCCCAAGTCCCGCCTTCGGTATGCCTCCGACACACCCCCATGAACTTTGGACCTCCCCGCGACGGAAAGCAGTTGGGGATGCCCAAAATTGGCTTTCGATTTATGCTGATTTGGGTGACCCTATGAGACGGACGACCGTCTTCCGATTTGTGTCAAAAGATGGACGTCCTTCTCTTTCGAAAATAAGCCTGTTTGTCACCCATACCGGGGTTCTCCACCCACGCCAGATGGGCTTCCATGCAGATTATAGCACAGAAACCGTGCTTCTAGGTCTGACCACTTCCATCAGACTTCTCCTTACACATTCCAATACGGCTTTACTCTTATCTTTGGATCTTAAAGCAGCGTTTGACACAGTTTACCATTCCTTTTTTCTTCAGCACCTCTCACACATGGGATTAGCAGGTACCACCCTTTCTTGGTTTGTTTCTTACTTTTCCTGCCATAAATATATGGTATCATTCCAAGATTCCCACTCTGTCCCTTACTCTTTGCCTACTGGGGTTCCATAAGATTCTATTTTATCCCCTCTCTTATTTAATATCTTTCTTGTCCCACTGCTTTATGTATGTATGTATGTATTTATTTATTTGTAGCATTTGTATCCCACATTTTTCCACCAATTTGCAGGCTCAATGTGGCTTTCATTTGCCATAATGGCGGTTGCCATTTCCGGGTAACAGAATTTCAAATGGTAAAATTGCGATAAAGTGCATACATACGTGGTAACTTAATTGGAACATACATGGAATATATGGGACAGATCTTGGTATATATATACTGTGTGCATACATACATGGTAGAGAAGAATACATTATGGTATTGCATGAAGATTCCTGAGTACAAATTGGATTGTACATACATTAGGTCATCGATTATATTGAGATCCTATTCGATATAAGGTTTACAGTGGTGATACTTGATTATTCATAGCTAAGAAGTTAATCAGTCATGTGATAGGAGTTCGGTTTTGTATACATCATGTGTAATGTTATTAGTTAGTGTCTAAGATGGATGTTTATAGTATGCCTTCTTGAACAGAACTGTTTTCAGTAGCCTTCGGAAAGTGGTTAGGTCTTGCGTTGTTTTTATGGTCTTCGGTAGTGTGTTCCATAGCTGCGTGCAGATGTATGAGAAACTGGTCGCATATGTGGATTTATATTTTAGCCCTTTACAGTTAGGATAGTGGAGGTTGAGGAATGTGAGTGATGATCTTTTTGCGTTTCTAGTAGGCAAGTCTTTAAGATCTGACATGTAGGACGGGGCTTCCCCGTAGATGATTTTGTGGACCAGGGTGCAGACTTTGAATGCAATTCCTCACCTGTTCCTATTGTCTCCTAATATTCTGTTGTCACTTATATCAGTCGTTTTCCTTTCTGACTTCCTTCTTTTTCTTTCTATTTAGATTGTGGGTCGCTCAGATACTTGTTTGATTGGGTGGTGTTGAAACTTGATGTCCAAGACTCTCTGGTGAAAAATTTAACTTTGAGAGCTCAACTCCTAGTCTCCTTATGATTTCATCACAGACAAATATTGGATACGACACCAGACACTGATTACACTAAACTGGCATATCAATGGTACGCAGAGTTAATGCTGTTTCTTACAGGAGACCAAATGCAAGCTTTTATTTTATTTTTGTTTTGTTTTGTTACATTTGTACCCCACGCTTTCCCACTCATGGCAGGCTCAATGCGGCTTACATGGGGCAATGGAGGGTTAAGTGACTTGCCCAGAGTCACAAGGAGCTGCCTGTGCCTGTATCATTCTTGCTGTGTTATTCTTAACAGCAAGACTTATTCTGATTGTATGCTCCACAAAGAAACAAATCACGAATGCACAAGGCTGGCATAATTCCTTCAGGACACTGCCCCCAATGTCAAAGCCCCAAGACACATCTGGATCACATGTTTTGGACTTGCCTGGTCATTCAGCTTTGTTAAGCTTTAGGGCTTATCAGTGGCCTGTACTCCCCTATTACTTTTTGGGGCTTATTCTCTGGACTGTAAAACTTGCCAAGGAAGTAATTGTTTTCTTAAATGTTTAGTATTGTTTGCACTCAAGACCATCCTTCAGAATTGGTGTACTCTTACAGGCCCCAACATACAACAATGGAGAGTTTTGATGCTGTGGGACCTTTGGATAGAATGTGTCAGGATTCTGGACATTACTATGGGCCAAAGATCACTTTTTCATGCCACCTGGGCCCCAATTTGGGATACGCTCACCCCTAGAGCCAGAAGATTTTTATTAAATTTATGAACCGACATTGTTTGTTGGACATACATGCTTTGATGTAGTAGTGGGAGGGTGGGGTAGGATTCAAAGGGGGAAACTTTTGCTACTCTTGTTTGTTCGGCTTTACTTTTTTGGGGGGAAGGGAAATTCTCTACTTCTAATATGAGTAATCAAAGAACACTCTTAATCTTCCCCTAGATATTATGGGTTATTTTTGTATTTGTGATTAGTTGCATTACTGATTGTTACTGTTGTTCATTGTTTGTTCCCCAAGTTCAATAAACAGATTTTAAACATAAACTGGAAAAAAAGGTCTAGCTCAAAACATCTTTATCTTAGTCCTAGAAAAACATCCAAGTGTTAGAAATGCCAAAATCCTGCCCATAACATGCCCCCAACATGCCCCATTGTGATTTGAACCCATTGCAGATAAACAGTATAGAAAAACATTTAGAAAGTGGGTTTTGAAAATAGCAATTTGAACATTTTGGCAAGCAAAACTTCCAAAAGCCGCTTTATAAATGTTTTTCTGTTTTGAAAATGAGGCCTTTAGTGTGCTCTTTTTGCACATAACTTTCTATAAAGTTGGGTGCCCAAATTTATGCTTAGCGGGTAAATTTGTGCATGCAAGTTATAGAATAGGGACAGTTGCACATGTAAAGTAATACTGAGGACCTAATTGGTATTAATGAGCAATAATAGGCCATAAATTGCCTTAATTGGTGCTTATCGGCACCAATTAGCAGTTACAGATGCAACTACCCTTATATAGTATTCTAGAAGGATTATAGACCCTGTGCTACAGTAATTGAACAATGGATATCTTTGGACTGGTTTAGCAGAGGTTTTATGCTGCAGCGCAGTGAATTTCTGTCTAAAGTGATTTTGTTTTCCTGTTCACAGGCTTGTTTTATATATTGAATTTTTCTATCTCTAATTGAACATTGATAGAGAAGAGACTGGGAAGCCATTTCTATATAGTTTAATAGCATCCATTTTTTTTGCAACAGAAGTTTTTCTCCTATTTTAAGAGTTGCTTTCTGCTGTTGCTTTTTTTCAGAGCTTTATTGGAAACCAGTGATTATAGCTACTTCTGAATGGTCATCTATTTATTTATTGCATTTGTATCCCACATTTTCCCACCATATGGCAGGTTCAATGTGGCTTACATATTGTTAAAAAGGCGGTAACAGATTTTAAGTTTGTAGAAGTCTAGTACATAATACAAAAAGTACAATACACACTTAGGTTGATATATTAGCATATACTGAGAGAGATTAATATGACTGTTTTCCATTTCTGAACTTTCCGTGATGTATGGTGGTGTGGGATTAGGCAGATCCAGGGGGGAAAGACTTCTTGAAAAGATGTGTTTTCAGGTTTTTTTCTGAATTGTAGGTAGTTTTTTGTAAGTTTCAGGTCTTTGGGTAGTGAGTTCCAAGTTGTGTGCCTATAAACGAGAGGCTGGCGGCATGTGAAGATTTGTATTTTATACCTTTGCAATTGGTGTAGTGAAGGGTTAGGTAGGTTCTTGCTGTTCTCATCACATTTCTTATTGGTAGATCGATATGTTCCATCATGTAATCTGGTGCGATTCCATAGATGATTCTGTGGACTATTGTGCATATTTTGAGAGTTATGCGAGTATTAATAGGAAGCCAATGTAAGCTTCTTAGGAGGGGTTTGCTCTATGTAGACCTTCTGTGGCAGTTGAGGTTTCATTTGTTAACATTGCTAGTTTATTCTGGTCTCTTCCTTCACTGTTCAAAACAAAATACTTTTTTTGAAATTTATAGTGTTATTTTGTTCTTCACTCTTGTAACATTTCTGACATTCTAATTGTTACAAGGGCGGCCTCCAAGACTTCAGCAGAAGTCTCGAAAGGCCGCTGCTGAAAGTCTCGATGGCCATTTTGAAGAGCGATCCAGCAGCGGGGGAGGGTCAGCGCCGGCAGCGGGCAGGCAAGACTGGGGATCTTTCCTGCCTGCCCCGAAAATTTTGCTGGACAACCTGGGTGGCTGGAGGGGGGGCAGGGGAGAGAGGAGAGTCGCTGGACATGGGTGGCTGGAGCGGAGGCAGGGGACAGGAGGGTCGCTGGACACGGGTGACTGGAGGGGGCAGGGGATAGGAGAGTCGCTGGGCGTGGGTGGATGGGGGGCAGGGGAGAGAAGAGAGTCACTGGACATGGGTGAATGGAGGGGGTCATGGGAGGGAAGAGTCGCTGGACATGGGTAGCTGGAGAGGGCAGGGGAGAAAGGAGAGTCGCTGGACATGGGTGGCTGGAGGGGGGCAGGGGAGAGGAGAGTCACTGGACATGGGTGGCTGGAGGGGGGCAGGGGAGAGAGGAGGGTCACTGGACATGGGTGGCTGGAGGGGGGCAGGGGGAGAGGATGGTCGCTCAGTGGGGGAGGATCAGCGACGGCAGCGGGCAGGCAAAACTGAGGATCTTTCCTGCCTGCCCTGAATAATTTGCTGGACAACCAGGGACCGGGTGGGTGCCTTCTTCAGGTGCTCAGAGGAGGGGGGAGGACAGCCGGCTCGCCCTCAAGAACAACCGGCTCGCACCCAGCATCCAGATCTGCAACTTGAGTGCTTCCTTCTGCGATGGGCTGGCCTGCGCTCTGCTGCACCGCCACCGCCCCAACCTCATGTGAGTACCGACCGAGAAAGGGAAGGGGAATCGCTGTAAGAGTGAACCCCCACACGGGGAAGTGGGTGAGGCTCTGCTGGCTCGGGGTAGGGCTGTGGCACCTCTGCTCTGACCGACTTGAAGCATCTTCCCCCCAAATACTGACCAAGTTCTGAGACGTGAGGGGGGAGGGGTCCTGAGATGAGAGAGGGTGGGGTGGGGGTCCTGAGGTAAGAGAGGGGGGAAAGGGAAGGGGTCCTGAGACAAGAGAGAGGTGGGGAGGGGGGCCTGATACGAAAGAGAGGGGGAGGAGAAGGGGGTCCTGAGACAAGGGTGAGGGGGAGAGAGGGGGTGAGGGGGAAGGGGAGGGGGGAGGGGAGGGGGAGCTGGAGGGAGGAGGAGGAGGAGGGGGGAGGAGGCCAGGGGAGAATGCAGAGTTGATGCACATGTAAGGGGGGGAGGGCAATGGACAGAGGAGAATTGCTGTACCATGATGGATGGAGGGGGCAGGGGAGAGATGCTGCACATGGATGCAGCACAGAGGACATTTGCTGCATATGGATGAATGCAGGGGAGAGAGCATAATTGGTGCACACGGGACACACACTACACTCTCTCACTCACACAGACAGACACACACATTCTGTCTCTCTCTCAATTACACACACACTCTCTCTCTCTCTGACACACTCTTTCTCTCTCTCTCTCTCTCTCTCTCTCTCTCTCTCTGACACACACTCTTTCTCACACTTACTCACTCTATGACACATACTCATTCACTCTCTCACACATACTCTCTCCTAACATTTCCCTTAAAAACATAATTGCCATTACAGGACAACCTTTGCTAGCGCTCGTTTCATTTTTTTTTTTTGAGAAACTGGCCTTTTTTTACTAGTACATAAATATATAAGGGGTGTCAGTCAGTCAGATGAAGTTTAGTATAATATCAAGACATTTTTATTTCAACTTGTTTATATATACATACATCTTTTAACATATTTTAAACAATGAATAGAATAGGTGTGTTGCCATTGTTTTTCTAAACTGTATAAAGCATGGAGACACAAAAACAATTTTGGGTGACCAGAGGTAATTTGAGGCTGAAATAATCTATTGATGACATTATTTAAAAATTGATCAGAAAGCTTTAAAGGGTCCTTTTCCTAAGGCACAGAGGTGCCTATGTGCATCCAATGTACGCCAAATTGGAACTACCGCCCGGCTACCACATGCCCTGGGCAGTAATACCATTTTTGATGTGTGTCCAAAACACGCAGGAGAAAATATATACCACATGGCGCTTAGCAGTTTATGCGCACTGACTGCTTACCACCCAGTTAGCACATCAATGGGTGGCATAAGGTCTCAGGCCAAAATGGATGTGCAGTAGTTTTAATTTTGCCGCACATCCATTTTCGGCCACAAAAAAAACCTGCTTTTCAAGGTACGCTGAAAAAATGACCTGCGTGTGTCCACAGACCACTTTTAGGCCCGTCTTAGTAAAAGGGCCTCTAAATTTCTTCACAACTTTGTTTTTATTGAAAGTTCTCAAGAAACTGCTATATTCAAAATAAACTTCTGATTTTGCTATATTTAATAGTGTTTGACATTGTATGCCATAGGATAATAATTTAACAAAACTTAAATCCTAGATAGCTTTAATCAGTCAGAATTAAAAACAAAATCCTGGTCAATAAAGATGCCCAATTTAGCTATACCATATATACGTGCTCTGAAAATTTATTGGACTATATACCTGTAACAATTGCGTTATTATGATACAGTGATTTACTTTATTATTATTATGTCCAACTTTGTGAGCTTCATGCTGGGTTAAACTCACTACGTCAAAACAAACATTAAGCAACCTAACAGTAGGTGGTAACAGGAATTGTACCTAGGGTGCTATTAATTTCAGAGAACAAATATCTAAGTTGTTTTCACTTGGGAAAAAAATTCACAATTTGCATACAAGGGAGGGGGCCGGTATGCATCACAGTCTATATCGAAGAGGATTTAAATATGAGATCAGCTCTAATTTTCCGGTCACTAAAGGGACACAACACGTTTGAAATCTTATCTGCTGTCTGCTGTAGCTGTTTCATGCTGAGTTTTGGAGAGATTTATTGGCTGGCTGGGTTTTGCTAAGCCACGCTTGAGTAATCGGAGCTGTGCTGCCGTGTTGCTGTGCTAAAGCCCTGAAGGGGGGACGTCATTCTCTCTGCCAGATCGGCATTAGTCTTCCAGCCTTAAGCAGCATAACGCTTCAGAAACTGCAAGGTCGCGTCTATTTTAAGTGTGATGTTCACTGTTTTGCATTAAGAAATAGATTCAGCAGCCTCGTGAGTAGTGCGAGTTTTCTGAAGGAGCTGGGGGCATGGATTCCGCTCCGGCGGGGGAAGCCTATGTTTAGAAGAGCTTCAGATGCAGAAGCATGACTTGTCACAAAGGGATGCTCGCTCGGTGCCTTGGGCTTTAGCATCAAAGGGGAGCAACCGGAGAATCCTTGTGTGCAGCTGGGAATTGAGCGGAACATCGGAGAGGTGTCAACATGCCAGTACGAAGAGGCCATGTGGCACCGCAAAATACATTTCTGGGGACCATTATCCGAAAATTTGAAGGGCAAAGTAAGTTCTAATTAAATGTGCGGCATAGATTTTTACAGGTTTTGCTTGCAAGGTTCAGGTGCGAGGAGAACTGTTTTTTTAAGTTTCTAGACGGAGAGGACGGAGTTCGGTCTTTCCAAAGTGGAAGGCATTGCTTGTACATTTAAGATATGCAAAGTCATTTTCACATGAAAAGTAATAATTCAGGACTTAATCGTCTGTTTTCTCTTGCATTAAAAGCTAGTTAAAATGAATAGCTAGCTTTAAACTAAAGACCTTTAAAAAAAACCCCATGAAAACTATGGAATAGTTTTGCTGCAATTTAAACAGTATTTGCATGAATCATTTACACATCTGAAAACTTGAATACAGGTGAGGTATGTATCAGGGTATCTTGTTTAGCATTTGCCTATATGAAGGTATAGAGCGTTTACCGGGCTTTTCCTAAGGTTTCCTTTATACTGACAGGAGACTTTCAAGGTCCCTGATTCCAAATACCACAAGCTGGAGAGAATCATCGGTCAAGTACATTACCTGAAAAGATATTAACTATCGCCCTGCTTTTGTTTTCCATGCATATTTTAATCTTTTTCTTGTTATACGGTTAATGTTTAGGGAAAAAAAACTTATAAATGCATTAGGAAGCACTGCAAGAAAAAAATACTCTATGCATTTTAGTGTTTGTCAGTGAGAACTCATCTCTTATAAGAAGGTACAAAATATTTATACTGCCCATAATTAGACTTGAAGTTCCATGACATGGAGTAAGTGATTGAGCAGGGACCGTCTTTCTTCTATGTTTGTGCAGCGCTGCGTACGCCTTGTAGCACTATAGAAATGCTAAATAGTAGTAGTAGTGATTGGAGTGACATTTTTTTTAATCGCAGTGACATTTTTTAATTGTGTAAACATTCCCCACACACTCTTCCTCAGTTAAAATCCTAGGAAAGTCAACTGTTTCTGCAACCACAACTATAAATCCTCCTGAGAATGTTAAATTCTCTGTGATAAATATGGAGTAATATACATAGTTAAAAAAAAAAATCAGCTCTAAAATCCAGAGACACGTAAGGGGAAAGTGCAAGCCGTTTCTCTTTGCTGCCTTAGTAGAGGATTGAGCACTCTGGCAAATACAGCATTTCTAAAACAAACTTGCATGGCTTCTTGTGGCTGCAGAAGGTGTAATGAGATGTGCAGATTTCAGGAGATATGTTTAGCTTTGAACACATTAGCCTCTCTTCCATGTTTGCTTTGGCATGGTGTTATTTCATCTCCCATTAGGGTCTAATTTTATCACTTAGGCCCTGATTCACTAAGCTTTTTTCCCCATAGACAAGGAATGGGAGAAAAGCCTTAATGAATCAGGGCCTTGATAATTAGATTTAATAACAGAGAAGTTGCTACTGCAGTTCTGGTAGTATATCATATGATTTCCAGCCTCTTGTACTGGCATTTCTGGATTACTTGCATATTTTATGTAACAATCTTGTTTCTGTTAAGTGCTCCAGGACATTAACTATAATTAGCAGGACAAAGTTTGCAGGTGCTGTGGGAGATTCTCTTAGGGGCCCTTTCAATAAAGTGAATTAAACATATGCAGTTAATATGCATTTGTTGCAAACATTAATGCAGGTAATTGCAAAGCCTCTGTGGTAACTGTTGGGGGTGTGTCCAGCATCTTCCTACACAGCTAACACAGAGACAACAAACCTACCATGTTATAACTGCAATGCAGATAATATGGATTCACTTAATGTCACCTACAGAGGTGGTATTAAGTGGTCTGTATTAACTACCATGGTAAAAGTTAATGTGAAGTAAATTGCTGTGCATTAACTGCAAGGCACAGCCCTTGTCCGTTCTGCACCCCTTTCCCAGTTAACATGGGAATTAGTGTGTGCTGTCAAGTCATCACA
Organism: Microcaecilia unicolor; assembly: GCF_901765095.1. Classification (NCBI taxonomy): domain Eukaryota; kingdom Metazoa; phylum Chordata; class Amphibia; order Gymnophiona; family Siphonopidae; genus Microcaecilia; species Microcaecilia unicolor. Next base: position 238,627,462 of record NC_044037.1, read on the forward strand.
TTACCTGTTAGGGCACACTAATTTCATGGACAGGTGCTAACTCTGTGGGTGCAGCTGGTATTGACCATCCCCAGTATTGAGCAAGTCCCCTTATTTTGTCCAAAGAGATATAATGTGTGTAGTGTTTAGCAACCCCAATATTTTTGAAGAGTTGGCGTATATGAATTCATACGTTATCCCCCAGATTCTATATAGCGTGACTTAATCTATGCGTGCAAATCCGATCATATTCTGGATTTGTGTGCACAACTCAATTGGTTAACAAGCTAGTCAGTGCCGATAATTGCCAATTACCAAGCAATTACTGGCACTAATGGACTTTAATTAGAATTTACATGCTCAACTGTCTAAATGTATTCTGTAATGTGATGCGTGTAAATTCTAAGTTGTATAGTTGAAAGGGGGTGTGGCCATGGATGTGGAACGGGCAGGTCATGGATGTTTTTAAAATCTATGTCCGTTGTTATAGAATACACCTGGTCCGTGCCTAATTTACACTGTTTTATTTCGCATAACTGCCCACAACTAAATTTAGTCACACAGATGGGCGCTCGACATATTCCTTAAAGTGCGTGGAAATTTAGGCTTATTCTATAAAGTATGCCTAAATTTAGGCATATTTTATAGAATATGCTTAGTCATATTTTTTGTGTAGATATTTTAGGTATAATATATAGAATCAAACCCTATGGGCATAATTCTGTAAGTGGGTGACTTCTTTTAGACACCTGATATGGTGAGAGCATATTCTATAATGGCATCTGTGTAACCTGGTACCAGTTCACCTTGCATTTAAGTGTCTGCACTTACCCCAGCCATAGTCCTGTTGTAACTGCAGGCACCCAAATGTGACCAGGGTGCACATAATTTACTGTATTCTATACGTTGTGTGTGGAAACCCAGATTTACTGCAGCAGTATATTAAGAATTTATTCCCATGCTAATTTTTCTATTAGCACGCAGGACTTGCAAAAAAAATAACACAGAAGTGCTTACCACCTATTTAGGATGTGCAAAGTGCTCCTGTGCTCACATTATCCTTATGTGAATGAGCTAGCTGGATAATACTTCCATTCCTATTTCCCACCTATGCCATGCCCCCTTCCAAAAATATCTTTAAAAAAATAAATAAACAGTGCATGATTAGGCCATGCTAAGAGGCAAACTATTGCAAAATGCTTTAAAACGAGTACCTGTATATAATATTTAAACTTCTTTGATTGTAACCACAGAAAAGCAGTTTATCAAATCCCATCCCCTTTCCCTTTGTGCATGTTTTGCTGTAGGCTTTTTCCTGTGTTAAGCACATGTTATCACTTAATGCAGTTTTGTAAAAGTGCCCCTTATATTATAAGCTCTAACCAGACCATATTCAAAGTGATTTAGCTGGCTGCTGACTGGTTAAATTGCTTGGTTGGGGATAGCTGCTAATTTTCAGTGGTACTTAACTGGTTAAGTGTCGCTGAAATTCACAGAGCTGAACACAATGTTGACTATGTTGCGAGCATTCTGAGGGGTGGAGTCAGTACTTGGCCACTTAAGTGCTGATATTCACCCCTTAAGCAGCCAAGTTTAGCGCATAAATGGGACTACATAAAAGTCAGTACTATCTTTATGGGCTGACCCATTGCTCCATAAGTGCCAAATATTGACTTAAGTGGCTATGTGTTAGCTGACTCAAAAATAACTAGATACTCAAAGCCAAAGCCTGGACAGGGCCTGGCCTTGAATATTCAGAATAACTCCATTGGCGCTGAGCAAAATGCTCAATGCTGGCAGCTGAATATTGACCCCTAAGGGGACAGGAAAATACCTACTGTACCAAATTAAAAGTGCTAGGTTAAAAAATATAACTCAACCTGACCTACTACTGAAAAAGTTATTGGCTAAATGCAAAAAAATATTGCTTTAAAGAACTTCTCTCTCCTCCTTCTTAACCTCTGTCCCCATCTTTATCCAGTAAAGTGCAATATAATTGAGTTCATAATATTGTTTTCTCAAAACTATACTCGGAAAGCTGTGCAGTCAGATTAAGCCCAGCAAGGGATGTAGTTGGTGAACTATCCTCTTAACAGCAGAAGAAATGGAATATTTATGTTACATTAACAGTTGTATTTTAGAACAGAATCTGCTGAGATACAGCCTGTTCTATACAGGGCCAGTTCAAGGGATAGTGGCACTCTGAGCCAACTTGCTTTGGCAGTGCACTCCCCCCCCCCCCCCCCTGATCCCGTCTCTCTCTCCCCCTCATCTATCCTCCTCCTTGTGGGTCCGGCACTGCTCCCTCACCTCTCTCCCCAGCGGCCTATAAAGTTTACATTGGTCGCCCAGCACAGCAGCAGCATGACAGGCTGCCTTCAGCCAGCCCCTGGGTCTTACCTGTGCTGTATCCACCCATATGAGGTGTGCCAGGGGATAGAGCCATGAGATAGAATGGGTGGGACCAAGGCAGAGTGGGGCAGGGCTGGGGGTGTGTACTAAAAATATCCCTTTCAAAAATCGGACCATTTGGCAGCTCTAGAAACATCACATAATGAAGCACCTCAGAACAGCATGCAGGGCCAGAAGCAGGGCAAGGTGGCTGAGATTTTTGTTCAGGTGCTGTGCTTTAAGTTACACATCTGGAACTGTTCTGCAGAGCAAGGACAGATGTTTAGAGAGGTGATAGGAGGCAGGGCCACCGAGAGGGGGGACGGGGGACAAAATTCCCCAGGCCTGGGCCTCCAAGGGGGGGCCCGGTGCCACAGTCCCCGGTCTCACCCGCCCGCCTTCGACTCAGTCGACAGCCCTTCTCCGTCCGCCACTGGACCCCCTGCATTCAAATCGGCAGTGCCTCACCTCCATGTGAAAGCGCAGCCTCCCTTCGGGCCTTTCCTCCCAGTGTCCTGCCCTCGCGGAAACAGGAAGTTACATCAGACGAGGGCGGGACACAGGGAGGGAAGGCCCAAAGGGAGGCGATCTGTCGGTGCACTTTCAAACGGAGGTCAGTGTTGCCGATTTGAATGCAGGGGGCCCGGTGGCGGACGGAGGGGGGCTGTCGACGGGGCTGTCGGTGGGCGGGTGGAGACTGGGGACTGCGGCGGCGGCCTGGGTAGCGATTGGGGGGCGGTGCGGGTTGGCAGCAAGAGGGCCCGGCTCAGTCTTTGATAGGGGGGTTCATTTCACATGATGAATTTGCCTTTTCTGACACTACTGGTATTTTTCAAAGTTCAGTGATAGTGCTGGCAGGAGGATTCTGCATTCGCTCCTGCTAGTAGAAAGGTTACACCTTTGGAATGGTAGGGTACCTGTTTTAAAGAGCTGGGTGAGCTGAAGAGGAGTCGGCTGCCCCAAATGCAGGTCAGGAGAGGGCTCTGCTATGCCAGAATAGATTGAAAATCTGCATATTCTTTATTGAAAGCTAAAGGGCAGAAAATCCTTCCTGGTTATTGGTCCTTTCAGTTAGAGTCATTTAACATAGGGCATTTTTCAGCAGCTACCATGAGTGCTACTCTATTATTGTGGTAAGGGTTTGCAGTTACCATGTGGTAATTATCAAAATTAATCATTGTAACTTCAAAACCTCTGTGTTAGCTGTTGGAAAGCCTTCCTGGCCATTTCTCATTCAGTTAATGGAGAAAAATAAATGTTAGTGCACATTAGATATATGGCAGAAAATTCCATGCGGTTAGCTATAGCTGATCAGATGGCATTAACTGTGTCCTATTATCTACCACATTAACAGTCAGGGAGGCGTAAAACGTGTTATACACCGTAGCAGAAGCTTCAGCCTTATTCACCTAGCTCTCTCTCACTGAGGTTTTAATAAACTCAACAATCATGATCATCTCAACATCACCCTCACACTTTTAAATATTAAACTTTGCTTTGTGTGTATATATGTAATAATGGCACAGTCCAAAAGTCATTTATCCATATAAGGGAGGGGGGAAGTTATCAAGTTGCGGTAGGGATTTAAGTCGACTTATTTGCCCCTTAAAGCAGCTTAAAGGGCCCTAACACAACTTGACTGATTTTAGCTCCGTGATATTTAGGTTACATAGTAATGAGATACAAAATATTCAAATGCATGTAAAACAGCTCATTACTATGCAAAAACCATAACACAGCTTGTGTTGTGCACTGGGTATACACTGCAAGTCATGTTATGATCCCAAATTATCCCCAGAAGTTGGGGTTATTTTCTGTGCCAGGAGCATCAGGCCTCAAAGCTAAGGCCTGATCTTCCCAGGGCTTGATCTTAAAGGGATTACATGCTGCTGTTAATCCTTATCACAGGCCCACCCCCCCCTTCAGCAAATTTCCTTTGGGCCCTGTCTCCCTGCCGCTCCCCACCCACTACCAAAGCAAATACCTTGGCTGGTGGGGGTCCCCAAACCCCGTCAGCTGAAGCCTTGTCCAGCACCGGTCTCCTTTTTTTTCCCTAAGAGATCTCACGTGCCTGCCCCACGCTTTCTTAAAATCTGACACAGTCCTCAGCTCCATGACTACCGGAAGGCCATTGCACGCAACTATCACTCTTACCACGAAAGAGTATTTTCTTAGATTACTCCTAAATCTATTTCCTCTTAACTTCATCCTATGCCCTCTCATTCCAGAGTTTTCCTTCATTTGAAAAACGCTCACTTCCTGTACATTTATTTATTTATTTATTGCATTTGTATCCCACATTTTCCCACCTCTTTGCGGGTTCAGTTGCCACTGAGGTATTTTTTAAACATCTCTATCATATCCCCTCTCTCCTGCCTATCTTCCAACATGTACATGTTGAGGTTCATAAGCCTATCCTTATATGTTTTATGACAGATGCCGCTTACCAATTTTGTAGCCGCCCTCTGGCTACAAAATTGGTAAGCGGTCTCTGTCATAAATATGATTTGGACGTCATATTGAAATGCCCCTCTTAGCCACCAGGTTATAGATTAGCACCTAAACAGGCACCTAACTGACAGTATTTAATAAAGTGCATGCTTAAATAGTCAGAATGTCTATGTCCCTCCTATGTGATTGCCCCTTTTGCAGTTACATGCTAAAACACATCAGTGCCCAGTTATAGAATAGCACCTAAGTACATTTAGGTGCCTAACTGCCATTTCCCCTTCCCCGCCTCCCCCCTCCCATTTTGGCATTTAACTTCCATTTGAGCACCAAAAGTTAGGCAACTAATTGGTGGGACATGGGCAGCACCAAAACATAGACTTTTTCTGCAATAAGGAAACAAAATGAAAACGGCTAGGGCAAAAATTAAGAGGTTTTCGGCTAGACTAGTTTCACTCATGAATAAGTGACCCAAGGGTGCTCTAAATGACCTATAACATTTTAGTGTGCACTAAAAATTAGCATGCACAAACGATAGAGACACCCATTATATTCCTATAGGTGTCTCTATCATTAGTGCGCGCTAAAATGTTTGCGTGCCTACAGTGCGGCTTAGTAAACAGGACCACAAATGACCACTGGAGGGATTAAGGCATGACCCCCCCTTACCCCACAGTGGTAGCAGACCCCCCCCCCCAACTATGCCCATTCAATTTTTAGATGTGTTTAGCAAAATGTCCAAAATTGGACTTAGATATTTTATTGAAAATGCCTTTCCACAGATACCTACATTGTTTTTATAAAGTAGACTTAAACTAGGTGCCCTTTTTGGACTTCTCACCCTGGCAATCTCTTATAAAATTGTCCTCTAAATTTATCTTTGGTATGTTAAGAAGTGAAGAGTTATGCAACATGTACCTCTGTTGAGATCACTACATGGAATATTGCAAAAACATGCAATGTTGGTTTTCTTTCAGATAAAAAGTTCATCATCGCCAATGCAAGAGTGCAGAACTGTGCTATAATCTATTGCAATGATGGATTTTGTGAAATGACTGGGTTCTCAAGGCCAGATGTCATGCAGAAACCATGCACTTGTGATTTCTTGCATGGACCCAAGACCAAAAGGCATGATGTTGCCCAAATTGCTCAGGCACTGCTTGGGTCTGAAGAGAGAAAAGTGGAGGTCACGTACTATCATAAAGATGGTAAAGTTTTGTTTCCTTGAAATGTTATTGATTGGTTAGCTTGATTACTAAGAAAACTTTGTTAAAATCTGAATAATGTATAGTAGATTATGAAAAAGTGATATAGCTATTGGTTATATTAATCTGTAACTACAAATAGGATACGTTGCATGCCCCACTTGCTGCAGCATCAAAATGTATGCAAACAGAAGTAGTCTAGTGTTAAAACAATAACCATAAATCACTGTCTTCCAACAATATTCATAACTTAAAATAATTCAAAGAGAGTAGATAATAAACTAGCGTGCACTGACAAAGAAACACTTGTGGTGGCCTCATTAGTGGCTACCCCCCCCCCCCACACACACACACAAGTCAAACCTAAGCACTTTCCCTCTCCCCTTCCCCAACGGCCTCACTCCCTTTCCTCTTCACTCCACTTCTCTTTCCTTCCTTCCTTCCTTCCTTCCTTTCTCCCCATCCCCTAAACTTTTTCTCTAGTTTCTCTACCCCCCCTTTTCATTCTACCCCTTCTGTCCCTTTCAATCCCCTTCCAGCAGTTTCTCTTTCTTTTTCTCTTCACCTCCCTTGTCTCAGCCCCACCTTCACACACACACACACAGAAACTTTCTCAGTTCCTCCCCCAACATTTCTCCTACTTCCCTACCCCAGCACTCCCTTCCTCTCTCTTTACCTCTCCCCACTTGGCATTTTTTTTTCTTTCTTCTGATTCCCTGCTCCCAATCTCTCACTTTCACTCTTTTCCCCTTTCTCTCCCTCCATTAACTTCTTCAGGAGCTCTCTGTATCACCCCTCCCACCTCTCTTCCCCATTCCTTTCACTTTTTCTGTAGGCTCTCGTCTCTCCTTTTTCATCCACCTACTCTGTCCCTTTCTATCCCCTTCCAGCAGTATCTACTTCTCTCAGTTTCCACCTTCCTAGTCTCACCCTTCCCCACACCCACACACAAACACACAGGCATTCTCTCACCTTCCTCCTCAGATACTATCTCTACTACCTCCCTCTGTCAACACTCCCTCCCTCTTTCTTTATTCCCCTCAATATTTTTATTTCTCCTATTCCCTGCTCCCAATCACTCACTTTCACTTTCTCTCCCCTTTCTCTGCCTTCTTTACTCCCCTCAGGTGCTCTCTGTCTCGCTCTCCTTTCATTTCCCTCCCCAGAAACTTTTGGTTCTTTCCCCATCCCTTCCTCAGCACCCTTGGCACCCATAGCATACCTCCATCCATGCTACTGTGGCGCTTCGTGGCAGAGGGGGTGGGGCATTAGTGGGCAAGCTGTAAGGTTGGTTATGTGTTGATGATAGCATTTATTACTTTTGGGCTTCTAAATCTGTTGGGTTTGTGTGTACATGTTATAGATAGATAGATTTATTTATTTATTTATTTATGGCATTTCTATTTCACATTAGCCCAAGTGGAACTCAGGTTCAATATGGTTAACAATATAAACATAAAAGAAATAAAATAGAGTTACATTTAAAGAATACATCATAAACATATTATATAAGAAGTGATAGGGGCAAATTCAGTGGAACATCAGGAAGAAGTGAAATATAAGGAACCAAATAACATTCAGCACTGAGTTCTAACATTGTTGAAGACTGAGCTAAAAAAGTAAGTTTTCAATAAATTACAAAATAACCCATACTAGTATATCTAATTTGTTTAGGTGCATTGATAAGAAAAGTTAACATTGTGGATTGTTTTGTAAGATACATTTCCGCAGCTGGGGAAATGTAAAATTAGATATTCTCTAGATGACACGGAAGCATTGCATGGAGGTAAATCATTGAGTTAAATCATATAGGACAGTGACTTACCAAATATAATTTGATGGACCAATGCACATAGCTTGAACAAAATTCTGCTCTTTATAGGTAACCAATGTAAATTATAAAGGAGTGGGATAGCTTTAGCAAAGCACATTGATTTACAAATTAGATGTGCAGCCATGTCTTGAACAATTTGTAATTTTTTATAATTATAATTGATGTAATCCGCACTTCATGGTTGTGCAAAATATAAGCAAGTATCACTACAACGTGGTATGGTTCTCCTCAGCAGCTTCTGCTTTTTTCCTACTACTGCCAAAATCAGTCTCAACAGCTCTTGCTGGACTCCCTACCACCACCAAGTTTAGTTATGGTGTCTCCTGCTGCATACCCTACCTCTTCAGAGCTCTGAATAAACAGAGACCCATGTAACAAAAGAGAGGGAACAAAGTACAAACTAAAGTCCAAACAAAAAAAACAGCACCACGGGCCTTTAAAAATGGAACATTAAAGAACTGTGTTCCATTTTTAAAGGCCCGTGGTGCTGTTTTTTTGTTTAAACAGAGACCCATAGCATAAAAGCAGGATGAAAGCAACAGTCAGAGGTAGAAGGAATCCAAAGTTTATAAACTGGAAGAGACTGTACAAAACTAAGAGAAAAGGTGGGATGAGAGGAAAAAGAAATTGGAATGTGCAGCTGTTCGGTTAGGGAGCTAAGTTCTAATGAGTTGAAGGCAGTAGTAAGCAAATAGGACAAGTAGAAATAAAAAAAATGAAACAAAAATAAATGAAAATAAAAGTGTAGGAAAACAGAGGGAAAGAAAAGAAGGAAAGAATGAAAAAAGTAAGAAATCATCCACACACATAAAGGTTGGGAAAACAATGTTATGTTTAGAAGGAAAAGAGATTTTGCATGTTAAACAATGAAAATTGTTCATAAATGTATGTGTGTAATATATCAAAAACCATAGTTTTTTGCTCATGCAGTAGAATCTACTTCTGAGATGCCTTGAATTCTTAATATGGTGACTGGGAATTTAGATTTTGTGCTGGGGTAATATGGAAATGTATGTAAATACTAGAAAATTGCCTATTTCTTTGAAACGGCAAATGCAGCCTATTCATTTTGAATGGGCTGTGTCGCATTTTCCGTTTACGGATCGCTAGCACAGTTTGATAAAAGAGGTTCTAAGGTAATTAAAAAAGTAACTGTGTGATTTTTTTTGAACAAGGCAAATATCTTAGATCCTTTTCAATATGGCTTTTACAGTGGTCACAGTTCAGAATTTTTATTGATCTCTACTGATGATACCATTTGTCAGAGTCATTGTTATAATTTCTTCCTGATATCTCACATCTCTGCTGCATTTGATACTATTGACTATGGTATCCTGTTACAATGTCAACAGACTTTTGGGTTTGCTGGTTAAATTTAAAATTGGTTTCACTTCTCTCTGTCTGAAAGGATTCAGGAAGTTTATGTTGATAATTTTTCAAATCCAAAGGCCTTCAAAACTGCTGTGCCACAAGGATCTTCATCGTCAGCAATTTTATTTTATATATCTATATAACTATATATCCATATATGGTCCCCCTTTGTTGGCTTTTGAAGTCATTGAATGTTCATTGTGGAATATATGCTGATAACATTCAGTTCCTTTTTTTTCCATTTAATCAGTCTTTTTATGAGGTACACAGACTATTGTGTCAGTATGTGGAGAGTATTTTAATGTGGTTACAATAGAATGTATTGGTGATCAATATTGGGAAAACAAAGGTTGACTGTTGCAAGTCCCTGGTAAGATTAGATTGGAGGATCAAGAAATTGAGATTGTAAACCAAATTTGAGGGTCCTTTTACTAAGGCGCACCTAAAAGTAGCCTGCGCTGGTGTAGGTACGTGTTTTGGATGCATGCAGATCATTTTTTCAGCATACCTGGAAAAAAGGCAATTTTTTGTGGCTGAAAATGGACGTGCGGCAAAATTAAAACCAGCACGCATCCATTTTCAGCCTGAGACCTTACCGCCACCCATTGACTTAGAGGTAAGGTCTCACGCGCTAACTGGGTGGTAAGCGGCCAGCATGCATAAACTGCTGATTACCACTGGGTAAGTGCCACACGGTAGAAAATAGAAAATATTTCCTACCGTGTGTTTTGAACACGCATCAAAAATGTAATTACTGCCCAGGGCATATGGTAGCCAGGCAGACAATAACCGTGGTCCACTTAATTCAATAATATAATAACACAGGGGGAAAAAGCTCTTTTGAATTTGTATTTTATTATCTCTGTTTTTGAACCACTAATGAGATCATAAATTATCTTATTTTTCCTTTAGCGAAATGGCATAGCCTCTAATCTGATTCCATTCAGAATCACAGGGTTTACCCAGATTAAAAATGTCCTTTTACTAAGGTGTGCTAACAATTAGCACACATTAAATGATAAGTTACCCATAGGAATATAACGGGCATCTTATCATTTAGTGTATTAGCATGCTTTATTAAAAGGATCCCTTAGAAAAAAATTGTCAAGGATTTGTAGACCTTGATGATCAAATGTAATCTCACCCTGTCTTTAAAAACATAACTCAAAGGCTCTGCATATTTCAATAAAAGCAAACTAACCTTCTTTACTTGGAATCATATAATAGATGTCAATGAATAACCTTAATTTAGTCTTATTTGGATAATGAAATTGACCCTCCAGGGATCACCAACATTTGACTTTAGCTGGAGGAAGTTCACCGAGCATGCTCTTGGCACTGTTGTCAATTGCTTGCACACAGTTCAAATGCTGTATCTTAAAATATATCCAAAACTACTTATGGAGTTCAGCACCATAAAATGTCATTTAGGACACTGAAATAAAGAAAATGTGCTTATTCTATAAAGCTCATATATCGATGCCACTAACACAGCATTAGTAACCCCAGCATACTGTAGCAGTGTTAAAAATGATACAATTCAATTCGATTTTAATATAGCCATCCATTTGAATCTAAAGAGGTCAATATTACAGTGATTTAAATAGCCAGAAATGGCTCCTCACCGTCTTAATCACTTGTCTAGGGTTAACAGAGCATATTTGGTGGCATTTAACCAGATAGTGCTTTTAAATGCGGTTATCCCTCCAGAGTACTGGCAGCATTGCACCTATTGCTACTTGCACCAGCCCTGGCATCTTCCCTGTTCCATGACCCTGTGGGAACAGGAAGTAATGTCAAAGTGGGGTGAGGTGTGGCAGAGGTAAGACGCTGGAGCTGGTGAGTAGTGTTAGGTAGAACACTGCTGCTGCTTGGGCGGAGACAGATGCATTTAAAGGTAAACCAAGAGGAGGATGGCCTGAGAGAGGGGGAGGGGATTTGACAGATACAGGGATTGAGCGTTTGTCTGCTGCAGGGGAGCAGGTGAGACAGACGTTTGGTGCCCTGAGTCAGTGCTTCACCTGGTTCATGCCTTGAGCTAGCCCTGCCCAGGAACACCTATAATCAGCACATTATTTTATTAATTCTATAAACTTGCACACCCAATTTTATGCTTAGTACACAAAGTTCGGACGCGAGTTATGGAATAGTGATAGCTGCACCTGTAACTTAATTTAATAATGAGCTTCTAATTGATGTTAACCAATTATTGGCTAAATTAGTGTTAATTGTCACTAATAGGCACTAATTAGCGGTTACGCATGTAACTGCTCTTAGTCCAGGTTCTGTAAATTGTGTGCACAAAATCCATCAAATGCAGCTACAAGGGTGGAGTGGACCTAGGAGGAGTTTTGTGGGTCAAGGGCGTGCCTAGCACTTACACACACATCTTATAAAATACTAACATTTACACACCTAACTACCTACAATTAATCATGAGCATTTACACCAGCCATTGAGCTAGCATAAGTGCTCATACTTAAAGTTAGTCATATAAATGTGGACTTATGTTAGCATTATATAATGGTACTTGCATGTGCAATTACTGATATACATAATTCATGCTTAGCATGCATCATTCCGGTGCCGAACATTAGACGATCTATAGAGAATGACCCCCTAAAATCATGCACATGATTGTCTATGTGCATATTTACATGTGCTTATATAGCTGCACAGTTTCTTATAAGAGAGGCTTTACAAACAGAAAAGTTGTTGTACACCCTATGCTGCCTGTGAAAATGTTTTATTGTTTATTATGTTGACATTGTAATGTAGCATTTATATTTAAATATTTTTACTGCTGTAATTGTCTATTGCTTATGTCTGACTTATTCTTACTGTACATTGTGTTGAGTGAATGCCTTCAAAAAGGCAGTAAACAAATCCTAATAAATAAATTGACCTATTTATGTTAAATGAAGCAGAGCCCCCTCCCCCCCCCCCAAACAGTGTGGATATATCTTTAGTTCAAGGAAAGAAGGATAGGTAGGGAGAAAAAGGAGGAGCACAGTCTAAAAAGGGAGATTTGGAGTGTGTTTATATTCTGGTGTTATGGTTGATGTCATTATAGCAGTGTCTACACAAGCAGATTTGATATAGTCTAACATTTGCTCAGATACATCTCTCCACTGCTAGTCCAGTACATTTAACATATGCCATTAATGTATCTTTATTATATTAAGGTGAAGTGTTGTGCAATTCTTCAAATGTCTTGGCGCATTTCTTCCTGTAATCCATCATAGAGCAGAGTGCACCTTGTGGCAGGACTGAGTTTATGAAAAGTTAATGGAGAGCAATTCTCATTTTCATTGATGCTACAAGGAGATTAGAGCAGGCAATTATATTATCGAATAGTTGTTAAGTGGTGTTAATTTGATGCTAGCCAGCATGCTTTGTAGGATATCTGTTTACCCAGCTGAAAAAGTATGAACATACAAATGAAATAATAAATTATCAGGCGACAGGGAAAGAAATGTGGCAATAGAGAAAGCATATGTTGACCAGAATGAAAATGGCTGTATGTACTAAGTTGTCAAACATTCATTTCCTGTTTTATCTTGTACGTATGTTCTAAACATTTCACTAGCAATTAACTTTTTTTTTTTTCATTTTTCTGTAAGGAAAGCGCAGTGAATTTTAGTGACGCTCTGCTAGTACTTCTCTTCTATTTCTAGACATTCTAATTGTTTATTCAAAATAATTGTTGTTCTATTACAAATGACCTTTAAGGGATCTGGGATTTTTCCATCCTCTATGTACAGTCGGGCATGGTTAATCCTTGTTTAGTCACCATGTTTATCCATATGTTAGCCTAGATTTAATAGTTAACTGATTTTTAAAAATGTATTATTGTATGCCTTTCTGGTAATCTAAACTTTTTCCAATTTAATTTTGTTTATATGAATAAGACCACTCTTTAAATAGAACAATACACTGAGAGGGTGCATAATGATCATTCTTTCCAGTATTGAATAAAAAAGCTATCTTTCACAGGATCATTGGCAAATGAGCTAGATTTTGGCAAGAGATGCAGTAGGCAGTAATTTGGATTTAATACCAACTGTTATTTACTTGTAAAATCAAAACAAAATAAATGAAACTCTTGAAAGCTGATCAAAAATGTTACATTTGTCTCATACAAGATGCCCATGCACTCTTTGGCTGACTTTTCTCTATGATTTCCACTTTTTATAGAGGTGTACATCACTAGTGCAATTTATTTGCTAGTGCAACTTAATACACTAGGACTAGATTTACTAAAGAGCTTTAGCACATTACTGTGACTTAATACTATTAATGCCTATTCCCCTGGATTCTATATATGGTGCCTAGATTTGCATGCCAAAATTTGGGTGCTTTCCCAAGATACATGTGCAAATTAATTGGCTAACAAGCTACTTAACATCAGTAAATGGGTGCTACCAATCAATTATTGACATTAATTGGTACCCATTAAAATCTGTACATTCATGCTATTTTATAAGGCATGATGCCTAACTCTGATAAAGTGTAACTTGAAAGGGGATGTTCCAAAAAGTTTTGCACATTCTTACAGAATACTGCCTCAGAGCACCTAGCTTGGATGCCAGCAGGCGTAAGTCTGGTGCCCAAAGTCTGACTTACTTTATAGATTCACGCTTAGCACTGATTTTTTTTTCGCTGCTGAATGTTGCGTTCCATTATAGACTTTCCCCCATTGTGAGTAAATAGATCCATTGCATAGAATGGGACCTAAGGTAATTTACATATATTAAAGTCTGATATGCAAAATTACTTTTTAGTAAATCATTCACGTGGTGCATTTAAAATTGATGTAATCCACATTAACCTATAAATTAATGCATGTGCATTCAACTTGCACGCATTAAAAGTTGGAACGAGTGTCAAATTCTATTAATCTGAATGTGTAAAACAAACTGAAATCAGCCACCAAACTGATGAAAATTCCAAAAAAGGAACCACAAATATTTTGCTTAAGTGCCCATCGCTACTATTTTTCATGACTGCAACGTGTTCATGATATTGTAGATGATATTTTTAAAGATAAATGATTTTCGTTTTAGGTGTGTTTCATTTAAACCATAGCACTTTCTTTGCTTATCCATCTGTACACATAAGTTTGCTTGCGAGTGCATAGGGAGAAATGCAGGTGCTAGCAGGAGCCATGTAGAAAAAGAGTGGTGGGATGGTTGGGGAAGTCAGGCTCTACCAGGCAAAGAAGAATAGAATTGTAGCTGCAAAGAAGCTAGATCAGTTGGGTGGCAGAAAACGAATTCCCGCCGGCAGAAGTACAGGGGATCTACAGCAGTGGTGAAAAGTGCAGGGAAACAAGCTAGCACAAGCTCATCTCCCCTCAGCAGAAGAAGCACATGAGAATCTTGGTATTGGTGGAGGAGACCATTGGTGGCTAACAAAGGTGGGGGGAGAGGAGGGATGGGGGACAGTGCAAAGATAGAGGGTGGGATGAGAAAATGTACATGGAGTGAGTGCCAGATTGGAGGGGAGTGTTAGAAGGGGGGGGGGGGGCTCATCCACGCACACACACACACACACATACACACACACATAGAACCCGTTGTCATAAGCACTTCCACACTGTCAACACACCCCATACAGTACAGCCAGGTGAATGGCTGCGCACAGGGAGGGGAAGCAGAGACCAGCCTCTGTAGCTTCAACGTTTGACATGCCATCTCCTGTTTTCAATCTAACCTCCATGGCTTCCATTGAATCAGCCTGCCTCCAGGCTTTGGGCCTTCCCTGTAATATGACCCACCCTCACAGAAGAAGGAAGTTGTGTCAGTGAGGGCGGGATGTGTCATACAGGAGACCCAAAGCCCCGAGGCAGGCTGATTCAATGTAAGCAGTGCTACTACCAGGTCTGGCGGCAAGGAAAAAAAGTTACAGGAAGCGGGGGGGGGGGGGGGGGGGGGGGGGGCAGGGGGGTAGGTGGAGAAGGACAGACACTGGAACTGAGAAATGGAGGAGGAGGAAAGGGAGAGATACTGGATACTGGGCACCTGCCCATGCCAGATGCCAAAGTCTCCTCTTTCAATTTGTGAGAGAAAGGGGCTTTGACATATGAGCTGCAGTTGGGGGCCCAATGCATGTGTCACAAGCAAAATGCGTGACTTGATATGTCTGTGTGTCAACTTAGACCTGACTGTTTATGTGAAATGCGGGATCATGGTTCATATAAACAATTGGGTCTACGCTGGCACAGGAGGAGGAAGATGTGACCTGCTGTGACTTCTTCGTGCTCCATGAGCTGTGCTGGAGGGCTCAACAAACGGCTTGCAAAATTCATAAAAAATTAGCAACCGGCTCTTGTCAGCAAATTTTATCAACTAATCTCCATAGTCTTTTCCCCTTAGTTCTTTCTGAGAAGTTCTGAGAGAAGAGGACATTTCTCTGGTAGGTGAACACTATTTTGCTTTGTGCTTTGGAAACTTAAAGATTGGGGTTTAAAGGAGGAATTGTAGGTTAATGATAGAATAAAAATATAAAAAAAGCAAATTTTATCAACTAATCTCCATAGTATTTTCCCCTTAGTTTTAAAACTTGAACTTTGTACCACAGCATTAACAGATAGCCTCTAGCAGGCACTGCAGGATCTAGTTTAGTATTAAGGGGGAATAAAAAGAGAAAGTGAGGGAGAGAAAAGCAAGCATTATTAACTAGTTGCTATAGAGTACAACCCTTTCCCCATAGTTTTAAACTGACATTTTCTCTAGAAATAGGCATTTTTCCCATAGTTTTAAACTAAAACCTTTTCTAGAGGTAGAAGCTTAACAGCCAAAAACTTTAAAAGGCTCAAATCTTGTTCTAAAAGACAATTATTTTCTGTTCTTTGATTGCTGGAGAGGTAGCACGGCTAGTGACCTCAATTAGGTATTAACTGAGGTGAAAGAAAGTAGAATATTTGCATAGGTTGTTGAGTTAGCTTCAAACAGCCTGTTTTGAAAAGGTCCCCTTAGATTCAAAACTATATGAAGAGGAAGGTCACACTGAACTTTCTTTCTGAGAAGTTCTGAGAGAAGAGGGCATTTCTCTGGTAAGTGAACGCTATTTTGCTTTGGGAACTTAAAGATTGGGGTTTAAAGGAGGAATTGTAGGTTATTGATAAGCAGAATAAAAATATACAAAAGCAAATTTTATCAACTATTCTCCATAGTCTTTTCCCCTTAGTTTTAAAACTTGAACTTTGTACCACAACATTAACAGCCTATAGCAGGCACTGCAGGATCTAGTTTTAAAAAGGTTCCAGAGGAGATCCGGGAAATTATAGACTGGTGAGTCTTACGTCGGTGCCGGGCAAAATGGTAGAGACTATTATAAAGAACAAAATTACAGAGCACATTCAAAAGCATGGATTAATGAGACAAAGCCAACATGGATTTAGTGAAGGGAAATCTTGCCTCACCAATCTATTACATTTCTTTGAACGTGTGAACAAACATGTGGATAAAAGTGAGCCGGTTGATATTGTGTATCTGGATTTTCAGAAGGCATTTGACATAGTACCTCATGAAAGACTTCAGAGGAAATTGGAGAGTCTTGGGATAGGAGGTAGTGTTCTATTGTGGATTAAAAACTGGTTAAAAGATAGAAAACAAAGAGTAGGGTTAAATGGTCAGTATTCTCAATGGAGAAGGGTAGTTAGTGGGGTTCCCCAGGGGTCTGTGCTGGTACCGCTGTTTTTTTAACATATTTATAAATTACCTAGAGATGGAGGTAACTAGTAAGGTAATTAAATTTGCTGACAACACAAAATTATTCAAAGTAGTTAAATCGCGGGAGGATTGTGAAAAATTACAAGAAGACCTTACGAGACTGGGAGGATGGGCGTCTAAATGGCAGATGACGTTTAATGTGAGCAAGTGCAAAGTGGTGCATGTGGGAAAGAGGAACCTGAATTATAGCTACGTCATGCAAAATTCCACTTTAGGAGTCACCGACCAAGAAAGGGATCGCCACATCTCAAAAAAGATATAGTGGAATTAGAAAAGGTGCAGAGAAGGGTGACAAAAATGATAGGGATGAGGCGACTTCCCTATGAGGAAAGGCTAAAGCGGCTGGGGCTCTTCAGCTTAGAGAAGAGATGGCTGAGGGGAGATATGACAGAGGTCTATAAAATAATGCGTGGAGTGGAACAGGTAGATGTGAAGGGTCTGCTTACGCTTTCCAAAAATACCAGGACTAGGGGGCATGCAATGAAGCTACAAAGTAGTAAATTTAAAATGAATCTGAGAAAATATTTCTTCACTCAATGTGTAATTCAGCTCTGGAATTCATTGCCAGAAAATGTGGTAAATGTGGTTAGCTTAGCAGGGTTTTAAAAAAGTTTGGACGGCTTCCTAAAGGAAAAGTCCATAGACCATTATTAAATTGGACTTGGGGAAAATATTTCTGGGATAAGCAGTATAAAATGTTTTGTACTTTATTGGGGGATCTTGCCAGGTATTTGTGACCTGGATTGGCCACTGTTGGAAGCAGGATGCTGGGCTTGATGGACCTTTGGTCTTTCCCAGTATGGCAATACTTATGTACTTATGTACTTGTATGTCAGCCAGTGTGAGCCGGCTCCAGCACACCACTTTGTAGGCCTGAACTAGATCAGCCAACATGTGCCTTTTTCAAGCCTTCATTAGACATCGCCTTTCAGGAGCTGCCAACCTGTAGCAAGAGTATGCATTTATACAATGGAAACCAAAATCCAAAGATGAACAGGAATGTAGCCTCTATGTAAGTCTAGAGAAAGCACTCCACATGGGGAGTGTCAATAAGAGTGTTCTTTATTAAGGCACCAGATAAAGACCCAACCTGGGGCCATGTATCGGCAGGTAGGCCTGCCTGCCTCAGGGATCAAAAAGAATAGCACTTGAAGCCGAATGGTACTAAGAACAGTGTCTTGTTAAAACTGCTCTGAGTGAGAGCAGAGTCAAAGATAAAGAAACTGTAGTTGTATTAACAAATGCTGTGGTGCCAAAATCACCGCTGCAATAGTATCAAACTAAAGTCAGCAAGGGCTTTGGTCACATAGGCCTCAACCAGATCAGCCAACATGTCCCCTGTTCAAGCCTTCATCAGACATCGCCTTCCAGGTGCTGCCAGCCTCTAGCAGGAGTCTGCATGTAAACAATGGACACATCCCAATTTGAAACACGGCCACAAAAGTGGCATGGATGTGAGGTAAGGAAGAGGTTGGGAACTACAGGCCAGTAAGTCTGATTTCTGTGGTAAGTAAATTAATGGAAAAGCTTTTAAAACAAAGAATAGTAACATTTTGGGGATCCAATGGATTACAGGAACTGGGTTAACATGGTTTCAGTAAAGGCAGATCTTGTCAGACAAATATGTTTAATTTCGTTGACTGGGTGTCTAGAGTTGGATCGAGGGAGAGAGATAGATGTGGTCTATTTAGATTGTAGAAAAAACTTTGACACAGTTCTGCATAGACGACTAATAAATAAACTGAGTGTCCTCTGTATGGGCCCTAAAGTAACTGACTAGGTTAGAAAGTGGTTGAGTGGAAAGTGACAGAGGGTAGTTGTAAATGGAGCTCTTTCTGAGGAAAAGTATGATGCCAGTGGTGTGCCACAAGGTTCAAATTCTTGGGCCGGTTCTTTTTAACATTTTTGTAAGCAATATCACTGAAGGGCTGTCTGGTAGGGTTTGCTTCTTTGCGGATGATAGCAAAATCTGCAATATGGTAGATACCCCTGATGGTGTGGATAACACGAGGAATGACTTAGTAAAACTAGAGGAATAGTCTGGAATTTGGCAGCTTAGACTTAATGCTAAAAAATGTAGGGTCATGCATTTGGGCATCAAAAACCCAATGGAATAGTAATAAAGCAATCTGGACAGAAAAGATGATGGCAAAAGCTAGAAAGATGTTTGGGTGCAAATGTGAAGCATGGCCAGTAGGAAAAAGGAGGTGGTGATGTCCCTGTATAAGACTCTGGTTAGATCTCATTTAGAATATTGTGAACAATTCTGGAGACCATACCTTGAAAAAAGATATAAACAGGATAGAATCAGTCCAGAGGGTGGCTACTAAAGTGGTCAGTGATCTTCATTATAAAGAGTATGGGGACAGACTTAAAGATCTCAATATGTTTAGTTTGGAAAAAAGGCGGGAGAGGGGAGATATGACAGACTTTTAAATACCTATGCCGCATAAATGCACAGGAGAGGAGTCTCAGTTGAAAGGAAGTTCTGGAATGAGGGAGCATAGGATGAAAGTGAAAGGGGATAGACTCGAAAGTATCCTGAGGAAATATGTCTTCACAGAAAGGGTGGTGAATTTGTTTAACAGCATCCTGGTGGAAGTGGTGGAGACGAAAACAGTATCTGAATTCAATAGAGCTTGGGGCAAAGTCAGTGGCGTACCAAGGGGGGGGCGGTGGGGGCGGTCCGCCCCGGGTGCCAGTGGGTGGGGGGTGCTCCGCTCCCGCCACCTCCCATGGCCGTTCCCGCGGCGCTGCACATTTAAAAAACCGGCGAAGCAGCGTCGCAGGCAGCGCCTCGTGCCCTGCTTGTAAAAAAAAAAAAAAAATCAAATCTCCTTCCTCCTTCTCCTCCTCGTCTTGACGTCGACTCGGGCCTTCCAATGATTGGAAGGCCCGAGTCGACGTCAAGACGAGGAGAAGGATGGAGATTTGATTTTTTTTTACAAGCAGGGCACGAGGCGCTGCCTGCGACGCTGCTTCGCCGGTTTTAACGGGACTGAGGTGGGGAAGGAGAGGGGCGAAAGGGACTCGGGTGGGGGTGTTCAGAGGGGAGAAGGGGACTGGGGTGGGGGTCTCAGACAGGGGAGGGGAGAAGGGGACTGGGGTGAGGATCTCAGAGGGGAGAAGGGGAGGGGAGAAGGGGACTGGGGTGGGGGTGTTCAGAGGGGAGAAGGTGACTGGGGTGGGGTCTCAGAGGGGAAAAGGGGAGGGGAGAAGGGGACTGGGGTGGGGATCTCAGAGGGGAGAAGGGGAGGGGAGAAGGGGACTGGGATGGGGGTGTTCAGAGGAGAGAAGGGGACTGGGGTGGGGGTCTCAGACAGGGGAGGGGAGAAGGGGACTGTGGTGGGGGTCTCAGACAGGAGAAGGGGAGGGGAGAAGGGGACTGGGGTGGGGGTGTTCAGAGGGGAGAAGGGGGCTGGAACTGGGGGCTGAAAAAAGGGGCAGAGAGAGAGAGGGGACAGATCCTAGATGGAAGGGAGAGCGAGAGGGAGGGCAGACCCTGGATGGATGGGAGAGGGAGGGCAAATGGTGGATTGAAGGGGCAGATAGAAAGGGCAGGCAGTGGATGGAAGGGATGGCAGAGAGGGCAGACACTGGATGGCAGAGAGAGAGAGAGTGAAGACAGATGCTGGATGGAAGGAAGACGGTGAAAAGAAGATGAGGAAAGCAGAAACCAGAGACAACAAACTGTAAATAAAATATATTTTTTTATTTTTTTGCTTTAGGATAAAGTATTGTAGATGTGTTAAATGTTTATAATAGAACATGTAAATAAGGTAATCTTTTTATTGGACTAATTTTAATACATTTTGACTAACTTTCGGAGAACAAACCCCCCTTCCTCAGGTCAGGATAGGATACTGTAACAGCACTATACTGTACTGACCCGAGGACGGAGGTTTTGGCCTCTGAAAGCTAAATGTATTAGTCCAATAAAATGGTATTATTTTACTTTCTATATTTGTTTTATTTCTATTTGTTAATTTGTAAAGTGGTGATTGGTACTTGTTAGGTTTTTTTTTCAAATCTACATCTGCTGTCTTTATATTTTGCACAGTACTAGGGGACAGTTTCTGTTTCTGTGGTGTTGCATTGTATGCAGAGTCTGGCATTGGGGGTTCAGTTTAATTTTTGTCTAAATAGAAAGTTTATGATTACTTATTCTATAGTGGATTAGGGTGTATCTGTGTTTGTGAAAAAGGCATGGCTTTCAGTTGGCATTGACTGTGCAGGATCTACGATCTGTACTATTCTGTCTGGTTTCGTTTTACAATAGGTGAATTGATATTCTAGTGCTCACTGTAGTGTTTAAGATGCTTTCCTTTTCCTTGTGTGACTCGTAGAAATGACTGCTTATGGTGTGGTAGAATTGCTCTATAGGTCCTGAGTGTTTTGTATTCTCGGCATGCCTAGTACTGGATTTGGGGGGGGGGGTGTTAAAAAATGACTGGCCCCGGGTGTCAACTACCCTAGGTACGCCACTGGGCAAAGTACATAGGATCTCAAAGATAATGATAGGGACAGTAGATGGCAAAAATGGCTATCTAGCCTGGATAGGCCATATGGTCTTTGCCTATATTTTCAGTGTTTCTATAGCAAAAAGGATCTTTATTAGTGAAGAGGCTCCATTAAAAAGCATAGGAGTTGCGGTAACACAATTTCATGCATTAACCAGTATCACACCTTTGTAAATAGGCCTGAAAGTGACTTGTTTAGAAAGTGTCTTTCAAATAATTGCATGCAACCAAATATTTTATTTGCAATACTTATTTCTAGAGCGCATGCCTGTTCGATATGATGAACACACTCTCTGCAGCCAAGGTTTAAAAAATGTATGTGAAATGTCCAATGGTCTGACACCATCTAGGGATGTAAAATGTCAACAACATTTCCCATATCATTTCTAACCTGAAACAAGAGGAAAAAACTGAAATTGTGCTTTTCATTCTGTGTCAATAGTGTGCCATATTGCTCAATAGTGATGGGAAACCAAATGATTTTCATTTTATTTTGTTTCCCATATTGTTTCTGGGAAGGTTTGTTTTATTCATTTTTGTTTAATCATTTTGTCATCACAGGAGCACAGTTTGAGTGTGCACTCTTTTGAAAGAGTGTACACTATTTGCGAAGAGAGCACAGTCTTTTTGGGAGGTGGAGGAGTAGCCTAGTGGTTAGTGCAGTGGACTTTGATCCTGAGAAGCTGAGTTCAATTCCCACTACAGCTCCTTGTGACCCTGGGCAAGTCACCCAACCCCCCATTGCCCCTGGTACAAAATAAGTACCCAAATATATGTAAACCACTTTGAATGTAGTTGCAAAAAAAACTTCAGAAAGGCAGTATATCAAGTCCCATTTCCTTGTGGTAATTTCATTTTTGACATGCATCCACTAGGCACACCAGAAAATATTTGTATTTTCTGGCGCGCGGGTGGTAATCATCATTCTACATGCATAGACCATTGCCACCTGGTTACTGCGTGAGACCTTACCGCTAGGTCAATGGGTGACGGTAAGGTCTCAGACCCAAAATGGAGACATGGTAATTTTCATTTTGCCACACCTCCATTTTCAGCAAAAAATGTAAAAAGGCATTTTTTACAGGTGCACTGAAAAATGATTGTGCGTGCCCAAAACACATGTCTACTCTACTACGGCATGTCTTTGTAAAAGGGCCCCAAAATGTTTTTTTCTGTTCATTTTCATTTGTCATTGACATTTCCCAATTTGTTGCAAATGACTGCCCATCCCTATTGAGCAATCAAATGCAGTATTTATCAACAGGCAATTTACTGAAGAATAGTGTACACTAATGCTCAATAGTGTGACCAGGTATCAGTGGGCCTGATATTCACAACTATTTAACAATGGGCCTGAAATTCAAAACTATTAAATTGACCAGGAATGGCTCCTGGCAGGTTAAATAAAGCTTTTGCGCCCAACCGCGGATATTCAGCGGGAGATAACTGCTTATCTCTCGCTGAATATCCATGGTTAATGGCTATATTGCATGACATAGCTATTCAGCACCAAACTGACTATGTTTAGTGGTTAAAATAGGCCACATAAATAGCAGGCCTATCTTTAACTCTTAAGCAATTAACTGGTTAGCGCTGAATATCGGCTTAAGTGGTTAAGTTGCCGCGGTCAAAAATGAAACTGCATATTCAATGTCAGTCGCTGGAAACAGTCTGACATTGAATATTTGGGTTTAACAACAGTGGTGGACAGCAAAAGCGCTGCCCACCACCAGCTGAATATCAGGGGGAATGTTATCCCTGCAACAATCAAAAGATGAATACATGAAAAATCTTGTAAATGATACAGGAAACCATAGGAGCCAATTTTTCAAAATTATTGGGGGTGCACACAGTCAATGAATCTGTTCAATACTGGGGATGCTGAAGCACCCACAGATCTGGTTCCTATGTGGAAGTTAAACGAAATGGTAATTTTTGACCTGTACACCCCTAACACCATTCAGATTTTAAATATCCACCACTGACCTTCTTTTTTCTCACTCTGTCAAACTTCTTCATGACTAACAGAACCTGTTTTTCTTTTGCCCTTGCTATTACACATTAGCACCCTCGCTCAGCTGAGTCATTCTTTGTTTATATCATGGGAATATATTTTTAAATGTTTTATTCTTATACTTTTTATTAATTTTTCTATGAATCATTTTAAGACATAATTGTACAGGATGAAAAACAACACACAAAAATAAATCATTGCTGCTGGGTTTTTAAAATACCTCTATTATTCAATGTATACATTTTACTAATTAGAGC
The DNA here is from genome assembly GCF_901765095.1 of Microcaecilia unicolor. Taxonomy (NCBI): domain Eukaryota; kingdom Metazoa; phylum Chordata; class Amphibia; order Gymnophiona; family Siphonopidae; genus Microcaecilia; species Microcaecilia unicolor. The sequence goes on from NC_044037.1 coordinate 238,651,217, forward strand.
TAAGAATGGCTTCTTTTATTTTATTCACATGAACTTTTGGAGATTTGCCACTGCTCATGTTCATCATTTTTCTAACTTTCTATAGTTCCCAGGAAATAATTTTTAAGATGACGAGGAGTTCATGTTGAGCTCAGTTATTAAAATGGCTTCCTATTACAAGTAGTTGTATTAATGCTACTTTACAGGGTACATCATTTTTTATAGTAGGGGAAGTGGCTTTTTACCACAGGAGTCACTAAACTGTAGTAATTCAGTAATGCAAGTTATTGAGTCCCATGGAAATGCAGTTTGTGATCAGCTTGGCAAGCTGCATTTTTTTTCTCACTAGAGCACCAGGCCACTATTATGTGACCAAATACTCCAAAGAGGAATATTAAAGTGGATGGTGTGAAAGTATTCACACACAGATTCCTACCACATGAAGCCCTCCACCCCGCCATCCAACAAAAATATTATTAACCATCCCTCCTCCGGCAAGCCCCCACACTTCCAAACACATCACTTAACCAACCTGAAGGCATCATTCACCCCCAGTGCATTTCCCCCCCCCCCCCCCCCAATAAATCTCAATCAGACCTACTTTGTGAATTTCTAGTGGTCCACAGGTACAGGGCAGGAACAACTCCCAGTAACTCCTGCCCCCCCCCCCCCCCCCCCGACTCTTGTTTCAAAATGGTGATAGCTGACCCCTAAGGGTAGTCCATTAGTTCTACTACAAAAGGTTAAGCTGATAAACTTTTAGGTTGCTGTCACACCTATTTTCTGCATTTAGTGCTACCACAGGAAGTTTGCTTTTGAAAATTGGCTGTAAGTTAAAAAAAAATTACATATGGAGACACCAGTACTTCTAAATAATGGCCTAAGGGTTGCAGGCAAAACTATATCCCTATGGTAGTGTAGAAAATATTTAGCATCATATCTATGTTAGTTGAATGTTCTAATACATGCTTATTAGATATATCATTAGTATAATGCTAACATTGTATTATATCTCTGGTGTTTGAATTCCAGTGCTGTTAAATGTGTATATTCTTGATACTGTTTCATGGTAGTTCTATTATGAGGTTTCAATTCACTGTTTTTAAGTTTACCTCATTTATTGTATTTAGTTTATTCTTGGGTATTTTACTATTGTTGTGCTGTTAACAAAATTGTAGCGTGAGCCCTTACTGATAGGTCAATGGGTGACGGGAAGGGCTCAGGCAGTAAATAGCCGCGTTCTACTTTTGATTTTACTGCATGACCATTTACTGCCCCTATTTTTTTAAAAAGCCCTTTTTCCCATCTGCAGTATAAAATGGTCCAGCACACACTAATTTTATGCCCCCACATTACCACAGGCCAATTTTTACTGCAGCTTAGTAAAAGAACCCCCTAGTGACGAATACGCATAAAAGCTATGCCAATAGGCCATGCAAATTTCAAAGCTAAGGATTTATATGTTCTAGTGTCACTGTTGAATGCATAAATCCTGTTGAATTTTGGGCCCATGGATTTTCAAAGTTGTTAAATCAGAAGAGGATTGTGAAAAATGGCAAGAGGATCTTATGAGACTGGTCATCCAAATGGCAGATAACATGTAATATGAGCAATTGCAAACAGATGAATGAGGAAAGAGGAACTCAAACTATAGCTACATGATGAAGGTTCCACATTAGGAGTTACTGCCCAGGCAAAGGATCTAGGTGTCATTACTGATGACACATTGAAACCCTTTGCTCAATGTGCAGTGATAGCTAAGAAAGCAAATAGAATGTTGGGAATTATTAGAAAAGGAATGAAGAATAAGACTGAGAATTGGAAAATTAGTATGTGGCCATTAATACTGCAAATAGAAGAATCGGCCATTTTACTCCTGCAGTAAAAAAGACCTTAGTGCTCGGGAATGACCCGCATAAAGATGTGCTAAGGCCACTTTTTACCACTGTTTGGTAAAAGGGCCCCATAGTGTTAAAATAGGCTGATTATTGTTAAATGTTTATGTACTTCCTGGATTGTCCCAGCCTTCTTATTGTTAGCCATATAGAACTGAGTAGGTCATTATAGGCTGTAGGAATTTAATGTAATATAATGCAGTGCAATTACTGGAAGACTGGCATATAGGGGCACCTTTTTAAAGTGTATTAAGCAATTAGAAGGCAGCTAGATGGCACCTACTGGATCCCATTCTATAAAGAAAAGTAGACACCTATTTTCCTCGATAGAATACAAATGAAGTAACTCCAGTCATGCATGCTTATATTTTTTGTACAAGTTTTTATATCATGTAACAAAGAGAGGGAACTAAGTACAAAAAGAGTCCAAGCAGAAAAAAACAGCACAAAGGGCCTTTAAAAACGAAGGGAACACAGTTCTTTCATTTAAAAAATCCTTTAATAATGAACTTTTATTGAAGAAAGATCCAACAAGGGCCGTGTTTCAGTTCTACCGCACCTGCGTCAGGGGTCTACATTGAACACAATACAGTAAACAATCACACCAATGACAAGAGAGGTTTCTACAGACAAAATTCAAACGTCTGATGTTTTCAAAAGTTGTCTATGATATATTCCTCCGAATGTCATACAGTGTCTAATTGATACTGATGGTGTGCGTGAGCTCCACATTTTATGACATTCGGAAGAATATATCATAGACAACTTTTGAAAACATCAGACGTTTGAATTTTGTCTGTAGAAACCTCTCTTGTCATTGGTCTGATTGTTTACTGTATTGTGTTCAATGTAGACCCCTGACGCAGGTGCGGTAGCACCAAAACACGGCCCGTGTCGGGTCGTTCTTCAATCAAAGTTCATTATTAAAGGATTTTTTAAATGAAAGAACTGTGTTCCCTTCGTTTTTAAAGGCCCTTTGTGCTGTTTTTTCTGCTTCAAGATTTTATATCAGCCCTAGAGCTGGTGTAAATTCTCTCACACCTAATTCCCTTTTTACTAAGCTGCAAGGCAATGCCGACACAGCCGACACAAAGTGAATGGGCTGTGTTGGCATTAGTGCACAGCAGGCACTAGCGAGACTTAGTAAACAAGGGGGGCTAGATTGCCAAAACTGTGTGTAAATTATAATATTCTATAATATAGATGTATAACTTTGTGCCCTCCCCATGATATGCCCAGACTCTACTACTACTACTACTTAACATTTCTAGAGCGCTACTAGGGTTGCACAGCGCTGTACAATTTAACAAAGAGATACAGTCCCTGCTCAAAGAGCTTACAATCTAATGCCCATATGACCTTAATGCTGGCATATAAGCACACACTGTATATGCACACATATAAATGTAATTGTCAATATTCTGACCGCTCTGTTCTGGTGCCTAAATGCAATGGCTTATAGCTTGCAGGTGGATGTACATCAACACTTGGATATTTTTCAACCATAATTGAACAAAACAAGAATATCCAGGACTAAAACTAAGATGTTTTGAGCTAGACCTGATTTTATAATGAATAAGGCCCTAAATGACCAGATGACCACTGGAGGGAATCGGGGTGACCCCCTCCCACCCCCCACAAATGTGAATACAAATATGATTTATTTTAGCAGCCTCTATGACAGCCTCAGCTGTTAGGGACAGATCTATTAGAGCAGCATTCAGGTCCGTGGAGGAGTGGCCTAGTGGTTAGGGTGGTGGACTTTGGTCCTGGGGAACTGAGAAACTGAGTTTGATTCCCACTTCAGGCACAGGCAGCTCCTTGTGACTCTGGGCAAGTCACTTAACCCTCCATAGCCCCATGTAAGCCGCATTGAGCCTGCCATGAGTGGGAAAGCGCAGGGTACAAATGTAACAAAAAATAAAAAAATAAGTGTAGTGGTCAGTGCAGTGCACCATGGACTGGGGACTCTGGTCCCTATCTCCCTCTACCTGTCACATTTATGGGAGAAACTGTGAGCCCTCCAAAACTAGCCAGAAACTCACTGTACCCACATATAGGTGCCCCCTTCACCCATAAGGGCTATTGTAGTGATATACAATTGTGGGCAGTGGGTTTTGGGTGGGTTTAGGGGGGCTCAGCAAACAAGTTAAGGGAGCAATGGTGAGATGTGTACTTGGGAGCATGTTTTTGAAGTTCACTGCAGTGCCCCCTATGGTGCCCCATTTATCTCCTGGGATGTCTGGAGACTAGTCTGCTAAAAATGCATCTTGATGGCTTGATTTTCTACATTTTTCACTTAGATGGGTTTTTTTTTGAAAATGGACTCAAAAACCAAAGCGTCCAAAGCATAAAAACTTGTTAGAAAAAGTATTTTGGAAAACAAAAGGTAGATGTTTTTGTTTTTTGAAAATGAACTTCTTTCCTATTCAGATTTTGGACATTTTTCGCAAAACGTGTAAAGTTGGACTTAGACATCATATTGAAAATGCCCCTCCATGTGTATCAACCGAGCCACTGTGTTTTATAACATTTGTACTCTATTAATAAAGTTCTAGAGTATCCTAAATATGTTACAGTTATCTATTATGATACAGTAATCTATTCTTCATATTACTACTACTACTTATCATTTCTAAAGCATTACTAGACGTACGCAGTGCTGTAAACTTGAACATGAAGAGACAGTCCCTGCTCGACAGAGCTTACAATCTAATTAGGACAGACAAACAGGACAAACAAGAGATAAGGGAATATTAAAGTGAGGATGATAAAATAAGGGTTCTGAACAAGTGAATAAGGGTTAGGAGTTAAAAGCAACATCAAAAAGGTGGGCTTTTAGCTTAGATTTGAAGACAGCCAGAGATGGAGCATATTCATCAAATCTAAAATATTTACGGATTACCCTCAATTTTTTCATCACATAAAAAGATTTTTGTATGAAAAGTTTAATATCAATAGAAAAGTTCATTAAACAATCAACTTCCACTTCAAGAATCCTAGAAGAAAATTAAAAAGCAAAAGTATCGAATCAATAGAAAAATGTTGAGGGAATTCATATTTAAAAGATCCTAGCTATAAAAATTTGTTTTTTTTTCATGATGCAACCTGAGATAATTAGGTACATGAGTAACATAGTAGATGACGGCAGATATAGACCTGTACAGTACATCCAGTCTGCCCAACAAAATAAACTCATTTTTGCCCAACAAGATAAACTTTTTCAACAAGAAAAACATTTTCCCCAACAAGATAAACTCATAGTTGTAATCCATGGTTCAATCAGCGAAAAGAGTTAGGTAATATCATTCAAAGTAGTAGACTAATCTTTAGAGACATGCAACAACAAGGTAATATTATCAGCATATTTAAAAAATTGATATCCCAAGTTGTTCCAACACTTTTCACAAAAGTTGAAGCAGTACTAAACAAAGACGGGGATAAGACTGAACCCATATAACTTCAAGTTGACAAAAAGTCTCTAAACCAATTTAGTACATTTCCACCAATACCTAGATCACACAGCCTTAACAACAGAAGATCATGGTCAATGTGGAGGGGCATTTTCAATATGACATCTAAGTCAGACTTTGGATGTTTTGTGCTAAATGTCCAAAATCCGAATAGGAAATATGGCCATTTTTGAAACCGTAAAATGTCTATTTTTTTTAATACCATTTGTAACAAGGTTTTGTGATCTGTGCATTCATTTTTTCAGGCCATTATCGAAAAAAAAACCCCATATAAGTGAAAAGTGTAAAAAAAATCCATTGAGATGTAGGAGGCACTAGCACTACAATAGCCCTTATGGGTGAAGGAGGCACCTATATGTGGGTACTGTGGATTTCTGGTGAGTTTTGGAGAGCTCACAGTTTCCACCACAAGTGTAACAGGTAGGGTGAGGTATGGACCTTGGTCCACCTGTCTACAGTGCACTGCACCCACCACTACACTACTCCAGAGACCTGCTTGCTTCTCCAATGGACCTGGCTATAACATCTGAGACTGTCATAGAGGCTAGTGAGTACTATTTTTATTTACATTTTTTTGTAATGGGAGGGGGTCAGTAGCCACTGGGTTGGGGAGTAAGGGGGTCATACCTGATTTCCACCAGTGGGAGACCAGCGCTGGATGAAGGCTTCAGCTGGTGGGGATTGGGGACCCCCGCCAGCCAAACCAGGGGCCCAGAACAAATTTTGAGGGGCTCAGGCCCTCATGACCCCACGTAACTACGCCACTGGGGCAGATATTATCTATGCCCCCAACATTTATCACATAGGCTTTGCACTTACCACATTTTTAGTAAACATGCCCCTTAGTTTCTGGTTACTTTTGAAAGAGAAAATAATTTCACTGGGAAAAAAATGTGCAAATAAATGCTTTTTTCTTTTTTTTTTTAAAGCAATATGTAACATTTGCCCATTTTTCATGTCTGGCCATTATCAGCAGTAGCATAACACACTTCTTTCTTGTCTTATGTCACTTTAAAATTAATTGCATTTTATTCTATTCCTCTTTTTCCCACTGTAAATCACATAGCACAGTTATGAATGAGCAGACTGTAGGCAGACATAAACGTTCCATTTCTGATCTCAATAAATGTAAGACAATTTCAGGCTTTATTTCTAGGATCCATACAGCCTTTAATGTTTTTAAATTACTTCCATAGTTAAGTGACACTTTGACTAGGCTTTTTCAAATTACAGTATCTAGCTTGCATACTAGACTATAAAACCTATACTTAATAACTTATCTATTCACCTCAGACCATAGTCCCAGCCAAAATGCTGAGTCTATGAGATCAAAATCACTAGTTCAATAGGTGCCCTGGTCTACTCTAGCTGTTTTGCATGAATGAACCAGAATTATTTGATACAAGCATTCTGACACAAAGAAAACACAAAATTGAAAGATCCAATAAAGATCTGGAAGAGCCAGACTTAATTGCTCTCTGTTGTCACAGGAAATAGTAGAGCAGAGAGCTGAGTAACTTTAGAAGGATTCTAGATTCAAAGGGGTCAATAGTCAAAGCCATTTAACAGGGCATAAAGCCAACAGCATTGAAAAAAAAAAGCTGGCCACTGCTAGTTGAATATTTACACCACAGGAAATATTTAAAAATATGCTCCCAATGACTGTGGCCCTTTATTTTAGAAGAATCCCCATGTGTAAATGGCAGTTTTTAAATATCTGGAGAAACCCAGACATTTTAATGTCATTTCAGCTCAGGAGACATTCATGTGGGGAAGCTCAGTACATTTAGATAGGAGAAGTATGTGGGTGGGTGGGGAGAGGAGTGGTCTAGGTGGGCCTACAATACAGATGTGGTTGCCTTCCCTCAGTATCAAACTAGCCCTGAAGTGTCACCTCACCAGCAGTCTCCTCCACCCTCTGATCCACTCCCCAGGCTTACAGGGGGTCCCTGGTGTCTAGTGTATCAGAAGTGATGTCCACTTGCTCAGACCTTTTGTCTTGGTCCATCCAAACTGGCTGCCAAGCCTTCTAGAGGTAATATTGGAGAATTACTGATTGAGTCAGACATAATGTTGATAGACAAAGATCTAATTCACAAGTTGTGATCTTAATTCTTTGCAAAATATCCTCACACTAGTTCATCAGTTCTAATCATCACCGCTAACAAACTGTACCTTGAGCACTATTTTGAATAAAATCTATAATACCTATTACATCTATATTAATGGTTTTACCTTCAACTCCTGCCGCACTAATTATGTCAGACTCAAAAAAACGCAACTTCAACCTTACAATTCACTAAACCCACTACCTCCAAAGCATCATCTCATTCAGATTTCAGCACACCCAACCTAATTCTATTTCCTGCTACTGATTTATCTCCAGTACTTCAGCCCCTTCAAACTCATAAACCACTGTTGAATTTTACAACATGATGATGTAGCTATTGAGATAGGAATTAAGCCATACTGCAAATCGTACTCCTCCATCACTTCTCAAATTGTTGACCATGTTGCTTTAATTGGTACAGTTCCTGAGTATGGGCAACACTACAACAGAGGTGCTCTAGGGAATGAACAGGAGTCAAGACCTCACCAAAATGTTCTTTATTGGAAAATGGACGCAACTTGGTCAAGTTTCAGCTTTGCCTTCTTTGTGGGTCACTAACAGGCTCATTTTCGAAAGAGAAGGACGCCCATCTTTCGACATAAATCGAAAGATGGACGCCCATCTCCCAGAGACGTCCAAATCAGTATAATTGAAACCCGATTTTGGACGTCTCCAACTGCAGTCCGTCGCAAGGACGTCCAGATTTCAAGGGGGTGTGTCGGAGGAAGGCGGGACATTGGTGTGCCTAACACTTGGACGTCTTTGACCCGTGGAGGGGCATTTTCGAACGGGGATGCCCATCACTAAGGGCGCCCATCTAAAAGGATGGTACGGCGAAGGGGCGGGGCCAACTGTATTTTTGAACGAGATGGGCGTCTATCTTTCATTTTGGAAATACGGTTGGGGCATCCAAATCTCGACCTAAATGCTGAGATCGCCGGATTTAGGGATCAGCACCCTTGATTTTCCCCCATAATGGAAACCGATGGCGCCCATCTCAAAAACGAACCAATCCAAGGCATTTGGTCGTGGGAGGGGCCAGGATTCATAGTACACTGGCCCCCCTCACATGCAAGGGCACCAACCGGGCACCCTAGGGGGCACTACAGTGGACTTGGCAAATTGGTCCCAGGTGTATAGCTCCCTTATCTTGGGTGCTGAGCCCCCCAACCCCCCCCCAAAACCCACTCCCCACAACTATACACCACTACCATAGCCCTAAGGGGTGAAGGGGGGCACCTACATGTGGGTACAGTGGGTTTCGGGTGGGTTTTGAAGGGCTCCCATTTTCCACCAGAAGTGTAACAGGTAGGGGGGATGGGCCTGGGTCCGCCTGCCTGAAGTCCACTGCACCCACTAAAACTGCTCCAGCGACCTGTACACTGCTGCGATGGACCTGAGTATGACATTTGAGGCTGGCAAAAAAAGTTTTTAAAATGTTTTTTTAGGGTGGGAGGGGATTAGTGACCACTGGGGTAGTAAGGGGAGGTCATCCCCGATTCCCTCCAGTGGTCATCAGGGCAGTTCGGGCACTTTTTTGTGACTTGGACCTAAAAAAAAAGGGACCAAAAAAAGCGGACCAAATTCTCACCAGGGACGTCCATTTTTTTCCATTATCAGCCGAAGCCAGCCATCTCTTAACCAAGCCCTGGCATGCCCATCCCGCCTTCGCTACCCTTCCGATACGCCCCTGGGAACTTCAGCCGTCCTGGCACGGAAAGCAGTTGGGGACGCCCAAAATCGGCTTTTGATTATGCTGATTCTGGTGCCCCTGAGAGAAGGGCGCCCATCTCCCGATTTGTGTTGAAAGATGGGTGCCCTTCTCTTTCGAAAATGAGCTGGACAGTCAAAAAAACCAAGGACGTCCATGACAAACACTTGGACGTTTTCACCTGGACGTGTTTTTTTTACGAATAAGGCACAAAAAGGTGTCCAAAATGACCAGATGATCATCGGAGGGAATCGGGGATGACCTCCCGTCACTCCCCCAGTGGTCAGATCCCATAACCTAAATACTTACTAGTGGACACTTCCCATGTAACAAAGGAAGTAACATACCCCACTCCTCAAGAACACCACAAACAAGAACAATGTTGTAACCAACTACAGACTTGGTGGCTTCCATTTCCCTTCTGGTCAAAATTGTTGAAGGAGTTCTTTCACAGCAACTGATGGAATATCTATCCCATTTCTCAGTGCTCCACAAATCACAATCAGGATTCAGACAACAGCACAGCACCAAATCAGTACTGATATCAATTGTGAGTGATGTGAAAATACAAAATGAACGGGCTGCAACACATTTGCTGTGCCAGGAACCTCTAGTGCGGTTTAGTAAAAGAAGCTCTATGTCTCTTAGTGATAAAATAACCCATCTTAATGGTAGCCCACATTGATAGCTTCCCTCCTTAATATGACAGAGTAAAATGAAAGTGTTATGGACTAGCTCTCGTGAATTCCCTTGGGGATAAAGATATTTTAGAATATGTTTCTTGCTATAGAAAATCATGGAAGCTAGGCAGACAAAAGGAAGACCTCCCAAACTTATTTATATTCTGAGTAGATCTATTCATGGCAGAATCCTTAGACAACCAAAAGCTATGCATCTAAGTAGGTGAATAGTCCTTTGGGGGAAGAGCTAAAGATAGAGCAGAGCACAATAAAGGTGAGTATAGACATGATCTATATATCATTTATGGATCCTTGCAAATAATGGGTTGAGTTTTTCAAAACTGCATGAATACCAGAAAAAAAATTGCTTTTGACAGTAGAAGATAAGCAATAAAACATAATATTTATCTGTTGTTCAGATAGTGGAGACTCAAACCTCCAGGGGTGAATTGAATACAATTACTTGAGAGCTTAAGCTTTCTTTTGGTTTCTCTACTAAATTGCTTGTTTAACTTAGTCAGAAGACATGGTAATGCAGGGAAACCTATTTGTAAAAAAAAAAAAAGGATTACCAGAATTTTAATATCCGTGTTTAATAAAAGTAGAGAACAATATGACTCATCATTGAGTGGAATTTTATTAGGTTTTAAAGTAAGAGTTATTAGGGCACATCAATTTATCTGGCAATTGATTTTTCCTAGTGAGAAAGCAATACCTATTGCAAAATATTTTCTAATTTTTCAAAGTTTACTATATTAGGTGTTTATTATTAGGTTCAAATTTAGCTGTTTATTTTCCAGCTAATTAGGAATTCTTTGAGGCTATAAAAATTTTTATTTCTCAGGTTTTTCACACAGTAAATACTAGTGAACAAGAGTCGTTAGAGCAGAAAAGACACAAAGGGCCCCATTTACTAAGCTACGCTACAGGCGCGTTAGTGCTTTTAGCACACACTAACCATTAGCGCACACTGTGTAGGCACCCACAATATTCCTATAGTCACCTATACAGCGCGCGCTAATTTTGTGCATGCACTAAAAACGCTAGCGCACCTTAGTAAATGGAGCCCAAAATCTAAATGGAAGATACAGGACAACCCAGGAGAGGGATGAGGGGTGCAGTACTAGGTGAAGTTGTGTTTTCTGGTGTATCCTCTTATTTTATTGGTTGGTTCCCTAGATCCAGGAAAAACTTCAGAATACTCAAGTAAGTGTTTAACCCCTGTGTACCTGTTCCTCTTTCTCGCCCCTTTTTATTTCCCAAGTAAGAATCTCTGTTTCCTCTTAGCTCTGCAGTGGCAGCTCTCCTTGCTTGGCTGGACTTTGGACTTGCTTGAATGGTAGAGCCCTGCAGCAACTCCAGCAATGTGATGTCCTCTTTGCTGATCTGTAACCCAGGAAGACGCTACCTCCTTAACTTTAAAACTCAATAAAATAAAACCCTAACTACCTCACGTCTCAAATTTAATTATTTGAACTGGGACTTAATGTAATAAATTTTTTGGCCTTTCTAACTACATGAAAGAAAAGGTTAATTAAATGTCCTGACTACTAGTGCCTCTTCTACATACTGGCCCTACACTAGAGAACTGCTTGATTTGGTGCAGGCTTAAAAACGTCCTCAGCACAACAACCACTCAAATGTAGTTCCAGCTTAAGTACAGAAGTTTACCACAGCTGCCAATATTTCAAAACCTCAGCTCATCCAGTCAGGTTCAGGGTCTCACTGTACAGGCCTAATCACCTCAGACCTAAAAACTAATAGAACCTTATCACAAGATTTTAAGGAGGTTTTCCCTCGGCACGCACTAAGATGTCAGAACCTCCTCACAATAGACTGATACCAGTTTCACAGCCAGCTTCAATCACAATACTTTCAGGACTGTTACAGTTTAAAGGGAAAATTAATTTCTTTCCCAAATCTCACTCTAAATTTCTTAAGCCAGTCACTCTAGTCTCACACAGCAGTGATACAGTGGCCATCACAAAACTATATTTTTTAAGAATACTCTCTGTCACCATAAAGAGCGACACACCTGCGCTTCCTTACTCTCGCAAGGTAACAGCTCTTCTGAGCAGCTGCTTCTCAAGCCATTGCCAGGATGACAGTGACTCTGATGACATCAGAGCATCCGCCCAAGAGCCCGAGCACCAATCAGAAGCATGCACTTTAAAACATTCTAAACTTTTGCATGCAAATAGTTGCATTCTGCAACTTCAATCACCATTTTGAAAGTGTAAAATCCCATTGAAATGAATGGGAAAATAAACATTTAAGTGAAATACCTCAAAAATCATTACCTATTTTAATAAAAGCTATATCCATATTCCATTTTACTGTGTTTTAACCACACACTTTTTTTTCCCAAATTTGAAATAACATGCCATATAAAACATTACCAGATCAAGTGACATCATGCTCGGAAGCAAACATGAGTAACTGCAGCTCCTGAGCCCAACTGATTTCACCCACCTCTGACAGCATTTATCTTGACCAGGGCCACTTCTAAATCAGGAAACTGGTGCATGGCAAGTGTCTGCGGTGATACCTGTGTCTCTTTGGGCTTCTGTGGCATCGAAAAGCTCCTGGAAAGGCCAAAGCACTCTAAACTTGCTGACACTAAAACGGTGGCACTGCAGAGCCTGCCATCACCCCCTGCTGGCTCGGCATGGGCTTTGGACATAGTAACTGAAGTTACTGTAGCGATGGATGCTTCCTTACAAAGCTAGTTGAGGCCAATTGCAGAACAGCTTATCTTAGTGTCTACAGGTATGGTGGATTTAAAGAGGGCATTTGGAGCGGTTCAGCAATGGGTGGCTGAGTTAGAGACTTCTGTGCAAACTTTAGATGCCATTTCCCATGAAAAATGACTCAAACAGCTGGAGGATAAAGTAGAGGATCTCAAGAATCAAGCTCAGAGGAATAATCTCCACTCTATTGGCCTGCCCAAGTCCATCTTAGAAGGTGACCTCCATGGTTTTCTAGAGACTTGGCTGTGTTTATCACTACGGCTTCAGAGCCATGTGGGAACTCACTGTTTGGGTCCTCACAGGGACACCAATGCCTGGCCCTGAGCAGTAATTATTAAACTTCTTAATTTTTTTTTGTTACATTTGTACCCCACACTTTCCCACTCATGGCAGGCTCAATGTGGCTTACATGGGGCAATGGAGGGTTAAGTGACTTGCCCAGAGTCACAAGGAGCTGCCTGTGCCTGAAGTGGGAATCAAACTCAGTTCCTCAGTTCCCCAGGACCAGAGTCTACCACCCTAACCACTAGGCCATTCCTCCACTCCACTTCTGTCATAAATAAGAAATACTGAGGACCCTTAGATCTGGTAAATCACTCACCTATGAAGGTTGCCGCATCCTGGCCAAGGTGACCGCGCAGCGGAGAGACTTCAGTCCTATCTATAAGGATCTTTTTGCAAAAACAAAAAAAAATGCCTTGCCTTACTGTATCCTGCTTGGTTGCGAGTGTAGTATGAGGGACCTTCACAGGACCTGGAGACTGTGGCTGCTGCATGGGAGTTTTGGGCCTGGATACAGACACCCTCAGCGGGCCGCTGAATGTTTGGGGCCCCTGCTGCTATCTAGTATTTCTTTCTTGGGCTTCAGCCTGGGCCACTGATCAACAATGCCACATGTCAGAGCAAACTGGTTTGGGGGTACCACCATTTACTTGGTATCATCCATTATGGCATCATTTGATATTGCTGACATTCAGAGGACTGATTCTCTACTGTGGATTGTTTACCTGCATGGTCCTGGATTTGTATTCAGCTAACCCCACATTTCGGAGGAGTGAATTATATATATGTTTTATTTTTTTTTCTCCATGCTGTTTATTGGGTGCTTTGGAGACCAAGCTGTTGGAGGAAGGATTTTATTTTTCTACTGCACCATGCTATTCAGTGAGTGCTTTGGTAGACTGATCTGCTTGGAATGAACAACTTTTCTCTCTGGACTGGAGAGTGAACTGGTCTGGAGAGAAAGTATATGTATACACACACACACACACACACACACACACACACACACACACACATATATATATATATATATATAGTTTTGTGTCATGTTGTCTAATGGGTGTTAAGAGAGAGTTTTTTGTTTTTGTGCTGCATCATGCTGCATCATCTCCCTGGTAGTCTAGTGGGTCATTGGGACAGAAGCAAAGTCCACATGCTACCCGTAGTGGTTGTTCCTCTGTAATGTTAGCCATGACTCTAGCAGCAGTCTCACAGTACTACCGCTGAAAGTGAGCCATTTCAAATACTGGGGCAGAAACATAGGCGTAGTTTGACTGTTTCATTTGGGGGGGGGGGGGGGGAGAATGGGCGGAGCATATTAGCATATCATTTGCATATATACATATGCAAATGAATATGCTAATATGGAGGAAGGAAATGAAATTTACAGGCAAAATATCACAGATGCACATTTCAAAAAGCTGACACATTTCAATTAATAAATTATGAATAAAATACTTTTATTTACCTTTGTTGTCTGATCATTTAGTTTTTCTATTCGCTTTGATCCCAGTGTCTTCTGTTTTATGCAGTGTCTTCTTTCCAGTAGGCTTCCCTCTGCTCCCCACCCTCCCAGTCCCATCCATCTCTTGCTCCTTCCCTCTGCTCCCCACCCCTCCCAGTCCCATCCATCTTCTGTTCCTTCCCTCTGCTCACCATCCCTCCGTCCTATCCATCTTCTGCTCCTTCCCTCTGCTGTGCCTGACCTCTCCCAATCCCATCCATCTCCTGGTCCATCCCTCTGCTCCCCACCCCTCACAGTCCCATCCATCTCTTGCTCCTTCCCTCTGCTCCCCACCCCTCCCAGTCCCAACCATCTCTTGCTCCTTCCCTCTGCTCCCCACCCCTCCCAGTCCCAACCATCTCTTGCTCCTTCCCTCTGCTCCCCACCCCTCCCAGTCCCATCCATCTTCTGTTCCTTCCCTCTGCTCACCATCCCTCCATCCCATCCATCTTCCCTCTGCTCCCCCCCCCCCCCCGCGAGGTCCAAGATGGTGACTCCGTTTATCCCCTCTCTTCCTCCCTCCCTCCGGCGCAGGCAGCAGTCTTTTCCAGCGTTCCTGGCAGCGGTAGCGATGTACACGCTGCCTTCGGTCTGCCCCGGAAGCCTTCTCTTCAAGTTCCTGTTCCCACCTATGCGGGAACAGGAACTTGAAGAGAAGGCTTCGGGGCAGAGCCAAAGGCAGCGTGTACAACACTACCGCTGCCAGGAATGCTGGAAAAGACTGCTGCCTGCGCCGGAGGGAGGGAGGAAGAGAGAGGGGTAGACGGACACGCTCCTCTCCGTCCGCTTGGCTTCCCTGCCCTCTCTGTCTGCGTCCCGCCCGAAAGGAAATGACGTCAGAGGAAGGCGGGACGCAGATAGAGAGGGCAGGGAAGCCAAGCGGATGGAGAGGAGCACGTGCCTGCATGTGGTTTTTGTTTTTTTTAAACTAATGGCGCGGCAGCGCCTCGCGTCGTTTGGGGGGGCATTGCCCCCCCTCGCCCCCCCCCAGTCTACGCCTATGAATGAGTGAAGTATGCTCCTGTCCCAATGACCCACTCAACCACCAGAGAGCTAAAGGTAGGCCGGGGAGGCCTACTTAGGCATGGGGGAGATCAGAATCAGAGGGTATCAGAATGGGGTGCTTCTGTATTAGTGACAGGATCTAAGGGATTGGAATCATGGGGAGGGAGTTTCTAACACTGGCAGGGTCCTGGGAGGGGTCAGAATTGAAAGGGAGGGAGTTTGTAATGGTGACTGGGTTATAAGGGGGAGTTGGGAGGCAGAGTAGCAGGTATGAGAGATGCAGGCCACCACTGAAGCTATACGGGTGCCAGTCGATTTTCAGTGCGAGCACCTGCATAGCTAAGTGACCAAAGTTAGGGCTTTTATTTATGCAGTCCTATTTGGTCACTTAACTATGTGGGTGCCGGCACTGAATATTACCTGCACCCGCAGAGCTCCCAGCTCCTTCCTTACTCTGCCTCTGGTTACTGGCAATATTCGGCTACACTTTCTGGTTAAGCGCCTCTGAATATTGGCTGCTGGCAAGCTGAGAGTGATTGAAGTGGGCAGGAACCTCTCCTGCCCACTTCAGTCACTTTGAATATCAATCGGACTGATATTACTTTTTTTGTATCAGGATGTTTTATAAATTCCTATTATCTAAAACCTAAAATCAGAAGCCCTGATTATATATTTGGAATTAATGGGCTCCATTTTTCTAAAATATGTAGGCTGTCCAAAAACTCATTCTTTTCAAGCAGTCACAAAGGCGTGAGATTTTGTGTATTTTAGAAATAGAACTGATGATGCAGTTTTGATCTTAACATTCACTTTTAAACTTCAGTATTGACCAATTAAATAAAAAGAGGTCTTTAAGGGATCTTATACAGCTGGTGCTCTAAAAATGATGTCATTCACAAGGACCAAGAGCAAATAAGATCTGGCAAAGGCCAAAAAATATTTCCCTGGTGGTTCCAAAGATTAGAAAAAAAAAACAGAGGACTGGCAGATTCCCCCTCTTTACATCTTTAGGATAAGGAGGCCTGATTAGAATTAGGGATCCACTCACCATAGCCCTTACACAAAGCTCAGCTTAGATCCATCCTTCTTCTTTGTGCACTCCTGGTAACATCTGTTCAGTGAGACAAGGTCTGCAGATCCTCTCCTTTCCCTTTCTGCATACTTGTTCACAGCATCAAGTATGTAGAAGATTAACAGGAAAAGACAGCCGATTGAGGAAGAGTGTACAAAAGAAAATGAGAGGGTTCCAAGGTACGTAGAGTGGAGAGGAATGATGGACCCTGAGGAGATTTCCATGCGCTCACATGAAAGAACAAGGAAAGCTTTGCTAGGAGAATGCAAAATTTTCTCTGTGATTAATTATGGGTGCCTGCTTGTTTTTGTCTAATTCTATCATTTGGAAAAATTATTATAGCATTGTTTTTACAGTTTAGAAATGGAATAGCATTGCTTCTAATTATTGTTTTCTGTGCTTTTCAAATAATTAAAAGGACCTTACGAGATTGGGAGACTGGGCGGCTAAATGGCAGATGACGTTTAATGTGAGCAAGTGCAAGGTGATGCATGTGGGAAAAAAGAACCTGAATTATAGCTACGTCATGCAAGGTTCCACTTTAGGAGTTACGGACCAAGAAAGGGATCTGGGTGTCGTCGTCGATAATGCACTGAAACCTTCTGCTCAGTGTGCTGCTGCGGCTAGCAAAGCGAATAGAATGTTGGGTATTATTAGGAAAGGTATGCAAAATAGGTGTGACGATGTCATAATGCCGTTATATCGCTCCATGGTGCGACCGCAACTTGAGTATTGTGTTCAATTCTGGTTGCTGCATCTCAAGAAAATGTAGCAGAATTGGAAAAGGTGCAGCGAAAGGCGACTAAAATGATAGCGGGGATGGGACGACTTCCCTATGAAGAAAGACTAAGGAGGCTAGGGCTTTTCAGCTTGGAGAAGAGACGGCTGAGGGGAGACATGATAGAGGTATATAAAATAATGAGTGGAGTGGAACAGGTGGATATGAAGCGTCTATTCACGCTTTCCAAAAATACTAGGACTAGGGGACATGCGATGAAACTACCGTGTAGTAAATTTTAAACAAATCGGAGAAACGTTTTCTTCACCCAACGCATAATTAAACTCTGGAATTAGTTGCTGGAGAACATGGTGAAGGCGGTTAGCTTGACAGAGTTTAAAAAGGGGTTAGACGGTTTCCTAAAGGACAAGTCCATAAACCACTACTAAATGGACTTGGGAAAAATCCACACAATTCCAGGAATAACATGTGTAGAATGTTTGTACGTTTGGGAAGCTTGCCAGATGCCCTTGGCCTGGATTGGCCACTGTCGTGGACAGGATGCTGGACTCGATGGACCCTTGGTCTTTTCCCAGTATGGCATTACTTATGTACTTAGATACTTATAGGAACCCTATTACAAAGCTGTGTTAAGCTTTAAAGCGGGGAAATGGTCTATTTTTTTGGCTCACTCTTTTTCCAGTAGTAGCTCTAGATGAGTTACGTTCAAGTACACTGGGTATTTGCAGAATGTGCTAAATCATTCTGCATTAGTTTTGCTATATATGCACACTACACGTGGTATTTTTTGGGTGAGGTAAGGGCATGTCAGGGACGAAGAAAGGGCTTGGAAGTCCTATTCAACTAGCATGCTGACATTACCACCACGCAAAATGGTTAGTTTGTCCATAACACAAGAGACCATAGTACCTCCTAAATCAGCAGCAGTAAGTGTTCCCATGATAATTTTTTTAATTGCTGTGCATCTATGTTACTGTTAGCACGTAGACAACCAAACAGCAGCAGCGATCCAAGGAAGGACAAACAGTGCAAGAGTTTATCCAAATGCCAACTTTAATGAAAACAGGATCCAACTTGGCCACGTTTCTGAAAAACCTTCATCAGGGGTCGCACAGGATTCCACAATGCATTCACAGATTCAATGCAAGTACTACAATACCTGCATAGAAAAAGGTCTGGCCCAATTCCAAAAGTCAGTAACTACCAGACACTTCAAGTCGCTGTAATCATTGCTTGCAATCTCATGCTTTTAAGGATTACGATATATCTTTTCTCCCTGATGAGGTGATTTCTCCAAGTAAACATGGTCACATATTCTGAGCTGTGACCCCTGAAGAAGGTGTATAACTGAAACATGGACCATGTCAGGTCCAGGTGACACGTGACATTTTGAGGAGAATAAACCTTTTGCAATAAATTTGACTTGTGCTCATTCTGTGGAACATTCCTTCACCATGTTTATTGATCATTAACAAAAATTAGCATGTGAACCCTTACTGCCACCTATTTTGTAGACAGTAAGGGCTCAGACGCTAATCCTGTGCCAGCATGGCAGATGAAATTTAATGTGCGCAAGTGCAAAGTGATGTATGTGGGAAAGAGGGACTATAGCTACATGATGCAAGGTTCCACATTATGAGTCACTGACCAGGAAAGGGATCTAGGTGTCATCGATGATGATACATTGAATCCCTCTGCTCAGTGTGCGGCGATGGCTAAGACAGCAAATAGAATGTTAGGTATTATTAGGAAAGGAATGGAAAACAAATATGAAGATTTTATAATGCCTTTGTGTCACTGTATGGTATGACCGCACCTCGAATACTGTGTACAGTTCTGGTCACCACATCTCAACAGAGATATAATGGTATTTGAAAAGGTACAGAGAAGGGCTACAAAAATGATAAAGGAAAGTGGCTAGGACTCTTCATCTTGGAGAAAAGATGGCTGATGGGAGGAATGATAGAAGTCTATAAAATAATGATTAGAGTGGAACGGCTAACCATGAATCACTTGTTTACTCTTTCCAGATTAGTACAGACATGCCCATTCTCAGTCCCGAGACATGCCCCTTGGCTAAAAAATAAAGGTCATCTTTTAGCACGCCAGTAGCATGCGCACATGTCAAAAGTACCACAGCATGCCTCAGCATCATTTTAAGCTTCAGCAAGCATGCCTTAGTGCTTACCACAGCTTGGTAAAAGAGGCCTATAGTCTTCTAAAATGGCAGACATACACGTGTATGTGTCAGCACTTAAAACATGAAAGCTGGTCAGTTGCCTCCATTGATGTTTTCTGCATTAATAATTCTAAAATGGATGCCTCATTCTGCACAAAGTTGTAACATACAAGTTCATTCCTGCATGTATTTTAGAATAGGCTCTACATCAGCAAATCCATTTCTTAAATACAGCAGGTATTGGATACATCCTGACCTTGACATGTCAATCCTGATTTCTACATTATATCTAAAATAGGTCTTTAAATATGTAAGTTGTACATCAGCACCTGGATTCTATATAGCTTGCTGCTTTTCAAAGTGTTTCTACCAAATCCAAAGAGGTAAGAACAATTCCATCTGCAAACACGTCTTCAAAGCCCATGTTCAAAAAAACCACAAAAGCTTAACTGAATGCATGACTCAAAGCATCTGTAAATGCTGAAGCTGAAATTTATGAAACCTGAGCAAACCACACCTCACTGAGGGGTCCTTTTACTAAGCCGTGGTAAAATTGGCTTCCGGTAGTATGGGTTCATGTTTTGGGCATGCTCTGGACCATTTTTTACCACAGCTGGGAAAAGGGCTTTTTTTAATGAGCCGGGAAATGGGTGTTCACTGAAATTAAAACTAGCACATGCGGCCTGAGCCTTTACCACCACCATAGACCTAGCAGTAAGGACTCATGCGCTTACCCACGTAACCATGCAGTTCACACCAACTGCTGATTACCGCTGGGAACACCCTGCAGTATAAAATAGAAAATTAGGAACCCTTTTACAGAGCGGCAGTAAGCCCAACGCGGGCTTACCGCTCGCTCTTTCGGGACTGCCACCAGCCCAATGCAGCTGCTGCTGGTAGTCCCACCCCAAGTGTGCACCATTTCTGGGGGAAAAAGAAAACCCCTGGAAATGCCGGCAGTAATCAGGCATCACCAAGAGCTGCCCGGTTACCGCCAGGTTAGCACGAGAGCCCTTATTGCCACCTCAATAGGTAGCAGTAAGGGCTCCCCATCGCAAGGCAATGTGGTAAGAGTTCTCTTACCGCATGGCCATGTGTGCTGGAGGCTTTTTCACCATCTGTGGTAAAACGGGCCGTGACACACGGGAAAGACGGCCCCCACCGCCAGCGCAGGGCCCTTTTTCCCTCATCTTGGTAAAAGGGCCCCTCATTTTCTAATGTAGGATTCAGTGCATGCCAAACTCAGAATTACCGCCGGGCTTACTTGCTAGCCCAGCAGTAGTGCAGATTTAGTTTGCACTACTGCACATTAGCCCTCCCATGCCTGAACTCTGTAGGGGCCACTTGTATATATACATAAGTAGTGTCTGTTCTAAAATTGCTACCTATAGCCAGTGCTTTTTTTGTAGAAAAAAAGGTGCCGGTACTCACTATGGGCGGGGTCACCACATATAGCTCCACCCCTATGCTAGCCACACCCACATTAGCCACACCCCTTATACCAGCTATGGCGCATATAAACAGACATCATTAAAAATATTATACTAGTATAGGAGAAAAAAATAACGTGATTTTTTTTCATTAGAAATAATTTATGTAAGCTGTTACAGCTCCAGTATACCCAGTGCAAAATAAGACAGCAGATGTAAATTCTCAAATTGGACATATTTCAAACAATAAAATGAAAATAAAATGATTTTTTCTATCTTTGTTGTCTGGTGACTTTGTTTTTCTATCCATATTGGTCCCAGTCTCTGATTCTACTGCTCTCTATCTGTTCCCTTAACTCCGTTTCCAGAGCTTCCTTTCCAATTATTTCTTTATTTTCCTCCTTTCTTCTTAATTTCTTGCCATACATCCATAAGTAAAAGTTGGGCCCTCCTCCATGGAATTGACTGGAGGAGGTATAACGTGGATCCAGCTTTTGCCTATTTTCTCCATCCATGTGCAGTTTTTCTCCTCTCTTCCCTTTCCCTCATCTCCATCCATGTGCATCTTCTTCTTTTTTCTTTCCTACCCTCCATCCAAGTCCAGCACTTCTCCTCTCTCCTCCCCTCCATCCATGTCCAGCATTTCTCCTCTCCCTTCCCTCCCCTGTAACCATATAAAGCAATAATTCTCTCTCCCCTCCTCCATCCAAGTCCAGCTTTTCTCCTCTCTCCCCGCCAACTCCTCCATCATCCATGTCCAGCAATTCTCCTCTATCTCCTGCTCTCCTATCCATCCAATTGCAGCATTTCTCCTCTCTTCCCTGCCCTCCCATCCATGTGCATCTCCTTCCGCTCTTCTCTCCCCTCCATCCATGTCCAGCATCTCTCCTCTTCTCCCCTGCCCTCCCCTCCCATGTCCAGCGATTCTCCTCTGTCCCCTGTCCTCCCCTGCCATCCATGTCCAGCGATTCTCCTTTCTCCCCTGCCTTCCCCACTCATCCATATCCAACGATTCTCCTCTCTCCCCTGCCCTCCCCTTCCATCCATGTCCAGCGAATCTCTCTTCCCTGACCTCCCCTCCCATCCATATCCAGTATGTCTCCTCCTTCCCCTGTCCTCCCCTGCCATCCATGTCCAGCGATTCTACTCTCTCCCCTGCCCCTCTCCTGTCATCCATGTCCAGCAATTCTCTTTTCCCTGCCCTCCCCTCCCATCCATATCCAGCAATTCTCCTCTTTTCCTTGTCCAGCGATTTTCCTCTCTTACCTGTCCACCCCTCCAGCCATCCATGTCCAGCAATTCTCTTTCTCCTGCTTTCCTCTCCATCTATGTCTAGGTGAAGATGCGATTCCATATGCCCCAATGAATGGAGATTTTAATTGTACTTCCAATATTTATAATACCAGGCTTCCCAAGGCAGATTACAACAATAGTTAAGATGAACCCATCAAGAAACATGTTATCCTCACTGAAATTTTGCCAACTGTATTGTATATGACAGTGTAGAAAAATGAGCACAAAATACAGTTTCTTTATATCTACATATGGGAAGCTTTCAAATAAATTAAAAAGGTGTCCAATAAGTTAAAAAATATTTTTCTCCTCCACCTTTGAAGACACTGTCTATCAAACTAGGACAGCTTTAAACTTTTTACAGCTGGACAGGCATAGGCAGTCCCTTATTTCTTATTATCTTTTTGCTATTGTTTTCAATAGCGTTTGGAATTGTTTTGGGTGATGCAGTGTGATAGACTCACCCCGTCAGCAGTCTCCCGCGTTTTCTAACCTCGAGTCCAGGATGTCTCTCTCCTGCGCCCCCCCACCCCCTGTGCACAGATCAAATGAACATTTCCTCCCTCCCCATGTCTCTCTTCTGCGCCCACTCCCTTGCCAGCATCGGTAAACACTTCCCCATGCATCCCACCTACCAAGTACATTTTGAAATGATTTTCCCTCTCTGGCGCTAACAGTAGCAGCGTTCCACATTCAGCTGCCTGCCCTGCGTCGTCTCAGGAGTCCTTTCTCTCTGCCATGCTGCGCTCTGCCCCCTTTGCTGTAACTTCCTGTTTCTGCAGGGGCGCGCCGGCGCAGCAGAGAGAAAGATTCCTGGGCTGATGCAGGACAGGCAGCTAAATGTGAAATGCTGCTTCTGTTAGTGCTCGAAAGTTGAATTGGAACAGGTATGGAGGTATAGGGGTATGGGGAGGGGGGTTGAGAGAGAAGCTTAGGACAGCTACCGTACCGTTGGTGGCAGAAGCAGCGGTGAGAGAGAGAGCAAGCGAGAGCGCAGCTCAAAGTCAATGCAGGTGAAAAAAGGTGCCGGTACACCGTACCGGCGCGTACTGTCACAAAAAAAGCACTGCCTATAGTCCTATTTACACAGGTGAATAACCTTTCTTACACCTGTCATCATTCAAAAAAATGCCTTCATGAGGTACAGCATATTGCTATCTAAAGCATAATGATCTTACCTGACAGAATATTTTCTGCGCAAAAAAGCACCACATGCATACATATTACCCTCTATCCAGATTCTCAAAACCTCCAAAAAGGAAAATACCAACAAGTATAATGAGAATTAAATTTCAATCATCCTCTCTTTCCTCTTGTCCATCCTCTCCCTTAACAGTCAGTCTATTCACCTTTTTCTGGAAGCCAGTCTCAAAATAAAGCAATTGCTGTGAAATATACGTTGAAAAAAAGATGCAGTTTCCATAGCAACCAGAGGATTATGTGCAAGCTCTCTGAACAGCTGCTTCTCCCACTCTCATTTCTGCTCTGCAAAGCATGACTGCTTCAGAAGTAGATGATTACAGCTTAAAGTAGAAAGTGAAACAATGTGAAAGACATCAGTTCAGGTTTCAGCTTTGTCTGTCAGTCATGCTATACTGAAAAGTTTGTATATATATAAAATTGCTTAACATTATTTTGTCTTCTGGTCTGAGCAGTTATTGAACCAGATGTATTTTACCTTTTCTACTCATTTTCCTGGATAAAGTTGGCATTTTTAAAGAATATTTTACTTTAAGTTGAAATGTCAACAGAAGTGGTGCCTTGTTAGTTTTACCTTTGTTTTCTTAACCATATTAGATTGTGTGGATATGGTATTATTGTATGTATTGTCATATTAATTTCAGTTCTTAACAGCTGAACTCAATCAAGCATTCAAAGTCCAGATAAAATTTATTTTTATGGCACTTTTATAAATTGCTCAAATCATCTGCACATTTGCAAGTTATTTTTCAAAGGGAGATGCACTAGAAAGTTTCCCTTGGGAATCTTAAGACCGGAGAGGCCTACAGCAGGTGCAAAGTATGAGCCGTCAGGTATATGTCGGGATTGTGAACTGAAATTCTCAGGTATACATTGTATTCCCTCCTGTACACTGATTTCTTTTTTCCACAGCAAAAATATGTGTTCTTTTCACAAAATTAATACTTTCAGCTGTTGAAGGAAGGATACATTTCTGCTTCAAGGAAGTTTCTGCTATGCAAAACCAATAAACTAACAAATACCCCCACAAAAATCTAATCTATTCTAAAAATGGGGAAATAATAAGAATGGGTAAGAATGCCAAAAATTCCTACTAATATAGTGCCATGCAATGATGTTAACATCAATTATAGCAGACCTTCCCAAACTGTGGGTTGCGACACCAAACAAAGTCACAAACCCTGCCTCTGGGTCACAACCTATTTATTTATTTATTACCAGCACTTGATGTACTGCAAGTGATCCATAGAGGTAACTAATGGGCTCATTTACAAAAGAGAAGGATGTCCATCTTTCGATATAAAACGGAAGATGGACATCCTTCTCCCAGAGATGTCCAAATCGGTATAATCGAAACCCGATTTTGGATGTCTCCAACTGCAGTCCGTCGCAAGGACATCCAAAGTTCAAGGGGGCATGTCGGAGGCATAGCGTGCCTAACATTTGGACGTCGTTGACCATAATCGAAAAAAACAAGGACGTCCCTGACGAACACTTGGACGTTTTCACCTGGACGTGTTGTTTTAACGAATAAGGCAAAAAAGGTGCCGGAAATGACCAGATGACCACCGGAGAGAATCGGGGATGACCTCCCATTACTCTCCAGTGGTCACTAACACCTTCCCATCCTCAAAAAAATAAGTTTAAAAATATTTTGTGCCAGCCTCTATGCCAGCCTCAGATGTCATACTCAGGTCCATGACAGCGCATGCAGGTCCCAGGAACATTTTTAGTGGGTACTGCAGTGCACTTCAGACAGGCGTATCCAGGCCCATACCCCCCTACCTGTTACAATTGTGGGGGAAACAGCGAGCTCTGAAAAACCCACCACAAACCCACTGTACCCATATATAGGTGCCCCCTTCACCAGTAAGGGCTATGGTAGTGGTGTACAGTTGGGGGTTATGGGTTTTGGGGGCGGTTTGGGGGGCTCAGCACACAAGGTAAGCAAGTGCAAGGATGGAGGGATCATAAGAGAGGGTGACCGTATGGGCAGGAAAAAGTGGTATAAAATGCGGTAAGCGCCCTGAGAATGGTTGGCAGAGGCTGAAATACACAGGTTGAAATAATCATGTTTTGCTGCATGAACCTCCAACCAAAATGAGCAATATATGCAGAAATAGCTGAGGGAGGCAGGAGTGCAAGACTTGCACCAGAGTCACTCGATGAGCTGGAGGTGTAGATGATGAAGTTTGAAATTAGGGTAAAACCAAGCGGAGTGCGCATGAAAGAAATGGGAGGAGACAGTAAGAGGAGCGTGGACATCGACCAGACGTCAGAGAGAGAAGTGAAGAGAGATGGCCTGAATGGAGAGGGGATGGGAAGGAGAAATGGGAGGTAGTGGTAGGGCCAAATCTTTGTTGATAAGCTCGAGGACAGGATTGGTGAGGATGCGAGACGGGTGTCAAGGAACGACCAGGGCAGGGGGAGAGGCAGGGACAGAGAGTGAAAAGGAGAGGAATGAGTGATCAGACTAGAGCATTGGAAGGGTGATGAGAGACAGAGGAGAGAGAGAGCAAGAGAAGTGGAGGTGAGCACCATGTAGAGGATATTACTTGTGGAAAGAGTGGGGAAGGTGACGTGCTGCATTAGGCTCGCAGTCGCAGTCAAGAATAGGAAAGAAGATGCTGAGTCAGAGAGCGGCAGATTAAAGTCTCCCAGAAGGAATCCTGTTCAGAAGGAAGGGATCCTCAGGAGCTTAGCGGAGATTGGATGGCAGAGGCGGGGCCGGTGGTTGGGAGGCGGGGTTAGTGCTGGGCAGACTTATACTGTCTGTGCCCTGGAAAAGACAGATACAAATCAAGGTAAGGTATACACAAAAAGTAGCGCATATGAGTTATCTTGTTGGGCAGACTGGGTGGACCGTGCAGGTCTTTTTCTGCCGTCATCTACTATGTTACTATGTAGAAGCAGAAGAGGAGAGAAAAGAGAGGCACGTTCAGAGACAAAGGCAGTGAGTTTGTCAATTGCAGGGGCAGAAGAAGGTTGATGATAAAAAAGGGCCACATGGAATGAGACATTGGAGATAGAGATGAGCAAAACTTCAGAAGTGACAAGGGATTTTAAATTCCAACCTGCTTGTCTCCTGTCTCTCATTGCTCCTCTGTTTCTCCACTCCCAGTCATTGTGCTCTGTGCTACTGCTGTTTGTAGGAGGGCTGTGTGCTTTGTGCTGTTCCTGGGAGAGTGAGTGCTTTGTGCTGCTGATGTGAGTGTGAGGACTGTTTGCTGGTTCTGGGACAATGAGTGTTTAGTGCTGCAGCTCTGTGTGCCTGGATTGTTTGTTGGTGGTGGGAGAGTGTGTGTTTTGGGTAGCTGTGTGTCTCACAACTGTATGCTGGTGTAAGTGCTGTTGCTGGATCTCATGAGGTGCAGTATGTGGAGGTGTGCACAGTGGTGTTTCTGGGGTCAGTGTGTTGCACCTGTGGTGGTGAGACACCAGCATGGCAATCATGGATGTGCTACATGCTTTGGTGGCTCACACCTTGCTGAGGTGAATGAGAGTTTAGAGTGGAGGCACCGGAGCATATATCCATATCAGAGAGGATTCAGGCCCCACACCTGCTTTTTGAACCTCACTACCAGGAATGCCTTACTAGGTAAAGGTTTGAAATGAATGCCATACAGCACCTCTGTGACCAGCTATAACCCCTCCTCCAGCCTGGGACATGCTGGAATAATCATGTGCCAGTCCACCTGAAGGTCACTGCTTCCCTCATCTTTCTGGCCACTGGCACCTTCCAGTCAGTACTAGTAGTCAATGCAGACCTTACCCAGCTCACCATTTCCAACTGTTTTGCCCAGTTCCTCGATGCCTTCCTCACCCACACCTCACACTATATTACCTTCCCCCATCCAGGCATTCCAAAACAACATGGCTCAGTTCTACACCATAGACCACTTCTCCTTGGTCATAGTCGTCATTGACTGCACACACGTTGCGCTCAGACCTCCCCCCCCTCCCAGCCACATGAGACCTACAGAAATAGAAAATCATTTCACTCCATGAACATGCAGATTGTGATGCCCATGGGGAGATTGTGGATGTGTGTGCCCACTACCAAGGCTCCACTCATGATGCCTACATCCTCCAGCATTAAGGAATCTACAACAGGAGGAGTACAAGAGGCATAAGAGCACCTCCACTATCATAGAACAGACGTATGTTCACTATTTATTTTTGTGCAGCACCTCTGTAACATTTCCCACCAACATCCACTTCCCCCCAGCACCCCCAACGCCTCCCCCCCAGTACACATACCCCCACCCGTCCCTCCAGCACACCTCACTAACCCCTCCCCCCAGTACACATACCCCCACCCCATCCCTCCACACTACAGCATGGCAATTAGGTGACTCACAGCCCTACACCACCCTCCCCTTCCCCATCCCCTTTGTGATCCAACTCTCCCACCTTGTCCCCGAGTTGCTGGTGATGGCCTGGGCCTTACAGGAGCAGAAGTGTGTCAGAGTCCTCCCATGTGGGACTCTCACTGTCCTCACAATCATCAGTCCATCCTGCTGCCTTTGCTGCACCATGAAAATTTAGCCACCTGGTGTCTGATCCGCTACTGGGTCCAGCACCCATCAAGGGAGCATTTGCTGCCCCTGAGAGACCTGATCTCACGGTTGTCCCACTGGCCTGAGGTGCTCTGGGTCCGATCCTTGGGCGTTTGGATTGTGGTTGCAGCTCAGCAGTTCAGGCGGGTGCTGTGAAGCTTGCCTGAGTGGTATGGAAGTTGTTGATGCATGACTGTTGCCCTCACTGCTTCCAGCTGGAAGCTCAGACACTTGTTATGTGGGCAGTGTGCTCACCAAGGCCACCATGTAATCCTGGAGATCACACCTGATCCCCAGAAGCTGCTGCCAGATATTCTGGGCTACTTCTCAGTTCTTCTGCTGCTGCCCGCATTCCTGCTGTACTTGAAGCCCCTCTCACACCAGATGTAGCTTCTGCTGCTGGTTGTCCGCCAGCTGCAAATTCTGTGCCAGCAGATTGTTGACTAGCCACATCACCTGCCGCCTGTGGGCATCTTATCATTTAGCACACGCTAATTGTTAGCTCGTGCTAAGTCTGCTAGCACACCTTAGTAAAAGGACCCCTATATTTCCATTCATATTTCCTTTCTAAAACATAAAATCTGTGTCTTTTCTAGACATGCTTCAAGGTCTACCAGTGTGCCTATCTGTCTGTCAGTTTGTCTGTCTATATACATAGGTTTGTGGTTAGGAACTCTGCTGGGAATGTCTCTGAAGCACTGTAGAATATTCTTGTGATGATTGAAAATAACTCACTCCTCTCAATTCTTTATATTGGAGTGGAAAATTATTACTTTTCATTATACGGACAGGGTAAGCAATCAAGTTTCTTAAAGATAAAGAGAAAAATGTATCTCAAATATTAATGTAATCTATATCCTGTCCTTATCTTTTATGGATACACTACAGATTACTGAATGGGAAGATAATTAAAAGTGCCTATTAGGATAATTATATTTTATATATGACTACAGGGGAGTTTCATATTAAATAGAAAAAATCTTTATGGAAGGATGCTTCAATGAACAAATTATCTGCCATCATGTTTCTGTTTCTATGCAAAGCAGACCATGGCTGCTTAGCATGCCAGTAGGATTCAAAGGAAAAGTATCCACCAGAAGTAGACTAATATTTCCTGCAAAAACTACACTGGCTACCAGTACCTTACAGGGCTAAAAATAGAACTCTATATTTTACTTTCAAGGTCCTCAGACAAAATGGGCCAGAATACTTACAGAATAACTTAGCCCTCTACACATCTTTGAGTCCTCTTGAGGAGCATCATTATCTGTACCCTCATCAAAAGAAATTGTACAATGTGCTATTTGCAACTGAGTGCAGCCTGGAAAGGAAAACTCACTGAGAGTGAGTTTTATTCTGTGTGCTGCACTGCACTAACCAGACAGGGAAAACATTGGACGACTACTGCTGGTTTTATATTAAGCCCCCGACACATCCCTTGTGGGTGAAATATGGCCATGTTTGGCTGATAGGGGAAATGGTATGCTGTTTTTATGTATCTGCATTGAATAAATATCATTTTATTTTACTACGTGTCTGCTCCTCTTTTTTGCTATTCTGGATTTTGCAGATCGCTTGCCTGTATGCTGTTTGGAACATTATAACATGGCCATTAATACAAATATCAGAATATCGGCCATTTTATGGCTGCAGCATAATGGCCTTAGCAAATAGGATAAATCTGCACAAGGGTGGACTAATGCCATTTTTTGCCACAACTTTAGTAAAAGGACCCCTTAACCCTCCATTGCATCAGGTGCAAACAAAAGAACAGAAAAATGCCTACAGTACCTGAATGTACACCCCTTCAATAGATTTTGGGCTTGCAGGTGATACATAAGAAATATCTATCTATGTATCTAGTGATTATGTAACTGATCAGGACGTTGATATAGGTCAAAACCAGGGCTTTTTTGTGCCGGTACGGCGTACTGGTACCTTTTTTTCCCCGGCGAGTCCTGCACCCTTTCTCTCATTCCCCTACTTACTGTTTTCTAGGACTTGGCAGCATGAACGGTGCAGGCAGCAATTGAGAGAGGCTGGCAGTGTCGGAGCTTCCCTCTGCAAGTCCCACCTACTTTGTTTCCACCTCCTGTTTCCGCATAGGCAGGACTCACAGAGGGAAGCTTAGACGCTGCCAACCTCTCTCAATCGCTACCTGCACCATTAGCGCTGCCAAGTCCGATGCTGGCAGCCTTTCTTTATTGCTTAATAGCAGGCAGGCACACAGTGGAGAAGAAGGATGGGCTGGGGGAAGAAGAATCACTGGACATCGATGGAAGGGAAGGGCAGGGGAGAGAGGAGAATCGCTGGATATCGATGGAAGGGGAGGGCAGGGAAGAGAGAATCGCTGGTCATGGATGGGAGGGGAGAGAAAAGAATTGCTGGACATGGATGGGATGGGAGGACAGGGGAGAGAGGAGAATTGCTGGACATGGATGGCAGAGGAAGGCAGGGGCAGAGAAGAATCGCTGGACATGGATGGGAGCGGCGGGCAGGGGAGAGAGGAGAATCACTGGACATGGATGGCAGAGGAGGGCAGGGGCAGAGAAGAATCGCTGGACATGGATGGGAGCGGAGGGCAGGGGAGAGAGGAGACATACTAGACATGAATGGGAGGGGAGGTCAGGGAAGAGAGATTCGCTGGACATGGATGGAAGCGGAGGGCAGCGGAGAGAGGAGAATCATTGGACATGGATGAGAAGGGAGGGAAGGGGAGAGAGGAGAATCACTGGACATGGATGGCAGGGGAGGACAGGGGACAGAGGAGAATCGCTGGACATGGGAGGGGAGGGCAGGGGAGAGAGGAGACATGTTGGACATGGATGGAGGGGAGGGAAGACAGGAAGGAGATGCACATGGATGGGAGTGGAGGGCAGGTAAGAGAGGAGAAATGCTGGAAATGGATGGAGAGGAGAGCAGGAGATAGAGGAGAATTGCTGGACATGGATGGATGGAGGGGTTTGGGGGGGAGAAAGGAGAAATGCTGGACTTGGATGGAGGAGAGGGGAGAGATAATTATTGCTTTATATGAATACAGAGGAGGGAAGAGAGGAGAAATGCTGGACATGGATGGAGGGGAGGAGAGAGGAGAAGTGCTGGGCATGGATGGAGGTGAGGAAAGAAAAGAAGAAGATGCACATGGATGGGAGGGGAGGGCAGGGAAGAGAGGAGAAATGCTGGAAATGGATGGAGAGGAGAGCAGGAGATGGAGAATTGCTGGACATGGATGGATGGAGGGGTTTGGGGGGAGAAAGGAGAAATTCTAGACTTGGATGGAGGAGAGGGGAGATAGAATTATTGCTTTATATGAATACAGGGGAGGGAAGAGAGGAGAAATGCTGGACATGGATGGGGGGGGAGGAGAGAGGAGAACTGCAGGGCATGGAGGGGAGGAAAGAAAAAAGAAGATGCACATGGATGGAGATGGGGAGAAAAACTGCACATGGATGGAGATGTGGGAAAGGGAAAAGAGGAGAAAAACTGCACATAGATGGAGAAAATAGGCAAAAGCTGGATCCACGTTATACCTCCTCTAGTCAATTCCACGAAGGAGGACACAGCTTGTAATTATGGATGTAGGGCAAGAAATGAAGAAGAAAAGAGGAAAGTAAAGAAATAAATGGAAAGGAAGCCCTGAAAATGGAGTTAAGATAACAGAGAGCAACACAATCAGAGACCGGGACCAATATGGATATAAAAACAAAGTCACCAGATACCAAAGGTAGAAAAAATCATTTTATTTTCATTTTAGTGTTTGGAATATGTCCAATTTGAGAATTTACTTCTGCTGTCTTATTTTGCACTGGGTATACTGGAGCTGTAACAGCTTACAGAAATGATTTATAATGAAAAAAAATCACGTTATTTTTTTCTCCTATACTAGTATAATATTTTCAATGATGTCTGTTTATATGTGCCATGGCTGGTGTAAGGGGTGTGGCTAATGTGGGTGTGGCTACCATAGGGGTGGAGCCATATGTGGTGAGTACCACATAATGAGTACCGGCACCTTTTTTCCTACAAAAAAAAGCACTGGTCAAAACAAATGAATTATTGTCATTTCCCGTCTATACCTGTTTATGATGGAGGCATACCATTCTTGCACATAGCATGTCTGAAAGAGATGAGACCATTATTAGCATTCTTTTCCAAGAGAAAGTAGCAGACATACATCTGCATTCAAATGCTTTTCACCATTTAGATGTTTTTTGTAGTTTGCAGCAGGTCAGCATCATTCTAAAAGTTTAGTTAATCCCATGGAACATATTTCTTAAACTTCATTGCACATCTCTGCATGCTACAGAGGCTGCTGAAGTGGATACTTCTGTGAATACTCTAGCAGATAAGATGCTATAGATAAAAAAATATATATTTGTGCTGTTGATATTTTTCAGTACCTTATGCTTGACTGTTTGATTATAAATCATTGGAAGAGATACTGTACAGCAAGTACCAGACAAGCTGTTATTTCCAACAGCATATACCAACATTTCACTGATGAACATAATACTGATGTTAAATGTTATGAAACTGTACTTTAGTCAATATAATTAGAATAATTAGCCACTCCCATTCTGTTAGTGGAACTTTCTACTGCAGAAGAGCAAAACTAGTCCTAAATTACCACAAATCAATCTGCTTTTCATTCTGTCTACAATGACTGGTATAAATTTGTATATGCAATAACCATGGTCAAATTGAAATCTTCACTGTGCTTGGTACTGGTGCTCATGTTGGAACTGACTACTTTCTATTAGGATAAATAGCATGACACCTGATCAGTTTTAGATACTGTTGATATTTCATACGTCCCATATTCACCTAACACAGCTAGGGTATGAATCCCTTTAGCTATGGGTGCCAGATCTGTTGACACTATGGGGGAATTCAATAAATAACACCTAAAAAAACAATTGGTGCTGAAAAAAGAAGAAGCACGTAGTGGTATTCTATAAACCGCGTCTATATTTAGGCATGGCCAATTGCACCGATGAAAATGTGGCGGAAATGGAGCCCCTTTATTCTATAATTGAGGGGGTCTTTTACTAAGCCACAGTAGCGTTTTTAACTTGTGGTAGAAATTAGCTGGTGGTAAATGCCAAGACACCCATAGGAATATAATTCTTGGCGTTTACAGCCAGTTGATTTCTACTGTGAGCTAATCCACCTCAATCTGCCCATGGCCCTCCCATTACCACACTCCTTTTTCTGACTCGCATGTAAAATTTAGGTGTGGATCTCAGGCCAAAATTTACCCATGTATATGCTAATTGAATCTAATTAGTGCCAATAATTGCTTGCTAAAATTTAATTATTGGTGCTAATTAGCTTGTTCAATTAAAATGTGTGTGCAGATTGGGGGCTCACATTTTTTTGTGCCATTCATAGAATTAAGGGGTATGAAGGTAAATCTATAACAGCTAACTTAGGTGGGGACATCAAGTAAACACCTATTTGGTCCTCTTTTATAAAAGACGCATATGTCCCTATCTAGCTTATTTTCAGAAGGGAAGGACACCCATATTCCAACACAAACAAGGATTTGACCCATCAGCAAGGAGATGATGCAACCTACATTGGCCCAATCCAAAAAGAAGTCTCTGGCTTTGAGTTTGAAAATTATTAGGCATTGGTTGATGAACACTCTACAGGTTTGGGGATTTCCATCATATCTAAAGGGGGCAGGGCTGCCAGGCAGATATCAGAAGAGACTGAAGTGCCTGTGGGCATAGCTGGATCTGGAGCTCAGATGGCCATGCACCTGAGGCAATGCAGACACCTGTAGCTGGTCCATATGAGCAGATATGTCCTGGATGGAATCAGACAGTTGCTGAAGCTGAAGGGCCAGTTGCCAGAGCAGCTACAAGGTGGGTGATTCACCCAACCTCATGGCCTCTGCAATCTGTCATGCCTCGGGGTTGGTGATCCCTTGGGCTTCAATCAGGTTTGTGCTGCCCACCTAACCCAGAGGTCAGGCAGTCCCCAACTGGGGGCAGGCAAGTCGCATCCCAGCTACGGTAGACGAACTGGAGAGGGAGCTGGAACTGAAGGCAGGCTGAAGACCAAGCTGAAGGCAGGCTGAAGACCAGGCTGAAGGCAGAACAGTAACTCACTGTTAGACAACACCAGAAGACCAGTTGTAAAGGCAAAGACGAAGTGGACTAAGCCCCTAATCAAGTCCCTGGCACCTGACATCATCTGAGGGTGCTTCCAGATCCTCCCACTGCTGATCCAATAAAATGAACCTCCTCATGCACGCACCTAGGAGTGCTGGTGATGGCTAGTGAGAGAACGGCCTGCAGTAGCAGCAGTAAGTCTCTGAATGCTGAGAGAGGTGCACTTGTCGCCATCTAAGAAATGATATTCAGTAACACTTGAAGCTGAATATCATCTCTAGCCATCCATACACTGCTTTAGTTCAGAGGTGGACAACCTTGGTCCTTGATAGTCGCATTTCCCCAATGAATATGCATGAGATCTATTTCCATACAATGGAGGCAGTGCATGAAAACAGATCTCATGCATATCCATAGAGGAAATCCTGAAAATCAGCTCTGTGACGTGGAGGGGCATAATCAAACGCGAACGCCCATCTCCATGGGCGTCTATGTCTGAGACCGGGTATGTGAAGGGGCGGGACAGACCGTATTTTTGAAAAAAATGGCCATCCATCTTTTTTTCGATAATATGGTTTGAGCATGGCAAATGCATCGGATGTGTGCGGATTTGAGCTGGGCGGTTTCGTTTTTCAGCGATAATGGAAACCGAAGACGCCCAGCTCAAAAACGAACAAATCCAAGGCATTGGCTCATGAGAGGGGCCAGGACACCAACCAGGCACCCTAGGGGGCACTTGTAAAAAGTAAAAAAAAAAAAAATTAAAATACCTCCCAAGTCCATAGCTCCCTTCCCTTGGGTGCTGAGCCCCCAAAACCCAGTGCCCACAACTCTACACCATTACCATAGCACTTATGGCTGAAGGGGGGCACCTAGATGTGGGTACAGTAGGTTTTGGGGGGTTTTGGAGGGCTCAACATTAACCACCACAAGGGTAACAGGTAGGGGGGATGGGCCTGGGTCCACCTTCCTGAAGTCCACTGCACCCACTAACAACTGCTCCAGGGACCTGCATACTGCTGTGATGGAGCTGAGTATGGCATTTGAGGCTGGCATAGAGGCTGGAAAAAAAGTTGTTAAAGTTGTTTTTTTGGTGGAAGGGGGTTAGTAACCACTGGGGGGCTCAGGGGTGGTCATCCCCGATTCCCTCCGGTGGTCATCTGGTCATTTAGGGTGCTTTTTTGGGACTTGTTCATGAAAAAAAAGGGTCCAAAAAAGTGACTTAAATTTGCGCTAAAAACAGCCATTTTTTTCAATTATCGGCCGAAGGCGCCCATCTCTGCTCGGCCGATCAACATGCCCCAGTCCCACCTTCACCTTGCCTCTGACACACCCCCGCGATGGAGTGCAGTTGCAGGCGCCTAAAATTAACTTTCGATTATACCGATTTGGGCGCCTTTGCGAGATGGGCGCCCATCTCCTGATTTAGGTTGAAATCTGGGCGCCCATCACTTTCGAAAATAAGGCTGATAGGCATATGTAGAGGTAAAATGGCTTTTTGTTGGATTTAGCTTTCATCTACCCATTGCCACAATTTATTTTTAACAATAGTAGCCTACTTTCTAGGTAGAGATACATTAGAATCCATAAAGGAAATAGTTCCTCTAAGGCTCATGGCAACATACAGGAACTCATTCTCTAAAGTACATGTCACAACATTTTACCTTTGAGACACTCAGATTAAAATTTCATTTAGCGTTTGATTCACTAAGATAAATATGTGAAGCAGGTGATCATTAAAAAATGTGCCAATCTTATTCCAAATGATCTTTCCTATGATTGAGGACTTGAGCTATGTAAATTGACTGCTAATAGGATTATAATTCCTCTTTTTTTTCTTTTTCTTTTCCTAATTGTTAAATTTAATTTTCTTCTGTTTACATAGCTTTTCTAATCAAGTAAGTTTAAATTCATAAATAATTATTTTTTAAGTGGCAATCTTATTTAATAGTTCCACTAAACATTTATCAAACAGGTTAGCAGGGCATAGCAATTTTATGGTAAAAGCGTACCTAATGTTCTATGCTAGCACTGTCAAGGAGCTAACTTGTGCATGCACAGCTCCTTCCTTCAAATCAATAAAATGGAGCTAGGTCCAGCTGTTGTTGCTAGTCCTGTATTCAGAGGCAAGTTCAAGTGAACCCAGTTATGAAGGATTTGATTGAAGAAAAATAGATTATTGTTGAACAAGTTTGTATACTGTGTTTTGTGCTTCTTGTTTGTTTCTTTTTTTCTCTCTCTCTTTTTTCATTGTTTCTCTTCCTAGTGCATCTGTGTTAATCTCAATTAGTGAATAGTACTGGACACGTTGACCTATTGGTAACTGAATTTGAGTCCATCTTTCAAAATAATTGTGTATCTTTTTAACAGGAGCATGGTCTAAATAAGATTTTCTTGGATTCTTCTAAGAGAAGCATGTAAAATTGAATAGCTTTTGATTCTAACATCAAGATGGTCCGTATTGATCATTTTCCACTTGTTTAGAAGGGCACTCACTGTCATGGAATACATTATGCTAATTTGGTTTGATCTGTTTTTCAAAAATCCATATTGCCTGTTTTTCAGTACTTTAGTGCCATGTGGTTTTTGCAGATTGATTTTTTTCCAGACATTTCTAGAACAACATCAACTAAATAACCACAATGTCCCTTCAATAAATCATGCATGATTTATTGCACATGGTTGAATTGTCATTCACTGAAATCCAATAGGACTAGCACTGATACTGTTTATTAAAAATGACTTGCACAGGGCCTATTTACTAAAGTACAGTTACCATATAGTAATTATCAAAATTCCAACATAGTAATTTCAAAGCCTCTGGGTTAACTCCTGGGGAATTTTTAGCATCTTCCTACATGGTTAGTGCAGAGGAAATTGCCTTACTGTATATTATATGCATTGCAGACAGAAATAATGGAATGACCAAGATGGTGGACATATGAGACGTGTTTGGAGGACATTCTGCAGCCAATGCAGCTCTGCTGCTTCATCTGACGAGACTGGATGATTATCAGGAGTCAGTACTACCCAATGTAGCTCTCCCTTCAGCTTTGCAGGTGGAAGGTGCCACTGGCAGCAGTCTAGATCGGGTCTCTCTGAACCTTGTTGAGCAAATGGCAACCAGATGCATCTCTTGTTCTCTTTTTTATTCCCTAATTTTGGCTTCCTTATCTTTATAGTCAAAGAATATAATAGATATTTCTTTGTTATATCTTTCTGTTTTATTGATAGTTTTATTTTTTTCCTTGTCGCTGTTTTTGTTTAAATTGTGATTATTTTTTTTAATTGGTTAATAATACATTGTAATATTTTGCAGTAATATGATGTAGTTAAGCTACACTTATTTAGGTGATGTTAAGTGCAACATGTTGTCTGTGTTAACATGGCAGTAATTATCATGTGTCCCTGCCTAGTCTCCATCCCATTCCACTTTAACTATTAATGTGGAAATTACTGATAACTGCAATGGTATTGATGTTAGAGCATTAACAACTACTTAATTTATATTATGGTTGTAAAATTAGTATTATATATCTCACTACTTATTAACTTATGTTTCTTGATTGTTTTATCATTGTACTACGGACCCTGAATCTATAGCAACTTAAGCTACTGTAGTGATGTCTATGGGGGTAATCTGAAGACATTCTTGTATATGCATTTTAGATACATAGGGGTTGATATTTAAAGCGATTTAACCAGCCAGAAACAGCTCCTGACCGACACATGGGTCCTTTTGCTAAGGTGCGCTGAAAATGGCCTGCGGTAGTGTAGGCACGAGTTTTGGACACGCGTAGATCCATTTTTCAGCATGCCTGCAAAAAATGCCTTTTTTAATTTCTACCAAAACGGACATGCGGCAAAATCAAAATTGGCGTATCCATTTTGGGTCTGAGATCTTACCGCCAGCCATTGGCCTAGCGGTAAAGTCTCACGTTCTAACCAGGCAGTAATGACCTACGCATGTCAAATGTCACTTGGTGCGTGTCCAATACGCGCATCCTAAAATAAAAATTATTTTTCAGACACACGTATCAGATGCGCGCCAAAAATGAAATTACTGCAAGAGCCACACGGTAGCCGGGCGGTAACTCCATTTTGGTGCATATTGGGGGGCGCATAGACACTTACGTGGCTTAGTAGAAGGGCCCCAACTTCACTTGTTCAGGGCTAACCAGTCATATTCAGCAGCATTTAAGCTGATAATGCCACTGAAAATGTGCGGTTAGTGCTTGGTTTATAAAATACTCATACACATGTGCACTGTACACACATATATTTACACCTGACCCAAGCAGGTGCAAATATATACAGGTTCATTTTACCTATGGCTTCTATAGGATTTGTGCTGGTATTTTATAAAGACATATATGCACGTATGTCTATAAAATAACCTTAAAATAGCTCCACCAAGGTGACCTGTTATAAAACTATTCTCCACTTATAACTGTTCTATATAAACTCTCATAACATTGTGGGCTCAATTCACCCAAATTGCTTATGGTCTTCAGAGACTGAACAGTGGTAAATAAGAGGACATGTTGCACAACAAAAGTATTCAGATCAACCTAAATTAAAGTATTGGCAACAAAGAGGGGCAGGAGCTATCCCAGACATTCACAGAAACACCTACAAACATATATTCACTTAGGGGTTATTTTACTAAGCTGCCATTCACAGAAACACCTACAAACATATATTCACTTAGGGGTTATTTTACTAAGCTGCACACTGTGGCTCCCTTTTACCGTAGTGGGTAAAAGGCTGTCCATTTTTGGGAAAAAGAAATGGCAGTGTGGTAAGTGAACCACTTACCGCACAGCCATTTCGGTGGGGATCCTTTACTGTCACCCATTGAGATGGCAGTAAAGGCTCCAGCGCAAACACGGCAGTAACCAGGCAGCCTGCAGCGCTGCCTGATTATCACCAGTTATGTTCTGGCACTACAAAAACAGGACATATTTTTGTAGTGCCAGAAATGGTACGCACTAGGGGTGGGAACTACCACCGGCCTCCAGCGGTATTTCCGGATTGCTGTGTGGCACAGTGGCATAGCTACGGGTGAGCCTGGGTGAGCACAGGTCCACCCAATATTGGCTCAGGCCCTCCCAGCTGCAGCGCCACATTGCTCCCTTTCCCCCTGTGCTCCGTGGCATCCCAACATCTGCACTCCGGTCTCTGAACCCCTTCCCTCCCTGGTGTCGGTACAGGTGTCCTTAGCGCCTGCAACGATTCATTCTTGCTGCTTGTGCCGGCCCCGCAGGCTTCGTTCTGCCAGACAGAAAACAGGCAATGATGTCATTGAGGGTGGGACATGGCAGATGGAAGCCTGCAGGGCTAGTGCAAGCAGCGAGAATGAATCGCTGCAGGCGCCGAGGATGCCTGTACCGACATTGGGGAGGGACAGAGTTCAGAGACAGGAGTGCAGATGCCAGGATGCCACAAAGGAGAGGGAGAAGATGTGGGGTAGGTGAAAAAAAACCCTCTTATGTTCTTAAAAAATATGGTTTGTGGTTGGGGGGGAGGAGTACTTGTGCATGGAAGGGTCCATCCTGTATCATAGTGGCAT
This sequence comes from Microcaecilia unicolor, assembly GCF_901765095.1. Classification (NCBI taxonomy): domain Eukaryota; kingdom Metazoa; phylum Chordata; class Amphibia; order Gymnophiona; family Siphonopidae; genus Microcaecilia; species Microcaecilia unicolor. Next base: position 238,690,769 of record NC_044037.1, read on the forward strand.
AACTCTATGCTTGAGGCCTTTCATAGTTGAGCAGTTTCTATTACTTGTTATGGCCTTGGTCTTCACTCACAGTTCTCAGCAGGTCAGAAGTTCAAGATACCACTCATGAGTGTACATGAGAGATATTTGCATGCCTATGGTATGCAAATCTCTGTCATGCATATTCATTAGGTAGGGATATCCTAAACTCCTGACATGTTAGCAGCCATGAGGACTTGGAGTGTAACACCTACTACTAATCAATATTGGAGCTATAGGTAGTCAAAACTATAAGCAATAATCTAGATCCAGACTCCTATATATAGTGTCGCGTCAAATGTATGTTGGTGTGTCTATTAGGGGAAAAGCCTCAATCCCGGCGTGCACTCCTTGTGTTGTGGAACAACGAAAGGGAGCACCGCCCGATCATCACTGGCTGAAAAACCCCTGTAGTATTTTAAGTAACCCGCTTCTATTTTCTATGTTTCAAAACAAGTAAGATTGACGGTTACTTAGCTTCACTGCTGCAACATTTCTTAAGCAGTAAACCGGAACACAGTGATTTGAACCCAATCCACGGCCCGACTCGGCCCAAGTTTCGCCTACTTCCTCAGGGTCCGTGGGTCAATCACCTGCATCTAACAAAACATAAATCAAATTTGGCGCTTATTTGTACAAACAGTCTCACCTCCAACCCCAGCTCGATAATTCTTACTTCAATCGGCTCTTCGCATTCATTAATGTGAACTATTCAAGATGGCGTCCATATTTATGACTTCAGACGCTATGTTTTGGCTCCGCCCAACTTCCTGTTGGGCGGGGCTAACTTACATCAAATCTCTTACTATTGAATCAAGGATATCTCATTTATTTATAAAAGTTGCTGAAAAACAGAACCTATCAAAAGAACTGACTCCATTCAATTCGAATGTTTAAACCTTCCGGTTCTAAGGAATGTAAACGATATATCCATCTCTGTTCTTGTTGTAGGAGGACCAATTTTCTGTCCCCTCCCTGTATATCCCACTTGATGTGTTGTAAAATAACACATCTAAGCATATCAAAAGTGTGATTAAATTGGATACAGTGCATAGCTAAAGGAGCGGTTTTCTTTTGCGTATTAATGTTACTCTTGTGTTCTGTGAGTCTCGTGGTAAATTTCCGTGATGTTTGTCCCACATAGATTTTCCGGCAAGGGCATATAATGGCGTAAACCACCCATTCTGTACTGCATGTGGTATTATGGTGTAAAACATGTGATTTATTGGTCCTTGGATCTAAGAACTCCTTTGTATTAATCATTACATCGCACATGTTGCATTTTCCGCAGCTTCTATGTCCCACTATCTGGGAATCCGGTATGTAAGGTTTTCTAGGGATGGCAGGTGCCAATATTTCTTTAAGATTCCTGCCTCGACTGTATGCCAATCTTAGATTGATATCTTGCAATACCGGCAAAGTCTGAACTATATGCCAGTTTTTCTTCAATAATTTGGCGAACTGAAATGTTTCACTTGTATATTTTAATACGCACGTGACATTGTCCTTTTCTTCCTCTGCCTCTTTCTGTCTGGGAAGAAGAAGATATTCCCGGTTATTGTATTTTGCTCTTCTGTATCCAAGGACCAATAAATCACATGTTTTACACCATAATACCACATGCAGTACAGAATGGGTGGTTTACGCCATTATATGCCCTTGCCGGAAAATCTATGTGGGACAAACATCACGGAAATTTACCACGAGACTCACAGAACACAAGAGTAACATTAATACGCAAAAGAAAACCGCTCCTTTAGCTATGCACTGTATCCAATTTAATCACACTTTTGATATGCTTAGATGTGTTATTTTACAACACATCAAGTGGGATATACAGGGAGGGGACAGAAAATTGGTCCTCCTACAACAAGAACAGAGATGGATATATCGTTTACATTCCTTAGAACCGGAAGGTTTAAACATTCGAATTGAATGGAGTCAGTTCTTTTGATAGGTTCTGTTTTTCAGCAACTTTTATAAATAAATGAGATATCCTTGATTCAATAGTAAGAGATTTGACGTAAGTTAGCCCCGCCCAACAGGAAGTTGGGCGGAGCCAAAACATAGCGTCTGAAGTCATAAATATGGACGCCATCTTGAATAGTTCACATTAATGAATGCGAAGAGCCGATTGAAGTAAGAATTATCGAGCTGGGGTTGGAGGTGAGACTGTTTGTACAAATAAGCGCCAAATTTGATTTATGTTTTGTTAGATGCAGGTGATTGACCCACGGACCCTGAGGAAGTAGGCGAAACTTGGGCCGAGTCGGGCCGTGGATTGGGTTCAAATTACTGTGTTCCGGTTTACTGCTTAAGAAATGTTGCAGCAGTGAAGCTAAGTAACCGTCAATCTTACTTGTTTTGAAACATAGAAAATAGAAGCGGGTTACTTAAAATACTACAGGGGTTTTTCAGCCAGTGATGATCGGGCGGTGCTCCCTTTCGTTGTTCCACAACACAAGGAGTGCACGCCGGGATTGAGGCTTTTCCCCTAATAGACACACCAACATACATTTGACGCGACACTATATATAGGAGTCTGGATCTAGATTATTGACTTGGAGTGTAAACCACGGTGCTGTGAAAACAATTTAAACAATATTTGAATTGTTTTGTGCTTAGTCTAGTCTAGTTCATTTGGAATTTGCTATACCATGTTTTGCATACAAATACAGCAAAATAGTATATAGTCATAAAAAGGACAGTAAACAAAGTACAGGTTAGACAAATAGAATAATAGGAAAAGTAGGTATTGTAAATACTTTGTTTACTGTAATATGAAACATCCCCGCTCTTGAAAAAAAAAATGAAAAATAACAAAAGCTTTCCTCAAGTTTTAGCACTCATTTTGGTATATCCTAAGAACTAGAATACCAGAGCAATCTTCCCCAGCAGTTTCCTGGAGGTACATCTAGCTCATTAGGTTTTCTGGATCACCACAATGAACATGTATGAGGTAGATATGCATATACTGGGTCTATGATGCATGTGAATAAAACTCATATTTATTCATTAAAATCTTAAAATCAATTAGGTGTGCACCCTGGACAGGGTTGAGGAACAATGTTTAAAGCATGCACTCTGTTTCTCTAATTGCAATATGAACTTAATTTTTATTGCAGTCATGGTCTTTTCTCCAAAATGCTGTCATAGCTTTTCAATTTAATATTCATTATTCATTTTGAATCTATTATTGGAATACCTGATTCCTTTGTTTCTCATTTCTTTTTGATTACCATGGTTACTGTTAGCCCTCTACTAACTCCAGTACTTAGATTATACATGATCGACAGTGCTTGACTGTGGACTTATTCAGTGTGATGTGACCCTGAAGATATCTTCAATGTCCTAGTCAGATTGCTACTCTGTCCCCAAAGACCTCTTAACTCCATTTGTTTTGTAGCATTCAGGACTTAAAGAAGGTTTTGGTCTGCTAACTGAGGTAGAATGAGAAATGGATCATCGTTTTGCAAAGTCCTCAAGTACTGATTGTTAAGAGACCCTTTTACTAAGCCGCATAAGTGTCTATCCAACTTATTTTCGAAAGAGATCGCCGGTCATCTTCTGACACAAATCGGGAGATAGCCAGCCATCTCCTGAAGCCGGTGAAATCGGCATAATGGAAAGCCAATTTTGGCCGGTGCCAACTGCTTTCCGTCACGGAGCCAGCCAAACTTCAAGGGGGCGTTTCGGTAGGGTAGCGAAGGCGGAATGGGGACGGGATGGGGCGTGCTTTGAGATGGCCGGCTTCTCCCGATAATGGAAAAAAGAAAGCCGGCCCTGATGAACATTTGGCTGACTTTACTTGGTCTCTTTTTTTCATGACCAAGCCTCGAAAAGGTGCCCCAACTGACCGGATGACCACCGGAGGGAATGGGGGATGACCTCCCCTTACTCCCCCAGTGGTCACCAACCCCCTCCCACCCCCCCAAAAAAATTAAAAAACATTTTTTGCCAGCCTCTATGCCAGCCTCAAATGTCATACCCAGCTCCCTGACAGCAGTATGCAGGTCCCTGGAGCAGTTTTTAGTGGGTGCAGTGCACTTCAGGCAGGTGGAGCCAGGCCCATCCCCCCTACCTGTTACACTTGTGGTGGTAAATGGGAGCCCTCCAACCCCCCCCAAACCCACTGTACCCACATGTAGGTGCTTCCCTTCACCCATAAGGGCTATGGTAATGGTGTAGAGTTGTGGGGAGTGGGATTTGGGGGGCTCAGCACCCAAGGTAAGAGAGCTATGCACCTGGGAGCTATTTTAATTTTTTTTTTTATTTTTAGAAGTGCCCCCTAGGGTGCCCGGTTGTTGTCCTGGCATGTGAGGGGGACCAGTGCACTACGAATCCTGGCCCCTCCCATGACCAAATGCCTTGGATTTGGCCGGGTTTGAGATGGCCGGCTTCGGTTTCCATTATGGCGAAAACCAAGGCCGGCCATCTCAAACCCAGCCATCTCTGACATTTGGCCGGCCCCAACCATATTATTGAAACGAAAGATGGCCGGCCATCTCGTTCAAAAATACGGTTGGCCCCGCCCCTTCATAGCACCATCCTCGGAGATGGGCGTCCCCGGTCGAAAGTGCCCCTCCATGTGTGCCAAAATGGAGTTACCGCCCGACTACCGCATGGCTCTTGTGGTAATTTCATTTTTGGCGCACGTCCGATATGCACATCCGAAAATAAATTGTATTTTTGGATGCACATATTGGATACGCGCCAAGTGGCATTTGGTGTGCGTAGGTCATTACCGCCCTTTTACCACGCGAGGTTTTACCACTAGGTCAATGGCTGGCAGTAAGGTCTCAGACCCAAAATGGATGCATGGCAATTTTCAATTTGCTGCATGTCCATTTTTGGCAAAAATTTTAAAAAGGCATTTTTTGTGGGTGCACTGAAAAATAATTCTGCGTGTGCCCAAAACACGTGTCTACACTACTGCAGGCCATTGAGCATGCTCAATTTCACTAAAAGGAGCATGCAGGACATGAGGGGAAAAGCAAGTAGGGCAGGTAACACGGCGTCGTCGAGACTGGTGCTGGATGAAGGCTTCAGCTGGCGGGGGTTGGGGACCCCAGCCAGCCAAGATATTAAATTGCGGCAGTGAGGTGGTGAAGGGCAGTGAGGCAGTGTGGGGAGGGGGGGGTGGCAGACCAAAATGTGCTCCCCCACCTTGGGCTCTGGCTATGCCCCTGCTTGTAATAGTTATATAAGTATATCGATTACGTATTATCTTTGTGTTGAATTGCCTCTGATGTTTTTCCCTTGAAGTAGACTAAAATACAATTATTATTATTATTATTATGTCTTAGTTTCTATTTTTTCCTTGTATTCCTTGATAAATTATGTTGTAATATTCTCTAAAAAAATTTCAAAAAAAAATAATAACAATTAAGGCTCTAGGTCCACCCTCACGCTCTGCTACTTCCCTGTTTGAGTTCCTTTTCTCTATGCAGTCTCTCTGACTTGAGCCACAAAGCCTTAGAAATTTTGAAAGCTCACTTTTCTCTACCTTTAAGACAGACATAATGCTACCTGACTTTCTATTGGAGCCCTCCCACAATTTCTCTCTGTCTATGCAGTATCTCTAGGCTGTAGGACAGGAAGCCTGAGGGATATTTAAAACTCACTTTTCTCTGCTTCTGTAATAGATACAGTGCTGCCTATCTTGATAGTTGGATATTTTTGCACCCTTTGCACTTCAACAAAATAAATTTGTGAAGCAGCAATTTGCAGTCACTTTTCCTCTCTGCTGCTTTGTTTCATTTTTCTGCTGAAGTGCTGATAGCATCATCAAAATGACATTTGGGAGAAGGGAGGTAGGGAAAAACTTGCTTGGCTGCTTGTCAAAAAGTGTTTTGTTGATCAGCCTTCTCCCTCTGCCGAAAGTGGCTCTAATTTTACTGTTCTTTTGGTTGTATCGCTACTAAAACTGAAATAAATGAGGATTCACGTAGTTATGGTTCCTTGGGCATTCAGGGGTCGATATTCACCCAATGGCGCTCAGCATTCTACTGACCGCCATTGGTGTTATGGAAGGAAATTCACAGCTGGGCCATGTTTATACTTTGGCATTGAATTGCCGAGTTTGTAGAGCTGGTTAAAGCATAGCCGGTAAAGTGCAATATTCAGCACTTAGAGGCCCCTCCACAATGCAGTGGTAGGGGTACCGTACGGATAGCACATGGCAAAACAGCACTACCTCAGGGTGTGCCCCGGCACCCTGTGGTAGTTTTGGGTTTGCCATGTGGCGTTTCCCATGACAGAAAATATTTTTCTATTTTCAAGCACAGGGGCACAGTATTGGCATGCCTACCAGTAATTGCCATCACTGTATACTGTCCAGTTACCTCCAGATTAGTGTGTGAGCTCCTACTGCCTACTAAATAGGTGGCAGTAAGGGCTCAAGCAGTAAATTGCCATGTGCCAGTGTTTTTTATTAGCACATGGCCATTTATGACTTCCATTTAAATAATGGACATTCCGGCTGTGGTAATAAGTGGCCTCGGTGCAGGCCACATTTTACCACAGCTTTGTAAAAGGACCCCTTAACCAGCTATGGGGCACCACATAAAGACAGGACTGATTTTTGTGCGTCCTGTTTATGCGATTACCTTAACTGATTAAGTGCTGAATATTGGCACTTACTGGCCAAGTGCTAACTGTGCCCCCAGAACACCCCCCCAAACTAGCCAGTCATGACATAGTTGCTAACTAGACATTTTCAGCAGCACCAAGGGCTAGATTCTATATATGTAGCATCTAAAATGTTTTGTTATGATACTGCTAAGACTGGCAGGGGAATGACTGGGACTCGCTTCTGATTGGCCTGTTAAGGATTGAGCTGACGTCCGAGGCAGCAGATGTCAGAAGTCAGATCTATTTAAACCTACCTCTCCCTACAGCATATGCTTTAGCGTTGATTCCTGTCAGCTGAGCGTCTTTCCCTCTCTCTGTCTGTGCTAGTAGCACACTGTGCATCCGTTGGAGTTTGCTTACTCTTCTTGTTGCTTGTAGCTTCTCTGTGTGCTGGTTGTTCCCAGTTTGCATGCTTGATTGTTTCCTTAGCCTAGCTGCTTTCCTTAATTACCTTGCTTCCATGCAGCTGTGGGTGCTCTGCTTGCTCTGTCTCTGTGTGCTGCTGAGTTCTGGTAAGAACATTTTTTGTTTTTCTCCTTTGTTAGCTTTAAACCTTTGACTGCAGTGTAAGCCCTGCTTCTTCCTGACTTGTGTGTTAAAGCAGCCCTTCCCTTTAGCCTGCTTTAACTCTTTTGTCTGCTGTGTTAGTCTTCTGATTCTTGTGAGCATTGCTCTTTGTCTGATTGGTGTATGCAAAGGCAGCTTTCCGTGTTTGCTTGCTTTCCCCTTTGTCTCTAGTGTCTGCTATTTGACTCTGTGGCACAGTCTTGTGTATTCTTATGGTTTCCCTTTACCTTTGAGTCCTGTATGGCCAGCCTTGTGTAGTCTTGTGAGTGGATTCCCTTGACCCTTGAGTGCTGTGTAGCACAGCCTTGTGTATTCCTATAAGTGTCTTCCCTTTACTCTTGAGTGCTGTATGGTACAGCCTAAAGTGTTCCTATGAGTGGCTTCCATTTTTCCTTGAGTGCTGTGTGGCACAGCCTTATGTATTTGAGTGCTGAATGGTACAGCCTAGAGTATTCCTGTGGAACTTCACTCTTGTAGAGTCTGTGTCCCATTCTGTCCTCGGCTTTCCTTTTTCCCTGCAGGCTTTGCCTCTGCTACCTGGGTTTCTGTATAGCCTTTGTTTGCATTCTCTTCCTCTGGTCATAGCCTGTACCGGCCAGCTTTTTGTTTGTCACCCTTCCCTTGTGTCACTAGCTAGCGCTGTGTGCATTGTATGTGCTCCAGTCCCTTTTGGGACCCCTCGTTGTTCTTTTTTCCTTCTCTAGCATATGACTAGGTTCCAGTTCGGCCGTGAGGCCCGTATGCTTGGACTCTGAACGAGTGGGTTCCCATTCAGCCTTGAGGCCTGCCTGAGTGGTCTATCTCCCTTTTCTGGTGGTGCTAGTGAATTGTCCTGAGTGTGCGGGGCTTTGTGGCTGTGGTTTTGCTTAGCGCCTGTTTGGTCTACCCTAGGCCTTGGCCAAGGTCCTTCCTAAGCCTCGGCCTAGGCACAAGGGCTCACGAACAGTTTAACAAATTGGCACTATTCTATAAGCCATACTTAAAGCTAGGCGCAGTTTATAGAATAGCACTTATGCCTAGGAGTGAAACCTAACTTTAGGTGCAACCATTTGCACTAACTGAAATGTGGTGCAAACGTATGCGCCTAAATTGTGAACAAATGTTCTGTATTCTATAATATTGTGTGTAAATGCTAGGAACACCCCCATTCTGCCCACGACCCTCCTATTTCTGTGCCCCCTTTTTTAACTCGTATAAATTTTAGGCACAGATCCCACACCTAAATTTATGTGCACAAGTTCCAATTAAATCTAATTAGTGTCATGAATTGCTTGTTAAAATGCCAATTATTAGCATTAATTAGCTTGTTATTCAATTAAATTGTGCATGCAAATTGGTCACGCACCCAAATTTGTATGTGCAATGTTTGGCAACTTTTATAAAATTAGGGGATATATGGTTAAGTGCTGCTAAAAATAATCGGTTAGCTCTGAGCAAGTGATTTGACTGGCCAATAGCCATTTCTAGCCGGTTAAATTGCTTTGAATATCGACCTGATAATTTATTTAATGGTATACAAACCAAAAATGCTCTTGTTTATTACCTTTTACCATTTGTTCAAAAAACAAACACATCCTTAATCTGTAGGATACCATTAGTGCACAATACCTACAGAGAGATCATGTGGGAGCACTTACCGTCTCCTATTTAGGATGTACTAAGTGCTCCCGCATTAATTCTGCATTAGCCAGTTAGCGTGAGCTGAGAATAATGCATTAGCTGGCTATGCTTCTATGGCCACTCAACACCCATACCATACTCCCGCAGAGAAATTTTCTAACAAATTCAGTAAAACTGTAGTTTACCACACTATAGCAGACAAACTACCAGAAAAAGCCTTAACACAGTTGTGCGTTAGCCTGTTTTCAAGCATTAACCACATGTTATATGCCTAACGCACTTTAGTTGAAGAGCCCCTTAATAAGTATGTAAACTTTGGGCACAGTATTCAGAAAATACTGAGTTCCTAAATTTAATCGATAAATCTCTTTAACTCGTCAGATTATATATTTTCAAGAGTGGGAGCCAAATACGGTCAACACTTCAACACTCTACAGCTACATGTATATTACAGACCTCAGCAGCGACTCTTTTCACATAGGCAAACAACCCATAACTCGCCTACCTCTTCTTCAGCCCAAATACAAGATTTAACTTACTTGTTTTTATATCTATTTAAGTCGTTAAGTATTCTCTATATATACTTCAATTTTATTAAATAAGAAACTTCAACTTAGCTTGTCTCTGTAATGTAGATCCGCCGCCTACACAGACCATGTTTCACTAGGCATTAAACCTGAGCTTCGTCAGATGCAGACCTATAACAAACAATAAATGTCATATTAGAAGTATTTATTTAAAACCCTTATAAATATTACAGAACTTGTAGTTTAAACCTAAAACATTCCTCATATGCAAACATGGATTAATGAGACAGAGTCTACAATGATACAGCCAAGGGAAGTCTTGTCTCACCAATTTTCTTCATTTCTTTGAATGCATGAATAAACATGTGGATAAAGGTGAGACAGTTGATGTAGTGTATCTAGATTTTCAGAAAACGTCTGACAAAGTCCTTCATGAGAGGATTCTGAGAAAATTAAAACCCCATGGGATAGGAAGGAATGTTCTGTTATGAATTAGGAATTGGTTGATGGATAGAAAAGAGAGGATAGTGTTAAATGGTCAATTCTCTCAGTGGAGGCGGGTGAATAGTACAGTGTCCCAGGGATCTTTACTGGAACCAGTACTATTTAACATATTTATGAATCATCTGGAAATAGGAACAATGGGTGAGGTGATTAAATTTGCAGACAACACAAAACAATTTAAAGTAGTTAAAACACATGTAAATTGTGAAACATTGCAGAAAGACATTAGGAAGTTGGAAGACTGGGTATCCAAATGACATATGAGATTTACCCTCCTGTTTAAAAAAGCCACACAAGTGGCTGTGCAGTAATACCAACACAGTCCATTCACTTTGCAGCTTTGTAAACAGGGGGGGTTAATGTGGACAAGTACAAAATGATGCACATTGGGAAGAGTAATCCAAATCATAGTTTATTTGATGCTAGGTTCCACCCTAGGAGTCAGCACCAAGAAAAAGATCTAGATGTCATCATGGATAATATGCTGAAATCTTGTTCCCAGTGTGTGGCAGCTGCCAAAAAGGCAAACAGAGTCCTAGGAATTATTAGGAAAGTGATAGAAAATAAGATCAAGAATACTATAATTCCTCTGTCAAGCCCCATGGTGCAACCTCACCTTGAGTATTGCATGCAGTTATGGTTGCCGGATATTAAAAAAGATAAAGCAGAATTAGAAAAGTTTCAAAGAAGGGTGACCAACATGAATAAGGGGGTGGAACACCTCTAAGATGAGGAAAGGCTTAAGAGGTTAGGGCTCATCAGCTTAGAGCTTGGAAAAGAGATGGCTGAGGAGGGATATGATAGAGATCTACAACATACTGAGTGGTGTAGAATGGGTAAGCATATATTGATTTCTTACTCTTTCAAAAAGTACTGACTAGAGGACACTAAAAGAAATTACATGAAACTACTTTTAAAACGAGCAGGAGGAAATATTTTTTCACTCAACGAATAGTTAAGCTCTGGAACGCGTCGTTAGAGGATATGATATCAGCAGTTAGTGAATCTGGGTTTAAAAAAAAACTTTGGACAAGTTCCTGGAAGAAAAGATCCTTAGTCTGCTGTTGAGATAGACATGGGGAAAGTCACTGTTTGTGTCTTGTCATGAATCTTGCTATTATTTGGGGATTCTGTCAGGAACTTGTGACCTGAATTGGCCACTGTTGGAAGCAAGATACTAAGCTAAATGGACCATTGATCTATTCCAGTGTGGTTATTCTTATGTCCTTATGTTCAATGATACATATGTGAAAATGGGGTGTGGCCATGTGCATGTCAGAGGAGTTCCAAAAAGTTGCTTATGGATTTATAGAATTCACCCAAAGCACACCTAGGTTGGGTGTCGGCATTTATACCTGCTTTTAGCAGGCTTAAGTACAGCACCCAAAAGTTAAGTGTGGGATCCATGCCAAATGCTATTCTATAAAGGGCATTCTCCATTTATAGAGCAGCACTTAGTGTTCAAGTTTTTCAGCACTGAATTTTCATTGTCATTTATTGAATTCCCTCCATACTGTATAACTGGCATAAGTGATATCTGAAACCAGCCATTAACTAAACATCAATTTATGTGGAGGCAGATTTTAGAAGGGACATACTATTCAGAATTGAACCATCCAGGCAGAGATGTGTCACATTCTGTTAGTTATTTTAGAACTGGATCAGCTGACATAGAATCATAGAAGACATATGAGAAAAACGTAGGCAGATAAAGACCATAGGGCCTGTCCAGTCTGCCCATCCATGCCATCTACTCTCCCTATCACTCAGGAATAGGCATGTATGCACTGGGTATATGTGGCAGGAGCATCCATTTTACAGGCATCAATGTTTAAACTATCAAGGGGGTGAGCACAGCAACACACATGTGTATGCACTGGAACATACATGTACAATGTCAGCCATTTTAGTCCATGTTTTCCAAAGCTGTCAAGCATCCCTAATCCCCCCCCCCCCCCCCCCCCCCCCCCCCCGAGGAGCACTGCAAGTTACTCTGGCCTGGATGTCCCTGGAGCAGATATAAACCCCAATGTTCATGTCAGTTGCCAAAAACATGCCTTCCCTTTCTGGAGTACAGTATGCACTTTGTGCTTTACCCATAATCCCATCCAAAACATACCCTGACCATGCCATATGCACATCTTCACATTGTGGTGAGTATATACCAGCTTTATAAAATTTGAATTTAGACGTATATGCAAAATACTGGTTTATGCACATTTAAAATATGAATAAGGCTTTTCAAATGAACCACTCTGTTCTGCATGTATTCTTCCTCTGAAATCTTCTTTCGCCTTTTCAATGACATTGTCTTCTAGCCTTAAGTGCTATGTTTTTTTTCCATTATGGTGAAGTGTTTATTTATGCCCATTTCTTGTAGCAGATTTCTAGAATGTCTTTGCTTTACAATTGGACTTGCTCCGTCCTGCCTTTTCACAGCTGGAGATCTATATCTCCTCAGATGTTCAGTGAGCTGCAGAAAACAGATAGCCCAAAGTTTGATCCATACTACATATAACTTTCCGGCTGAAAACTGAATAGTGGAAACAAACACATTATTCCAGAAAAGAAAGTAAACAAATGCAGCAAAGTGCAAAAAAGAAGAAAGGAAAAAAGAAACCAAAGAGAAATCTGAAAATCATGATTGTGAAAATTTCAATTTGTTTACTTTTTACTATCACATTTCTTTTAAAAGCTGTACTATTACTCATAAGGATGATACATGGTCATCTCAGAAAACCAAAGCTTAAATATCATGAATCCCTACAGATTGGCAGTGCATTTAGGAAAACTATGCTGCACAATTTTTATATTAGGGTAACTGATAAGCTGCATTTTTTAAGTTTAGGGGTTTGCTTTATCCCCAGTAATCAGGAAGTACAATACTGGTGCTTGTTGGATTCTCTCAATACTTTCATTATATATTTATTTAGATTTTGCTCACACCTTTTTCAGTAGTAGCTCAAGGTGAGTTACATTCAGGTGCACTGAGGGGTCCTTTTATCAAGCTGTGGGAAAAAGGGCCCTGCACTAGTGGCAGGGGTCGTTTTTCCCAGTGAGCCATGTCCCTTTTTACCGCAGCAGGTAAAAAGCCTCCAGACACACACATGGCCGTGTAATAAGAGAACTCTTAACATATGACCATGCAGTGGGGAGCCGTTACCACCACCAACTGAGGTGGCGATAAGGGCTCCCGCGCTAATCCAGCGGTAACCAGACAGCATGCAGCAATGCCCAATTATTGCTAGGTTACCGCCCCACAATCCATTTCCGAGGGGGTTCTTTTTCCCTGGAAATGGCGCGTGCTCGGTGCGGTACTACTACCAGTGGCTACGTTGGGCTGACGGTAGTAACATAGAGGGGCATAATTGAACGTCGCCGGCCAAATAGATCGCTGGCAATCTATGTTGGCGGCGGCGCTACAGCTGGCTGGAACCGTATTATCGAAAAAGATGGCCGGCCATCTTTTTTTTCGATAATACGGTTTAGCCCAGCCAAATGCTGTGGAGTTCGCCGGGTTTGAGATGGCCGGGTTTGTTTTTCAGCGATAATGGAAAGTTATGTCGGCCATCTCAAACCCCGGCCAAATTCAAGGCATTTGGCCGTGGGAGGAGCCAGCATTTTTAGTGCACTGGCTCCCCTGACGTGCCAGGACACCAACCAGCCACCCTAGGAGTCACTACGGTAGACTTCAGAAAAGCTCCCACGTGCATAGCTCCCTTACTTTGGGAGCTGAGCCCCCCAACCCCCCCCCCAAACCCACTACCCACAAATGTACTGCACCCACTAAAATTGCTCCAGGGACCTGCATACAGCCTCTAGGACTTATTGCTGCTGTATAACTTTGGCACACCAGTTGACACCTGAAGACTAATCTTTCTGGAAAAAGTCCTTTCTTGAAATAAGCATGTTTACTCACAGTTAACTGCAGATCAGAGGTTGTGCCCCACTGGCAAAGAGTCCCCTGGTACTAAGATTAGCAGTAGGTCAGAGCTGGCACAATGGTGTACAATGCCCTCTTTCAGCACCATTCAAGGTAAGAACTACGTTCTCTAACGTGGGTAACACAAGAAAGGGAACTAAAACTGGCTTACAAAAATGGCCACTACCGCATGGACTACAACCGGTAACAAAACAGGGCACACTCTGACCCAGTTAGCAGGAGGGAAAAGCACCATGGGAGTAGAGCCCAGTACCCTACACCCACCACAATGCATTGCTAATGTGACTCTGCAGGGCACCTAACAGAAAAGGTGTCACACTCACCCGAGAGCCACATCGCAACCAGGGAAAGGCTGTCGGAGGATACAACACATTCTGCTGTCATGGAGGTGGGTATGGCATTTGAGGCTGGCATACAGGCTGGCAAAAAAGGTTTTTAGTTTTATTTTTTTAGTTTGGAAGGGGATTGGTGACCACTGGGGGAGTATGGGGAGGTCATACCCCATTCCCTCCAGTTGTCATCTGGTTAGTTGGGGCACCTTTTGAGGCTTGGTCGTGAAAACAAAAGGACCAAGTAAAGCCGGCGAAATACTGCTTAACGCCGCTTTTTTTTTTCCATTATCGGCGAAAGCCGGCCATCTGGTAGCCACGCCCATGCCCGCCCATGTCCCACCTTCGCTAATCTACCGACACGCCCCCTTGAACTTTCGCCGGCAAAACAACGGGAAAGCGGCGATGCTGTAAAAAATGCCGCTTTCGATTATACCGATTTTGCCGCTTTTAAGAAATCGCCGGCCATCTCCCAATTTGTGTCGGAAGATGGCCGGCGATCACTTTCGATTATAAGCTGGATAGTAACATAGTAGATGACGGCAGAGAAAGACCTGTACGGTCCATCCAGTCTGCCCAACAAGATAAACTCATATGTGCTACTTTATGTGTATACCTGACTTTGATTTGTAACTGCCATTTTCAGGGCACAGACCGTAGAAGTCTGCCTAGCACTAGCCCCTCCTCCCAACCACTAGCCCCGCCTCCCACCACCGGCTCTGCCACCTAATCTCCGCTAAGATTCTGAGGATCCATTCCTTCTGAACAGGATTCCTTTATGTTTATCCCACGAATTTTTGAATTTTATTACCGTTTTCATCTCCACCACCTCCCGCGGGAGGGCATTCCAAGTTAGTTGCTGTTGAGACTTGGAAGGAGGAGGAAGTGCTGCCAGAGGCTCTGCAGGCTTCCAGGGGGAAGGGAGTGAGGCCTAGCTCCTTCCCCAGAAATGAGGAAGGTCCCTGGGGAGCGGTCCTCAGGAAAGCCCCAGGCCAGGGGGTCTCCTGGGGCCAGGGACCAGAAGGCCAGGAGAAGTAGTTCCCTCTCTGGCAGGGCTCCAGAGAGGAGGGAAAGGAGCCCTGTGGATCGAAGAGTGCAGGCTTCCACGGGAGGAACCCAGACCGGTACCCCCCTCACAGTGGCACGCCATCTAGCAGGTGAGGGGGGGAGAGAGCTGGGGGAGGCCCCAGAGAACAGCAGATCGGAGGAGAGAGAGAGGAGAGAGCAGAGGTAATGGAGATCTGCCGGGAGGCCCTACCGGTGTCAGAGGAGGAGGACAGTGACTCCTCAGAGGAGGAAGATTTCACAGACTATAGTCAGGATCCAGAGGACCCGACCAGTGGCCTGATTCAAATGGTGAGAAAGATAAAAAGCACAGAAAAAGAGGTGGTAGAGTTGGGGAAACGGGTTAAAATGGCAAAAGCCCTGTGCAAACTAGCCCCAGTGGAGCACCGCAAGACTTATACAAAGGAGGTAACCCGTTTACTCAAGCTTCTTCAAAAGAAAGAACATTTGCTGGGGGCATTGAAAAAGGGCCCTGGGAACCCTCTGAGAGAAGTTTACATGAACAGAGAAAGAATGGCCTTGGGGGGAAAAGCCCTGACAACCTTCAAACAGTCACAACAGCAAACAGAGAAGGAGAGTAGGAGCTCAGACCTTGGACCCCAGAACACCCAGGGGCCAGAGGAGCTTCCTGGGCCCAGTACCCAAAAGACATTACAGTATATGCAGTACCTTGCTAGTCAGTCTCTGGCAGCTTCTGGAGCAAGCAGGACTGGAGGTGGGGCTGGAGAGGCATCCTCGTTAAGGGAACCTGAGGTTGGAAAAACTGAACAGGAAAAAAGTTTTAAAACCCAGACTTTTCATCTGGTAGAAACAGGGGCTGGAAGTTCAGGAGAGAGACTCTTTTCTACACCAGTGATGGTGGAAGCAGAACTGAAAAACTTACTTGAGCAAGAAGCAAGAGGTCAGCAGAGGCAGTTGCAGCCACAGGTTTTGTGCCCATTGCCTGCAGCAGGAGTTGAGAGCAGCAAACAAACACTGACTCCATTGCAGCTGGGGAGGCCCCGCCCATGCAGCACTGAGGGGCTGGAGGTCACAGCCAGGCAGGCTGCAGCACTGCCAAAGACTGAGAATGCTGAGGTTTTAGCAGAGGAAAACCTGGTGACAGAGAGTGCTGCAGCTGGACAAACAGCAGGTGAAAAGGAGGGGTTCTCAATGAAGAAAGCACAGGAGGATCAGGAGTGTTTGCAACAAACCGGCCTGGCAGCAGAGGCTCCAGCCAATCGGGCTGTGGGAGCAGGAAAGACTGCAGAACAGCTACAAATGCTGGCAGGTGAAATAGCTGCAGCGCCAGAAGATTCCCCATGTGTGAGAGGGCAGGCACTTCTGGAGTGTGGGAAGCCTCATCCGCTTGGCGAAACAGCGGGGCTGGAGGATCCGACGGAGCAGAACGTTGGAGGAAAAAGGGACCCGGTCCAGAGAGCAGGTTTTGGGCGGGAGGGAGGGGTACTTGCCTTGCCATGCGCACCAGAAGTAAACGTAACTGGTGGTACTGGGGATTCTGATTCCGACCAGACAGCGGGGTGGTTGGTTCTGGGGGGAGGGGTTGATTTGACGGGAGGGGGGCAGGGGCACCGGGAGGGGACCGGTTATATAGGGGAACCTGCTCTCAAAGTTCATACGGACCAAATCGATGGGGAGACAGGCAGGGTTTCTGTTGCAGGAGGCATTGAACTGATGGACACTGTGACTGCAGGGGATACGAGTGCTCGGGGGGTGAGGGGTGCAGGGGACCAAGGTTTGCTGGTTGAAGGGGTACAAGGCATGTTGGGGGGAGGGATAGGGAGGGAGGCTGAGAAACGGGGAAGGCTAGAGAAGGAGGATATGATGCATCAGGAGCGGGGGGGGTCCCCGCGCTGGAGAAGGGGGGGGACGGTGGGGGGGGGGGTCCGTCCTTTGCGGCGGTGGTGGGTGGAGGAGGCGGGCGCAGGGGAACTAGGGGGGTAGGGGGCAGCGGGGAAGGATGGGGAGGGGGGGTGGGGGGGAGGCCAGGTTCCCAAAAGGAGGAATGTGGTACAATTGAAATGGGTGGGGGAGGGGGGATGCCAAGCAGGGATGCAGTCCTGAGATTGGTCCTTGGTCTAGGATTCCTCCCAGAGGACCTCTATGCCTGTATTCATCCGGTGAATATACCAGAATACGATATCAGCTTTCTAACCCAGCGAGGCATGGAGGTCTTTTGGGAGAGATACGAAGGGGTACGGGGGAGAGGGGACTGGAAGAACTACCGGGCCGTACCGATTAGCAGACCCGACCTGGTGCAGGTAACCCTTCTGGTTCGAAATGAGTCTCTATCAGGGGCGGACCTGGCCTTCTGGCTACAACGGTACGCAGAATTGCGTACCCCCTTGTCCAAACTCCCGGACCCCAGTAGGGTGTGGGCTGGAGGTTGGGGTGCGCAGGTTAGGCTGAGGCAGGCAGGGCATGTCACCCAGCACATTCCCTCCTCGGCGTTCATCGGCAGGGATCGGATTCTCTGCTTTTATAAGGGGCAGCCACGGCAGTGTCACAAGTGCGGGTCGTTTAGACATTTTAGTATGTCATGCCCGGTTGTGCAGTGTGGAAAGTGCGGGTCTAAGGAGCATCCCACGGAGTCCTGTATGTCTATTCGGTGCAACCTGTGTGGGGGTCTGGGGCATGCATTTCGAGCCTGCCCTTGGGCCTCCCATAATGGGGGTGAGGAGGAGATAGATAGGGATGGTTCAGGTCAGGGGGAGGGGGGAGGGGAAGCAGACCATGATCAGGTTCCCGGGGCGGGGGGGAAAGGGTCCAGGGAAGGACAGGGACAGGTAGAGGGGGGGGGCTTGGGGGAGGGTCGGAAGCGGCAGGAAGGGGAGGATGAGGGCTGGACGCGGGTGTCCAAGAAACAGCGAAGAGGAAAGGGGGGAAGGGGGGTGGGAATGGGGATAGAAGTAGGGAATAGATTCAGGGGTTTGGAAGAGGAGGGAGGGGTTGAGGAACTGGCTGGTGAGGAGGTAGAGGATGGGGGTAGCCGGCAGGACGGGTTGGGAGGTAGGGGAGAAGGAGTGAGGGGAACAGCGGGTAAGAGGAAAGAGAAACGGGGGGGGGAGGGTTTTGAGGGACAAAGAGGGGGGAAGGGTAGGGGGGGAGGTGGGTGGATCGGGGGAGGTGACAGCTGATGCAGGGAGGGCGGGAGAGGAAAGGAAGGTAAGAAAGGATGTAGTAATGCAGGCCCGTGAGGGGAGGGAGGAAGGGTCGGAGGCGGGATTGATGGGAAGGGTGGAAGAAGAGGAGGTAGTAGGGGTGGAAGAGGGAGGAGAGGAGGGGGGGCAGGTCGGTTGATGATCCCCAGGGAGGGAGGGAGGTGGGTGAAGACAAAAAGAAGATAGGGAGGAAGAAAGCAAGGGTGGGGGAAGGGATGTTTAAGCTAGGGGTCCGGGATTGGGCGGAGGAGGAAGAAGAGGGTGGAGGGGAAGGGACCACGGATGATGGTGTGGAGAGAAGGGAAGGCAGCCAGGAAGGCGGGGGGTGTGGTAGCGAGGACTGATGGCGGGACTGCTATTGGTGTTCGCCACACTTAATGTGGCTAGTGTCGCCTCCCAGAGGGCAAGAAGCTTGGCATTTGATGGCCTCTCTGCTGTGGAGGCGGACTGTTTCCTCCTCCAGGAGACCCGGTTGCAGACGCTGGAGGACATCCGGCGGGCAAAGAGGGCCTGGAGATGGGGACCCTCTATCTGGGGTCTGGCCGGGGAGAGGTATGGGGGGATAGGCATCCTCTTTAAAACCAATAAAGTAGAGATTCAGAGGGTGGTGGAGCTGGGTATTGGTAGGTGTTTGGTGTTGGACGTAATATTGCGGGGGGTGGCCTTGCGGGTGATTAATGTGTATGGACCGCAAAGCAAACAGGGAAGGTCTGCATTGTTCAACAAAATTAAGCCTTACCTATACACTTCAAGGCAGTTGGTGTGGGGAGGAGACTTCAACACTATCTTACGGAAAGAGGATAGTGGGGGGCGGGCACCACAAGTACGTTATGATGGGGTTCGACTAGCGGGGATTATGAAAGGAGCAGGGCTGGTGGATGTACATATTGCACTTGGTGGTGGGAATCAGGGTTTCACCTTTTCACGGGGCACCTGTAGGAGCAGAATTGACCGGTTTATAGTTCGGGAAGGGGCATGTAGGCAGGCACCTAGGGTGGTGGAAGTAGATTTCTCTGACCACAGGATGGTGATGATAGAGTTGGGGGGAGGGGGGGCTTGCAAGCTAGGGAAAGGGTTGTGGAGATTGAATCTCAAATGGTTGAAGGAGGGGGTGTTGCACCAGGAGTACCTGGAATTCCTAGCAGACCAGGTGTCCATTCAGGGTGTCTTCCCTTCCCTCAGGGACTGGTGGGAAGTACTGAAACACCGCACCAGAGGGTTTTTTCTCCGTCAGGCAAGGCGGGAGGGAAGGGAGGCCACCCGGTTGGGGATCGCCCTGAGAAAGCGACGGGATAATCTAATTTCCCGGGGGGGGAGGAAGGAGGATATTGAGGTACTGCAGCAGGAGGTTGAAAGAGTACAGTACAACCGCTACTCTTCCCTCGTCTACGAGCGGGACTTCGGGAAGCTGCTTGGTCCGGACCCGTATGACTGCTGCAAGGAACGAAGGGAGAGGAGGGTGGTGGTGGGGTTTAGGGATGAGGGGGGGGTGCTCCAAGAATCCAGGGAAGGTATTTTGCGGGTGGTGGGGACGCATTTTGGGCGGGTTTTCCTCGGACCTACAGTTGGGGACAGAGGCCATGGGAAGATATATTGAGGGGACCCCGGGGGTGGGTAACTGGGGGCCCCATCTTCAGGTCTTAACGCAGCCGTGGACGCTGGGTGAGGTGGAGGAGGCCATTGGGGCCTTGCGGCGCAGAACAGCGCCGGGGCCGGATGGACTTCCGGCGGAGTTTTACCAACGGTTCAGGGACCAGCTGGCGCCGCTCTTGCTGGAACTCTGGGAGGAGGCGCGAACAGGAGGATCCTTGCCGGAGTCCATGGGAGGATCAGCATTGGTCCTCCTTAGCAAAGGCAAGGACCCTCAAGACGTGGCGAACTGGCGACCAATAGCACTATTGAACAGCGACCGGAAGATCTTCGCCCACATGCTTCATGCTCGCATGAGGAAGGTCTCCGGTGAAGTGCTAGCAGTCCCGCAGAGGTGTGGGGTCCCAGGAAGGGGGGTGCTGGAGGCAGTAGCCTGGGTGAGGGAGGGCTTGGAACATAGCCGGGTGGGAGATGGTAGGTTGGTCGTGGCCTTGGACCAGGACAAGGCTTTCGACCGAGTGCAGTGGGAGTTCTTGTGGAAGGTCCTGGATCACTATGGCTTCCCGGGGGAGTGGATCGCACAACTGCAACTGTTGTATGCTGGGGCGCGATTTTTTCCCCTGGTGAATGGATGGAGGGGGGCGGAGGTGGGGTCACGGCAGGGGTACGGCAGGGGTGCCCATTGAGCCCCCTGCTGTACGCTTTTGCCATAGATCCCCTGGTGCGGAGGCTAGGAGGAGGGGGGGAGGGAGGGCTCAGAGGGGTAGAGGTTGGCAAAGGGAACGTATTGAGAGTCATCGCTTATGCAGACGATGTCACCGTTTGGGTGGCAGACCAGAGGGAGGGGAGGATGCTGCGGGAGACCCTTGAAGAATATTCCAAGGCATCGGGGTCACGGGTAAACCTGGGTAAGTGTACTAGCTTGTGGGTGGGTCCAGAGGAACGGCGATTTAACCTAGGGGGCGGGTTTCCTGCAGGGATTGAAAGAATGCGGGTGTTGGGAGTGTATTTTGGGGGGGGGGATTACGGGCGGGAGAGTTGGGAGCAAAAGATATCGGAGGCAAGGGAAAAAGTGGATCGTTGGAAGGGGTGGCGGATGTCCATGGCAGACAGGGTCCGGTTGTTGAAGACCCAGATAGTCCCCATGTTTCTCTTCTTGAGTTACATCTGCCTTTTGCCGGAATGCTGTTTCACTTCATTGTACAGCGTGTTTTTTCAACTTTTGTGGGGCAACAGGATGAACCCGGTAAAACGCAATATTACTTACCGGTCGCGGGAGGAAGGGGGGGTGGGGATGGTAAACCCTGTCTTGCTATTCTCCTCCCTGTTCATCCAGTTTAACCTTGGGCGGGGGGGAGGGTCGGAGGCCCCAGGGTGGGCACAAAGTGTTGTGCAGTGGTGGGAGGGATTTTGGGGCCCTTGGTGGGGAGGGGGGAAGGTGGGGAGGTTGCGGAAGGGTTTCCCAGAGGGGGTAGGCTACTACAAATCCTTAGTAAAGCTGGTCCGGTTGTGGGACATTACATGGGAGGAAATAAGGGCGGGGCAGAGGGAGAGCTGGGTGGAGCGGGTTCGCTCCCAGCATTTCTCATCTCCCCTGACTCTTAGGGATGCTCCAGGGCCCGTGCTGAGGCAGGGCCTGGGCTTTATTTCATCTAGACGACTCCCGAACAAGTACAGGGACATTGCCTGGCTGTCCCTTCACGGTAAATTATATGTTAGGGCAAATATGCACCGAAGCATGCAGGACCGAAACTGCCCGAGGGGGGAGTGTGCTGGTCAGCTGGAGACGATGGACCACTTCCTTATGGAGTGTCCATTCTCCAGAGCAGTTTGTGGAAGAGTGGCCGCCTTGTTGGCCATCCCCAGCTTCACGTCCTACACCTATGCAGACTGGGTGTACGGGAGGCAGCAGGGGACGGGGTGGCTGGAGCCAGGTACCGCCTTCCTCATATCAGTGATTATCAGGTACTGCCTGTGGGTGGCCCGATGCGGGGTGTCTATGCGCCAGGAGTGCAGGTCGGCTGAGCAGGTTTCCTGGGACGTTGTCCGAGCCGTCCAGGAATTGGAACGCTGGGAAAAGGTGGAGGGGGGGGTACTTAATTTTGGGGTTTGGTGGAAGCATGTACGCTTGAAGTTGATTTGAATGTATGGTGTGGGGGGGATTTGGGGGGGGGACGGGTTTTATCGGGTTTGTATTTTTTGTATAAAAGTGTAGTGGGGCTGGTTTTACAACGGCATGATGTAATGTCTTGAATATTGGTTTTTCCGTTTTATTTAATAAAGGAATTCTCCAAGTATCCACCACTCTCTCCATGAAAAAAATACTTCCTGACATTTTTCTTCAGTCTGCCCTCTTTCAATTTCATTTCATGTCCTCTAGTTCTACCACTTTCCCATCTACAGAAAAGGTTTGTTTGCGGATTAATACCTTTCAAATATTTAAATGTCTGTATCATATCACCCCTGTTTCTCCTTTCCTCCAGGGTATAGATGTTCAGGTCAGCAAGTCTCTCCTCATACGTCTTGTAACGCATATCCCATACCATTTTTGTAGCTTTTCTTTGCACCGCTTCAATTCTTTTTACATTCTTAGCAAGATAAAACTGAACACAATACTCCAGGTGGGGCCTCATCAAAGACTTATACAGGGACATCAACACCTCCTTTCTTCTGCTGGTCACACCTCTCTCTATACAGCCTAGCAACCTTCTAGCTACGGCCACCGCCTTGTCACACAGTTTCATCGCAGATCCTCAGATACTATTACCCCAAGATCCCTCTCCCCGTCTGTACATATCAGACTCTCCCCGCCTAACACATACGTCTCCCGTGGATTTCTACTTCCTAAGTGCATCACTTCGCATTTCTTTGCGTTGAATTTTAATTGCCAAACCTTAGACCATTCTTCTAGCTTCTGCAGATCCTTTTTCATGTTTTCCACTCCCTCCTGAGCAAGCAGTAAGCCTGCTCTTAGGAATAAAATGGGCCCTACTGCAGATAACTCAAGCTAAGCTTTAGTAAAAGATCCCCTTAACCAGTTAAGTAAGCTGGCGAATTAGGATCACATAAATAGCAGTTCTATCTTTGGCTGGTTTAACTTAACCGGTTAAGGCTCAATATCAGCACTTAAGAGGTTAAGTGCCACATAACCATATATTCAGCCTAACTGGCCCAGCATTGACTATCCGGGCATAAAGTCGGTGGCAAAAACAAAATCACTGACCACTAATTATTTACCCCTATATTTTTAACCCTATCACTACAGTGACTGGTCTTTTGTGGATGTTGATTGTGAAAAGTGAGAGGAAAGACACAGCAGAGGTGAGATTTCTGCCACTTGCCTATTTGTTTTTACAAAAGACTAGTACATCTACACAAATCTCTTATCACTAAACTTTTGCATAAACATAATTTTACTAAACTTTTAACAGAATTAGTGAAGCAGAGATTTATATAAGAGAAACTGCCTGACAAAGCAGGTTGTTTCAGTTTTGTTGAGTCTCCCATAGGCACAACAATGTAATTTCAACATTGTTGTTCAGATCAAAAGAACAAAATAGAAAATGTTATGTAATATAAAAGAGATGGTTAGAAAGCAGTCTTTATTAGGAAGGCATAACACAAGCATCTACAGAGTCATTTCCCATGCTCTGTGGATCTACTTCTTCATTCTAAGAATACAAAAACCAATGGAAATCTATCATTGCCACTACTGTTACTACTAAACATTTATACAGTGCTACAAGGTGTACACAGTGCTGTACCAATATACATAAGCCCCTGCATTACTTGGCAGTGCAGATGGAGATTGAGGTACTAATGTCAGAGCTGCTTCAGTGGATCAGTAATCTTTTCCCTCTAAGGGGGCTAGTTATTACGGTGCATTAAAAGATCACCTTTTGCTATGCCTTGATATATCACATGATACAGCAACCTGCAGTATCCCAACCCCATAGGTTACCAAATCCCATGGTAAAAGAATAACGCTGTTTGCGAGCCAGATTGCAAACAGTGTTAATTCTACAGCCCGGGATCATCAGGCCACAAAACCACAGTCTGATATTCCAAGGCCAGCAGAGTAGGGTCCCCTCCCATCTTAACGCCCACTCCCCAAAGACCATACACCCCCAACTCCAGACCCTCCAGTTCTACCCATACCTCATCTCTCACCCCCTAAAAGGTTCAAGCCCCCCACCTCCCCCACATGACTCTAGACCCCCCTAAAGGGGCTACACTTTTAACCATCTGTGGTCCAGGGGGGTCTTTGGACAGGAGTGATGCCCAGTTCCTGCCCAGTCCAGCGACATCTACAAAATTGTGCCCCTAGGGAGGAGTGTGGAGTCTTGGACCTTTTGTGGGTGGGAGCTGCAGGGGTGTACATGGTCTATGGAGGGGTGATAAGCCCCAAAGGATCCTGCTCTGTCAGTCCAGTGCTCCCATGTAGTAAAATAATCCCAGTGACTTGTGGTGTATAACCACAAGTCTCTTTATAGTATTTACATAGTACTGAGATCCAAAATATACATTTGCAGGTTTTGCATCTCATTACTAATATAATCTGTGGTGACTTAAATATCACCATTGTAAATTATGTCAAGCTATGTTAAGGGGCAAATAACACCACTTAAAGCCCTAGCACAGCTTGATAACTCCCCCCCCCCCCTAAGATATAAAGGTAGAAACAGCCTGTGGAACGGGGGTAGGTTTGTGGGACAGAGAATGCTGATAGTACAGTTTGCACTTGCTAATTAAAATGAAGTTGCCTACAAGTGTGACCCCTGTAAGAGTCTAGTCTAGATATTTGTCCAGAATATTTTCTCTTTCCCAATCATCCTTTGTTAGATGAGAAGGATGCGGTAGAATCTATAGCAGAATCAATAGCAACATCTGTAAAAGGAACACCAGCTAAATAATAATAGACATAAAACAACTACTGTTTGGCAATAACTGTGACTGCCTCATTAGACATGGATCAAAATAGCACATGTGCAGCCAGGAGAATAGGGATCAGATTATAGGAGCAGAGGTCTCCATCTATAACAAGCTTAGCTAAGCAAAATAGCCTATGGGGTGAGTGGGAAGCAGTGAAGTATTAGTCACAGCAATTTAACAATTCACTTCCCCATGTGAAACCAGAATCTAATATTAGAACAACTAGAATGCAGTGAGATTTTAAAAATCCCTTTTTTTTTTCATCAGCAGTTGTCTTAGTTGAAATGGCAATCTAGACGGAACGTTAGTGAGCATATTTTAAACTCATGTCCTATTTATATCTACCGGTTATACTACTAGCAGTTGTATCTCAGCCCCTCTTATGCATTGCACATGTTGGACTAGAATCTATATATTGCGCCTCGATTTCTGAGTAGAATTCAAAGCATACTCTATAAAGTATGCTTTAATTTAGGCATGCATTAGGCTGTGCTGCTCCGCGTGACTAAATTTAGTTGCGGTCAATTACATCAGTTAAACCCTGGTGTAAATCCTGATGCCTAAATTAGGCATGGAGCGGGTGTATTCTATAACAATACACATCTCAAAAAACACAGAAAATCACTCCTATTATACAATCTGTAGGTGAGTGCAAGCCTCTGAACTATGATAGAAAATTTATGTGAATAAAGTAGCCTCAATAGCCCAGGGAACCAATAATTAGGACTCCACTGAATTGGCCAGCATCATGGGCTCCTCCTACCATCCGAAAAAACTCACAGACAACAAAAAACTCCCTATCTTAGGGAGAAAAAGATACTGTGAACAAAAAACGGAAAGCGGAGTATTTTAATTATTATAAAAATATCAAAGTCAATGCACACCACTACAGAGAGTGTTTAATGGATATGAAGAACTTATAAATTCCCTTCATAAACCTCTTAATAGTGTGAACTAAAGAAGTTCAGAGATGGAGCACAATTGCAATATTAGCTAATCACCTAGAATCAACCCCAACGCTCAAAAATCAATCACTTAACTTGAGACGCAGGTTTTTGCCTCTTCTGAAGTCAGAGAGTCCTGATTCCAAGATGTCAACAGTTAGAAAATTTCCAATGGCTAATTCTTTTCTTCCAGTCACACATTGCTCCGGTAGTGAAGTTAAGTCAAATCCAAATTTAACAAAGTGGGTGATACTGAAAAATCTTCCTCACTCGCAATGTCTTCCATTCCATTCACATAAATTTTCTATCATAGTTCAGAAGCTTGCACTCACCTACAGATTGTATAATAGGAGTGATTTTCTGTGTTTTTTGAGATATAGTATTACACTCCTGACAATTTAAGATTTTTTTATAACAATACACATGCCATTTCCTGCAGGAAAGAGAGACTTCCCTTTTACCCGCTGTGGTAAAAGGGGGCCTCGGTGTGTGTAAAAAACACGAGCCGTCACCAGCGCAGGCCCCTTTTTGATGCAGCTTGGTAAAAAGGGCCCTAAATTATATGCGTTGTTATGGAATACACTTTGATTTCTCCGCAGAAATCAAGTCGCAATATATAGAATCCCAGGGATTATGGGTATGGGAGGGACAGGTGAATTACTGAATTACTGAAGAAACTTATAGCACTAGTCCCATAAATTTAATGATTTACTTTCTTATAAAAAAAAAAAATACATTAATTAAGGTCAATTTTCAAAGCAAATCATACATTTGTTTGTGTATTTTCAGCCACTATGAGAGCAATTCTATAACTGGGCACCTAGTAGGAGCCGATTCTATAAAGAAATGTAGGCACCTACTTTCCTGTTTAGAAAATTAGCCTAACCAGGTAAATCTGTGCAGAAGCACTAAAACTATAACTCCCAAAGTTTCTGTGGTTTATTAGGTACAGTACTTATGACCGTTCACTTGTCTATTAGATTGTAAGCTCTTTGAGCAGGGACTGTCTCTCTTTGTTAAATTGTACAGCGCTGCGTAACCCTAGTAGCGCTCTAGAAATGTTAAGTAGTAGTAGTAGTAGTATATCATATTTTTTATTTAAACTCCTGATACAGGCCCAGTGGCCGAAACACGGCCCGTGTTGAGTCCTATTTTATCAACAATAAAGATTAGTTTTTCATACCCTTAAGCACTGTGCAGTGTTACCTTTGCTGTTTGATAATTTTATAAAGTCATTTTCAATGTAAATGGCATCATAAAATGTCCACAGTCTTAAAAGTATGGATTTTGACATGATAGTGCGTACTTTGCAGGTATGGAGTTTGGGTGGAGCATGGGTGTCGCATGCAAGTATGTAAATAAATTATAAAATATACTAATCTATATGAGTAGTTAAAAATTATAGGTGCTCCAGGACAGGTGTAAAGGTCCATACCTGCAATGTAGGCATAATTTTAATCTCTCATGCTAGTATTTTGTAAAGATAAGTAGGAACATACTTATTTTTATAAAACTGACTTAAAATAAATACCTGAAAATGGGCTTATACGAGGCACCTCCTTAAACAACTACTCTCTTTGTTGATAGTATTGGACTGAAAATATGTTTAAGTGCTCCAATTCTATCTATATAGTTGAGGTCAAACAGGAGTAGCAGTCAGTTACCAAAGATTATACATACATATTTATTTATCCATTTTTAACCCACATGTTGCCTAGGCAGGTACAATAAAGGGAAATGGAAAGAGAAAGGGAAATTGGACTTGATATACCGCCTTTCTGCGGTTTTTGCAACTACATTCAAAGTGTTTTACATAGTATATACAGGTACTTATTTGTACCTAGGGCAATGGAGGGTTAAGTGACTTACGCTGAGTCACAAGGAACTAAAAACAATCAGAATGTTAAAAAGCACATAAGAATCATACAAAAAATACACACAGAGATAAAACTTTTACCAAGCCAATCAATAACACTCAAAAATCATCCTGTGGAAGCATAGACTTAACCTTACTAAGGACCCGAAGCTCATAAATTGAAGCTTGAAAAATCTTCAGATCTTGAGCCTGCATAATCAATTCAGAATGCAGGACTACACCTAAACTCAATGCCTGATTCTTGAAGGCTAATGTCAACCCCAGAAAATCAAAAGGTTCACACTCGGTTTTAATTTCCTGTGGTTTTGCAATCATTACCACTGATTTAATTGTATTATCTCATTTAAGGTTTTTTAGTTTTCTACAGGAGAATTTTCCCAAATATGTGTTTATTTAATCTTTTGTTGATGAATCTGATAATAACTTTGAGACCTGATATTCAGCCGGCAGCGGGCAACACTTTTGCTGTCCACCATGGGCGTTAAACCCTGATATTCAATGCCAGGCCATTTCCAGCAACTGACATTTAATATCCGGGATTTTTTCAACTGCTAAAAAGTTAACTGGCTATGCCGATATTCAGCGCTAACTGGTTAACTTTATATCGGTTAAAGATAGGGCAGCTATTTATGTGGTCCTATTTGACTGCTAAACTTAACCAGTTAGGCACTGAATATAGGTGCCTAACCAGATAAGTTGCACAATATAGTCAATTATGCATTAGGCGCGCTACCCAGCAATATTCAGCAGAGATTACCGGTTATCTCTCACTGAATATTAGCGGTTAGGCACAGATATGCTATTTAACCAGTCAGCAGCCCTGTCTGGCCCATTAAATAGCTTTGAATATCGAGAGGTTTGTGTTTATTTGTGGTTTTTAATTTTTAATGTTTTGGTGTTCATTTGTAGACCCCTGCTTCAGGCAGTTGCCAAAACGTGGTCAAGCTGAGTCCTTTTTCAATAAACTTGTTTGTGTACCATTGGTTGTTCCTCCTCCCTTGAACCACCTTTGCTGTTGTTGCTTTACCTGAGAACCATATAATCCAGGGTTCAAATGCCACTGCCTGTTGGAGAGATCACTTATCTCCATTGCCCCAGGTACAGACATAGAGGTCATTTTACTAAACCATGTTAAGTATTAATGTGCACTTAATAAAGGAGAAAAGGCCTATTGCAAAACACGTTAGTGTTTTACTGTAGTTTGCCTCTTAGTGTGCAATAATCACTCAATATTTTAAAACATTTTTGGGGACAAGGCATAATGCGTGTCATTCTCTAGACAGGGCCAGACTGAAGCACCGGCAAACTATGCACGTGGGTTTCTGGAGGCTTAGGGATGACCTGTGAGATGTGCTTAGGACTCGGGAGCTTGGGATTGCCAATTGTCTGGCTCTTTATTTGTGTTGCATTAATGTCCAGAAAATAGAAGGTTGGCTACTATGTCTAGATGATTCTCTGAGTTTAAAACATCTATTTTGTAACCACCTTTTTAGCAATATGTAAGCCACATTGAACCTGCCATACGGTGGGAAAATGTGGGATACAAACGCAATAAATAAATACCTCTGATGCAGGTGTAAGCTGAAATGAGGCTGCATAGGGCAATGCTACTATCCAGATATTGATTTTATCTTCAATAAAATAATTATCATCATGCTGCCATTACCTGTGCTGATTCCATTTCTATGACTGTTTCAGCCCAGGCTTACTCCACAGGTTCCTCTCCCTTTTTCCACCTAAAGCTATTTGTTTGTAGACTTTATTTATTCAGTTGCATTGAGTTAATTTTTAAGACCTATTTCTAACAAAAAGATAAGGACATTATCTTATGTGAATGTTTCTTGATGTGTGTCCTTCATAGGAAAAAATGTCTTAGTTTGTGTGAAGATGTTCAACTTAGTTAAGGGGCACTGTTTATATTGCTTTATTAACCAGCTAGCATATTAACTTTTATCAGTTAGGACAACAGCCTCATAATTCTATAAAAGTTGCCAAAACTTGCACATGAAAATTTATTTGTGCCCAATTTGCATGCACAATTTAATTAAACAACAAGCTAATTAGCACCAATAATTGACTTTTTTGGCAGAAATTAAATTTAACTGAACTGTATACGTGTAAATTTAGGCACAAGATCCATGTGATTTGAAAAATGGGGTGCAGAAATGGGAGGGGCATGGGCAGAAGAGGGTTTTCCTAAAATAAAATTCAGATTGTTATAGAATTTATTTTATTTATTTATTTGCATTTGTATCCCACATTTTCCCACCTATTTGCGGGCTCAGTGTGGCTTACAATACATTGTAAATAATGGACGTACAATCGGTTGCAGTGCAATAATGGATTACAATGTGAAGAGTTATATAAGACAGAGTAAATGCAGGATATTATTAGGGGATGGAACAGTGGAATATAACAGTGGTGAGTTGAGAGGGGGACAGAGCAGTATCGAGGGAACAGGGAGGTCTGACAATTTTATCTGTGGGTAGGGTTTAGGAGTGGTGAGAGCGGGGGAGAAGAGATTTCAGAGAGTGTATTGGCGCGTGTCTATGAGATTGTATTGGCTTCATGTGTTTTGATCCTTGCCGTAGATTTTCTCGAAGAGATAAGTCTTTAGTAGTTTGCGGAAGTCGGTCAGTTCGTAGGTCGTTTTCAGGCTGCGTGGTAGTGTATTCCAGAATTGTGTGCTCATGTATGTGAAAGTCGATCCGTGCAGTACTTTGTATTTTATGCCTTTGCACTTAGGGAAATGGAGATTGAGGAAGGTTCGAGACTAATGAGAATAATGAGGATACACATGTTACTCCCTTTTTACAAAGCTGCACTAGCAGCTGCTGGTGCGGTAATGCCGATACAGCACATTCAAAGTGAATGGGTGGCGGTAAGTGCCCCCCCCCCCCCTCGAAATGGCCACACAGCAAGTGCAGGCCCCCTTTTGCTGCAGCTTACTAAAATGACCCCTGAATAAATTGAAAATGTAAACAGTATCACTTAACAAATAATGCAAACATTTGTAGGGGGTAATTTTATTAGAGGACATCGGTGCCTGAGTAGCAAAAAGATGCCAATTTAAGCCTGTTTTATAAAGTCAACACATGCACCAGACCAGATCCAGCCCCAACAGCACACCAAAGCCAGGCACAAATTGACATGTGCCCTGAAGATGGTGTAAATACATGCAAATACATGTGCACATCTAAACTTCCCCTCCACTCTACCCAAACTAGAAGGAACAATTTTTTGATTTAGCTCATGTCATTTTCAGTAGTAGTTCACGGACAGTTACATTTAAGGTATTTTCCTTAGTGTTCCTCCTTGTAAGACAGAGAACACGAAATAGAGTACTGCTACATATACTCCTGTCCTATATATATCAACATTAACAAACTTTGTTCCTGAGCTACACCAATATAAGTGCAAACAGAGCCAACAAAAAGTTGATGAACATAGCAGAAGAATGTCCTTATGCTATGTTCATCATCTAAAATATCACTTCTAATGATTGGAGTACAAATAGGCAGTGTTTAAGTTGCTACTGCTATTATTGTGTCTGCAAGTGGATTTCAAGTGACATTAATAGGCTGAAGACTTGTGTATACCCTGTCTAGGCTTGTCTTAAATCCACCAGATCAATATAAGATGGTAACTTCTATCTAGCATTATATTATTGAATGAGGTACAAACATTGGCAGTCTGCCACTCATCGAGTCCTCAGCTATGGACTATGATATTTCATTTTCAGCTGTTGTATGTCCTTTTACTTTAATGAAGTACATTCACTTCAGATAGCAGCAGTACTTAATCTGTAGAATAAGAGAACTGAATATAAGCAGAGTCAAAGCCTTTTGTACTGTTTAAGGAGAACAAACTGAGAAAAAAAATCTGCATTTTATTGCTGAGGGCTTATGCTTGCAGGTTATTTAGGGCTCCTTTTACTAAGCAGTGATAAGTCCAATGTGGGCTTACCGCTTGCTATACGGGAAGTACTACTGGGCTACCGTAGCAGCCCGGTAGTACTTCCCACCCCTGGCGCACCATTTCCGGCACCTCAAAAAATATTTATTTTTGTAGCGCCGGAGTGTACCCGGCGATAATCGGGCAGTGCCGTGCACTGCCAGGTTAGCGCGGGAGCCCTTACCGCAACCTCAATGGGTGGTGGTAAGAGCTCCACCCTCAAATGGCCATGCGGCAAGTGCTTTATTTGCCACATGGCCATTTCCTATAGGAAAGCGAGACTTCCATTTTACCAGATGCAGTAAAAGGGGACCTCAGCATGCGTGAAAAACACGCACCGATGCCAGTGCAGGCCACCTTTTGCTGCAGCTTGGTAAAAGGGGCCCTTATTTATTTATTCATTTGTAGTCCACCTAAAACTAGGCAGGAACACATACAGAACATAGCAAAATTCACAAGACACTATTAAACATAAGACTAAACAATATACTAATTACTTAAAAACCTGAATACTACAAATACATTAATCAGCAGACACAGTTATCTAAACAGCAATGCCATACACTTGTGTAAATAACAAAGATGTGAAGGGGTATTTTCGATAAAACATCTGTGATTTTGTACATTTTACTAAAAACGTCCAAAAATTGAGTGGTAAATATAACCATTTTTGAAGAAAAAAAATTTGTCTTTTTGGTTTGAAAATTGCCTTTTCTAGATGTTTTGTGCTCAGTGCATTTTTCCTTTTGGGATCATTTTAGAAAAAAAAACCGTCCAAGGGAAAAACACCCAAAAACCAGCCATTGGGATGTTCGGGAGCCATCACTCTTAGTAGACTGGCCATAAAGACATCTCAGTGGAGCAGTGGGCAGTCTATGGGGCACTGCAGTGAATTTCCCATAAAAGGTCTCAGGTACACATTTCAACATAACCCAATTATATTGTATGGTGAGCCCTCCAGGAATAGAGAAAAACCTACTATATCTCACTGTACACCACTACAATAGCCCTCAAGTTTGCAGGTGTCACCTATATGTAGGCACAGTAAGTATTTAGTGGTTTTTGGAGAGCTCATACGTTCCACTACAAGTGTACCAGTTAGAGTGGGATATGGCCTGGGTCCCCTTCTCTACAGTCCACTGTACCATCTGCTAGGCTACTCCTGGAACCTGCCTGCTGCTCTAACAAGAATGGCCATCATATCTGAAGCTGTCAGAGTCTGGTATGTAGAGTCTATGTAGGGTCACTGTCACAACTTAGGGAGTGGGAGGGGGTCTGTGAGCACTGAGGGAGTAAGGGGGCTATGTCTTAATACTTCCAGTGGTCATTTGGTTATTTAGGGCTCCATTGGTCAATTATTGTGATTGAAACAGGTCTACCCAAAAACATCTTAATTTTGGCCCTAGACATTTCCATTTTGTTTCATTATTGCAGAAAAATGTCTACCTTTTGGTGCCACTAACAATGCCCAGCCCAAGTTCCACTCAAAACACACCCCAAACACGTCTTCTTTAAAGTTAAACAAACTGGGAAGAAAAACATCTAAAATCAGAGTGTCAAAAATCACAATTTGGGGGGGGGAGGGGGATTTTTTTGTTGTTGTTTTGAAAATGAGCCCCTTAATCTGTCTTTTACAACCAACCATACCAGACATCAATCAAGCATATCCTTGCAAATGATTCCATACCAGTTTTCTCCACCCTATTAAGAATTTGACCACTGCAAATTCATAATGCTATGGAAGATATTTAAAATGTTTAAATCACCAAAATATTTGAGTCCTTTTTTAAATATCAATGTGGGCTACCATTTAGATGTGTTATTTTACTGTTAATCCCAGTTATTACTAACTAGGAGCCCTGTTTACTAAGATGCACTAGTGTTTTTAGCTTGTACACAAAATTAGGGCATGTTAACTATGTAGGCGCCCATAGGAATATAATGGGTGCCTACACTGTTAGCACGCGCTAATGGTTAGCATGCGCTAAAAGCACTAAAGCGCTTCTACTATGGCTTAGTAAACAGGGCCCTAGGATATTACATAAAATGGACCTAGCAAGGGTTACTTGTAAAATAACAGGTCTTAATGGTAGCTCACATTGATAACTATGCCAAAAATTGTGTTTTGTATAGTTTGTTTTTTAAATAAAAAAATAGAATTTTCTAGATTATATGCTTGATGGCAATTATGGGTTGTGAACATAGGTATTTTCTCCAATAAACCTGGTGATCGAATCACAAAGATTCTTAACTCTTAATATACTCTTAACCATGGTACTCTTAGCCATAGTAACGTGATACTTAGGGCCCTGTTTACTAAGCCGTGGTAGGTATGCTAGCATTTTTAGCGTGTGCTAAAAATTAGAGTGTGTTAATGCTAGAGACACCCATATATTCCTATGGGTGTCTCCAGCATTAGCGAGCGTTAATTTTTAGCATATGATAAAAACAGTAGCACATCCCATCATCTCTATCCCACCACTCCTTGCCCCAGACACAGTCTCAGCCTGAACCCAGAATTTTCATTCTTCTTCCAACCTCCAGCTGAATCTGATCCAAGTAATCTTTACCTTTTTCTCTCATCCTACTCATCTCTTTGAATTTCTCTGGTACCGCCGCCTCATATCACTCTGGCTCCTGACCCTCTCTGATCCTGCAGCACCACTGATGTTGACTTTGGAATATACACCCTGTTGCAGTTGAGAGATCAACAAAACTTCAGATTTTAAATTGGGCGGTTGTTAAATTGGGTGGTGAGGAATATGGACTTATTTTTGTCAGCATTTTTGGACTTCAGTGCTATATTTCTGATGAACATATGCTTATTGATTGAATACTTGAGTGACTTTATTGTTGGAGTTTTGGATTAACACCACTTTATTCATATGTTTTTGAGTTTTGCACGTTCTTTTGCACTTTGATAAGACTGATGATAGTGATCATATGAAGAGCTGCTTATAGCTTCTTAGACAAAGTGCTGAGATGATTAATCCTGGTATTCTGAGATCTTTCTTTTACTATTAAGAATGGGTGATTTTCTAAAAAGATAGAGTAGTTTCTTTTTTGATAATTTCAATTCTCACTCTGTTTAGATCATTTGTTTCTCACAGTTCCAATAGGCAGACAGAACTTCGCAAGGCTTATGTTTATTCTACATAAACGTTATACCAAATGATATTTTTTCCCATATAGGTCCCATTTGTATATAAAGGGAATATATAATACTTACAAATGTTCTTCATTGCAGCTATCCATATCTTTTATTGGATCCATGTAGGAATAATGAAAGGATGTTGTGCCACATGAGTTTTCAAAACCACATCATTTCCTTCTTCAGAAAAAATTCTTCTTATCTTGCATATTGTGAATGGAGGACATTTCTCTAACTTATGAGTAATACAGTCATGTGTTAGTCAAGGAAACTTGTTCTGTCTGGAGAAAATAGTGAGGACAGCCCTGCAGCTCATGTTCTACATGAATTCTGTTGCGAATAAGAAAGCTAAATTAAAGAATCAGTGCTTCCTCCTTCCTGCAGAGCTGAAGTTTGCAGTCAATAGAAAGCTATCAGCATCAAAGGGCACAAAAAAAATGTCTCCATGAAGTATCACAGAGGAGAGATTGATAAAAGATTACTATATTTGTGGATTTCCCAAACATGTTCTCTTCATGATCTTCTAACTTCCATCAAGGTAGATATTTTTAAATGAGCAAATGTCCTGATTCTATATTTCTTGGGAGTCAGTGATAATCTGCCCTCTCACTGGGGTTCCAGAGCCATTACACAGTTGTAAATTAGAGGTTCTTGGAGTAGCCTAGTGGTTTAGTGCAGCAAACTTTGATCCTGGGGAACTGGGTTCAATTCCCACTGCAGCTTC
This sequence comes from Microcaecilia unicolor, assembly GCF_901765095.1. Lineage (NCBI taxonomy): Eukaryota > Metazoa > Chordata > Amphibia > Gymnophiona > Siphonopidae > Microcaecilia > Microcaecilia unicolor. Next base: position 238,726,307 of record NC_044037.1, read on the forward strand.
TTGTGACTCTGGGCAAGTCACTTAACCCTCCATTGCCCCAGGTACAAATATGTACCTGTATATACTATGTAAACCACTTTGAATGTAGTTGCAAAAACCATAGAAAGGTGGTATATCAAGTCCCATTCCCTTTCCTCACTGCTGAGATATTATCAGGATAATGACAGAGCCAGCCACAGAAGAAGGGACTAAGGGTGAAGTACAGGCCTTTCTCACACTTCTATATTCCCCAGTCTTCCTCCTCCCTACCATAGTTTCTAAGAATCCTTGTCCATCTCCCCTAGCATCAGTCCCAATTCCATTCTCTACTTTTGCCAATTCCTGAGATCCTCACCCGCTTTTCCATCCCTCTAGCTCTACTGATCTTTCACCCACCCATAGGAGGAAAGCAGCACTTTATAGTGTGTCAATTTCCTGTAACTAATTGGTATCAGAGACCTACAATGCACTGTACGGTTCACATTGTAGGACTGACCATGGTCAGCAAAGGAGGCTGACATAGTACAAAGTGATGGAGTATTTTAGTAGTTTATAAGAACTAGGAAAGACAGGGTTCAAATCTTGTATTCTCCAATGAAATGCATGTGGATAGGCAAGAAAAATGCTTCATGATTTTTGGATGCTTTTTCTGTTATCTTAATATATTCATTTTACTAGGAAATTTTTAGTGTATGCTAAATTGTTTTAACATGCAGTATAGTAACTAGGGAAAATAAGGCAGCCTAAGATGATGGCATTGAATATGGAGAGTTAATTCTGCTTGCAGCAGTCAGCATTTAAAAAAAAACACTATTCGCCATGGACTGAATAATGACTGGGCGTGTTCATGCTAACTATTGTAGATTTTGCAATTTAAAATATTTTTGAATGAAAAAAAAAGAACATGGGCCTAGAAAAGGAAAGTGAATCAAGCAATAAATAAGCTGATACTTTTCAATAATCTAGGCCTTTGTTGTTCACTTCCATTCTTTGAGGACAGCCAATTGGTCAGGTCATCAGGATATCCCTAATGATTATGCATCAAGATTTGCATGCCTACTACCTTCATTGTATGCAAATCTGTCTCATGAATATTCATTAGAAATACCCAGAGCACCTGGCCCATTGATATCCCTTGAGGACTGGAGTGGAAAAACAAGGACCTAAGCAATGTTTTTTTTTATTTAATGGCTGCCATTTTGAAGAGTTCTAAAAAGGTGAAATCTGCACTCTGTCAGCATAAGATTTATTTATGTGCTTTATTTATTTATTTATTCCTTCATGATTTAGCACATACTTCAGTGCAGCTGCTAACTCTGTCTCTACTAACTTTCCAAGTTCCTGAGGAGACTTTCCACCTTATAATTGAAAGAGAAAAACGCCTAGATTTCGACCCAAATCGGGAGATAGACGTTTATCTCACAAAAACGAATAAATCGGTATAATGGAAAGCCAATTTTGGATGTTTTCAACTGCACTCCATCGCGGAAGCGTACAAAGTTGACGGGGGCATGTCGGAGGTGTGGCGAAGGTGGAACTGGGGCGTGGTTATCGGCCAAGGAGAGATGGGCGCCTTTCGCCGATAATGGAAAAAAAGTATGTGTTTGTAGCTAGAATTTAGGGCACTTTTCCTGGACCCTGTTTTTTCACAAAAAAGGCCCCAAAAAGTGCCCTAAATGACCAGATTACCCCCAGAGGGAATCGGGGATGACCTCCCCTGACTCCCCGAGTGGTCACTAACCCCCTCCCACCACAAAAAATGATGTTTCACAACTTTTTATTTTCACCCTCTAATGTCATACCCACCTCCCTGGCAGCAGTATGCAGGTCCCTGGAGCAGTTGTTAGGGGGTGCAGTGGACTTCAGGCAGGTGGACCCAGGCCCATCCCCCCCTACCTGTTACAATTGTGCTGCTTAATGCTTAGTCATCCAACCCCCCCCCCAAACTCACTGTACCCACATGTAGGTGCCCCCCTTCACCCCTTAGGGCTATAGTAATGGTGTAGACTTGTGGGCAGTGGGTTTTGAGGGGGATTTGGGGGGCTCAACACACAAGGGAAGGGTGCTATGCACCTGGGAGCTCTTTTACCTTTTTTTTTTGTTTTTGTAAAAGTGCCCCCTAGGGTGCCCGGTTGGTGTCCTGGCATGTGAGGGGGACCAGTGCACTACGAATCCTAGCCCCTCCCACGAACAAATGCCTTGGATCTATTCATTTTTGAGCTGGGCGCTTTCATTTTCCATTATCACTGAAAAACAAAAACGCCCAGCTCACAAATTGTCGAATAAAACATGGACGTCTATTTTTTTCAAAAATACGGTTCGGTCCGCCCCTTCACGGACCCGTTCTCGGAGATAAATGCCCATGGAGATAGACGTTTTCGTTCAATTATGCCCCTCTTTATAACAATAGTTCTCAACCCAGTCCTCAGAGCATACTCAGCCAGTTGGCTTTTGGAATATCCACAATTAATATTTATGATATATATTTGCATGCACTGCCTCATTGGTATGTAGATCTATCTCATGCATAGTCATTGTAGATATCCTGAAAACCTGACTGCCTAGGTTGTCCTGATGAATAGGTTGAGAACCACTACCTTATAAATAATAATAAAGTTAAAACAAAGACAAGGGCCTGCAGCTTAAAATAATGCTATGATTTCACATTTTCTTTCACTGTCTAGCAGCCAAGAGCAGCCCCTGAAGCCAGGAACAAATGAATATGATCCATTACTTTCCCTTTCAAACCACCTTGAGGTTTTTTTCTTTTTTAAATTTTAGGTCATAATAGTGTTAAAAGGAACTGCTGATAATGCTAATTCTCCAATAGCTTCAGCAGCTAGCCTACCTACTCAGGAGCAATTTTATAAAATGTGAAAAACAATTCAAGAAAAGGAAAGGAGAAATTAGGCTCACAAAAAAAATGTTGAGGAAGTAGAATTTGAATGAGTGTGTACCAGAGCTGTAGGCTTATGGATGGCTAATGCCTGATACTTTTAAATTGAAAGCAATCCTAATATTGTTTACTTTAGAATATGGTTAAGTGTTTAAGTAGTGAAGTACCTTTTTTGTGTTAACTCTGTACTTTAAACTATATAAGCCCCTCATGTTTTCTGATCTATGGGTCAAAAATTGTTGGTTACTCCTTTGATTGTTGTACTTATTAGAAGCATTTTCCCATATGTTTAGAGTGGAGGAGTGGCCTAGTGGTTAGGGTGGTTGACTTTGGTCCTGAAGAACTGAGTTCAATTCCCAGCACAGGCAGCTCCTTGTGACTCTGGGCAAGTTGCTTAACCCTCCATTGCCTGCTGCATTGAGCCTGCCATGAGTGGGAAAGCGCGGGGTACAAATGTAACAAAAATAAATATCTGGCCCTATTTTATCAAAGTCCTTCTTGGGGGATTTAATGTCACAGGTGAAGTTCTAGAGCTTTGTGGAAAATATTGGGGGTATGTTATCATCATGGGCTATTGTTAAGTCGAGTTATTTTACCACAAGTTAGGTTATTTTAGCACAATTTGGATTATTTTAGTACAGGGTATCATTGTATAGAATGGGACTCTGTGCTTAAAAAGGGTTCCAGGGGGATCAGGGAAATTGCAGACCAGTAAGCCTGACATCAGGGCCAGATAAAATAGTTGAAAATATTTTAAAGAATAAAATAATGGAACACACAGACAAATATGCTTTAATGGGACAGAGTCTGCATGGATTCAGCCAAGGGAAGTCTTGCCTCACCAATTTGCTTCATTTCTTTGAAGACGTAAACAAACATGTTGATAAAGGTGACAGTGGCGTAGCCACAGGTGGGCCTGGGTGGGCCGGGGCCAACCCACTTATGGCTCAGGCCCACCCAACAGTAGCACATGTTTAGAGGTAACTGCTGGGGATCCCAAGTTCCGCCAGCTAAAGACTTCCCCCTGATGGTAATGCAAATGCTACTCTCCACGATACCGGAACCTGCACATGCTCAATTTTCAGTGCATGCCTGCTGCAGATTGCCAATGTGGAAAGAAAGGTTTTCCCACCAGCTGAGATTTTTTTTTGGTGGTGGAGGGAGAGAATACTTGGTGCCCACCCACTTCTTGCCTAGGCCCACCTAAACTCTGTTGTCTAGCTATGCCCCTGAGAGGTGAGCTGGTTGATGTAGTGTATCTAGATTTTCAGAAAGCTTTTGACTAAGTTCCTCATGAGAGCTTTCAGAGAACATTAAAAAGTCATAGGATAGGAGGCAATGTTCTGTTGTGGATTACAAATTAGTTATTGGACAGACAACAGACGGTAGGGTTAAATGGCCATTTCTTTCAGTGGAGGAGGGTGACCAGTGGAGTGTTGTAGGGATCTGTACTGGGACCGGTGCTATTTAACATATTTATAAATAATCTGGAAACTGGAACAACAAGTGAAGTGATTACATTTACAGATGACACAAAACTATTCAAGGTTTTCAAAACACATGCAGACTGTGAAAAATTGCAGGTAGACCTTAGGAAATTGAAAGACTGGGCATCCAAATGGCAGAAGAAATTTAATGTGTACAAAATCAAAGTGATGCACATTTGGAAGAATAAGCCAAATCATAGTTACCTGATGCTAGGGTCCACTTTGGGGGTCAGCACCTTAAAAAAAGATCTAGGTGTTGTAGACAATACTCTGAAATCTTCTGCCCAGGGTGTGGCATTGGCCAAAAAAGCAAACAGGACACTAGGAATTATTAGGCAAGGGATGGTAAATAAAACCGAGAATATACTATAATGCCTCTATATCGCTTCACGGTGCGACCTCACCTTGAGTATTGCATTCAATTCTAGTCGCCATATTTCAAAAAATATATAGCGGAATTAGAAAAGGTTCATAGAAGAGCAGTGGAAATGATAAAGGGGATGGAACTACTCTCATATGAGGAAATGCTAGGTTAGGGCTCTTCAGTTTGGAAAAGAGATCGCTGAGGTCTACAAAATCCTGAGAGATGTAGAATGAGTAGAAGTAAATCAATTTTTTAATCTTTCACAAAGTGCATAGACTAGGGGACACTCATGAAAATACTTTTAAAACAAATAGGAGGAAATCATTTTTTTCACTTAATGAATAGTTAAGCTCTGGAACTTGTTGCCAGAGGATGTGGTAACAGTGGTTGGTGTATCTGGGTTAAAAAAAGTTCTTGGAGGAAAAGTCCATAGTCTGCTATTGAAACAGACATGGGAAAGCCACTGCTTGCCCTGGGATTGGTAGTCAAAGTGATTTAACTGGGCAGGATAGACTCCAGTGTGGTTAAATTGTTTCTGCCTGCCTATCTGCTGATATTCAGTGGCATTTAACTGGACAGTGTTACAACCTCTAGCAGCAAGCTTGTGGTACTTCCATAGTACTGTAAGGCTTCTATGTGAGGTTGGAGCAGCCATTTTGTAGAGGCACCTGCTAGGGGCTGGAGTGAGTGGGGTTTGCTCCTGCCCCTATCAGCTCACTGGACCAGGGAGATGAGTGAGGCCTGGGGGGCCTATCCTAACTGGGAGTGAGATGGCATGGGGGTCTGAATGGATGTTCCAGTGTTAGGGGATTGAGAAGGGGGGAGGGGTCTAGCCAGATCTAGCCATGTCAGGAGGTTAAATAAGAGGAAGTTCTGACCAAGGATATCTGGGCCTTATCAGGGAAAGTCTGGACCTAATCAAGGAAGGGGGTCTGGGCATTGCCAGGAGGGGGAATCAGGACCAGAGTGGTGGGAGAGAGTTCAGAGGGGTTGAGGCACCTCTGTTTTGTTATGCGGGTTCCAGCCACTATTCATCTGGGACCTGCATAAGCTCAAGCACTTACTACAGTCTCAATTAACCCTAAATATTCAGCGTTGGTGCACGGATATGGCCTGGCACTAAATATCCAGAGTTAATTCTGCTGTGGCAGTCAGGGTTTTAAAAAAATGCTGATCACTGCAGGTTAAATATTGACTGGATTATCTTTAATCAAGCGTCTTCATTAAACAGTTTATCCACTTTTGTTTCAATAGCATTATTCCGGATCAGCAGCAAAAGAATCAACTTACAATCAATGTTTGGACTTGAGTTGATAGTAAAGTCAACTGCCCAGAAGGGGCCTTATCAAGCCTTTTTATGGTGTTCCATATCAAATTCAGGGATCTATTAAGTGGCTTCTTCAACTGAAATTCTGCTGAATCCAATATCACTTTTCCACCGAAGGAGCTGACCCCAGTGATCTTGGAGAGCAAGCTTGGAGAAAGCATGGTCTCTGCACAAGTACCAACACATCCACTTCCCTCATTGTGTTGGTCTCCTTAAGGATGGTGTCATCATACTGCAATGCAGCCATCAGGCTCTGGAGGAAATGTTTACTCCACGGGGCTTGGTGATATCATGAATCAAGGAAGACATCAGGCCCTCTTCCCTCACCACATCTTCTAGCAACCTGCTCCCAGGAACCAGCACAGTTGGCCCATGAGTGCCAAATGTGTCCATCCATCTAACCAGGTAAAGGAGAAGGACTAGAAACATAGGGAAAAGTTATAGGTCTTCCCTTACACTTCACCGTATTGAAAGGAAAAGAAACACACAAAGAGCAAAGGTTCAAGCTGCTGCCATAATGCTCCACCTTAGTACTTGTTATTTAACACTATTTTTCATCAGCTTAGGGCCATATTCAATAAAGATATTTTTCCCATTTTGGTCTTGTATAGAAAAAATACAGTCCATAGTCCCTTTTATAAAAACTCGCTTTATTATCTATCTATTTGTTAAGTTTCAAGGTAAAGCAGGAACATTTACCACCATCTAAGTGTTTATCAATGATCCGGAGAAACAAATACAGAGGTAGTGTAATTAAGTAAATCACTAACAATGCTCTTCAATAAGCCATAATGTTGAGGCAATTAGCACTTCACACTCTTCCAGCTGGGACCAAATCAATGATTCACCTCATCTGTGAGCATAAAGAATGTGTACAAGAGTACAGGGCCATAAAAATAACCATTTCCAGATCTACTTCCTCTCAATAATGTATTCCTTTCAATAGTTAAGGACACTTTCATAAAAACAATGCTAATTTTGTAGTGATTCATTTACAACTTAGAAAGAAAAGTTGCTAACTGGCTCCAGATTGGCCCAATTAGATTAATTCAGGGATCTTCTCCATGAGGTAGCACTAACTACATAAATGCTGAAATTGTGGCATTTACACATATTAGGGGGGGGGGGGGGGAGTGATTTCAGAAAGGATCTCCAAATTGCAATTGAGACATTCTGTTTGGGATGTCTCAAGTTCTGCTAATATTTAAGAACAAAATCTGCTGATAAAGAACTTGTTCTAAAATACATGATAAAATGGACATTTATGCATCAGTTATGTGCGGCAGAAGCATACATTTTAGAATTATGAACACCTAATATAGCAGTGGGTCAGCATAGGCACATAAACGTTTTGGGCTAGATTCTATATATGGCGTCTACAAAATTGGCGCTGAATGATAGCCATTTAAATAGTATTCTATAAACCGTGCCTATAGTTTGGTACGGTTTATACAATACACACTTAAGCGGAGAGTCGCATGTAAATTTAGGTGCGGCCATTTGCACAAATGAAAACGTGGTGCAAATGCCTACGCCTAAATATAAGCGTGGGGCACCATTGTTCTATAATTACATGCATAACTCAAAATCGCACCCTGTTCTGCCCTGAAACGCCCATGACCTTTCCATTTTCACGTCCCCTTTTTTAGACCACATATAAATTTTAGGTGCGAATCCCTCACCTCACTTTTCGTGTGCTGGTCCCAATTCAATCTAATTAATGCCAATAATTGCTTGTTAAAACAGCAATTATTGGCACCAATTAGCTCATTATTTTATTAAATTGTGCAAATAGATCAGGAATGCGCCTAAATTTGTGCACACAATTCTTGACAATACTCCTGGTACTTGCCGTTATATTATTTAAACATACAATATCAACTTAGGGCAAGCTGATCTCTGTAATATACTGATAACTGTAGAATAACAGAGGAAAAGACTTCAGAAACTCGGTAACAGCTGACGACACTTTAATAGAACAGCTGACCGCTCTGCTCCGCGTGGCTATATTTAAGCTCACGCTGGCAAGAATCCTCATTAATCTGAAAAACCTCTATGACTCATATATATGCTGTGCAACCTCTATGACTCATAAATATATGCTGTGCAACAAAAAGTACTCTAAATGTACTTAGCTGTGGTCTGTGCTGGAACAGTTGAGAATGTTCGCGCCCAACAGTGAGCTCCTGTTTCGCTCAATGCTTCATAAGGAGCCAGACCTTGCACCTCTTCACAGCATCATCCAAAGCCACAGACTGTCTTGATTGCAACTGTCTTCTCGCCAGCGTGAGCTTAAATTTAGACACGCGGAGCAGAGCGGTCAGCTGTTCTATTAAAGTGTCGTCAGCTGTTACCGAGTTTCTGAAGTCTTTTCCTCTATTATTCTACAGTTATCAGTATATTAGAGAGATCAGCTTGCCCCAAGTTGATATTGCACACAATTCTTGGCAATCTTTACAGAATCAGGGGGTTTGTGTTCCAGCACCTAGACATTTATGTTATGAAACAGCAATATAAGGGGGGGGTTTACTAAAGATTAGTACATGTTATCTGCCACCAGACCCATTTTATTCCTATGAGCCCTGCTGCAGATAACATGCACTAATCTTTAGTAAAAGACCCCCTAAATGTTGATGCTAGTCCATTTAGAAATATTTACATTGATTTTTCACAAATCTGTCATACAGCCTGGGATCCTTTGCCAGTTTTGCATTTGGAGGAAGCATCAGTCACTGGGAGTTAAGGAGTGGCATAATTCCTGCAGTGAAGAACTGCTTAATAGGAGCACTTACCTAAAACTTAGACTTCCTGGATAGAAGGAGTAAATCCTAACATCATTCTTTTGGACATAGACATGCATTCCCCTTCTAAAATGGGGGATGCTTGTTTATTTTTTAGGCTTGCCCTAGTCCCACCCAAAGCACACCCCCTTGCTTGCCATATGCACATTTTAGAAAGGCATCTCGTGGTAACTGAAAAATATTCAGTGCAACTAGACACAATCAGCAGATAATACCATGGTTATTATCAATGTAGTTAGCAGGGCCAGTCTTAGCAAGTGCGGGGCCCTGTGCAGACCAATTTGGTGGGGCCCCATCCTAGCCCTGCCCCAGCCCTGCCCCCACCCCAGCTCCACCCCATTGATAAGATTATTCAATTTTTAGAAATTGTTTTATTTATGAAATTTCAAATAAAGACAAATGAAGCTAAACTTGTACAGAAAAACTGATTGAAATAATAAGCACAATGCTATCATGAAACCCCCTCTCCCCAGAAATTATTCAGTTCAAGTCCACTACAATTAGTAGTTTCAATTCTCATAACCCCCGGGGGGTCAGAGGTGCGGACACACAATCTCTCCACTGCAAAACACTATACACAAGCTTGTGCAAAAATACACTCATAACCTTACCAAACCATAACAGCACTAATTCCAAGGACAGGACAAGCTACAACCTTATGCGTGGAAAGGCAGAACTGTAATTACACCAGGCTCTAAAACACCAATACACTACCTCGTGAAAAAAAACAAAAACAAAAAGGGCTGCAAATACTACACACTAGCAGGATACTACACCTTGATCACACATGAAAAACACATGACACAACAGATATGAAGGGAAAATACTGAACTAGAAAGTTACCTCAAGAAGTCAGATTCAGCATGCAGCAATACTAGAAAAATTGAAACTTACATGCAAAATATCACAGATGCACATTTCCAAAAGCTGACATATTCCAATTAATAAATTCTGAATAAATACTTTTTTTCTACCTTTGTTGTCTGATCATTTAGTTTTTCTATTTGCTTTGGTCCCAGTGTCTTCTGTTTTATGCAGTGTCTTCTTTCCATTTGATATTTTTTCTCTCACCATGTCCACCATCCTCCTGTGTCCTTATGTGTCCTGTCTACCATCTGTAGCCCTGTCCCTATCCTTTCTCCAGTTTCAGCATCTGCCTTCAAAGTGTTCTGATCCAGCCCTTAAATTCAGCAATTTTCCCTCCATCCATATCCAGCATTTCTCCTCACTCCCCTCCATCCATGTGCATCTCCTTCCTTTGTCTTTCCTTCCCTCCATTCCTGCCAAACATTTCTCCTCTCTCCCCTGCCCTCCCCTCCATGTCCAGCAATTTCTCCTCTCTCCCTGGGCCCTGTCCTCCCATCCATGTCCATCCTTTGATGCTCCTCTCTCCCCTTCCATCCTCCATCCATCCATATCCAGCAATTCTCCTCTCCCCTGCCCTCCCCTCCATGTCCAGCAATTTCTCCTCTCTCCCTGGGCCCTGCCCTCCATCCATGTCTATCGATGCTCGTCTCTCCCCTTCCCCCCTCCATCTATCCATATCCAGCAATTCTCCTCCCTCCCCTCCATGTCCAGCAATTAATCATCTCTCCCTGGGCCCTGCCCTCCCATCCATGTCCATCCTTGTCAATGCTCCTCTCTCCCCATCCCTCCTGCTCCTATGGCCACCTGCCCGCCCTCTTCTCTCTTCTAGTTCAACTATTTAAATTTACCTCGCTCCGCCTCCAACGTCTGCGTAGCGTCATTGAAAGCGCTGCCTGTCTGACGTCTCTCCACCAGCCTTCCCTTCGCTCGTTCGTTCCCTCAGTGCCCCGCCTTCTTCTGACATCATTCCCTCGAGGGCGGGACACAGAGGGAATGAACGAGCGAAGGGAAGGCTGGTGGAGAGACGTCAAACAGGCAGCGTTTTCACTGACGCTGCACAGACGTCGGAGGCAGAATGAGGTAATTTTAAAGCACCAGGGATGGAGCGGAGAAGGCTCAGGCTGACTGAGGTGCGCTGTGCGGGGCCCGCTTAAGCGCGAGGCACTATGCGGCCGCCTCAGTCGCCTCGGCCTAAGACCTGCCCTGGTAGTTAGAGTTACATTCTCTATCCAAAAACTAAGAGGCCATTTTACTAAAGTTTGGTGCACACTAATTTCTACATGTTAAGAAGCCCATTTTATATGCACTAAGGGCCCTTTTACTAAGTCGCATAAGCGTCTACGCATGCCCAATGCGCACCAAAATGGAGTTATTGCTTAACTATCGCATGGCTCTTGCTGTAATTTCATTTTTGGCATGTGTCTGATACGTGCGTCTGAAAAAAACAATTTTCCGGACGTGTGTAAAGGACGTGCGCCAAGTGGCATTTGACGAACGTAGGTCATTACTGCCCAGATTCTTTATGCTAAGTCAATGGCTGGCGGTAAGGTCTCAGACCCAAAATGAATGCGTGGCAATTTTGAAACGCCTTTTTTACAGGCATGCTAAAAAAATGGATCAACGCGTGCCCAAAACTCACACCTACACTACCGCAAGCCATTTTTCAGCGCAGCTTAGTAAAAGGACCCCTAAGAATGATGGAGATAATCACAGAACTGGTATGTCTTCTTTTTGAACTATTTAATAGTTCACACCAAGTCATAAAACTTTAAAATAGTCCTAGTATAGTGGTACTTGTGCTAACGTTCAACTTCTTACAATTGTTATCACCAGCTGAGGTCCAGTTTTTAGTAGTTTACAGTTTGAGGTTTGCTGCATCTGTGAGGAATGATTTGTGTTTTGTGGTGTTTTATAGTTCAGTTTTAGATTATTTTTGCTAGTGGTGTGCTTTTATGACATAGGCATATAAATGGTAGATTATTAGACATTATAATAGGTGCCTAATTTTAAAATTAGCCTTGAGTGGAAATAGATTCCAAGGAAATTTTCCTCATTTAGAAATGTAAATGCAGCAATATAATTATTAGATCTTTTTTCTGTGATAGTACTTGATGTAAGTTTTTACTGGAAAACAGTACTAGATAACATGTAGTATGTATTTTAGGTGGAAGTAGGGGTGGAAGGACTATGTTGACTAATAGATCGGTTGGACTCTTGCTGAAGCACTTTCTCTATTCACATAGGTTATCAATAGAAATCAAACAAAATGAAACATGGAAAAGAAAATAAGATGATACCTTTTTTATTGGACATAACTTAATACATTTCTTGATTAGCTTTCGAAGGTTGCCCTTCTTCGTCAGATCGGAAAGATGAAGAAGGGCAACCTTCGAAAGCTAATCAAGAAATGTATTAAGTTATGTCCAATAAAAAAGGTATCATCTTATTTTCTTTTCCATGTTTCATTTTGTTTGATTTCTATTGATAACCTTAAGAGTGGACTAACACGGTTACCACACTCCTCTATTCACATAGGAACTGGAAAATCTGAGTCAATTTACAAAGAGATCAAACCAGATAAATAAGGATTTAGCCAGCTAGCTCAATGTTTCTGAAAATCTACCAGGTTGAGTAGCTACATTTAGCTTTCTCACTTTCACTATTAGGTTGATGTTCAAAAGAATTTGACCAAGCAACTTTGAGATACATTTTAGCATTTCAAATTCGTTGCCTAACCACATAAATTTTGTCCAACTAACTGGATAAGAGGTTGAGGAATCTGAAGCACTTCAGGGGCCTGGTAAGAGTTAGCAGAATGGTGCTAAATATCAGTGCTCTCTGGATAAATCTAACTTGCTAAGTTAGGCCACTGAAAAAGCAGGCCTAGAATGGCATGGATAAATTTATTCAGATAACTTTAACCACTTAAATTCAGTAGTCAACTTAGGGAGTAAGTTACTAAGCTGAAATAAAAGTTGACCTTTAACTGCAGCTTAGTTTACTACAAGAATCAGTAAGCTGCAGAAACTCAGTACCACAGCTTAGTGATTCATGTGGAAAAGCAATTTGTGATAAAGATTGCAGGCAGCATTATTCTGCTCCATCAGAGTATTTCTTAAATGGGCCAGTATAGGAAAATAGAACTTGTCCCCTCCCCACCCCTCTGAAAAGATCTTGAATACCTAGACCCTACCAGCCCCCCTCCCATAAGACACATTGCAGAATGCAGCTTCTACCCCCACTCCATCAGCCCCCCTCATAGACACCCATACCCTCCTCCTCCCCTGAAGACCCCCTACCTCTCTGTAAGCTACTCTAAGACATAAGACATAAGCATCACCATGCTGGGACAGACCAAGGGTCCATCAAGCCCAGCACCCTGTCTCCGACAGCGGCCAAATGAACAAGCATTTTGTCCCACCCATCCCAGAAATAGTGGATTATTCCTACGTCCATTCAATAAGATTGTATGTCCTTTTCCTCCAGGAAGCCGTCCAACCTTTTTTAAAACTCCGCTAAGCCAACCGCCTCAACCACCTTCTCCAGCAACGAATTCCAAAGTATAACCACGCGTTGAGTGAAGAAAAACTTCCTCTGATTAATTTAAAATTTACTACACTGCAGCTTCATCGAATGCCCCCTTGTCCTAGTATTTTTGGAAAGCATAAACAGATGCTCCACATCAACCCGTTCCATTCCACTCATTATCTTATAGACCTCTATCATAGCTCCCCTCAGCCTTCTTTTCTCCAAGCTGAAGAGCCCCAGCCTCTTCAGCCTTTCCTCATAGGGAAGTCGTCCCATCCCCTGAATTATCTTTGTTGCCCTTCTCTGCATCTTTTCCAATTCCACTATATCTTTTTTGAGGTGTGGCGACCAGAGTCCTTTATTGACCTGAAACGGGTATCTAGAGATGTCATACCAGCTTAATTTTGGTGTTATAAGGTAATAGCGGGTATTTAATTAGGCTTGGAACTTTTTCCTAATATTACATTTCCTCATTTATTCTCCTTTTAATTTCTAGTTACTCTTCGTCAATGTTTGTGACCTAAGGAAGGATTATCTTTATTCATGAGAGTTATTGTTTTCTTTACAATTTGTTTACCTATTACCCTGTCACAAGTGGATACTTGTAATGTTATTGAGTTAATCTGATAAATAAAATATTAAATATATAAAAAATGTATTTGGTTATCCTAGACCACCATGAATGGCTTAATTTAGGCTGGGGGGGGGGCTATAGGGGAATCTTTGAGGGAGTATAGGTCTTTGTCATAGAAATCTATTGGGGTATGGACAGGACTTAGCTATACTCTGTAATATGTCTTCAAAGGTGGGGATTATGAAAAGGTTTAGAGTATCTTCAGGAGTGAGGGGGAAGGACAAGTTGTTTTCCCACACCAGCCCCTTTGAGATAGTACCCATTACTCATTGGGTATTAGTGACCTGGTGTTCCTGGGCAGAAAAAATAATACCAGCTTTGAGCTTGTGATATTTGATGACTATGAGGATCAGCATTAAGAGCATCTTTGTTTGTGATATAATACATTTATGTAAGTTTTCTGTTAAATAGGATGCCTCCTAGGAGTAGTACTGTGAGATTACCACTAGGGGTCATGGTGGCCATTTTGGATCCCAAAAAGGTCTCAAAAGGAAAAGATGGAGACTGCTCCCACTCCTGAATATCAGTGAAAACCCATGGATAGGTCCAAGGAGGGGAAGGAGAAGAGGGAGAGGCAGGCTTTGTGCTTAGGGACAGGATTTTGGATGGGGGCAGGGTTTCCACCCAGGGGTGAGATCAAGCTGGGGGTTGTCAATGGGTATGAGGAAAGGGGATCCGATTCTGGGAGACTGTTGGGATGGAAACTTCATACCTCAGATGGCTCTGACTACATACCTATCTGGCTATGTACTGAACAAGCTCTATAGTCCCCATACCATATACAATCTCACAAACTGCTTGCCTTATCTGAATATCTGAGAAATTACATTTTAATAAATATATCCTTTACACGCATATCTCAACCGGACAACCTCATGGATATTCCTACTGAAACTACTATACATTCAACCATATAGAACAACCCTAAATTACGTATCAATCACAAAACCATCTTATAGAAAGACTGGTATCATAAAGGAATCTGGTCACTGGGTAACATGTTATCTAATGGAAAACTGAAATCCTTCTCATGTTTACAATCTCATTTTGGCCTCTTAAAGAATCAACAATTCCAGTGGCTACAATTAAACCATTGTATAACATCATCAAAGTATATGGAATCATTAACCCCAATACAACCAAGCATTTACTTCTACATTACCTCAAAAGGCCATGTAACATCCCAAATTAATAAATGTATTAGATACTCTACTTTCAAGCAGAAAAACTATCTACAATCAACATTGGAAACAGAAGCTCAGTACACTTTAACTACATATCTTTGGAAAAAATTTTGGTCTAAAGTAAGCAGACCCATTTCCACAACCAGTGCATTACAATCATTGTTTATTTCTATATCACAGAACCCTATGGACTCCACAATGATTATGAGAAGCAAAATTGGCTACACAAAACAAATGCTGGTCTTGTAATACTAAGCAGGGCACCTTACTTCATATGTTGTGTAAGTGTCCTTTAAAACATGTATTTTGGTCCCAAGTTATCCAGATCATTTCATCTGTCAAACATCTCCATTATTCTGTCTCCTAAGTTGGTAATTTTCAATTTTAAATGAATTTGATTCAAAACTTTTAGCTATCTTACTGGCCATAGCACTAAAAACAATTCTATTAAATTGGAAAAACAATGCAAATCTTAAAATTCATTTCTAGTGGCATTCAGTCCTCCAAATTCACAAATTTGAAACATCTTTAGCTGATAAACTTAAAACTACCATTACTGTCAGTGAGGTTTGGTCTTCTATGAAGAGTTGCTTAGAAAGAATAACTACATCCTGATGACCATCTGCTTCCTCTTTACAACCATGTACTGAATTCCTGTTCTAATCTCACAAAAATGAAGTCTAACTCCTTAAATCCAATGGTCTCTGCGTTCCCTTCTTTGCTTATCAATAATGGAAGTAACTTGGTAGCCTACAACTTCTCTGCTCTCCCATGTTTCCCATATTTCTTTCAACATTCCATTTTTTACATATTCTTTTTAACTTTTTTTCAATGTATGTTTCATCAGATATATTGCATAGTTGTCATTTCTCAATTATATTATACCTAAGATGCATGACTGTTTATAACAAATGCCATTCTTATTTATTTAGGGGTATGTTTACTAAGGTGTGTTAGCATTTTTAACGCGCCTGTAAATTTAAGACACGTTAAACGCTAACGTGCCTATACATTTCTATGGGCGCATTAGCGTTTAACACATGTACGCCATTTACAAGTGTTAAAAACACTAATGCGCCCATAGTGCTGCTTAGTAAACCTAGCCCTTAATTCTTTGTTATAATTGTACATTCTATGCAAGCTAATTTATGAATCATCATTTATTTATTGTATCACTGTTTTCCTTTTGTTTTCATTGTTTATGTACATAAATTAATAAAAATACTTGGAACCAAAATTACCCATCCAAATAGAAATCTTGAAACTGGCGTACCAGTTATTAATGAAGTGAAACAACCCCTAGCAACCCAAGAGCTGGCTTCATTTCCACTGAACTCAGCACTGCTGAAAGCCATCAGATTGCTAAAGTATATGAGCAGAATACTTCTATGCTGACACACGAACAAGAAATCCCACAACAGGGACATGTCCAATGCCAGTGCCTTGAGGGGGAAAAATGCAGCCCATTTAAGCAGCATGACTGCTGAAAAACTGTAATAGTATGCTACAATTCAAGCAGCAAAAGATGTTTATTGTTGTACTTAATAATAGATAGAAGACAAGGGAACACTGAGGTCAATTAGGGGTCATTTTACTAAAGGGTGTTAAGATCTTAACACACAGTTAATGCACACTAACAGGCTACTGCAGAACACACTAAAGCATTTTGCTAACCTGCTCATTTATAGTGTATTGTTACCTATTTTAAAAAATATATATTTTCAGGAGGAGTGTCATTGGCAGAGAGTGGATTTCCTGCATTATCCAACTACCATGTTATGATTAAGGGGATAGGGCTTGATATACTACCTTTCTGTGGATACAATCAAAGCAGTTTACATATTATATACAGGTACTTTTTTTGTACCTGGGGCAATGGAGGGTTAAGTGACTTGCCCATAGTCACAAGGAGCTACAGTGGCCATTGGACCCAGTTCCTCAGCATAAAAGTCTGCTGCACTAACCACTAGGCTGCTCCTCCACTTCATTAATATGTGGTAACTGGATAATGCAGAGTTAATGGGGGAGCACTCCTAAATGGGAGGCGGTAAGTGCTCCTGTGTTAATTCTTTGCAGGTACCACATGCCCATGGAAACATTAGTACATGACCTACAATTAAAATAGAAGAAAAAGTCCTGGAAAAAATATCACATTCAATCTGGGTTTAGTGCTTGGGAAAGACCCGTGTTAACCCATATTAAGCTCTGATTTTACTGTGGCTTAGTAAAGTGACCAACCCCTTAATTAGTTCAACAACAAACATTCCATATGATGTAAACTGCAGATAAAACTCAACAACGTGAGTTTAAATAATAATCTAAATAAATTTAAACCAAAAATAATTAAAGCTAGTGAACCAAAATGACAAACATAGGCACCAATAATTGGCCTGCCCATGTGTACCTTTCACAACAATTTTCAAAAACAAACTGTGCATACCTTGCTTTCAAACTTATAGTTGACACAAAATGAGTGAATTCTATAAATGGCACTAAAACGTGAGCACTGAAAACAATCAGAACTAAGTGCAGTTCTATAAAGGGCACACACATTATACAGAACAGCATATAGCATAGATACTACACCTAAATTTGGGGTACTGGACTTACACCTGCCAAAACCTGGTGTAAATTCCAGCACTACATGCGTTATAAATTCTGGTGCCCAAGCTAGGCGTGCTAAAGTAGTATTCTGCAATTCCACATGCCACTTTTTGGAATGCTTCTGACACGCTGCTGCAGGGCTGTGTTCACATTGGGCTCCCATATTTCAGGCTATATAACACACTTTTTATTTACTGCTCAAATTCTTACATACTTCTGCTCAGTATATGTCAGGTTACCTGAGTTTATTTTGAGCTTTCCTTTCGTCACTTAGTTTAATCTCATTGTTTCAACTGGATAAAAGCAACTTTCTGTCTCTCTGCACTCTACAAACAAGCATCCTCTCTCTTTCTTGGGATGAGCAGGATCTACAACAACAAAAGAAAAAGTCTCCAGTGAATCTGCATCTGACTCAACTGGATCATCAAACAACACCAGGATTCAGGAACTGCATAATGATGAAATCATAACTGTAATTCTGTGAGTTCAAGTTCATATCTTTAACTATATTATCTCAACATTTCTGATATCTGCTGCAGCTCCCCCTCAAACTACCAATAATCTCACACATGTGAAATACAGTCTTTAGATTGATGTCTCTAGTGAACAGAAGTACCTACTAAGATATCAGATAATGGACTTTAAAACTATTTTACCTTGTTTTAAGATATAAAAGTGCAAAATATAAATAAATAAGCAGTTCTACTGAATGACTGCATATCTATCACAGAATCTCAACTTTCTTACTTCAAATGGACTCAGACCTTCATTGAGCACTGTCTGTGAAATTGACACTCCCTGTTAATTGCAGCCAAAGACAAACTAGTTTTTGTTATACTGAATAGATAGAAAGCTCTGAAATCTCACCTACTTTAATACAAACATCTGCTCTGGCCAAATAAATGAAAGATCTTCATACACCCTAATAATCTGGGGAAGAAGATACAACAGCCTCAAGAAAAACAATGTTTCTGACTTAAATAAAGGAGATTTAAAACAAGCATTATGGAAACTTTTCTCATAGCTGCATTCCAAGAAGTGTTTAAGGTCAATTACTCTCCTGTCTCAAAATACGTATCCTATCCTATTCAGCTCATCTCCCTCCTCCCCTCTCTATTGCCTGTAGTTATTCCAAACTGGCAACTTGAAAACGAGAACAGAGCATTTGTAACCTTCTTTCAAACAGCAAAGGAAATTGTCAAATAAGACAAGAGTGGACTGACGTGGCAGTCCAGTGTTGGCGAACCAGAGCAGGCAGACGCGGATTGGCAGTGCAATCAAACATCAGCACACCATAGTGCACTCCAGTCCAGAAGGATGGTGTAGTCTCACCCTCACCATGCTCGGCAATGACCAGCTGAGGAGTCAGCACAATGGTGCCCTGAGGTTGCAGGAACACTGGATACAGATGAACCATGAAAGGTGAGCTGCTATTCATGGTCAGGGTCCGTGCCCTATAAGAGCCCAGTTCTGGATGGCCCACCACCCATACTGCAGGCCAGGGCTGCTGAAAGACTGGGCTGGGCCCGGGGCAAGGCCGCCCCTGAGGCCCCGCCCCTGCCGTCGTTGCCGCCCCCCTCTGTCCATCACCGGGCCGGGCCCCCCTGAATTCAAATCATAGCGCCTCACCTCGACCTCGCTCCATGTGAAAGAAGCGCAGCAACGGCAGTCTGGAGATCGCCTCCCTTCGGGCCTTCCCTCCCTGTGTCCCGCCCTCGTCTGACGTAACTTGCACAAGGGCGGGACACAGGGAGGGAAGGCCCGAAGGGAGGCGATCTCCAGACTGCTGCTGCTGCGCTTCTTTCAAATGGAGCAAGGTCAAGGTGAGGCGCTATGATTTGAATTCAGGGGGCCCGGCCCGGTGGTGGATGGAGGGAGGTGGAGGGAGGTGGGTGGAGGAGACTGCGGCGCCGGGCCCCCCTTGGATGCCCGGGCCCAGGGAATTTTGTCCCCTCTGCCCCCCCTTTCGGCGGCCCTGCTGCAGGCACCCTACATGAAGTTGCAGGCACCCTATTCACAGCTGCACAACCCACTATTGAAGAACGGCAGCCCAGAACCAAGACCTCTCATCTGGGGGTGATGTGGCAAATATGTGCCCTGTACGCTGCTCCTCTTGGCTGCCATGATTAGCCACAGCATCCTCCACTCTTTGAACAAAAACTTCCACTACTCACTTATCTTTTAGACGTGACGGTTACTGAAGGACATTTTTCACTGCTTCGGGTATTGTTTTTATGTACAAGCTACCTCTCTTCTATCTGATAGTTCTCACTGATGTGGCAAACCCCCAGCCAAGGTAAAAGAAAAAACAAAGAGCCGCATGCAACATACAAACACAAGCACCTCAGAGCCCAAACACATACATTCACACGCAAAAACCCCCAAGCCAGAAGTAAGCCCCCAAAAATGACCAGCCTAAGGGCATGGATCTTCTACTATACAATAACAATGTGGATAACGGGGGTAGCAGCAACATCACCAACCAAATGGAACAAAATACCAGTATGCATCAGAAGAAGAAGAAGACGCCCACTCCAACAACTGGAAGAGCCCAATTGCTACATAAACAACAACACAGTGGCAAAACAAACAACCAGCAACATGAAACCAAACATGAACAACAACCAACAAAACCACAACAGCAAAACAGACAGACCACACAGACAGACTTAAACACGACACCTATGTCCCAGTACAAATAGGTTACATAAATGCAAGATTGGCAGTAAATAAGACAACACTACTAAGAGACTGGATAGAAATGGAACAACTCGGACTATTTCTCATAACTGAAACATGGCTGCACTTTGAAGACAACCCTGCAATACTAGACCTATGCCCACTAGAATACAAAATAATAATAGCGAAACCAAAAGAAGGGGAGGAGGCATTACAATAATATACCTTTAAATGCATCCACTCTGCAGCCCCCTTTACCTCTCCACTCTCATCTCTCTCTACATTCCTCCCCGTGAACTCCGCTCACTGGATAAATCTCTCTTGTCATCCCCCTTCTCCTCCACTGCTAACTCCAGGCTTCGCTCCTTTTCTCTCGCAGCACCTTATGCCTGGAATAGACTTCCTGGACCTATATGTCTAGCTCCATCTCTACCTGTTTTCAAATCTATGCTGAAAACCCACTTTTTCACTGCTGCTTTTTAGCTCCTAGCCACTACTCAATTGCCCTCCCCTTGTCCTTTCCTTCCTTCTCACCCATTACTTCCCTCACCCGTAACTGTCTTGTCTGTCTGTATTATTTAGATTGTAAGCTCTTTTGAGCAGGGACTGTCTCTTTGTATCAGGTGTTCAGCGCTGCGTGCGTCTGGTAGCACTATACAAATGCTAATAATAATAATAATATACAAATCCTCTTTCACAGCAGAACCTGTCGCTAAACGCTAAACACACATCCTCAACAATTGAAATCCTGGCATGCAAACACTAACTGACCAGCTATGCATCATATTATTCTACTACCATCCAGGAAGCTGGACAAACATTCAAGATGATTTCACAGACTTTGTATCAAAAATCTGCACCAATCACCCAAATGACCTACTAATAGGTGACATAAACCTGCATCTAGAAAAACAAAATGACACAAACACCAGAACACTAATGAACTTCATAAACCAATGGAACTTCACAACAGCACAAGGAGTCTCATCGCAAACAAAAGGATACCAGTTAGACATACTAGCCCATAGATTCTCAATGAGTAACAACCACATATTCACAAACCACACATGGGAAGAGGTACCATGGTCAGACCACAGCAAGCTCACTTTCACACTACAATGGAAAGAAAATGTCAAGAAAGAGAGCCAATAACCCAACACACATTCACAACCAGAGGAAAAGTAGACAATCACACATTCTGGACAACAACAATAAATGAACTCGACATACCACCTGAAGATAAACACTTCATGAGAAACTGGGACAAAACAAGTGAAAACATACTAAACAAAGTAGCACCACTCGAAACAAAACAAAAATCACAAAACAATCATGTCCCTGGTTTAATGACAAACTACCACACATGAAGAAACTCTGTAGGAAATGCAAAAGAGCATGGGCCAAAAACAAAACAGATCCAAACAAAAACATATAGAGAAAAGCCATAAGAGCATACGCAAACAGCATAAAGAAAGCGAAGGCAGAACACTGCAGTACATATATGAATCTCGACCAGACCAATACAATAAAAATATTTTAACTCATGAACAAACTACTGAAAACCCAGAACATATTGGCGACAACTGAAACACCACCAGCTGCAGATGAACTTGCATAATATTTCAAAAACTAAATGACAAACACAAGTTCAAACCTTGCAAAAGCACAAATAAACATCACAGACTACCTACAGGACTGCGAAACGCACAACAACCACACTGCAGCAGACAGAATATGGGCCACGTTCAAATCACCCCAACTAGATACAGTAAAGACACTATTGACAAAATATGTGCAAAAATACTACCTACTTGACACATGCCCCAACTACATGATGAAAAACCCACCAGACTGGTTCATCAGTACCTCACCAAACACATCACATACATGTTTGAAAGAGGTCAATTTCCAACAGACAAAGACAACATAGTACTCACACCTATCCACAAAAACACTACCAGCAAGATCAGCGATATCATAAATTACAGACCAATAGCTTCAATTCTACTACTGACTAAAACGATGGAAGGTGTAGTAACACAGCAACTAATGGAATACTTGACAAAATTCTCAATTCTTCATAAATCCCAATCAGGTTTCAGACCACAACACAGCATGAACATGTCAAGTGCATTCAACCTAGTAGAACACACTAATGACACTGCTTGACAACATAGGAATCAGCGATGCAGTGGCAACATGGTTGAATGGCTTCCTAAAGACCAGATCCTACATTGTAAAGATGTCCAACCAATCATCAACCTTATGGATCTCTGAGTGTGGGGTACCACAGGGATTGCCAATATCACCAATACTGTTCAATGTAATGATGGTGAAACTCGGAAAAACATAGTAACATAGTAAATGACGGCATATAAAGCCCTGAACTGTCCATCCAGTCTGCCCAACAAGATAAACTCATTTTACATGGTATGCGATACTTTAAATGTATACCTGAGTTTGATTTGTCCTTGCCATTCTCAAGGCACAGGACTGCGAAACACATTTATGTATGCAGATGACGTCACCATCTTCATACCTTTCCAAAACAATATCACAAACATACAGGACAAAATTAGAAAAGGATTGGACTTCATGGAAGAATGGGCAACAACTTTTAAACTGAAAAGAGACAAAACCAAATTCCTAGTACTATCCAGCCCATACAACCCCACATCCTACAAAAAATTCACAATCAACCAACAAGCATACCACATCGAAACACAACTTAAAATACTAGTAATCATTCTTGACAAATATCTAACACTGGACAATCAAATATCAGCAGTAACATCAAAATGCTTCAGAACACTGTGGAAACTGAGAAGAAGAGACTATTTTTCTAGACAATCTTCCTGGAAACTGGTCCAATCAACGATACTATCACAACTAGACTACTGAAATGCAGAATTCGTAGGGTGCAAGGAAAACACACTAAAATCACTGCAAACAGCCCAAAACTACCAGTCAAGGCAAAAATATTTTTCAAAGCGAGCACCCTAATCTGCAAGATACTGCTCAGAATGGCACCCAAATATATGCTTAACATGATTGAACTATCCTCAAAAAATGCCAGCCCAGAAAACAAACTGCATACTCCTACATCTACCCAACTGCAAAAACACCATCTACAAAACTATCTACACAGCAGGATTTAGCTACCTGGGTTCCAAATGGTGGAACTCGATACCAAAAACCATAAGAAGCATCTCTTCCAATTCAGAAAAGAAATGAAAACCTACCTCTCCAAAATATTCTACAGCTAATCACAAAGATATCGTTGCTTTCCTTTCAAATCTACTTCTTCAAGAACTATATCAATAAATAACACCAAAACTCTACAACTGAACACAAAAGCTATCACTACAATTTCCTCTTCAAATCTATCTCTTCAAAAACTCTATGAATAACCATACGGACTATAGATGCCCTCTCCACATTACACAACTCTATTGTAATTCCACCAAAATGTAAATTGTAAGACACTTTGAGCTGAAACTTGATTTTGGATAATAGTGGGATACAAGAACGCATAAATAAATAAATAAATGTTTTGTGAGAGTTAGGCATCGATCCTTATAGAACAGTGCACAGCCAGTTGTGTGCACAAATCTTAAATGATGCCAGTTAACTGCAATAATTGTTAGCACCCAATTATTGCTAGTTAAGGGCTATTTAATCAATTAATTTGCATGCGAAATGTGGGTGCATGTAACTTTGTGGAAAGTGTCCATAGACCTTTGCATTTGTGTAGGTAGATTTTCTACTGAAAATAATGCAAACAGGAGATGATTTTAAGGGAGTTAGATGCCATGCAAACATGCAAATCAGCTGCTCCTACCTGGACCATAACTAGATTTTCAGCAGCATTATCCAGGTAATATATAGTACCATAGTAACATAGCAACAGATGGCAGATACAGATGGCTAGAGTTCTCCTGCTTTTCTGTGCAGAACATACAAGTTACTTCCTCTGTGCCTTTGTTTAGAATTGTATCTACCGCTCCATGCCAGTTAAACCCCTCTATGTCTTTTTTGAAGTGTGAAAGTCATTTGCTTTGCATTGATCCCATCGTCTTGCTATGTTTATCTAATGCTCTAATTCCATTACTGTTTTTGTCCCCACTACTTCTGCTGGAAGTGTATTCCATGTACATATGACCCTCTCTGTGAAAAAGTATTCTCTGCTGTTACTTTTAAGCTTACCTCCTTGCAGCTTCTTTGCATGCCTCTAGTTTATTAATTTACCCATTTTTCAAAAAGATTTGTCTGTTCATTAGTACCTTTCAAGTAGCTAAATATCTGTATCATAATAAAAATAACAACATTTATTTATAGCCTGCATTATCATGGAATTGTAAGCAGGGAAAAAGAATACATACATAATAAAACAAAACAATATAGACCAGTGGTTCCCAAACCTGCATGTAAAGAACTCTCATGAATATTCATTTTGGATATCCTGAAAGCCTGACTGGCTGGGGTGCCGCCAGTACTAGGTTTGGGAACCACTGATATAGAAAGAACATCATAAAACGCATCATTAAAACAAATAGTCAGTAATATGACCAAAAGTCAGTTTCCAGGTCAAAAAAGAAATGACATCATTAATCAAATGGTCATATGCCTGGAAAAAACATGAGTCTTCAGGTCCTTTTTGAAATATGTGATACTCTTTACTGAGCAAAGCTGAGCAGATAATGCATTCCACAACTTTGGACCAGTGAGATAGAATATAGAAGATATGTACTACACCTGATAGAAGGAGGTAACGTCAAGCAAATGTTTTTGAGAAGACCTTAGACAGCATGTGGGCTGGTAAAGTCTCAGAGTGGAAACAGTGGAAACACAGTTATTTAAAACCTTAAAAACCAATAATAAAATCTTAAACTCAATGTGGTCGCTGCATCTCAAAAAAGATATAGTGGAATCAGAAAAGATACAGAGAAGGGCGACGAAAATGATAAAGGGGATGGGACAACTTCCCTATGAAGAAAGGTTAAAGCAACTAGGGCTCTTCAGCTTGGAGAAAAGGCGGCTGAGGGGAGATATGATAGAGGTCTATAAAATAATGAGTGGAGTTGAACGGGTAGATGTGACGCGTCTGTTTACGCTTTCCAAAAATACTAGGACTAGGGGGCATGCAATGAAGCTACAATGTAGTAAATTTAAAACAAATCGGAGAAAATGTTTCTTCACTCAACGTGTAATTAAACTCTGGAATTCATTGCCAGAGAATGTGGTAAAGGCGGTTAGCTTAGCGGAGTTTTAAAAAGGTTTGGACGGCTTCCTAAAGAAAAAGTCCATAGACCATTATTAAATGGACTAGGGGAAAATCCACTATTTCTGGGATAAGCAGTATAGAATGTTTTGTACTTTTTTGGGATCTTGCCAGGTATTTGTGACCTGGATTGGCCACTGTTGGAAACAGGATGCTGGGCTTGATGGACCTCTGGTCTTTCCCAGTATGGCAATACTTACGTACTTATGTACTTATAGGCAACCAGTGCACAGATTTCAGAATACTACTTCATTGAAGGCATTACAACTACTTGCAATGCCAACCAAAAGGCCAATACAGTCGTCCATTAAAGGACAGACCACTATTTGCACTACCTTACGAATGCTTTGATCTGACATAAAGCATTATACGTCTGACTATTCTAAGCTTTTGAAAGACTTTCTTAGTCACATTCTGAACCTGTTTCTTTATTGAAAATGTGGAATCAAGTTGAACTCCAAATCCCTACTTTCTTTTGATATAGGAATTTCAACTGTATTCATTTTAAATACATCAGGGGCTTCTTCTTCAGAAATGCCTGACAACAAAAGAATTTCAGTTTAAGAAATATTTAGTTTTAACCGATTTCCCTCCATCTATTGAGCAATACTTATAAGATACAATTGCATTTTTCTGAAACTATCATCAAACGAAATCTCTACTTGTAATTGAAATTGAATATCATTGGCGTATAGCTTGTACTGCATCCCAAGATATCTTAACAGAAAACAAAGTGATATAAGAAAGAGATTGAAAAGAACTGCAGACAAACAGGACCCCTGAGGTACTCCAACTTCACAAGATACTGTCTCAGATTTCTCAGAATGACTAAATACATGAAACCTTCTATCAGACAGAAAGGAATGAAACCAACATAACATGACGCCCATCAATCCAATCGCTTGTAAATGATTTAGCAAAATCTCGTGGTTGATTGTACCAAAGGCCCCAGAAACATCTTAAGTGATCAATGAGAACTTTTTCCCTTTATCAAAACTGGTCTTGACACCATCAAGAAGAGAAATTAACAAAGTTTTGGTTTCATGGTCTTTCTGAAATTCAAATTGATGTTGATCAAAAATCTCATGCTTTTGAAGATAATAACCAATTGCTGTAACACAGCTCGCTCAATCACCTTTGCAAAGAAAGGCAAGGAGAAGATTGGGCAGTAGATATCAATAATAGTTTGTTCCAATTTAGGATTTTTTATCAAGGACTGAACAGTTGCTATGTTCAAACTGGAGATCAAAACTCCCTCAGTTAAAGATGCATTCACCACTTGAGTGCAGAATGCTAAAAAGAGAATTCTCAAAGCTTTTACTGTTGATGAGGGAACATCATCCAATTTGCAGAACAAATTATTAAGAACTAGTAAAAAAGGCCCGTTTCTTGAGCAAATGAAACGGGCGCTAGCAAGGTTTTCCTCCCCAACCCCCCCACCCCTTCATCGTTGTGAAGCCACTGACACCATTGCTCCGTACCTCGTCAATGCACCTTCATCACCTTCTTTGTTCTGAAGCCACTGACGCCATTGCTCTGCCCTCGATGTGTGACGCCATTGCTCCGCCCTCGACGTCATCATGTTTGACGCGAGGGCGGGGCCCAGAGACTTGGTGATTTCGGTGGCTTCACCACCACAAACCCTTCATGAAGGAAGGGACATCAGTGGCTTGGCTTCAGTGATGTCAGTGTCTTCAGAATGTTCTGGGTGAGTTTTATTATATAGATGACAAGATCTTTTTCTAACTGAGGTGCTGAGACAACTGAGAAATTAGACCAATAGTCCAAGTTTATATGTTTCTATTGATAAAGATATGCTATCAAATCAAGAAATTAAATTCTGTACTTTCAAATGAAAGCCATTGGCATGTGAAGAAATATCCTGCTTTTGCATTTTGGATGTTGTAAGTTTTTGAACTATATTTATTTGTTTATTTATTTATTTTGTATCCTGCTTTTACCCCAAGCAGACAACAGAAAAACATACATACAATCAATACACTAAAATTTAGCAAACAACAATACTCAAAAGCAATTAATACATCAACCCAATTAGCTGAAAACTGATTACTTCAGTATATTTCATTCTTCTAGAAAGAACTTTTAAAATTTAAAATTGTGAGTCTTTAAGAATCATTTGAAATGCTGAATATTATCACACAATCTTCCTATCACATAGACATGGTTCAATGATTCCTATGAATGTGATGCAAACATACCAGGCTACAATCTATTTAGAAAGGATAGAGATGGTCATAAAGGTGGAGGAGTAGCTCTGTATGTGAGAAACGATATCATAGCAAATGAAATGCCAGGTGCCTGGGGAAAGGAAGAAGCGATATGGATCACTTTGAAAAGAGATGATGGAACCTCTACAGACCTCCGACACAATCGAAGGAACTAGATAAAGATCTGGTTACTGATATCCAAAAGTTGGGAAAGAAAAGAAAGGTGCTACTGCTGGGAGAGTTCAACCTGTGAATGCCTTTCAAAGTGTTCTGCTCAGACAAATGGTGACAGAACCCAAGAGGGAGGGAGCGACGCTGGATCTGGTGCTCACAAATGGGGAAGTGTGTCTAATGTCCAACTGGGTGCCCACCTGGGCAGCAGTGATCATCAAACTGTTTGGTTTGATATAACAGCTAAAGGGGAGGCAAGACACTAGTGCACTAGTCTGAAAGGAGCTATAAATATGGCTACTAACCTGTATGTAAGGACAGTAAATATAAGCAAGAGAAAAAGGAAACAGACATGGTTCTCCAAGCAAGAGGCTGAGAAGATAAAGGTTAAAGAGTTGGCATTCATGAAATACAGGAAAGCTCAAGAAGAGAAACACAGAGAGGATTATCAGATGAAACTGAAAGAAGCCAAGAGAGATTTGCATCTGGCGAAAGCACAAGCAGAATAACAAATGGCTACAAATATAAGGAATGGCAACAAGAATTTTTTCAGGTATATTAGTGAAAGGAGGAAGACTAAAAATGGAATTGTGAGACTGAAAGATGCTGTGAACCATTATCAGGCTTATTTTCGAAAGAGACACAAATCGGGAGATGGGCGTCCTTCTCTCAGGGTTGCCCCCAAATCGGCATAATCAAAAAACGATTTTGGGCATCCTCAACTGCTTCCCGTTCAAGGGGGTGTGTTGTCACCGTAGCGAAGGCTGGACTGGGGTGTGATTAAGAGATGGGCGTCCTCGGCCAATAATGGAAAAAAGAAGGGCATCCCTGCTGAGCACTTGGACGACTTTACTTGTTCCATTTTTCTTGCGACCAAGCCTCAAAAAGGGTGCCCGAACTGACCAGATGACCTCCCCTTACTCCCCCAGTGGTCACCAACCCCCTCCCACCCTAAAATAAAATTTTAAAAAATTTTTTGCCAGCCTCAAATGTCATACCCAGCTCCATCACAGCAGTATGCAGGTCCCTGGAGCTGTTTTAGTGGGTGCAGTGCACTTCAGGTAGGCGGACCCAGGCCCATCCCCCCACTACCTGTTACACTTGTGGTGGTAAATGTGAGCCCTCCAAAACCCAACCAAAACCCACTGTACTCACATGTAGGTGCCCCCCTTTACCCTTAGGGCTATGGTAGTGGTATACAGTTGTGGGGAGTGGGTTTGGGGGGGGCTCAGCATCGAAGGTAAGGGAGCTATGTAGCTGGGAGCAATTTGTGAAGTCCACTGCAGTGTCACCTAGGGTGCCCGGTTGGTGTCCTGGCATGTCAGAGGGACCAGTGCACTACGAATACTGGCTCCTCCCACGACCAAAGGGCTTGGATTTGGTTGTTTTTGAGATGAGTGTCATCGGTTTCCATTATGGCCGAAAACCGGGGACGACCATCTCTAAGGTCAACCATCTCAATATTTAGGTCGACCATCTCTAAGGTCGACCTAAATGTTGAGATTTGGGCGTCTCTGACCATATTATCGAAACAAAAGATGGATGCCCTTCTTGTTTCGATAATACGGGTTTCCCCGCCCCTTCGTGGGGCCATGCTGCGAGGACGCCCTCATGAAAACTTGGGTGCCCCGTACAATTATGCCCCTCCACATGGAGAATGATGAGGAAAAACAAACATGCTAAACCAATACGTCTGTTCTGTGTTCGTGGAGAACAACCACGATTGACTGGCAAAGGTACATGTGAGAATGGAGTGAATATAGCAGCATTCATGGACAAAAATGTTTATGGACAACTTGAAAATGTAAAGGTAGATAAAGCCATGGGACCAGATGGGATCCATCCCAGGATATTGAGGGAGCTCAGAGAGGTTCTGGCAGGTCCTCTTAAAGATTTGTTTAATAAATCCTTGGAGACGGGGGAAGTTCTGTGATATTGGAGAAGAGTGGATGTGGTCCTTCTTCACAAAAATGGTGACAGAGATGAAGCTGGAAACTATAGGCCGGTAAGCCTCACTTCAGTTATTGGAAAAGTAATGGAAGCAATGCTGAAGGAAAGGATAATGAATTTTCTGAATCCAATAGGTTACAAGATCTGAGATAACATGGTTTTACCAAAGGTAAATCATACCAAATGAATCTGATTGAGTTCTTTGACTGGGTGACCAGAGAATTGGATTGAGGACGTACTCTAGATATAATATACTTAGATTTCAGCAAAGCCTCATAGGAGGCTCTTGAATAAACTTGACAGGCTGAAGTTAGGACCCAAAGTGGTGAACTGGATTAGGAACTGGTAGACAGACAGATGCCATATCGTGGTGGTTAATGGAATTCACTCGGAGGAAGAAAAGATGAGTGCTTCAAGGATCAGTGCTGGGGCCGATTCTGTTCAATATATTTATGAGCAGCATTGCCAAAGGGCTAGAAGGTAAGGCTTGCCTTTTTGCAAATGATACTAAGATTTGTAACAGAGTGGACACCCTGGACAGGGGAGATATGATACAGACATTTAAATAACTTGAAAGGTATTAATATAGAAACTGATATTTTCCAGAGAAGGGAAAATGGTAAACTAGAGGACATGAATTGAGGTTGCAGGTGGTAGACTAAGGAGTAATGTCAGAAAATTATTTTTCACGGAGAGGGTGGTTGATGCCTGGAATTCCCTCCCGAGGGAGGAGGTAGAGAAAAAGCTGTGGTGGAATTCAATATGGCATGGATGAACACAGAGGATCTCTAATTAGAAAATGAATGGTATAAAAAACTTAAAGGGTTGCATATGTGTTTACATATCAAATGGTGCTTAGATGGCAACTCTGGCTGTATCAACTAAGGCTAATACTAGGCTGGCTTGTACAGTCTGAGTGCCACATATAGCAACCCAGTTTAAGATGGGCTGGAGAAATCTTTGACGGCAACTCCAGTAATTTGGAATGTAAGGACAGTATCAGGCATACTTTACGGTCTGTGTCCCACAAATGACAAGAAGGATTTGGATAGGCTTTGATGGCAACTCCAGTAGTTGAAACATAAGGACAGAGCTGGGTGGACTTCTATAGTCTATGTCCCAGAAACAACAAAGAAAAACCATGATCAACATAGTAACATAGTAGATGACGGCAGAAAAAGACCTGCACGGTCCATCCAGTCTGCCCAACAAGACAACTCATGTGTGCTACTTTTTGTGTATACCCTACTTTGATTTGTACCTATGCTCTTCAGGGCACAGACTGTATAAGTCTGCCCAGCACTATCCCCGCCTCCCAACCACCGGCTCTGGCACAGACCGTATAAGTCTGCCCAGCACTATCCCCGCCTCCCACCACCGGCTCTGGCACAGACCGTATAAGTCTGCCCAGCACTATCCCTGCCTCCCAACCTCCAGTCCCGCCTCCCACCACTGGCTCTGGCACAGACCGTATAAGTCTGCCCCGCACTATCCCCACCTCCCAACCTCCAGCCCCGCCTCCCACTACCGGCTCACATATCACATTTATTGTTGATTTAATCTAGAATTGAGAATGAATGTGACTGTTGAGCAGACTGAATGGACCATTCAGGTCTTTATCTACCGTCACTATGTTACTATCATTACTGTGTTAAATGTTCAGGCAAACTATTCCATAGCAAAGGATCGGCAATCGAAAATGCTTGCATTTTTGTTTCCACATAAAGATAGATTGGTGGAGAAGGCAAACAGAGCAGTTTAGCTTTCTTAGATCTTAGCAATTGTCCAGGCCCGTAAATTTTAAAAATATTATGAAAATAATCAAGCACAGTCCCATATACACGCTGGTGTATATGGAACTGTGGTAGATTATTTTCATAACTCCTTTGCTACCTCTCCTCTTCTCTAGGATATACATATTTAGGTCTTCAGGTCTCTGTTCATACACCTTCTAACCCAGACCGTATATTATTTTGTTTGTCTTTCTCTAAACCTCTTTGTCTTTTTATATCCTTAGCAAATATGGCCTTCAAAGCTGAACACAGTACTTAATGCAGCTGTCAATCTTTACTGACCATCTTGCACAATTTGGGTACTACCGGGTGGCCTAGGTCATTTTCAGAAGTTATCCATTCACCACTAATATTTGGCACTAATTTCCAAAAAACTATCTGGACAGGACTGAATAAGAGGAAAGGCTCTTCCTAGTGGATATATCTCCTTCCTTTTCTTCAGGACTGAATATGAGCAGTACCTGGATAACTTTCAGTGGCCACTCTCAGAAATGTAAACCCCTCTCAAAAGTTCAAGTTTCAGATCTCAGCTCCTTAATTGGTTCCACTCAGAAGTGCAGTTTTGCAAAGCCTGCCACTTAACATGCATAAGTAGTACAACTTAAATGTGCAAAGCCCTGAGTGATGCTGCTGTCTTTTTATATGTTGTTCTGCCCCTTTTCTACCTTTCTTCCTTTCAATTACCACACAAGATGTCTTGTGACCAGGGCCAGTTTAACAGGCAAGTCAGGGCACAGTGCATAAAGGGCACCAAAATGCCCTCCAGTTGACATCAGTACTTCAGGACCCAGACTTCTACCCATAAACCAGTGTCTCCCCCACATGTCCAGCATCTCTCTCCCTCCCATCCCATCTTCCTGGGTGTGTCATCTCTCCATTTCCCACTCATAGTTTGTTATCTCTCCTTGTAACTTACTCCCCCCTCCCCACACACACACATATACACATATACACACATACACACAAACACACAAACACACACACACACACACACACTTATGAACCTTAGAAAGTGTCATCCTCTGTAGAGGGTACTGGCAGTAACTGAGTGGTGTGTCCCACCCATATGCAACAGGAAGTTATGTCAGAGGGATGGGACATGACAGAGGGAAGAGTCCGGGAGGGCCACAGCCTGCATATGTAAGTTGCTTCCACTGCCAGCACACTCTTTAGGGAAGACAGTTTTTAAGGTAAAGAAGAGGTACCAGACTGTGGGTGGGGAAGGAGGCTGAGAGACAATATCAGACCCAGGGGGATGGGAGGGAAGGGGGAGACAGATGCTGGAGAATGAGATGGAGGGAGGGATGGAGGGAGATTGAGCTGATGCTAGCATGGACGGAGGGACTCTGAAGCAGAGTTGTGGGAGCCAAAGCAACACTTGGCTCAGGGCAACATAACCCCTTGAGCCTGCATTGCTTGTGACAACAGTTTTAGTGAAATGAGCAGAGGCTGCAACTCAAAATTAAGGATCCCAAAGTGACATTTTTGGAAAGGATCCCAAAGTAGAAAGATCCACTTTAAAGACCCCAAAATGACTACAAGTAGTCCCCTTCTTTCAAGGATCACTCTGTAGTGCAGAGACTGCTTGGACAGAATATATGGTGTATGGTTTATTGAGCTTTATATATCCCCCTTTCCATAAACAGACTAAGTGCTTTACAATATATTAAAATATTAAGCAAGAACATAGTAATAGCACAACAAAAATACAGTAGAATACCCATCATATCGTAGGCAAACAGCATATATATGCCACTGTCTCAGCTTTATTAACTGTAATTTACAGAGTACTCCCACTGCAAAGTACTCAAATCATTCAATCCCTTGCTGCTTTATCACCTGCTGTAAGACCAGTTGAGCATTCTTCTTCTATCACCCATTGATACCAGCCAATGGGTGATGGAAGGGCCAAACACACCAAAGTATGACCACCTCCCCTCATTTTCCTGGCTGCTGATGCTGTGTGGAGCTAAACTTTTATTAGAATCATGGCCACTGTGGCCCATTCTATTCTTCTGCCTATGTGACATTGTAACACTTCTTGTGTCATCCAGGTATCTGCTGAGGGACCAGCTAGGCTGCCTTCCTCTGTTATAATTATTCACCTACCAGTGTAACAAAGGGACTGAGTCTTACCTCTTACCAACAGTCTGACAATCTAGTTAATGATGATACAATCCCTGCCACTGCCCATCCTACTCTGTGCATCTTGTCTGGGTTGTTGAAAACCACCATCTTCTAAGATAAAAGATGCACAGAGTTAAATCCAATTTGTCATTGTGGCTTTTTAATCCCCATCTGTGTTCTCATTCTCTATCTTTCACCTGCCTACAGCATTCTTAGTCCTTGGCAAATAGAAGATCTGGCAGGGGCATCCGTGGCCTCACAACAACCCATCCTTCCCAAGCTCTCTAGCTTAGGGTTTCTCTTTTCTGGGTAGGGGAGGACAACCTAGTTCTATAACAATGAGGAAAATCATCAAAGCTTGATATGTTCCCCTTATCTTTTACGTTCTATTTGATTTGCACAGTACAAAGGTTTCATTTCTGTGACAATTTAAATCAACTGCCAAATGAATTTAGACCACATCTGCATAACAAATTGCATGAGACAGTAATAAATAAAACTCACAGACAGGAGAACAATATCTTCTGAGAATATAGGGGCCCTTTTCCTAAAATGCATTATGTAGTTAAAGTACGAATTAATGCACAGTAACTGCTACTGCGCAATTACATTAACTGTTTCTATGCTGGTTTAGCAGTTAGGGCTTTATTCTATAAAGGTTATGCTCAGTGCATATTTTCTAGCGAAAAAGGTGCCGGTACTCAAATGCCAGTCCACCCTTCAGGGGGTGGGGTGATCACTAAGGGACCCACCCCACAATAGCCAGGCCCCCTGCAACCAGTCACAGAATCTATGACAAAGCAGAATTGGTGTGTAGAGCTTGAGCTCTTTCATTAAAACTTGGGGACCATGGGTCAATTTTAGCAGACGTTGGAAAAGGTGCCGGTACTCAGTACCCCCAAGTACCCCCTCAAAAAAGCCCTGGTTATGCTCCTAAATGTACGTTCCTAAATTTATGCTCCTAATTTAGGGCCTATTATGCTCATAGATTTAACATACATTTAGGAGCATAAATTTAGGAGCATAATCCTTATAGAATAAGACCCTTAGCACACATAAATTCATGCATTAAAAGCATTTTGTGTTAGAACTGTTAACTAGAGAGAGCATGGGTGGAGAGTGGGTGTGGAACGCAAAGTGCAGGTAGTGTGTGACCCATACCATGCACTAACCAGCACTGGTGCAGTTAGCATGGGTCCTCTTGGCGCCTCCTACATAGGAAGCACTAAGTGCATCTGTGCCAATTATGACCTGAGTGCCACATGTTAATGGGTGTTTTTATAGTTCAAGAATTGAAAAGGGACATGATGGGCACACCCCCAATAGATGTCACTGTAGATTTTACACTGATCATATGTTAATGTTTTACATTATGGCACAGGAACTGCAAAATTTCACATTCTTTAATAAAAGGGCCCTATAGTATTTGTTCTTTTCCAAACTCAAAGCAAAATGCAGGGACTGCCTCTATTTCATCTACAGTGTCATTTTTTCTTTGGAGAAAATCAGTGTTTAGTTATTTTAAGACAAAGTATTAAAGTTCATTCAGCGTGCTGAGGAAACAACCAGGGACCGATTTTTGAGAAAATTAACATAACAAAAATAAAAGGTACATTTAACACACTATTCATGACTTGTCAAATGTTGAGCTGGCTGCAAGATTTATTAATAGCACTGAGGTTTACTTCACTGAAAAAGTCTGTAGCTCATCAGAAGTGCAAAGAACATGAGTTACTTCTCATTAATTTATAAAGATGAGATTTGCGAGTAAAATAGAATTTAACAAAAGTGAAGTAACTATCATTATTTAAACTCTTCAAGGATTAACTCAGAGGTTTTCAACCCAGTCCTAGGTGCACACCCAGCCCATCGGGGCTAGTTGGGGGGGGGGGGGCTATTGAAGGTCCCATTGGACCACCAGGGTATTTTAGGATTTTTTGGGGAGGAGATGCTTTGTGTTTGGGGGCACTTTGTGTTTGTGGGGGTGCTTTGTGTTTGGGGGTGAGGGATCTGGAGGCCCAGTAGATCTCCAGCCCCCCTGTGTTTGGGGCAGTGGCGTTCCTAGGGGGGGCGGTGGGTGCAGTCCGCCCCGGGTGCATACCGCTGGGGGGGGGGGTGCCGCGTGCCTGTCTGCTTCGCTCGTTCTGTGCTCCCTCTGCCCTGGAACAGGCTACTTCCTGTTCCGGGGCAGAGGGAGCATGGAACGAGCGAAGCCGACAGGCGCGCGGCACCCCCTCAGCAGGTAAAAATGCACCCGGGGGGTGTCATTTCGCCGGGGGGGGAGGAGGTGTCGCTTCGCCTGGGGGGGGGGCACATCAGCGATCCGCCCCGGGTGTCAGCCGCCCTAGGAACGCCACTGGTTTGGGGGCTTGAGGTTTGACAGATCCAGGCTTTTTCTTTTTTTTTTTGACAGCAGTATATATATATAGGTCTAAGTGGTATACAAATGCTAAAATGAAATGAAGTTTGGGAGGATTGTGCCTCAGCACATGCCCAGGCACAATCCTTCCGTGCTTTCTCCCAGTGATCAATGCCAATAAAGTGCCTAAATTTGCATGGTCATTGATCATTGGGGAGATAATTCCCCATGCTGTTCTTGCACTATTTTTACTCCACTGTTTCAGAACTGCGCGGGGAATTAATCATTGGGACCTTTGGGAGCAAGGATTTATACTAACTGAAACCTGGTGTAAATCCTGGAGTATAAGTTAAACATAGATCCCAGTAATTCAGCAATACTGCACACGTCTTTAGTGAATGCCCCTCCCATGGACATGTCCCATTTTGAGTTGTGCACTATAAGATTTGTGCACTGCTCTTTATAGAATAGCACTTAGCAAGATGTGCACGCTTATCTAAAATGTTGCCAATTAATGCCAAAAATTGATTGTTAACACCCAATTGTTGGTGCTAATTGGCTCGTTAGCCAGTTTAGTTGCTTCAGCATCTCAGGATAGTGTGCAATTTTGTTCACATAAATTTACATGCCATTTATAGAATCCAGAAGTGTATGAGCAGTAGTTAATAGGACGGAGGTTATGTTAAAGTCTGTGATCTCTGGATCAACATCTCTTTCCCAGGAGACTGTCCATGAGACATGTCCATGGGAGGGGTATGGGTGGGTCATGGGCATTCACTAAAGATGTGTGCAGTATTACGGGGATCTGTGCCTAACTTACACATCAGGATTTATGCCAGGGTCCAATTAGTGCAAATCCTTGCACTAGTGCAAATCCTTCCCCATGCTGTTCCAAAACAAACAGGTTTCAGTTAGTGTAAATCCTTGCTTCAACAGATGCTAAGCATGTATCCAAAACAGAAATATTTGCATGTTGATGCAATATTTCTGTTTTTGCTAAATGCTTAGCATCTATTGAATCACAGATTCCATTTCTGCTAGCTACTTCTGTCTCGGCAATTAAAGACTCTTTAAACATACATTTTAAATTGGAACTAATTGAGAATTCATCTAGGGGGTCTTTTACTAAGCCCCCAGTAGTGTTTTTAGCTCATGGTAGAAATTAGCTAGCGGTAAACGCCGAGACATACATTATATTCCTATGGGTGTCTCAGCGTTTACTGCCAGCTGATTTCTACCATGAGCTAAAAACGCTACTGAGGCTTAAAAAAGACCCCCTAGAGTTTGTAATCTGCACTTCTTGAATTTTCCAAGTACATACAGTATCTGTTGAGTCCTGAGATATTGCTGAGAAAATACTTCAAAGAAGTTTTAGATAGTTCTGAATCAGATACTTTAGTATTTTGTCATTGTTATTATATTTGCATTAAGAAGTGGCTGTGGAAGATTGCCAAGAGATTGATTCTCTTGAACTCAAGCATTTGAGCTTAGAAAATGTTTGAGGATTCTCAAGATAACCTGACATCAGAAGCAACTCTCCTGGTGATCTTTGCTTATGTAAAAGATAAGATTTTGGTACTAAAAAATGATTTCATAAAAAAAGATGTGGGGTTTTTTAGTGGGAGAGTAATGGTATTTCCTGATGTAGCACGTGTCCCTCAACTTCAGATGAAAAGCTTTCCTGGCTCTGAAGCCTCAAGTGGTAGCTATCCTGCTTTTTTTTTTAAGGAGAAGGCCAGCCATCTTCCGACACAAATTGGGAGATGGACGGCCTTCTCCTAAAGCCGGCCGAATCGGTATAATTGAAAGCCCATTTTTGCCGGCTTCAACTGCTTTCCGTCGCAGGGCCGGCCAAAGTTCAAGGGGGTGTGTTGGCAGTGTACCGAAGGTGGGACAGGGGCGTGGTTAAGAGATGGCCGGCTTCAGCCGATAATGGAAAAAAGAAAGCCGGCCCTGACGAGCATTTGGCCGACTTTACTTGGTCCCTTTTTGTTCACGACCAAGTCTTGAAAAGGTTCCCGAACTGACCAGATGACCACCGGATGGAATTGGGGATCACCTCCCCTTACTCCCCCAGTGGTCACCAACCCCCTCCCACCCAAAAAAAAAAAAAACCAACATTTTTTTGCCAGCCTCAAATGTCATACCCAGCTCCTTGAAAGCAATAACAGGTCCCTGAACAGGCTTTAGTGGGTGCAGTGTACTTCAGGCAGGCGGACCCAGGCCCATCCCCCCTACCTGTTACACTTGTGGTGGTAAATGTGAGCCCTCCAAACCCCCCCCAAAACCCACTGTACCCACATGTAGGTGCCCCCCTTCATCCCTACGGGCTATGGGAGTGGTGTACAGTTGTGGGTAGTGGGTTTTGGGGGGCTCAGCACACAAGGTAAGGGAGCTATGCACCTGGGAGAATTTTGTGAAGTCCACTGCAGTGCCCCCTAGAGTGCCCGGTTGGTGTCCTGGCCTGTGAGGGGGACCAGTGCACTACAAATGCTGGCTCCTCCCATGACCAAATGGCTTGGATTTGGCCAGGTTTGAGGTGGCCGCCATTAGTTTCCATTAGCGGCGAAAACCAATGGCGGCCATCTCTAAGGCCGGCCCAAATGTTGAGATTTGGCCGGCCCCGATCGTATTATCGAAATGAAAGATGGCTGGCCATCTTGTTTCAATAAAACGGTCGGGTACGCCGCTTTACGGGGCCGTAATTAGAGATGGCCGCCCTTATAGATGGCCGGCCCCATTCGATTATGCCCCTCTATGGGTGCTAGATCTTTTTCTTAAATTTCCTTGTAAATATATTTTGACTCATCAAGATTCTGAATATTTTGGAGATTATATGCAATTGGAGAAGTTTATTTTAGAATGTGAGAAATGATCATAGATTGTATTTTCTTGTAGGAGGTATAGATTTTCAGCTCTGTTGTAAGTGATAGGAATTATGTTCCTATATACTGCCCTTTAGGATTTCTTTAATACTTATTTATTTATTTATTTATTTATTTATTTATTTATTTATTTATTTATTTATTTGATGCATTTGTACCCCACATGTTCCCGCCTATTTGCAGGCTCAATGTGGCTTGCATAGTACCATCAGAGGCATTTTCTCAGTCAGTGGATAACAAATACAAAGTTGTATAGAGATCGTATGAGGTATAAGTGGAGGGTCGGAATGGATGAAAATTGCGTGTTGTCCTGTTCGATCATAGTCATGCTTTGTTGGTAGGTGAAGAGGGTTATGTGGGGTCGTTGGGGTAGGCCTTTTTGAAGAGGTTGGTTTTTAGTGATTTCCTGAAGTTCAAGTGGTCGTGGATTGTTTTCACAGCTTTTGGGAGCCCATTCCATAGTTGTGCGCTTATGTAGGAGAAGCCGGCTGCGTAAGTTGTTTTGTATTTCAGTCTTTTGCAATTTGGGTAGTGTAGGTTTAGGTAGGATCTTGATGATCTGACTTTGTTTCTTATTGTTAAGTCTATGAGGTCTGTCATGTATACTACCTTATTCTTCCCTTGATGCGGGCTTACTTAGATAATGTTATGTTGTTCTTATTTCCTTATTCTTTGCTAATTGTCTTCTATTTCCTTATTCTGTTTGGAAGAATATTTCAAAAATTCTCAATTAAAAAAAAACTTTTTTCAATTGGCATTGATGCCAGCTACATATAACTTTTTAAATATGCCCCTAGCAAATTGAAATCAACACAGTATAAATGAACATTCATATGCATAACATTATAGGATAATAAGCTACCCTTGACACTCCTTGAGCGCCCTTTATACACCTATAGACATACAAATGCTCATTCATCCAAATATCATAACATACTGTAGTAACAGAAAGCTACATATAAACACAACCAAAATATAAAAATACATATAAACATAAAGCAATAAAATCAGATCTTCATATTTAAAATAATTAAAAGCAAAACTTCAAAGTTTGTCATCTCAATATATTCCCGCACTAATGCTGTATTTACACAGCCCTTCTTTTGAACTACAGCAGACATAGGGCCCTGTTTATTAAGGCGTGTTAGCATTTTTAACACGCCTACAATTAGTGTGCGCACTAACCATATAGTCACCTATAGGGATATTGTAGGCATGTACACAGTTAATGTGTGTACATGGTTAACGTGTGTTAAAAGACGCTAACGGGCCCATATTTTGTAAATATAAATCTCGTTGAAAACTGAGTGAAGTACTTATTAAAATTTTCAAAAATTAGGGGATATGTGTTATTAAAATATTGAGATGTACTGCTTTCATGGGGCTTTTAGAACGGCTTATAACTGGCCCTGCTCAATCTTGGTGTAAGTCTTGTCTCAAGCGCTGTCTCAATCTTGCATACAAAAGTCTTATTTCCTATGCAAGTGATTTTAACATTACAAAAACATTTCTGCATTGTGAAAAATAAGAATAACTAACTGGAACAGCCTTCCCCTACTATGCTATCACATAACAATTCAAAAAGTACATTAATAATCTCCTGTTTTAACATCCTATATAAAATACTCCATGCAAAAGCTCTTTTTGAAGTCCAGGACTGCTTTTCCCTTTGGAAATGGTAGTACTTTTTCAAAACTGTCTTGATGGACATGTGAGTTAATTTGACATACAATGAAATTAATTCAGTCTACCACCCTTTTGTGATAGAGCCAAGTGTTACCAAATGAAATATATAGCTCAGAGCAGCGGAACAATGTATACACAGGAGTATAGAAATATTATAGGACAAGTGTAGTCTTATTGGCATCAGTCATATCTGCAGTAATACTAGGGCTTACAGCTACTTCTGTAGCATATCTATTAATACATGAATACAACACTCATGCCAAACACAATCCCTCAATTCACACTTCAACATTCATATCTTTTCCACTCAGGAATATATGGCATATATTACATTCATTTTCAAATGAAATACAAAATGTAACTAAACAGGTTTATTTTCAATTCAAAATTAAAACAAAAAAAACTCCACACATTTGGGAGGGGAGGGCATGTTGTTTTGTTTTATTTAAAGTGTGGGTTATGTGCAAGACAAAACCAAACTTAATGAAATAAAAATTTAAACAAAAACCAAAATTGGAATCCAGTGTAAAGAAATCAAACGAAAAAACCTCTAATACAGACACCTCTAATACACGTTTCACTGTTTATACGGTGCCTCATTTTGTTCTTGGTTTCAGTACAGAGAGATGTGTGAATATCCCTTTTCCTACTATTCTGCTCATCCTGAGCTAAGTTCTAGAGCACAGCCAGTTAAAAAACATTGAAGTTGTCTTACCATAGAAAAGGAAGAATGGAGACTAAAACCCAGGGCTTTTTTTGAGGGGGTACTTGGGGGTACTGAGTACCGGAACCTTTTCCATTGTCTGCTAAAATTGACCCATGGTCCCCAAATTTTAATGAAAGAGCTCAGACTCTACACACCAATTCTGCCTTGTCATAGATTCTGTGACTGGTTGCAGGGGGCGGGTTCCTCAGTGATTAACCCACCCTTGAAGGGTGGTCAGGCATTTGAGTACCGGCACCTTTTTTTGCTAGAAAAAACGCACTGCTAAAACCACAGTAGTAAATAGCACTGCATATACTGTTCATGGCATTATGGCATGTGAAACCCATTTTTGCACAGAATGTTGAGATAGGAACTACGAAGTTCACGTTGGGATGCAGAGTGTTTTGTGAAAAACCTAAAATCACAACAACAAATTCAAGGGTATTTGCCATACATCTTAAAGGAGCAATAATTTTTAAAAACTGCATGTGGAAAAAAATGAATGTTTTATTCACCCCAAATGTGCCTGGCTGCAGCTTTTTAAAATCACTGCTTCTGACAGCCAAGAATGCCCCCAGCCATCTTCCCCTGAGAGCCATGAATTCCACCCCTTATTACCCTATCCCCATCCTTAACAGACAAGAACTCTCAACAAGCAATAATCCTCTTGAAAGGCAAGACCTCCTCCACTCCCCATCCCACTCCTAGATCTTATTGAGGTTCTTCATGGTGTCTGCTTGGGGGAAGAAGTGATTCTCAGTCACTCCTACCCCAGGCTCAAAATGGCATTGGTGAACCCCTAAAAGAGGTACAATAGTTCTATCACCAGGAGTTAAAATGCCAAATAAGGATGTGTTCCTTATTTGGCAGCCAGACCCTAGGAATAGCACAGTGAGAAAACCACTAGGGATTGACAGACACAATTCTGAACCCCACAATCAATGGGGTAGAATAACTGGGAATCACCTCTGCCCCCACTAGATGCCAGGGAGTCCTGGAAAGAGCTTGGGGTTTTGTTGAGGGGTGAGAAAGTCTTGCCTGTTGCAACAGGTTTGCCTGTCAGAGGAAGGAATTAGGTGATCAAGGATGGGATTCTTGGCTGTCAGAGAGATATCAGAGGGTGTGGGAGTTTCTAGGATATTGGGGGTGGAGGTGGGTTGACATTTGCACCTGCTTCTTTAATGGCACTGATGTGTGCCTCAGGTCAGGTGCAAAAGCTGGTGTTGAATTTTTTTTGTAAAATAGGGACTACACATCAATATGCCTAAACCATACCCCCTTGATATTGCTGTATGGTGTGGACCTTCCCAAGTAGTTAGCAGCTTTCTAAAATCACTGTTTCCATGTGTAGCTTATCTACACATGTACATGCCATAATTTGCATGTGGAGATGCTTCTGAATAAGGGCCTATATCGTCTTCTGTGCAGAATTGTTGATAAAGCAATCAAATAAAGCAGAAATGATGAGATGTAGGGTTTTGAATAGATTTCTGTATACATGACTCATTTCTAACTCATATATTGCACTCTCTCTTATAACTACAGTGGTGTATGTACTAACTAGAATAAAGTATTTCCTGGAGTTAAGTTGCTTACTGTAGGGGGTAATTCTGAAAAGGTTGCCAAAATGTGGGCACTAAGATGCTGAGCACTAAGCACAAATTCTATATTGGCAAGTAGGCACATAATTGTAGCATAAATCAGTGTTTATATGCCAACATTTAGACATGGCCTCTTACACCATTTCAATGTTTGGCGTAAATAGCCATGGCTAAATAAGAACATAAGCGTTGTCATACTGGGACAGACAAAGGTCCATCAAGCCCAGTATCTTGTATCCAACAGTGGCCAGTCCAGACTACAAGTACCTAGCAAGATCCCAAAAGAGTAAAACAGATTTTATGCTGCTTATTCTAGAAGTAAGCAGTGGATTTCCCAAACCCATCTTAATAATGGCTTATGGAATTTTCTTTTATGAAGTTACCCAAACCTTTTTAAACCCTGCTAAACTACATTCTTTTACTACGTTCTCTGGCAACAAATTTCAGAGTTTATATACATTGAATGAAGAAATATTTGCTCCAATTTGTTTTAAATTTACTACTTAGTAGCCTCATTGTGTGCCCCCTAGTCCTTGTATTTTTCTAAAGAGTAAACAAGCAATTCACATATACCCATTCCACTCTACTCAGTATTTTATAGACCTCTATCACATCTCACCCCAGCTATTTCTTCTCCAAGCTGAAGAGCCCTTGCCACATTAGCTTTTCCTCATAGGGAAGTCATACAATCCCCTTTATCATTTTCATTGCCCTTCTCTGTACTTTTCCTAATTACGCTATATCTTTTATGAGATGAGGTGCACAGCTGACATTATTCTATAATCTTCAATTAGAGGAGCCTGAGTTCCCCATCAATCTCATGGAATAGTTGCACTGTCTCTTCACTTGGTGAGGCCTGGGCTCATTATCGATCCTCCATCTTATGCTCCAGTACCGGTCAGCTGTCCTATTCTATTTTTCTCCACTCCATGGGCATCTTTTATCCACACAAAATCACTCTGCACAGATTTAGCTGGACAAAAAAAAAATCCAATATGGGTATGCTCGGGGCTATTGGAGTATTGTGTTCAGTTTTGGAGGCTGTATCTTGCTAAAGAAAAGCTACAAAAATGGTATGGGATTTGCATTGCAAACCACATGAAAAGAGACTTGCCGACCTAAACATGTATACCTTGGCGGGAAGGAAAAACAGGGGTGACATGATACAAATGTTCAAATATTTGAAAGAAATCCGCAAACAAACCTTTTTCGGAGACGGGAAGGTGGTAGAACTAGAGGACATGAATTGAGGTTGAAGGGGGCAGACTCAGGAGTAATGTCAGGAAGTGTTTTTTCACAGAGAGGGTGGTGGATATGTGGAATGCCCTCTCGCAAGAGGTGGTAAAGATGAAAACGGTAATGGAATTCAAACGTGCATGGGATAAACACAAAGGAATCCTGTTTAGAAGGAATGGATCCACAGAATCTAAGCGGAGATTAGGCAACAACGCCGGTAATTGGGAAGCAATACCAGTGCTGGACAGACTTCTATGGTCTACACCCTGATCATGACTGAATAGATATTGATGGGCTGGAGTGTAAATTTTAAGGGGTTTAGACGTTAGCTTCAGAACTGAGTACAAGAACAGTGCTGGGTCCCCCTCCAAAGGGACACCACCTTGTAAGTGGTGGAGGAGCTTCTGTGTTTCAAT
Source organism: Microcaecilia unicolor (assembly GCF_901765095.1). Lineage (NCBI taxonomy): Eukaryota > Metazoa > Chordata > Amphibia > Gymnophiona > Siphonopidae > Microcaecilia > Microcaecilia unicolor. The sequence goes on from NC_044037.1 coordinate 238,771,096, forward strand.
GACTTAGAGGGCTATGCTGAAGGGTTACCCATATCAGACAGGCCTCTGAGGAGAAACCAGACAAAGAGTGTCCCAAACTGGAGGATCCAAGATGGCGTCGAGGGAGAACGTACGTTAGTTGAGTTCCCGTTTTACACCAGAATACCTGAAGAAGTAGGCGTGCTCCCCAGAGAATAGGGAAGAAAAAAGGCAAAGCCGTGGTGTTGTCCTCCTCGAACACGGCTGGGGTTCCCACCACTTCTCAGTCTACTTTGGAGAGATCCGGGGTCATAACATCGGGGATATCGGTTCCTGCTTCGGGGAACAGCAAGGCTTTATCTCTGAATCTCAGTGGAGAGGGAGTGACTTTGAGCCCCCCTGTTGGCATGACCTCTCCAAGATCCGGAAACAGTAACGCTTCGCTATGGAGGTCAACAGTGGAAACGCCTGAAGTGGGTTAGGATTCTCACGCGATCCGAGGAGGTCCTGGTGCAGCATTGACTCCGGATAATAAACCAACTGGGGGATTGGAGAGTGAGTTCTTCCCCCCGAAGATATCTGGAGCGGTTTCTGTGGAGAAATTGGACCTGGTGAAGCCAAAAAATGTCATAATGGACGCACTATGGGAAGTGCTGTAGAGTGTGAATAATTCTCTTCTTCAGATGTCAAAAACTTTTCAGGAATAAATATGTGATTATATCAACACTTATCTAACAAAGTGCAAGTCCAAGATATAAAAATAGAGACTTTGATTACGGAAATGGTTTCTCTACAAAAATCAGTTAATCTGGTAATGAAGGACAGTCATGTTTCTTGTAAAAAAGTGGAACTTCTGGAGAACCAATTAAGGAAAAATAAATCTTCCTAAAATACCCTATATATAGAGTTATATTACTAGTGACTTTTGCCTTTGGTTTAGATAGGAACAATGCTTTGAAATTGTATTTCCGATACATGGCTGATAGTTTTTTGGGTTCAAAGATAAATATATTTCCTGATATAGCAAGGGAATCGCAGACTAGGAGGTGTGAACTCCTGGCTTTTAAGCCAAGAATCATTGCCCTAGGTGGGACCTTCCTAGAGCGATTCCCTTCTAAGTGTTTTATTTCCTTATTACTTATTTGTTGAACCCAAGAAATTACAAGAGTTTGTGGAGTTAAAAGAACAGATGAAGAACCCTCTGCAGCAACTTCCTTTAGTTACCACTGTACTGGCTGCAATTACCGATTAACCTTCCTCCCTCAGAAAATATGAATTTGTAAGATTAACTACTTGGTGTTTTTCTTATTTTCTTTGAGATTGTTTTCCTGATCTTGGATCCCCCAATTGTGGACAATTATATATATTGTTGAGAGAAAATATTTTTTCTTTTTCCTTATATTAATTTCTGTTTTTCCTTACACTTACGTGATAAATGTGAATGTAATTAAGTAAAATGATAAATAAAAAAATTTAAAAAAAAAAAGAATAGTGCTGGGCCGACTTCTATGGTCTGTGCCCTGAGAATGGCAAGTACAAATCAAACTCAAGTATAAAGTATCACATACTATGTAAAATGAGTTAATCTTGTTGGGCAGACTGGATGGACCGTACAGATCTTTATCTGCCGTCATTTACTATGTTGCTATATGTTTTCAAATTAAACCGGTTAATGTAATATTCAGCTCTAACCAGCTCAATGTGTATGGATAACTCCACCTGCAGAAAAAAAAAAACAGCCCTAAGTCTAACTACACAACTCTTATGCAGTTAGTTGGACATTCAGCCATACATCTAACTATTTAAGTATAGCTCAATATCCGGACACTCTTTGACCTCTAAGTATTTTAGTAGCACACAAATAGTTTGAAACTCTTAAAATTTTAGCATCCCAGGTAGCTGCAGGGGCGTAGCCAGACAACAGATTTTGGGTGGGCCTAGATAAGAAGTGGGTGGGCACCAAATGTTTTCCCTCCACCACCACCATCACCACCAAAAAAATATCTCAGCTGGCAGGAAAACGCTTCTTTCCACCTTGGCAGTCTGCAGCAGGCATGCATTGAAAACTGAGCATGCACAGGTGCCAGTATTGTGGAGAGTAGAATTTTGTTATTATCAGGGGAAAGTCTTCAGCTGACAGAGCTTGGGATCTCCACCAGCTACCGCTAAACATGTGCTACTGTTGGGTGGGCCTGAGCCCTAACCCAGACCCACCTGTGGCTACGCCAAAGTATTCACTGACCTGCAAGCTAATTTTGAAATGGAAACTCCCCACTATCTCCACTGAAGTGCCACCAAACACACTACACACAAGAAAGTAAAAGGACTTTACATAAGTACTGTTTGGGTATCGCTTCTGGACAAAATCAGCTCAAGAGACAGAACTGATCAAGAAGCATGATTTAGTCACTTGGCTGTTCATTTAGAAGGCCTTATTCAGTGGGATACTAAATGCATAAATATATGAGTTGTACGGATTCATTTATGTATATTCAGTCAGCTGATACATATAAATTCCTCATGTACAGCCATAAAACAACCTTTTAAGGTGGATAATGTTCACAATGAGCTCCGTTTATTGTCGACCAGATAGAGATGAGTTTTCAATTTTGGCACAGTATAAATCCTCACAAGAACAAATTACAAGAAAACCAATAGACTGTATTTGGGGTCCTCCCCCCCCCCCCCCCCCCCCGCATGGCTATTCGGTAAGAGCAATCTTGATGCATGGCTGTGTCTTTTCTCAGCCTTTTTACCTGCTGTGGTAAAAATGCCCCAGTGTGAGGCAAAAATGGCTCCGCCGCTAGTGCAGGGCCCCTTTTACCACAGCTTAGTAAAAGGACTCCTTAAAGCACACAGATAAACAGATATTGCCAGCAGCAGACACTACTGTTCACATATATTTGGTGTTGCTTGCAGTCTGGATAGCAGCACATAATATGTGGAATATATGTTTACATAAACTCAATAGAAAAGCAAGGAAATGCAAACTGAAATAATACTATAAATCCAAAATGTTTGCACACTTAGTTTGCGAGTGTCTCCACAAAGTATATTCTAAATATCAAATGGAACCTCAAATCTCCTGATAGGGAGAATATCAATATTCTGTAAGGGACTAAAGAGGAGGAAAACCAATCACACGCAAAAAAACTCACTCTAAGTGAGAAAACCTCCTCCTGTTCCTTACTCAAAATAATGTGGAGCTCACCAATCACCAAACTAAAGAAAACTGAGTCCGGTAAAAAAAGAAAAGTGGCTGCATTAAACTACCCCTGAACAAGAAAGCCCCCACTCTGCCCTTACTGTAATCTGTCCTATAACAGGCCCAGCAGAACATCAATGTAACTGACAAACAATCATCAGTACTTAGCTGCGGGGCATGGGATATCTGGAGCCAGTGGGATAACTTATTGTGCTCAAAGAGGTGAAATTGTAGTCTTGCATTGCGTTGTTGTGGACCCAACAGAATGTAGAACTATATTGATATTCTCCCTATCAGGAGATGAAGGTTCCATTTGATATTTAGAATATACTTTGTGGAGACACCCGCAAACTAAGTGTGTAAACGTTTTAGATTTTTATTTTTTTTAATTGTTTATTTATCATTTTAAATCAAATTAAACAAATTGTTACATTTGAACAGGTAATGCAGACAAAAATTTTTTTATGAAGAACATTATTTTCTCCAAGAAAGGGAGCAAAATTAACAAGAGGAAAGAACATTTTACTCTTCTTTAGACCACAATATAAAGGGGGGTGGTCTACCAAATAAAGAAGACTAAATTATAGGTAATTAAAGAACGGTAATATGCATAGCATGCACCCTATCTTAAATTAAATTTCCAATTATCTTCAAGTGGGTCAACGGTTAGCCAATTTCTTCGTACTTATGAATACCTTTAACTGCTCTGGTTGATGAAAGATATATTTTAAGCCCAGATACTTTACTACAGATTTACATGGGTAATTAAAATAAAAGGAGGCCCCTATAGGTATAACTTCTGTTCTCAGTAATAAGAACAACCTCCTCCTTTCTTGAGTCTGCTTAGTTATATCAGGATATATCCATACTTTTTTACCCCTGAACAATGTCTGCATTTTTTTAAAGTATAACCGTAGCACCGCGTCTAAATCTTGCTGAAAAATAAAAGACACAATTAGTGTTGATCTTTCAGAGTTCGCACTTAGAGTTGTCTCTAATATCTCCGTAATATTCAAAGAGTCCTCTTGATTTTCCTTTGGAATAGCTTGTAAAGAGGTTACAGGTGATTTTTTTGAAGGAATATAATATACTTTATTCAATGGTGGAATAGATTCCGGGAAAAAATTTAATACTTCCAGCAAGTATAGTTTAAACGCATCCAAAGGGTTAATCCCCAGTTCTTTCGGGAAATTCAAGAGTCTCAAGTTAATCCTCCGATTAAAATTTTCTACTTGTTCTAGTCTACATTGTGTAGACAAATTATCCTTTATCAGTGAAACGGAGACTTCATTTAATTTGCTAACATCTTGCTTAAGACCATCCAATTGTTCCTTAGTTTCTTGCTGTGCTGTAGTGACTTTTTGGATTTTTAGAATATATTTTTACACCATGGCTAACGTCTAAAAGAATGTTGATCATGGTGTTTGAATAATTTACCCATTTGTTTTCAAGAGTGATTTACAGGGTGAAAGACCATGGAAAACTCAGCAAACGAAAAGGTTGAGAGAATTGGTCCAGGGCTTCCTTCACTGAAACAGCAGTACAAGGAATACGGCCGAATTAGTGTGACCATTAATCAGTTTTCTCTTGTAAATAAAAAAACAAACTAGTATGACAATAACCATGGTCTTATTGTTTTAAACCCAAAATCCAAGGGGGTTATAGCTCATAGTTCATCTTTATTTGATATACCACCCATAAAACTGCTTATATCTAGGCATATTGCAATAAAATGTAGGAAGGGGAATGATACACAAAAAAGCACATTAGTAAGGGCTCTCACGCTAACCCGGAGGTAACTGGGTAGCGTGTGGCACTGCCCGATTACCGCCGGGTAACCCCCTGCGGAAATATTTTTTGAATATTTCTGCTAGTACCGGAAATGCTGCATCCTGGGGTGGAACTTCATCGGTGGTAGCTCCAGATTGGCGCATGGTAAGCCCACAGTGGGCTTACTGTCGCATAATAAAAGGACCACTAAGTTAGGACAACAACGGAATAGTGCCAACTATCCAAAGAGTAAGGTGGTGTGCCCATTATCTGTCCTTGCTCTACTCCTGTCCTGACTACATAGGTAGCTTGTAAGAATGGTTTTGTAGCATGATCTGGATAGCTCTGAAAATTGGAAGATAGGCTTCATATAGCAGCTATACAGTAAGTGCTTTTGATCACAGAAATGATAGTTTGTAATTGTTTGACTTTATGTATGGAATCTCTAGGGTCTGTAACAGGGGCGTAGCCAGACTTCGGCGGGAGGGGTGTCCAGAGCCCGAGGTAGGGGGCACATTTTAGCCTCCCCCCCTCGCCATTGCCAACCCCCCCCCCCCCTCCTGTCGCCAGCACCACCAACAACAACAACAAATTTGACCCCCCCCGCCAATGACCCTCTCGACCCCCCTCCTGCCGCCAACCCGCCGTCGCCTACCTTTGCTGGTGGGGGACCCCAACCCCCGCCAACCGAGGTCCTCTTCTTCCAGCGCAAGGCTTCGTTCTGTTTCTGTGAGTCTGTCATCCTGCACGTACAACGTGCAGGACGTCAGACTCAGAAACAGAACAAAGCCTTGCGCTGGAAGAAGAGGACCTCGGCTGGCGGGGGCTGGGGTCCCCCGCAAGCAAAGGTTGGCGGCGGGAGGGGGGTCCAGGGCCAAATCTACGGTGGCCCAGGCCCCCGTGGCCCCACGTAGCTACGCCACTGGTCTGTAATAAACTAGAAAGTGAGAGTCTGTTTTAATTATTTTACCTCTCTGATACCCATTGTGATCCAAATTAATAGGATTATGCATATCTAATATTCAACACAATACGTGAGAATGATAAAGTATTATACCAGTGTTAAGGTGTAATTTAGTCAACAATTATACCATGATAAACATTTTCATACAGTAGATTGTTCCTCAGATGATTGCAGTATGATGTTAGAATTTGTAATGGATTTGAAACAGGAGCAGCTATAAGTGGAAAATCTAACAAGCTGCAGCTGAAAATGACATTGAAAGGTCAACACAGCAGGCCCAAGGTGCCAGGCTATTTTCCAAAGGACTACAATTGTATTGCAGAAGATTAAAGTTCAAACAAAACAAAGGCCTGGAGGCTCAGGAAAAGTGCATGCAATGAGAAAGATTTCTTGAACAACAAAGCCAACCATACAGTTCAAAAAGAAAGCAATCATAGAATTGAGAGATCAATTTAAAATCTACCGCTATTATTAAAAAAAAAATAATAATAAATCTTTGATTGAGAGCATGACAAAACTAGTCTAGTGTATAGATCATTTGGACTGGATTTACTAAAGTGCACTGCCACATTAATAGATGGTAATGACGTTAACATGGATTAATAGTACTTAAGTCCCTATGCAGAAACTAAGACCTATGGGCCCCTTTTACTAAGCTGAGGTAAGCCCAATGAGGGCTTACCACTCACTAAACAGAAAGTACCGCCGGGCTACCGTAGAAGCCTGGCGGTACTTCCTACCCCTGGTGTGCCATAATATCTGGCACTACAAAAATATATTTATTTTTGAAGCAGCGGAGTATATCCAGCGGTAATCAGGCAGTACCACACACTGCCCAGTTAACACTGAGTTAGCGTGGGAGCCCTTAACACCACCTCAATGGGAGGCGGTAAGGGATCCCCACGAAATGGCCGCACACAGCTTGGAAAAAGGGGCCCTGTGTTATTAATGCAGTGAAAGAAAATACAAGTAGAAAGGACAGGAGAGAGAAATTCAGAATATTAACAGGAGGGTAAAGTTATTGCATCCTTTTACTAAAATGTGCTAAAATTTGAAGTTAGCATGTTTTTAACGTGGGATTTTATCACACACTACCTGCAAATTTTAGGTGGCATTTTTTCACATTTGTTTATTCCTTTTTATTTCACAGGTCATGTACTAATGTTCTCATAATCATAAGATCCCAGACCAGGATATTTCTGGATTCAAACTACTGGGTCAAACTCAAGAGTCCTTATGTAGCTATGTTCTTGACTTGGCTATCATCCTTTTCCTATACATCAGTTAGGCTCTGCAATTCCCTATTTGTTCCTATAACAATGAACAGAGACCCTTCTTAGATTAAGCTAACTGTGACATTTTAGGTAGAAAACCAAAGTTTTCTTTAAGGCTCTGCCTCTATACAACTCCCCAGTGGCGTTCCTTGCCTGGATGGCACCTGGGGCGGAGCGCCGATGCGCCCCCCCCCCCCCCCCCGGGTGCAGCGTGCCCCCCCACTAAATTACACCTTCCCCCCCTCAGGCGAAATGACCCCCCCGGGTGCACGCCGCTGGGGGGGGGGTGCCGCGGTGCGCACCTGCTCCGAGTTCGCTAAACTTCTTTGCTCGTTCGCTACAGCTCCCTCTACCCCAGAACAGGAAGTAACCGCCCCCACCGCTCCCCCCCCCCTTGGTACGCCACTGCAACTCCCTAATATGTTTGTTCCACATGAACCTTATTCTACCATAACATCACTTTGTAACTGTTTATACCGGAATTGGAGATCACCATTACGGTACTGTGTAAGCCACATTGAGTCTGCAAAACGGTGGAAAAATGTGGGATACAAATGCAATAAATAAAATAAAAAAAATAAAATAATTAGCGCATTGTACCTGCCTAGAGTTAATGCAGAAACACTTGCCACTCTGCATTGCTTAGCGTGTGCTGAGTATAGCGCGCTAGAGGGCCCATTTACTAAAGGGTTGCTGCATGGCAACCCAGAACTACCACCGGTCCAACGCGGCCTCCAGCGATAGTTCCACCTCAAGCATGCACCATTTCCGGTGCAATGAAAACTATTGCAATTTTTACCACGGCACTAACCCGGTGGTAATTGGGCAGCACCGCGTACTGCCCAGTTACCGCTGAGTTGCTGTGGAAGCCCTTACCATCACTTCAATGGTTGGCGGTAAGTGCTCCCCACCTGGTCACGAGGTAAGAGTAATCTTACCACTTGACCATTTTTTTAGGGGTGTTTTACCTACTGAGGGAAAAAGGGACCTGGGGCACAGGAAAAACGGCCCCCGCTGCTACTGCAGGGCCCTTTTTACCACAGCTTGGTAAAAGGACCCCTAGCTGTTTAACACAGTCACACCCATTGTCTGTTCATGACATGCCACCTCCCAAAATTATTTTTTAAAAAACAGTAAAGTTCGTGTTAGCACACAAAAACTGGCAACACAGTTATATTGTTTGTGCACTCTTTTAAAGGGGCTCCTAAATTGCCTCCCTGTTTAATAAGCTGCGCTAGCTGCTGCCCTGCGGTAATGCCAACACATTAGCGGCAATACCAGTGGCATTAATGCAGGGCAGCCGCTAGTGCAGCTTAGTAAACAAGGGGGTTAGTTAATGGTAATCTACTTGGATTCACTGTTTATGGAAAGTAGTACATCAAGCTTTATAAACAACTAAATAATACAATAACACAGTAAATGACGGCAGAAAAAGACCTGCAAGTCTGCTCATAAAAGCAGCCAGAGTTGCACCCGCCACTCTGTGCAGGTTATAGTCATTCATGATTAAACACTGGTTGGCAATTTACCATCGTCAACTATACATGGGAAGTAAAATATGAATCAGTCTTCTAACAATATATGTTAAAACCAAAAGTATTGCTAATTTGTAGTGTGTTAGTTCATGATAATATTAAAGATGTACATTCATTTGAAATGACGTGGGAAATGTCAATGACATTGCTCATGTTTTTTAAACCCAATATAGAATAAAAATCTAAAATTTCAGGGTTTATTTTCCTGTGTTGTCGAGGGTGCTCACTACTACTGCAATAGTATGCACTGTAGCACAAGCAGGGGCAGACTGACCATTGGAACAAAAAGGCAGTGCTCGAGGGTCAGGTCATGAGCCAAAATCACTGTCAGTCTGGCCCTGAGCACAAGTGTGTGCTACTGCTCAATAGCACACATTATTTATATATGTATACACTACTGGGCAATAATGCACACTACAGAGCAATAGGGAACACGAGCAATACTTCACTCCATTTCACTAATAGGGTGCACTATTACACAACAGTTTGCACGATTGATGATATTGCCCCAAATTGAAAAGAAATGAATAAAAAACTCAAATTAAATTTTTTAAAAAATCCTAAATGACAAGGGAAACAAAATGAAAATGTTTGACATCCTCACTCCCAGCTAACACTGAAGTGCCGTTTACAAAGTCTAGCGGCACCATTGTACACTTTATTAACAGGAAGGGAACTGGATGTGCCCCCAATTAATAAAACATGGTTTACAGTGTATTGGTCTCCTTTTCTACCAGTCCTGCTCCTGTTCTCTGAAAAATGTGTTTAATCTGTGAAGAAAGGTGGGGTTTAGCTTTGTTTCTTTGGGTTGCCTGGTATTTTGATGTGCTGTGATGGCTTTTGCTTGTGGTTTCAGTAAAATGAGACAAGGTTTGACTTGCTGTGAACGGGGAAAGTAATTTGAGAGGAGGTGGCTAGTGAGCATTATATGACAGAGAAGTCAGCAGCTGTCAAGAGGTGAATTTCATTTGCATCTGACAAAACCTTGGCAACAGCTGTTGCAAAGTTCCTACAAGCAAAGCAACTTCATTTATTCAAGTGGAATTCACCTAGACCTGCACAAAGCAAGACAGCAGATAAACAAGGAGACAATGTTTTTCCTAAGCTATGGTAGATACTGGTATAGTCGGTGGGTAGCCTGAAAATAATTTTCTGGCCATATAACATTCTCAGAGGACACAACATGAAATGTTTCTGTGACAAAGGAAATTGCATGGTCATAAATCAATAGCAGTTAGAAGGGTTGAGCATCGATTAGTGTGTGTTCAGTTCGTTGAGGCACATTAAAAATTGTAATGCATGCAAGATTGATTTACTATGCATCCACCTTCAAATTAACATAATGCTATTCATTTCCATGCATTAAAATGTTCATATGTGAGTTAAAAAATGTTGGCCTTGATGTTCTAAATGGTGTAACCTGGCAAGAGAGGCTCCTGCCCTTTAATGACAATCTTTCTGACCCTTCCCCCACCTTCCTCGCTTTGCCTTACAACTTCCCATGAAACAGCTTTCAGCTACCTTGGCCCCAAACTTTGAAACTCCCTCTCCCCTACCCCCTCCCCCCCTCCCCTTGTTAAGACTGTGACCTCCTTACAAACCTTCAAGGCACTTCTCAAAACCTTTCTTTTCTCTAAAGCTTTTGGCTCCTCTCCCCTCTTATTCCTTTCTACTCTCTCCACCTCTCTTCTCCTCTCTCCTTTACCTTCTAGCTATTCTTTTTTTTTGTGAGTTGCTAACCACATAGTTGCTATCGATAGTTCCATTGCAGTATATCAAACGCTGTAAATAAAATAAATAAATACAATTTGCACTGGCCGGTCCAACCACTAATATTTAGTAACACATAATTGGACAGTGCTGCTAAATATTTGAACTGATCACCATGGCACTATTCGGTTAATCACACAGCACAGCGTTCAGATAAAGTAAATACAAGAATCAGGGACCATAATATGAAAAATATGGAGAAAAGATCTCAGTACAACCCTGAATAAAAGACTTCAACAAAGGTTATATCTAGAGCTTCAACAGGGATTCACAGCCATCTTGGCTGGATTCAGGTGGCAGATTGAAGAGTGGAAGGATTTGATATATTTGTTGGTTCCCCTGAGGAAGTGCAAGTGAAGCGGGGTCCCTATCTGGAACCGGAAACTTTACTTTGGATGTGTAGAGCACAGTGGATAGTGCCTTGCAACAGTTCACCTCCTCCTTTATGGATTTACTCTGCTTATTTGGTGAATCTGGATCAGAGGATCTTTCCATCTGAACGTGTTGTTCAATGGGTGCTCCTCTCTGGAAAGCTAAGTACTTTTTTCTATTTTCTTATATTTTTAAAAACTTTTTTTTAATGCAATATTGTTTTTGTGAGTGGTTATGATAGATATTTTGCACCCAATATGGAGTTTTTCTGACCTGTGATATGAGTCTCTGTTGAAACTCTAGATATATCCTTTGTTTGCAAAGTCTTTTATTCAGGGTTGTACATTGATCTTTTCTCCATATTTTTATATTATGATCCCTGATTCTTGTATTTACTTTATCTGTGTGCTGTGCTGTGTGGTGGATCAATTGTGTTTGCATTCAGTTCCAGTTGTTTATTGCTTCAACTATCTCGTTAATGCCAGGACAGCCTGGGGGCACAATCAAGGTGGACCTAGAAGTTATCCAGGCATCGCAGATATTCAATGCTGGCACCCAGATAGTTAACCAGGCATTTTGCTCCACATATAGGGTCGGATTCTATATATGACGTCTAAAATATAGGTGCATCAAATTCACGTGCCAAGCAGTATTCTATAAGCTGCATCTACATTCAGATGCAGTTTATAGAATAGTGCATAGGCCAGGTAGATATGCCTAGATTTAGTTGCAGCCATTACACCAGTGAAAAGCTGGTATAAATGCCTGTGCCTAGATCTAGACACGCTCCCCCCAAATATTGTAACCATGTGCATAGATGTGATTGATGGCCCTGACACACCCACAGTCCACCCATTGCCATGCCCCCTTTTGGCTGTACATGTGGGAATTTATATGCGCTGCTTTTTAGAAAACGCCTAAAAAGAAGAGAGTGTAAATTCCAATTATGTCCAATTAGTGTTGATAATTGGTCATTATCAGCCAATTATCAAGACTAATTAGCTCGTTACTTAATTTAGTAGCACGTGTAAATTGACCATGTGCACAACTTAATGGGGGTCTTTTACAATGGCGCGCTAGCATTTTTAGCATGCGCTATTGATTAGTGCGCACTAAATGCTAGAGATGCCCATAGAAATATATGGGCATCTCTAACATTTAGTGCACCTCTATAACTACCCTAATCACTCCCTTCCTTCTTCTCTCTTCCCTACTTAATCTCTGCACAATTCTAACTGTATCTGATATCTTGGAATGACATTGTTAACAAAATTATGTAAGCCACATTGAGCCTGCAAATAGGTGGGAAAATGTGGGATACAAATGCAATAAATAATAATAATAATAATACTTGCCACGCCATATATGGAATCCAAGGATAATGCAGTCTTAACTGTGCCTAGGTATGGTACTAAGTATCAGTTGTACCTACATAACTTCTGGGCACTGCCAAACACTTGGATTATTCAGTGCTAATATCTGGATATTTATTTTATTTATTATTAGGATTTATTTACCGCCTTTTTGAAGGAGTTCACTCAAGGGGGGGGACAGTAAGAATAGATCAAACATGAGCAATAGACAATTACAGCAGTAAAAATATTTGAAAACAATACAAAGTATGGCATTGTATACTAGCAATGTCAACACAATACGTAATAGAACATTATAATTGGTAGTGAAGGATAAGGCAAAGTTGTAACATATATATGGGTAAACAAGTAGGAAGAATTAGAAAGTAAGGTGACTGATTTGAAGAAAGTTGCACATGGAGGAGTGGATAAACATTTCCCGCTGCAGTATGTGCAGCCCGAGTCACTCGTGTGTGTGAGTGAGACTAACAAGTTAGTTGTTCCATTAAAGGCTTGGTTGAAGAGCCAAGCTTTCACCTGCTTCCTGAAGTAGAGATAGTCTTGTGAGCCTTTCAGGCAATGCATTCCAGGGTGTGGGGCTACTCCGGAGAAGGCTCACTTGCGGGTATCACATCATTTAATGTCTTTTGGAGAGGGTGTAGTTAGTGAAAGTCCTTGGGAGGACCTTAGTGACCTTGGCGGTGTGTGGAGGATCATCCTATTCTTTAGATACTCAGGGCCTTGAAGATCATACATAGAGTTTTAAATTTAGCCCTGTATTGTACTGGTAGCCAATGAAGTTTTTGCAAAAATGGTGTGATGTGGTCACGTCGCTTGCAACCTTCTATGAGTCTTGCTGCTTCAATCTGAATCAGCTGGAGCTGGTGCAGGCCCTTTGTAGTCAGACCATTGTATAGTGCATTGCAGTATTGAATATGTCAGCATTGAATATGCAGGCTTAATTCTGCCCATGGTGGTCAACACAGTTAAAAATGATGACCGCTGCAGGCTAAATTTTGGCCAGGTTAGTAACAGAAATGTGTGAAGTTAACTCAAAATAGAGCTCCCCGAAGACCTCTACCCTTCTGTAGACCATCACTGGGCCTACCTTTTCCAGTCCCTGGTGGTCTAGGGGATTCCAGAGCAGGAGTGATCCTCAGTCACTCTAGCCCATGCCTACGCCAAGTTCAAAATGGCACTGGTGACCCCTAGGAGTAGCCATGAGATACTAATACTAGAGCATCATGCTAGGTGCGAGCATTTACACAGGTCATAGGGTTGATGTAACTCATCATGCTTTAATGTACATGCATTTTCAGTATTCTGTACAGAAAAATAGGTTCCTGTCATAGAATTGCCCTCTACATGTCTGTTATTGAAGGATAGGTTGTCACTTGCAACAATATAGGTAATGCAACGTCAGATTTCAGATTTTATGTCATTACCAAAGGAAAATGAGCAGAAAAACACATTTTGGGCTTCTTTTAGTAAATTTTGGGAAAAGGTGACCTTTCACACAGGTTTTTTCTGCATGCTAAGGCCATTTTTAGTGCAGCTGGAAAATGTCCGATTTTCCATTTTCTGAATTAATGACCATGCTTTAATGTTGCCATTAGCACATGGCCATTAACAAAAATTAATATGTGAGCACTTACTGACACCTATTTTGTAGGCAGTAAGGGCAAATCCTGCACTAACCAGTTAGCACATGTTAATGTAGCTGTGCTAACTGATCAGCATAGAAATGTCTAATCTCTGCCCCCAGACACTCTCCCTCTGTGGAAAAACTAAAATTTCTTTTTAGCGTGTGGTTTGCACACACACATTGCAAAATTAATGTGGGATGATTCAGCGCATCTCATGGTAAGCTCTTTTGAGCTGTGTTAAGCATGTGTTAACGCTTACTGTAGCTTAGTAAAAGGAGCCCTTTGCGTTTTGTCATTTGCTGATAATAGTGCATTTCCAAAGAGTGTGCATTATTTCACCATGGTGGAAACATCATGCTTGCATAATCCACTGTACATTTGCAAACTTGTGAACGCATGTGTACCCACCAGGAAGAATGAGCACATACTAGTTCTAAAGACTGCCCAATGTTACTGGCAACTGACAAAACAACAAAATGGCCAAACAAAAATGAATAAAATGACCATTTCTATAAACAACACTGGAAATGACAAAAAATAAAAATGTGTTTGTAATTTTTGACCAAAATAATTCATCAGTCCCTTAACACATGTTATTGATTACCCCTTAGTTGCTTAGATGGCAACTCTGTCTGTAAAATCTAAAGCCGGTGCTGGGCTGGTATGCATGGTTTATGTTTCGCATAGAGCAATCCAATTTAGGATAGGCTGGAGAGGGCTTTGATGGAGACTTCAGTATTTTGAAATGTGAGTTCAGTGCCGAGCAGATTTTTATGGTCTGTGTCCTGCAAATGACATGACAGATTCAGATAGACTGGAGTGGCCCTTGATGACAACTCCAGTAGTTGGAACATAGAGCCAGAGCCCGGCAGACTTCTACAGTCTATGTTCCAGAAATCCCAAAGAAAGACCATGATCAAGTATATAATCTCACAATCATTGCTGATTTAATCTTGAATTTATAATGAATGTGACTGTTGGGCAGACTAGACAGACCGTTCAGGTATTTATCTGCCATCATTTACTATGTTACCCCCCTTTGTGTATGAATAATGAAAAAAGTCCCTGAAAGAGTAGTCGTGGAGGGGCATAATCGAACGGGGCGCCCGTTTTCATGAGGGCGTCCTTGCAGGATGGCCCTGCGAAGGGGCGGGAAAACCCATATTATCGAAACAAGATGGGCGGCCATCATTCGTTTTGATAATACTGTCAGGGACGCCCAAATCTCAACATTTAGGTCGACCTTAGAGATGGTCGACCTTAGAGATGGTCGTCATCGGTTTTCAGCCATAATGGAGACCGAGGACGCCCATCTCAAAAATGACCAAATCCAAGCCATTTGGTCATGGGAGGAGCCAGAATTCATAGTGCACTGGTCCCCCTGACATGCCAGGACACCATCCGGGCACCCTAGGGGGCACTGCAGTGGACTTCACAAAATTCTCCCAGGTGCATAGCTCCCTTACCTTGTGTGCTGAGCCCCCAAAAACCCCCCAAACCCACTCCCCACAACTGTACACCACTACCATAGCCCTAAGGGGTGAAGGGGGCACCTACATGTGAGCACAGTGAGTTTCGGATGGGTTTTGGAGGGCTCACATTTACCACCACAAGTGTAACAGCTAGGGGGGATGGGCCTGGGTCCGCCTGCCTGAAGTGCACTGCACCCACTAAAACTGCTCCAGGGACTTGCATACTGCTGACATGGAGCTGGGTATGACATTTGAGGCTGGCAAAAAAAGTTTTTAAGTTTTTTTTTAGGGTGAGAGGGGGTTGGTGACCACTGGGGGAGTAAGGGGAGGTGATTCCCGATACCCTCCGGTTGTCATCTGGTCAGTTCGGGCACCTTTTCATGGCTTGGTCACAAGAAAAAATGGACCAAGTAAAGTCGGCCAAGTGCTCGTCAGGGACGCCCTTCTTTTTTCCATTATCAGCCGAGGACGCCCATCTCTTAATCAAGCCCCAGTCCCGCCTTCACTACGGTGCCGACTCGCCCCCATTTACTTTGGTCATCCCCGCGACAGGAAGCAGTTGAGGACGCCCAAAATCGGCTTTCGATTATGCCGATTTAGGCGACCCTGAGAGAAGGACGTCCATCTCCCGATTTGTGTCGGAAGATGGGCGCCCTTCTCTTTCAAAAATAAGCCTGATAGTGATCCTATTATTATACATGGAAACCTCACACCATGATTGGCTAAATAGCATGAACTTAGAAAAGGGAAGCTAAATAGTGTGATCTAAACTGAATTACGTTCTGTCTTTCATGACCTTTCATGCTAGTTTCCAAAGAGTACATGAGTAGGTGGTTTTTGTTTGTCAGTGATGAGAGAATAAGTAGTAAAGCTCTTACATTCCAGGAGGAGGGAAACGACATCCAGGAGAGCAGAAAACTGCTTGAGTGCATGTTGTCTGTGTTAATAAGGGTCTTCAAAATATGGTGGGAGAGGGCATGGTTTGGGAAAGAAAGAAACATGGAAGGCAGCAATTCATCAAGGAATCTGTCCACCCTGACTTTGAAGAAAACTAGCATCTGACCTCCTCCTCCTTCTTCCCCCCCTCTCCATACACAGATACCCTATGGTGTAGGCACCACATGAGCTGCATTATACAGTTTGCTATTGCCTAAAAGTTCACAGGCATGAGTCTTACTCAAAACAAAATGAATTAGCTCATAGGACATTTTATGATACAGACTGAATGCGTATAGTTGTCTTTGGCTACAATGACAAAGTCCATGACAAAGGAGACCTTCATCCTATGGTACCTTACTGCTTGGAAATACTTTACCTTGAATAAGAAAAAGCAGGCTTAATTTTGAAGTGCTCAGGTGTACATCAGTGCATCTCTTCTGTCTCATTCTCAATGTCTCTTTCTTCCAAAGCCACCCCCCCCCCCCCCCAGTCTTGTCTTGCTGATATCTAGTGAGAACTCTCTTTGCATACTGGGCTTCTCATTTCCCCCCCCCCCCCCCCCAAACCCACCTCCCCACTCCCCCCGTTTTCTATTTCTGTTGATGGCTCTCTCATTCTCCCTGTCTCCTCAGCTCGAAAACTTGGGGTCATCTTTGACTCTTCTCTCTCCTTCTCTGCTCATATCCAACAGATCGCCAAGACCTGTCGTTTCTTTCTTTACAACATCCGTAAAATCCGCCCCTTTCTTTCCGAGCACTCTACCAAAACCCTCATCCACACCCTTGTCACCTCTTGTTTAGACTACTGCAATCTGCTTCTTGCTGGCCTCCCACTTAGTCACCTCTCCCCTCTCCAATCGGTTCAAAACTCTGCTGCCCATCTCATCTTCCACCAGGGTCACTTTACTCATACTACCCCTCTCCTCAAGTCGCTTCACTGGCTCCCTATTCGTTTTTCCATCCTGTTCAAACTTCTTCTACTAACCTATAAATGTACTCACTCTGCTGCTCCCCAGTATCTCTCCACACTCGTCCTTCCCTATACCCCTTCCCGTGCACTCCGCTCCATGGATAAATCCTTCTTATCTGTTCCCTTCTCCACTACTGCCAACTCCAGACTTCGCGCCTTCTGTCTCGCTGCACCCTACACCTGGAATAAACTTCCTGAGCTCCTACGTCTTGCCCCATCCTTGGCCACCTTTAAATCTAGACTAAAAGCCCACCTCTTTAACATTGCTTTTGACTCGTAACCACTTGTAACCATTCGCCTCCACCTACCCTCCTCTCCTCCTTCCTGTACATATTAATTGATTTGATTTGCTTACTTTATTTTTTGTCTATTAGATTGTAAGCTCTTTGAGCAGGGACTGTCTTTCTTCTATGTGCAGCGCTGCGTATGCCTTGTAGTACTATAGAAATGCTAAATAGTAGTAGTAGTAGTAGTAGTAGGGAGAGGGGAAGTACTGGGTAGCCAGTGGCTAGTCACTTGCTTTAGTGACTATCTTGGAGCAGGGCTGGGTTGCCCCACTCCTAAAAATGTTTACTGTCAAGTCCCTGCATGGTTACAAGAGTAACCAAATCAATAGAGCAGAGATCCTGGTAGTTATGCCAATATCTTAGAACCTGTCCATTAATGAACCAGCATAAAACTGTGGAAAGGCATTTTAGAAAAAAAAAAGTCCAAGTCAGAATTGAGATGTTTAGCTCATTGTGTCCAAAAAAAAAGTCTATCTATGAGCCATTTTCAAACAGCAAAAACATCTGGATTTCCCATTCTAAAATGGCTCTAATATTGATGCATTTGCACATAAGATATCTACTTCTTTGAGCCGTTTTCCAAAGCGACACGTCCAAATTATAAACACTAAAAACCAGGCACTAGAACATCTGAATGGCATCCTTTTGAGAGAAATGGCCACACAGATATCTCTGCAGATCTGAGAGGCAACCTAGTGGTCAGTGCAGTGGGCTTTAAACAATGACACCCAGGTACAATTCCCAAAACAACTCTTTATTTTGTATTCTGAGCCCTCCAGAAACAGAATAAAACCTACCTACTGTATCTAACTGTACACCATTACAATCTCCTTCAACCCTGCAAGTGTCTCCTATATTTAGGTACTATAGCTAATTTGGTGATTTTGGAGGGCTAATAATTTCTACCACAAATGTACTAGAGGCAGTGGGATCTGGACCTGGATTCCCTTGTTCACCGTCCACTGCACTGACCACTAGGCTACTCCTGGGAGCTGCTTGCTGCTCTATTGAGTATGCCCATACCTGATGATATCATAGTGTCTGATATCCCTTTTTTGTTTCATTTCTTAGGGGAGTAGAAGGGGGATAGCATTCACTGGGGGTTTAAGGAGGGGTCGAGCCTTAATCCATTCAGTGGTCAGCTGTCATTCAGAGCATCTTTTTTTTTAACTTGGATGTGAATGAAGCAGGTCTAGATAAAAACATATTTCCTTTTAGACTTGGACATGTCTTCCTGTTCCATTATTGCTGAAATTTTGTGGACGCCCTGGTCCCATCCAAAACACACCCACAAAATGCCCCCTTGCTACTTGGACAAACTCAGTGGAAAATTGTCCAAATTCTCACTGTTCGAAAATCATGATTTAGATGTTTTCATTAGACTGACGTGTTTTGGGTCATCTTGAGATATCTATCTGTTTTTAAAATGAGTGCCTTTGTGTCTTCTACAATATAAGGCATTAGGCAACCATGTGCAGAACCTCTGCAGTGTGTAACTGTTTTGTTTAAGAAGATGTGGAGGGGCATAATCGAACGTTGCCGGCGAAATAGATCGCCGGCGATCTATTGTGGCGGCGGCGCTACAGCTGGCCGGAACCGTATTTTCGAAAAAGATGGCACCATCTTTTTTTTTTCAATAATACAGTTGAGCCTGGCCAAATGCCAGAGTTCGCTGGGTTTGAGACGGCCAGTTTTGTTTTTCAGCGATAATGGAAAAAAATGCCGGCCATCTCAAACCTGGCGAAATCCAAGGCATTTGGTTGTGGGAGGAGCCAGCATTTGTAGTGCACTGGTCCCCATGACATGCCAGGACAGCAACCGGGCACCCTAGGGAGCACTTCTAAAATTGTTTAAAATATATATATAAATACTACTACTACTATTTAACATTTCTAAAGCGCTGCCCGTCTCGTCTTCCGCCAGGGTCGCTTTGCTCATGCTACCCCTCTCCTCGGGACCCTTCACTGGCTCCCTATCCGTTTTCGCATCCTGTTCAAACTTCTTCTGCTAACCTATAGATGTATTCACTCTGCTGCTCCCCAGTGTCTCTCCACACTCGTCCTTCCCTACACCCCTTCCCGTGCACTCCGCTCCATGGATAAATCCTTCTTATCTGTTCCCTTCTCCACTACTGCCAACTCCAGACTTCGCGCCTTCTGTCTCGCTGCACCCTACGTCTGGAATGGACTTCCTGAGCCCCTACGTCTTGCCCCATCCTTGGCCACCTTTGAATCTAGGCTGAGGGCCCACCTCTTTAACATTGCTTTTGACTCGTAACCACTCGCCTCCACCTACCCTCCTCTCTTCCTTCCCGATCACATTAATTGATTTGATGTGCTTACTTTATTTATTTTTTGTCTATTAGATTGTAAGCTCTTTGAGCAGGGACTGTCTTTCTTCTATGTTTGTGCAGCGCTGCGTATGCCTTGTAGCGCTATAGAAATGCTAAATAGTAGTAGTAGTAGTAGTAGCTCCCTTACCTTGGGTGCTGAGTCCCCCAAATCCTCCCCCCAAACCCACTCCCCACAACTCTACACCATTACCATAGCTCTTATAGGTGAAGGGGCGCACCTACATGTGGGTACAGTGGGTGTTGGGGGGGTTGGAGGGCTCAACACTTACCACCACAAGTGTAACAGGTAGGGGGGGATGGACCTGGTCTGCCTGCCTGAAGTGCACTGCACCCATTAAAAACTGCTCCAGGGACTTGCATACTGCTGTCAGGGAGCTGGGTATGACATTTGAGGCTGGCATACAGGCTGGTAAAAAAAGGTTTTGATTTGTATTTTTTTTAGTGTGGGAGGGGGTTGTGACCACTGGGGGACTACAGGGAGGTCATCCCCCATTCCCTCCGATGGTCATCTGGTGAGTTGGTGCACCTTTTTGAAGCTTGGTCGTGAAACTAAAAGGAGCAAGTAAACCCGGCAAAATACTGCTTAATGCCGCTTTTTTTTCCATTATCCACGAAAGCCAGCCATCTGGTAGCCACGCCCATGCCCGCCCATGTCCCACCTTTGCTACGCCGCCGACACGCCCCCTTGAACTTTTGCCGGTGAGGCGACGGGAAAGCGGCGATGTTGTCAAAAAAGCCGCTTTCGATTATACCGATTTCGCCGCTTTTGAGAGATCGCCAGCCATCTCCCGATTTATGTCGGGAAATGGCCAGCGATCACTTTCGGAAATAAGCCTGATAGTTGTGGTGTGAATATGTGTAATGATCCCCTAAAAGTTTGTATTGTCTATGTTTTGTCAAATGTAGCTATCCACAAGGACCTATAGTTACAGTTTTGCAGTGTGCTTGCAGGTTGATAGTCAAAAGGATTTAAACAGGCAAGAGAGCATCCTGCCTGTTAAATCATCTGTGCCTGCCTAGCTAATGATATTCAGTGGCACATAACAGGACAGTGCTGCTGAATATTGGCACTCAACAACCCAATCCCAAACGAGCAGGTCAGGGGTGAAGGCGGAGAGGAGCAAGGAGCTGTGCGGGTGCTAGCAGGCACCTACATAGCTAACTGAGCATGTAGGCTTACATAAAAATCAGTACTAACTTGACTAGTTAGCTATGTGGTGCCAGCTCTAAATATCAGCCGGCATCTGCATAACATGTGGACACTGGCCTGAAACGTACTGTGTTTTGCCCTCCCTCCCTCTCCTACCCAACACCAGCATCAAGGGAAAACTCAATTTTTTTACTATGATGCAGTTGGCAAAAGACTTTCCGTGTCACGTTCGTGGCCGTTTCCTTGTCTGTGCTCAACTCGCCCCCTGGTGGCCAGAACCGGTGGCTGCTATGAACTGTCACCCGTTCCAGATTTCAGCTGAGTCCGGTCCGGATCTTCCGGGCTGCCAGACTTGCTTCTCTTGTTTGTGCCTGAACAGCACCTGTAGCTGCCTTGTGATTCTGCAGCTGAAGTTCAGCAGCTGATGGGATTTATTAATCACGTGGAAACTTCTGTGTTTGCCTTTGCATCGTCTAAGGTCCCTGGTATGTGGGTGTGCTCTGTGCACTTCTGCCTAGTCCAGTTCTAGTCTGAGTTCTTGCCTGGTTCTAGTTTGTTTGTGTGTAATTTAGCTTAGGTTTATTGCTTATTTCCTAGTCTTGTTTGTGGTCTGTATTCTTGGTCTAGTTTCTATTTGTCTGTGTCTCTTTCTTAGTGGCTGCGTGCAGCTTTCAGTCCTGTCTTTTTTCTGTCAGTGTTTGTACTCTGTTTCAGTGGCTGCTTGTCAGCTTTCAGTTCCTGTCCTTTAGCTTGTCCATTTCCTGCTTTGTGTAGTATTGTCTGTCTATGAGTCCTAGCCCAGTTTCCTGCCTTGCTGCCCATGTATATTCCCTTTCTCTCTGACCCTCAATCCCTGTTCAACCTAGTGGGTATCCAGTTCCTGCCCTGTCCGGTAAGTCCTGCCAGCCGCCTGCACCCAGGGGCTCAACTCCTGTGGAACGGTGGTCAAGTGCAGGTGAAGTCTAGCTGTTTCTGTCAGAGTTCTGCCTTGTCTCTGGTGTGGGGTGGTTTTGCCTGCCACTGCTGCTCCACGGCAGTGGCCCAAGGGCTCACAAACCTAGTTTCTGCCTTGAAAACCTGACATTCTGGCTGGATTGGATACACACCCATATCTTAAAAAAGAGCAGTTGGAACAATTTATCTGTGCTTATCCATGAACTCTCTCACCATGGATGGCCTTGAAGACAAGGGGCCCAATATTCAGTGCGAGTTAACTGGCCAGGAATGGCTGCCGACCGATTGACTCATGTCTCGGCGGGTAACCCGATCATTTTCAGTAGCATTTATCTGGTTATCACCACTGAAAATGCCAAGTTAGCACCAAAAATAAATCTGGCGATGTTGGGGGCAAGACCAGTTAAGTCCTTATATTCTGAACTTAACAAACCAGGCTAAGTGGCCAAATAAGGCCACATTAAAAAGTAGGCCTATCTTTGCCTGCTAAGTCATGGCTGGTTATGTCTGAATATTGACTTAACCAATCATGTGCTCGCTAGCATTGAAAAAACTGGATACACATCCCTAGAAAGCAATGGTAGAAAGGTATTGCAGGTTAGTATATCCCATGGTAAATTTTTTTTTTTTTTAAATAAGGATCATACAATTTCAGCACATTTTAGTAAAAGAACTCCTCAATTAGTAATTATTCTATTGAACTCTTCCAACGTTTTCTCTCTGTTTTATCTCATTAGGGAGTAGTACTGTGATAAACAGACATGTATAATGCTGTACTTTGCATGTTCAAATTGTACTGTTTTTCAAAAGATATGCTCATCTGAAACACTGAAAATGGAAAAGTTCAGAGTGAAATGGATCAGTGTGCAGGGAGAAAATAAAATGAAGCTACGGTGTTCAAGGACAATTGTTCTGCTCTTTGGACAGCAGAAAATAATCTGCATGAGTTTATGTGCATACCAACATACAATTTAAGATTCTTTATTTTAACAATGTGAGACAAACTATATGCATATACTAAAACAATCAGAACACAAATGCACTTTGCATTCTCAGTGATTTTCATAATTAATGGCATGATTCCATTGACAACAAATTCCAAGAACTGTCAAAGGAAAGTCTACAACAGTAAAGTGAGTGCAAACATCTCCTATATTTGTCCTAATTAGCTGGGACAAAATGGTTTGGAAATGCTTACTGGATTGTTTAGCAGGACTCCAACAGAAGGAGCAACAGAAATGATTAGGGGGTCAATTCACACATGTTGAGGCAAGAAAGAAAGCTGAAGTGAATAACAATATGAACAAATCAGAGAGTAAAAATGTTTCCTAAACCATGGATGCATGGGAGCCTGAACAGGGTAACTCTGAGTTGTAGAATGTCTTGACTGCCTCATTTTCCTGTGCAGAAGCCTAATTACCTCTTTTCAGATGTGTAACGTGTTGCTAGTGATATAATTCCTGTGAAGCAAAAGATGGAAACCAGGGATGGTGCAAGAGTATTGTACAGGCAAAACACAGGAGTGGGAATGAACACAGCGATGAGCCAGATGAAATAAAATAAAATATGTCTTTATTGTGTAACACAAAAATATTTGCTTGATGACAGCACTTCAAATAATAGGCTCCATTGGATCTTGGACTTACAACAGTCCGTGTGTTGGCCTACGCCTTCATCAGGAGTCCAGATCTAAATAGGGCAAGCAGTCACACAAAAGAAACTAGTGTGAATCCTGATCAGCGCATGCAGTATCAATCACGGGACAAGTATTGTTGGACTTCTTTTTTGAAGACCTATCATGGCCTTTCCTTCATGGGACAACGTGCTGTTTTTGTTGGGCATGAGTACTGTATGCCCTAAGCAAACTTTCAGCCTTATACCTACTCAATTAACTTTCAAACCCCCTGATATGCCCCTCCCTCATGCCATTCCATTCCATTATTGCTTATATTCCACAGTAGCCCTTAATGTTCAATGCGGATTACAAAAAGATTAAACAGGCAGATCCTGCGAACTGACATAGTATTAAGATAAACAGTACATTATAACAATAATCAACTAAGCTCAGCTTTAAGATAGAAATGTCTTAAACGAAAAGGTTTTCAGTGATCTCCTAATTTCAAGATAATTGCAAGTTTGTCTCACATCCTGTGGAACTGAATTCCACATAGCTGGTGCTTGATACAGAAGACATCATGCTTTGAAGTAAAAGGGTAAATGGACTATTTGAAAATTGCCCACCCTTCCTGCAGGAAAAAAACAGACATTGATGGTTCTTTGAGTTTTTGTGGCTGTCAAGACCTATTGATTTGCTTTGACAGTGGCTGCTCTTTACTTCCTCTCAGAAGCTGCTCCCTTATGTGATCACTTGGTCTTGCCTAATGGAAACTAAAAGTGCACAGGTCTTGATTGTGGTATGCTGTAAGGGCAAGAAACCAGAAGCATCTGCACAGCGCCTAACTCCCATGGTGCCTATCTCAAAAGGGGGCATGGCCATGGTCATTTAAACAGGCAGCTCTCAAGTACTGTATAAATGCCCTATCACTACAGAGATAATGGCACTAAAAATTGTTACAGGCTACCTTGGCGCTATCCAGACAGTGCTGCGACAAAGTGAGGGCAGTGTGTCAGGGTCCTGCCTAACTCTATAGATAGCCAATGGTATTTGACAGCAAAATGGATTTTGCCCCGGTACAAATAAGTACCTGTATATACCATGTAAACTGCTTTGAATGTAGTTGCAAAAACCACAGAAAGGCGGTATATGAAGTCCCATTCCCATTCCACATTTTTAAGTATTCATTTAAGTATTTACTTCCTATACCTAAGCAGTTTACAATTTCTTACAGGTACTGACACTGTCTCT
The DNA here is from genome assembly GCF_901765095.1 of Microcaecilia unicolor. Classification (NCBI taxonomy): domain Eukaryota; kingdom Metazoa; phylum Chordata; class Amphibia; order Gymnophiona; family Siphonopidae; genus Microcaecilia; species Microcaecilia unicolor. The sequence goes on from NC_044037.1 coordinate 238,795,932, forward strand.
AATGGATTCACAATCTTAGGGCACTGTTTACTAAGCCATGCTAGAGGCGCTTTAGCATTTTTAGCCGCACTGTGTAGGTGCCCACAATATTCTTACGGGCGCCTACACAGCACGTGCTAATTTTGTGCACAAACTAAAAACGTTAGTAAACAGGGTCCTCAGTAGTGTATTTAATTTATTTAAAACATTTCTAACCCACCTTTTACCTAGGCAGGGTACTATAATACATCTATAAGAAACAGAAAAACATATAAAACACAATGGAAAAAACCTATATCTTCCAATCAACCCACTGCCTCAATCAAATTAACTTCAAAAGCTGGAATCCATTTACCATGAAAAGCTTAAAGAAAAAAAGTATGTCTTAACAAATTCATACAAATGGCACATCTGTTCTGGCATCTGGTTCCACAACAAAGGTCCGGTGGCAGAAAACACAGCTTCCCTTCCAGCAGAGATACCTTGTCAATTTTTCTGCTGATAAGGATTAACTGTTGTAGCAGTGGTTTTTGCATTATATCCTTTCTGTGGAAAGATTTTGAGACAGTACTACAGATACTTAGCCTCCTGAAGCAGGCATAATATTGCCGAAACACAGAATCATGTCGAGTCCATTCTACTAGATTTTTGGCAATAAAGACTTTTTTTTATCTACCTACCTCTGGAGTTCTACTTGTTTTTGGTTGACCTATTGGACTGTACTTTTCTCCATAGGGAATTCTTCCTTGTTCTTCAGACCCCAGGTTCAGTAATGGCATTTAAAATGTAGGCGCATTGGAATAACGCTTGTAGTGCTATTCTAAGTAGAGGAGTGTGGTAGCCGTGTTAGTCCACTCTTAAGGTTATCAATAGAAATCAAACAAAATAAAACATGGAAAAGAAAATAAGATGATACCTTTTTTATTGGACATAACTTAATACATTTCTTGATTAGCTTTCGAAGGTTGCCCTTCTTCCTCAGATCGGAAATAAGCAAATGTGCTAGCTGACAGTGTTTATAAGTGAAAACATTCAAGCATTACTGTGACAGTCTGACAGGGTGGGAGGAGGGGGGTGGGTAGGAAGTATGCATGGGGACATCAAAGCATATCATTGATATTCTAACAGGGTGGGTGTGGATAGGTGAGGGGAGGGGAGGGTGATCAACAGAAACATACAGCTTTATGGTTTATAATGGGCTAGGAACCCCAGATCCTTGTTAAGTCCTTTCTGTTGGGTGTTAAAATATTCAATCATTCTGACTTCAAAGGTCCTACGTTCTTGTATGGTTTTAAAGTTACCTTTGAGGATTCTCACTGTGAAATCACTGGTACAGTGTCCTGGTCCTGTAAAATGTTGACCAACAGGCGTGGGAACCCTGCTGGCACCAGTATTGTTCATATGATGTCTATGTAAATTGAATCTTGTCTTAAGCATCTGGCCTGTTTCTCCAATATAGCATCCTTCGTTACATTTTTTACACTGAATGATATATAACACATTGGAAGATGAGCAAGTGAAAGATCCCTTTATGTTGAATATCTTTCCTTTGTGGATGACTTTGGGGTCCTGTGAAATATTTTGGCATAGTTTGCAACTGGATAAATTACAGGGTGTGAGGAATGGGTGGATAAATAGAAGGGGAAAGGGAGAAGGGGGGCCCTCCTTCCATATAGGAAGCTCAAGAGGAGCGAGGGGGACTACAGAGACTACAAGTCCCAGAAGCCTGAGTTGAGTAGGAAACAGGAGGGGGAGGACTTTCCTTCCCGGAGAAAGGGGGAGGAGGAGGCTGATTGGGAAATGAAGTCTGAGGAGGGGAATGAGGCACACCTGCTGGGGGAGGGAGTGAACGAGCATATGGACTGGCAAGCAGCAGGAGGGGAAGAGGAGCCTGAGGAGATGGACTTGACAGCTTTTGCTCGTAGCAGGAAAGGGGCTAAAGAAAAGTAAGTCCAGGGGGAAACTGTATGAATTCCAGACCTGTGTGGGTGGTTGTCAGGAAGCAGTGCTGACAAATGAGGGAGGTGGGTCCCTAGGGTAGCAAGTAGGAATTGCTAGCCCAAGGAGTGGATTCATATAGTAGAGGAAAAGCTTTGATCTGAAGAACATTTGAACTGGCAAGTGGAACTTTGTATTAGAATTCTACAGGAGGGGGGGGAGGGAAAGAGACTGAAGGGGCCTGTGCTCAGAACAGGACTAGTAGAGAAGCATTTGGCCTCCTAACCGGGGCTGGAGAGGGTCAGGGAGTAAGTAAACTCGGGGGCTTATCTTAACTACCCCGAATACGGGGTCTGCTCTAAGTAGAGGCAGGACTATCCCTAAGGGAAAGCCCCAGGGGACAGAAGGGAGTTCTCTGGGCTTCACAAAGAGAAAGATCCTGTTTGATAGGAGGGTGGGCCTGGAACTAATTGGCTTACTGTTGACTAGAGTGAACTTAGTCGCAGAAGCAGGAGTTGTGGTGGAGTACTGAGAAGAAGGAGCTTGCAGCAATAATAGAAATAGGAGGATTAGCCCCAATTGGGCAGGCGAAGAAGGACAGCACGGAGGGGTGTCTAAGGGAGAGCGGACAGCACGGAGAGGTGCGAGCTGACAAATGGTGGCAGTGGTGGGATCCTGAATCGAGCCCCATGTTCCAGTGAGCCGAAGGCGGACGTGGAGGAGAGATCCAAGCAGGAAAGCTGGGGAGCTGAAACCCGCAGGCGGAAAACCCTCCAGCTTCTGGTGAGCATATCGGGAGCTGGGAGGGGTTGGAGGGAGAAGTAGGAGTGTTGTGAAAAGGCCACACTTGGTGTTTTTTCTCTCCTTTTTCCTTGTAGGTGGAGGGTCCAGGTAGTCGGGATGGATCCGAAGGAGATGTTCGCCTTTATGACCCATCAGTTCCAAAAGCAGCAAGAAATGGCACATAAGCTTATGGAGGAGTCGTTGGCGGCTTCCAGAGCTCAGCAACAACCCCTGTTGGACCTCTTTCAGGAACTCCTACGAGGCGGCGGCAGAGGGCAGGTGCCTGGCGAGGGCAGTGCTAATGGACGGGGCGAGGGACCTCCTGGACTGGTAGGGCATGTGGGGGTGAACTGGCTTCCGTGGGGAAAGTTGACTGAAGCAGATAACATTGAAGATTATCTGGGAGCCTTTGAGAGGGTTGCGGTAGCAGCGGGGTGGCCGCAGGAGCAATGGACGATAAGACTAGCTCCTGCTCTGTCTGGGGAAGCTTTAGCTGCCTTTCGGGCCCTACCTACGGGACACATAACAGACTATACCAGGCTGAAAGCAGCTATTTTGGACAGGTTTGGACTAAGTAAACATGCGTACAGGAGGAGGTTTCGGGAGTTCAAGTGGGTAGAAGGGGAAACGCCTAGGGTGCTGGCTCAGAAATTAAGTGATTTGGCTGGGAAATGGCTAGAGCCAGAATGAAGGGCAATGCAACAGATAATGGAAGATCTAGTTCTGGAACAGTTCTTGGAGTCCTTGCCAAGGGGGCTGCAAGTAGATTTGATTAAGCGGGGCTGCGGAACCCTGGAGGAAGCAATTCAGAGCATGGAGTGCTTCCTAGAATCGCAGCATTGTGCCCGCAAAGGGACCCAGCCGGGGGGTGGTCTGGGTAGTCCTAAGGGGAGCAAGGCTCCGGAAGGAAAGGCTATGAGGAGTTGGGAGGGGAGTAAGGGGGAGGAGAGAATGTGTTATCGGTGTGGGAGGAAGGGCCATGTGCGGAGGGACTGTGTGGTTAAATTGCAATTGGTGGCCGGAGGGAGGGGGGGGGGTCAGGCAGGAGTTCTGCCAACAAGTGGAGGTGATGGGGGTGGAGGTGGTAGGCCTGTTGGACTCCGGCGCGGATCAAACCATGATGGCCCAGTCCTTGTGGGAACAGATCAGGGTGAAAGGGGCTGGAAGGGTGGGAAGGAGGCAACAGGAGGTCACTATACAGTGTGTACATGGGGCTTCTAGTAGATACCCGCTGCGACAGGTGAGGATAGTAGGACCGTTGGGAGCTCATTGGGTCTGGGTGGCGGTGCTGCCCAGGCTGCCTCAAACCCTTATCTTGGGAAGGGACTGGCCCCCATTCTCACAGTATTTAAGGGAGAGAGAAGGCTTAGTAGTTACTCGGTCGCAGCAGAAGGGGGGGGGAGGGGCAGGAGCAGACTTTATCGGGTATATTCCCTTTCCAGATGGAGGTATTGGGGGACCCATGGAAAACCAGAGATACCGGGGGGCATAAGAAGGCAGTTCAGCGGCAGAGAGCTCTAGCTATGAAGGAGCTGGAGCAGGAGACTAACTTCCCAGATGAGGCAGGGGAGGTAAAGGAACAATTCCCTTCTTTTGAGAGGGAGCAGCAGGCAGACCCCACTCTGCAGTATGCCTGGGAGCGAGCAAGGGAGGGGGCCAGAGGAGCTCAGGGCCCGGGTTTTGTGATTGATAAGGGACTTCTTTTCCGGGAAAATGCTGGGCAGGGAAGGGAGGACGGTAGGAGACAGTTAGTGGTGCCCCGGGGGTTTCGGGGTCTACTGTTACGGCTGGCTCATGATCACCCTTTGGGGGGACATAAAGGAGCCCAGAATACTGTCTCCCAGTTGTTAAGATGCTTTTATTGGCCCGGTATATATAAAGAAGTGGGAAATTATTGTGAGTCATGTCCTTTATGCCAGAAGGTATCCGAACAGAGTCCGGGGAGGGTCCCTTTGCATCCATTGCCCCGGATAGGGACTCCGCTGGGGCGGATCGCAATGGATGTAATTGGACCTATTCAAAAATCTACCCGGGGGTTCGCTTACATTTTAGTGATTATGGATATGGCTACGCGATTCCCATGGGCGGTTCCTTTACGCAGCATATCGGCCAAAGTTATTGCTGCGGAACTGATTCACATTTTTTGTGAAGTGGGGTTTCCTCGGGAGGTGCTTACTGATAGGGGGTCCAATTTTAGATCACGGGCACTAGCCCAGGTATGGGAGGCCTTCGGCATTGTCCACATTTGCACTTCGGCGTATCACCCTCAAACAAATGGACTAGTAGAAAGATTTAATAAGACCTTGAAGACATTGCTTAGGAAGGGACTGGGCCCTAGCTTAGAGAAATGGGATCAGTTACTACCCTTTGTCCTTTATGTAACGAGGGAGTGTGTCCAGGCCTCTCTAGGGGTGTCCCCATTCGAGTTGTTCTTTGGGCGAGCTCCCCGGGGAGTCTTAGACATAGTGAAGGAGAGGTGGGTACCCCCGGAGCTAGAAGATAACACCGTGGTAGCTTACCTACACGATCTAAAGGAGCGCCTGAGGCGGTTGGGGGCCTACTCTAGAGAGAAATTGCAGGCGGCCCAGCAATATCAGAAAGCTTCATATGACAAAAAAACTCAAGAAAGGGAGGTTGGAATAGGGGATAAAGTGCTGATTATGGTCTCGGATAATCCTCACAAATTTAGTGGTAACTGGAGAGGACCGATGACGGTAATCAGACGATTGGGGCCGGTTACTTATGAGGTGAGGAATGAGCAGGGAAGGAAACAGACTTATCATGTCAATTTAATCAAACCCTGGCATGTCAGAGAAGTATGTTGGGCCACTGCAGAGGACTTAGTGGAGGAGGATCTAGGTCCCCAGATATCTGAGATGAATTCCAAGGGGGAGGTGCGAGTAGGAGCGGAGTTAGACGGACACCAAAAGGAGCAAATAAAGGCTCTTTTGGGGGAATTTACGGATGTGCTGACTCCTTACCCAGGGGAAACGCATTTGATTGTACATGATATCATTACCGGGGAAGGGAAGGTGATAAGGCAGAGGCCACATAGGTTGTCTCCCAGAAAGCAGCAGGAGGTGAATAGGCAAGTCAGAGAGATGTTGAAGCTGGGAGTGATTGAGGAGTCACATAGCCCCTGGGCAAGCCCGGTCGTGCTCGTGCCCAAAACTGACGGAACATGGCGCCTTTGTATGGATTTCCGTCAAATTAATGCCCTCTCGGCGCCGGATGCGTATCCGATGCCGAGAATAGAGGAATTGCTGGATAGACTAGGGGCAGCCCGGTATTTGTCAACACTTGACATGACAAAAGGCTATTGGCAAATTCCGCTCTCGGCTGAAGCCAGGCCAAAAACAGCATTTTGTACTCCTCTCGGCCTGTTTCAGTTCAAACGGATGCCATTTGGTTTGAATTCGGCTGCAGCGTCCTGCCAACGCCTGTTAGATCAGGTGTTGAGACCGCACCAAGCTTATGCAGCAGCCTATCTAGATGATGTCATCATTCATAGTCAGGACTGGGAGTCGCATCTGTTTCAGGTGGGGGAGGTCTTGAAGGCTTTCAGAGAAGCCGGGCTTACTCTTAATCCCCAGAAATGTTATTTGGCTCAGAGGGAGGTGAAGTATTTGGGCTATAAAGTAGGGAACGGACAGATAAGGCCGTTACAGGGGAAAGTGGAAAGTATTCAACTGTTTCCGCGACCAGAGTCCAAGAAACTGTTGAGGGGATTTTTGGGGCTAGTGGGGTATTATCGAAGATTCATTCCTCACTTCGCTACCTTGGCCGCTCCCTTGACGGAAATGTTAAAAAAAGACAGGCCCCATCGGTTAAGGTGGGGAGAAGCAGAGCAGGGAGCATTTGTGGCCCTTCGGCAAGCACTATGTGAGGAACCAGTGCTTAGGGCAGTAGATTTCGATAGGGAATTTATCCTGCACACTGATGCTTCGGGTACCGGGTTGGGGGCGGTGCTCTCGCAAGCGTATGGGGAGGAGGAACACCCAGTGTTATATTTAAGCAGAAAGTTGCTCCCCCATGAAACAAAGTATGCAACCATTGAGAGGGAATGTCTGGCAGTAAAATGGGCCATACAGAAATGTCAATTCTACCTGGATGGGAGGCCATTCAAATTGTTTACTGACCATGCTCCTTTAAAGTGGTTAGCACAAATGAAGGATAGCAATGCGAGACTGACGAGGTGGTATCTAGCATTACAGCCCTTTCAGTATCGCATTGAGCACAGGGCAGGGAAGTTGCTGCCCCATGTAGATGTTCTGAGTAGGATTGCTAGCCCTGAAGGAGAAAGTAGGAGGAGGCAGAGGGCTAGCAATCACTTAAAGGGGGGGGGGGGTATGTGAGGAATGGGTGGATAAACAGAAGGGGAAAGGGAGAAGGGGGGCCCTCCTTCCATATAGGAAGCTCAAGAGGAGCGAGGGGGACTACAGAGACTACAAGTCCCAGAAGCCTAAGTTGAGTAGGAAACAGGAGGGGGAGGACTTTCCTTCCCGGAGAAAGGGGGAGGAGGAGGCTGATTGGGAAATGAAGTCTGAGGAGGGGAATGAGGCACACCTGCTGGGGGAGGGAGTGAACGAGCATATGGACTGGCAAGCAGCAGGAGGGGAAGAGGAGCCTGAGGAGATGGACTTGACAGCTTTTGCTCGTAGCAGGAAAGGGGCTAAAGAAAAGTAAGTCCAGGGGAAAACTGTATGAATTCCAGACCTGTGTGGGTGGTTGTCAGGAAGCAGTGCTGACAAATGAGGGAGGTGGGTCCCTAGGGTAGCAAGTAGGAATTGCTAGCCCAAGGAGTGGATTCATATAGTAGAGGAAAAGCTTTGATCTGAAGAACATTTGAACTGGCAAGTGGAACTTTGTATTAGAATTCTACAGGAGGGGGGGGAGGGAAAGAGACTGAAGGGGCCTGTGCTCAGAACAGGACTAGTAGAGAAGCATTTGGCCTCCTAACCGGGGCTGGAGAGGGTCAGGGAGTAAGTAAACTCGGGGGCTTATCTTAACTACCCCGAATACGGGGTCTGCTCTAAGTAGAGGCAGGACTATCCCTAAGGGAAAGCCCCAGGGGACAGAAGGGAGTTCTCTGGGCTTCACAAAGAGAAAGATCCTGTTTGATAGGAGGGTGGGCCTGGAACTAATTGGCTTACTGTTGACTAGAGTGAACTTAGTCGCAGAAGCAGGAGTTGTGGTGGAGTACTAAGAAGAAGGAGCTTGCAGCAATAATAGAAATAGGAGGATTAGCCCCAATTGGGCGGGCGAAGAAGGACAGCACGGAGGGGTGTCTAAGGGAGAGCGGACAGCACGGAGAGGTGCGAGCTGACAAGGGAAGTGTGCCCTTCTGTTCCTTTTCAGTCTGTGAAGGAAGTTTACTTCTGATTAGCTTGTGTTTTAAATTGGGTGGCTGTCGGAAGGCCAGTACTGGTGGGGATGGGAATATCTCTTTCAGTAATTCATCCTCCTGGAGTATAGGTTGTAGATCTCTTATGATTTTCCTTTGAAGTCAGAATGATTGAATATTTTAACACCCAATAGAAAGGACTTAACAAGGATCTGGGGTTCCTAGCCCATTATAAACCATAAAGCTGTATGTTTCTGTTGATCACCCTCCCCTATCCACACCCACCCTGTTAGAATATCAATGATATGCTTTGATGTCCCCATGCATACTTCCTACCCACCCCCCTCCTCCCACCCTGTCAGACTGTCACAGTAATGCTTGAATGTTTTCACTTATAAACACTGTCAGCTAGCACATTTGCTTATTTCCGATCTGAGGAAGAAGGGCAACCTTCGAAAGCTAATAAAGAAATGTATTAAGTTATGTCCAATAAAAAAGGTATCATCTTATTTTCTTTTCCATGTTTTATAGTGCTATTCTATAAACCGTGTCTACAGTAAGGCATAGGGGGAACAGGCATACATTTAGGTGCGGCCATTTATGCCACTGAAACCCTGGTGTAAATACCTGTGCCTAAATGCACATGTGTTCCCCCTAATTCTATAACAACACACGTAAATTTGATTCATGTCCCTGACACAGCTACACTCCTCCCATGGACATGCCCCCTTTTCAGCTACAAGTGTTGGAACTTATGTGCACCTCTTTTTAGAATATGCCTAAAAAGAAGTGTGTATAAATTCCAATTATTGCCAATTAGTGATAATTGGTTGTTATCAGCCAATTATCATCACTAATTGGCTCATTTTACAATTGAGTAGCGTGCGTAAATTGGCTGAGCGCACAATTTAATGCATACTACTAGCCAAGCCATATATAGAATCTGGACCAATATGTGCAAATTTTCCTAGTCCTGTAATCAAAGGAGTGGAGGAGTGGCCTAGTGGTTAGAGCACCGGTCTTGAAATCCAGAGGTGGCCAGCTCAAATTCCACCGCTGCTCCTTGTGATCTTGGGCAAGTCACTTAACCTTCCATTGCCTCAGGTACAAACTTAGATTATGAGCCCTCCTGGGACAGAGAAATATCCACTGTACCTGAATGTAACTCACCTTTAGCTACTACTGAAAAAGGTGTGAGCAAAATCTAAATAAATAAAAGGAGCATCAGTATTCTGTACTAACTGCAAAGCTTTAACACCAGGCCACCAAGATGCTATCATACAATGAGTTGCTGTAATCTAACTTAGATGGCACTGAACTACAACTCAAAAATGTGCAGAAGGCAGCATCAATTTGGTTTTACTAAGTGTCCGTGGCTGAAAAATCACAGCCTGGACAGTCTTCAAAATTTGTGCTTGCATTGTAAGTTCAGTGTCAACAGCAGCACCCAAACATAACACCTGATCCTTAATTGGAAATGTCATCCTATATCTTACAATTCAATTAAACCACAAAAATATAGCTAATGACAGTAGTCTGTGTGTATATTCAACACTGTTGACTGTCAACGGTATAGTGGCACTGAATATATGTACTTTTTGTAAATGCTGTGGCCCACTACATCTTTTGTTCAGGCACTCAGTGTTTCACTCTAATTTGCTAGTCCTTTATCATGTTCTCTTATGTTTAGCTCTTCTCAGGCAGTCCTAAATAAACAGCATTACAGTAGTCCAGGCAACATAACACCATCACCTGCACTACTGTACAAAAATCCCGAGATTTCAGATAAGATCGCCTGACCAGCCTTCAACTTCTGCTGGTATACTGCCTCTTCTACAGCAGGGTTTATATCTCTACATATGCTCTCAAATTTTCAATAATCAATTTTCAAGAATGCTTCATTTAACTAACATGATATTATCATTATTTCAAATGTGAAATAGATGCATTGTTTTAATTAAACCACACAAACAGAAATAATATTGCTGTAAAAATACGATTTATCAATGTCTGAAGAAAACCTTAACTAGAATTCCATTTTCATCAGTCAAGAAAAGTAATGTCAGGGTAAATTGCAACTCAGGATTAAGTTGAAGATGTAGACCACTTGTATAAATAAATATATTCCCCCCAATATTCAGCCGACCTTGGAGAGCATTGTTCCTGGATATTTAATGTTGGGCTCTAGGCTTCAGCATTGACTATTCGTTGCTTTTTCGTTTGTTTTTTTGAGCTGGTGATCACATGTTAGGTTAACATTCAGCCCTTGACCGCATAAGCCAAATAGCTTAAAAATAGGACTGCTATTTATGTGGCCTTATTTAAGTGGTTTACTTATGTGGTGAGGGGTTGAATATCGGCACCAGTGGCATAGCTAGAACTGAATAGGCCCAGGTTTAACAATTAAGATGGGCCCCCCTATAATACCAACTCTCCCAAGATAAGGGGACTAGTGGGAGGGGAAGAAGGAATCACTTCAGAGCTCCAGTGTACAAATCCTGAAAGAAAGCAAACACATTTGATCCCTATATAGAAAACATAAGAATAGCCATACTGGGTCAGACCAATGCTCCATCCAGCCCAGTATCCTGTTTCCAACAGTGGCTAATCCAGGTCCCAAATACCTGGCATAAACCCAATTAGTAGCAACATTCCATGCTTTCAATCCCAAGGCAAGAAGAGGCTTCTTCATGTCTATCTCAATAGCAAACTGTGAACTTTTTTTTAATCCAGATAAGCCAACCGCTGTTACCAGAGCAACAAGTTCCAGACCTTAACTATTTGTTGAGTGAAATAATATTTCCTCCTATTTGTTTTTAAAGTATTTCCATGTACTCTTTGAAAATGTAAAAAAATCAATTCACTTTTACTTGTTCTACACCACTTAGGATTTTACAGACCTTAATCGTATCTCCCTCAGCCGTCTCTTTTCCAAGCTGAAGAGCCCTAAGCTCTTTAGCCTTTCCTCAAATGAGAGGAGTTTCATCCCTTTTATCATTTTGGTCGCTCTTCTTTCAACCTTTTCTAATTCCGCTATATCCTTTTTGAGAATTATTTTATGTTCTCATTCCAGCTCTTAGTAGAGAGAAATTCACAACTCTATAAAATAACCATCCTGATTGTTTCTAATAGGTCAAGGGGTGAGGCTAGGAGTGTGCATTCGTACTGCACATTTGGTTTATAAGTGCATGCAAATCACTTCCTATATATATACTTGATTATAAGTTGACAAATTTAGGCAAAAAAAATCCACTCAAAAACCCGGGGTCATCTTATCTACGGGTAACACCCATAGAAGCTAAAAAAATATATCGATAATTCCACCCCTACTCCCGGCCATGTACCTTCAATTCACAAATGTCATCCTTACAGCACCAGCACTGCAGCACCTTCTAACCTATCCTCCATGCTGAAACAGGAAATTGAGTTAGATGGGGTGGGATGCGTCAGAGAGCATGCTCTGGAACAGACCTCAAATGGGCTAACTCTATGGTGCAGGTGCTGTAAGGCAAGACATTTGAACATTAAAGTTTCATGGCCAGCGGGGGGGGGGGGGGTGTGGAGATTGCAATGCTGCTGATACTGCTGACAGTATTGCGGGAGGGGGGGGGCGTGCAGCAGAGAGATAATGTTGGGTCAAAGTTAAATAAGCAAAGATATAAATGCCAGAAAATTATTAACCCATGGTATATTAATGGGAATGGGCATTTCTTGAATTCAGATCAATGGTCCATCTAGCCCAGTATCCTGCTTCCACCAGTGTCCAATCCAGGTCACAAGTATCTGGCAGAAACCCAGTTAGTAGCAGCATTCCATGCTACTAATCCCAGGGCAAGCAGTGGCCTCCCCATGTCTATCTCAATAGCAGACTCTGGACTTTTCCTCAAGGAACTTGTCCAAACCTTTTTAAAACCCAGATACGCTAACCACTGCTACCACATAGTAACATATACATAGTAACATAGTAGATGACAGCAGAAAAAGACCTGCACAGTCCATCCAGTCTGCCCAACAAGATAAATTCATATGTGCTACTTTTTGTGTATACCCTACTTTGGTTTGTACCTATCCTCTTCAGGGCACAGACCGTATAGTTCCAGAGCTCAACTATTCATTGAGTGAAAAAAAAATGTTTCCTCCTATTTATTTTAAAAGTATTTCCATGCAATTTCATTGAGTGTCCCCTGGTCTTTGTACTGTTTGAATGAGTGAAAAATTGATTCACCTCCACCACACCCCTCAGGATTTGGACACGATGTTATAGAATACTGTCATTTATGTGCCTCACTGCCAGTTCTTAGGCACTAGCATTGACACCAGCCTTTGGGCCAGTGTGAGTGCTCACACCTACGGTTACATATGAATATGCAGACTTATGCTAATATTCTATAAAGGCAGTTCCATGCAGAATTGCCATTATAAACTTGCACTTACTGCTGTATTATATAGTGTGCCTAGAGATCTGCGCTGAAATCCAGGCATATTCAATAACACAGTGCATAACTTAACTGGCTTAACTAGCTAAACAGCATTGATAACAGCACCTAACAAGCAATAATGAACACTGATTGGCAATAATGAGAACTTACGCCCACAACTTGCTAAGCGTATTATGTATTAAACTGTGCCTAAATTCTAATGCATGCAGTTCAAAAGGGGCGGGGAAATGGGTATTTTGTGGGCATTTCAAAATTTCCGCACATAGTTATAGAATATAGGCCAGTGTATGTAAATATACGCATAGGGATTTATGCCACATTCTCATTGGTATAAATGGGCATGCGTAGTTTTAGGTGCTAGGATATCAACTAAGCATATTCTGTATACCACGCCTAAATCTAGATGCCGCTTACAGAATATACTTAGTCGGAAATGTTTACCAATCGGATTTTTTAGGCGCCTTACACAGTGACGTTCCTTAGTCGGCTGCCACCCGGGGCGGATTACTGCTGCGCACCCCCCCCCCCTGGATGCAGCGTCATCCGTCCCCCCCAGGTGCAGCACAACTCCCCCCTGGGTGCAGCGTCCCTCCCCCAGCGCATCACCTCCAAGCCCCACCCCGGGTGCATTCTTCTTACCTGCTGGGGTGCTGGGAGCAGCCACGTGGCTGATGGATCCGCTGGTTCCCTGCTCCCTCTGCTGTTACTTCCTGTTCCGAGGCATAGGGATAAGGGAACCAGCAGAGCTGACAGCCACGCGGCTGCTCCCTGCACCTCTCCTGCAGCGTGTACCCGGGGCGGACCGCCCCCACTGCCCCACCCTCGGTACACCACTGGCCTTATATAGAATCTGGCCCTTAGCGCCAAAATGTTTGGCATCTAGCAGTAGCTGACTTTTCTTGAATTTACCCCATCCTGCACCTAAGAATAAATGCATATATATTCAATTGTATACATTTTTAAGTCCTTGGCCACAAACAATGAGCACCTAAAAGAAAAAATAGGCCAAATGAAAAAGAAAAGCCCCAAAACTGTGCACATTCCTGACCTCAGCACATTGTCCTGACAGTAAAGACAAACAAAAGCTACCACTGCTGATAGTAAACCAGTGTTCTAACTCGTCAAAAAGCTCTCAATTCAAATGTTGTCAATTTAGCATTTTTTTGTATTAAGTAATGAAGAAATTAGGGCAGTTAAGGGATGTCTTTATTAAGAAAGTATGTGTTGCATTTTGCCCAAAATAAAGTCAAGATGATAATAGTTATCCATACATAAAAGCAATTGCTAAGGCATTGCAGATTGTGTAATGGTCAGTGATAGGGAATAGTCAGAAATGACAGCTTTAAGAAATGCAAGGTAAACTCGCTGATTTAAATATAAAAGTTCAGTTGATATTAGAGGTATGTTGTACAGCAAACTGCACATAATGATATTCTACCTTTTGTTTATTAGGGAGAATCTCCACTAGCTGTACATGTAATCTAGTCTCCTTAATGAATTCATGAACTTGCATGTGATGCTAGATTTCCAATCATCTTGGGAACAGATATTTGTGAACACATGGAGCATCCAGGTGACTTGGTAGGTATCTAAAAATAGCTGTGTCACAGAGGAAAAAAATGACAAGCTCCACTGTAAAACCAGAGCATTTCAATGTTGGCAGTGAATTCTGTGTTCAGATTTTCCTGCTAAAGCCAAGGCAGCATTTTTTTGTTACAGTTGGAAATTGCAATATAGAATTATTTCTTCTAAAGCTTAGCACTCAAAGTACATTTTTCCAGCACTGCAGATGCCCTTCTTCAACATTACATTGACTCATTTGAGCAAAAGAATTGCAGGTTTGATAACAAAGACTTTGTACAGCGCTGCATAACCCTAGTAGCGCTCTAGAAATGTTAAGTAGTAGTAGTAGTAGTAGAAATGCTGCTCATTTATATTAAAGATTTAAATTAAATCTCTTACTTTGTTTTCATGAGTGAATAAAAGAAGTGAAAAGAAGAAAATGTTCTGAATGAAGAAAGTATAAGATTTAGGGGTCCTTTTTCTAAGGTCCGCTGAAAAATGGCCTGCACTAGTGTAGACGCGTGTATTGGATGCGCATAGGTCCATTTTTCAGCGCACCTGCAAAAATTACCTTTTTGCCAAAAATGGACGTGTAGCAAAATAAAAATTGGCACATGTCCATTTTGGGCCTGAGACCTTACTGCTACCCATTGACTTAGCAATAAGGTCTCACATGTTAACCAGGCGGTAAACGTCAGCACAGATATACTGCCAATTACCACCCGGTTAGCGCCACGTGGTAGAAAATAGATATTATTTTCTGCCGTGCGTATTGGATGGTCATAGAAATTACAATTACCACCAGGGGCACGTGGTAGCCAGGCAGTAGTTCTAATTTGACACACATTGTACACACGTAGGTGCCTTTTTGCATCTTAGTAAAAGGGCCTCATAGGGGGTCATTTGCTAAAGTGCGTTAAACAAGTACCCCCAAAAAAGTCACCAAAAATTGTGTGCACAAATTTGAGTCTAATTTCTGCTTTCCACCATCTTCTCATCTCTTTTGTAATTTTTCTCTCTCTTCCTTTTCCTTTCAACTTTCTACAATTTTTTTTCTGCCTCTCTGTCCAGATTTAATTCATTTTTACTATCCAGTCTTCAATTTCCCTCTTTTTACCGGGCCTGCCTACAGCATTCCATCTATTTCCCTCACCCTGTCTCTCCTATTCACCTTCCTCTTATTCTCTAGTTTTTTGCTAACTCTACCCTCTTTTCATTGCCGTAGCGAGGGCTAATGGCACCCGGGGCGGGTCGCCGCTACGCACCCCCCCGGGTGCAGCATGGCGCAACCCCCCCCCCCCCCCTCTGTGGCACGACCCCCCCCCCCCCCCCGGACTGCATTCTTACCTGCGGGAGGGCCGATCCGCCCAGAGTGCATGTCACTTGGAGCTGCGTCAGCCCCGCTGGTTCCCTGCTCTCTCTGCCCTGGAACAGGAAGTAACCTGTTCCGGGGCAGAGGGAGCAGGGAACCAGCGGGGCCGGCACCCCCCCCCCCCCCCCGAGCGCGTGCACCTGGGGCGGACTGCCCCTCCCGCCCCCCTTCCTACACCACTGCCTCTTTTTCTCCTCATCCTTCCCTCCAGTGTCTCCTCTCTCTTTCTCTCCCCATCCTTGCACTAAGTATCTTCCTTGTTTCTCTCCTCATCCTTCCATCTAACATTTCCCCTCTTCCCCCTTCCATCCAGCATTACCCCTTTTCCTCTCCCTTCCATCAAGCATTTCCCTCTTTGTCTCCCTCTACCATCCAGCATTTCCCCTCTGTCCCCACTCTTTCATCCAGCGTCTCTCCTCTTTTTTCTCCACCTTTCCATCCAGTATCTTTTTCTCTTTTTCTCCCTCTTCCATCCAGCATTCTCCACTCTTTCATTCAACGTCTCTCCTCTCTTTCTCCCCAACCTTCCATCTAGCATCTTTTTACTTCCCTCACACCTTCTATCCCCCCCCCAACCCCGGCTGCTGCTGCTTTTCCAGACAATCAGCAGTGGCAGCAAAACAACTTACAGCAATCAAAGTACCCTAATCTTCAAACATATGTTGTCAGCTCTACCGATTTCTTGCCCTCTCTGACATCAACTTCCTGTTCCCATGCAGGAACCAGCAGAGTACATAACATGCACTGAAGTGGTGAGGGTGGTAGAAGGAGACAAGTGAGGAAGAAAACACATAGGTTCTCAACATATGCTGTGTACTCCCTGCGGAGGTCTTACATACACCTTGGGGTATTCATAACCTATGCTTTAGGGTATACATATCCAGGCCCTCAAGTCTTTTGTCATACATCTTGTAATGCAGACTGCATACCATTTTTGTTGCATTTCCTTAAGCCGCTTCAAGTCTTTTTATGTCCTTAGTGAGATATAGCATCCAAAACTGAACACAATACTCCAAGTGGGGCCTCACCAATGATTTGCAAAAGGGCATCAACACCTCCTTTCTTCTGGAAACATAGAAAAATGTAGGCAGATGAAGACTATATGGCCTATCCAATCTGCCCATCTATGCCATCTACTCTCTCTATCACTCCTTTAGAAATCTTATGTATTGTCCCAAGAGGTCTAGAATTCAGATTCTGTTTTTGTCTCCATCACTTCCACCAGGAGAACGTTCCAAGAATTCACCACCGTTTCCATGAAGAAATATTTCCTCAGGTTACTTCTGAGTCCATCCCCTTTCACCTTCATGGTATGCCCCCTCATTCCAGAGCTTCCTTTCAATTGAAAGAGACTCGCCTCCTGTGAATGTATGCCGTGTATGTATTTAAATGTCTTTATTGTATCTCCCTTCTCCCACCTTTCTTCCAAAGTATACATATTCAGATCCTTAAGTCTATCCACATATGCTTTATGATGAAGACCATTGATCATTTTAGTAGCCACCCTCTAGACCAATTCCATCCTGTTTATATCTTTTTGAAGGTACGGTCTCCAGAATTGTACACAATATTCTAAATGAGGTCTCACCAGAGTCTTATACAGGGGCATCATCACCTCCTTTTTCCTACTGGCCATTCTTCTCCCTATGCACACAAGCATTTTTCTAGCTTATATTGTTGTCTTTTCTACTGTTTTGCCACGATCACAGCCAAGTCCTGCTCCTCTTTCATACACAAAAGTTCTTCAGTCCATAACCTGTACCGTTCCCTTTGGTTTTTGCAGCCCAAATGCATGACTCTGCATTTTTAACCATTAAATCTAAGCTGCCAAATTCTAGACCATTCCTCTAGCTTCACTAAGTCCTTTCTTATGTTATCCACACCATCAGGAGTGTCTACCCTACTGCAGATTTTGGTATCTGCAAATAGGTAAATCTTACCAGACAGCCCTTCAGCAATATCACTTACAAAAATGTTAAAAAGAACTGGCCCAAGAACTGAACCTGAGCTCCATTTACCATAACCCTCTGTTGTATTCCACTCAACAAGTTCCTAACCCAGACAGTAACTTTAGGGCCCATACCGAGAGCAGTCAATTTATTTGTCATCTATTCAAAACTGTGTCAAAGGCTTTGCTAACATCTAAATACACCACATCTAGCGCTTTCCCTTGATCCAACTTGCTGGTCACCCAGTCAAAGAAATTAATCAGATTTGTCTGACAAGACCTGCCTCTAGTGATCACCACTAAATCCAAATCAGCCTCTTCCATCACAGCCTCAAGATCTAAAACCTTATTTCCAATACTTTGGGCATGAATATATACTGCCTTCCAGACGTCGCCCTCTCTCTATGGAGCCTAGCAGCCATCTGGCCGTGGTCACCACCTTGCTACATTATTTTGACAACTTGAGATCCTCAGACACTATCAACCCAGGGTGTCTCTCTTGAAATATGCTTTTCAATCTCTCACCTCCTATTTCTACATCTCATTTGGATTTCTGCACCCCAAGTGCATCACTCTGCAATTCTATATTTAAACATTTTAGGAGGAAATCATTTCTATCAGCTCAGTGGAAAACCAAATTCAATATCCCCTTCCCCCATCTTTAGTGATCAAACTTGCTACTGGTATTACAGGTTCCAGGAAACATTTGCTAATATGAAGTCATTTCTTTTATCAGGCCAGCAATTATTCCTAACGATGACTAAAATAATATATTTTATAATGGAGTTTCTATTTGCTTATACTTTTGCTAAGAGGGATAAGAGGCAACACATCTAATTACAGTTTGCATGTGGCAAATATTTAGTTTGATTAGCCAAGCCATGTTGTGAAGCTTTCTACTGTATGCTTTTTAATGTTAATTCTCATGAGCTGACAGCTTAATTGTACACCATATTGTTTTGGCTGCCCAATCAAATTTGCTTCAATTTACTTTGTGTAGGTCTGAGACATCTGTTTCATCTTAATTTCTTTAAGTAATGTTATTACCATTTTTTCTTACTAAAGTTTACTTTGTTTTATTTTTATTTGGTACTTGGTTAATAATGATAAAATATAGTTGACATTTTATCTTTCTAAAGATGGATGTATATAAAAATAAACAGCATCAGTAATCCAGCACTAGTACAGCAGGTTTGACATAAGGAAATATTTCCTTACATACAGAGTGCAAGATGGGGTTGTGAGAACTTCAGAAACAAAAAAAAAATATTCTGCAAACTAAGGGGTCCTTTCTCCAAGCCAGGGGCGTAGCCACGGGTGGGCCTGGATGGGCCCAAGCCCAGCCACTTTTGCTCCAGGCCCGCCCAGCCTCTTCTGCCCGCTCTCCTCGTCCGCGTGGTCTGCTCACTTTTACTGCCCTGAAGTTTCGTTCTCACTCCAGCACCGGCGATTCCCATAGCCAGCCTTCTGCCAGCGCGCATCGTCGGGGCCTCTTCTCAGGCACGTCCCATCTACTCTGCAACTTTCTGTGTCCCACCTTTGCGGAAAACAGGAAGTTGCAGAGTAGGCGGGATGTACCTGAGAAGAGGCTCCGACGACACGCACTGGCAGAAGGCTGGCTATAGGAATCGCCGGTGCTGGAGGGAGAACGGCACTTCAGGTCAGTAAAAATGACCAGAACTGACCATGTGAAGGGGGCTGTCGCGGGGGGGGGGGGGGGGGGTGGCGGGTGGAGAGGAAATGCGAGGCCTGTGCCCATCCAGTCCACCTCCAGGTCCATCTAAAAATTAAACTCTGGCTACGCTACTGCTCCAAGCTGCAGTAAAAGGGCCCCTGCAGTGGCGTCAGCACACAGGTTTGCTGCGTGACAAGGCCCCCTTTCACCGCAGTGTGTAAAGGATGTCTTTTTAAATGGAAATGGCTGTGCAGCTATTTTCTGAGGAAGCCTTATCGCCTCCTATTTAGGAGGCAGTAAGGGTAAGGGCTCCTGTGCTAACCCAGGGGTAACTGGGCAGCGATTACCACCGGGTAAGCCTCCAATGCTAAAAATATTGAATTAATTAGAGCACACACCAGCACTACCACTGGTCTCCTGTGGTAGCCTGACAATAGTGATGATTTGCCGCATGCCATTGGCATGGTAGCACTACAGCGGCTTTGTAAAAGTGTCCCTAATTCTTTGAACCACAAAAAGTGTTCATATGTACATAAATATTGTCATACTGGGACAGACCGAAGGTCTATCAATCCCAGCATCCTGTTTCCCACAGTGGCCAATCCAGGTCACAAGTACCTGGCAAGATGCCAAAACAGTATAACACATTTTATGCTGCTTATCCTAGAAATAAACTGTGATTTTCCCCCAAGTCCATTTTAGGAAGCTATCCAAACCTTTTTTAAACCCCACTAAGCTGCTTTTACTACATTCTCTGGCAAAGAATTCTTTAATTACACGTTGAGTGAAGGAATATTTTCTCCAATTAATTTTAAATTTACTACTTTGTAACTACATTGTATGCCCCCTAGTCACAGTATTTTTGGAAAGAGTAAACAATTAATTCATGTCTACCCGTTCCACTCCACTCATTATTTTATAGACCTCTATCATATCTCCCCTCAGCCATCTTTTCTGAAACCTGAAGAGTTCTAGCCGCTTTAGCCTTTCCTCATAGACAAGTTGTCCCATCCCCTTTATCGTCGTCACCCTTCTCTGTACCTTTTCTAATTCCACTATATAATAGTATCTACCATTTTTCCTGGCACCAATGTCAGGCTCATCTGTGCATCAAACTATTAAGGTAATTTGGCTATCTTTAAAATCCGATAGCAATAACTGGAGACAGTAAACTCAGAGATAAATTCAGCCAATCTGACATTTCCTTAATTTTCCTTTCCAAACTTGGGAAAATTACTTAAAATTCCATCAAGCTTGACCCACACTTAAATTTGCATGGTTAGAGTTTCACACCTAAAGGGTCCTTTTACTAAGCTGCGGTAAAAGGAGGCCTGTGCTAGCATCAGTGCGTGTTTTTGATTCTCACTGAGGCCCCCTTTTACCGCAGTGGGTAAATTGCTGTCTCTTTTCTCAAAAAGAAATGGCCATGCGGAAAGCTATGGAGTACTGGGGGACGAATCAGGGTGATTCTGACTGATCTCTTCGGCTTTGCAGGATCTTAAGACTCCTATTATGATATTGTAAAATTCTTTTCTTTTCCACATTACTGATTATGCTGTGAACTGCTTTGGTGCTCTAGAACAGGAGTTCTCAACCCAGTCCTTGGGACATACCAAGCCAATCTGGTTTTCAAGATATCCACAATGAATATGCATGAGATAAATTTGCATGCACTGCCTTCAGTGTATGTAAATCTATCTCATGCAGATTTAATGTGGGTATCCTGAAAACATAAACATGCTAAAAAGCACCAGTCCCAGTATAGATCTCTACTCCACTACTTACCTTCCTCCATTGAAAGAACTGGCCTTTTAGCCCCTGCTCTGTTTTCTCTTTTAATCACTTCCCAATTCACAGCAGGACATTTTCTGCTATCCCATGACTTTTTATTTTATGCAGGAGTCTCTTATGAGAGACTTTGTCAAAAGCTTTCAGAAAATCTAGACATGCTATATCAACTACCTGACATTTACCTAGGCCTTCTAAAAATGTAGCAGATTGATGAGGTATCCATGTTGGCTCTGTCTCATTAAAGCATGTCTACCTAATTCCCCTGTTTACTAAGTCCATTCAAAGTGAATGGGCTGTGTCAGCATTAGCAAACGGCAGCTGCTAACGCACGGCTTAGTAAACAGGGGGCTAAGTGTTCAGTAATTGTGGGGCCCTTTTATTAAACCATATTAAGTGCTAACTTGTACTCAATGTGGGGAAAAAAAAAGCTTACTACAAAATGCAATAAAGCATTTTGCAATAATTTGCCTGTCAGCATGCGCTAATAATTTTTGGGAGGCTGCTAGTTAGCACGAGAGCCCTTATCGCCACTTCAATGGGTGGTGGTAAGGGCTCCTCCCCCCCCCCCCCCCCCCCCATGCCGACACCAGCACCGGCCCCCTTTTACTGCAGCTTAGTAAAAGGGGTCCTCATATCCCACATGATCTCAAATAGGATTCAAGTTAAATATGGCTCACAATATAGCAAAAGTAGAACTGAAAAGGAATTCTGATTATGTGGAACTTTGTTCCTAGTGGTGCTTAGAGGCCCTTTTACCAAACTACGGTAAAAAGTTGCCTTAACGCATCCTTTCGCAGCTCATTCCCATGCACTAAAGCCATTTTTACAGCAGGGTAAAATGGCTGATTTTTCTATTTTCTGTATTAATGACCACACACTAATTTGTGGCCATTAGTGTGTGAGCCCCTACAGCCACTTATTTTGTAGGCAGTAAGGGCTCACGCACTAACCATGTACTAATCATTTAGCATGCTACAATGTAGCTGCACTAACCAACTAGCGCAGAGCATGCCCATCCTCCAGCCCTAGACCCACCCCTAGTGCTAAAAACTAAACTTTATTTTTTAGCACATGGGTAGCACACGCCAATCTGAAAATGACTTCAGGATACCTGAGCGTACCCCACAGTAAGGCTATTTTAGCTGTGGTAAGCACACGTTAGTGCTAACCGCAGCTTAGTAAGTGGACCTCTTAGTAATTGGGAAATAAGGCAGTGCTGGGCAGACTTCTACAGTCTGTGCCCTGATTGTGGCTAGACAGATCTGAAGTGGGCTTTGATGGCAAGTTCACTAGTTGGGGGGGGTATGTTTAGTGCTGAAAATGGCACAGACAGATCAAGAATATATATATATTTTTTGTTACATTTGTACCCCGCGCTTTCCCACTCATGGCAGGCTCAATGCGGCTTACATGGGGCAATGGAGGGTTAAGTGACTTACCCAGAGTCACAAGGCGCTGCCTGTGCCTGAAGTGGGAATTAAACTCAGTTCCTCAGGACCAAAGTCCACCACCCTAACCACTAGGCCACTCCTCCACTAATGCATCATACACTGAGTTTATCTTATTGGGCAGACTGGATGGACCATGCAGGTCTTTATCTGCCATCATCTACTATGTTACTATGTTCTTTTTAGTGGTTCCCACAAATTGACAACCTTTCATAGCAGAGGATGGTTTTGATCCATTGACTTCTGGGTTAAGGGCTAAGCAGCTCCTGATGCACCAGCCTTCTTTCCCTTTAAGGACATTGCAAAAGTACTGATTCAGAGGGAAAGGGAAATGGGACTGGGACTTGATATACTGTCTTTCTGAGGTTTTTGCAACTACATTCAAAGCGGTTTACATATATTCAGGTACTTATTTTGTACCAGGAGCAATGGAGGGTTAAGTGACTTGCCCAGAGTCACAAGGAGCTGCAGTGGGAATTGAACTCAGTTCCCCAGGATCAAAGTCCACTGCACTAACCACTAGGCTACTCCTCCACTCAGAGAACCACTGAAATCACCTAATGTTTGTTTATTTAAAATATTTATATGGCATGAATCATCTGCATCTCATGCCAATGGAAGTGGTTAATAAAATGTTAATCTGTGGTTCAAAATATAGGCTGCTTAATAACTATCTAAAACTGAAATTCAGCAAAACTTTCAGGGGGTAATTTCACTATGGCTGTAGAGTACACTGGTATTTCAGGGAATTTAAAATATTAAACACCATTCTACCATGCTGTGTATGCCCAGTTGCACTATGCAAAAGCTAAGTCCCTGCCCTAAACTAAGTGAATACCTAAGACAACTGGTGATAAGGTGACAAGGAGTGCCAGTATCTGGAGCAGAAGCAAGAGTTTAACCCTGTCTCCCAGATTCTCAGCTCATTTCTCCAACCATTTTATTATATCTTTCACCTGAGAGAAAGAGAAACAGCCCAAGTGATTCATGAACTGGCCCCCATGTGATTCTACATAGGTTGCCCAAATGATGTAGTTAACAAGGTGTCAACAAGCAATAATTGGAGTTAATTGGCAGTAATTTGGATTATAGACTATCTGGGTTGCTCCCCATCTAACCTTAGGAAATTGCAGTCTCTTCAGAATACAGCCATTAAATTGTTACGTCACGCACAAAAATTTGATCATGTTTCCCCTTTATTTTTAAACTCTCACTAGTTGAAAAATGGATAATTTTCAAAACTCTCACACGTGCTTTTAGGGCCCTTAGATTGGGTCTTCCCCTTTATTTATCTAGTCTCGCTATTCCATATTCCCCAGTTAGACTTCTTTGATCTATAAATGACCACTGTTTATGTCTTCCTAGACTCAGGTTTGCCCAATTTCAATCCACCAGATGCTGTGCCTTCTTTTTTGCTGCTCCCTTTCTTTGGAACTCTATGCCACTTTATATCCATGCCAAACCCTCCTTCAAAGGGCAACCACAAAGTGGAGGAGCGTGAACTGCTATCAACAGTGGACCAGAAGAATGGAGTAGCACAGTCAACAGACTTCTTCCAGAAAAAAACATGCGGGCAATGATAATGTATCAAATTCAAGTTTTATTGCATAAAAGGACTCAACACGGCACCATGTTTCAGCTAGTGTGCCTGCATCAGGAGTCTCATGTGCTTGTAGGTAATTGTGGAGTAGCTTGTAAATCTGAACATGAGCTTCTCTAAGGCAGCCTTTAAAAAGACTCTAGAATTTAAAGATGCTCCAAATTCGAGGTGCACGCTGTTTTTTCTGGAAGATGTCTGTTGACTGTGCTACTCCATTCTTCTAAACCCTCCTTCAAGAAATTTAAGTCTGCCTTAAAGATCTGGCTGTTTCACCAAGCATTTGATTCCATTTAAGAACATTCTCTGTTTTGCCACCACGGTTCCTACCACTCAGCATGTGGTTTTGAGCTCGCTGAGGCTCCATTTTACTGCAGAGGCTAAAAGGCTGTATTTTTTTTCTCATCAAGAAATGGCCATGCAGTAAGTGCCCCACTTTCCATGCAGCCATTTCAGGGGGGAGTACTTACCACCACCAACAACTGAGGTGGCGGTAAGGCTCCTGCGCTAACCCAGCGGTAACCAGGAAAAGCACCGGCACTACAAAAAAAGAAAATATTTTTGTAGTGCCAGAAATGGCATGCACTGGAGGTGAGAACTACTGCTGGGCTTCTACAGTAGCCCAGCGGTAGTCCTGGATTTGGGGCATAGATATGAGAGGAGTATGGGTAGATGAAAGGGTGTTCCCAGACGTTAGATGCAATGTTGTAGAATAATGTCATGTTTGCACCTAAGCTGGGCACCAATATTACACCAGGTCTCAGCAGGCGTAATTCCAATGCCCATCATTAGTCATGAGATCCATGATAAGCTAGTATTGTGCAAAGGGCGAGTACCCTTTGCACAATACTAGTTTAGCACAATTCTTTTCAGTGCCATTTACTGAATCCAGCCGTGGTTGTGTTCTATAGTATTTCTTATCTTTTATAAACCACTTTGGGAAGTCCTTATAAACTGAAAACTCAGGGTATATATGGAAATGCAAATGGTTTCTCTTTGGAAATTAAATAAAAGCACATAAGTACAAAAACACACTTTGCCCCTGCTGATTCTGAGGATGGGGTTAGGTGGGGGTAACTACATGCCCACATTGGAATATTCTTGCTTAACTAATTTATGCTCTAGACATCCCTACTAGTCTTTCTAATCAGGGTCATGTTCAAACCAAGAATATAGCCATAGATCCATTTGAAAGTTTCCTATGTTTTTCAATGTTCCCTAAATTTCTCAGTAGACTCAGTTTTAATAGGGATTCCATTAAATACAAGGTACTCAGTCAGTAAAGGTTCTCACTGAGAAGTAAACTACAGGCCAATTCAGCAATGATTTAGCATGAAAGAACTTGTGTTAAATCAGGCATGTACATCACGTGCGCTAAAAATTAATGCAAAGTATTCAGATAAGGAGCTAACAAGCTAGTTAACAATCATAACCCTATTTGGAAACAAGCAATACAACTACTGAGGCTGTCAGACCCTGGCAAATTTAACACTTTCTTGAAGGTGGTATGTCCCGGTGGGACAGCACTTCACAGAACCAGGACACTGTACCAGTGATTTCACAGTGAGAATACTGAAAGGTAACTTTAAAACCATACAAGAACGTAAGACCTTTGAAGTCAGAATGATTGAATATTTTAACACCCAACAGAAAGGACTTAACAAGGACCTGGGGTTCCTAGGCCATTATAAACCATAAAGCTGTATGTCTCTGTTGATCACCCCACCCCTCACCTATCCACACCCATCCTGTTAGAATATCAATGATATGCTTTGATGTCCCCATGCATACCTCCGACCCACCCCCATCCTCTCACCCTGTCAGACTGTCATAGTAATGCTTGAAGGTTTTCACTTATATACACTGTCAGCTAGCACATTTGCTTATTTCCGATCTGACGAAAAAGGGCAACCTTCGAAAGCTAATCAAGAAATGTATTAAGTTATGTCCAATAAAAAAGGTATCATCTTATTTTCTTTTCCATGTTTTATTTTGTTTGATTTCTATTGATAACCTTGAAGGTGGTATTAAATAGCCTGTGCACCAGAGGGAAGGCTGTACCTTCCAGGTCTGCAATCCCACAGGGAAGCCCCTACCATCAACACAAACTATATCACCTCCAAATCTCCTCTCCCAATAACCAACCATTGTGTCTGTTAATGCTAAAGGAGCTTGAGAGGCCATTTCTGCTTATTGGGTGATCTATAAGTCATTTTTGCTTGTTGGGAAAGCACTGAGAGCTCAAAGCCTTTTCTCTTGCCTCAGGTATAAATTTAAAAGGCATTTGTATAACTGGATGTGTTCAGTTACGCATGACTTGTGCATGTAAATGCACAGAAATATGCAACTTATGCCAGGAGCTTCCTGAGCCAGAATTGCACCCTAAGTGACAGGCTCCCTAGTGTCCGACCCCACCCACTGTGCCGTGGTCACCTCAAGGGAGGCGTATGGGGAGTGATTTTTGCACCCTGTCTCCCTTGCATCCTGTGTAGTCACACCACTCTAACAGCTCTTGGGATGACTCTGACTGATGCCCAACAGTGCAGTATGTGATATTCAGTAAAATAGTGTGTGTATGATATGGTGTGTAACTGCAAGGGAGGTATGCATGTGGGGGAGCATAGAAGTAGCATCAACATGTCTCAAGGAACAAAGCAAAAGTAGAGGATACCACAAATCAAACAACCAGCAAAGGGAATTGGATAAAAGTCCTTTAATAAAAGCACCAGATGATGGACCCAACACGGTCCATGTCAGGTACAACCTCTGGTGCTTTTATTAAAGGACTTTTATACAATTCCCATGGCTGGTCATTGTTTTGTGATATCCTCTACTTTTGCTTTGTTTCTGTTGACTTTACATAGAGGCATCTACCTGTTTGTGTGTTTGGCTTCCATGGACATGTCTCCACCTTATTAACATAGCTTACAGAATATTATAAGATACTAGTATAAAAGGCCCGTTTCGGTAGGCAATGAAACGGGCGCTAGCAAGGTAGTCCCCCCCTGCAGCGTCCTTCCTGTCTCATCTGCCCCCCTGCAGCCACCCATCTGGTCTCAGGACCCCCTCCCCACCAACCCTCCTCTGCCCCTGCAGCCACGCATGTGCAGCGGCCCTCCTCTCTCCCCTGCTCCCCCTGCAGCCACCCATGTCCAGCGACTCTCCTCTCCCCCTGCCCCCCCTGCAGCCACCCATATCCAGCAACCCTCCTCTCCCCCTGCAGCTACCCATGTCCAGCAACCCTCCTCTCTTTTCCCCTTGCCCCCCCTGTAGCCACCCATGTCCAGTGACCCACCTCTTTCCCCTGCCCCCCTGCAGCCACCTATGTCCAGTGACCCTCCTCTCCCCCTGCCCCCCCTGCAGCATCCCTTCTGTCTCCCCTGCCCTCCCCTGCAGCCACCCATCTGGTCTCAGGACCCCCTCCCCACCTCCCTCTTCCCTGCCCCCCCCCACAGCCACCCATGTCCAGGGACCCTCCCCTCCCCCCTCGGCGCATCACCCAACCCCTACCCCCCCAGTGCATCACCCAAGCCCCTACCCCCCCTCGGGCACATCAACCCCCTTGCCACCCGCAGCCGCCAATACTAACGCTGTCCGGCCTCTGCTAAGTCTCCTGTTGAGCAGCAGTGGCCGGTACAAAAAGAAAAAAGCCAAAAAAAGATTTTAAACCTGAACCACGGCTCCGTAGACAGCCATCTGGCATTGGCTGTCATCTCTGCAGCTGCTCCTCCTCTCCCCTCTGACGTCGCTGCGCTCCTCCGGGGTCTTCCTGCAGGGGCAGTGACGTGGACAGCATTAGTATTGGCGGCTGCGGGTGGCGAGGGAGTTGATGTGCCCGAGAGGGGGGGTAGGGGCTTGGGTGCTGCGCCAGGGCGGAGGGGCTTGGGTGTTGCGCCGAGGGGGGGCACTGAGAGCTGATTGGTAGACAGGGGGAGGAGTAGGGAAACACACGGAGCGTATTTCCCTATTCCTCCCCCTGCCTGGCTCGCGGTTTTGCAGGGCAGGGGCTTGGGTGTTGCGCCGAGGGGGGGCACTGACAGCTGTCCCTACTCCTCCCCTTGCCTAGGAATCAGCTGTCAGTGACATCACTGACATCAGTGCATTCTAAACTGCCTAGCAGAACACCTCCGAGGGAGCCACGGTACCAGGCACTTTAGAATGTTGGAGGTGAGAATTATTATATAGGACAAGAGTTGCATGGCACACTTGAGCATAAATGATCGTGATTAAATGTAGGTACACAATTTGGCTTACGCTAGTATTCTATAGCAGAATTGGGGTGCCCAGATGCTGTAATAGAATAGGTGCTCCCCGAGCAGCATTGTAGGCACCTTGTTGTAGAATTACCCTCTTAGATTGTAAGTCCAGTGGGAACAGGAATATACCTATGGCACTTGATGTAACTCACTTGGAGCTGCTGCTGAAAAAGGTGTGAACTAAATGCAAAATCCTTTCCCTTCCCTTTCCTTCCTTTCTAGCTTATCAGGAAGGGGATGGAAGGGAAGCCCAGAGGTTCGCCATGATGCTGCATGGATGGCAAGTACATGATTAGTGCAAGAAGTTAAAAAAAAATCCCATGATCCTTTTAATGTGACTTTATAAAATAACTTTATTTACAGTGTTTTTCCCCAACATGTAACAGTTTCTTCTTTTAGTGTAGCTCTTTAACTTGTGTGCTCTCTGCCACATAAGATTACTTTAGTATGTGCATAATTAAAAATGTTTTGTGTGCCTTTTGGTGGCATGGCTCTTATAATTTCATCCTTCTCCTGTAAGACAGTCAAAAATATCATAAGGAATGATTTTTTTTCAAGGCAAATGTAATAGAGGCATGAAATGGCCCCCTAGTTGAGGTCATGGAGTCATAATGATATCAGAATTCAAGAAAGCATGGAATAAGTACAAAAGATCTATGGGGAAGAGATGGTAAATCAAGCAGAATTTGCAGTGTAGCAGCTGAAGAAAATAGATGTGTTGCTACTTTTCCCTGCTTCAGCAGGCAAGGAACTCAGCCAAGCTCAGAAGTTCAATATATTCTGCTCTTTTAATTTTAGTTTGTAGGTTGAAATTATTTTATTATATGTCTGAGTATGTTTAAATTACTTTAATTGTATCATTATCACCTCTATTATATAAAGCTGTTGATGATCAGGTAGCTGCTTTGGTATTGAAGGTCTATATTACCCTTTGTGCAATGCGGGCAATCCAAGGTGTGTTTGATGATTTGACATTTCACATACTTGTACATGCATTATTTATGTCACAATTTGACTATGGTAATGTAGTTTTAGCTGGGATATCTTCTGCTAATCTCAAAAAATTACAAACTGTGCAGAACACAGCAATTCATTTGCTGGGTAAAAAGCATTGGTTTGATCATGTGGTGCCTTTGAATCAATATTACCGTTGGTTAGCAGTTAGGTATGGGATTTTATTTAAGATTTTGACTCTGACACATAGAGCTTTCTTTAAGAAGATTCCTGTATTGTTGGCTCAGTTGATTACTCCTTATATACCAGGTTGTTCTTTGCAATCTGAGGATTGGTTTCGTTTATCAGTCCCATCTGTGGGTAGAGCTTATTGAGAGTCTGTGAGAGCAGGGCCTTTCTTTAATTTGGCTTCAAAATTATGGAATTCTTAGCATCGAGTAAAGTGGATTAATTGTGATGTTTTAAACGTTTATTAAAGACTCATTTATTTTATTTTTTGAGGGGGGTGTCAGGGATGCAGAATGAGCATAGATGCAATATTCAGCTAGCATGCCAACATTTGCACAAGCTAACTGATTAGTACATAGTTGTCCAACTTCAGTCCTCGAGGGCCTCAGGATTTCCCCAATGAATATGTATGAGATCTATTTGCTTGCACTGCCTCCATTGTATGCAAATAGATCTCATGCATATTCATTATGGAAATCCTGAAAACCCAACCTGGTGAGGGCTCAGGTTGGACACCCCTGGCTTAGTGGATCTATAACACAGGAGCTCTTATTGCCTCCTACATAGGAAGCAGTAAATGCTCCCACATCAATTTTTTCAGGTTATGTGTGACCTGAAAACAAAATACCTGAAAATGGCCTATTTTCTGAGCATGCTGGAAATAGGGTTAGTGCGCAGGAAAGTCCCACATTAGCATGCACTAAGCCCTTTTCCTAGCTTCCTTTAGTAGACATACCCATAAAGAGGTATTTTGGTAAATGTCTAAGAAAATACATGTGCAATAAGGCATAATTACAGAACAGTGGATGTAGTCATGAATATACAATGTGATATCAGTACACCTCTGCCCCAGCAAATAACATAGAAATAATTGGATGGGTGAACTGCAGATAAATGTTCATGCTTTGGGAACTATGACAGCAAGTGCATGCAAAAGGCCATCCCCCAAATTCTATATAATACAACTTGAGTGGCGTGCACAAATGAGCGTATTCTGACTTGAGCGCACAACTCAATTGGTTAACAAGCCAATTGACGTTGATAATTGGATGTTAACAAGCAATTATAGAATGTAAATGAGAAAAGCTGCTTGGGTAAATAGGGAGAGGAATAGCCAGCAGGAAAAACGAGGTGATGCCTCTGTATAAGTCTCTGGTGAGACATCAGAGTACTGTGTACAATTCTGGAGACAACACCTTTAAAAATATATGAACAGGATGGAATCAGTCCATAGGGTTACTATTAAAATAGTTAGTGGTCTTCATCATAAAGTGTATGGAAACAGACTTAAGATATCAATATATATATGCTTTGGAAGAAAGCTGGGAGAGGGGAGATATGATAGATAGACATGTTTCAAATTCCTCCAAGGCATAAATGCAGAAGAGATGAGTCTCAATTGAAAGGAAGCTCTGGAATAAGAGGGCATAGGATGATGGTGAAAGGGGACAGACTCAGGAGTAACCTGAGGAAATACTTCTTCACAGAAAGAGTGGTGAATTTGTGGAATGGCCTCCCAGTGGAGACAAAAATTGTGTCTGAATTCAAGCAAACTTGAGACAAGTATATAGGATCACCAGTTAAGAAAAGGGATAGTAGAAGATATGGAAGGGCAGACTGGATAGGCCATCCATTTTCTTTCATTTTTCTCTGTTTCTGTGTGCCTACTTCAGTAGTGTCTATCAAATGTGACATGTCTCCTGACTCCTCAAACCAGCTCAACTAGTATCCCCCTCACTAGCACTCCTTGTATCCTCCCATCGGCTTCTCTGGAATTGCCCCACCAACTCAGTACTATCATTCCAACCAGTACCCCTTGTAATCCTTCACCAGTAGCCCTAGTGTTCCTGCACCAGCTCATCTACTACCCCTCCCCCCCCCCACACACACACACTCAAAAGGATTCTCCCTATACCTAGTCTCAGAGGCTGCTCGAAAACAGTGTCTGACAGTGGGGCCGTGAATGTACAGACCAGGGTGAACATAGAAGTCAATCACATGAACAGCTTGCTCTCAACCTCCACAAGTCAGCCACAACACAATTAGTCCAAAAAGACATGTCAAGCCAACATGTGGACATCTTTTATAGAGGTATAGATACCAACATTCACATCTCCTGCTCTATGTAATGTTTCCTGGATGTCCATAACACAGCGCTGCTCAGGCCGTGCCCCAAGGACACCTCTTTCATCTCTTTCATAAACATTGCCCTTACCACGTTGATGATGGATTGAGATTCACAGCATTCCCTTTCTAAAATGGTGCTTTCAACATGGATGTGATATGAACGTGGATATGCTAGGAGGAATTCTAAATTAATAACTATAGATTTGTGAATCTGCATAAGCATAGTCTGGCATATAATTCCCTCAATGCTAAGTGCTAAATATGTAGTTTGAAATTTTGCAGACTGTTGAAAGACAATCACTTTTTTCTGACAAGGGCTTTGTTTATCAGACTCTCAGTGGAGACTGCCAAGTAGTTAAATGCTCTTAAGTTTATTTATGCACAGCAAATGGTAACTGGTTTAAGAAGCTTTTTATAGTATTTGCATCATTTATGCATGAGAGGAAAAGTGTGAATCTGCTCGTTTCTTATAGGAATTAGATTCAAGATCTTAAGGAAGAGATTTCCTGTGCTTATGAATTACCCTTTGGCCCTACAATACAAAATTTAACTCGGGAAGGGGAAATTATATTCTCTAGTAAAGTGGTTCCCCAACCTGGTCCTGGAGGCACCCCAGTCAGTCAGGTTTTCAGGCTTTTATCCACAATGAATATTCATGACAGAGATTTTCATGCAGTGATTCTCATGCAGTAAATGTGATGAAGCCCATAGGAATTGAATAGGCTTCATTGCATTTGCCAGAATCGCTAGTGTGACTTTGTAAAAGGAGCCCTTTGAATGGGCTATGTCAGCATTGCCCTGGGGCAGCCACTAGCATGGCTTAGTAAACAGGGGAGTTAATATTTAGTATTTTATTAGTACAGTGCAATCCGCTTAAGTGCAAGGGTCTGGGACCAAAGAAATACATGCAATTAACTGGAGCGTGCACTTAACCATTGTAACCCAAAGAAGTTTGACATCTGATAAACATATGTACAGTACTGTTTATTATACATAAAGTATACAGTCGCCGTTAAATGACGTTATACAGTCTCCATTAACTGACGTTAGGTTTACTTGAAGTAATCAGTCATAGTCCTCTGTACACTATTGTGTCTGTGAGTTCCATAGACTACGTCTGCCAGACGGTAAAAACTGTCATAGCACTGACATCCAGTGGCCTCCAGATAGGCTCGCATGGTGTTGAGACTCTCCAGTGCTCTTGCAAAAGTGACAGGAGGTTGTTGAATTTCGTAAGCATGTGCCTCGCTGCTAATTTCATCATGTGTTTCATCATCAGCCGTTGCCTTCGTGTAGGCGCATATCTCGACATCAGTGCTGTTGTCAGCTGTTTGTAGATCATAATCAACAGCTACGTAGCGATGAAACTCCTCTTCAGTAACACCGGCTGGGATGTCAATAGCCTGTTCATCTGAAGTGTTTGCAACAGCTGCATCTGTTTTGTTCCTCTCCACATCCTTAACAAAGCTTGCCTGCTTGTAGCAGTTCACAACGGTTGCCTGTGTAACATGATTCCAGGCTTCTTTCTGCATATGTAGGGAATCCAACAGTGATAGATTACGAGCCAGTTCAACAGCACGTTTATCCTTGCCAGTCTGGTCATCCATAACACTCATCAGACGACGTAGCACAAGAGCCCGATAGTGTTGTCTGAAATTGGCTATTATGCTCTGATCCATAGGTTGGATCAGAGAGGTAGTGTTTGGTGGCAGGAAGACCACCTTGACGTTAGACAGTCTGACAGCATCACTGCATGCAGCACAATTATCACAAAGCAACAAAATCTGACCCTTTTGTGCCCGCATTCTAGTGTCTAACTTCTTTAGCCACTGCTTCCAAATTTCCCCAGTCATCCATGAATTTGCGTTAGCCTCATATGACACAGGAAGTCGCTTAACATTCTTGAAGCAACGGGGCTGTTTTGCTCTTTCCAATGACGAGTGGTTCCAACTTCTCACTCCCATCCATATTGCAGCAAAGGAGGATCGTCAGTCGGTCCTTCGACGTTTACTTCCTGTAGTTTCGGCTTGTTTGAATGCAAGTGTTCCATCAGGAATCGCTCGCCAGTAGAGACCGTTTTCGTCAACATTAAAAATGTCATGAGGTGCAAACTCATTCAAGATGGTAGGAAGAACTGAAACAACCCAATTTTCAGCACCAAAGTCATCAATGTCTTGTTTTTCACCGTGCTGTTTCTTGAATTTTATGTTGTTCCTCTCCTTCCATCTTTCCAACCATCCAACAGTGGCTTTGAATTCAGTTAGTCCAAGACTTTTAGCTAGCTGATTAGCTTTCTCCATAAGCAGTGGACCACTGACAGGAAACCGTCTGCTCCTGACTTGAGAAAACCACTGAAGAAGAGCATCTTCTACATCCTCAGCTTTTCCCACCCGTTTACATTTCCTGTGTGGATTTGTATTGTTTTGCCAGTCTTCCAGAAGCTGATCTTTCTGCTTCAAGATACATGAAATTTGACTGGGATTGACACCATATTCTTTAGCAATAGATGCTTGACTTTGTTTTCTAATTTTTTAAGAACTTCTATTTATTCAGTCAGTGTTAAAGTCTTACAGTTGCGCGATGACGACGATGACTCCAGTGTACTCTCTAACAACATTCTTTTGCTTATTCTGCCTGTGGCCGTTAACCAATGAGATTTCAAATTTATCGCCCCCTTGTCACATGCCAATCGGCTTCCATATTCCATGCGTGTGCTTATGTGGAGTCTTTCCTGCAGAGGAGCAGTCTTAACCCATGCATATAAGCAAATCTTGCACTTATCAGTGGTGCGCTAAACCAAAATTTGTCCCCATAGAAATTGATGGCGCCAAAAACGGGACCAAGTACGGCAGGCAGTTAAACAGAGCATGCGCTTATGCGACGTGCACTTAAATGGAGTGCACTTTATTGTTAAACCATCATTCACATGAACTTCATGGCAATGTACTGAATCATTGTAATAAACTGTAAACAAAACATAAAGATAGTAGTAAGTCAACAAGGGGTCTGAAATGACTGAAACAGAAAAAGAAGGAATAATGTATAGGATAACAACATTATCCAGAAGACAATATATAAATATTGGATTAAAACAGACTAAGGAAGGGGATAAATGGGATATTTCCGAAAAAGAAAAAAGAAATTCCTCATGTAAATATTCATGTCAGAAACCAAGCTTTCAAAGTGGCTCTAAAATTTTAAACAAGGATTCTAATCAAAGCTTCACTAGCAGGACTTTTTTTTGAGGGGGTACTTGGGGGTACCGAGTACTGGCACCTTTTCCATTGTCTGCTAAAATTAACCCATGGACCCCAAGTTTTAATGAAAGAGCTCAGGATCTACACACCTATTCTGCCTTGTCATAGATTCTGTGACTGGTTGCAGGGGGCCTGTCTATTGTGGAGTGGGTCCGTCACTGATCACCCCACCCCTGAAGGGTGGCCTAGCCTTTGAGTACCGACACCTTTTTTGCTAGAAAAAATGCATTGTTCAATGGTAGCATGTAACAGGAACGACACAGCAGAAGGCCCAATGAATGGGAAGAGTTAAGATATAGTCAAGGTACCAGTAAAACATTGTAGCCTAATAGAGCAGCAGGTTGAGACCCAGGGAACCCAAGTTTAAATCCCACTGCAGCTCCTTGTGATCTTGGGCAAGTGACTTAACCTTCTATTGACTTAGGAATAAATATAGATTGTGAGCCCTCCAGTAACAGAAACGTACTTACTATACCTGAATGTACACTGCTTTGATGGCATGTAGGCGATATATATATATATATATATATATATATATATATATATATATATATATATATATATATATATAAAGGTAATTAAAATTAGAACAGCAAATTAATCGAACAGCAGTAATTATTAATCACAGTTTTAAAAATTAATCACATCACAGCATCTTCTGTCTCCTCCAAACATCTGCTCTCTCCCACAGCCCATCCCTGTCCTTGGCACAATCTAGCCTTTTTCTCCCCATCCGCAATTCAACATCACCCCACACACACACACACATCTCTCTTAAAGGTGGTCTTCTGTTGGTTCTTAGCAGCAGCAGCAGCATTGCACATACACTGCCTCTGTCCTAGTCCAAACCTTTCCCTCTGACCTGTCTCGACGATGCAGAAACAGGAAGTGATGTCATTGGATGTCAGAGGAAACAGGACAGGCCAGAGGGAAAGCTTCAGAGCAAGCCACAAGGAAGCTGCCAGGGACCAACAGAAAGACCGCCTTTAAGGTAGATCAGTGGGGGGGGGAGGGATTGAGGGGGAAATATACTGAATGAGGTGTTGGGGGGATCTGAACTGTAGACCTGCGAGCAGAACTGGAGGGGCCACATGTGGAAACTGTACCCAAGGCAGTGAACTCCAGGAGCCATGAGAAGAGTTTAGTGCTGTTCACTACCAAGTTTATGCTGCTGAACATGGGAGTGGAGGAAAGGGAGGGACAGAGAGAGAGAGAATGGAACCCAAGAAAGAAAGAGAGATAATAGACCTGTGGAAGAGGAGAAGGAGGGAAGGAAAAGAAAGGGAGATATATCTGGGGGTGGGAGGGAGGGAAATGATCAGTCCTTTAGGGAAGGAAGGGAATGGAATTTGATATATTGCCTTTCTATGGTTACAATCAAAGCAATTAACATATTATATGTGGTACTTATTATGTACCTGGGGCAATGGAAGGTTAAGTGACTTGCCCAGAGTCACAAGGAGCTACAGTGGGAAACAAATAAATAAATAAAATGTCTTTAATTGTGTGATTAATCGCAATTTTAAAAAAATTTAATCACGTGATTATGATTAAAAATTTTAATCGAAATCCACTCCTAATTAAAATAAAATACTGTAGTACCATGAACATATATAGTTTCTGAGACTTTCACAAAGCTGGTTGGGGGTTAAGGGGGTGGCTTCCCATAATCTGTCCAGGGGAGTTCTGCTCAGAGTACCTTTCTGTAATCTGGACGTGCTGGGTACCAGGTCTAAATACCAACGTTCATCTTTTTGGGATGTCCCTTCCCCTTCTCAATTCAGAATTGAACATCCATATTTTGGCCCCTCCCTAGTCATGTCTACAACACTCCCAAACCACACACCCTTGCCATAAGGAAGTACTGCTATTTTAGGTGTCTGTATTTATTTTTTGTATTTATTTATTAGGATTTATTTACCACCTTTTTGAAGGAATTCACTCAAGGCGGTGTACAGTAAAAATAAATCAAACGTGAGCAATAGGCAATTACAGCAGTAAAAGTATTCAAATAACAACACAAAGTATGGCATAGTATACTACTTACAATGTCAACACAGTGCGTAATCGAACATTTTAATTGACAGTGAAGGGTATAAGCTGCACATGAGGTCAGAGAGATGGTTAACATATAGATAGGTGAGAGGAGTTAGAAAATAAGGTGACTAATTTAAGGAGACGTGCATATGAGGTTAGAAAGATGGTTAAATTTGTGTGTATCCCAGCAGAATCAGGATTTGAATCCATGCAATATGAATGTCTGAATGGCAGTTTTTGGACATAGAAAACACAATACAGAGCTTCTGAATCTTTTTCAAGATAGCTGCCATTTTCATGTAAATGACACTAAGCTGTGCTGTGCTGTGCTGGTGAGATAATGTTTTCTTTTACTCTGGCACTTTTGTGGCTGAGAGAGAGCAGACTTATTAGCTACTATGTGAGGCTGGCACCATTTAGCCCATGATTCATCAGTTTGGCTAGTCTGTTTGGCAAAATAAGTGCTGTGCTTGCAAGGTAATGTTTTCTGTGATTCTCTGGTAATTTGATGGCTCAAAGAGACCACTACCAGTTTTTGAGCCAGGTTTAGGTTTTAAATGTGGGATACAAATGCAGCAAATATATAAATAAATAAATAAATAAATTCCTTAGGCATTGTGTGAGGCTGGCACACATCAATTTTGTTGGAGTCTGCCTTGGTTGGACATTTTAATTGTTCTCTTTATTTATTAATTGTATTTATTTATTTATTTATTTATTTATTTATTTATTTATTTAATTTTTTATTCATGCATTCTTGTATCTCACTGTTATCCAAACACAAGTTTTGGTTCAAAGTGGCTTAAAGTTCACATTTGGGTGGAGTTACATCACTGTGTTCCATTTGTGACATAGGGAGCTTGCCATTGTTTATGTGGTTAGTTGTAGAATATTTTTGAATAGGTAAGTTTTCACAGCTTTTCTGAACAGGAGATAGTCTGTGATACTTCTATTGGCTTTTGATATTGAGTTCTACCATTTGGAACCCAGGTAGCTGAATCCTGCTGTGTAAATGATTTTGCAAGTTGTGTTTCTGCAGTTGGGTAGGTGGAGAAGTAGGTAACTTCAGGTTTTCTGCAACGTTTCTTTCTCTCAGTGTGTTAATTTGGCAGTGGGACTCCTGATTTCATCAGTACACCATTTCAGATAAAGGATCTTTGTCAATTAGATTTTTTTTAAATGAACACTGTTCCTCTTTTGATTTTTCTTTGTTCTCCCGTCCTTTTCTATATTTTCCCCTCTCTATGATTTGGATGAATATTTGACTGAGTTATTTGCAATTTTAATATGGTTTTGATTATGTTTTAGTTTCTTATTTTTGTTCTCTGTCTCCTATGTATAGGTTTTCTCATGTTACCCAGATTAGGGTGCCCTTTTACTAAGTTGCACTAAAAAGTGGCCAGTGCTGTCCCCAGCGCGTGTCTTTCCTACACGCTGAAGCACATTTAGCATACCAGTAAAATGGTCCCATTTTCCTTTATTCCCATTTATGCACTAATTTCCCCATTGCGCGTGAACATTTAATGACCCCATTTTCTAGGTAGTAAGAGCTCACGTGCTAATCAGTTAGCGCACGACAATGTAACTGCGCTAACCAATTAGCACAGAACATGCCTACTCTGCCCCCAGACATGCCCTCAGCTCTAAAAAATAAATTCTATTATTTTAGCACATGAGAAGTGTGTGCCGAGGCCAAAACTACCACAGAATGCCTGAGCATGTCCCACAGTAGTGATTTGTACCCCGCAGTAAGTACACATTAGTTCTTACCGCAGCTTAGTAAAAAGGCCCCTATATAAGTAATGGAATTACCCCTGATGCAGGCATTACTGCTGAAACATGTGCTTTAGAACTAAGTGCCACAGGACAATTTTGATTATTTTTAGAATGAAGATTTATTACTATTTTCAACCAGCATCATGCTTTGTGTCCTGTTTACTAAGCCGCGTCATAGGCGCATTAGCGTCTTTAACATGCATTAACCACGTACCTGCATTAACTGTGTATGTGCCTACAATATCCCTATAGGCGCCTACATGGTTAGCACATGCGCTAATTGTAGGCATGTTAAAAATGCTAACGAGCCTTAGTAAACAAACCCTTTGTTTGCTGCTTTCAGAAATACTTTTTTTTATATATAAACAAGTCAATATTGAAAGCATTTATCCAGATAGCCATAGGCGCCCCGTATAAGAGGCTTGGGGAGGCTAAGCCTCCCCAGCCCAATCGTGGACTTCCGTTTGCGATGCAGCCCGCCCCGCGCGTTTTGACCTTTTATTTCCGTGGCAGCGACGTCAATGAAGAAAAAGACTACATGCTCGCCGCCAGCTTCTCCCTTCTCTCTGCACACAGTGTCCCGCCTTCTGCAGTGATGCATTTCCTGTTTCCGCGAGGGCGGGACACTGTGTGCAGAGAGAAGGGAGAAGCTGGTGGTGAGCCTGTAGTCTTTTTCTTCATTGACGTTGCTGCCATGGAGCGTATGGAGATAAGCTCCGCCCCCTTTAGCCTCCCCAAACAGTTGGGCTACCAACCATCTATGCAGATAGCAGCACATATAGGGCCCTCTTTACTAAGGCGTGCTAGAATTTTTAGCGTGCGCTAAAATTTAATGTGCACCATTGCTAGAGACACCCATATAGTCCTGTGGTTGTTCTACCATTAGCACCAGGGTGGTCCCAGAATTTATCCAGGTAGTGACAGTAATCAGTCTGCTATCCAAATAACTTAAGACAGCAAAAAAGATGACCTAAGCTATCCTAATGAGCTATCTAAATAGTATAAGAACACAAGAACATAAGAGTAGTCATACTGGGTCAGACCAGTGGTCCATCTAGCCCAGTATCCTGTTTTCCAAACAGTGGCCAAGCCACGTCACAAGTACCTAGCAGAAACCCAAATTGTGGCAACACGCCATACTACAAATCCCAGGGCAAGCAGTTGTTTCCCATGTCTACCTCAATAGCAGACTATGGACTCTTCCTCCAGGAATTTGTCCAAACCTTTTTAAAACCCAGATATGCTAACTGCCACATCCTCTGGCAGAGAGTTCCAGAGCTTAACTATTTGTTGAGTGAAAAAATATTTCCTCCTATTTGTTTTAAAATTATTTCCATGTAACTTCTTCAAGTGTCCCCTAGTCTTTGTACTTTTAGAACGAGTAAAAAATACCACTGAATATCACTGCTGTCTGGCTGTGTTCCAGCACTGTCTGCATTCTCCAGATATTCAGTACAGGCCACTATCCATATAGTGTCTATATTTATGTTTATGTTTGTTAAAAAGCTCAATATCCTGCCATTCCTGAATGCAGGTCATATCTGCTAACAATTAAAACAACACCCAGTTTACCTGAATGTAACTCACCTTGAGCTACTACTGAAAAGGTTGTGAGCAAATCCAACTCAATAAATTAATGCATAAAAATGGAAAGGAATGCCAAATTAAAATAGGAAAGTAAAAGACCAATTACCATCAAACATTCAATACATACTCTATAGAAATAAAAAATGAAAAAGTCTAGGTACACATGTTGAACTGTTGGTGGTGCAGAATTAACCAGATATTTCTTGACCACCATAGCCAGTGATGAAATAAAAAAATGCTGACTGTGGTGGCTGAATACTGAGCCAAAAGAACTCCCAATTCGCATGAAACATAATTCAATTATTCAGATAATTTTAGAAGAATCTTCTATATATATAAAACTCACCCTCAACGTTCTATTTGCACTGACGTCACTGAAGCCAGGTTCGTAAGTTCGAAGCTCTGAAGCCACACAAAATCACAGTCTGTGGGCCCCGCCCTCGCGTCAAACGTTATGACGTTGAGGGCGGAGCACGTTCTCAGCTCCAACGTTGTACTGCACTGTAGCTCTCGCGCGGAGGCTGCAGGGGGGCCGGCGACACACGGAGACACAAAGGGACGGAGGGGAGCCTTGCTAGCGCCCGTTTCATTGCGATTTGAAACGGGCCTTCGTTACTAGTTTATTAATAAGCATGTATTTCAAATTCTATTAACATCTTTATAGGTTTCTTTAAAGACTTGTTATTTTGAGAATTTTGAATATATTTAATACTACAGATTTTTACAAATAATGGAATTTGGGGGAAATGTGTCTGAAGTGAACACATCTTAATATGTCATTAGAAAGTACAAAAGTAATTTATCTTCTATGTTTTCACAGTGAGCTATATAACATAGCCTTAATTGTTATATGTCACTCTTTAAAATGAGATGGAAAGTGCATTAGCATTGCTGGAGACTATTTGAGAACCTCCATAAATTATTAACTAGTGAAGAAACTGCCAAAGAAAGCATAAAACATGTTTGGCCACTCAAGCAAAGCCCAGATAGTCTTATCTTGTTAACTGAGTCCTCTGAGTTATATATTTTTAATGGCTGTGCAAAATTCTTTTGTGTAAAGGGTCAGGAATGTACGGCATATGAACTGCTTGTTTACCATTAACACGTGTTCTTGTAATACAAGATGCTAGTATGCTTGGTAGGAAAATGGGTTCCTGACTATTAGTAACTTTTTTGATAATATAGGCCTTGATTTTATAACAAGCACCCATGGGAGAAGTTTAAAAAGGTGTCTATTTTAAGCCTATCTTATAAACCCAAATCCGCTCCCAGCAGAGGACAAATGCTGACAGAAAAAGATACATCTCCTGAGAAGGTGCAAATGTGGACATGTACTCTACACAATATAGAAGGGCATTTGAAAAAGAACGTTAAAATGGAAAATTAAATGTCCAGTGGCCCACTTTCTTCCTTCCCTCCCTGCCCAAATGAACAAGCCATGTTTTGATTGCTTCACTGGTTTTGATTGCTGCTGAAATAGTGGAGCTTGATGATGAGATGAGATGTTGGAGGGCTGATGGGTGCTGCATTGGATATTGAAACTCACAGGCTTATCTGTTTGGATGAGCCCACATACCACTTCCAAATATTCAGCTGCCTATGTCCTTGTGGCTTTGCTGAGTGAAAT
Organism: Microcaecilia unicolor; assembly: GCF_901765095.1. NCBI lineage: Eukaryota > Metazoa > Chordata > Amphibia > Gymnophiona > Siphonopidae > Microcaecilia > Microcaecilia unicolor. The sequence goes on from NC_044037.1 coordinate 238,837,658, forward strand.
ATGTGGCAACAACTCAAAACAATTTGAGGGATACTGGAAAAACTAAACATAAGGTTATAACCATTAGTAAATGTAATGTAATACCCCATGGAATGGATATTACAAGATGTGCAGTAGTGTGTGTTTTTGGAAGCTTTGGAGGGAGGGAGATCCCTACCAGTGGGCTAGAAAGTTAGAGTATCCCTGGGTGGGAGGGAGCCCCCCCCCCCCCAAGGGGAGTGGTATTAGAATAAGTTGCAGAGAAAAGTGTGCTCCTGTGTACAGTGGTAGCAAGAGTGGAGATTGAAGATTAATAAAGATGAATAAATGATGTTGTAAGGAGGTACAAGGAGTCTTTGGTTGCCTGTACCCCCATCAGGACCCTTGGGAGCATTGGGGGATCCTGGAAGAAAGGAATACATACGAGCTGGCAAAAGGAGCAGTTGCTGCGCCTATAAGTGGCAACTGAGAGGGAGTGAGAACTTCAGGTAGACAAGGGGAGTCCAGCCTGGAAGTGGGATTAGAGCAGGGGAAGCCTGGGAGTGCAGCCCTGGGAGGTGTATTGCTGGAAGAAGGACAGCCTGAAGGGTCTGTGCCTGAAAGCAACAGATTGGTATCAGTAGTAACAAAACAGCTTTGGATTTATTGCTGGCACAACACGTGGGCAAAAGGACAGGTGGTAGTGTAAATATGTTCAGCTGAAACCTCTTCTGAGTGGAGGAAAAAGCTGAGAATATTACTAATGATCTCGATTGGAACTGAATATATGTGAGAAGTTCAACACTGTTTGCCAGTTGCAGTGGTCAAAGTAAAGTTGTGTTTCATTGTATCAAACTCGGGAGTGAAGCGTGATCATTGGCGAGAGAGTGAGAGCAGGTGATCCAGGACTGAACTAAGTGACACCGCGAGGCCTTTAAACTCCCACTATCTTGGATCTCTATTCCAGACCATTGACCCACTCCCCAGTGTGATTGCAGGCAAATTGGAACTGTGAGTGCTGTGTGTGAGTAGTCCCCTTTGACATTGTGTAAACAAGAAAATTTGCTTGAGGGCACATGTGGGACTTTAAGAATGCACCAGAGTAGAGACCTGCATGGGAACGGGATTCCCGCTGGGACGGAAGCAGTTCTGCGGGGTTCCTGTGGGGATGGAATCAGTTCCTGCAGGTTTCTCGTGGGGACAGAAGCAGTTCCTGTGGCATTCCCATGGAAGTGTATGCTGTACTTGTGCCAGCCTCTCACCTACCGAGTACCAAGTTCTTTGAGTGCTGTCTCCTCCTCCTCCTTGCTTTAACAACACAGATGCGGAAAGTCTCCATTAAGGAGGTGGTAGAGATACAAATGGTGATGAAATTCAAAAAGGCATGGGATGAACACAGAGGATCTCTAATTATAAAATGGAAATTATAAAAAAAAACTAAACTTAAATGGCTGCATGTGTGTGGATGTGTCGAGTTAAACTTAGATAGCAACTCTGGCTGTGATGAACTAGGGCTGATACCGGGAGACCTGTACGGTCTGTGTCTCATATATGGCAGTCTGGTTTAGGATGGGCTAGAAAGGGCTTAGACAGTAACTTTAGTGGCTGGAACATGAGGACAGTGCTGGACAGACTTTTACGGTCTGTGTCCTGCAAATGAGAAGATGAATAGGCTGGAGTGGGCTTCGAGGGCAATTCCAGCAGTTGGAACATAAGGATATGGTCAGGCGGACTTCTATGGTCTATGTCCCAGAAATGCCACAGAAAGACCATAATCAAGTATATAATATCACATTCATTGTGGATTTTTTCATGAATTGATAATGATTGTGACTATTGGGCAGACTGGATGGACCGTTCCGGTTTTTATCTGCTGTCATTTACAATATTATTATTATTAATCCTTTGTGCTCCCGGGCTGATGCACAGACCTCACCTCTGACATAGCCACGAGCATCAGATGTCACCTGATCTACTGGCGTGTGCATGTAGCGATCTCTTAGCACACAATGCCCATGAATCAGAGAAGTCTTACATGTGCGTACCAGAGTGTTCCAACTTCCAATTCCATTCCTTCCTTGCCTAAAGTGCTGCAGCTCAAACCCAGAGACAGACTGAGAGAGCCGACAGGATTTTTTTTTTATCTACCATTAAATTCTTGCAGGACTGGGTGTGGACAGGTTAAATTCTTGCGGGGACAGGCGGGAATGGGTTAGATACCCCGCAGGGATGGGCGGGGATGGGTTAGATACCCTGCAGGGACAGGCGGAGATGGGTTAGACTCCCCACAGGGATGGACAGGGATAGGTTAGATTCCCCGTGGGGATGGATGGGGACGGGTTAGATTCCAGCGGGGATGGGTTGAATTTCTGTCCCCATGCAACTCTCTATACCAGAGCCAAGCTAGCAGGGTGTGAGACCCGGGTTACACAAATATGATCTGAATTACTATTATGCAAATTATACACATTCATTTGTTAAAGGGATTCTAGAAGATCTGGTAAAATGTGAATTGGAAAATCTCTAAAAGAAATCAGAAATCCCAACTCTGTTGCAACTGTGAAATTCTTTTAGCCTTCCATCTGTCTTATTTCTAAGTTTTAGTTAAAATATCAGTTTTAGAATAGCATATCATAATACAAAACCAGCATTGATTGACAACAGTGATACAGCAGGAAAGATACAAATTAAAGTAACAATTCAGTACAGTAGTTCAAAAGAAAATTTCTCACTCAGTTTGTTCTGTTCTTTGGATTAACTCATTTTGCTATTTTAGTCTGTTTTACTTTTTTTTTTAATCAAATATCAACAATTTAACATTACATGATAACCATGTGCAGCTTGGAGTTTGTGCATCAAGAGCATCTTTGACTGGGTGACCAAACATTTGGATTTAGAGAGAGTGCTAGATGTGATGTACATAGATTTTAGCAAAGCTTCTGACATGGTTTTATGACTGATAAATAAACTGAATGTCCTCAGTATTGGCCCTGGAATGACTGACTGGGTTAGAAATTGGTTAAATGGAAGGCGACAGAGGGCAGTAGTAAATGGAGCTTGCTCTGAGGAAAAGGATGTCATAAGTGGTATGCTGCAGGGATCGGTTCTTGAACTGTCTTTTTTTATATGATAGTGAGTAGTATTGCGGAAGAGCTGTCTTGTAAGGTTTGCCTCATTGCAGATGATACCAGACTCTGTAATAGGGTAAATACCCCAAAGGGTATGGGTGGCATGAGGAGAGATCTAGCAATGCTTGAAGAATGGCCCAGAAATTGGCAACTAAGATTCAGTGCTTAAAAAGGCAGGATCATGCACTTGGGCTGCAAAATACAAGGGAGTGGTATAGCATAGGGGGTGAAGTACTTTTGTGTACAAAGAAGACTTAAGAGGTGATCGTATTTGATAAGGTGGACAAACAAGTAGAAAAGGTGATGGCCAAAGACAGAAGGATGCTCAGGGGTATAGGGAGAGGAATGGCCAGCAGGGAAAAAGAGGTAATAGTGCCCTTGTAGAAGTCTCTGGTGAGGTCCCATTTAGAATACCACGTGGAATTCTGGAGGCCACACCTTCAAAATGATATAAACAGGATGGAGTCGGTCCAGAGGACGGCTACAAATATGATCAGTGGTCTCCATCATAAAGCGTATGGGGACTGACTTAGAGTCCCCAATATGTATACTCTGTAAGAAAGGCAGGGGAAAGGAAATATGATAGATACATTTAAATATCTCTGTGACATTAATGTATAGGAGGTGAGTCTACCATTTATAGAATCTGGGGGTTAGTGCCTAATGTTAGGTGCCAATTGTGCATGTAAATTTTAGAATACTAGCACTTACACAGATCAGAAGTTCCAATAATTGGCCAGTATATGCAAAGTAGGCACTATTCTATTATGTACATGCCAGAGTTACTAAGAGCTTAACTGCATACACATGGCTGGAACATGGGCAGGCCATGGGCATTTCACCCAGCAATGCGCACAACTTGCAGAATGCTATCAAGGAATGTGTGGGGGTGTACATGAGTAGGAAGTATGTACACCAAGAGATCATTCCTACTTTTATGGGGACGGCTCATTCCCAGGGTCATAGTTTGATCAGAGTAGAGGTACAGTTGTACTCTATCCACTTAATTCTATCATCTTGCACTCATATTTTCGCACTCAGCTTGCAAAATTGCATAAGTAGGCTATAGAATACTACATTATGCATTTAAGTTAATTGGTAAATTAGGCACATATTGGTGCTAAAAACCAGTAATCAGAAATAGTCAGAGTTAATTGGTGCTAATTGGCATCTAGTCGCTATTCTAGAAATAGCATGCAAAAGGTATAAAGGGCAGTTCTATAAAGGGTGCCTATCTTTAGGTGCCAACTGCTTACACTAATTTATCGAGTAGGTGCACTTACATGCATGAACAACATCACAAATTGGCATTTATGCACTTATGTGCTAGGCACTATTTTATAAAATTGGCATTCTAGTCACATGGTGCATAATGGGCTGTATCAGTAGGGTGAGCATGGGTGTATCATGGGCATTCGCCTAGCAATATGTGCACCTCATAGACTAGTATCAGATGCACACATTGCAAGGTGCACTTAGGTGTGCCAGCATAGATCTGCCAGTGACCTGGCATAAGCTGTCATGCCTAACTTTCAGCATTCTAAAGTGGCTTTGCGCTATTGTTCTATAATGGGTTAGGAGCATTTTAATGCAGTTATAGAATTGTGCAAAGTGTACTTTTTTGTTGTGCCTACACTTGGGTGCCACTTTATAGAATGGCATGTGCAAGAGGGTGTGCATATGGGAGGGGCATGGGTTGGTCAGGGGCATGCCCAGCCCTTATATGCATAGATTCTAGAATATTGCCAGTTACATGCACAACTGCAACATTTAGTTATGGACATTTACACCAGCCACTGACATAGCATAATCAGCCATGCCTAATTGCTGACTCATAAATGCCAACTTGTTATGTGTTATAATGCATAACGTTAGGGTTATACATTATAGAGATAATCAAGGGAGAGGGGTAAATGGATGGCTTTCCAGATAACCAGGGAATCAAAAAGTTTGTTGCACAAAATATTTATTGTTCTAAAAACACTTCAATGATTCAAATACACTTTGAAGAGCCGTGTTTTGGCATAGCTGCCTGCCTCAGGAGTCTGTAAAAGTTTAGTAAACAATATGTGAAAACTAGTCAAACACATAAATAGAAATCTTGAAAGAATTGTGGGTAAGAATCATAACAAGTGCTGTTTTGGTTATCTTTTGTGCTAGGGTTATATGTTATTCCAATTCAGTCTTAGGATCTGGCATTTTTCTTGTCCATGTGTATATATTGGTGGGGACACCCCTTTCCTTGCCAATAGGTGTCATGACCCCCCAATTACTGGTGCCATGAGTGATTAAGCTTGTGTTTCTTTGTCGAGACTGACAGGAAGAGAGGATTTTATCAGAAGTTGAACGTTAGGATCAAGGATCATTATACCAAATTTTACCACTAATTTCTCTAAGATCTTGAGTCTAATATGAAACTACGGCAGTACTACAATTTACTGGCTCCATTCTTTGGGAGTGATACAACTTTTCAGCAGTTTACAAACCAGTGTTAACATAAACACGAACTAAAGAGTACATCTTGTAAAGGTGTCATAATTTGCCAGATCGTTGTGCATTATAATCACTAGACTTCACTTTTTATGTAGTGTTCAGAATGCTGTAGAACTTAAAGTATTGTGGCTCATAAAAGAAGAAACATGTTGTTATTTCTAGAACTGAAAGATAAAATCAGATAAATTACCTAGAGAGCTGCCGTTGCATTTATAAAGATAGAATACAAGTTGCTGATTTATTTTTTTGTTTGCTTTGAGAAATCGACCACAAGGTGTTAGAAGATAATATTTGTTTCTTTAAATTCTCTAGGAGCAAAAACAATTTTATCTAGAACAGGAAGAGGTGGATCACCATTATTTTTTTCCCAGATGTAAAATATATAGATTGCCTGCCATAGTAAATCTGCTAATTTTTGACTGACAAAGAGACAGGTGCACAAATATGTGTTGGCAGAGGGAATTGCTGCAGCAGGATGTGATAATTTATTTAAGCAAAGTACGTTGGAAGGTTGTGCATTACAATTAGACTCCTTCTTACCCTTTTCTTGACTTTGCAGCCATAGAGGCTTATTTGAAAACAAAATAAGATCCCAAAAATGTCATAAGGTGGCAGAAGGACATTTTTCTCTCAAAAACATCCAAATTGTGATTTTTGACACCCTAATTTTAGACATTTTTTCTCCATAGTTTGTCCAAATTTCAAGGGGACATGGGGTATGTTTTGGGTAGCACATGGGTGGCACCAAAATATAAACATTTTTCTGCAATAATGGAACAAAATGAAAACATCTAGGGCCAAAATTAGACCCCCCCCCCTTATCCCCCAATGGTCACTGACCCCCTCCCAGCCCCCTAAGATGTGACAGTGATAGTACATACCAGGCTGTATGACAGCTTCAGATTCAATGGCCATTCCTATTAGAGCAGCAAGTAGATCCCAGGAGCAGCCTAGTGATCAGTGCAGTGGACTGTTGAGAAGGACACCCAGGCCCAGTGGTGTGCTGGAGCGGGCTCTCACGGGCTCGCGAGAGCCGTTTGTTAAGTTTTTAAGAATTTTGGGAGCCGGTTGTTAAAGTAGGCCTCCCCATGGCTACTTTAACAACTGACTCCCAAAATGTGGGCTTGGGCCCCCTCCTGAATTCTCTTTTACTTTGCTGGCAGTGATGCTGGCCCCACCAGCCAAGTAAATAGACTACTGCTGCTCCCTGCTCCTTGTTTCTGACTCTGAGCATCAGGCTGGGACTTTTCATGCAAGCGCAAGAAGGTTCCATCATGCTGCTCAGAGCCAGAAACAAGCAGCAGAGAATGGTGGCAGTCCATTTATTGGCTGGTGGGGCTCGGCAAAGGTATGCCTAGCGTGCCTGCACAAGGGAGGGGAGAGAGAGGCATGTATTCCCCCCTCCCCCCCCCCCCCACCAAATTTCAGGGCCGGTTATGCCCGGAGAGAGAGCCCGTTGTTAAAATTTTACCAGCACACCCCTGCCCAGGCCCATATCCCACTCTAAATATTAATGTTTTATTTATGGTGTAAACCATTTTGTACTATATAATGTAAGTGATATATTTAGTTTAATAAACATAAATATATCCTTGTGGTGGAACAGGTGAGTCCTCCAAAAATCCTCCTCCTGCTTCGGTACTATATCTACACATAGGTGACATCTGCAGGCATAAGGACTATTGTAGTGGTGTACAGTTGGGTACAGTAGGTTTTTGGTGGGGTTCGGAGGGCTTGCTATACACATAAGAGGGTAACGGTGAGATGTATACCTGGGAACATTTTCTGTTCCCACTGCAGTGTTCCCTAGTGTGCCCCACTGCTCTGCTGGGATGACTGTGTGGCCAGTCTGCTAAGAATGCTGACCCTCTAAACATCCCAATGGCTTGATTTTGTGCATTTTTCCCTTGGACTTTTTTTTTGGGGGGGGCCTAAAAGATAGATGCACTGAGCATAAAAATGTCTATCAAATGGCTATTTTCAAAATAAAAAGCTGGACATTTTTCCTCATTTGAAAATGGCCATGTTTGCTACTGGAGTTTTGGATGTTTTTCACAAAATTGAATTTAGACATCATATCAAAAATGTCCCTCATAATATCTTTAAAAGATGTCCACCTACACAGGAGATTTTGTGAATCACAGAAATATGTTCTATGTGATATATAAAAAATGGTTTAGATTTTATACAAATGAGCTAAACTTCTAGAAAATTGACCACCATTAGGTTAAAGCTCCAAAAAAAATGTTTTTTTGGTTTGCCCTTCTAATTCAATACAGTGTTATGGTTTGGCACATTTGCCTCTGTATCTAAAAGCTTAAGGCTCGATTTTTACTTAACCTTAGAGTTCAGGCTTATATGAATGTTAATGAGGATAATTCAGTATAGTATTAGAGCAAGGGTCTTCAGCCAAGTCCTTGGTCAGGATATCCACAGTGAGCATTCATGGGACAGATTTTCATTGCACTGTCTCTGTTGTATGCAAATCTGACTCATGTATATTCATAGCATAGGAGCCGACTCTGTGAGTGCTGTGGGTGCTTGAGCACCCCCAATATTGAGAAAATTTCTTGTATGTGTCCAGGGAGGGGTTATTTCCATTGATCTTAGCACCCCCAATAATTTTGAAAAGTTGGCTCCTATGATTCATAGAAACATAGAAAATGATGGCAGATAAAGACCATATGGCCTATCAAGTCTGCCCATTCATACAATCTACTATCCCTTTCTCTCACTTTGAGATCCTATGCATTTGTCCCAAACTTTGTTGAACTCAGATACAGTTATCGTCTCCACCACCACCACCGCCACCACCACCACCACTACCACTGGGATGCCTCTCTACACATTCACAACCCCTTCCATGAAAAAGTATTTCCTTAGATTTCTTCTGAGTTAATCCATTCCCTTTCATCTTCCTCCTATGCCCCCTCATTCCAGAGCTTTCTTCCAGTTAAAAGAAACTTGCCTCCGGTGCGTTTATGCCACAGAAGTATTTAAATATATCTTTCATTTCTCCACTCTCCAGCCTTTCTTCCTTCGTATATATATTGGATTCTTTACGTCTCTCTCCATGTCCTTTATGACAAAGACCACTGATCATTTACATAGCCTCCCCCTGGACCATCTCCATCCTATTTATATGTTTTTGAAGGTTCGATCTCCAGAATTATAAACAGTATTCCAAATAGGTCTTACCAAAGACATTCTCTTTCCTGGCCACTACTCTCCCTATTCACCCACACATCCTTCTGGCTTATGCTGTCACCTTTTCTACCTGTTTGCCAAGTTCCACTCTTCTTCCATGCAGAAAAGTACTTCACCCCCTGAGCTATTCATTGTGGATATCCTGAAAACCAGACTGTCTGGGTGTGTCCCAAGAACTGGGACTGGATGTACTCCAAATTTGGTACAAGAGTTATCATGTCCCTAGATAGACTGATGGATTGAATTATTAAAGTAAAACAAAGGAATTGTAGCAGCATGAGCAAGGATATGGGCATCAACCCTCAGATACAGCTACTTGGAGAGATGAAAGTAAACAAAACACTTAATTTGTGTTCAAAATACTGTGTTAAATATTGTTCCCTTCACAGGCTTAATAAACTTAAGAATAAAAGTCTCTTGGAAATCAATAATCTTCCTGCAGCCCTGCCCCTGATAGAGATCCACAGTCTCAGTGTGCACTAGTCTTTGTCTTCATTGTAAACTAAAACCAGGCCTGGTTCTGGCCTGGGTTCAATTATTAGAATTTCACAAGGCTTCAAGATAAAACTACCTGAATTAAGCTTCTGCTGCTTCCACATATGTGGTGAATGCATATGCCAAAGGTCTGCTCTTGACTTCCCTGGGCCTCCCTGATCTGCATGTGCCCAAAGTTTTTATCTGGCTGCCAGAACCACATGCTCCCTGATCTACCTTGTTTGAGCCACACCCCTTCTGTTCTGTTCTGCAAGATTTAATGTGACTATGAGGGAGTGCTGTTAAGGGGAACTGGTAACTTCTTGTACACTTCTCACAGGAATGCTAAGTACTGAGAAGGGCACTTGATCATAACACCACTGATTTGTCATCAGAGCAAGTCAAGCGCATTAAAATGAGAAAAATGTATAATTAGGGGTGGCTAAGCCAGCTGCATCCCAGCTTGAATTTTGGCTTGAATAAGCTTGTCTAATTTTCCAAGTAAAAAATATTATGCTATATTAGTCATCCTCCAATAATCTGAGCTTGAAAAGTATAGACTTGCTCAACTCAAGGAGGGCAGGTCACATTTGGAATAATTTAAAAATGTTTTGCAGTCTAATCATGTTTCTTAACACCACTTTTATAAATGTGAGGTATTAGTTGAGAGTATCCAAGTCAAAAATTACACCAGTTTAAAAATCAAAAGCTGCACTGAATCGTAGTCAGAGACAAAACATGCCTCTTTGACTCAACTCAAACTGTATCAGGCCAATGAACTGTGCCTCATGCAATTCAAGTCCTGCTTCGTGTTTGGTTCACAGGAGACTTAAATCTAGTCCACACTGATTTGCCCATCCTCAATACAGAAAATATTAGGATATTTTAAGCTATACAACTATGCTGAAGTTTAATTACTTTCCCCCAAATATTCAAAACTATTTAACTGGCCAGGAACAGCTCCTGGTTGGTTATCTCCCACTGAATAGCTTGGTTAGCAGCTAGCCGCAAACCAGCTATATCGTGGGACATAGCACAGATATTCAGCACCAAAACAACTTTGTTGAGCAGTCAAAATACGCTGCTTAAATAGCAGACCTATCTTTGACCACTAAAAGTTAACTGGTTTCCCCCAGATTCTCTATAGGGTGACCAAATCTCCATATGGTAATCCAAGTGTATTCTATATAGTGTGCATAATTTAATTGGTTAAAGAACCAATAACTGGCTGCTAATAAGCAATCAACCCTACTGATTAGAATCTATGTACGTAAATCACTATGCATGTTCTATATTGGAGTCTGCAGAATTCTTACCGCACTTAGGGAATAAAGTGGCAGGACGAGAGGCATGACATGGGCATAACAGAAATCTATGTGTGTGGTTACAGAATTGTGTTGCTCTCTGTGGTGATCTAAGCACCATTAATTATGCTGAGCTTTCCTTGACGTAACTGGCCACGTCTGCCACCTCGGCACATATCACGGGTTTTGGCATACTTCATTTATGGTGTTTTGGACATAGAATTTCTTTTGAAGACACTGCTACTCCTGTGGAGTAACCTGTTCCTGTAGCATGGGGTAATCATATCTGAACATTCTGGACAACCATGCTTTTTCCAGTCTCCTGTGCAAAAACACCAACCAGATAAAGGCCAGTTGCCTCCCCCCCCCCCCCCGCCCCGCCCCAACAAACCAGCAGCCAGAACCCTAGGACCATTATAGAGGCATGCTTTTCACATCCTCAGACCTAGTGCAATATGGGACCTTTAGTACTGATTGCAATGGATAGAATCAAAGGACACTGCATGGGGATGTCAATCTAATACCAGGACCAGCAAAAATATCTCACTCCTGTAATGGGTAACTTGACCGCTCTGTGCCCCCCAATAATACGCCTGTGTCTAAATTTGGATCTTCTGTGGCACCAAAGATGTGGTCAAGCAAACAAGGTCTTGTACTCACCCACCCCTTATTGCAGCTAAAGCCAAGTCAGCAATAAGCCATTGCCAGGAGACGGAGGGGGACCAGCTCTGTTGAGGGCCTCTCATATAAGTGTAAGATGCCCCACCCTAGAGCTTTGAGGGGGCTCCACTAAAACTGGAAATGTCCACCTGCTGTTCTGACATGATATGGCTTTCCAATGTGGAACAGACCTATAGCATAGGTGTCCTGTTCAACAGGAACATAAAGCAAGAGGAAAATAACACCAAGATCCTTAGTGTGCCCTGAAATCTCTGCTGCACTGCCTGTCCAAACCTAGTAGCTCTATTAGTCCAAAGGTCAGAGGCTTGAGCTTCTCAGTCAGACTTTACAAGTTCAAGTTCCATCAAAGGGTTGAAGCATTGACCTCAGAGTTAATTTTTTTTTTTAACCAGCTCTGATTTTTCATCTGATCACGGTTGCACATGGTAAATGTTATGATGCAATGGCTTCAATTACCACATCCATCTTTACAGGTGTTATAATTAGTGCTGATGTAGACTCCATGTTGTCCTTAGGACTCCAGAGAGTGTGTTTGCATATTTCTCTGCAATTTTGCTGTTACTTGGTGATATTTGCTATGATTTTACCCTATCCCCATTTCACCTACAGTGTCCTCCATTCTCAGCTTTACTTGCTCCACCTCTGTTTCGTCTTCCCTTCTCCCCATTTGCTCTCCCTATCCTGCTCCCCCTCCCTCTCACCTAACCTGTATACCATATATGCATGAAATTTAGTGTGTTTGACTTTAGCTGTATCTGTATTGGTGTGTCTCTTTGTGTGTGTAGTAGAGTTTGCCTTTATGTTTGTATTAGTGTGTGTAGTAAGTTTTGACTTATGGGCTCATTTTTGAAAGAGAAGAACGCCCATCTTTCGACATAAATTGGAAGATGGACATCCTTCTCACAGGGTCGTCCAAATCAGTATAATCAAAAGCCGATTTTGGACGTCCCTAACTGCTTTCTGTCGCAGGGACGGCCAAAGTTCAAGAGGGCGTGTCGGAGGCATAGTGAAGGCGGGACTTAAGCATGCCTAACACTAGGACGTCCTCTACCCATCATTGAAAGAAACAAGGACATCCCTGACAAACACTTGGACAACTTTACCTGGTCATGTTTTTCTTACGACCAAGGCACAAAAAGGTGCCCGAACTGACCAGATGACCACCGGAGAGAATTGGGGATGACCTCCCCTTACTCCCCCAGTGGTCACTAACCCCCTCCCACCCTCAAAAACATCTTTAAAAATATTGATTGCCAGCCTCTATGCCAGCCTCAGATGTCATATTCAGGTCCATCACAGCAATATTTAGGTCCCTGGAGCAGTTTTAGTGGGTGCAGTGCACTTCAGGCAGGCAGACCCAGCCCCATTTCCCTGCCTCCCCTACCTGTTACATTTGAGGAGGAAACTACGAACCCTGCAAAATCCACCAGAAACCCACTGTACCCACATCTAGGTGCCCCCTTCACCCTTAAGGGCTATGGTAGTAATGTACAGTTGCGGGTAGTGGGGTTTTTTTTTGGGGGGGGGGTTGGGGGGCTCAGCACACATGGTAAGGGAGCTATGTATCTGAAAGCAATTTCTGAAGTCCACTGCAGTGCCCCCTAGGGTGCCCGGTTGGTGTCCTGGCATGTCAGGGGGACCAGTGCACTACAAATGTTGGCTCTTCCCACAACCAAATGGCTTGCATTTGGTCGTTTCTGAGATGGACGTACTTGGTTTCGATTATCGCCGAAAATCAGAAACGACCAAGTCTAGGGACAACCAAATCTAGAGACGACCAAATTTAAGGATTTGGACGTCCCTGACCATATTATCAAAATGAAAGATGGACATCCATCTTGTTTCAAAAATACGGGTTTCCCTGCCCCTGGATCGGGACGTTCTGCGAGGACGTCCAAATCGAAATGAGGACGTCCCTTTCAATTATGCCCCTCTTAGTGTCTATATAAGTGTATGGGTGGAGGTTGGGGAGTGTGCTGCAATCACTTGTCTTTGGTGCAGTGGCGTAGCCAAGGGTGGGCCCGGGGCCCACCCACTTTAGGTTCAGACCCATCCAGTAGCAGCACATGTATGATGTGGCTGGCAGGAAACCCAAGCTCCATCAGCCGAAAACTCACAACAACTGTCCCTCATGCATACCATGTAAATAGCAGATCTTCGCCTGTAGCAAGAAGCAACTGATACATACTGCTCGCACTGGCCCCACAGCCTTCCCTCTGATGTATTCCTGTCTATGCGGAAACAGGAAGTTGCATCCGAGGGAAGGCTGTGGGGCCAACATGAGCAGTGTGTATTAGTTGCTGCTCAGTGCCGGTGAAAATCTGCTATTTAAAAAGATATGTGGGGAGGGGGATGTTTGAGAGACCATATGGCATGCAGGCAAGAGAGGGAAAGACCAAATCACTTGTGGGACAAGGTAGAGTTCTTCTGCCCAACCATCTTGGGCCTAGGCCCACCCAAAATTGGGTGTCTGGTTACTCCCCTGCTTTGGTGTGTCCCATAGTTTGTGTGTTTGTGAGGGGGGGTATAAGTGAGTATTTGTGGATGTGATTGTAAAATATAGAGTGTAAGCTCTGTTGAGCAGGGACTGTCTCTTCATGTTCAAATGTACAGCGCTGCGTACATCTAGTAGCGCTTTAGAAATGATAAGTAGTAGTAGTAGTAGTAGTATGTGTCAGTGACTGCAGCATGCAGCATGCAGCATGGTATGGTTTGCTGATGGTCCAGAGAGCTCCCAGAAGCTCTTAGAGGTGCCTAAGAAGGCTTAAGGGTCCTGGGAGGGATTTGAGCCTAGTAGATGACAAGCCAGGTAGGCCAGACCATCTTCTACAACCCTTGGTCACTGCTCAGTGGCCTTGGGCCTCCCCTCAACCATCTTTAATACAGGAATGGAGGAGGGTTGAGTCCCCAGGCCATTGCCCTCTTTTGGAGAGGGGGTCAACCTCTCCTGAGGCTAGTCCAGCTGCTCCTGGGGTGACAGATTGGGGTGGGGGAAGGAAATGGTGATCAGGGAGGTAAGTGAGGTATCATACTCTGCCCCTAACTGTTGCATCATCTTCCTCCTTGTCCTCATCTTCACTTGGCATGTCCTGTTCCCTCACATGGCCTGATGTTAAAAAATTCCATTGCTGGTTCCTGCTCCCCTGAGCTGCTTGCATGTTGAACATACCACATCAGGGAAACAGGCTTTGCCGTTCAAAGAAGCACAATTGCACTTTCAAGGAGGTGACAGTGTGCTTCGATCACCACACTCCTCATTATAGGGTAGTGAGTTCAAATCCCTCCAGTGGCTCATATTCCCCTTGCATCCTTTGCTCTCTTAAGAAGGATCCTTAAGCTAGGGAGGAAAGTGGCATGTATGTTAGCCATACTGCACTGGTTCTGGCTAAGCTAACCAGATGCTGCACTGGTCCTGGCTCAGCTCATCAGTACAATTAGGAACTACACACGTGCCCCTTACTGTGCATACTTGTAATGCTTACATCTCTGGGGAAGGAGGTTTGTGAATTGTAGGCCACAGTGAGCCCCTCCAGGCCCTCATATAGCAGACATGTGACCATAAAATAGCAGCTCTTCTTTTGGAGACACAGCCTAGGCAACAGCTCGGTGTCCTCAGGGGAGAAATCATTCTGATCATACCAGCCACAAACTGGTTCAAAGATTGGTGCCAATGTAGTCAAGTTCTATAATCAGTGGTGAAGTCGATTCCATGTGTAATTCAGTGTATTCCTATAGTGCACTGTGTTTATAATGATTTATGACCATGTTGGTGTGTGCTGTGAGCAAACTCCATATCTACCGCAAACACCTTCTATCCCTGATGCTCCTGCTTTCTCCCTTCTCAGCCATACCTGTTGCACATCTGTCCATTCCACCCACCCTATTACCCCACACACACACACACACACACATACACACAAACATACACATACACACACTGTGCCTGAATTTTTCACTTCCCTCCCCAGGGAAGGTAGTGAAAGAGTGGTTAACATGGTTACCTTCCCCTTGTGGGTTGGCCGGTTGAAATCCCCTCACAAGTGCTTATGCACTTGCACCCCTCTTCTGGCCAGTCCTCATTTTGCTCATGTCTACCCTTGGACATAGCCTTTCCCACTGTGAGAGAAAGCCCTCCCCAGGGAAGGTAGTGGCAGAGTGTTTAACATGCTTGCAGTGGCGATCCTAGCCTGCATGACACCCGGGGCAAATCGCCAATGCGCCCCCCCCCCCCCCCCGGTGAAATGACACCTCCCCCCCCGGTGCACGCCGCTGGGGGGGGTGCCGCGGCGCGCGCCTGTCAGCTGAGTTCGCTAACTTCGCTGCAGCTCCCTCTGCCCCGGCCGGAACAGGAAGTAACCTGTTCCGGGGCAGAGGGAGCTGCAGCGAAGTTAGCGAACTCAGCTGACAGGCACTCGCCGCGGCACCCCACAGCGGCATGCACCTGGGGTGGACCGCCCCCACCGCCCCCCCCCCCTTAGTACACCACTGCATGCTTGCCTTCCCTTGACAAGGTGGCCTGTACAAATCCCTTTACTGGTGCCTATGCACCTGTCCCCCCTTCTGGCCACTCTTCATCTTGCACACAATAATACGAATATAAAGCATTTCTAGTAACACTTCAGTTTTTGGGAGGAACTCTGTTTAACTGGGATTGATCCCTGATACCTAACATAGGAGAAATAAACCACTATAACAAAAAAAGGGGATTCAAACAACTTATAATCAATATCAATCAAAATACAGGTTTGAACCTATTGTGCTGTGAGCTGAATTTCCCACTCCGTCCCACAAATATCAAACTGAAACTAGTTCAGTACTACTTAGCAAATAGAACCTCAAACTAGAATCTTGCACGGGAGCGGGGTTCGCGGGAATCCCGCGGAACCCGCAGGATTCCCATGGGGACGGAAGCAGTTCCTGTGGGGTTCCCGTGTGGTTCCTGTGGGGTTCCGATGGGGACAGAAGCAGTTCCTGTGGGGTTCCCGTGGAAGTGTATTATACACTTGCGCCAGCCTCTCACCTACCGAGTACCAAGTTCTTTGAGTGCTGTCTCCTCCTCCTCCTCCTCCTTGCTTTAACAGCACAGATGTGGAAAGCCTCCATTAAGGAGGTGGTAGAGATACAAATGGTGACAAAATTCAAAAAGGCATGGGATGGACACAGAGGATCTCTATATAGAAAATGGAAGTTATAAAAAAAAACTAAACTTAAATGGCTGCATGTGTGTGGATGTGTCGCATGACACTTACGTGGTGACTCTGGCTGTGATGAACTAGGGTCGATACCGGGAGACCTGTATGGTCTGTCTCTCATATATGGCAATCTGGTTTTGGATGGGCTGGAAAGGGTTTAGACAGCAACTTTAGTGGCTGGAACATGAGTGGGCTTTGAGGGCAACTCCAGCAGTTGGAACATAAGGATAGGGCCAGGCGGACTTCTATGGTCTATGTCCCAGAAATGCCACAGAAAGACCATAATCAAGTATATAATATCACATTCATTGTTGATTTAATCATGAATTGATAATGATTGTGACTATTGAGCAGACTGGATGGACCGATCCGATTTTTATCTGCTGTCATTTACTATTACTATTAATCCTCTATGCTTCTGGGCTGATGCGCAGACCTCAGCTCTGACATAAGCATGAGCATCAGATGTCACCTGACCTACTGGCGTGTGCATGTGGTGATCTCTTAGCACACAGTGCCAGTGAATCAGAGAAGTCTTATATGTGCGCACCAGAGTGTTCCAACTTCCGTTCCTTCCTTCCTTGCCTGCAGTGCTGCTGCTCAAACCCAGAGACTGAGAGAGCTGGCAGGAATTTTTTTTAATGTACCATTAAATTCTTATGGGTGACAGGTTAAATTCTTGCGGGGACGTGCGGGGATGGGTAAGATTCCCCACGGGGATGGGTGGGGATGGGTTAGATTCCCTACAACGATGAATGGGGACGGGTTGAATTCCAGTGGGGACGGGTAGGGATGGGTTGGATTTCTGTCCCCGTGCAACTCTCTACCTCAAACTTCCCAGTAGGGAAAGTGCCAAAGGCACCAAGAATCCACTACTCTTCAAGGGGAACAAGGTAATATCATAGGTTCTAGTTAGTTATGGAAAAAAGGAAAAAAAAGAACCACCCGTAAAAACTCCACATAAGAGAGAAAACTGGGTGGTTCAGAAAACCCCTAATTCCACTTAGTAAAAAGGGATATATAGGAAATTCTCATCGCAGTAACAAAATCTAAGGATACATCCTAACAAAATGCAGAAAAAACTGCTTAGACATCTTTTCAACTGAAGAACTCAAATGAAAAATCCAAATGAAAAATCTCTTCAACTATCAGTCACAGCAGCTCACCCTGATGACGAAAAAACAAAAAGGACTTCATTCAAAGTCCCACTGCACACCAATAAGCACAGCTGTAATGTTGAAAATTATGCTAAACCACAGGGACAAACAAAAAAAAAAAAAACTTCGCTGTGGATGTCTTCAAGACGTATAACATTCCGTACTTGTCCCGTCCATGCCAATAACTTTGACAAACAGCTTAACTCAAAGCTGTGTTTCCACTGGATGCGTGCTTCTTATTGTGTGCTGCCAAATCAGCAGTAAATCAATCACTACCACAAGGGAGAAACTTCAGCAGAGCAGGAAAGCTTCTCGTACTTAGTCTATTTCATAATGTCCTTCAACAAGAGCGCCTTGTTTTGCTCATAATAACGCTGCTTCAGGAAGGAAAAAAATTAATATACCAAGATTGCTACATGACACGTCATGCCCAAAATGGCGTGGAAAAGAGAAAAGATGCCCAGAATTTAAAAGAGCTAAGACAACCCACTAGCCAATGCGTGGGCAGCAGGCAGAACTAATCTGTGGCAAAGGGCGAATTTAAACACCACACCCCCTAAGATGTTAAAAATAGTCATTCCACTCTATGCTTCTGTTCAATCCATTTGGATGCACCATTTCCAGTCTATATATCCATTGCTGTTCTATATGCCACAACAACGTTTTGGTATCCCCACCTCTTTTACTCAAAATCAGCTGATCAATCGAGGAGCCCGCATAGCTCAGTCAGTAGCGCATCAGACTTTTAATCTGAGGGTCCAGGGTTCAAGTCCCTGTGTGGGTGGGACCGGCCCCCTCAAAAGAACACCCTGTCCCACAGCATTTTTTTAAAAAAAAGGGGATTCAAAATGGCTGCTGACTAATTCAGACGCTCTTGAGGGCTCTCTGTGTTTGTTACGATGATGAAGAGAAGGGGCCGCCTGTCCTCCCTTCCGCTGCCCCGCCACGGCAGAATTCCACATTAACTCAGCCTACAATGCAAAATTACCTTCAAAGAGCCCAGTTACCCTCAACATCTGGAGTGGACCCGCTAGAACGACCAGCTAGATGGAAACACCTGGGCGATCTCAGGGTTGGAGCTTTTGCTCAGCCCCGATGCAAGAGCGCCTCCCTTACAACCCTCTGGAACGAGCACGCCGATGCAGGACTCCGCTGTGATGCAACCAAAGATTGTAGCGATTCAACGGAATGAGGAGGAAAGGAAATCCACGGAGGATGCGGGCCTTTCAAGTGATCTAGGCAGTCAGAGTGGAAAAGGAACAACTACAGGCAACTCAGAACTGGCGGAGATATGTGGAGAAACGGGAGTACAACAAGCCTCACATGCTGTAATCGAGGTAAATTTTCCTGTCTTACAAAAACCTATGGAGGTTACACTAGATACTCTTTGGACAATGATTGTGGACTTGGGGAAATCCTTAAGTCCGCAAATAAAACAATTATCACAAGATATTGTTAAGCTTGACCGAAAGGTGCAAGATACTGAAGTCAGGGTAGAGTCATTATTGAGCCAGCATAAAAAAGTGGAAAAAGATTTGAAAGAAATACATTTACATCAAGAGACTATGATAAGAGATCAAACTTCACTTAGAAGAAGAACAGAATTTCTGGAAAATGTAACTAGGAATAATAATATTCAATTTGTGAATTTTGGGGTTTTACCAAGAGAAATGCTCCGGAACTATATTAAGGAGATATTAGGAGTTTCAGAAGAGATGATTCCTCCATTCACACAGATATATTATTTACCTTTAAAAAACCAAAGGTGTATTTTCAAAGCACTTAGACTTACAAAGTTCCATAGTAACCTATGGAACTTTGTAAGTCTAAGTGCTTTGAAAATGAGCCCCGCATGCAAGTATCTCAGGAAAAACCAGCTCTAGATGTCTCGTTGATGTTAGAGGCCTCAAATAGTGAGTCAATAAGTCCATCTACATTGATAGCTACGGTGGCCCTATCACTGGACAAGAACTGGCTAATGAGGCTTTTCTTCCAAAATAGAGAAAAGAGCTTTCTCGGATTGAAGGTTCAACTCTTCCCTGACGTAACTAAAGAAACGAAAAAGCGCAGACAAAGATTTTTATTAATGAGACCTGGTGTAATCCAGTTAGGTGGAACTTTTTTCCTTAAGTACCCCTGCAAATGTATTATAAAATACCAGTTACATAAGTATGTATTCTACTAACCTTCACAGCTTTCCGCTTTTCTGGCTGCTAAACAGAATAAGGGAGATACTAGATCATAGCTCTTCTTGTTAATATATAGGGGTAATAGATATGAGCCTCTGAAATAGTGAAGATTCCTGTAACTTTGTCTTAAATTGTCTATAATCGAATATTTTGAATTCCATTAGTGTAGACTTTAGAAACTTGCTGTATGTATTTTTCTTCATTATGTTTTTTTCCTTTTTCTTATAAATATGAGGCAGCAAATGTTTAATTTCTTGACAAGTAGTATATTTTGCTTGTTTTTGTATTATATAATGTAATAAATAAATAAATTTTAAAAAATCAGCTGATCAATCAATGACCATGACCGTAATTGGTCAAACTGATGCTTAAACTGTTGACAGTGTTTCACCATCGGAACTTCCAATTTCATTTGTGATACACAGTGGCGATGTTCTATTACACGCATCTTAAATCTGCGAGTAGTATGCCCAATATATAGCAAATCACAAGGACATCGAAAGATGTATATAACATTAGTTGAATCACATGACGTATTGTGATGTAAAGTGATATTGGTTCCGTTTTTTTAAAGCTAACACAGAGCCCTCAGTTGTTATAGAGCATATCGAGCAGTGACCGCATTTGACATGCTGCCTCTAAGTAGATTGTCTACTCGACCATACATCTGAAGGACTTAATCTGTCCCGTAGATTGCTACCATAGGCAAATGAAAACATACGATGCTTCTCTTGGAATATTTAATTGGTCTGCATTATTCTCCAATGTTTTCTAATTATGGACGCAATCTTTGATGAACTGTTAGAAATTTTCAAAATACAGGGAACCCCCTGGGACTGTGCTTTTTCTTCATGTTTAGACTCCAATAGTCCCTCTTGATGATTGAATAATGCCCGTTTGATAGATTTGTTGATAATGCTCTTGGGGTACCCTCTATCTTGAAATCTACTTTTAAGCCTCCGCACTGAACTGACATATTGTTCCGTGGTATCACAAATTCTCCTGTACCGGAGAAACTGGGAAAATGAAAGACTATTTTTCAGGTGTTTGGAATGTATACTATCATAAGACAACAGGGAATTGATGTCAGTTGGTTTCACATAGACATCTGTCCTAAATGTACCCTGTTCAATTCTTACCAAAACATCCAAAAATATTTATAGATTCAGAATGATAATTATAGTCAAACTTAATTGTGGGATGACAAGAATTTAGATAATCAACAAATGTATGTAGATCATCAAGAGTATCTTGCCATAATACAAAAACATCATCAATGTATCTACCCCAAAATTGGATATAAGAAAAGTTGGGGGCCGAATAGACAAAATGGTCCTCAAAACATCCCATAAACATATCTGCTATAGAGGGCACAAATGATGCCCCCATCGCGATACCAAATATTTGAAGGTACAGTTCATTGTCAAACAAAAAATGATTGTTAAACAGAGCAATCTTATTAAGTTCAATAAGAAAATCCGTGGGGACTCTATGCGGTCTGGGGCGTGCATTCAAAAAGACTTCCACCACGTTCACTGCTTCTTGTTGAGGAATAGATGTATACAAAAATCGCACATCCAAGGTGACCAGTATCATAGTAGAAATAAACCACTACCATCATATACATAACTTGGGAACAGTACTTAGCATAGGTGGGTGCTGTGGGTTCTCGAGCACCCCCAATATTTTCACCCACTGGAAGTCGGAAGTTCCCTTCCCAGCCAGCCCAACCTGCCCAGTGCCCGCCCTCTTCTCCCTCACTCCTCCGCCCTCGCCTTCCTGCGTGCCGCCCAGAATTTTAAAAGTCATCTTATCTCGAGGTCCCGGGGCAGCAGTGAAAGGCGAGCAGGCTCGGCACTTCAGCCTTCCCTTCTCTCTCAGCTCGGACCAAAGCTGAGAGAGAAGGGAAGGCTGAAGTGCCGAGCCTGCTCGCCTTTCACTGCTGCCGCCGGGATCCCGAGGTAAGATGACTTTTAAATTCTGGGCGTTACGCAGGAAGGCCAGAGCGGAGGACTGTTGGGGGAGAAGAGGTCGGACTGGCACTTGGAGGAGAAGGGGGGGCCTGGAACTCAGAGGAGAGGGAGGGACGGGGGCCTGGAACTCGGAGGAGAGGGGGCGGGGCCTGGAACTCGTAGAGGGAGGGGGGCCTGGAACTCAGAGGAGAGGAATGGAGGGAGGAGGGGGAGAGGGAGGGGGAGGAGGAGGAGGGGGAATGCACCACCTGTAAAAAAAAAATTTCAGCACCCCCAATCATCTTAAAAAGTTGGTGCCTCTTTGGTGCCATTGCTTGAAATGGCCCCATGTATATACCCCCGGATTCTATATAGAGCACTTAGATTTAGGTGGTGAAATCGGTGCGGAATTCTATTACATTGCACGTAACTTAATTGGCTTAACAAGCTGAGTGCTGATAATAGTATTTAACAAGCAATAATGAGCACTAATTGGCACTGATTAGAATTTAGATGCACAATTCGCTAAGCATATCCTGTAACGATGTGCACTGACCTTCTAATGTGTGGAGGCAAAAAGGGGCGTGGTTATAGGCGGTGAAATGGTTGTTCCAAAATTTAGGCACCTAGTTATAGAATATAGCCCAGTGTGCTTAAATCTACATACTGAGATTTACACCAGGTTTTTTTTTGTATAAATGGATGCGCACAGACATTGGCGCTGAAATATCAACTAAGCATATTCTACAATCGGCACCTAAATCTAGGTGCCAATTATAGAATACACTTAGTCGTCACTGATTTCAGCACTGATTTTTTAGGCACCATATATAGAATCTCCTCCATAATGTCATGATGTCATGACGTCCATACACATTGGCATCAATACCACATGGATATGATAGGCACATTCTATATACAGCGGGTAGATTTACACGTATTCACACAGCAATGAAATTTACCCGCTTGCTCATACCACATGTAGATTTGCACATATGCTTGGACCTCGGCGTATTCTATATATCGTACATACACCTTTACTCCATGGAATATTTAGGCATGATATATACTATCTAGTCATTCTTGCTGAATATCAGCATAGCCGGTTAACTTTTTAGTGGTCAAAATAAACCTGGATATTCAATGCCAGTCGCCGGGAACGACCAGGCATCAAATATCCAGGGACAGCGTCGATCACAGTACTTGTGTGGGCTGCCTTCCGTGGGGTAAATATCAGCCCCATTAACTAATTATTACTATTCCTTTAATCAACAGACTGTGAAATTATTAAGACATATTTCTTGGACCAAATAGGAGCTGCAAGTGTTAGAATACTTATTCAGTGTTTAATACAGTGTCTCTCTGGAGAACAATGCACAGTTATTGGAAGATTTAATTTATTGAAAAGGCTCATCTATTTTAAAAGGTTTGCATAGGGAAGGAAAGACATGCAGTGCCCCAGAAACAATAATTGAATAATAAAATAGAACTGTGTGTAATTATGGCTAAAGCGAGAGGGAATAAAATGAAGAATGTAGATCACTGCACCTCACTACAAGTAGTGTAATAAAAAAAATCAAAGTAAATAACAGTTCATTGGCTCTATGCTTTAAGTCTTAAAAGCATGGAGCTCTACTTTAATGAAAAATTGGAAAATTGACTCTTGATGAAGTCTATCCTACCAATGTATAGTTCATCCTTTAGTCTGGTTCCATGGTGGAGCCTTTTCATGGATCTATTACTGAGAAAACATTCACTATCTATTCCAGGGGTGGGCAACCTCAATCCTTGCGGGCTGCAACCCCGTGGGGTTTCAGGATTTCTCCAATTAATATATATGGAGGAAGTGCATGCAAATTCATTGGTGAAATCCCGAAAACCCAACTGGGTTACGGCTAGTGTGTTTTTTCTAGCGAAAAAAGGTGCCGGTACTCAAATGCCAGGCCTCTCTTCAGGGGTGTGGTGTTCACTGAGGGACCTACCCTACAATAACCAGGCCCCCTGCAACTAGTCACAGAATCTATGACAAGGCAGAATTAGTGTGTAGAGCCTGAGCTCTTTCATTAAAACTTGGGGACCATGGGTCAATTTTAGCAGACAATGGAAAAGGTGCCGGTACTCAGTACCCCCAAGTACCCCCCTCAAAAAGGCTCTCGATGACCAAGGTTACCCACCCCTGATCTATACATATTGGTTAATAGCTCCTTCCACACTGTATGCCATACACCAAAATTGAGAACATGGTTACAAACACAAAGAGAGTCTTCCACTTTCCACTGGAAAAGAGGAGACCACTCCTTTCTATACCTAAAAATAATTTTTTCATTTGCATTTACACCTGCTCCTAGGCACGCATATATGTTAACTAACTGCTCATTTGGACTGGAGTTTGAAATAGTTAAAGAATTTTAGAGCTTAGCTCTTTACCTGCTGTTAGACGTACATTTATGTAAAATCGACAACTTGCATGTGTAATTCTGGTATGGGTTGCAAAGCCCATTACCTACACATGTTCCCTGAAATTCTATAAATAGTGCTTGCAATTCAATTGAAAAACAAGCCAATTAGTGGCCATAATTGAAATTTGCATATACATTTTTAGTCACATGGATCCCATGTGGCTCCAAAAAGGGGACACGGCCATGGGAGGGTCATGGGCGGATCAGGAGCATTCCTAGAATTTATGTTTCACTGTTATAGAATAAGGGGGATCTGCACCTAATTTAAACGTGAGGGGGGGATCCAAGATGGTGGTGTAATAGGAAGGCTGTAAGGACCCTCTTGTTTTTAGGTATAATTTTCTTCAGAATTATTTGCTGCTTATTGGGAAGAGCATGCCGAAGAGGATGGGGAAGCCTAAGGGACCTCCCCTCCCTAAGCTAGATGCCCCAGTATCTCGGCAGACACCGATATCAGCTGTCTTGGTTTCAACCCCGTTATCGGGCGCTTCTGCTTCCAGAGCGAGGAAGAGCTCCAGACTAGAGAGTGACTTGTCGCTTATCCAGACAGGACCTTCTACTCTTCCAGTCCCGCAGCCAGACAAGGCATCGGTACCGAGGAAGTTAGCTGGTGAAACCTCAAAGGTGAGGCGAGCCTCGATTGAGGGAGTGACTGTGGGGATTTTAGTGGAAGGAAGCCAGTGGTCTCCTAGTACGGCGAATGACGAGGCAAAGACAGCGGCTTCCTCGGCGGATTATATGCAAGAAGAAGTTTCATTATGTGCCTCGGCAATTAAGCCGTTGGTAAGACCGGCAGAAATATCACTGGAAGCGATTTGGACAGCCCTGGAAACCTTGCATAAGGTCTGTTCTTCTTTTGTGTCTGTTTCTCTAAATAATTCCAAGCAAGTAAGAGATATTAAGGAATCTATGGAGACTATATTGACTAAACAAACTAAACTGGTAATGGATTTAAATAAAATTCAAGAAAATCAAGCTCAATTCTCAGGAGATAGACTACTTATACATCGTAAAATTGAAAATATTGAGAATAAAATGAGGAATTTGAATCTGACTGTTAAATTTTCCTTATACAAAATTTATATCACCGAGAGAAATGTTTCATAGATTTTTAAAAGAAAAAAATATACTGTACAATCTCTCCCACCTCTTCAAAAATTATATTATTTACCTATTGCTCAGGATAAACAAAAGAAGCGAGAAGATCAAATTCAACTAGAAACTTCGGTAGAAGCTATAAATATTTCATCTTTTTTAGAGCAATCTAATGAAGAAATAAAAACAAGAGCAACATTATTTGTTTCATTTGTTTTTCTTTGAGATAAGAAAGCTGTACTGAGGTTACATTTTCAACAGACTCAAATGGAATTTTTAGGTGGAAAAATTTCGATTTTTCTTGATATTTCAAAATGGACCCAGCAAAGGAGAAAGAAATTTCTAGAGATGAAACAAGAAGCGATACAGATTAATGCCCGTTTTCAGTTACAATTTCCTTGTAAATGTATATTATTGTTTAAAGATAAGAAATATGTATTCTATGATTCTCCTCAATTGCGGGGTTTTTTGGATCTTCAGGGTGATAAATGGGAAAAGCCAAATGTTTTAGAAGGACATTAGAATAAAGGGGTAGACCTACTATTACTTTTCCTATGAACTAATTACCTATATTACCAACTTCCTTTGGATATGTATAAGATCTAGGATCCTCTATTATGTGGACTAATATCCTGGCATACCTAGTTTAGAAATTTTTTTCCTTCAAGCTTTTTCATTCATGTTGTATGTTAAAAATATTTACTAGGTATTTGGTGTTTTCCTTAAGGATTATAAGTATCTTTGTAAAATACGAAATTATAAATAAAAAAAATAAAAACATTTAAATGTGAGGATTTACACCAGGGCTTAGTTGGTGTAAATCCTTACATCTGAAGTTAAGCACTTACCCTCTAATTCTATAAATGTCACCAAAAAATTGTGCACACAACTTTGGACATGTGCTCAATTTGCGTGCACAAGTTAATTGAATAACAAGTCAATGCCAATAATTGTCCTTTTAACAATCAATTATTTGCACTAATTAAATTTAATTGGCCTTTACGTGTGAAAATTTAGGGGTGGGATCCATGCCTAAATTTTAATCACGGTCCAATATAGGCGGCATGGAAATGGGAGGAGCATGAGTGGAAAGGGGACACTCCTAGCATTTGTGAGTGTTGTTATAGAATAAGGGGGGTATGTGCTTAATTTAGCATGTGAAACATGGTGCAAATGATTGTGTCTAAAGTTAAGCATGTGACTTCTGGGCATAAGCGCTATTCTATAAACCATGCCTAACTTTAAAATAGTGCTTTCTTTGGCGCTGATTTTAGGCACCATATATAGAATCTAGCCATAAGCTTGTTCTATAAATGATGCCTAATTTTAAGTGCAATTTTTAGCTTATGGGGTCTTGTAAAAAGGTGCGCTAGCATTTTTAGCACACACATATTTAACGCACACACTAAAAACACTAGCACACCTTTGTAAAAGGACTCATTAGTACGTTATTTTTTTACACTGATTTTTCAGCACTATTTATAGAATTTGGTCTGTTATGTGCTGGCATTTTTATTATTATTATTATTATTATTATTTATTATTTATTGCATTTGTATCCCACATTTTCCCACCTATTTGCAGGCTCAATGGCTTACAGAGTTCTGTTATGGCCTTGTCATTTCAGGATATCATATACATTTATTGATGAGAGCAGGTTAAGTAAAGGGAGAAGAAAGATTTAAGAGAATAGTAAGGAGAGTAAATGATCAAGTCTAGGATGGGTTGGTGAAGTGATTCAGTAGAGCTATGGGTTTTCTTTGTAGGCTTTGTTGAAGAGGTATGTCTTCAGAGATTTTTGAAATGTACAAAAGTCCAATTATGCCATCCTCAAAGAAAGAGCTCAGAATTCTTACAAAGGCCTTATGCTATGTCTTTTACCCCCTGTTAACTCCACATTGGTGCTGATCTAGAGCTGCCAAGTGGCACTTTAGACTTTGAAAGTGGAGGTTGGTGTTGAGATTATAGGACAGAGCATCAGGGGATCCTTCCTTTATGAAAGCTTCTTCTTTTGGGAGATGTATTGGCTGAGATTGCCAGTGTTTTCCCTTTCGGGGATCATCACAAGCCTTTTATTTTTGGAGATCCAGGGTTGAGGTATAGGTTCACTGGGGCTACTTTTCTTGGAGAGGAGGGGAAGAGATCATTAAGGGCATTATAACCAGAGCACTTCTTTTGAGTATGATCTGGGAACTAAAGAAAAGATAGGAGTTATGCACACATTATAATAGAATTTGATATGCACGTAACTCCCAATTAAGGACAATTAATGCCAATAATTGGTTGTTAGCAGCCAAGTATTGGTGACAATAGGCTCATTAATCAATTAAGTTGCATGCGCAAATTGGCTATGCATGCTGATTTGCATGTGCAACTTTAATCACCAAAATATAGAACAGGAAAAGTTCTCTACGATGACGAATCACAGAAGGCAAAAGTAGAGACTAATAGACGATTCACCACTGGAGACGTGAGTCCAACAGTCTTTATTATATCAGAGATAACGAACCGACACAGGCCGTGTTTCGACGCTAAAAAGCGTCTGCATCAGGGGTCAATAAATACACCAAGTAATGAATGCAAAACGAAGAGTCCTACTTGTATATGTGTTGTCAACTCACTGATCACGTAGCACCAAACAGAATATGCTGGATACAAACTATCAGAGCAACTTTAATCACCATCTGCCGGATTCTATATTTATTTATTTATTTATCCCCCCCCCCCCCCCATTATCCCCACAAACATGCAGGCTCAATGTGGCTTACATAAACCGGAGAGAGAGAGAGAGAACTCCGTGTGATATCAAATACATATGAGAATAGTAGAGTAGAAGGGCAAGAAAGAAAGGATACTATACATATAACAGTACAAAAGAATTGGACTAAACAGGTTACACATATGCCAGCTGGCAGAGGCTATAGTCCTACTCTGCTCCCGGTGAAAATGCTTTGGTAAACAGATGTGTTTTTAGTGCCTTGTGTAAGGTAAGGTAGTCTCTCAGACTGGTTATGTCTCAAGGAAGTGCATTCCACAGTTGCGCACTGAGGAAGGGGAAAGCTTGAGTCCTGAATAGATCCTGGCTTACAGCCTTTCCAGCTGGGGTAGTGCAGGGTGAGATATAATCTCGAGGACAGGTCAGCATTTCTGGCTGGCAAGTCAATCATATTCAACATGTAACTTGGGACATCCCCGTTGATGATTTTGTGAACCACGGTGCAAACCTTGAATTCAATGTGCTCCTTGATCGGAAGCCAGTGAAGTTCAGCAAGAAGAGGCTTCGCGCTATCGAACCGGGCTTTATTGAAGACAAGTCTCGCTGCCGTATTTTGGACAGTCTGTAGTTTTCACCTAGAGATCCGCACTGAAATCCAGGCATATTCTGTAACAATGCATGTAACTTAATTGGCGTAACAAGTCAATCAGCGTATTTAACAGCACTTAACAAGCAATAATGAGCACTAATTGGCAATAATTAGAATTTACATGCATAACTCACTAAGCGGATTCTGTAATGAACTGTGCCTAAATTCTAAGCATACAGTTCAAAAGGTATATAGATATGGGTGGGGAAATGGGCATTCCAAAATTTGAATGTCAAATGTACAACCAGTGGATCCAAAAAAAGTGGGTCCTCGCACAAATGGTGTTTCCCAAACAAGGTCTTTATTAGAATAAATAAAACTTTGGAATCATTGGGAACAGTCTCAATTAAGGATAACAATTTTACTCGTCGCTGATTGGACTATTTAGAAAATCAAGTTAGGAGGCTAAATTTAAGACTAACCAACTTTCCCAGGTCACCTCTAATTACGCCTATGGATATGGTTAAGAAATATTTAATTGAAATTTTGGGGATGTCGGGTGACTCACTGCCTTCAATAACTCGAGCTCTGTATTTACTGATGCCAAAAAATTCTGATGCTGAGAATTCTCAAAATCAAGTTGGAGATGGTATGAACCTCACATCCTTCTTATAGTCTTCACTGGAAGTGATTACGCAGAGAACTACTATGGTGGTATCTTTTGCTTGGAGATGGATTGCAATGCTGTATTGAGGCTTTCATTTAGACGTTTGGACATACAGTTCCTGGGATCTAAAGTTAGAATATTTCCTGATATTTCTAAAGAAACACAGAAAAAGGTGTAAGGCCTTTTTGGCCTTTCGACCAAGGATTTTGGCCTTTGGTGCCAATTTTGTGCTTAATTTTCCATATTTATGTTTTGTATTATTTTAAGGTAAAAAGTTTCAATTTTTGTTCCTAAGCAACTAGAGGAATTTCTAGTGGCTAAAGAAGAGATAAATATCACTGTGTAAGTCCCATTTGCACACTGTAGTGATAGGCTGGGGAGAGCCTTAAGGGTTGTAATAATCTTGGTTGTATTTTGTTTTTAATTTTTTGTATTTTTCCTATTTTAGGATCCTATTTACCTGTTATTTTGGATGAAGGTTTATATCTTTTTCTTATTGTAGTCATTAATTTGATACATATTATTTATTATTTCATGTGAACTTAGTAATTACCAATTTCTGTATTACTTCTCTTTTGGGGGGATGTATTTAATATTAAATAAATAATTAAAAAAATATGTGCACAAAATTTTAACACAGCCTTTAAATTTTGATTTTTGCATACTGCAATTCTAGAAAAAAACATGTTTAGAGCAGTTAACGGGAAAAATATAGTAATATTATCAAGGGGGAAGTTATCAATGTGGGCTATCTTAAAACATGTTATTTTACTCTTAATCCAAAGAATGTTAAGCCCTTAGAGCTAGAGATTCAATATATGGTGCCAAATAAATCGAAGGCCAAATAAGCACTATTCTATAAGCTGCACTTAAAGTTAGGCTCGGTTTATAGAATAGCACTTATGCCAGGGAATCTTGCCTAACCCATTTTCACCAACTGAAATGTGGTGCAAATATATATGTCTAAATTAGATGTGAATCTCTGTTGTTCTATACTAATGCATGTTAATTTTAGAAACAGCCCGTTCCTCCCATTTCTGTGCCCTCTTTTTCAGATTGTAGCTAGCGGAAACAGCACTAATAAAACCTATATTTTGTGCTCCTTTTTCTACACTGTTCTATACAATACAGTAATACATGGTCAAATTTCAGTGAGGATATCCTGTTTACTGATGGGTTTATCTCAGCTGTTGCTATAATCTGCCTTGGGAAGCCTGGTGTTATAAAGATTGGAAATAAAATTAAGCTCTTCTTTCATTGGGGCCCATGGAATCACATCTTCACCTCATCTGTTTTGTACAAATGGATTATTCTGTTTTGAGCATGTTTCAGGGACAAGTGGTTTTCAGAAGACAAAATAATAAAAATAAATATTCTCTTTCATGCAGATCTTTCATTTGCTTAAACATAACTGAATGGGCTATAAGACCCTAATATTTTGTCCTTGTGATGACTTACACTATGCCAAAACCTGCCCCCCCCCCCCCCCCCACTGCTGCAGTAATGCCGCCACTCCCCTTTCCCACATACTATAGTCCTACCTTGAAGGGCCCGCCCACCCTGGTGATGTAGTGGCCTCTGTCGCTGTGTGGGTAGAAAAGAATCCCACACTTTCCTGCCCACTGCCACTACTCGGTCTCAGGTTTGCTCTTCTGTGCTGTGGGTGGTGCAACTGTGTTTTCAAAATGGCTGCCGAGACTGTGCCTTTTAAAAAAGTATAAAATAAAAATATTTTTTCTTTTCTATCTTTGTGTTCTGGGAATTGTATTTTTTAATTGGGTTGGTCCCCAAGTTCTTTTTCACTTTCCACGTATCAGTCTTCTAAATTCTTTTCTGGTTGGCCTTTCCATTTCTTCTCACGCCTCTTGTTTCTTCCCTTCCTTCTATAGTCCACATCTTTCACTGATCTTTTTTTATGTTTCTTTTCTCTTCTGTTTCTATATCCACCCATATGTGATTTTATCCCTCATTCTCCATTTCTCTCATCTTCTAATTCTTGGTTTCCTTCTTTTCATCTCTCATCTACCTACTGGCTTTTCCCATCTCCCTCTCCTGAGGATAAAAAAAAGCAAGATCTAGAGGTTATCATATCTAATGCCTTTCATTGGTCAAACAGGTAGAAAAGATGACAGCAAAAGCCAGAATACTGTTTGGGTGCATAGGGAGAGGAATGGCCAGAAGGAGAAAAGGAGTGACAGTGCCTCTGTATGAGTTTATGGTGCGGTCTTATTTGGAGTACAGTATACAGTTCTGTAAAACTCACTTTAACTGGACATAAACAAGATGATGTCCATAGTTCACTCCATATACTGCATGGTTTCCATGGGGTTTTGTAGATCAAAGCATGATCCTACATTTTTTAGCATTAAATCTTAACTGCCAAATTCTAGACAAATCCTAGAGCACCCCTTGGCAGTCAGGTTTTCAGGATATCCACAATGAATATGCATGAAAGGGGTTTGCATATAATGGAGGGAGCGTATGCAAATCAAGTTCATGCATATTCATTGTAGATGTCCTGAAAACCTGACTTGCAAAAGGTGCTCCAGGACTGGACTTGGGAAACACTGTTCTAGACCATTCATCAGGTTTTGCTAGATCCCTCCTAATGTAAAGAGGCAAACTTTTCCTGATAGCTGCTCTGCAATATCGCTTACAAAAATGTTGAAAAAAACTGAACCAAGTACTGATCCATGGAGCCCACCACTGGTTGTGGCCTATCCTCCGAGTGAACTCCAATTACCACAATTCTATTTTGCCAATCACTTTCTAGCCCAGTCAATTGCTTTAGGGTCCATACCAAGGAAGCACAGTTATTCATATGTCACCCATGCAGATGAATGTCAAAAGCCTTGATGAAATCTAAGTACACTGCATCTAGTGCTTCCCACAGTTCAACTCTTTGGTCACTCAATAAAAGAAATTGATTTGTCAGATAAGGACCCAAGGGCAGAAGCAGTTCATTGTGCCAAGGGAAGTTTTGCATCTATATCCCTTCTAGACATCAGTAATTGCCTACAGAGAGACAGCTAAGAATGGGTCTCAGGTTTGTAATGATTTATTGTAAAAATAAAGTATGTCTGTACTTAGAAAACAAGATAGTTATTCTTTAAAATAAAAGTTTGTGTAACAAGCAAAGCAGGAATATTAAACAAAGCTATACCCCATATGCCATAAAGTCTGCCTTGTACTTGCAAGACTACCTGCAGTTATCTAACTTCAATTTGACAAGATAAGAATTTCAGCCATGCAACCTGTAGAGGCAGAAAAGGGTGATTGACTCTGGCCCAGAGAGACAGCCACTATTATCTGTTGTCAAGAAGATGATTGATTCTGCTAGGCTCTAGCTATGGTAGAGCGAGTCAGCAAAGGAGTCTATGGGAGGTCAGTCTCAGGTGACTTACAATGGGAGTAGGTTAGCAAGGTCTCATGTAGCTCTGACAGTATGCTGGTAATATGACTTATGTGCTATTCATAAGCCTAATAGCAGATGGACAGTCAGTGACAAAGAGCCAAGGCATCTATCTGAAAAGCCAAAAGAGAAGTTGGATGTCTAAAGGCAAAACAGTTCTTTAGCTCTGCAGACTTTTTTTAATAGTCTCAGTCTGTTGTTATCAGTGCAGTTATGCAAATGTCAGGATATAGCAGCCGTCTCTTTAATTGGTTGCATCAGGCGGGACTGGAACTGAAGCTAAACACAGGTAGGACTGGAACAGAAGCTGAACACAGGCAAGACTGGAACAATCAGGGCTGGAACTGATGCTGAAGACAGGCAGGACTGGAACAAGCAGGACTGGAACTGAAGCTGAAGTCAGGCAGGACTGGAACAAGGAGGGCTGGAACTGATGCAGAAGACAGGCAGGACTAGAACAAGAAGGACTGGAACTGAAGCTGAAGTCAGGCAGGACTGGGACAGACAAGACTGGAACTGAAGCTGTAGACAGGCAGGACTGGAACAAGCAGGACTGGAACTGAAGCTGAAGACAGGCAGAACTGGACAAGCGGGACTGGACCTGTAATTGAAGACAGGCAGGACTGGAACAAGTAGGAGCGGGCTGTAAGTGCAACAAACACACACAGACAAGAACTCATCTGAAGACCTCTGTTGCAAAGGCAAAGCATGACAGTTCCAAGGTGCTTTATAAAGGACTTTACTGATGATGTCACAACTAAGAATGAGGCTTGGCTGCAGGAACACCAGAGTGAGGCTTAGCTGCAGGAACACCAGAGCAAGGCTTGGCTACAGGCACACCAGAGTGAGGCTTGAATGCTGGAACATCAGAGTAGGACTGGAATGATCTCTGGAACATGGAAAAAAGCAGTCCACAGCAGCCATAGATCCTGGTCACTGGGAGGAGAGGTGAATATAGGCATGGGGCATGGCCACAACCGTGACACCAATCACGTTGAAGGCAGAGTCAGGTGATGAAAGACAAGGACTTGGGAAAATGCCCTGTTTACATCTTTGTGGAAACATTGTAGCTGTTATTTAAAAAAAAACTGAACTCCTACATGTGTGCTTTATTTTTAGCCAAAATTAGAAGATTATATTTTTCTGCTGAAAATCCATCTTCATTTAGGAGCTTAAAAGTTAAGTTTATGAGTCTAATTTATAAACCTAGTGCTAAAAATCAGCCCATAGTTGCTTCAAGTATAATGGCCCCAAGGTCTTCACAGCTGGTCTCAGGGCTGAGAAGGTTTGATGTGTTTCTATATCTCTGCATGTACATAAGATAAAATAATGAATAATTATGAATGATTTTTTTTTTTTTCTTTTAGTTGGGCACAACACTTGACAGGATAGGAAGACTTTTAGGGACGAGAGTCCATGTCAGTTTTGTGCTTGTAGCCTCATACAGGCTATGCAGGCCATAAACCTACAGACCTACCTCTGGTATAACCATGCTATCTTGAATTCTGCAACTCACAGAATTCCAGAAACTGAACTTACCTGTGCTTTTAGCTCACCATAGAAGTTGGACTAACCAGTTTCTAATTCCATGCCTCTTCATCAATTCCAGTTTTGTGAAGATGAACCACATAGTGGCATAGCTAGGCGGGCGCCAGGGGAGCAGCCGCTCCCCCAAACGGAGCTCTGCTGGCACAAGCTCCTATTTTTTTTGTTGTGCAGCACTGAAAATGTAACTTACCATCATATGTCAGCTGGTACACCTGTTTGTTCTTATGCACCATGGACTCAATTCTATAAATGGTGCCCAAATTTGGGTGCCGATAAAGATTAGCACTAACCGCTATTCTATAAATGGTGCTCAGAGTTGGGTGGTGTTTATAGCCGGGATGTAGACCCAATTTTGGATATGAGGATTTACATCAACTAAAACCTGGTATAAATTCTCATGCCTTAATTAGGTGCAGATCTCCATTATTCAGTAAAACTGCCCTTAAATTCCAGGAACGCCCATGCCCCTCCTATGACTGTGCACTCTTTTTGGATCCATGCATAAAATTTATATGCAGATCCCAGTGCCTAAAGATGTGTGTGCAAATTCTCAATATTACACGAATCACAATCAGGATTCCGCTCAAACCACAGCATCGAAACAGTACTAATCACTCTCCTAACCAAATTCAAACAAGAAATTGCAACTGGCAAGAGTGTACTTCTTCAATTTGACATGTTGAGTGCATTCGACATGGTTAACCATAAAATACTACTAAACATAATAGAATACTTCGGTATCAGTGGAAGCATACTCAGTTGGATCAATGGCTTCCTAACCACAAGAACATACCAAGTGATAGCAAACTCGAACACGTCACTACCATGGAAACCAGAATGTGGAGTACCCCAAGGATCACCACTATCACCGACCCTTTTCAACCTAATGATGATCCCACTAGCCAAATCTTTATTCAACCAAGGCCTCAACCCCTACATCTACGCAGATGATGTCACGATATACATCCCGTTTAAACATGACCTAACAGAAATCACAAACAAAATCAAACTTAGCCTCCAAATCATGAACTCATGGGCGGATACATTTCAATTAAAATTCAACGCAGAAAAAACACACTGCCTCATCCTCTCATCACCACACAACACGAAAAAACCCACACATATAAACACCCCAGATTACACCCTTCCTGATTCAGACAGCCTGAAAATTCTTGGAGTGACAATCGACCGAAATCTCACACTAGAGAGCCAAGCGAAAAATACAACAAAGAAAATGTTTCACTCAATGTGGAAAATTTAGCGAGTAAAACTTTTCTTCCCGAGGGAAATATTCCGCAGCCTAGTACAATCAATAGTTCTGAGTCACCTAGACTACTGCAACGCAATTTATCCTGGATGCAAAGAGCAAATCATGAAGAAACTACAAACTGCCCAAAACACCGCAGCCAGACTTATATTTGGCAAAACGAAATACGAAAGTGCCAAGCCCTTACGAGAAAAACTGGCTCCCAATCAAAGAGTGAATTTGCGTTCAAAATCTGCACCCTGGTTCATAAAATCATTCACGGTGAGGCCCCAGTCTACATGGCAGACCTTAGTCTACCAACCGGAAACACAAGAAGGTCAGTACGCACATATCTAAATCTCCACTACCCCAGCTACAAAGGACTAAAATATAAGACAACATATGCATCCAGCTTCTCTTATATAAGCACACAAATATGGAATGCACTTCCAAACGCCATGAAAACAATGCACAACCTAACAAACTTCCCGAAATCGCTAAAAACCAACCTGTTCACAAAGGCATACCAGAATGACCCAACCTAAACACCTGAATCCTCCAATACAATCAAAATTACTACCAGAACTCTCTCTCCTTGAATTACTTATATACTCTGTCATCTATGATCATTAACACTTGACCATTCTGTATTTCTCTTACCGGAATTGGCGATTGCTATCACGGTACTATGTAAGCCACATTGAGCCTGCAAATAGGTGGGAAAATGTGGGATACAAATGCAACAAATAAATAAATAATGCCAATTAGTGCTAATAATTGATTAGCACCCAATAACCAACACTAATTGACTCATTTATCAGTTAAATTGTGTACGTGCTCAAATTTGCATGTGCAATTTTGAGTGCAATATATAGAATTAGGGCACATATGACTAGTTTGCCAATATGTGCGTAAACGCCAATTTGTGACACCATTCATGCATGCAAGTGTGCCTATTCCATAAATTGGATTTAGATGCCCTTAATCAAATTGCCCTTTATATTCTTTGAACATTTTTCCCTTTTGCAACAAATTTCACAGTTTACTAAAATTTAAGTCAAAGACTGAATCAAGTGAGGAATGTTAAAGTAGGGGATGAATGATGGCATGTTTAACATTTGCTGGCTAGATATTAGCTGTATTTATATTGGGAACAATGGTGGAGATTGTAGAGGATTAGCCAAGGGAGCAGGTTGCTAACTAACAAACTGTGACCCAATAATTAAATACTCTAGAAAACTGTATGTACCATCTTGCCTGGAATTATGTCATTGTTTTAACAGACTAAAAGGTTCATTGCCTGCAGTCTTATCAGTTGTATAAATATTTGTCTGCTGCATTGCATAATGCTGTAAGAGAGACACCTTCTTCCTACAACACCAAGGAGACCTGTTTTTAAATCTATTTATGATAATAATAGATAGCTAGAAGCAACTTTAAAATACATTCAAAACTTGCATAGCATAACCCACATGCTATGAAATTAAAAAATAAATAGCAAGTTAACAACTTCTTCCTCAAGTTAGCACTAATTGCCAGGTCAACATATTGGAATCAATATATTTGCTGTTTCATTATCTTAACAATAAGCATTCTAGAATTTGTTCCATGGGTCTATTTAACCACTCTACCTTATACCATAGGGCCTGCAGCACTTCTATTTTTAGTTCACAAGGAACAGTTTTAAATGGCTTATTTTCCATTTACTAAAGTCATTTTGTTTGTTGCTGTGGAAACCATGGTAAATGCCACTGCTTAAATTTGAAGGTAAAGCTGGGAAGTGTGAAGGGGATAGAATCTTCAATTTTTCTGTATAGGCTTTCATTAGTTTCCCTCAGTGCCTTCACAAAGTTACAGAAAAAGTATTAAGATACACGTGCCCCTGCCTGATTTATGTGTCCGCTCTTATACCACGATTTTGACTTGTGTATCTGCAAGCATGTAAATATTACCTTTTACAAAGGTGCACTAGCGTTATTAACACACGTTAAACACTAGAGACATCCATTGGAATATATGGGCATCTCTAGCATTTAGTGCACACTTATATTTAGTGTCAGCTGAAAACGTTAGCAGGCCTTTGTAAAAGGACCCCTAAGTATTCTGAAATTAATTTTTTTAATCAACATTGAAAAGTGAGATTGAGTGATTATTACCAACTAGTGAGGGATCTTTCCCTGGCTCAGGCACCACAATTACATGTGCATCCATAAAGGCACCATTAACAAAGTCATGTACCAAGAAATCTATTTATATAAGAACTGCATGTGAGGAGCCCTATAAAATTCTGCACCAAGGCCATTCAATCCTGATGCTTTCCTAAGAGAAAGTGTAATACCCCTTCCTTTGCAGTAGTCTCTTTGCAGTACGAAAAGGATAGGACACTGGAGTTTATCTAAGATTGTAGCAAAATAGATCTCAGTGAGCCCAAATTCAGATGTATATATAGCCTCCCTTAATACTCCAGGAATTGAGCCAGAATGTCAGCCAGAATGTCAGCTCTCTGCCTGCTCCTCTTCCTATGTAGGTGTTGTGCCAATAGGTGGCCACTCTGGTTACCTTCATCATAATAATGGGCTCCAATATGAAATATGGATATGGTGGCCTCATGACTGAAAATGGAACTGTACTTATACTTTTACTGATGAAAGAACAGTATTAACACATGATCCCTTAGCCTTTTGTGAAATTATTCTCTGATTTATCTTTCTAACTCATTCCGTTCCTTATAGATGGTCTTATGTAATGTAACTGAATAGGTTATTATAATCCCAGATAAAGCATCCTTAAAGGCATCCCACCAGATCAAGGAACTTAGGGTCTGACAACAAGCTAGGCTAATGTCTATAATTTCTTTGATCTCTGTATGCTTTATCAAACAGAGGTATTCTAGTGTAGGTCCCAGGAGGCATGAAATGTGTGCTTTCTAGCAGCTGGATGATGTAATCACCAAGGATCTGTTAAAATGAAATAATCACCAAGGATCTGTTAGACCTAGTTCTTTCAGCATGCCATTCAAAATAGGCCAGATTTTAACCTATTGAAGTCCATTTGAAGCTAGTATATCTAAGACAATATTAAAATCTCCACCAAATATTATGTTATTCCCACCCACTCCTAAAAGGCTGATGGTCAACTCCTGATACAAGGAGACCCCCAATGGGGCATAAAGATTAAACAGAGTAAAGTCTTCATTGTTCACCTTGACTGCTAACTAAAACCAATGTCTCTCACTGTCTGAAGTGTGGGACTTTATACTGATATCGGTTCTGGAGTAAGTACACTCAGAAAATCCAATACATCAGCATTTATCTTTCAAAAAGAAGACTATGATAAAATGACAAGAATGGTGAAAAAAAACTTAGAGGAGCATCTCTTCGAAAATACCTTCCTGGAAGCCCAGCCAGTTATAGTCCATGTATTTAAAAAAGGAGGAAGGAAGGTCAAACGACAGCCCGCATGGTTAAAAAATGAGGTGAAAGAAACTATTAGAACTAAAAGATAATCTTCAGAAAATGGAAGAAGAATCCGACAGAAAATAATAAGAAACAGCATAAGGAATGGCAAGACAAATGCAAAGCACTGATAAGGAAGGCAAAGAGAGATTTTAAAAAATGATTGCATTAGAGGCAAAAACACATAGAGGGGCATAATCGAAAGGGGCGCCCAAGCTTTCCTGAGGACGTCCTTGCAGGACCTCCCGGTGAAGGGGCGGGGAAACCCGTATTATCAAAACAAGATGGGCGTCCATCTTTGTTTCGATAATACGGTCGGAGATGCCCAAATCTTAACATTTAGGTCATCCCTAGAGATGGTTGTCCTTAGACTTGGTCATTTCTGATTTTCGCCAATAATGGAAACCAAGGACGCCCATCTCATAAATGACCTAATGCAAGCCCTTTGGTCATGGGAGGAGCCAGCATTCGTAGTGCACTGGTCCTCCTAACATGCCAGGACACCAACCGGGCACCCTAGGGGGCACTGCAGTGGACTTCAGAAATTGCTCCCAGGTGCATAGCTCCCTTACCTTTTGTGCTGAGCCCCCCCCAAAACCCACTCCCCACAACTGTACACCACTACCATAGCCCTTATGGGTGAAGGGGGGCACCTAGATGTGGGTACAGTGGGTTTCAGGTGGGTTTTGAAGGGCTCCCATTTACCACCACAAGTATAACAGGTAGGGGGGATGGGCCTGGGTCTGCCTGCCTAAACTGTACTGCACCCACTAAAACTGCTCCAGGGACCTGCATACTGCTGTGGTGGAGCTGGGTATGATATTTGAGGCTGGCATAGAGGCTGGCAAAAAAATATATTTAAAAGGTTTTTTTTAGGGTGGGAGGGGGTTAGTGACCACTGGGGGAGTAAGGGGAGGTCATCCCCAATTCCCTCCGGTGGTCATCTGGTCAGTTCGGGCAAAAAAAGGACCAAGTAAAGTCGCCCAAGTGCTCATCAGGGACGCCCTTTTTTCCATTATGGGTCGAGGTCGTTCATGTGTTAGGCACGCCCAGGTCCCGCCTTCGCTATGCCTCTGACACGCCTCACGGAAAGCAGTTAGGGACGCTCAAAATCGGCTTTCAATTATGCCGATTGTGGCGACCCTGGCAGAAGGACGCCCATCTCCCGATTTGTGTTGAAAGATGGGCATCCTTCTATTTCGAAAATAAGCCTGTTAGTAAAAACGTGTTTAGGTATATTAGAAGCAAGAAGCCGGTAAAAGAATCACTTGGACTGCTAGATGACTGAGGAGTAAAAGGGGCACTCAGGAAAGACAAGGCCAAAGCGGAGAGATTAAATTAATACTTTGCTTCTGTCTTCACCGAGGAAGATTTTGGAGAGGTACTGGTGCCAGAAACTGAATCAAATCTGTAAACCCAGAAAATGTAATGGGGCAGTTTGACAAATTGAAGAGTAGCAAATCACCTGGACCGGATTGTATGCATCCCAGAGTATTGATAGAACTGAAAAATGAACTTGCAGAATTATTATTAGTAATATGTAATTTATCTTTAAAATCAATCATGGAACCAGAAGATTGGAGATTAAGCAACGTAATGGCGATTTTTAAAAAAGGCTTCAGAGGTGATCCAGGAAATTATAGACTGGAGAGCCTGACGTCTGTGCCGAGCAAAGTGGTAGAGACCAGGGCTTTTTTTGAGGGGGTACTCAGGGGTACTGAGTACCAGCACCTTTTCCAGTGTCTGCTAAAATTGACCCATGGACCACAAGTTTTAATGAAAGAGCTCAGGCTCTACATACCAATTCTGCATTCTCATAGTTTCTATTACTGGTTGCAGGGTACCTGATTATTATAGAGTGGGTTTCTTAGTGATCACCCCACTCCTGAAGGGTGGCCTGGCATTTGAATACCGGCACCTTTTTTGCTAGAAAAATTTCACTGGTAGAGACTATTATAAAGAAAAAAATTACAGAGCATATTCATAAGCATGGATTAATGAGACAAAGCCAACATGGATTTAGTGAAGGGAAATGTTGCCTCACCAATCTACTACATTTCTTTGAAGGGGTGAACAAACGTGGATAAAGGTGAGCTGGTCAATAGTATATAGCTGGATTTTCAAAAGGCATTTGATAAAGTACCTTATGAAAGACTCCAGAGGAAATTGGAGAATCATGAGATAGTAGGTTGTATTCTATTGTGGATTAAAAACTGGTTAATGATAGAAAACAGAGTAGGGTTAAATAATCAGTATTCTCAATGGATAAGGGTAGATAGTTGGGTTCCACAGGGGTCTGTGCTGGGACCACTGTTTTTTAACATTTATAAATGATCTAGAGATGGGAGTAACTAGTGAGGTAATTAAATTTTCTGACAACACAAAGTTATTCAAAGTTGTTAAATCGTAAGAGGATTGTGAAAAATTACAAGAGGACCTTACGAGACCGAGAGACTGGCATCCAAATGGCAGATGACGTTTAGTGTGAGCAAGTGGAAAGTGATGCATGTGGGAAAAGAGGAACCTGAACTTTACCTATGTGATCCAAGGTTCCACTTTAGGAGTCACCGACCAGGAAAGGGATATAGGTGTCATTGTTGATAATATGTTGAAACCCTCTGCTCAATGTGCAGCAGTGGCTAAGAAAGCAAATAGAATGTTACGTATTAGGAAAGGAATGGAAAACAAAAATGGGCACATTATAATGCCTTTGTATCACTTCTTGGTGTGACTGCACCTCGAATACTGTGTGCAATTCTGGTCACTGTATCTCATAAAAGATATAGTGGAATTAGAAAAGGTACAGAGGTGGGCAACAAAAATGATAAAGGGGATAGGATGACTTCCCTGTGAGGAAAGGCTAAAGTGGCTAGGACTTTTCAGCTTGGAGAAAAGATGGCTGAGGGGCGATATGATAGAGGCCTATAAAATAATCAGTGGAGTGGAATGGGTAGATGTGAGTCACTTATTTACTCTTTCCAAAAATAGCAGGACTAGGAGGCATGCAATGACGCTACAATGTAGTAAATTTAAAACAAATCAGAGAAAATATTTCTTCATTCAATGTGTAATTAAAATCTTGAATTTGTTGCCAGCTTAGTGGGGTTTAAAAAGGTTTGGATGACTTCCTAAAAGTAAAGTCCATAAGCCCCTTATTAAGGTGGACTTGGGGAAAATCCACTGCTTACTTCAAAGATAAGCAGCACAAAATATATTGTACTGTTTTGGATTCATGCCATTTACTTGTAACCTGGATTGGTCACTGTTGGAAACAGGATACTGGGCTTGATGGATCTTCAGTCTGTCCCAGTATGGCAATGCCTATTTATGTTCTTATCCTATTTTCAAGTACCTCTTTGTGCATCCTCCCTCCCCTTCTCTGCGCATATCCAACAGACTGCCAAGACCTGTCGATTCTTCCTCTTCAACATCAGCAAAATTCGCCCTTTCCTTTCTGAGCACACCACACGAAATCTCGTCCACGCTCTCATTACCTCTCACCTTGACTACTGCAACTTACTCCTCACCAGCCTCCCACTTAGCCATCTATCCCCCCTTCAATCCGTTCAGAACGCTGCCGCAAGTCTTATATTTCGCCAGAACCGATATACTCATATCACCCCTCTCCTCAAGTCACTTCACTGGCTTCCGATCAGATACCGCATACAATTCAAGATTCTCCTCCTTACCTACAAATGCACCCGGTCTGCGGCTCCTCACTACCTCTCTACCCTCATCTCCCCCTATGTCCCTGCCCGTAACCTCCGCTCACAGGACAAATCCCTCCTTTCAGTTCCCTTCTCCACCTCTGCCAACTCCAGGCTCCGCTCATTCTGCCTTGCCTCACCCTATGCTTGGAACAATCTTCCTCAACCCCTACGCCAAGCCCCCTCCCTACCCATCTTCAAATCTCTGCTTAAAACTCACATCTTCAATGCTGCTTTCAGCACCTAACCTTTCATGAAATATAGTATGCCCTATCAGACGGACTCTACACTTGTCTTTAGATTGTTTAGATTGTCTTTAGATTGTACACCTGTCTTTTAGATTGTAAGCTCCTTGAGCAGGGATTGTCCTTCCATGTTAAATTGTACAGCGCTGCGTAACCCTAGTAGCGCTTTAGAAATGTTAAGTAGTAAGTAGTTAAGTAGTCTGTACTAATTTTGAACACATCTCCACAAGAACCTCCCAGTTCTTTTTTGCTAGATTTATAATCTGCAACAGATCATGCATAACTGAAGTTTTGTTATTTCCAATTCTTTAAGCCCTAAAAATTTCTGAGGATAAAGAGGATCATGTTTTGATTGCTTTACATC
Source organism: Microcaecilia unicolor (assembly GCF_901765095.1). Lineage (NCBI taxonomy): Eukaryota > Metazoa > Chordata > Amphibia > Gymnophiona > Siphonopidae > Microcaecilia > Microcaecilia unicolor. The sequence continues at coordinate 238,880,896 of NC_044037.1, forward strand.
TTGACCAGTCATATTAGCAAAGTCAACTTACACCCTTTGTTAGTAGACATCTTGCTGATAATCTCTTAGGAATTGCAATTCTGGAAAACGATGTTTTACTATGAATGAGCTCACCAACATTATTAGCAAAATGGAGGAAACCCTAAAATGTCTGGGGTTTTCTTATCATTTTGAGTTAAAAATGATATGAAATAACATTTCATATTCTCATTGTATCTTCATCCATCCAATCTCCTTTTTCCTTCTTCCCCTTCTCTCCCCATGATTGCTCTTTCTCTATTCCTTTCTGCCATCTTTTTCCTCCATCCTCTTCTTTTTCTCTCTCTTCCACAATCCCATTTCTTTTTTTTCTCCCTTTCCCCACCTATATTACTCTCTCTCTCATGCACACACACACTCACACTCACACACACACACACACCTTATTGCTGAATGTTCATCTCTCATGTTGCCTCTAATCTACCTGCATGGGCCACTATTATTCCTCACCTCCTTCAATCTACTGGCCTGCTACCCCACAGAATTGTTCATAACTCAAATTTGTACACCCTATCTTAGACCACTTAACAGCAAATCAAATTTGATGACTACAGTATCAGTTGTTGCGATCCTGAAAACCATACCATTATATTAATGTGTTATATTGTTAGTTTTACTTACTTGATTTCATGTGTGCTTTTGCTGTATGCCACCTAGATTTGTGGATAGGACAGGCAATAAATGGTTTAAATAAATAAACAAATACCTGCCTGATTGAATGATTGAATTTCCCCATGTAATGGTCTTTTTGAATGTTCACAGGCTCCATAAGGAGAGAGTATACATGTAAAGTCTTTCACTTGATTGAGCAGTGACATGGCATACATTCCTTCTTCACCATCCTCCAAATAAGAGAGATTCATAATATCTACAAGAAATGTACTGAACCCCCCCCCCCCCCCCATTCATATTTAAATAATCCATGGGATTTCTCTTGGGGAAAAATGTGTTCATTTTTTGTTATATCCAAAATCTTCGAAAGGAACTCATTCTGCAGAAATTGTTATAAGTAAAATTTCCTGTAAACAGATATGTAATTCATTTTACTTTTTTACTTATATTCTTCTACTAATTATTATTTTTCTTCTGTTTTCCTTTGGTTTGGTTTATTTTTGCTTTTTTTAATGCAGGATCCACCTTCATTTGTAATACCCATATAATCCCAGTCAAAAATCAAGAAGGAGTGGCAATGATGTTTATAATTAACTTTGAATATGTAACAGAAAATGAGAATGATGAGTCCTCTGAAAAGCTGGACCAGATATTGCCTGAAAATCGTAAGTATTTGATATAAGATATATTTTGTGGTATTAAATGGAGCAAATAAATCATATCTTCTGAAAAGGTGTGAGCTAAATCAAAATCCAAATGCAATAAAGAAAATCTAATTTCAGTGCAGTAGATGTTCTATCAAATAACATAACACAGTGGGGCAGTGGCCATTTTTGCTGTGCCATCAACCAAATACTCAAAAATCCACTTATTCTCCAATGACTTAGATTGAAGGAAAAAGGCCTCAAAGAGCTCCAAGACCAGTCATAATCTTACGGAGCTTAAACAGACCTACAAGGTCTTCTCTTCATCATCGGCCAAAAAAACCTTCTAGTGCCACAAATACAACCTTCTTACAATATCTGTGGTCAAAAAATAAGAAGAGACTTGCATACGTGTATTTATCGTGCAGGTATAAATCACTTCTATACAGTATCCACTATACACAATTTCACTTATCTTATTAGAAGTGGTGCATAATGGAAGTTTCTCGTTCTGGTGTTGCGCTGTGCAGTCCTTCACATCCCGCTCCGAGCCGATGATGGCCAGCGTTTCGCTGCTTCTTCAGGGTCTCGGGCTGAAAATGGGTCACTCGCAGAGCTCTCCAGAGCAACGTTTCAGTACTGTTCAATATTTCTGCTAGTGCTGGAAATGGCGCACATGCTGGGGGTGGAACTACCACCAGCACCTGCGTTGGGCTGGTGGTAGTTCTGGGTAGCCACACAGCAACCCTTTAGTAAAAGGGCCCCAAAGTGAGTTAAGAGGTAAAATTAGGGAAGACTGCCCTAAACTAGGGCTACCATATGGCTCCAGAAAAGGAGGATAGATTGAGCCAGTCTGGGTTTTACTTCCATTGCTTTCAAAGGAAGCAAAACCCGGACTGGATCAATGTGTCCTTTTTCTGGAGCCATATAGTAACCCTACCGTAAACAGACGGGCCTTGAGTAGTGATCTAAACCGAGGGTATGACTGTTCAGAGTGAAGATCAAGGGAGAGGGCATTCCACTATACAAAAGAAGGCTGCATGATGTGTAGACTCAAGATGAGAGCAGAAAACTGGAGGATTAGAAATACAAGAAGCTAAGAATGTGCACTATTGGGGCTAGTTCTGGGAGCGTATTTTATAAACAGGCTTATTTTTGAAAGAGAAGGGTGCCCATTTTTCGACACAAATCAGCAGATGGGTGTCCTTCTCCCAGGGTCACCCAAATCAGCATAATCGAAAGCTGATTTTGGGCATCCTCAACTGCTTTCCTTTGCGGGGACGACCAAAGTTCATGGGGGCATGTTGGAAGCATAGCGAAGGCGGGACTGAGGCATGATTAACACATGGGTGTCCTCGGATGATAATGGAAAAAAGAAGGGTGTCCCTGACGAACACTTGGCCGACTTTACTTGGTCCTTTTTCTTTTACGACCAAGCCACAAAAATGTGTCCTAAATGACCAGATGACCACTAGAGGGAATTGGGGATGACCTCCTCTTACTCCCCCAGTGGTCACTAACCCCCTCCCACTCTAAAAAAAAATTAGTTTTTTTTTCCATCCTCAAATATCATACCCAGCTCCATGACAGCAGTATGCAGGTCCCTGGAGCAGTTTTAGTGGGTACTGCAGTGCACTTCAGGCAGGCGGACCCAGGCCCATCTCCCCCCAACTGTTATAATTGTGGTGGTAGATGTGAGCCCTCCAAAACCCACCAGAAACCCACTGTACTCACATCTAGGTGCCCCCATTCATCCCTAAGGGCTATGGTAGTGGTATACAGTTGTGGGGAGTGGGTTTTGGGGGAGGGGGTTGGGGGGCTCAGCATACAAGGTAAAGGAGCTATGCACCTGGGAGTCCACTGCAGTGCCCCCTAGGGTGCCCGGTTGGTGTCCTGTCATGTCAGGGGGACCAGTGCACAACAAATGCTGGCTCCTACTACGACCAAATGGCTTGGATTTGGTCGTTTCTAAGATGGGTGTCCTCAGTTTCCATTATCGCCAAAAATCGGGGACGACCATTTCTAGGGATGACCATCTCTAAGGTTGACCTAAATGTTGAGATTTGGGTGTCCCCGACCGTATTATCAAAATGAAAGATGGCCGCCCATCTTGTTTTGATAATACGAGTTTCCCTGCCTCTACGTGGGGACATCCTGCGAGGATGTCCTCAGGAAAACTTGGACGCCCCGTTCGATTATGCCCCTCAAAGTCACATAAATGCCTATCCTGCTTATAATCAAACGAGAAAAACGCCCAAGTTCCGACCTAAATCGGGAGATGGACGTTTATCTCACAAAAACGAATAACACGGTGTAATCGAAAGTCGAACTTGGACGTTTTCAACTGCACTCCATCGCGGAAGCGTACAAAGTTGATGGGGGCATGTCAGAGGCGTGGTGAAGGCGGGACAGGGGCATGGTTATCACCCAAACAGAGATGGGCGCCTTTCGCCGATAATGGAAAAAAAGTATGCGTTTGTAGCTAGAATTTAGGGCACTTTTCCTGGACCCTGTTTTTTCACGAATAAGGCCCCAAAAAGTGCCCTAAATGACTAGATTACCCCCAGAAGGAATCGGGGATGACCTCCCCTGACTCCCCCAATGGTCACTAACCCCCTCCCACCACAAAAAGAATGATGTTTCACAACTTTTTATTTTCACCATCAAATGTCATACCCACCTCCCTGGCAGCAGTATGCAGGTCCCTGGAGCAGTTGTTAGGGGGTGCAATGGACTTCAGGCAGGTGGACCCAGGCCATCCCCCCCTACCTGTTACAATTGTGCTGCTTAATGCTTATTAGTCATCCAACCCCCCAAACCCACTGTACCCACATGTAGGTGCCCCCCTTCACCCCTTAGGGCTATAGTAATGGTGTAGACTTGTGGGCAGTGGGTTTTGAGGGGGATTTGGGGGGTTCAACACACAAGGGAAGGGTGCTATGCACCTGGGAGTTCTTTTACCTTTTTTTTTGTTTTTGTAAAAGTGCCCCCTGGGGTGCCCGGTTGGTGTCCTGGCATGTGAGGGGGACCAGTGCACTATGAATCCTGGCCCCTCCCACGAACAAATGCCTTGGATTTATTCGTTTTTGAGCTGGGCGCTTTCATTTCCCATTATCGCTAAAAAACAAAAACGCCCAGCTCACAAATTGTCAAATAAAACATGGACGTCTATTTTTTCGGAAAATACGGTTCGGTCCGCCCCTTCACGGACTCGTTCTCGAAGATAAACGCCCATGGAGATAGACATTTTCGTTCGATTATGCCCCTCTATGTTGCCTATAGGCTTGCAATAGGCATCTCTTTAGATTTCACGTATAGGTGGAGTAGTAGCCTAGTGGTTAGTGCAGTGGACTTTGATCCTGGAGGAACTGAGTTTGATTCCCACTGCAGCTCCTTGTGACTCTGGGCAAGTCACTTAACCCTCCATTGGCCCTGGTACAAAATAAGTACCTGAATATATGTAAACCGCTTTGAATGTAGTTGCAAAGACCTCAAAAAGGCGGTATATCAAGTCCCATTTCCCTTTCCCTTCCCTTTATAAAATTGGGCCCATAGTGTTCCTGTGTGCTAAACAGCCTGAACTTAATGTACTGACCATGGTTCAGGCTCCTTGTTTCAAACCTGTATAAAAGTAATCCTGCACACATCCTTCCAGAGAGGAGAGTCATAATCAGTGCTTCAGGGTGACACCAAGTGACCAGGTTCAGGGTCCACAGTTGCAGGATTCCCAAAGAAGCCTTGGCACAAGGCCCTCATCCAAGAGTTGTCACTTCAAGACCAGACTAGATTCATTGGATAGAATGTAAAACGGGGTAGGAAAATTCCCAGGTAGAAATGAAAGAAGGCTGAGTGACCTGAAAATACAAAGAAGCCAAAGGGAAATGCTAGGTCAAAACAAAATCACTATCCCATACATGTACATCCTTTGTTATATTCTGAGCATTTTTTGGCATGCTCCATTAATCACAAGGATTATAGTGAACTAGCCCTGAATGTTGTACTTCGCAGTCTAACACAAACACCATTAAGGTGATTACAAACCATTCAAAATACAGTGGTGAAGATGTTATGGCATGCTTAAAAGTTTGAGCGATATTTACTGCAGTGGGCTGTGAACCTGGAGAACTTGGTTCAATTCCCACTGCAGCTCCTTGTGACTCCAGGAAAATCATTTAACTCTCCGTTACCCCAGGTACAAAACTGAGATTTGTGAGCCCACTAGGTATGGAGAAAGTACTTGCATATAATATAGGTAAACTGCTTTGCTTGTACCTCAGAAAAGTGGGGTATATCAACTATATGACCCCCTCTTCTTGCCAAAGAACCTTGGCTCCCAACTAGCTACACAAGTCCTTTTAAAATTCTTCTCTTCACTCAAGGCATTTTTCACTGGCCATTCTTATTATTTGTCTAAGGGGGGAATTCATCAAGCTACGTTAGGGATTTTAGGCACGTTTGCCCCTTAATGTGACTTAAATGGCTCTAACGCCTGATTAAAATTACCAGAGATATTTAAGTCACCACAGGTTAAGTAGTAATGAGATGCAAAACATGCAGATGCATGTTAGAATCTCATTACTATGCAAATACCCTAACATGACCTGCAGTGATATACCACAAGTTGTGTTATGGGCAATAAAATCACTTCCTGGAAATATCAGGCTGCAAAGCTGCAGCCTGAAGCTCCTGGGTCAACAGAACAGGGTCCCCCCCCCAGCTTCCAGCCCCCTGGTTGAAGCCCCCCAGGTCAAGCCCCACCCACCCCATCTATCCACAAAGTCCTATTGCTAAGTGGTCATGTTTCCTTATATGGAAATATGACCACTAGTGGTAGTCATATGAGACTACTGCCAGGGGTACTATTTTGCAGTTGGCGCCAGACTGGGCAAGAGGGAATGGGCATTACTCCTTCCCAAAGATCCTCACAGACCACCAAAGTTCTAAAGATAGTCCTCTAAGAAGGTGAAGGCTACCTTAGAAGTGGGGGTGGGAAGGGACAAGTGGGGGCTTGGACTTTGTGGGGGAGTGGTGGGGCTTGACACAGAGAGATGTTTCAACTGGGGTGTCCAGAAACTAGGGAGGACCTGGGCTCTCAAGTAGCATTGTTCATTTATCACGGGATTCAACAACCTGCAGATCCCACAGGTGGCTGAATCCCATGGGAAATCAAGGTGCGGTAAAAGTTGATTTTTTTTTTTTACCACTCCTTGATGAATCCCCCTCCCCTAATAACCTTTTCCTGCTGTCTTCCACTAGACCCCTTTCCCCCAAATGACAACATATCACTTCTTCTTTGTTGCCCTTTCCCTCTGGAACCTGTTGCCCATGCGCTTATGGGCTGAGTCATCATAATACAAGTTTACCATACCTTACAACTTTCTGTTATGTTAAATGTTTTGAGGAGGCCATGCACCGGGGAATATGATGTGCCCGGTTGGCTGGAAGCTCTTCTGTGTTTCTACCCTTCTTGCTTCTACAAGATACAGATTATAACTTCTTTTTTCTATTTGTTATTATTGATTTTTATACCACTGGGCCATTGTACTAAGGGCAGTACATGAAGTGCTTTCTAAACTAAACTAAACATTGTTTGCTGTAATTGGGATATGATGCAATGAAGGGAACATGGCCGAATCCACTTATATCAAACAAAGCTATGCACAGTTGTACAGGTTATCCTCTGAAAAACAGGCACAGCTATAAAAAAGGAACTATTTAGACCCAAAGGTAATCAAAAATTTCCTAAAATTGAAAGAGAAGATAAGAAACTGAGTGAAAAAGACAAAGACCAGTGACTGGAGATAAAAATCAGATTACCAGACTATAACTCTATCACTAGAGAAAAACAGATGACCAGCATAATGGATAAATACTCTGACAGACCTAATAAAATGAACTTTATTCGACTATGAAGAATAGACAGATCTTTTTATATTAGAGAAACTGGGAGTCATTTTTCACTATAACACTAGTGAACAGTGAATAGCAGGATCATCTATATGTGATGCAAGCAATACACTTATGAAAGTCACAGAAAGAAAGTATATTTTTCATTAAGTTAAACCAGGAAGGGTATGTTGCAGCATATCCAAAAGATGTGCTCTTCATTGAAGCACTGGAAACTAAGGGGCCTATTTACAAAGCAGTACTAATGCAATAACATGTTATGTGCCAATTAATGTGTATTAGTGTTCACCGCTGCAAACTATTTTTAGCATACGCAGTATAATGAATTTATTAAACCATAAACTATTTACAATAGCATGCATTATTACCAATAATACAGCATAACCTAGAATTTCTTTACCATAATGTATGTTAATAAAAATGAAATGAAAAGTATGCAAATGCATGCAAAAAAGCTTATTATTATTCAAAATAAATAAAAAAAACTTGAATTAAACCTCACAAGCTGTGTTATTCATGGTAAGATAGCCAAACCACAAAAGATGGGAACAATTTAAAGGAGCTAGGGTTCTCAAAAAATAATTTCCACCTCGTCTCTCTTCAGGAATACTCCCATTCCCTAATCCCCATTAAAGATCCCTTCCTATTTCCTCCATCCCCATATTCCCTGAAACCTGCTAAGGGGGCAGGAGTGATCTAATGTGCTGTTGCCCAGTGTTGCCAAAGAGTGACCTCAGCCCCCCCCCCCCCCCCCCCCCCCCCCGCAATATTCACAGAGTGTCAGACTGTAACAAAGGTGCCTGGAGGAGTGGATGATGGTGGAAGCAGGGGGATTTGAAAGGAGATAATGAGTGTTCTTGGAAGGGGATCAGAAGCTTGCCCAAAATCCAGGTTTGTTCAAACCTGCATTTTGGGCTGGGCTACAACTGAAACTGAAATTTGGTCAGCCTCTACCCATAGGTATGAAATAGGATGTGCAGCATTTAGCGTACACTAATGTCTGTTAGCAGTACTTCCTTTTTAGTGAGCAGTAAGCCTGCATTGAGATTACCACCACTTTGTAAAAGGGGCCCTGTGTTAGATGCTATTGTCTCCTAATACAGCAAAAAAATGGACTACCACATGATGCGCTACAGTGTCATGCAGTAGAATTGGTATGGGGACGTGTCAGGGCTGGAGAGTGGGCATTCCTAGTGGTGAACCTAGCTTGTTTGCCACGCGGGGCGGAGCATCCACTCCTCCAGGCATGTCACCCCACCCTCCCTACACCAAGCAAAGGGGTGAACTGAGCAGTCACATGGCTCTTGGCTCTGCCGGTCCCCTGCTCAGAACAGGAAGTTGATGTTAGAGGGGGCAGGGACTGGCAGAGCTGACAGCTGTACGACTGCTCAGTGCATCCCCTTGCTGTCTGCATGTGGGGCGAACCCCACCACCACCACTCCACCCTTGGTGCACCACTAGGCATTCCTGTGCTAACCAGTTAGCTACTTTACCGCGTGCTAACTGATTAGTGCATGTACTGTATAACCCAGGATTCCTTGCCACCTACAAAATAGGAGGTGGTAAGTGCTGCTGTGGTAATTTTTTTTTTATGGCTGCGTGCTAATGGCAACATTCAAAAAATAGAAAATTGGGGTATTTATGGCCACAGTAAAAATGGCTTAGTGTGCAAGAAAGACCCATATAAGTATTGTTAATGCAGCTTAGTAAAAGAACCCCTTAGAGCTTTGTTTTTAAAATGGATACATTTTACTACTACTACTACTTAACATTTCTAAAGCGCTACTAGGGTTACGCAGCGCTGTACAATTTAACATGGAAGGACAGTCCCTGCTCAAGGAGCTTACAATCTAAAAAGACAGGTGTACAATCTAAAGACAAGTGTAGAGTCCGTCTGGTAGGTAATACTATATTTCATGAGAGGTTAGGTGCCGAACGCGGCATTGAAGAGGTGAGTTTTAAGCAGAGATTTGAAAATGGGTAGGGAGGGAGCTTGGTGTAGGGGTTGAGGAAGATTGTTCCAGGCAAAGGGTGAGGCAAGGCAGAATGAGCGGAGCCTGGAGTTGGCAGTGGTGGAGAAGGGAACTGACAGGAGGGATTTGTCCTGGAGCGGAGGTTACGGGCGGGGACATAGGGGGAGATGAGGGTAGAGAGGTAGTGAGGAGCCGCAGACCGGGTGCATTTGTAGGTAAGGAGGAGAAGCTTGAATTGTATGCGGTATCTGATCGGAAGCCAGTGAAGTGACTTGAGGAGAGGAGTGATGTGAGTATATCGGTTCTGGCGGAATATAAGACGTGCGGCAGCATTCTGAACGGATTGAAGGGGGGATAGATGGCTACGTGGGAGGCCGGTGAGGAGTAGGTTGCAGTAGTCAAGGCGAGAGGTAATGAGAGCATGGACGAGAGTTCGTGTGGTTTGCTCAGATAGGAAAGGGCGAATTTTGCTGATGTTGAAGAGGAAGAAGCGACAGGTCTTGGCAGTCTGTTGGATATGCGCAGAGAAGGAGAGGGAGGAGTCGAAGATGACTCCGAGGTTGCGGGCAGATGGGACGGGGAGGATGAGGATGTTTTCAACTGAGATGGAGAGTGGAGGAAGAGGAGAGGTGGGTTTAGGTGGAAAGACGAGGAGCTCGGTTTTGGACATGTTCAGCTTCAGGTGGCGGTTGGACATCCAGGCAGCAATGTTGGATAAGCAGGCCGATACCTTGGCCTGGGTCTCCGCGGTGATGTCTGGTGTGGAGAGGTATAGCTGGGTGTCATCAGCATAAAGATGATACTGAAAACCATGAGATGAGATCAGTGAGCCTAGGGATGAGGTGTAGATTGAGAAGAGAAGGGGTCCAAGGACAGATCCCTGGGGAACTCCAACAGATAGTGGGATGGGAGTGGAGGAAGATCCATGAGAGTGTACTCTGAAGGTGCGGTGGGAGAGATAAGAGGAGAACCAGGAGAGGACAGAGCCTTGGAACCCAAAAGAGGACAATGTGGTAAGAAGTAGATCATGATTGACAGTGTCCAACGCAGCGGATAGATCGAGCAGGATGAGGATGGAATAGTGGCCTCTGGATTTGGCGAGGAGGAGGTCGTTGCAGACTTTAGAGAGTGCTGTTTCTGTCGAGTGTAGAGGGCGAAAGCCGGATTGAAGTGGATCTAGGATGGCATGAGAGAAGAGAAAATCAAGGCAGCGACTGTGAACGGCGCGTTCAAGAATTTTGGAGAGGAAGGGGAGGAGAGAGATGGGGCGGTAGTTGGAGGGGCAGGTAGGGTCAAGTGATGATTTTTTTAGGAGAGGTGTGACTACTGCGTGCTTGAAGGTGTCAGGGACCATTGCAGTGGAGAGAGAAAGGTTAATGATGCGACAGATGGAGGGGGTGACAGTAAGGGAAATGGTGTTAAGTAGGTTGGTGGGGATGGGATTGGAGGAACAGGTGGTGCATTTCGAGGAGGAAAGAAGGCGGGAGGTTTCATCCTCGGTGATCTCAGGAAAGGAGGAGAAAGAGGCCATGGTTGGTTGGTTGTTGGATAGGGCTACAGGCTGAAGAGGAGGTGGTGGCTTGGTAGTGAACTCAAGGTTTATCTTTTGCACCTTGTCGCGGAAGTAGTCAGCCAGTGATTGAGGAGAGAGTGAAGGGGGAGTGGGGGCGGGGGGCACTTTGAGGAGGGAGTTAAGGGTGGTGAAGAGACGACGAGGGTTAGAGCTGAGAGAATTGGTCAATTGGGTGTAATAGTCCTGTTTTGCAAGGAATAGGTAGGAATGGAAGGAGGATAGCATAAATTTGTAGTGAAGGAAGTCTGAATGGGTACGAGATTTCCTCCAGAGGCGTTCCGCGGATTGGGTGCAGGAGCGAAGGTAGCGGATGCAAGGGGTCAGCCAAGGCTGGGGACTAGTACGCTTAGTGGGACAGGAGGTGGATGGAGCAAGGTTGTCCAAAGCAGAGGAGAGAGCGGCATTGTAAGCAGAGACCGCTTTGTCTACAGTCTCAGAGGACATGATGGAGGGAAGGAGATTAGAGATACTAGAGGATAGAGTGGGGGGGTCAATAGCCTGGAGATTCCTGGAGGTGGTGGTTAAAGTTGGACGGGGCGGAGAGGGGGGTGAAGAAGTGTGAATGTGATCAGGTGATGATCGGACAGAGGGAGAGCAGAGGCGTGGAAATTGGAGGGTGAGCCGGAGGAGGAGAGGACTAGGTCAAGACAATGGCCGTCACGGTGAGTGGGGGTGGTGGAGCACAGCTGGAGGTTGAAGGAGGATGTTAGGGTGAGGAACTTAGAAGCGTTAGAGTCGGAAGGGTCATCAACGTGAATGTTAAAGTCTCCAAGAATGAGGGACGGAGATGAGGGTTCAAGAAAGACAGAGAGCTACGCATCAAAGTCGGTGAGGAAGGAAGAGAAGGATTTTTCAGGGGGGCGGTAGATGACTGCGACTCTGAGTGGGAGCGGGTAGAATAGGCGGATGGAGTGGGCTTCAAAGGATGAGAAGCAGTGGGACTGCGGTAGGGGGAGGGGTTGGAAACTACAGGAAGGCGAGAGTAGTAGCCCAACGCCTCCACCGCGGCCAATTGGGCGGGGAGTGTGGGAGAAGAGATAACCTCCGTGGCAGAGGGCCGCGACTGAGGCCGAGTCTTCCGGGGAGATCCAGGTTTCGGTAAGGGCGAGCAGTTGAAGGGAGCGAGAGATGAAGAGATCGTGGGTGAAGGGCAGTTTGTTACAGACTGAGTGAGCATTCCACAGGGCGCATGAGAAGGGGAGAGAAGAGGGGGGAGGAGGGGAATAGAGACGAGATTGGAGACATCTCGGAATCGTTTGCATGGATAGGACGGGGACAGGCAAGGGGGACCGGGATTAGGGTTAATGTCTCCCGCGGATAGCAGGAGGAGGAGCAGGAGAATGCGGAGGAGGGTGGGGGAGATCGGGCGGCGAAGGCGACGAAGACGAGGTGCACTAAGGAGGAATGGGGATGGGTTAATGGCAGGAAGGAAGTGTTGAAGGTTAAAAGCTAGGAAAGAGGTGGGGGACAGGAGGGATGGTGAGGTGGTGGGGGATGAGGGTGAATAGGGTATTGCCATGGTGGGTAGGGCAGGAGGGCAGCGAGTTCTAGTGGTAGACAGTGGGAGTGGGGGGGAAAGAAGATTAGGAAGGGACAGGGCAAGGAAGAGAACGTGGACAGGGGCCATAAGTAGTGTCTGAGGTGTGACAGGTGACTATGTGGTGACTGAGGTGATAGGTCGTTAACAGGTGTTAACAGGTGGCTATGGAGTGACTGAGGCGACTGAGGGTTAAGTGGATAGATAGAGCTGGATTTTAGACTGGCGAGTAGGTAAGTCAATGGCTGAGAAGCTAGCAGGCAGGTTGGTAAGTCAATGGCTGAGAGGCTCGCGAGCCGGTAGGAGGGTTACTCGATGTGTTAACAGGCAGGCGGGTAGCAGCTGGAACAAGTGGTCAGGAACAAGCTGGGGTAGATGGACAGGAGCAAGCTGGAACAAGCTGGAACCGGCTGGAACAAGTCGTAACAAGCCGGAACAAGATGGACAGGAGCAAGCTGGAACAAGCTGGAACAGGCTGGAGCAGGTTGGAACAAGTCATAACAAGCTGGAACAGATACGCTGGAACAGACGGACTGGCACAGGCCGGTCATGCAGGAACGGATGGAACAAGTTGGGGCAGGCTGGAACAAGCTGGAACAACAAGTTGGAACATGCTGGGGAAGGCTGGAGCAGATGAACTGGAACAAGTTGGAATAGACGGACTGGAGCAGACTGAAACACACTGGAGTCGATGGACTGGAACAAACAGGGGGTAAGCTGGAGCAGTTGCGTGGAGAGTCTGGATCAGGCGGACTGGACCACACTGGAGCCGATGGGCTGGAACAGGCCGGGAGTAAGCTGGATCGGTGGACTGGAACAGGCTGGGATCGCAAGCAGGAAGAATCTGGATCAGGCAGACTGGAACGGGGACTGGAACACACTGGAGCACACGGGAACACACTGGAGTTGATGGACTGGAACACGCAGGAGGAAAGCTGGGTCTGCGGAGTGGAACACACTGGAGTCGATGGACTGGAACACGCAGGGTGAAGGCTGGATCAGTGGACTGGATAGCGGGGGAAGGCTGGACCAGTGGACAGGAACAAGCTGGGAACAGATGGGTAGGAGGACTGGAAGAAACCAGAACACGCTGGAGCAGATGGAACACGCTGGAGCAGATGGATAGGAGCAGGCAAGGAGGAGCTGGATCAGGCGGACTGGAAGACGCTGGAGCAGATGAACTGGAGCCTGCAGGGCTGGAAGAAACTGGAGCACGCTGGAGCAGATTGAACATGCTGGGGCAGATGGTTAGGAGCAGGCAAGCAAGCAAGGAGGAGCTGGATTAGACGGACTGGAAGACGCTGGAGCAGATGAACTGGAGCCCGCAGGGCTGGAAGAAACTGGAGCACGCTGGAGCAGATGGAACACGCTGGAGCAGATGGTTAGGAGCAGGCAAGCAAGCAAGGAGGAGCTGGATTAGACGGACTGGAAGACGCTGAAGCAGATGAACTGGAGCCAGCAGGGTGGAAGCTGGAGCCGTGGACTGGAGCAAGCAAGCAGGGAGAAGCTGGGGAGGGTGGACGGGAGCAAGCTGGGCAACTCGGTTCCTGCAGAGCAGCTGGGCGCATGGAAGTCAGCCCTGTGGATGTGTAGTGCTCCGCCCCGATCGCTCCAGCGCCGAGGACTTGGCACCGCGATGGGGGCAGGCCGCGGGAGGACGGGCAGCATGGGCGTCAGGCCGCCGGGATCAGGAGCGCCGCAGTGGTGCGGTGGGTCGCCTGGGACGGGTCGGGCCGCGCCACAAGGTCAGGTGCGCGCCACGAGGCCGCGGGTGAGCTCGCTCTGGCTCACCCGGGTCTCACGGAGCTCTCGCCGGTCCCGGGCAGTTCCTGCCGGGGAGCGCGGTGGCTGACCCAGACTCGCCAGCGAACTCAGCACCCAGTGGCCGACAGCACGCGGCCGCCTCTCAGCGATGGCCCGTCGATTCGTGCCTCCAGCTCTTCTGAGGGGGGGATCGCGGGGCAGCGGAGCACTGGGGGGACTCCTCTGCTCCTCTCTCTGACTCGCTCCCGGGGAGCACGTCGGCGGTTCGAGTGCAAGGCAGTGGGGAGCGCTGGAGACCCGATCTTCAGCGGAGCTCCTTGCCTCGCACCCACATTTTGTGCATTAAAATTGACAGGTGGCATAAATTTATCTGTTGAGAAGGGGCGAGGGATGACCCTGGGGTAGAGCCAAAAGTTATCGTTAAATTCAGCCAGTATCTGGATATTTTTATCCATTTTAAATTAGCACTGCTTATTCAGTGGTCCAAATTAAATGTCCAGAGTAGCTGAAAATCCACTTTAAGATATCCAGATAACTTTTACATGGCAGTTGTCCAGCTAAATATTTACCTCTGATATAAATTTCGAAATATTGGATACCTAAATGCGATGCCACTTTAAAAATTCTAAACATGAAATTAATACAAGTGCTTTTTTTTTCCTTTTTCTAGCATCATCTTACATTTAACTACGCTAGCAGTTTGGTCTTTATTCAACCTTTTTTGAAATGTGCAATACTTCCTCCTGATATTCAGCTGGCATCAGGTTCTCAGTGACTGCCCATCGCCCACGCTTAAACCAGATTTTTCAATGCTGGCCTGTATCCAGCAACCGGCATTGAATATTTGGTTTCTCTTTTGACCGGGCCAACTTAAACAGATATTGACCAACTTGTATTTTGCCCTGTGTTTTGCCCTATCTATAATCTCCTGTCTTCCTCAGTATTATTGGTGTTTATCTCTTTATTGACAATCTATTAGTTATGCCTTTATGAAAGACAGTTTATCAAACTAATAAACATTTGCCACCCGATATTTAAAACCATTTAACCGGCCAGAAATGGCTCCTGTCAGGTTACATGGCACTTAACCAGCTATCCAACAATATTCAGGAGGAGATGGCCAGTTATCTCCCGCTGAACATTGCCGGTTAGCGCTTGCCTCCGGATTCTATATAGCGCACCTAGAGATCTGCACTGAAATCCAAGCATATTCTATAATAACATGCATAACTTAATTAGCTTAACATGCTAATCAGCATTGTTAATAGCTCTTAAAAAGCTCTAATTAGCAATAATTGGCAATAATTAGAATTTACATGCATAACTCACTAAGTGCATTCTGTAATGCAGCGCGCCTAACTTCTAATGCATGCAGGCAAAAAGGGGCATGGGTATAGGTGGGAAAATGGGGATTTCATGGGCATTCCAAAATTTACATGTGTAGTTATAGAATATGTCCCAGTGCACCTAAATCTACACACCGGGATTTACACCATGTTTCATGGAGGCACTTAGTTTTAGGTGATGAGATATCAATTAAGCATATTCTGTATACCGCGCCTAAATCTAGGTGCCGCTTATAGAATACGTATAGTTGGCACTGATTTCCACACCGATGTTTTAGGTGTCATATATAGAATCTCCCCCTTAGCAGATAACCAGTTATATCGTGTGATATAACCAGCTATGCACCGATATTCAGATAAGAAACTTCAGACCACCCAGAATACAGCAGCTAGACTGATCTTCGGAAAATCAAAATTTGAAAGTGCCAAACCCCTTCGTGAAAAATTGCATTGGCTTCCCATCAAAGAATGCATTGCCTTCAAGGTTTGCACTCTGGTCCACAGGATTATCTATGGCGTAGTTCCTGGATACATGTTGAACCTAATAAATTTAGAGAAGGAAAGAGAACCAGGGATGGAACTGGACTGATGAGGGGATGAGAGGCAGTGGAGGATAGGTGAGAGTTGAGAGGGTGAGTACCAAGGTTGGAAATGGAAGACTAGGAAGTTGGTGAAATATTGGGGAAAGGTATAAGAAAATGAGGAAGCAGGACAGAGGCAGCAATGGAAATACTAGGTAGATGAGAGCTGAAAAGGAGGAGACTAAGAAGAGCGTAATAGAACTTGTGTTTATGGCCCTGGTTTGGATACCCAACCCAAGAGCTTAGCTGGTGCCCAGAACTTCAGGTAAAGAACAGGGTTACACGTATAAATCAGCACAATATATATAGTAGCCTGCTAAATACATATGCACGTGTTATTGAAATTGAGCTTTGCCGTGATATATATGTTTGTAAACTTGGCAGCAATTTACTGTATTTTATTCTGAGACCTGCTATTTTGCCTCTTTCACAAAATTGTTTTAGCAAAGTTTATTGAGGTGGGGTTGGGGAAATTCCAGTGCATATTCCCATGATAAGCAGCATGAAATTGAATCTATTTACGCTTTTCGGGATCCTGCCAGGTACTTGTGACGTAGATTGGCCACTGTTGCAAACAAAATATTGGGCTTGATAGACCTTTGGTTTATCTCAGTACGGCAATGCTTATATACTTATGAATTTATATGTGTCCCTGTTTAACTCGCATCATTATCCATATAAAATTACATCCTATAAGTGTTGTTTAATTGTATTTCAGATGAAAACAGCCTTTCAAGAAGTACTACTTCAGGTAAATCAGTCTATAAATATTTTGTTGTCTGTTTAATATGAAAAAGTGTGCCCAAGCTTTGTATTAGTATATAAAGGCTGGTTCACTATGATATGGTAAGTTTTTCATAAGGAAAAGGTATTTGCTATACATCCCATTTTCTTCAACAAGGGCATTTCATTTTAGGAACCTGTGGGATTTTGCACAAGCAGTGTACATAGAAAAATCCCTCAGGCTCCACCAATGGTATTAGATTTTGGGAAGTGTGATGACATCATTGATAACTAAGGGAAAGTGTAGTCTGGTGATATCAAAGACCATGCCTCAAATAAGAGGAAATGGGAATGTCATAGGGGTCCTTTTACAAAGCTGCAGTAGAAAGTGTCTTTAGTGCATCCTTATGCGGGTTTTTCCCCCACACTAAGGCATGGGCATAGTTTGACTGTTTCATTTGTGGGGGACAGAGGGTGTGGCTTGGCACATTTGCATATTCATTTGCATATATACATCTCATACATATTCATTATGGCTATTAATAAAAACAACAAAAACACACACGCACCAGATTAAAATGCTGAATATGAAGCCAGCATATCAAAAACAATAGGGCCAGGCACTTTATGAAATAACACAAACCCCACAAAAAGACACTCAAAACCTAAACAGAAAACCTAACACACAACAGTCTTAACCCACCTATGAAAAGACAGTGCTATAAATTTTACACTGGACTCTAGAGCACCAATATACCTGCTACTGGAAAACTGTAACAAGCTGAACTGTTACACATTCCTACACAAACACTACATGCTAGCAGAATCCATCACGTCAGTCACATAAGCAGAACATGGACAGACCCTCATGTGATATAAAATAGGGAACCATAAAAAACATGCCCACAAAAACTAAAATATAGATCTCTTCAAGAAAGCCAGACTCTGTAAGCAGTGCAAATACTGGTAAAAGAGAAACAGAAATGTATTTTCTCCTGTACTCTACAAAATATAACAATAGAAAAAAATGTACATTTCACAAAGCAGCACATCTTAGTCCTTAAAAAGCATTAAATAAAAATAATGTTTTCTTTTCTGCCTTTGTTGTCTGAGCATTCTATTTTTCTAGTTGGTCTGGTCCCAGTCTCTTTTCCACTGTCAATGTATCAGTCTTCTCCTAAATTCTTTTCCAGGTTGACTTTTCCATTTCTTCACTCTTCTCTTGTCTTCTTTCTGTCCTTCTCTGCATCTGTCTGGCACTGATCTTTCATTTTACGTTCCCCCCCTCCCCCCCCCCCCCCCCCCCACACACACACACACACTTTTCTCTCTTTTGTCCTTAGTATCCATCTACCTACTGGCTTTGACCATCTCCCTCTCAATCCCTCTCCGGCACTCCCATTCCCTCTTCCGTCTCTCCCTTACCCAGTCTCCTAAATTCCTCCCACATCTTTCACCCACTTCATTAGTCCTCCATTCCCATACTCTGTACCTACCCCCTTTCCCCTCATCTACCCTCCACTGCATCTCATCACCCCATCAGTCCCAGCTTCATCCATGTCTCTCCTTCCTTCCTTCCTTTGCCTCCAAGACCACTCTTCTGCCTGTTACCTTATACCCCATGCCCAACAACTTATCTTTCACCATCTTTTTAACCCCTTTCTACCCTAACTCAACCCCCTTCAGAGACTTCTCCCATACCCCTCACCAGTATCCCAATCCCTTTTCAATGTCTCTTATCCTCTCTCCAGTCTTCCAGTTCATTCACATTATGTCTCAACCTTTTCCCACATCATCTCTTTTTCTTGCCCTTTTTCTCACATCCCTCATTTCACATACTGCTTCTTCCCCTCTCCCACCCCCTAGTCCCATCCATCTCCTGCTGCTTCTCTCTGCTGTGCCCCACCTCTCCCAGTCCCATCTATCTCCTGCTCCTTCCCTCTGCTCACCACCCCTCCCAGTCCCATCCATCTCCTGCTTCTTCTCTCTGCTCACCACCCCTCCCAGCCCCATCCATCTCCTGCTTCTTTCCTCTGTTGTGCTCCACCTTTCCCAGTCCCATCCATCTCCTGCTCCTTCCCTCTGCTCACCACCCCTCCCAGTCCCATCCATCTCCTGCTTCTTCTCTCTGCTCACCACCCGTCCCAGTCCCATCCATCTCCTGCTCCTTCCTTCTGCTGTGCCCCACCTCTCCCAGTCCCATCCATATCCTGCTCCTTCCCTCTGCTGTGCCCCACCTCTCCCAGTTCTATCCATCTTCTGCTCCTTCCCTCTGCTAACCATTCCTCCCAGTCTCATCCATGTCCTGCTCCTTCCCTCTGCTCACCACCCCTCCCAGTCCCATCCATCTCCTGCTCCTTTCCTCTGTTGTGCTCCACCTTTCCCAGTCCCATCCATCTCCTGCTCCTTCCCTCTGCTCACCACCCCTCCCAGTCCCATCCATCTCCTGCTTCTTCTCTCTGCTCACCACCCCTCCCAGTCCCATCCATCTCCTGCTCCTTCCCTCTGCTGTGCCCCACCTCTCCCAGTCCCATCCATATCCTGCTCCTTTCCTCTGTTGTGCTCCACCTTTCCCAGTCCCATCCATCTTCTGCTCCTTTCCTCTGTTGTGCTCCACCTCTCCCAGTCCCATCTATCTCCTGCTCCTTCCCTCTGCTCACCACCCCTCCCAGTCCCATCCATCTCCTGCTTCTTCTCTCTGCTCACCACCCCTCCCAGCCCCATCCATCTCCTGCTTCTTTCCTCTGTTGTGCTCCACCTTTCCCAGTCCCATCCATCTCCTGCTCCTTCCCTCTGCTCACCACCCCTCCCAGTCCCATCCATCTCCTGCTTCTTCTCTCTGCTCACCACCCGTCCCAGTCCCATCCATCTCCTGCTCCTTCCTTCTGCTGTGCCCCACCTCTCCCAGTCCCATCCATATCCTGCTCCTTCCCTCTGCTGTGCCCCACCTCTCCCAGTTCTATCCATCTTCTGCTCCTTCCCTCTGCTCACCATTCCTCCCAGTCTCATCCATCTCCTGCTCCTTCCCTCTGCTCACCACCCCTCCCAGTCCCATCCATCTCCTGCTCCTTTCCTCTGTTGTGCTCCACCTTTCCCAGTCCCATCCATCTCCTGCTCCTTCCCTCTGCTCACCACCCCTCCCAGTCCCATCCATCTCCTGCTCCTTCCCTCTGCTCATCACCCCTCCCAGTCCCATCCATCTTCTGCTCCTTCCCTCTGCTCACCACTCTTCCCAGCCAGTCCCATCCATCTTCTGTTCCTTCCCTCTGCTCACCACTCTTCCCAGCCAGTCCCATCCATCTTCTGCTCCTTCCCTCTGCTCACCATCCCTCCCAGTCTAATCCATCTTCTGCTCCTTCCCTCTGCTCCCCACCCCTCCCAGTCCCATCCATCTCCTGCTCCTTCCCTCTGCTGTGCCCTACCTCTCCCTGTCTGGGCTGTGCCCCCCCCCCCACCCCCGGCAGCGTTAGTGATATATACACGCTGCCTTCAGTCTGCCCTGGAAGCCTTCTTTTCAACTTCCTGTTCCCACATAGGTGGGACCAAGGGACGCTGCAGAGAAAAGGCTTCTGGGGCAGTGTGAAGGCAGCGTGTATACATTGCTAACGCTGCCGGGAGCACAGAAAGATTGAAGACTGCAGCGCCAGAGGGAGGGATGAATAGAGGGGTTGGACGGAATCGGCGATCAGCAATGCAGGCGGTGGCAAGCCGTTCGCCCCTCCCCAAACTACGCCTATGCACTAAGGTAATTTGTACTGCAGTAGTAAAATGGCCAGTTTTCTGTTTTCGGTATTAATGGCCATGTGCTTATGTCAAATGTAAAACAGAGAGGATCAAGTACACAGCACAGAACAGCAAGAAAAAAAGACAGCATAAAAGGCTTTCAAGACTGGAACAGACAAGAGTGCTTTATTCAGAGACCTGACAAGGGCCATGTTACGGCATCACAGCACCTGCGTCAGGGGTCAATCCAAATTGCAGCTCGTGAAGAGTGCATTGAAACAGACATAGGAATTAATACACCATGTATTCTTTATGAGAAGCTTTTCATGCACATAAAACAAGACTTACACTCAATAAATACTTTATAAAATTACCCTCTTAAAGTAGGCACAGGATTAAGGTTGGGCAGGGGGCACACCTTAAAGCTGAATGGAGAACAAAGAAATTCAGTCATATTCAAATCCATAGGAAGGCGACAACTTTTAGAGTCTGAAAGAGCAAATAGTTTCTTATCAGTCCAGACCCTTCTCCTATTTTAGTCCAAGAACCACCCAAATTTAAACCTCTGACACAGGAAAAGTGTCAAAACATGGTCCGTGTCAGGTCTTTTTCAATGAACTTCATTTACAGTGTTCTGGTTCAGGAGTCCTGTACTTTGTAGAACCGCCTCATTTTTCTTTGTGTGTTGAGGTGTTTAGTTCCCTCTCCTGTTCCTCTTACCTTTCTAGACCTACATACAGCAATGATAATTCCTACAATGTTCCTTCAGTATATCTTCAAAAATAACCTATTTTGCATGATTTATTAAACATCTGTGGTTTCTCCTGTTTCCAATAATGATGGATATTAGAGGTTTGCAGAGCAAAATTTTTTGTTATGTTTAGTTTTCTGTGTCATTTATAGAATGTTTCATTTTGTTTGTTTTTATTAATTCTTTTGTTCATTTTAGTGCACACTGTTTTGCAATAGTGCTCACTATTTAATAATAGTGCACACCAGTGACGTTCCTGGGGGGGCTGGCACCCAGGGCGGATCGCCGATGCACCCCGCCCCCCGGATGCAGCGCCCCCCCCCCCGATGCAGTGCGGACCCCCCCGTCGAAAGGACACCCCCGCGAAGGAACCCCCCCGCCAGGTGCACGCCGCTGGGGGGGGTGCCGCACGCGCCTACCTTCCGTTGGTCCATGCTTCTTCTCTGCCCCGGAACAGGAAGTAACCTATTCCGGGGCAGAGAAGAAGCATGGACCAACGGAGGACAGGCGCACATGGCACCCCCCCCCCCCAGCAGCGTGCACCCGGGGCAGACCGCCCCCACCTAGGAACGCCACTGGTGCACACTGCCTTACATTAGTTATGGGGTGGGCAATCACGGTCCTTGAGGGCCACAAGCCAGTCAGGTTTTCAAGATTTCCACAATGAATATGCATGAGATCGATTTGCATACATTGGAAGTAGTACATGCAAATCAACCTCACGCATATTCATTGTGGAAATCTTGAGAATTCGACAGGATTGTGGCCCTTGTAGACACCTATATCTAGGGGCCACATAGGCATGTAAATCATTAGAATATAGGCATATATGCACCTATGTATACACTTACACTATATGCTAATATACCACTCAAGTGTTATTCTATAACTACACATATATCTCCAATAGCACATAGTTAGTGTACACATGGATGACATCTGTGCAAAGTGTAGGCAGGGTGCATAACTTTAAAATACTATAAGGGGCCCTTTTACAGAGCGGCGGTAAGCCCAACGCGGCCGCCGGTGGTAGTCCCGCCCCCAAGCATGCGCCATTTCCAGGGGAAAAAGAAAAACCCAGACATGGTTTGCGTGGCGGTAATCTTGTATTGTCGCGTGTTGCCTGGTTACCGCCAGGTTAGTGTGGGAGTCCTTATTGCCACCTCAATGGGTGGCAGTAAGGGCTCCCCATTGCATGACCATGCGGTAAGATGTCTCTCACTGTGTGGCCAGTTTTTTGTGGGGTGCTTTTACCGGCTACGGAAAAAAGGGCCCTGGTGCGCAGGAAAAACAGACCCTACTACTACCGCAGGACCCTTTTTCCCGCAGCTTAGTAAAAGGACCCCTAATTTATGTATGTTTGTATCTCTGGAATATAGATGCACTTACACCAGCTCTAATCTCTAGTGCTCACAGCCAAGCGCATATGAATGTATGTGACCCGCCGAGCAAAGAAGTACCAAAAGTGTGGTTACAAATAACAGACATAAAGGGTGTGAAAGTTTGGAGGGGAAGCTTTCATTTCTGAAAGTTTTGTGTACTATAGGGACAGTAGAATGGGGCTATGTCATTTTTTTCACAGATTTGATGTTTTCCATGTTCTACAGCCAGCCTAAAAACAGCAGGTACCTAATATGGGGTATGTGATTTCTGGGGTTAATTTATTTTTTATTGATAAGCATTTCTCATTTCTTAAAGACCTAATTAGACCTGGTGCTGAACTTTTGCAGGATTATGCAGTTGATATTCCTTTATCTTATGGTATAAATAAGTTACGTACACCACTTTTGATACCTTTTTGCTCAGCAGGCCACATATATTCGCAGTTACACTGGTATTCTAATAAGGACTCAGGTAAATTAGATAGACACTTACTTTCCTTTACAGAATCCCCCAAATTCTGTAAATGGCGCTTAAAATTGCACTTGGGCTGTGCCCAATTTGTGTGTGTAATTTATTGAATAACAAGCCAAGTAGTGCCAATAATTGAGTGCTAACGATCAATTATTCACATTAATTGGCATGAATTAAAATTTATGTGCACATTTTTAGTCATGAAGACCTGTGTGTAAATTTTACACATGGCTCCAAAAAGGGGGCGTGGCAATGGGAGGGTCATGGGTGGATCAGGGGGGTTCCAATAATTTATGCAAGCTGTTATAGAATAAGGGGGGAACCTCGCCTAATTTAGGTTGCAAGGATTTACGCCAGGGTTTACTTGGAACAAATCCTCATATCTAAAGTTAGACGTCAATCCCGGCACTAAGTGTATTCTATAAACAGCGCCTAACTTTCAGTACCTCTTATAGAAAAGCACTCTTTGAGCAGGGACTGTCTTTCTTCTATGTTTGTGCAGCGCTGCGTATGCCTTGTAGCGCTATAAAAATGCTAAGTAGTAGTAGTAGTAGTAGCACTTAGCACATTTTTTGGCAATATTTATAGAATTTGGTTGAATATGTGCCAATCAGGTGACCTCTAAGGGTCTATTAGTTACATTTTTTACCTATTTATTTATATTATGCAATTGTAATAGAAGGTGTTTTATCAAGTGGATATAGCCTTACACAGTTTTGTTTTCTCTTATCTTCACAGGCACACTTTTTGGCTTCAAATTACCAACACTAAGACTTTTGACTTACAAAAAGCAATCTTTACCACAAGAGGACCCTGATGCAGTGGTCATTGAATCACCAAAGTTCAGTGATGAATCAATGGCTATGAAGCACTTAAAATCTCCTACAAAAGAAAGATGTGACCCATCTATAGCTGATGACAGGAAATCATTAATCAAATCTCATCATTGCTCACCTTTGGTTAATATATCAGGACCCCTTCACCATTCCTCACCCAAGCAGCAATGGGACCAACTCTACCCAGACAGGCTACATGTACAAATGGGTACACACATGACTCATGCCCGCTCTAAGGAAAGCATCTGTAGCATAAGAAGAGCCTCTTCAGTGCATGACATAGAAGGATTTAGCATTCATCCCAAGAACAAATTTAGAGACCGTCATGCAAGTGAAGGTATGTTTTTAATTACATACTTGTATTTATTGTGCTGTTCCAAATCAAAATTGATTTTGCTCTTTTAGGGGTCCTTTTACAAAGGCCTGCTGAAAGGTGGCTTCCGGTAGTGTAGGCGTGGGTTTTGGACGAGCACCGATCCCATTTGTTAGCGCATCTGTAAAAAAGGCTTTTTAAAAAATTTTGCCAAAAATGGACGAACGGCAAAATGAAAATTGTCACGCTTCCATTTTGGGTCTGAGACCTTATCACCAGCCATTGACCTAGCGGTAAAAACTCCACAGTAACCGGGTGGTAATGACCTACGTGCGCCAAATGCCACTTGGTGCGCATCCATTATGTGCACCCAAAAAAAAAAAAATTTCACACGCGCATATCAGACATGCGCCAAAAATGAAATTACCGCAAGAGCCATGCGGTAGTTGGGTGGTAACTCCATTTTGGTGCACATTGGGTGCGCGTAGACGTTTACGTGGCTTAGTAAAAGGACCCCTCAATTCATAATGTATCAAATCAACCCTAATATATAAAATATAAGAGTCAAAATAGTAACTATGTGAAAAAGATAAGGGCCCTGTTTACTGAGACACGCTAGTGTCTTTAACGCATGTTTAAAATTAGCACACGCTAGAGACACCTACATATTCCTACGAGTGTCTTTAGTGTTTAGTGCATGCTAAAAATGCTAGTGTGCCCTTAGTGCTGCTTAGAAAACAGGGCCCTAACTTAAGTGTCATACATAAAAGTATAAAACTTAAAAGATGTTTGTCCCATATCTTCCAGGATCCCTTGCTTAACTATAAATAATGAAATACTGAAAATTTTGACACATAAAGATGAAAGGTCCTTAAGGTCTGATGTAGTCAGGCACCTTTGGAATTTGATAGAGATATGCATTCATTAGCGTGCACAAGGTTGGCTTTATGCACTTTAATCTACAATTAATGCAGAACAATGTTAGAATGTAGAAATCAACATGTGTTAATTATTTTGCTAAGAAAACTTTTGAAATGGACTGAAAAATGCCCAGAAAAATCAGGGGGGGGGGGAGGGAGTCCAAAAATGACCTCAAAACAAATCATACATTTTTTTCCTGTGTACATCCCTAGAATTTGGCGCAGCTGGGATGATAGAGACATACTCTCCCCTCTGTCACTGGCCTTTGCAAAGGTCTGCAAGGGGGAAGGGAGGGAGGTGGAAGGTATAGAAGGGTAGAGGCTTCTTAAGCATTGGGGCTACAATGGCTGAGACTACTTAAAGAATCAGTATAAACATTTCAAAAGATACACTCAGTGATGACCTAGGTGCCTAGATTATGGCTTAAAATTATCCTACAGATAGGCAGCTAAATATAACTGGCTAATTTGCCACTCAGCAGCTCCTTGAGAATTATTGCCTCTAGGCTTATCTCATGCTTTCTTCAACCTTGTTATTGTTTTGGCCACCTAAACCTTCAGTGGGAGACTATTCCATACAGTATATCCACTATCCTTTCTATGAACAAATGTTTATTTAAGTTACTCCTTAGCCTCATTTCATGACCTATTGTCCTAGAACTTCTCTGTACTGGAAAATAATATGCTTGCCTCTGTGCATATTTATTATCAGATGTCATCTTTTTTTGTTTTGTTTTGATGTCATCTTTTGATGTAAAGAATAGCAACTTTAGTTCATCACTTCTTTCTGTGATCAGCTTTCCTCGTTCTTTGGCCTTGTTTCCATATTTTGACCATTCTTTAGTGACATCATCTGAGATTGCTTTCTGATTTTCTCTGTCTCTTTTGCCCTCTATCAGGTCTCCAGTGTTAGGTTATGAAATTTGCAAGCAAAGTTCTGATATCAATAAAGGGCAATGGAAAAGGGGTAAAGGGTCGTGGATTTGATATACCGCCTTTCTGTGATACAAACAAAGCAGTCAGTGGTGTCAGTCAATGATGGCATTGGCCATTCAATTCAGCTTACAGCACACAGCTCCATCTCTCAAATGGGGAAGCCTCCACAAAACAGCAAAAATGCATGTTATGTTTTCCCCAGTTGTTAGTAACCAAGTTTCCTTGCATGAAATGATACCTGTGTTATAACAGCATGTTAGCAGTAAAATAACATGTCTTAATGGTAGTCCATTTTACTAACTTCCCTCCTTAGATGTTTATGCAATATGAACATCTACATGCCAGTTTATGGGAAAGGGAAATGGAACTTGATATACCGCCTTTCTGAGGTTTTTGCAATTACATTCAAAGCGGTTTACATATATTCAGGTACTTATTTTGTACCAGAGGCAATGGAGGGTTGTGACTTGCCCAGAATCACAAGGAACTGCCGTGGGAATTGAACCCAGTTCCCCAGAATCAGAGTCCGCTGCACTAACCACTAGGCTACTCCTCCACTAGCAACATTCCATATAGAAGCCTGCCCTTGCAGATCAGCAATGCGGCCGCGCAAGCTTCTGTTTCTGTACGTGCGTATGTGCAGGACATCAGACTCACAGAAACAGAAGCCTACGCGGCCGCGTTGCTGATCTGCAAGGGCAGGCTTCTACATGGAATGTTGCTAATGGAATAGCAGCATTCCATGTAGAATCTCAAATAGTAGCAACAGAATCTCAACATTCCATGTAGAATCTCAAATAGTAGCAACATTCCAGAATCTCAAATAGTAGCAACAGCAACATTCCATGTTGAATCTCAAATAGGGAAATGGAAATGGGACTTGATATAACGCCTTTCTGAGGTTTTTGCAACTACATTCAAAGCGGTTTACATATATTCAGGTACTTATTTTGTACCAGGGGCAATGGAGGGTTAAGTGACTTGCCCAGAGTCACAAGGAACTAAAGTGGGAATTGAACTCAGTTCCCCAGGATCAAAGTCCACTGCACTAACCACTAGGCTACTCCTCCTGCAGATCTAAAACCCAAACGTCCTGCCATGTGTAAAAAATGTAATGAAAAAAACCCTCCTCTCACCCTCCTCTCACCTACCCACATCTATCCTGTTAGAATATCAATAAAATGCTTTGATGTCCCCACCCTCCCACTCTGTCAGACTGTCAAAGTAATGCTTTGATGTTTCTCTTATATATACTATCTGCTACCACATTTGCTTATTTCCGATCTGATGAAGAAGGGAAACCTTCTAAAGCTAATCAAGAAATATATTAAATTATGTCCAAGAAAAAAGGTATCATCTTATTTTCTTTTCCATGTTTTATTTTGTTTGATTTCTATTGATAACCTTTAAGAGTGGACTAACACGGCTACCACACCTCTCTACTCCAGATGAAAGAAAACCATTTGCCCGTACACTTTCAATTTCTTCTACCTTTACCTAGTTAACTTTTGGCTAACAACACTTGTCTTGGCTGAACGTTAACTGGTCAGTGGTTCAGAATTTTGATGTGCCACAATTTTTCCAGTGACCTTCCAAGGTTAGTCAGATAAATTACTTTGAATATCTACCTCATCACTTGTTCTTAGCCAACAATTTTCATCTTCACTAGACTTTTTCATATAAAGTCAACTTGAACCTAAAGTTAGCTCAGCTGTAGTCAAAAGGCATATTTTAAGCAAATCTGATCTGTCCGAGCTGTAGTTTTTTCAGTATTCTTTTGTCTCTCTTTTTTTCTTTGTTCTTAATATGCTGAAAATCAGACAATGGTCGCAATATCAAAGGTAATGTACTGGTGTAACATCTCACAGTGCCACTTTGGCATGATATCTTGCCTGCTGCATGAACCATAGATTTGCACATGCTCATGCTAACCTCTGAATGGCCAGGTGTGTTATTGAAACAACAATTCTTTTTTCTTGGAAGCATAATTACTCCCTAAGCTGTTAGTGACTGTAATTTAAATAGAAGAAATAAAGACATAGTTTTTAAAAATGAGCAATATTTGGTTTGCGGATTAAAAAGAAAACTACAGGAAGGTTTAATGTGACTCATTGCGATAATCCCATTTTTAAAAGTGTTTATCCCATAGGTACTAAAGAGGGAAAATATTGTCATCATAACACATTATTAACCTTACAGGAAAAAGGATAAGTAGAAACAAATAGGGTCAAATATGGTGAGTATTTTTCCCATAAATACAATGGACCAGATTCAGCCAATGGCACCCAAATTTGGGTGCTGGAAAAAAAATTGGTGCCCAGCGCTATTCTCTAAGGAGTGCTGTAGGTTGAGCACCCATTCTCGTACCCAGATTTGGGCACCAGAATTTACACCTGCTGACACCAGGAGTAATTCCTGGAGCCCAATTTGGACGTAGATCTGCGGTATTCTATAACACTGTATGCAAAATTCCAGAATGCCCCTGACCTACCCGTGCTCTTCCCATGGCCATGCCCCCTTTTTGGGTTATGCACCATGGGATATGGGCACACAGTTTTATAGAATATCTTCTAGCAAGATGCGCGTGCAAACCCAAATTGGTGCCTGTTAACATCAATAATGGATTGTTAGCACCCAATTATTGACATTAATTAACTCATTGCCCAATTTAGTTGCATGTGCATCAAAGGATCGCTCTCAAAATGGACATGCAAATTTGAATGCCCTTTATACAATCATGGGGAAAATGGGAAAAATCCCTTGTATATCAGGTCCATATGGTCTTAAAAAGATTGCATCAATGCAATAATGCATTTAAAAAATCCTTTCATGGCTAAAAGTATTAAAATTGACGTTCTGAAATATATACTGGAAGCACTAAACGTGCTATTGTTTGTACATAGGTCCTAAGCAAGCTCAAACTGGTAAACCCTGAGTTCAATTCCCATTAGTAGTGTCTAAATGAACCAATCTATTGATTAAAGGCCAGGTCAAATCCAAACACTGACCATGGGGTCCATTTACTACAGTAAGGTAAGATTTTGTAGTTACCATGTTTTAACAGCCAAAATTATTGCGCGGTAAGTGAAAAGACTGTTGGACTCATTTTCAAAAGAGAAAAATGTCCAAAAAGTAGCATAAGTCTGCATTTGGACATTTTGAGCTAGACCTGTTTTTATAATGAATAAGACACAAAAAGGTTCCCTAAATAACCAGATGATCACTAGAGCAAATCAGGAATGACCTCCTCTTATTCCCCCAGTGGTCACTAACCCCCTCCCCCCCCCCCCCCACAAAAAAAATGTGATGAAAAACATTACTTGCCAGTCTGTGTGCCACCCTCAGATGTTATACTCAGGTCCATCAGAATAGCATGCAGGTCCCTGGAGTAGTCTAGTGGTGGGTGCAGTGCACTGCAGACAGGTGAACCCAGGCTCCCACCTCCCCCTACCTTTTACACTTGTGGAGGAAACTGTGAGCCTTCCAAAACTCACCAGAAAGCCACTGTACACATATATAGGTGCCCCTTCACCCGTAAGGGCTATGGTAGTGGTGTACAGTTGGGAGTAGTGGGTTTTGGGTGGGTTTGGAGGTCTTAGCAGACAAGGTAAGGGAGCATTGGTGAGATTTGTACCTGGGAGCATTTTATGAAGTCCACTGCAGTGCCCCCTAGGGTGCCCTATTGCTTTCCTGGGATGTCACTTTTCCATTATTCTACCTGATACCAAGCTTTCTGTTTTTTTATAACATCTGAGCCTTGTGTCTATTGTTTATCAGTAGATTTGGGCTTTGAATTCAGATCTATAGATAAAAAGGAGGTCTCATTACATATATCTAAATACCAGACTGCTATTTTTCCATACTTCATAGCAAGAGTGTACATTCCTTAATTACCTGTCCCAATGCAACTGAAGCTTTTACCTCCTCAGTTCATGTAAATGGTTTCATCCCTGTGTGGATTCTCTGATGCTGTGTGAGGCTTTCTTTCCAACCAAAGCTTTTACCACACTCAGAACATGTATATGGTTTCACTCTATTGTGGATTTTCTTGTGTATTGTGAGGTCTGCCTTCTGCCTAAAGCCTGTACCACACTCAGGGCATGTATATTGTTTCACTGCAACATGAATTCTGTGGTGGACTGTGAGGTTGTCCTCAATGGTGCTTTTACCACACTTTCTATATGCAACTGTTTTAACTTCTGAATGGATTCTATGGTTCATTGCTAGAGCAAGTTATACAAGGACTATAACTTGTTTCAGATATTGTACATACCTACATCATTCTAGTCTCGTCAGTATACATCCAATCCAAGAGACTCCTGGGGAAGGCCCTTGTGTGCCGAAACACGGCTCGTGTTGAGTCCTGGATGTTTAATAAAGTGCAAATTTGTACATCGTCTGTTGTCCCCCCCCCCCCCGCCCCCCCCCGCCCTTTCTTTTCTTTGTCACCCTTGTTGTGACTGACTTGTCTGTGTGGCTACAAGGGTTCCAGTTCTTCTGTTTTTCGGTTGAGCAGTTAACACAAGCCAGCACTACAAGTTAGCTTACTGGCTTGTGAACTTGCTTTGATATGCTTCTTGCAACAACAACAAAATTGGAGAAACAAATCTAGTTCTGTTTTATAAATATTAACATCTCTGGAATAGGCCAAAATGAATCAAAAGCATAAGAATTAGAGCACAGTTAGGTCAATACTCTGAATTAGATTTCTCATCTATCTCTGATCTTGGGCTGACTCACTGTAATGCAATGAAGTTTGAATGAGGAAATTGCACCATATTTATGAATAGCCCCGTTGAAGAAAATGAGATGCAGAGTAAGTGTTTTCATCATTAAAACCGTTACAGGCCTTAGAGAATAAGTCTCTTTGTGGCAAGACTTGATTGGCATGAACTACAAACTCGTCCATTCTGAATTTAATGTACTCAAAAACATTTTTTATTTTCCATTTATATTTTAGGCCATGAATTGTAATACTTTCAGCCTTTTGTTACCTTAATCTGCTGTGTTTAATTCATGGAATGGAATAAATTAAAATTAAATTAAACAAAATTAAATTAATAAATACATTATTTTACTGATGCAGTCCATAGACATCTTTGGAAAACTTACTTATCATGGGAAAATTGTTAGGCACTGATCAGTTTGGAAGCCTCGGTGTATCATACCTTTACCCATCTGAAAGAAATGCCAATAAAGTGCGAAAGCCAACTGGCAGCTTTTCTTCATTTCTTCCTCTTTTGTCTCCTTAAAACCAGTTTCACGTTCCTGGATGGCAGGGGGTATGGTAATCCATGCTTTCTTTAGTAGTAAAATGTGCATGCATGAATTTTTCGTTTTTCTCTCTAGTTTCCAGTTTCACATGTAAATAGTTTGTACCATGTGCATTATAACTAGACATCATTTGTATTCACTCGATTTACAGCAGGAACAGGTAGTGAAAGATCCAATTCGCAGTAACACATATTCACATTATTTCTGATGCCTTCAAAACAGACACAAAAAAAATGCATTTCCATACTATTTTGTGGAATGTATTTCTTTCAGTGAGAACTAATTTTTGAATGATGGTTTCATATCTATAATTTTTCCGAATTATGGATTAATTGAAAAAATTCCTAGCATTAATGGAAACTCTTGGCTTCTACTGTATATCCTCTGGTGATGATATGCATGTTGCAGATGTTCATTGACGAATGCATGCAATGCATGAAATAAAATTGTAACAAGATGTATCTGTTCCTCCCCAGTGTATCATGACCTTATACCATTTACTTTGTGTATATGTTAGTTATCTTTTCTCAGCAGTACATGTTTTAATCTAAAGTGTAAAACAGCATGGTAAACAATGATAAAACTGTCTGTCTGCCACTGAATAATCAAATACTAGAAAGACATATAACAGAAAGACATTTATGAGGAATTTAGTGCAATAATTTTAGCAGAACTTACAACAACCAGATTAGTATGGTCTCCAAATGTGATTATAACTTTTTTATCCCAGTCTCAGTATTTTAAATGCATTACTAGCATGTTCCACACAGCACAGAAACCAGAAGATCGTGTAATGTAGTCATTAGCTGAATTGCTTGGCCCATATTCAGACCATTCTGCAAAGTATAAAGCGGCCCTTACTGCAGATTTAAGGTGACTGAAAAAGAACGTTGAAATTTGTAGCTATAAACTGATACTATCACTAGCCTACATCAAAAATTAGGCCTAAAAGTAATGAGGCCTGATATTCAAAATGGTTTAACCAGGCAGGAGAGGCTCCTCCTCTGTTAAATCACACTTGAGTGGGCAGTGTGACTGAATATCCCCTCTGGCTGCCGTGGCAGGGCAAAATATGGGGGAGCCAGGAGTTATGTGAATACTGATGATATTCAGTTCTGGTGCCTACATAGCTAACTCGGGGGACTCTTTTACAGAGCAGCGGTAAGCCCAACACGGACTTAATGCTCACTATTCCGGGACTATCACCAGCCCAACGCAGCCACCGGTGGTAGTTCTGGGTCAAACGCACACCATTTCCGGTGGAAACCCCTCCTAGAAATGGTTAGTGCGGCAGTAACCCAGCAGTAATGGGTGACAGTAAGGGCTCCCTGCTGCATGGCCACGCGGTAAGTGTTTTCTTACAGCATGTCCATTTTGATTTTGAGGCTTTTTACCCACTGTGGTAAAATGGCCCCCACTTCTACCACAGGGCCCTTTTTCTCACAGCTTGGCAAAAGGACCCTTCGATGAGTAGGACCACATTGATAGAAGTCCTATCTTTGCCCAGTTAGCTCTGCGGGTATGGCACTGAACATCAGCCATACCTACATAATTTTTGGATACCCCTGCTGACCCAGATATTCAGTGCCAGTGCCTGAATATCGCCCAACATAGAATATCTGGGTCTAAATTAGCCTGTGGTGGTCAGCGTTTATAAAAATGCTGAGTACCATTGGCTCAATATTGACCCAATGGTCTTTATGATATCTCTTTTATTGGTTCTAATAAACATTAGTTGTATCAAAACATTAGTTTTCCATGAAATAACAACATACATCTTATCTAAGCTGTATAACATTTTTGTGAATGTTCAGGGACATAGTATTTGAAGAATAAATGGCATTTATTTCAGATTACTGTATGTATTAAAAAACATGTGTGTGTTAAGTAAACCTGGTAAAGGTGCTTCAAGGAGGTAGCAAAGCAGTGATGAGGAACTCTGAACAAAAGGAGATGATAAAAAAGATTTCCTTCAATCATGCAGCATGTTTTAAACAAGTGATGATAAAAGTACAATGAAATCTATTGTACTTTTATTCCATTTGATTTAACCTGAAACCACATTGACTGTGGGTTGTTCCATGAATTCTTCCTCACCCCTTTCATCTCAACATAAAATAGAAGAGACCCTGCACTTACAAACACAAGCTCTTCACATATGTGTACACATGCACACATGCACATACATACATGTGCACACTCACACGCAAAGTAACACACACACACACACACAGACACTCGCACATGCACACGTTCACACACACTCTGTCTCTCTCTCTTTCTCTCTCTTTAGGGAACGGGGAGGCTGAATGAGCTTACGAGTCAATGTGACTGCCAGAGGTTGAGCTGAGTAAAGCAGTCTGGTTTCTAATCAAGGTCCTCCTTGATTTTTCTTAATAACAGGAGATAGAAATGCGGCTAACATTTGAAAAACATAGGGGTCCTTTTACAAAGGCGCACTAGCGGTTTTAGCACACACTACAAATAAGCATGTGCTAAACGCTAGAGATTCCCATGTATTCCTATGAGAGTCTCTAGCATTTAGCACGCGCTGATAATGCTACTATGCTTTTGTGGAAGACCCCCATACTTTGATAAAATTTCTACTTCAACAGGGTCAATGCAAGGGCACCAGGCAACGTAACAAATCCGCTTCAATTATCTTTAAGTCTAGTAGCCATCTCTCCCCCCTCCAAATTTTGATAATGAAACTAGAGAAACAAGCTTACCCTAACTTCGCCAGTTCAGAAGAATCCTATCAAAATCATTAATTGGACATCACACTTTTAAACATTAAAATCTGTCTGTTTTATAAAAAAAGGATATAAGAACTCATGAGTCAGACTGAGGTCCACTGAGCCCAGTATCCTGTTCCCCCGACAATGACCAGTTCAGATCACAAGCACTTCCCAAAACATAGACCTATTTCTCATAGTTCATTTCCACAGATAAGCAACAACTCTCCAAAGTTTATCTTGATAATAATTTTTAGGAACTTTTCATCCAGGAAATTGCTCAAGCCTTTTTTGAACCCTGCATGTGTTAGTCACCTTGACCAAGTCCTCTGGCAATAGTTTTCACACCTTAATTATCTGCGCATGAAATAATAGATAGGGGAAGAGATGCCATAGCGCAGGATGGGCAGAGACAGAGGAAGCAACAACAGACAGCAGGGGGGGTATTAAAAATTTTGATCTTCTATAAATTATTGCTTCCTCATTTAATTTGCAAAAATGTTATCAGATTAATAGCACAATAAATGCCCACCCCTAGTATTTACACATGCAAATAGCAAATAGGGTTTCTAAAATAACCACTGTATTAGCAGGAAATTGCTGTTATTTGTATATGGGGTAATTCTATAAAGTGGGTGCCAACTTTTGTGTGCTAAACATGTGCATAAATAGTTAGAATACTGGCATAATACAGGTGTCCATGTGCACATTTGTGCATAAATGCCAAAAATCCACATAAGCGCTATTCTCTAAATATATGTATTTCTTATATGGGGGTGAATTCTATATATGGCACCAAAAATAATCAGCACCAAAAAGCGCTATTCTATAAACTGAGCTTAAAGTTAGGTGCAGATTATAGAATAGTGCTTACGCCTGTGAAATGCAGCTAACTTTAGGAGCAGCCATTTGCATCAACTGAAATGTGCAAATGTACATGCCTAAATGAGCTGCGTATCCCCCTCATTCTACAACAATGCTAGGAACGCCCCCATTCCACCCATGACCCTCCAATTTCCGCTCTCCCTTTCTGAACTTGCATGTAAAATTTAGGTGTGGATCCCGCGCCTAAATTTACACATGTATATTTCAATTAAGTCTAATTACTTCCAAGAATTGGTTGCTAACAACCTATTATTGGTACTAATGAGCTTATTATTCAATTAAATTGTGTGCGTAAATTGGACACACACCCAAAATGCACGCACAATTTTTAGTGACTGTTATAGAATTTGGGGGATAGTGTGTATTTGACAGGTGAGCATAGCATGGGCTAGACTCAAACCTATGCACGACATTTCTAGAATGGTGTAAGTTATAAACATATCTCTGGCACTGAGAAACATGCACTTACACTAGCTCTATGGCTGGCCTAAGTGCTCATGTCTAAATTATAGGTGCTTCTTTTACATATTACGTTAATATAGTACAAGGGAAAGTGGGCTCAGGGTGGGAGTATAGGTGTAAGTGAGAGCAAGGGGAAAGGGAAAGAGTGAATGCAAGAGGGAACAAGGAGGGGGCAAGGAGAAAAAGAGGGAATCCAAGGCAACAGGTGAGAGGGCAAAGAGAGCAGAAAGCATCCACACACTCACATTCATCCAAATATACACAGTCCTAAATACACACACTGACAACCCCCAAACCCACATACACCTCCTAAGTCTATTACATAGTGACCCTTCACAGCTATACCTTAATTCACTGGTTCACATTTGCATTTAAGAAAGTGAGCTTTCCTGCACCTTCCACCACACATTTTACACCATCCCCTGCACTTCCCTTCACAGCCTTTACACTTCCTGTACTCACAGTCATGCTCTACACCCCACACCTCCATGCACTCACAGTACCACTCCCTCACACTCATACAGACCCCTCAGACTCAAATTCTCTGGCCTCATTGACAACTATAATTCCAAAATGTGATGGTCAATTCACAGTTATCCTCATCACCTTTCCCAAACCAAAATAATACAAAGCACACCTTTATATGGAAACATCAGGGCCGCAGCTTTATTAACTTGCAAAATTAACATAATTCTACTGCTATTATACTTCCAGCCAATTAAATATGTTTAAAGTTCTTTGCATAGTTGACTAGACAGTGATATCCTAGTCATACAAATAAGAATATCTCACTTCAGGCCTTCCAAGTACCCTTGCAGGGATGCCAAGGGCCATTCTATTGAACGGCTTGATCTAATTTTCCCCAGCGCTAAAATTATTCTCAAGCGGTAATGCAAGAGAAGATGTATATTCATGCTCAAATATCAATAAATTAATTATAGTAGTTTGGCTGGAATATACCAGGTCATATCTTTACCACTGCCAAGCTGCAAATAAACACTTCAACATGCCTAGCCACTGAAACGAATGGGAGGGAGGGAAGGAGGGGCAAACTATCTCACCCATTCCACCAGCCCAGCTCCTTCAGAATGCCACCAAAATCACAAGAATCACTATTGACTCTAACTCTCCACCAATCACCACCCTCCCCAAGCACTTTCAACTTCCTTAACTTTATTTTATTCACTGAATTTACTGAATAACTTTCTGCTGTAATTTTTTTCAAGCCCATAAGAACTAGTTGACAAGTGCATTAATTGCATGTCATTCCCTGCTTCTAATAGGAAACTATAATTTTCATTGTACAAATAGAAAACAATATGTGACTTCATTAAAAGAACAGAGACAGAAGACACTGCACTGTTTGTAAGGGCAATCTGCTGCACACCTTTCTGATATAATATCATCTCTGTGACTAGTCATTTCCACAAATATCTTAAGGCTCAATTTAATAGTTTAGTTAAATTAGACTTTTAGAAAAATTGTCTTTTCAATTAAAATGCAATGTATTTGCATTTAAATTGCCTGGTAATCTGCAAAATATATGGCTGGATTTAT
Organism: Microcaecilia unicolor; assembly: GCF_901765095.1. Classification (NCBI taxonomy): domain Eukaryota; kingdom Metazoa; phylum Chordata; class Amphibia; order Gymnophiona; family Siphonopidae; genus Microcaecilia; species Microcaecilia unicolor. Next base: position 238,917,841 of record NC_044037.1, read on the forward strand.
TTTTTATTTGACCACATAATCTTATTAAGGGGTCTGTTTACCAAGGTGCGCTAATGGATTTAGTGCATGCTAATGATTGGAGTGTTGTACATGATAAGAAGTCCATTATATTCTTGTGGGCATCTTATCATTTAGCAAGCACTAATCGTTGGTGAGCGCTAAGGGCCCTGTTTACTAAGCCGGACTGTAGGCACGCTAGTGTTTTTAGCACGTGCTAAAAATTAGTATGCTCTAACACTAAAGACACCCATATATTCCTATGGGTGTCTCTAGCATCAGCACATGCTAATTTTTAGCATGCACTAAAAACACTAGTTCACCTTAATAAACAGGGCTCTAAATCTGCTAGCGCACCTTAGTAAAAGGACCCCTGAGTAAAGTTAAAAACCTGAAATGCATTAAGAAACTGAGGAAAACTGGGGGGGTCACGTGATGCCTGCTACCTAAGCGGCAGCAAAACGAGGAGGCTCCGCACCCTACCTGCTAATATCAGCAATTTAAGCAAAACTGGATAGCTCTGAACGGGGGAAAAGTGCTGGGGACTAAGGCTAGAGCCACTAGGAATCCATAACAAGGTGGCTATCTAAGGCATGCCCTCAAAAGCACAAAAAAAACCGCCGAACATCCCGAAGAGCAGCGTGTCTAAAATGGCGGAACCGCAACATCAAATACCAACGACTTCAGCGCTCCTGCCGGAATGGACTCAGGAGATCTCTCGTTCGGTGTCTGCTGCCTTGGCGGACAAACTGAACAAGCTACAGTCGGCGGTCGATGAAATAAATGAAAAGTTCGACACACATGCGGCCCGTATCAGCGAGGTGGAGCAACGAATCTCTACACGGGAAGATGAAGCACGGAATACCGCTGTGCAGATGGCTGCTCTCCAGAAGGAAATGGATGCTATGCGGGAGCGGGTGGAAGAGCAGGAAAACCGCTCTCGCAGAAACAACCTGCGGGTCATAGGGCTACCAGAAACGGTAAAAGATCAGAGCCTCTATGATTTTTTTGCTAGATGGCTCCCAGAGCGACTGGGACTGGATATTCAGGAAGGCCCCTACTGCTGTGATAGAGCGCATCGAATTGGACCAAGGGGAGAGAACATTGCTAGGCCCCGCACAGCGATCGCTCACTATACGAGCTGGCAGGCAAAAGAGCGTATTTTGAAAGCGTCCAGAACAAGGGAGGCACTGGAATATGAAGGGCATCGGCTGCTGCTGTTTAACGACTACTCTGCCAGAGTGGCACTTATGCGGAAGGCAATGGCGCCCACGTGTTCCGCGCTTTATAAACAAGGAGTAAAATTCGCCTTGCAATACCCAGCTAAGCTACGAATATGGTATGAGGGCAAGGTCCTGGTACTATCGGAAGCGGCAGAGGCGAAGGCCTTCCTGGAGACCTGCAAGCAAACCAAAAACCGGGCCCAACACGAGCCGGAACAGAGAGCGGAAGGGGAAGGAGAAAACGGGAGAGGAGACCATCGAATCTAAATGAGAGGCCTTAACGGGGCATCGTGGACTTGGAGTTGAATGGCGGAACATTACTTAGACCTAAAAATGAACAGCTAAAATCGAAGTCCCACTGCTTAATTAAGAGCCAATGGAAGCAGACGGAGTGGTAGAAATGGATGCCCACAGGGAGTTCTTATATCACAGTAATGTAGGAGAAACTACTGGGCCCTACTGCTCTGCTCAGCCAGCACATCGTGGACTCGAAGCTGCAGGGTAAAGCATTACTTTACTGCCTTAAATTTGGGAGTTTGGAGCGGAGAGAGCCAGTGGGCAGATAAATATGGAACAAAAACGACAAAAAAACACCAAAAAAAAAAAAAAAAAACATGTGTTGGTTAATAATATGTATATGCTACTTAGATACTGTTGACAGTAGTTGGAGAAACAAACAAATAGTTGTATAGAGAAAGTTCCTAGGTATTAATGTTTATAACATCCAGTTTTGCATGAATACTTGGATAATAAGGAAAGACGGGGGGGTGGGGGTTGAGTCCTCTTTGGGCTGTACTGGGTAGGTGAAGGATGAGGACCAATAATAAGGGGGAAGGGGAAGAGGAAGGGGGGGAGGGACAAGGGAGGAAGGGGCGGGATGGGAAATTGTATGGTACTAAGGGTATGAATGTATTGGATGTCAGAGGGGAAAGGAGGATAGAGGGTTGGAGAAGGATTTTGATGATTGAAACTGTGAGACATGTGGGGCACAGGGTGACTGCATTGTGGAAGCAGCAAAGATATGGGAACACCATCTGGGAGGCTGGCACACACAGTTTCCGACCTTGCGGGCCCGGCTGGGAGGCTGACAAGGTATGTCAAAATGACACTCAGGTCAATAGGCATCTGTGTCTGGGATATGGGTAGTCTTAAAATTATAACACTTAACGTGGATGGCATACACTCCCCTATTAAACGCACCAAAATCCTTTCTTGGTTAAAAAGAGAAAAAGCTGATATTGCATATCTCCAAGAAACCCACCTTACAGCCTCAGAACATCAAAAGCTAAAGAGGGGATGGGTTGGAGAAATTAGTTACTCAGCATATAATTCCAGGCAGCGGGGGGTGGCAATTCTAATACATAAACAAATCCCATTTCACTGTCATAAGGTGATCCAAGATAAAGAAGGCAGATATGTGTTAGCCATGGGTGAATTATGGGGACAACAAATTCTCTTTTGTAACATATATGGACCCAATGTATACTCCCATAGATTCTTCTCAGACCTTGTGGCAAGAATAATACCTTACTCTAATTACCAGATTGTAATGGGAGGGGATTTTAATATAGTAGCAGACCCCACCAATGACTGCAAACCTATGAAAATGAGGGTGCGGAGCTGGGAAGATAGAGGGATCCCCTTTGTGACATCCCAGCTAGGGTTGGTAGACATCTGGCGGCTGTTGCACCCCCAAGATGGGGAGTATACGTTTTACTCACACCCACATAAGGTATATTCGAGACTGGACTACTTATTGGTGGCACCTTCCCTGGTACCAAAAATTGTGAAAGCAGAAATAGCAGATAGCGCACTTAGCGATCACTCGGCAGTTTCGATGGCGGTATCTTTTGCAGCGGAGCCGGGCGAAAAGGTGTGGCGGCTCCCACCCTACCTTTACCAGGATAAGGAGTTTAGAGAATTTCTGCGCCTTAAATGGTTAGACTATCAAACACATAACAACACGCCAGAGGTCAATGCTAGCACCTATTGGGAGGCATCCAAAGCCGTTATGAGGGGGTACATCATTGCATATGTGGCAGGCAAGAAGAAAAAAAGAGAGGCGGATTTGTTGCGGCTCTCACAAGAATACCATCATATCAGGAGGGCACATATGCAGAATATAAATGACACGCACAAGGTGCAGCTGACCCATCTTAAAAAACAGATTGATGTCATATTACAGGCAAGAGCAGAGAGGGATATCTACTACCAGCGGTTTAAACTGTTTAAATGGGGCAGTAAAGCGGGAAGGCTACTGGCAAATCTGGTGAGACCCCCACGTAAAAGGCAATTAATCTTTTCTATAAAGAATGCTCGGGGAGAGGTATTCACTAATGAACATCAAATTAGGCAGCAGTTCATTCAATATTATAGCTCTCTGTACCAGGAGCGGGAATATGATGCTGTTCAGACAACAGCCTTTTTTCAGGGGTTACAGATACCAAAACTGACAGGGCCGCAATTGGATTCTTTAAATGGGCCTATGACGGAGAAAGAAATACGGACAGGTATAAAAACGCTAAAACTTACTAAGGCACCAGGGCCCGATGGGTTTGGCCCTGAATATTATCGAATATTGAGTGACCTGGTGGCTCCTCCACTGAAGGCATGGTTTAATGGAATTGTGGGAGAGGGTTTGACTATACAGCATAATGAGGCGCATGTGGTGTTATTACCGAAACCTGGCAAGGATGTGGAACAGGTGGGTTCATACCGACCAATATCCTTGTTAAACCAAGATATAAAGATTTTAGCGGCCATACTGGCTAGGCGGTTGAATCAGGTACTACCCGAGTTAATTCATGAGGACCAGGTGGGCTTTGTGCCAGGTCGTCATGGCTCTATGAACATAGTGCGAGCTATGATGGCCATTCACAAATTCCGGGGAGAGGGGGGGCTGGAAGTTATAGCTGGGCTTGACATGGAGAAGGCCTTTGATAGTATATCTTGGCAATACCTATTCGAGACCTTGGGTCAATTCGGAATGTCGGGCCCGGTAGTATCTTGGATTGAAGCCCTCTATAGAAGCCCTATGGCCCGACTGATGGTAAACGGGAAGCTTACTGAGCGGTTTTCTCTGGGCAGGGGTACCAGACAGGGATGTCCCCTCTCCCCACTTCTCTTTCTATTGGCAATCGAGCCATTGGCCATAAAAATCCGTAGCACAACGCAGATACGGGGCATCCAAGTGAGAAATAAGGAGTATCGGCTGAACTTATTTGCTGATGATATCTTATTATATTTGGCAAATGGCCCCAGAGATCTGCCTAGGGCCCTTGAGTTAATTAGGGACTTTGGAGATGTATCAGGACTGAGAGTGAACTGTGCCAAATCCGAGTTACTTCCGCTATCAGGAATAGAGGGTGATCCCGGGATGGAGGGACTACCCATAACACCAGTCAAGGGGGCGATGAGATATCTGGGGGTTTTTCTTAGCACCAATACAAAACTTTTCTACAAGAAAAACGTGATTAATCAGATAGAAAACATCAGACAATTGTGCGATAAATGGAAAGACCTACCACTCTCCCTGATGGGCAGAATAGCTTTGGTAAAAATGATTCTTCTCCCAAAAATTCTTTACCCTATACAGGCAGCACCTATATGGGTACTAAGAAAAGAAGAACGACTGTTTCGGTCAATTATTAGGAGCTTCATTTGGAGAGGGAAAGGGGCAAGAATAAGTCAGACTAAACTCTCACTAAGGAAGGAGAAGGGTGGGCTAGGCCTCCCAGACCTCCGTATGTATAATGTCGCAGCGCTAATGCGCTTCATCTACGAGGGCATTATAGGGCAGCAGAGGTACCTACCAGAGCGGGGGATGGAGATCTGGAGTAGACCCTGGTCATTTACTAACTTAATTCATGGGGGCGCCAGTGGCGACATCAATATCACTGATAGGAGAGAGCTTCTGGGACCTATGCGAAGAGCTTGGGGGTGGTGGAGGAAGCGTCAGCAGAGAACGCCTGATGTCTCACCCTTTATGAGCCTAGTGGGCAATGAGGCATTCCCACCTGGGATGGGTAGAACAGCATTCACAAAGTGGAGAGATAATGGATGTAGGATCTTGGGACAACTACTGGAAAGTGACACAGATACTTTTGACACATTTGACAGGGTAAAGGAGAAATGGGACCTGACGAACAAAAATCTGTTACAATATTTTCAAATCAGACATTACTGGGCTACCATCAAATCAAAGTATGGGGAAGCATGGACATGGGGCCAGCTAGACAGAATCCTCCTTAAGATTCCATACCAACTAAATAGTTTGTCGACCTGGTATAGAGTGCTAAATGAACACCGGCGGGAGGAGGAAATAAGGATATTGATAGTTAAATGGAATGCAGAATTGGGTACCAAATATACCGAGCAAACATTCCAGAAACTATTTACAACATTGTATGACATGGTTAAGGCTGCTGACTTGCAGGAGACGCAATACAAGATCTTACACAGGGCGCACATATCCAGGGCAAAAGGGGCAAAGATGGGATTATGGACTGATAATCGCTGTATTAAATGCCAGGGGGCGGAGGGGACGCTGCTACACTCTTTTTTGGAGTGCCCGGAGCTGGTGTTGTGGAATGAGGCTATACAGCTGCTTAATAATGTGGTGCAGAAAACTCTGACCTGGGATTATGCAACCCTGCTGCTCGGAGAACAATCACTCTTAATTGGGCAGGGTCTAACTCAACCATATAGGAGGCTGGTATATGTTTCCCTCTTGTTGGTAAAAAAAACAATACTACAGTTCTGGGGCACTGTAGAGGGTGCATTAGGAGCGGCATGGAAAATGAAAATGAGGGAGGTAGGCACACACGAGAAGCGAATTTATTCTAAGGCTAGCAAACCAGAGATCCGCAGGTATGTCGCGCTGTGGGAGACATGCTTACAATTACTCACATGAAGGGATACTAGGAGAAGGAGAATGTAGGGATGAATGAGGGGGGGGGGGGAGGGAGGGTATGAAAGTTGAGAAGTGGACTGGAATATTTGATGGAGTGTAAGGCACTATGAATGGGGGGATTAAGTATCAAAATGCAATGCGGGTTGTACCAAAGATTTTCAGATAGATATAACTGTTGAATATAAATATGGACTGGTGACGTTGGAATGTACATGGGACAGTGATGTTTGTACTTGGCATTTACAACTTGTTATTGCGTGAATAAAAATATATATAAAAAAAAAGAAACTGAGGAAAACTGAATATTATACTATTCAAAATTTAATTCAATGCTTGATGTTTTTGTCCAAATATCCGTAATTCTATATTTTAAAAAATATTTATCAGTATCACTTTAATTAATTCATCTATCACATATTTTGTATTTTTTCCCCATAATTGTTTTTAGGGCCTTTTAATCATATCAAGTCCAGCCTTCTGGGATCTACATCAGACTCAAATCTCAACAAATACAGCACCATCAACAAGATTCCTCAGCTCACATTAAACTTTTCTGATATAAAAAATGAAAAAAAGTCCTCATCCCCACCCTCTTCTGAGAAAACAATTATTGCACCCAAGGTTAAAGAGAGAACACACAATGTAACAGAAAAAGTTACCCAGGTAAGAAGACCCTATGAATTTCAGTTGTGTCATGCTAGGTCAGAACAAAGGTCCATTAAGCACAGCATCATTTTGTTTATTTATTTAAATAGTTTTTAGCTCGTATATGACTAAGCGACTTACATGAATACATACATAATCATAAAAATACAAACAAGAATAAACAAACACTGATTGCTGTAAACCTTGCCTTCCTCAAACCTATCTCCAATAGGGATGGGCAACCAGAAGATTTTCTTTTGGGGGGTCTTTTACTAAGCCACGGTAGCATTTTTAGCTCACGGTAGAAATCAGCAGATGGTAAATGCCGAGACGCCCATGGGTGGTTCAGCATTTATTGCCAGCTGATTTCTACCACGAGCTAAAAATGCTACCCTAGGCTTAGTAAAAGACCCCCTTTGTGTCATTCCCCATTGTCATTTCCGGGACTGCTCATCTTATTCATTTTGTTTGAGAGCCCTTTATGCTTTTTTTCTGGACTGCTTGTGCTTTGTACTTTGACCCTCTCTGTTCTATGTTGATTCATTTTGTTTGGCCATTTTCTCATCATGGGAGCAAAGTTGTTGAGTTGACACTCTTTTGAAAGAATGTGCAAAGAGGATGCACCCTGCATGCATGCACAGTGGTTCACGCATGCACGTTAGTTTGCACATGTGCAATGGGTGACTTCTTTGCAAATAGTGCATACTCTCTCAAAAGAGTGTGCACTATTATTGGCAAATGATAAAACACAAATGTCCATGGGTTTTTTTCTGCTTGTTTTCGTTTGATAATGACATGCAACAACATGGGATTTCCCGTATCATTGGAAACAAATGTCCATCCCTTGTCGCCAACAGTGCCAAACCAGGCCACTAGGAATCACCTGGCTAATACCAAGGATTAGCTCCATTCCTTGTTGCTTGCTCCCAAGAATAAATATCAGCTTTACCAACCCCCCAGTTTACTAAGCCACGCCAGCGGCTGCTGAGAGCTAATGCCGACACAGCCCATTCACTTTGAATAGACTGTGTCGGCATTGCCGCAAGGCAGCTGCTAGAGCAGCTTAGTAAACAAGGGAGGCAAATGTGCATATGGCTAATCATAGTAACATAGTAAATGACAGCAGATAAAGACCTGAACGGTCCATCCAGTCTGCCCAACAAGATAAACTCATTTTACATGGTATGTGATACTTTATATGTATACCCGAGTTTGATTTGTCCCTGCCTTTCTCAGGGCACAGACCATAAAAGTCTGCCGAGCACTGTTCCTGTACTAAAGGTTCTGAAGCTAACATCGAAACCCCTTAAAATTTACACTCCAGCCCATTCCTATCTATTCAGTCACGATCAGGGCATAGACCATAGAAGTCCGCCCTGCACCGGTTTTACTCTCCAAATACTGGCGTCACCACCCAATCTCCACTAAGATTCTGTAGATCCATTCCTTCTAAACAGGATTCCTTTCTGTTTATCCCACCCACGTTTGAATTCCATTACCGTATTCATCTCCACCACCTCCCGCGGGAGGGCATTCCATGTGTCTACCACCCTCTCTGTGAAAAAATACTTCCTGACAATACTCCTGAGTCTGCCCCCCTTCAACCTCAATTCTTGTCTTCTAGTTCTACCACCTTCCCATCTCTGGAAAAGGTTCGTTTGCAGATTAATACCTTTCAAATATTTGAACGTCTGTATCACGTCACCCCTGTTTCTCCTTTCCTCAAAGGTAAACATGTTCAGGTCAGCAAGTCTCTCCTCGTAAAGTTTGCAACGCAAATACCATACCATTTTTGTAGCTTTTCTTTGTACTGCTTCCAGTTTTTTTTAACATCTTTAACAAAATACGGCCTCCAAAACTGAACACAATATTCCAAGTGGGGCCTCACTAACAATTTGTAGAGGGGCATCAACACCTCCTTTCTTCTGCTGGTTATACCCCTCTCTATGCAACCTAGCATCCTTCTGGCCATGGCCGTTGCCTTGTCACATTGTTTCTTCACCTTCATATCCTCCAACACCAACACCCCAAGGTCTCTCTCCTGAGTCGAGCTTACTAATCTCTCCCCTCCTATTCGGTATCTCTCTTTTGGGTTTCTACACCCCAAGTGCATTACTCTGCATTTCTTGGCATTAAATTTTAACTCTGTACCAAAAATTTTAACTGACACACCCTCGACCATTCTTCTAACTTTTGGTTGGACTTTTCTCCAAGAATTTATCTAAACCCCTTTTATTTTTAATCCAGCTATTCTAAATACCTTGATCACACAGCTCATTTGTGCACTGAGATAGGGCTTTATTTACATACAACTCAGAACTTCAGGTTGCCTAATTGTTTTCTATGTTCATGCTCTTCTGATACATTAGCCTTGCATCGGTGCTCTTCTTAAAATGCAAGATTTCCTATAATTTTGCATGGCATTTCTTGTCTAAAATGTGTACTTTTTCTGCCATGACAGAATTTGTGCTGTATAAATAGCTCTGCCTGAAAATATGTTTCATCTTATCAACTTTACAGCACCAGATATTTAGCAAATATATCTGCCACTGAGAAATCACCAGATCAATCACACTCAGTCATATTAAGACTCCATTACATTGATTAGAGCCACCAATGAGTTTCCTGTGGTTATTAGCTTCAAGGCTAGGGCTATCCTCAATCCGCAGCAGATGTAAAGGGGATTTGGATTTGAATTTAGCTCCCATCTTTTTAGCAGTAGTTCAAGGCAAGTTACATTCAGGTAAAGCAAGTATTTCTCTGCCCTGAAAGGGCTTACAATCTCATGGCCCTTTTACTAAACCAATTTAAGTGAAAATGCATGCTTAACATGTGAAAAAGGCTTATCACAAAGTGCATTGAAGCATTTTGGGCCAGATTTTATTTATTGTGCCTAGAAAATCTGCGTAGAAAGCATTTCTGCCTAAGCATATTCTATAAGAGGCACCTAGATTTAGGCACGGTATATAGAATATGCTTAGTTGATATCCTAGTGCCTAAAACTGCGCGCCTCCATTTACACTAATGAAAACATGTTGTAAATCCTGACACGTAGATTTAGGCACAGAGGGCCATATTATATAACAACGCATATAAATTTGGAATGCCCATGAAATGCCCATTTCCACCCACATAACCATGTCCTTTTTTGCCTGTGTGCATTAAAATTTAAGAGCAGTGCATTATAGAATACTCTTAGGGAGTTGTACGCGTAAATTCTAATTATTGCCAATTAGTGCTCATTACCGCTTATTAAGTGCTGTTAACAACATTGATTGGCTCATTAAGCCAATTAAGTTATGCGTGTTGTTACAGAGTACGCTTGGATTTTGGCACTGAATGCTAGACATGCTATAGAGAATCTGGGGGCTTGCAGTGAAATGCTTGTCAGCATTCACTAATTGTGCATTATTTATTTTTTTGAGTAATTTTTCTAGAGGAGATGTGTCATGGGTAGGGAATTGTTATCCAGATAGCTTGTTTACATTAGTGTGCGCTAAGTGGCTATATGGGGTTAATGCAGAATCACTTACAGCCTCCTAAATAGGAAGCAGTAAAGACTTCTGCATTAACTTTTTCAGGTACCACACATTAATGTGACTATCAGCATGCAACTGGAAAAAAGATATATTACATAAACCTATAATTGTGCTGCACTGAATCTTGCCTTAGCACACAGAAGTGTCTCACATTAAAATGCACTAAGGCCGGATTCTAGTACAGCTTAGTGAAAAGGCTCTTAAATTTGTACATAATGCAATGGAGGATCCAAGAGAAATATGTAATTCCAAGTCAGAGGAAATTTCTCAGGAACACTGACTATTTTAGATTTCAATGAACTTGTAACACTTTTAAGGATTCTTTTTAGGTTGTGATAGAATTGTGGTTACATTTATGTTCAGTTTACTTTAATTGAATCTGATGTTTCAGTTCATATGGAGAGGCACTTTTGACATGACATCTAAATCCAACTTTGGATGTTTTACTGAAATTGTCCAAAAACCAAGTGGTGAATATGGCCATTTTTGAACCTGAAAAACGTGTTTTTGTTTTAAAAAAGGCCATTTCCTAGAGGTTTTTAGACACTCACCCTGGGATTCTATATATCACACCCTAATTTCCATGTAGAAATCAAAGCATATTCCATAACAGTGTGCGTAACTTAATTGGTTAATTAGCTAATCAGCACTGTCAATTGGATGTTAATAAGCAATTATCGGCACTAATTGGCATTAATTAAGATTTATGCACACAACTTGTTGTGTGTTCTGTAACGTGGTGCACTTAAATACTAAGTGGTATAGTTGGAAAGGGGACAGGGCATGGACATTTCTGTAATCTAAGCACTTTTATAGAATACACCTGCTCTGTGCCTAGTTTAGGCATCAGAATTTAAGCCAAGTAAAACATGGTGTAAATGGTAACAACTAAACTTGGTCATCTGGAGAGATGCTTGGCATATTCTATATACCGTGTGGAAATTTAAGCCTATTCTATAAAATATAGGCGTGCTTTAGAGATATGCCTAGGCATATTTTTTCCACACAGAATTTTCAGGCACCATATATAGAATCTAGCCCTCAGTGTGTTTTTCTTTTGTGACCATTTTTGAAAAAAAAAAAAAAAGTCCAAGGGAAAAACAAACAAAAACAAGTCATTGGGATGTAGAAGGAGCCAGCATTCTTAGTAGACTGGCCACACAGACATCCCCGCAGAGCAGTGTAGCACCCTAGGGGGCACTGCAATGGACATCACATAAAAGGTCCCAGTATTGTATGGTGAGCCCTCCAAAACCCACAAAAAAACTTATTTTACCCAACTGTATACCACTACAATAGCCCTTATGTCTGCAGGTGTCACCTATATGTGGGTACAGCATATTTTTGGTGGGTTTTGGAGGGCTCATATTTTCCACCAGTTAGAGTGGAATATGGGCCTCAGTCCCCTTCTCTACATTTCACTGCACCGATCAGTAGGCTACTCCAGGGACCTGCTTGCTGCTCTAATAGGTTTGGCCATAACATCTGAAACTGTCATAGAGGCTGGCATGTACTGTTTCTTTCACATCTTTGGGGGGTGGGAGGGGGTCATGCCTTGATCCCTCCAGTGGTCATCTGCTCATTTAGGGCAGAACTAAACATCCAGCTTTCAGCCCTGAATGTTTTTACTTTGTTCCATAATGGAGAAAAACATCCAAGTTGTGGGAATGCCCAAATCCCCCCCCCCCCCCACCCCCAACACCCATCCTTGTGATTTGTATGCACTGCAGATAAACTGCATAGAAAGATGTTGTAAAAATATGTTTCAAAAATATTGATTTGGATGTTTTTGCAAAAAAAAAAAAAACCACCAACATCCATCTGCTGCTTTGTGCTGATTTTGGACATTTTTCTGTTTCAAAAATGAGCCCCATAACATCCTAAAGCAGCTTACTTTAGAAATGAGAATCTAGTAAACAGCTCCATTTTGTCCTTTCCTAACAAATCCCCCTCTCCCCCCTCCTCCTCAGCCTCATCTCAGCCCCTCTGCACCGTCTCTGTACAACATGCAGTAAGTATGTGTATGTCTGTTTTGAGTGAGTATGTGCATGTGTTTGCTTGTGCCCATCTACCACTGTTTGTCTGTGTCTCTGATTCTGGCAGTATCTATTTTACCCTCTTCATCTGTGTGTGTCTATGTGTGTATAGTCCTATACCACAGTTGTTGATGGTTACTGGATGCTACTGGTGGTAATCACTTACCCCCCCCCCCCCCCCCTCGATATTCAAAAGCATTTAACCAGTCAGGATCGGCATCTGGCCAGTTAAATACCCTATAGCCGGCTATCTGGTGATATTCAGTGGGGGATAGCCGGCTATCTCCCTCTGAATATCGCTGGATAATGGCTAGCAGATAGCTGGTTATATCGGCCGACATAACCGGCTATCCTCCCGTTTTCAGCCTCACTTTAGCAGCTATATTTGGCTGTGCAATTATGTGGGATACCACTGGTCGATTAGAAGATAATTGGCAAAATCTGAATATCAACATAGCCGGTTACCTTCTACCCAGCCAATAATAAACCAGATATCCAATGTCGGTCAGCGGAAACAGTTCGGCATTGAATATTTGGGTTTAGCAGTGACCATGGGAGTTAGCCAGGCTATCTCTCATGGTCTGAATATTGGACCCTCAGTGTATGTCCAGTGCAGTAAAGGCCCTCACAATATCGAGCAGCCTCCTTTTTGTGGGCTCTGCCATACAGGTCTCTCCATTTCTTTTTGAGGTTTTTGGCATTGCAGTTCTGATGCTAAATAGCATTAAGATATTGTCAAGTGCCACGCTACATTGAGATCTTATGATTGGCGCTGGCCTTTCTCTAGTAGTGCCTCTTCACCTCCCTGACCAGGAATCTGACTTCTCCCTGGACAAAATTCACTTGCAAAGGCTGGCCCCCCTCCTTTGTGCCCTGCTGATTGCAGTAAGATCAAGGCAAGCACCCACACACCTATTTTATGATGACACACCAATTAACAATTATCCATGAGCACACAAGGCCAACAAACAAGCTTACCACAGCTTTGTAAAAAGGGACCCAGGATGATTTGTTTTCCCAAGGCAGACCAGAGTGTGGTAGACAAGGTAAGATTTTCAAGCATAATTCTAAAAAAGATTTTTGCAGCCCTTTTTGTTTCATCAGCATTTTCAAACAAAAGACCTCTGCCTCATTGATTATCTATAAAATGAATCAGTAAGATGAGATGCTATTCTTTTCAAGCTTCTTAAATAAGTCTGCTTAAATGTGTTGCTCTGTAATACTGGGTACAGAGTAACTGGAGAAAACAGCATGACAATTCAATGCTGCTTTCCCATGAATGTCCTGAGAGCTGCTTTGTCATTGAGGTTTGAGGAGGATTATATGGATTTGCTTTCAGTGGCTGGTGGGTGGGGGGTTTACTGTGCTTTATTTTTGGAAGACATGGAGAAAGTTTGCTGGGTGGGAGGTGAATTAGGTACTGAAGAAGGATATATTTTTTATCTTACAATGGATGTCTTTTACTAAAGTGCAGTAAAGTTTTGCACAGTAAATGTAAACTCTATGTAGTCACTGCAGGGGGTGTTCCCAGCATCTGCCCTGAATTTACTGCAGGAAGAAGACACCTACCACATAGCACTGTGTTATCAGCAGTGTCAGATAGCAAGGATACTCCTGTGCTATATGGTACTGCAGGTATTACGGTGCAGCCCCACTCACAAATAAAGTTGCACAGAGCTGCCACAGCAGTACAGCCTTGATACAATTCCCCAAACATTTGATTGCACCTGACACCCGTGGAGGGGCATAATTGAACGGGGCGCCCAAGTTTTCCTGAGGGCGTCCTCGCAGGATGTCCCCGCGAAGGGGCGGGAAAACCCGTATTATCGAAACAAGATGGGCGTCCATCTTTCATTTTGATAATACGGTGGGGACGCCCAAATCTCAACATTTAGGTCAACCTTAGAGACGGTTGACATAAATGTTGAGATGGTCGACTTTAGAGATGGTCGTCTACGGTTTTCAGCCATAATGGAAACCGAGGACGCCCATCTCAAAAACAACCAAATCTAGCATTTGTAGTGCACTGGTCCCCCTGACATGCCAGGACACCAACCAGGCACCCTAGGGGGCACTGCAGTGGACTTCAGAAAAAGCTCCCAGGTGCATAGCTCTCTTACCTTGTGTGCTGAGCCCCCCCAAACCCACTCCCCACAACTGTACAACACTACCATAGCCCTAAGGGGTAAAGGGGGGCACCTGCATGTGGGTACAGTGGGTTCCTGGTGGGTTTTGGAGGGCTCACATTTACCATCGCAAGTGTAACAGGTAGGGGGGGATGGGCCTGGGTCCGCCTGCCTGAAGTGCACTGCAGTACTCACTAAAACTGTTCCAGGGACCTGCATACTGCTGTCAAGGAGCAGGGTATGACATTTTTTTAGGGTGGGAGGGGTTTAGTGACCACTGGGGAGTAAGGGAAGGTCATCCCCGATTTCCTCCGGTGGTCATCCGGTCAGTTTGGGCACCTTTTTGAGGCTTGGTCGCAAGAAAAAATGAACCAAGTAAAGTCGGCCAAGTGCTCCAGACCGCTCAAAATACAGCAGCTAGACTAATATTTGGCAAATCGCAATTCGATAGTGTCAAACCCCTCCGAGAAAAATTGCACTGGCTTCCAATTAAAGAACGTATTACCTTCAAAATCTGCACCCTGGTCCACAAAATCATCTACGGCCAAGTCCCAGGATACATGACAGACCTCATAGACCTACCAATCAGAAACATATCCAGAACATCTCAAACATACCTAAACCTCCACTACCCAAACTGCAAAGGACTTAAATACAAAGCAACCTATGCATCCAGTTTCTCCTACATAAGCACACAACTATGGAACGCATTGCCAAAAGCTGTGAAAACAACCTTCGACCACCTAATCTTCAGGAAATCACTAAAAACCAACCTGTTCAAAAAGGCATATCCCATCGACCCAACTACCTACACTCTGCAACACAGCATAACCAAAGCTCGCAATGGGCACAATATAACCTTCCCTCCCCTTGATCCCTATCATTCCTGAAACACATGTACCTTTAATCGACCACAATATCACCTTGTATATGTTTCTCTACCAGACTAGGCGAATGTACCTTTAATCTACCACAATATCACCTTGTATTTGTTCCTCTACCGGACTTGGCGCATGCCTTTACGGCACTATGTAAGCCACATTGAGCCTGCAAATAGGTGGGAAAATGTGGGATATAAATGCTATAAATAGATAAATAAATAAACAAACAAATAAATAAATAAATAAATTACCAATAAACTCATTCTGCAATAGGCACTTTGCAACTTCAATGATTCTTCACTTCAGTCACATACATAAATTCTTATTTAAATCAATCTCATATTTCTGCCATTCCGTAGGGAACACCTATACCACTTTCTTCCTGGGTGTATGTACAGAGGACTCTGTTCTTTTTGTCAGGGCTATTCATATATTCACAAGCACCCCCTGTCCGTGCCTATCCTGTTCGCATGATTTATCCCCAGGGCTGTTCTCTTCTTCACCGACTTACTCCACTACCACCAGGCACAGTCCCTTATGGCTATTCTCCTTCCATGGGTGTACCTCAGAGGGCAGCACCCCAGCCTTCAGAAGGCTACATCCTGCCCAGAACCCTACTTATGGGCCAGACTCCCCAATCTGCCCCAAACTCTTACTCCTTCACCAGTTATTGTGAGTGGGGCACTTCAGGATCCCCCTTCTCCTTCTTGGATCACTTGGCAGGGGCTTGCAGGTAACCAAATACCCCCCTAAAGGGTAAACACTCCTCTTTTTCTCCTTGTAACTCCTCCCCCTTGTCATTCTTCAGGATTTTAATTGATTTTTTGTTGTTGGAACCTGCATCCTGATGCAGAGAGGCAAAACATGATGTTACTTCAGGAGGTTGTCTGAAAAAATTTCTTCTGGAGATGTCATCAAGATAAATGTTTGCACAGTGTTTTATTAATTTTGATACAAAGCCTCATTTTGGTATAAAGTATAAGTTAAATGGACATCTAATGGAAGAGTGAAAAAAAAGGATCTGTGAGGAATTGTGGTGAGAAATTAGGGAAAAAGTGAATAGCTGAGCTCAAATTCGATAATCCAACTAACTCACACTGAGACAGTACTTTGGGGGAAAGTTTTTGGTTTTGGGTTGTTCAGACACCCACCCACACCCATTATATATTTCTTACCACTAACAAAGTGCTATTTTAAACAGACAACATAGACATCTTTGAACCAGTCCCAGTTGTACACAAATTTAATGCACAAAATTACACTTGCTCAGAAGAAGGCACAAATATGTGCCCAAACTATAATCCCAGGAATGCTTTGTCAGTGCAGCATGAGCTTATAAAAGCCATTTTCCAGATTGAAAATGCTTTATCAAGTTATCCCCTTCAAGGGTGATATTCACAACCCTTTTAGAAGGCAAACATGCATTTTACCCATTGCCTAATTTGTTTGCAGTTAAAGGGGGGAATTCTATAAATCACGCTCATAAATGGGCACCAAAAGATTGGTGCTAACCACAATTCTAGAAAAAGCATGCGCCCTGTATAGAATCGTGCTTAGCGTGATTCCTGTGCCCAAACTTTGGGTGCCAGATTTACGCCTGCTGAAACCTGGGGTAAATGCTGGCGCACAAGTTAGGTACACTGAGGCAATATTCTGTAACATGCACATAACTTTTCGGAACACTCCCAACATGCCCATGCCCCTACCATGGCCAAGCCCACTTTTAGATACATGCTAAAGGAGTTAGGCACCCTGCCTTATAGAATAGCACCTAGCCAGATGCGAGCAAAAATTCTAACGAGTGCCAGTTAACTTCTTGTTTATTAATACCCAATCATTGATGGTTCTGGGCTTGTTATTCAATTAATTTGCACTCGCATCTCAGAAGCGCACCCACATTTTTGGCAGGCAAATCTGGGCACCATATATAGAATCCAGAGGAAAGTGTGAACATTGTACAACAATGCAAATTCCTGAATGCAGAGAGAGGCGCAACCTATGTAAGTTTGATTATTTAAACATATGCATGTTGATGCCAAGTAAATAATTTTGCACACAGAGGAAGCATGTACAGTCTCCAAGGGGGCTTTTCCTTAGGACATAATCAAAGTACTTTGATGATTGGTGCAAATTCTGTGGGTCAAAGTACATTCAGCATGGACACCAACATGGGTACTTTTCATTATCATTTTTGTGAGACATTATGCATTTACAGTCATGGCTTTAGTTCTGCTCAGATTTTGCAGGACAGTCCCTGAGGCAAACTTTCAGAGGAAGGTTGATGAGACTGAACAGGCTGCTTTAAATACATGTTCCTTTAAGCAACTGTATTGGGTAGGAAACTCATTAAATAATCCCAATGGATATATAGCAGCTGACATAAGCAATGTACAGCCATCTAATTCAGCAAACCAGAACATTCGGAACCTGGGCTTCTGTGCTGAGAGGCAGGAGAATTTCACAATGGGATTTTGCGAAGGTTAACCGTTCAATTCTGATAGGAGATGTGAGCATATCTGGAAAAATTAAGCAAACTGCAGACATCAGCCTGCTGAAAATGAAGTTATGTTACTTTTCTAAAAGAGCTGTATGCAGTCTTGAGCATTACAAATTAATGTGTTACAGGGAGATGTTCCTGATATATCTGTTTATTTGTTTAAATGTTCAATATAGACTTCATTTAAATTAAAAGAGCCTGCCTAAAGTGATGAATGTTGAAACACACAGACATACAACAGATAAACCTTAAGAATAAATATGAAACAATCTGTTTATCTAAACACTTATCAACAAAACAGGGAATCTCCAGCCAGACATGTTAGCAGGATATGTAAAGATCCCTAGCGCATGATTTCCAGTTGATTTTTCAAGACATAGATACACTAAAAGGCCCTTGAGTAAAGTGTGTTAATCAGTTAATATGTGAATTAGTGTGCACTATTACTACACTAGAGCCAGGTATAGAAAGCTTGCGGTAGAGCTGATGATGATGAATATCAGCAGCATTGCAAGATTAACAAGAAAATACTCCACTTAATGCAGTAAATATAAAAAGCACATTTAATATGCAGACAAATGGCGCTGTTAACAGAAAGGGATGACTGTACACATGCGCATTTGTTTTCTGCACTAATGATAGCCGTGTCTTGAAGAAATAATTGTGTTCTCACGCATGCGCAGTTTCGCAGAGACATTAGTGCTTATTAATCTGTGCAGATATAAAAGTTATAGCAGATGTGCTTGTCAAGCAGTGTTTTTGTTATGTACTTATCTGTTCAAGTAAATCATTGTTTTTTAGTTTTTTTTGGGGGGGGGGAATCAGGGGCGTAGCCAGCCTTCCGTGGGAGAGGGGTCCAGAGCCCGGGGGGAGGGGGCACATTTTAGCCCTCCCCCCGGCGCCGCCCCCCCACCGCCGACATTGCCGCCCCCCCTCCCGCCGCGAACCCGCCGCCGTTGCAGCCTACCTTTACTTTTGCTGGCGGGGGATCCCACTCCCCGCCAGCCGACGTCTTCTTCTTAGTCGCTTCCTGCTCTTCAATTTGTTTGCTGACGTCCTGCACGTTGTACGTGCAGGACGTCAGACTCAGAGAACAGAACTGGCCGGGGAATGGGTTCATTAAACATTTTTAGTCAGGTGCAGAACAACAATTGCAGCTGTGATAGGCACGGACCAATAGGCACACAAATATGATAGGCCGCAACGCCGTGATAGGCGCAAACAAAAGCACACATGATCGACCTACTTCTTGTGCTTAAGTGGTTTTTTATTTAGTTTGCTTTGCAGATGATGAGTGCAGAATAATTGGCAACTAATAACATGTACTGAACATTATTTATGGCAAAACAATTTTCCTTTCCTACATATCATCTTCAGCAACTGTTCCTACTGTTCAGACCTTGTCAAAAAATTTAGGGGCCCTTTTACTGTGCCCAGAGAAAGGCAAGGACAAATCAAACTCGGGTATACATATAAAATATCACATACCATGTAAATGAGTTTATCTTGTTGGGCAGACTGGATGGACCATACAGGTCTTTATCTGCCGTCATTTACTATGTTGCTAAGCCACATAAGCGTCTATGCGCACCCAACGCGCACCAAAATGGAGTTACCACAAGACTACCGTGTGGCTGTTGTGGTAATTTCATTTTTGCTGTGCGTACAATACGCGTGGCTGATGCTGCGTGTAGCTCATTACCGCCCAGTTACCATGTGAGACTTTACCGCTAGGTGAATGGCTGGCGGTAAGGTCTCAGACCCAAAATGGATGTGTGGCAATTTTCATTTTGCCACACGTCCAATTTGGCAAAAACTTTAGAAAGGCCTTTTTTACAGGTGCACTTAAAAATGATTCTGCGTGCGCCCAACACCCACACCTACACTACCGCAGGCCATTTTTCAGTGCGCCTTAGTAAAAAGACCCCTTATAGCATTATTCTAGTGGCAAAATCAATGCCTTCCTTTATTGCTTTGACGCAGAATTCTGAATGACCTGCTTACCATATACTTTAATACGATTTGCGGACATCTATACCACATGAGCTAAATCTGTGCTCAAGCCTCTCATGCCCCTCACCTGGTTCAGGAAACACTAGAGTCCTGCAGCATTCCATGCCTAGAGTCTTGTGAGTCAACACTTATCCCTCCATGGTGAAAGAAGAGTTTAAGATAACATCCAAATTGCATTTTTCTTTTTACTTCCAAGGACTGGCTACATCTTGAACTAATAAGGAGATATGATAGTGAACTTAAAGGTATTACCCAGAACCTATTAGATTGTAAGCTCTTTGAGCAGGGACTGTTTGTGCAGCGCTGCGTACGCCTTGTAGCGCTATAGAAATGCTAAATAGTAGTAGTAGTAATTAAGCTGCATACAGTCTGTAACTCTCTTTTAATGGCCCTGAATGGGTCTCCCAACCAATCCAAAACCTCCCCTATACTATGCCTGAAGGAAATGAAATCTGGATGTTATCAGCATGTAAAAACAGAACAGAAATGAAAGATATAGATATTAAACAAAATGGGGGAAAGTGTGGAATCTTAGGTGACTCCTCTCCAAAGTTGCACATTGGATAGGGAGTCTGATTGAGACACCACACATGTTGCTCCAATGAAGGAATTCCCAACCAGGTTTCATCCTAGAAATGCTGAAGGTCCAAATTCTACCAAGCGACATCCCTTGGTTATTTGTATCACAAGCTGCAGATAGATCAAGGAGAATGAACAAATATGAGTGTACGTGATCCATGTATTTTATTTATTTATTTACACATGATTAATATGCCACAGAATTTCGATTCTGTTTACAAAAAAAAAAAAAAGACCTTATCAAGGCAAAGGGAGAAGAAGAAAGGTGGAGAGTTCAAATCTGAAGCTGTGAAACAGGGTGCAAAAATCTTGAGTTTTGGTCTAATAGTGGATCTTAATGACTGTTTTGAACCTAGCATAGGAGGATTCGAGGCAGAGGTGAAATGGGAGTGTGTTCCATCACCTCATGCATGCCATCTACAAAGGCAAAAGCCTACATGAAAGCTCAGCTAAACAGAATCTAAATATTGTACCAGATAGAGATGATCCCTCAACTGAGACATGACTCACTATTCTATAACTTTGGCAACTGCCACTAAGTTGGATATAGGGCCGTAATAATCCACAAGACAATGATCCTTCTTTTCCCTTTTTAAATCTAAGTGTAACCTGAGCTCAGCAATCCCTACAGTAACAACAAGATGCAGTAGACAGGATAACAATCTATCTGAAAAATGATGATACAACCAAGCTGGGCATGGGTCCAGAAAACATATACACTTTAGCAAATCATTGAAAAAGCTGTTTAAACCTTCTCAAAAAGGGAAGCAAAAAATGTCCAGACATTTTAAGTCCCAGAAGCCTGGGGTTGACTATTATCCAAAAGTTATGACTGAGCAAAAGAGAACTAGATAAAATAACATGGATATCTTCCACCTTTTCTTTAAACAATAATGCCAATACCTCACTTTTAGGACCCTAATCTACAAGGTGGGAACCAGATTTTATGTCCCCCCATTAATTCTCAAGTAACCAAGAAAAACTCTCTTCCAGAATTACTAGCTTGTAAAACCTGAATGTGATATTTGTGTTCAGATTTAGAGGTCCTTTTACTAAACTGCGGTAAACATTGGCCATAGTGTGTCATTCCCGCGCACTAAGGCCATTTTTACCACTGGAGTAAAATGGCTGATGTTTCAATTTTCTGTATTTATGACCACATGCTAATTTTCCCATTAGCCCATCTCCATTAGCACATGAGCCGCTACTACCACCTATTTTGTAGGTGGTAAGGGCTCAAGCACTAACCACGTACTAATCACGTACTAATTGGTTAACGTGCAGAAATGTAGTTGTGTTAACCGATTAGCACAAAGTTTATCCATTCTCCACCCCCAGACCTGCCTCAATGCTAAAAAAAAATATTTTATAGCGCGCAGTTGATACGTGCTGAACTCTAAATTACTGGGGGATGCTTGAGTGTGCTACATTGTTAGTGCTTACCACAGCTTAGTAAAAGGATCCCTTAGAGTTTTAATTATAGTATGTTTCTCATACATTTAGACCAGTGGGCAACCTTTATTCACAGGTTATGTTTTAGATAATATGTGAAACTATAGGATTTTTTTTTTTTTTTATGTATAAACAGTTTTTATTGGTGAGAATTAACATTGCAAACATGTTCAAGCATTTTGTACACATATAAACAGGTCATCGTTGTATGTACACTGTATAACAGCATCATCAATGTTTTCTCCCACCCTTTTCTCCCCTCCCCTCCCATTAGTATCCTCACATTAAACTTTAACTTATTGTATAGTGTCTAGTCCTTCTTTCCTAGTCCAACAATTGACACAAAAGAAAAGAGATCGCCTAACAGTGGTCAAACTTATAGCTATACTTAGTGAACTTTTATATTTAGTATGCAACAGTGAGCGTATACATTCCCCATATATTCCCTCCCCCCCCCCCCTATTTCCCCTCCCTCCACCTCCCCCTACTGGACCTATTAACAGTTTAGAATCCTGCTTCTCCCAACTGGGGTGAGGGTGTCCCAAAACGGGGACCATATTTTACAAAATTGGTCTCCCCTTGTAGAAGCCAAGTCTCCCACTCTTTTCTTTTCCAGCATGCAACATTGCATCATAGCTCCTCTCCATTGCGGAACTCCAGGGGCCTCTGGTTGTAACCATAATTGTGTAATTGTCCGCTTGCCCATCAAGGTCGCCCTTTTCAGAAAAGCTTTTAGTCCCTCAGGTGATTTTCCTCGGATGTTGTAAACTTCAAAGAGTTGGCCTGGTGATGGTTGCCATTGTACTTTCCACATCTGAGATACATGTTGTCCCAGCGTTTTCCAGAATTGGAACACCATTGAACAGAACCAAAACATGTGCCCCAAGGAGGCTCCCACCTGTCCACACTTTGGGCAGTCATCTGTAGGTCTGATGGTCGCTTTAAAGGCTCTGTGTGGTGAAATATAAAGCCGTAAAATAAATTTGTATTGCATCTCCTGCCATGCCACATTCTCTGTCATCTGGTATACACCTGTCAGACACAGTTTTATTTGCTCAGAGTTGGGTTTCCATCTCAGTTCTTGATGCCACTGTTGTGAGATGTTTGTATAATCTGACGTCCCCTGCGAATCTCGCAGGTGGCGATGGAAGTAACGGAGGGGTATTTTTAGTTGGGCATCTAGGCCGAGAAGATCATTCATAGAGTCCCATTTTTGCTGTGTAAGGTCTGTTGCGGGCAGAGACCTAACATAGTGTTGAAGTTGTAAGTACTGGAAGTGGTCTTTCTGTCCCAGACCAAATTCTTCACACAGGGTTCTGAAGGGTTTAATATTCCCGTCTTCCGACACCACTTGAAACAAGTACTTAATGCCACAATTCTCCCATTTTTTGAACAAAGCGGAGCCTCCCCCCTCTGGGAATGCTAAATTACCTTTAATTGGGAGCAGTGAAGTTACTGCTTTGTTCCATTTGTACCTCTTACCCAGCCATTTCCATGTTTTACGCAAAGGATTTATAATGTACCCATACTGACCCAATGGTGGGAGTTCTTTTGCTGAAGCATGAAGCCAGTAAGCAAAGTCCATCGGGACCATCAATGTGGTTTCTATCTTTGTGCAAGAAAAAAACTCTTTTCCTCTAAACCAGTCTGATAAATGTCTCAGGCCACATGCTGTCGCTATGAGTTTTAGATCAAGTAGTCCCAGTCCCCCTCCCGAGCAGGGTTTCATAAGATTTCTCAGTCCTGTGCGTGCCCGTTTACCTTGCCATAGGAATGCAGTGAGGGTTGTATTGAGCCATACCTCCTCTTTATATCCCAATGTGGCTGGAATCATCTGGAAGATGTACGTCCACCTCGGGAAGATGAACATATTATACATTGCGATTCTCCCTTTCAAAGATATGGGTAAACCCTGCCAACCATGTAGTGTTTCCTTAGTTCTAACCTTCAGTGGGCCTATGTTCTCTTTATACAAGTTCGCTAAGTTTTTTGGGATGAAAACTCCCAAGTACTTGATGTTGTCCTCAGCCCACTGAAAAGGGAATGAGCCACTCCACCCCTCCCTCACCTCCTCCTGGATCGGGAGAGCTATTGATTTGTGTAGGTTTAATTGTAATCCTGAGTAGAACCCAAATTCCTCTATGACTTCGAGCAACCGTAAGACTGAGGGCCTCGGCTGTGTGAGTGTAAGGAACATGTCGTCTGCAAAAGCTAGCACTTTTATTTGTTGTCCATGAAGTGTTACTCCTCGTATGTCGTGGTCTAGCAGAATCGTACGTAGAAGTGGTTCTAGGTAGAGGAGGAATAGGATGGGCGACAAGGGACACCCCTGCCTTGTGCCCCGTTCTACTCGAAAGGGCATAGATCTAGTGCCGTTAATCAATATTTGTGCTGTGGTGTTATTATAAAGTGTCTGGATTGCTTGCAGAAACCAACCATTCAGACCAATGTACTCGAGCACTTGGAACAGGTATTCTCCATTAACTTTGTCAAAAGCTTTAGCCGCGTCAAGACTAACCAGCAATAAGGGGTCACCCGTAATTTGCCCATAAGCCACTGTAAGGAGTGCTTTCCGAACTTGTCTTACCGCTTGCCGGCCCTTGACAAATCCCACTTGGTGTTCTCCTATTAGGTTTGGGATATGAGCTGTCAGTCTATTTGTTAGCACTCTGGATAGGATCTTAACATCTACATTGATGAGGGAGATGGGTCTATAGGACTCTACCAAATCTTTTGGTTTACCCGGTTTGGGGATTAATGTTATTAAGGCTTCATTCTCCCTTGGTGAGAAGAATCCTCTAGCCACCACTGCCTCAAAATAATCTACCAAGGCACCACACACCTGGGGGCCTAGCATCTTATAGTATTCATTAGAGAAGCCATCGAGGCCAGGTGCTGAGCCCGGGTTTAGGGTTTTCAATACGTTGAGAACCTCTTGTGTTGCAAGAGGGGTTAGCAGTGCTTGGCGAGCCATTTCTGTGAGTTGGGGCATTTTTGCATCTTCTAGGTAGTCTCGGGTCATAGGACCCCTAACCCTATCTTTGGCACTATACGTTTCTTTAAAATATTCCTGGAATGTAGTAACTATGTCTGGTAATTTAGTTAGCTTATCCCCCTTGGAGTTCGTAATCACTGAAATGAATCGTTGGGAGGTTTGCGTTTTTGCTATTCTTGCTAGTAGCTTACCCGATTTATTCCCAAAGCGTTGGAAGCTCAGCCGTCGAGCCATTAATTGCTTCGAGGCTTGCTCGTGGATGAGTGAATTGAGTGCCACCAGAGCCGCTGACATGGAGTCCCTATTATCGGGGGAGGGTTGTGCTATGTGTTTCCTCTTTGCTTTCTTGTATTCGATTTCTAGACGCAAAATGCCCGCTGCTAATCGTTTTTTCCTAGCACTCTGAAACGCTATTACTTCCCCTCTCATGACCGCTTTGGATGCTTCCCAGAATAATATGGGCGAGTCACATGTAGGATAATTCATGTCCTCATACAATTTCCATTTTCCCATTAAGTGGTCTAGGAAGTGTTTGTCCCTGTAGAGGTAAGCAGGGAATCTCCAATGGTTGGCTGTTCTCCCTCCCTCTCTTATATCGAGTTCTACCCATATCATACTATGGTCTGAGATTTCCATAGGGCCAATAACTGCTTGTTGAACTTTGAAAAACCAAGATTGTGATATAAGTATGTAATCGATTCTAGACCAGGATTGGTGGGCTTTTGACTGATGGGTATAGTCTTTTGTTGTCGGGTGTAGGGAGCGCCACGGGTCAATTAAGTGCAAGTGTTGACAAAGTGCTGGGATCCCCTTCCCCTTACTTATTCCTGGTACCGCCACAGGTGATGATCTATCCAGGGACGGGTCTTGTACCTGATTGAAATCTCCCGCCCACACCCAGGGGGCATCAGTATATTGCAGCCCTAATGCTATTAAGGACTGGAAGAATCTTGGGTCATAAGAATTTGGAGCATATATCGCACACAAATAAAAGCTCTGACCTTGGAAATTGACACGGATTAGCACTATACGTCCCTCTGAGTCTTTGTGTATCAGGGTGTTGGTGCAAGGTAACCCCTTACGTACTAATATTGCAACCCCGCTCTTCCTGTTGCCCGAGGAGGAAAAATGGCTCTCACCCACCCACTGCTGACAGAGTTTTCTATGTTCAGTATCTGATAATTTTGTTTCTTGCAAGCATGCAAAGTCTATATTATGACGCTTTATCTGAGATAGGATCTTATATCTCTTCACTGGCAATGTGATGCCTGAGACATTCCACAACAAGATCTTTACTCCAGAGTGGTTAATGACTCTCTGGCTTTGGGGATACTATCAATAGTGGTTCCTGACCTACCCCTGGGGGCCCAGCCTCCCCCCAGGAGCATGCTGCCTGTATTTGAAGACCAAGATTCAAATTAACTCTCATGTGATCATAGGTACCAGTGATTCCCTCTCTCTTTACCCCACTAATTCTCTTTCCATTAGTTCCCGTTAATGTGGCTTCCCCCCCCCCTAACCCTCCCCTTGTCCTCGTGTTTACCCCTTCTCCCCACTCCCCTTCTCCCAGAAAGTGCCTTGAAAGGACATTCCCCATCAAGGCCTAGTCACACCGTGCTGAGTGCCCCGCTCCCCCCCAGACATATCATTTTACCTTTGGCCTAGGACAGTTTAAGTTCTCAAAAGGTGACATCTGATCTGGCAGAATGGTCTTATCAATTTCAGAGTCTGTTTACCACAGTTTTGGAACAAGTTCACGTTGGTGTTGCTGGTCCTTGCAGCTCCTGATTGATAAATTGTGTCGCAGATTGTTCCGAGGTGAAGGATATCCATTTTCCATCTTTCATAATTTTTAGTGTAGCTGGGTACAGGAGCATAAACCGAGTATTTCTGTCAATAAGTGAGGTGCAAATCGGGTGGAATTTGCGTCTCCTCTCCTGCACGCTAGCTGAATAATCCTGAAATATTCTTATTTGATTGTCCGCGTATCTTAAAGTGTCTCTTTTCTGTCGGTATCCCTGTAGAATCTCTTCTTTATGAAGATAGTTGAGAACTTTTATTATAACCACTCTGGGTCTGGACCCCGGCTGACCCGGTCTCCCCAGTCTGTGGGCCCATTCGATACAAAGATGGCCTCTGCTGTCTGATATAGCAAATTCTTTAGAGAGCCATGTTTCCAGCACTGTACTTAGATTCTTGTCTGGTATGGTTTCAGGCAGGCCCACCAGTCTGAGATTGCATCGCCTGGTTCTGTTCTCTAGCTCATCCAGTTTTTCTGCCTGGATGGCTAATTGTTGCTTTAAGTTAGTTATATCAGGCTCACGTTGCTGCCACGTGTCTTCTAGGTCTGATACTCGTTTTTCAACCTCCGCCGTTTTGCTTGTTATTTCCGCCAATGTGCCATCTATTTTCCCCAATCGGCTCTCTAATGCTGTAAAGCGTGGTTCCAATGCTGTTCCCACCGCCGTTACCAATTGTGCTAGCTGTCGGGCGGAAAATTCAGCCTCGCCTCGCGGAGATGCGGCCGCCATCTTGGAATCGCTGTTTGCCGCGGGGAGTTTTTCTTTGTCGCTTTTCGAGCCTTTTCTTGTGCTTCCGGGCGGCATAGGAACTAAATATTGTTCCATGCACCTTCCTCTGCTCGTTTGTATGGTCCGATCAGGTTTTTGAGGTTGTTTCTACGGCGGTTTCGAGCGGGGGCGGGCAGGGCACTCGGAGCAGCACAGAAACGCTGTTACTGCTTCCACCGCATCACGTGACTCCCCCAAACTATAGGATTTTTAAGTTGATTTGAATAGATGGATTTAATGATGGGTCATTTTTAGAATGGAGAGAAGCTGTGAGACTATTTTTTAAAAGAGGAATATTGAAAATGGGTTTTCAATTTAATTAGGTATTATTAATTAATTGTATTGCATGTGTTGTTTCCCTGTGAGTTTGGATAATCTGTAGGAGCATTTCTTATGATGATAACACTGACAATGGATATTTTACACTAAGCTCTGTGGATTTCAATATTATAATCAGTGTTGATAATTGCCACTTCACAAGCAATTGTTGAAACTAACTGGCATTTGTGACAGAACAGTGGGGCCCTTTTACTAAGCCGCATAAGTGTCTACGCATGCCCAACATGCACCAAAATGGAGTTACCACCCGGCTACCGCATGGCTGTTGCGGTAATTTCATTTTGGGCGTGTGTCCAATATGCGCATCTGAAAAATAATTTTTATTTTCAGATGTGCTTATTGGGCACACGCAAAGTGGCATTTGACACACATAGGTCATTACCGCCTGGTTATCACGTGAGACTTTACCGCTAGGTCAATGGTTGGCAGCAAGGTTGCAGACCCAAAATAGACATGCAGCAGTTTTCATTTTGCCGCACATAAATTTTCGGCAAAAAACATTTTTAATTTTTCTTTATTGAATTTTAAATTTTACAAAGATTAAACTTTGAACAGGTATACCAATATATCAGTACCAACTTTCCAAAATATATTTCAAATAGACAAAATAAACATTGTCCACTAAGGATAATATCCTTACATTGGATTATAGTCCACAATATGGAGGAAGGAAGCAAAAACTTATAAATGCCTTTGGAAGATGGCTTATACATAAAGAAAAGTCAAATAAGAATAATCGAGTAAGAATTAACCCCTACTTAAACAAATAAACCTCTTATCCTATGACTGCTCTGTAATACTTTGTGCATTAAGAAAGTCTTGCAACTGTTCAGGCTCGTAGAAAAAGTATTTCTTCTCATTAAAGAAGAGTAAACATTTGCATGGAAATCTCAACTGAAAAGTTGCGCTTTTTTCCATAGATTCTTTCTTCATTTCCAAGAACTTTTTCCTTCTAATTTGCGACCATTTAGATATGTCCGGAAATATCGATATTTTTCCACCTTTAAACTCTGGCTGTATTTTTTTAAAGTATAGTTTCAACAAAGTTTCTTTGTCCTGCAAAAACACAAATGATACTACCAGAGTAGATCGAGTCTCAATGTTTTCTTGTGATTTTTGCAATAAATCTGTAACGTTCATTATTTCTTCTCCTTCACCTTGTTGTTCCACATTTCCTTGCTGTTGGTTTATTTTCTGTCTCAAGTAATATATTCTTTGTAGTGGGGGAAGGACTTGTTCTGAGTAATTATATATTTCAGTTAAGAATTTCACAAACATATCTCTAGGTGTCATGTATTGAGACTGGGGAAAATTTAATAATCAAAGGTTCAAGTTCTTGGATGCATTCTCTAGATTCTCAATTTTTCGGTGCAAAACCAACCGATCACCATCAATATGAGCTTGTTGTTTAGAAATTTTTGCCACTTCTACTTCAATTGCTGTTTGTTTAAGTGAAATTCCTTCAACTTTCTCTTTCAAAGTTTTAATCTGAGATGCATTATTTAAGGAAACAGTAATAAAGGATGTACACACCTTCTGCAAAGATTCGAGGGCAGTCCAGATTGAGCTTAGCGAAATTTCAGCTGGCCTCTCCAGCGGCTGGATTGCCAAAGCACACAAGGAAACTTCTTCTCTCAAATCCACATTTAAATTCATTTCTGCCACTGTTTCGTCCTATGTTATGCCCAAACTTCGCTGCTCTGTCTCCTCACTCTGCATGCTGTTCCCAATACCCGCTTCCAAAGACAGGGTGCGCCGCCCCTTCGAGGCTGTTTTCTCAAGCCCCGGAACTGCCTTCCCGTCTGGTTGCGGCGGTGGAGGAGTCTGAGGTCTCAGGGGCTAAGCGAGAACTCGCTCTCCAAGCTGGGGCTCTTCCCTGCCCCAGCAGTGGATTCAACCCTTATCGGGGTAGATATCAAAAAGGAGGAGATGGACGTGTGCCCAGGTAAGGAAGGAGTAGGCTTCGGGAGGGGAGGTCCCTTCGGCTTGCCTTTCCTTTTCGGCATGATTTAACAGAAATCAATGTTAAGGCAAAATATAGTGGGAGCGTCCTTCTCATCCAACCTACTTGGCGGCCATCTTGCTTTCAAGCCCCTTCGGCAAAAATTTTAAAAAGGCATTTTTTGCAGGTGTGCTGAAAAATGATTCTGCACACGTCCAAAACACGTATCTACACTACCGAAGGCCATTTTTTAGCATACCTTAGTAAAAGGAACCCAGTGTGTTCTAAGCCTGTAAAATGTATTGGGTATTTCTTGAAGTGTATTTCTCTAGTGTGGCCAGCAGGTGGTGCATGTTTATGTTCAAAACTGTTACAGAGGAATGACCGTTCCTCCTTTCAGTTAGCACACAAATAATAGGAAGTGCCTGCAGTGATGTAACCAGCTATTTTCAAATGTTGTTGTTCTATGCTCCGATTGGCCTGGAGTTTGAAATTACACAGGAGTACTGGCTTTTGCTCCAGTCTTAGCCAGGAAGAAAAGAGAGCAGGATTTCTTTGCTGAGGCTCAGTGAACAATTATATATCCTGGTCTTCCCAGGTACTTTTTAGAAAGTAAACAGATGTTTAGATAGTTTTATAATTGGTCCATATTTCAGTTACTTGTTATTGTTTGATGAGTACACTTTTTATGTTTCACTGTTCCATATTTTTAAGACAATAAACACCATTCAGTTTGTTGCCTTTTCTGTCTGGACTGATAAAGAATCCTGATGGTTTGTGTGTTGGGTCTGTGAGTGCTTTGTGGGAACTGTAGGACCACTGGGACCACTGGGAGTGTGGGCCCACTAACCTAGAAATCACTGTGGATAATTTGAGAGTGGGAGACTCGCCCAGAGGCAGTTGGGACCCAGTCAATGAGAGAAGGGTGCTAGCGTAGAGCACAAGCGGCAGGTGCAGGCGGACCTGAAATGTGCTGGGGATAGACCCTCTAAGTGGCCACAGAGTAACCCCAGGTGGGTGGCTAGGCATTTCGTGACAGCATTAATTAGAATGTATGCGCACAACTTGCTAGGCATATTCTGTAGCGTGGCACGCATAAATTCTAATGTGTGCTGCTAAAAATGGGGCATGGAATGGGCAGACTATGGGTGTTCCAAAAATCTATTTGCATAGTTATAGAATACATCTGTTCAGTGCCTAATTTGGTTGCCAGTATGTACACCAAGGGCTCTATTTACCAAGCCATGCTATTATTTATTTATTTGTAGCATTTGTACCCCACATTTTCCCACCAATTTGCAGGCTCAATGTGGCTTACATTTGCCGTAATGACGGTTGCCATTTCTGGGTAGCAGAATTACAAATGGTATTACGTTAAGGTGCATACATACATGTTAACATACATGGAACATAACATATATGGAACAGATCATGGTATATATATACCATGTGCATACATACATGGTAAAGAAGAGCACATTATGGTATTGCATGAAGGTTCCTGAGTAATAAATTGGATTGTAACATACATTAGGTCATCTAGTGATAGTGCTTGATCATTCATAACAAAGAGGATAATCAGACATGTGATAAGATAATCAGACATGTGATAAGAGATAAGATGCATTAGTTTTTAGCACACACTAAAAATTAGCACGTGCTAATGCTAGAGATACCTTGGGTATCTCAAGCATTAGCGCGTGCTAATTTTTGTGTGTGCCAAAAATGCTAGCGCACCTTAGTAAGCAGATCCCCAAGTTTTACTTGTCATAAATGGACATGCCTAGATTTAGGCACAGGCATGGATGCTAGGTGTATTCTATAAACTGGCTAGGTGTATTCTATAAACCACACCCAAATCCAGCCTGACACAATCCCCCAGTTTCTATATATGACATGCAGATTTGTTGTTCAAATATGGGTGCACTTCCGAGATGCATACTCAACTTAATTGGCTAATGAGCTGGTAACCGTCAATTGGATGCTAACAATCAATTATTGATGTTAATTAGAACCAATTAGGATTTGCATATGCATATAGTTGTTCTATAACTCTGGGCTCCTAAATCCCATAGCGCAACCCAAAAGGGGCATGGGCAGATCATGGGTGCTCAAAAAAGTTGCACATAGTGGTATAGAACATTGGCTTTCCATGCCCAACTTGGGCACCAGGAGTTACACAAGGTTTAAGTCTGTGTTTACATACTATATAAAGCAAACACTGGGCCTTCAGGATTGAGAAAAATTTAGTTCTTTATTTATAATGGAGAACTACATTTTTCTCAATCCTGAAGGCCCAGTGTTTCCTTTGTTTGTTTGTTTGGTTGCTTTTGCATGCTGTATTCCCTCTTTTTTGTGACTGTTTACATACTATATAACAGTTATGCATTGCCAGGGGCGTAGCTAGGTGGGGATATGGGGGCATGGGCCGCTACAGATTTAGTCCAGGCCCCTGGTTTTGCTAGTGGGGTCCCCAACCCCTGTCAGCTGAAGCCTTCTTCAGCGCTAGTATCCAAAGCAGTGCGTTCGCTGATCTGTGCTGCTGTCTGAGCATTCTCAGTTTCACATAAAGGAACTTGCAGGCGCGCCATGTTCGCTGATCTGTGCTTTCTTCCTCCTGACGTGCTGCACGTTCCTGACGTTAGGAGGAAGAAAGCACAGATCAGTGAATGCGGTGCGCCTGCACGTTCCTTTAAGTGAAACTGAGCATGCTCAGTTTCACTTACAGGAACGTGCAGGACGTCAGGACTCAAGACAGCAGCAAACGTGGTGTGCCGTAGACTGGCGCTGAAGAAGGCTTCGGCTGACGGGGCTTGAGGACCCCCGCCAGCAAAGGTACCTTGCGGTGGTGGCTTCGGGGGAGGGGTGTCGGAAGTTGGAGAGGGGCAGCAGCGGAGGGGGGTCAGATGTGGTGGGGGAGGGGCGGCAGCTGGGGGGAGGCGGGCTAAAATGTGTCCCCCCACTTTGGGCTGTGGACCCCCCTCCCACCGAGGTCTGGCTATGCCCCTGTGCATTGCACACACTTACAGAACAACAGTGAGTCACTCTGCAACCATTTACATTCGCCCATGAAATTGCTTGTATTCTATACATTTATGTGCTCAAGGGGCAGGTGAATGCAGGCTCCTAGTTTGTAGAGTTGCTTTTTGTTTGTATAAAGGCTGAAAATCCATGCATAAGCCAGTTATATGTTCACCAACAATCAGTGAATGTATAACTGTCTTTGAATATTGATATATTTTAAACTATACATAATAATAATGAATCATAATGACAACAGTAATGAGTGTTCACATAACATTTTGCTTATGGACAGATCTTGTTATGAACAAGTTGACTTATCATTGGATAGATTTATTTATTTGTATATATTTATGTTTGTACTGATTAATTCCACAATCAACAATTTGCCCTAAATGATATATAATACTGTGCAAAATTCTATTAATATAAAATAACAGAACATATAAACAATAATTAATAAATCTGTAATACACTACATCAGTAATACATAATTCACTTATCTCCAACAACACTGTATAAGTTGGCTTTCCTTAGCATTTATAACATCTAGCTTGATATATTACTGTACACAGCACTCCTGTTCTATTTATTGAGCAAATCTTCAGTAGTTTTTTTTTTTTTTGTTACATTTTGTACCCTGCTCTTTCCCACTCATGGGAGGCTCAATGAGGCAGGCAATGGAGGGTTAAGTGACTTGCCCAGAGTCACAAGGAGCTGCCTGTGCCGGGAATTGAACTCAGTTCCTTGGTTCCCCAGGACCAAAGTCCACCACCCTAACCACTAGGCCACTCCTCCACAGTTTGCCAAGTTGGTATATTCGGTCTGTCAGATGGTCTATAAAATAAGAAAGTAATTTGTATGCTTTTTCTCTTAGCTTGCCACACAGAATCGAACCTAGCATAGCAGCCACTGATAAAAGTATTGCATTAACAGTAGCTTGATAAGCATACCCTCCATGATTCTAGAAATACAAGAATAACGGTGGAGATTGCCACGGCTCTCTCCAGGCAGAGTCAGGATGTTCTGGGTCAGAGTTGGGCGGATCTGAGATATGCTGACATCAGCAATATTTATTGCTGGTGCCTGCATGTGTAAACCACTTTGATTGTAACCACAGAAAGGTACCATATCAAATCCCATCTCCTTTCCCCCTTCCTGTTTCCCCAAACCAGGAAAGTTGGACCATGCGAAAGGCTGTCCTGATTTTGGCTGGTTAGGTAGGTGGGTAGTGTACTGAATACTGGCCACACCCACATAAATTCTGGGTGACTGCACTGACCCATCTGTTCAGTGCCAGAGCCCAGATATGGCACCATAATGAATATTCAAACCTGTGGCTGTCAGCAGCATAAAAACTGCTGAGCGTTGCGGGTGGAATTTTGCCGCCTGAAAGATCTTTTTTCTTTATAGAAAAATCTGTGCGTTGACTGGAATGAGCACAAACAATGCTGAACAGAACTAACAGAAAATGTTTTCGAGTGGAAACTATTGTAGAAAACTATGAACTAGATACTTAGACAGTAAGGCCCGATATTCGGCTGTCGGCGGGCAGCGCTTTTTCTGTCCGCCAACGGCATTAAATCTGGATAGTCAATGCCAGGCCATTTCCAGTATCCAGCACTGAATATCCGGGAGGGAGGGTTTAAACCGCTAACTAGTTAAGTTGACATTCAGTGCCAACCGGATAACGTTTTAGCGGTTAAAGATAGGCCTGCAATTTATATGGCCTAGTTTAACCACTTAACATAGCCACTGAATATTCGCACCTCACCGGCTATATTGCGCAATATAGCCGGATAACGGTTAGCCATTAACCGTGGATATTTAGTGGGAAATAACCAGTTATCTCCTGCTGAATATCCGCGGTTAGGTGTCAATATTCTATTTAACCGGTCAGAGGCTGTATCTGGCCGGTTAAACTGCTTTGGATATCGGGGAGTAAATTGCCAGTAGTAAATTACACATTTTGTACTTTGTTATCTGCATTAAGAGCTCAATATCCAAATAGCTACATATGAAAGGCTTTCTTGTCTTATATTTTATTACAGCTTTTACTATAAACTGATTAAGTATTCACATCTTTCAGAGTTTTTGGTTTTGTTTTGTTTTGTCTAGGTTCTGTCATTAGGAGCTGATGTTTTACCAGAGTATAAACTTCAAACACCTCGTATCAACAAGTTTACGATATTGCACTATAGCCCTTTCAAAGCAGTTTGGGACTGGCTAATTTTGCTTTTAGTAATACATACGGCCATATTCACCCCTTACTCTGCAGCCTTCCTTCTTAACGATGAAGAGGAACAGAAGAGGCGAGAGTGTGGCTATTCCTGCAGCCCACTAAATGTGGTAGACTTAATTGTGGACATAATGTTTATTATTGATATTCTCATAAACTTCAGAACAACATACGTAAATCAGAATGAAGAAGTGGTAAGTGACCCTGCGAAAATAGCAATTCACTACTTCAAAGGCTGGTTCCTAATTGACATGGTTGCTGCAATCCCTTTTGATCTGCTGATCTTTGGATCTGGCTCAGA
Source organism: Microcaecilia unicolor (assembly GCF_901765095.1). Lineage (NCBI taxonomy): Eukaryota > Metazoa > Chordata > Amphibia > Gymnophiona > Siphonopidae > Microcaecilia > Microcaecilia unicolor. The sequence continues at coordinate 238,953,148 of NC_044037.1, forward strand.
TGAGGTAAGATCACAGTCTGCGGCTTTTGTCTGGTAAGATGGTATTTTAACAGTTTAAAATGGATTTACTGAATGTGGTATAAATATTCAGTGCCTTTATTTTCAGCATTAATATTGTATTCTAGCTTGAAATATATATATATATATTTTTGTATCCTGGTCTAATGGCTCTTCTCAGTCCTGTGCCAGAAAAGTTCTTGAACCCCACATTTTAAAGATAAACATTAATGATGATTGAAAGGCACTTTTATACAAATGTGCCAGAAAATGGTAAATAGATCAAGTTCCCTACTGCCAGGAGCCACACAGTTAACAAGATAAAAGAGCTGCTGAAGGATCTACACTTTTACAATACCTGGTCTCTATCTGCCAATACTGCAACCTAGGTAAGTTCACAGCTTTCTAACCAGCTCCCTTCTCCCTTGCCTTATTAACTGTGAAAAAACATCCTTCTACATTAACCGTCATCCACTTAGAAATACAAGAGTGAAGCCCTTTTCCACATCCCATTAGAGGTAATAGTTTCTTTTCTTACACATCCACACAACCTTTTAAAAGTAGAACTTAGTCTTCTTCTAAGGCAGTGCTACTCAAACCCGTCCTGGTCAGGTTTTCAGGATATCCCTAATGAGCATGAATAACAACATTAGGGCCCCTTTTACCAAGCTGCGACAAAAGGAGTCCTGCGCTGGCATCGGTGCATGTTTTTGACGCGCTTCGAGGCCCCCTTTTACCACAGCAGGTAAAAGGGAAGTCTTTCTTTTTTAAAAGAAATGCCGTGCAGCAAGTGAAGCATTTGTTGCATGGCCTTGTCAGGGAGGGAGCCCTTAAGGGCCCCTGAGGTAACTGAGCAGCGTGTGGCACTGTCCGATTATCACTGGATACATGCCAGTGCTACAAAAATAAATATATTTTTGTAGCACCAGATATGATGGTGCACTGGGGGTGGGAACTGCAGTAGTAGTTCCTTTTTAGCGAGCGGTAAGCCCGCGTTGGGCTTACCACTGCTTTGTAAAAGGTCCACTAAATTATTACCGCTTGACAAAATTTGAATCTTTATTCCACAAAACTACAAAGCTACTTTCAATATACTATTAGAATAAAATATAAAAAAAACAGCCTACCTACAGAAATCCATCCAGATCAAATACCACCTCACCCCCCTGAGTCCAGTGTTCATAACATCTTAAATTTTTTGGCTCGCATTGTATGAGCCCCTAGATGCTCAAATAGCAAAAATTGAAAATTAATATTGTGTACCCAATGACTCAGTTGATAAGTCCCGGATGTTGGTAGAAAAACTCCAACTTGCATGCAATATTTTCAAAAGGCAACTCAGCCAGATGTTGCCAAACACAACTCAGTCAAACATTGGCAGGAAGACTCAAGCTTGCATGCAGTATATTCAAAATCCAACTCAGTATAAACACTCTGGAGGGAAAGTCAGTTCTGGGGTGCACAAACAAAGATGCTCAAATTAAAATTTCTATAGCATCAGCAGGTTAATAACCAAGTGTCCAAGCTCAACATGGTTACTTCCTGTTCCGGGGCAGAGAGAGCAGGGAATCAGTGGAGCCGACGCAGCTCCCAGCGATGTGCACTCAGGGTGGAATGGCCCTCCCGCCCGCCTGCCCCATTTTCTATGGTAGTGGTAAGCGCTCCAGGGGGGGTGCGCTGTGCTGCACCCGGAGGGGGGGGGGGGGGTGCAGCATGACCCGCCCCGGGTGTCAGCCGCCCTCGCTACGGCACTGCACATTAATAACACATTGTCAAAAAAACGTTTCCATAGCAGAATATTTTTACTATGAACAGTGTTGTAAAGAAACTTCCTCTCGAACTCAGTCATGAATAAACAAGCCACCATGGGGGCTACAGTAGCCCCCATAGCAACTCCCTTGGTCTGCAAAAAAATATTTCCCTTGAAGCATAAAGTAAGCTTGTGATGACAAATTTTGCTAATTCATTCAAAAGCATTATGGGCCCTGTTTACTAAGGTAATCTAGCGTTTTTAGCACATGCTAAAAATTAGCATGCGATAATGCTAGAGACATCCATAGGAATACATGGGTGTCTTTAATGTTAGTGCACGCTAAAAACACTAGCACGCCTTCATCACTGCTTAGTAAACAGGGACCTATATGTTGTACAGACAGTGGTAAAGATTGCACATAATGGTCAATTATACAGAGTGCTGATCTCTGCAGGACATTAGTGTACACGGCATTGACATCCATTCTATGAGTGGAAAAATATTTCCTCCTATTTGTTTTAAAAGTATTTCCATGTAAATTCATTGCATGTCCCCTGGTCTTTGTACTTTTTGAAAGAGTGAAAAATCGATTCACTTCTACCCATTCTACACCACTTAGAATTTTATAGACCTCAATCATATCCCTCCTCAGCCATCTCTTTTCCAAGCTGAATGGCACCTTCATATTTTGAAGCCTAGATTTAATATTTTGGGGCCAATATGACAGCAAGAACAATGCTCATATAGGAGCTCCTTACTTTCTCTATGGTGTTATGTGTGTTACTTAGACCCCCTCATATAGATGGAGAAGGAGAAGCAGAGAACTCAGCAGGTTCCTTCAGTGCCAGTGTCGACCCCTAATTTGAAACAAACCACCCTGGAAAGTTTTCGGGTTCCTACTTGTTCAGGGCAATTCTCACTTGAGCCTGGCTGGAGAAGTTGGCTTCTGGCAGCAGTGTAAGTGGGGCTTCCCTGATCCCTGTGCAAAGATTGGCTCTGCTACAACCCAGAAGACTTACCTAGCTGTGAGGTGTGTTTACAAAAGAAGGGGACACTCTGTATTCTGTTCCATTCATAGAGGGCTTCCCGGTTGCGGCTTCATTTCCCAGAAACTGTTCTGCTCTCATTTAAAGTAAGCAACAGCAACAGAAAATTGTGAATTATTTGATTTGAGTAGAGGAAGGAGTTTCTTCTGAGTTTGTGGTGTCTGTGCTGCAAAAGCCGACTGTAATCACTTTGAAGTCACTCTGCAACATTATGAAATTTCTCAGTTCTTTATTAAAAATTGCTTCTAAGTTTCTGGATGACTTGCCAGTGGTGTCGAGCTTCAGAGATCCAGGCCAAAGTGGTGGACCAGTACTGTCTTAAATTGTAATCCTTAGAGATAAAGATATCTGAGATGCAAGAGTTAAAGGGAGCAATGAAGATGGAAAATCTGGAGAATCAATTAAAGAAAATACAGTTTTTGAATTTGAATTGTTCCTATGGATATGATCCACAAGTATTTGCATGAGATGTTGAAAATGCCAGCTGAGACACTTCTACTGTAAGAGCTCAATATTTGTCTTTGCCTGGCTGCTCTGATTCTGTTAGGTCTCAAATGGATTCTCCATCTGAGTTGAACTTTACAGACTTTTTGTAGACATCAAGTGGTAATGCAGAGGACCAATTTAATAAGATTTGCAATCCTATGTATGTGTTTCTGTTTTATGGATGAACTGTTTTGGGGATTTAAAGTTAGAATATTTCCTGATTTATCTAATTCTACTCAGAAGTGGCTTCAATAGTTATTGGTGTTGCACCCGAGAGCCTAGGCTCTAGAGATTAGCCAGCCTATATTCAGCCACAGTGGTCAACATTTTTTTAGACACTGACTGCTGTGGGCAGAATTAGCCCCAGATATTCAATGCTGAGCCATGACTGGGCACCAGCATTGAATATCTGGGCCTAATTGTTTAGGTGCTGGCCACTGGGTCTTATGTGAGTCCTGGCTGAAATTCAGTCAGGACCCGCATAAAATTATCTGCCCATATCTTGCCACATTCTCTTCCCGATTTTCCATCCCACCCCCAGAGCAGCAGAACCCCCCCATTTAACATCACCCCACCCCCATACCTTGGCTATCCCCTACTTCTGATCCTCTCTCTTCCCCCCAACAAGAATACCAAGAGACCCGACCCCCCCCCCCTCCCCAAGCCTACCATTGCTGGTCCCTCATGGTCTAGGGGGAAACAGGCAAGAGCGATGCCCACTCACGCCTACCCAGTGCTGGCTGCTCCTGAAAATGGCAGCCTCATGGTACTTCAAGGTACTTATTTAATGAATAAAATAAACATACAAAGAGAAGGGGCATCTCAAAATATGTATACAAATAAATAAACATAAGATAGCTACCGCAGTAAAGAATTCAAATAAAGTAAAATAATGAAGAACAGCATCATTAATGTAATAGGGAAACCAAAGATAAAAAATTACAGGGAGAAAAATCTCTCTCGTTCAGCCTAGTCGATGTGAATTGTATATTATATGAACAGACAATGCAAAATGAAAACACCAATTCAAAGGGCATACATTTATAAATAAAACACACCAGTTTGCCCTGAATGATTAAGGACTTGTCAGATTAAAATAACAGGGTTAATAATAAGCTATCTTACTTTCTCAGTTATATTATTCTCACAATTAAGCTACATTTATTTCTCAGGTACATTAGTCACAATGCTACAAAGTTCATTTTACTATATAAATATATTTTGTGAACTAGTCAGGCTGGTTCCTGAATATAAATAACTAAATTGTGAGCTGTAAAACTACGGCATACCTTTGTGACATTTTTTAAGACCTTTCGAAAAGAACCGTAAGGAGTAGTTAAGCAAACTTTTGTAGTTAGACTATTTCATATTTTGTGCCTTGGAAGGCAGAAGGATGTTCCTAAGCAGATTTCAATCCCATGTTTTTTACAGAAGAGACATCAAGAGACAGATTTTTAGAACTCCTTAGATGTCCTCTATGACTTGGGAATATAAGCAAGTTTCCTATCATAACTGAATTAGTTCTCTGAGGCTCTAATTCCCAAATTCTTCTAAATATTTATATACAGCCTCTTAATCAGATCAGCAGCAATTCAGGTTTATGTTCGCAATGCATGCTAATATTCAAATGTATTGCAATTTAGGGAATAATCATTTGGATTCAGTGATGAGGCATAACAAATGTTTGGGTGAGGTATAAATTAACTTGAACTGTTTGGCATCAAGTAAATTAGAACTGAATCCAGCTAAATGCAGATGTTATAGCTTCAATGGCCTAACATCCAGGGACCCTGCCCTCAGAGCTGGCTACATAGCATTTTGTTACGGCCTTGTCAAGAAGTAAAAACTTTAGAGGTAATTATTAGTGCTGGTCTCACTAATTTGAAGTATGTTAGCCCAGTGGTGAGGAACTGTTTATATGCCATTGGGAACAGATGAGTTAGATGTAGTGGTCCATGCTCTGGTAACTACTGTAATTCTAGTTATATTGGTCTCCCTAAAAATCTGCTTAATGGACTTCAGTTACTGCAGTTATAGCCCCATTTTAGACAGAATGTAGAAATCAGATTTGATATGTCTAGGTTAGAATGTGTACAATGCCAGTATTATCTTTGAAGAGGATTTGACAACATGGAACCTTTCTCTAACATACATGCTCACAAAGATACATGTTGAAACCCTGAATGGAGAAACCGCAGCTATGTACAGGTGTAAGTGAGAACACTGATATGTGTAAATGTGTAGGTGCTTACTGTATTTTTTGTCTAAAGGAAGAGATTATCAAGGTGCAGAAAGGGTGGGCTTTTAACACACCTTGATTTACCATGAGAGTCACCAACTTGTAGCAAGTTGCTAAATCCCATGGTAAAGAACTAATGCAAGTAGTGAGCCACTTCGTAATCAGCGTTAGCCCATTGGCATTGTTCTACCAAGCTGTGGCCTGATGCATCTAGGCTACTGCTTAAAGGGGCTAGCTGAAGACTACCAATTTACCAGGAGCTGGCCCCTTGAAGCAATGGCCTGCAAGCATCAAGCCACAGCTTAATGGCCCAATGCTCTTGGGTGATAAAATAACCCCAACCTTTAGATGAAGTTATTTTACAGACAAATTGTTGCTTACGGTGTGCAGCAGGTACACATTGCAAGTCATAGGGCCTGATATTCAGCTAGTGGCTTTCAGCGTTTTGCTGACCACCACCGCATTATGTCCAGCAATTCAATGCTGGATGACGTCCGGATTACAGCATTGAATTTTTGGGTTTGTGGATCCAGCTAACACATAGCCAGATATGTGTAATATTCAATACTTAACCTGCTATGGGGCACCACGTAAGATAGGACTGACTTTTATTCGGTCCTATTTATATGGTGACCTTGGCTAGCTAAGTGCCAAATATCAGCACTTAACTGGCCAAGTGCTAACCCCACCCCATAACATCTCCAAACTAGCTGGTTTTGACATAGGCACTAACCAAACATTTTCACCGATGCTAACCAGTTAGTTGCTGAAAATGACTAGTTAGCCCCAAACAGTTGATTTAACTGGCCAGGAAATGTTTCTGGTCAGTTAAATTACTTTGAATATCGACCCAATAATAATGAGTCACTTTACATGCATTTGGATATTTTCACAACTCATTACCATGTAGCTCATGGTGACTTAGTTGTCACTGTATTAGAGCACTGCACCCAGCATTAGTGCCCTTTAAGCCTCATTTAGGGGCAAATAACTTGAGTTAGTGCCCTTACTCAGCTTGATAACTTCTGCCCTAAGTTTGTACTTGAGATAATGGACAGTTAAATGATTTTCACCCATGATCACAAGGACCCATAATGGGATTTGAGCTAGGCCCTTCTGGTTCTCTACCCACTGCTCTAACCTATAGGCTACTCAGATCCCAAATCCGTATGTAAACTAGTTAGTAAATTAGATGCGAACAATCAATAAGGATGACATAAGAGAGTACTGGTCCACCACTTTGGCCTGGATCTCTGAAGCTTGACACCACTGACAAGTCATCCACAAACTTAGAAGCAATTTTTAATAAAGAATAATTGGAATTAACAAGCACTTAATTGTAATTATTTATTTATTTTCAGTATTTTATACCACCTAGACAAGCGGTTTACAATTTTTCTTTTTCAGGTACTTTAGGTAATAAGGAGTTATGTACAGATCTGCTCGACATCACATTCTATAATATGCATGCCTAAATTTCATAGCGAGCAACTTCAAAGGGGCATGGCCATGTGTAGGCATAGATGGGTCAGGAGCATTCCTAGAAATTAGGCATGATGCTATAGAATACCTGGATTTAGAAACATGATGGCAGACAAAGGCCATCTGGTCCATTCAGTCTGCCCATCCGCATCATACACAATCTCCTCCTCTCCCTATGAGATCCCACGTGCCTGTCCCACGCTTTCTTGAATTCAGACACAGTCTTTGTCTCCATCGCCTCCACTGGGAGGCTATTCCATGCATCCACCACCCTTTCCATAAAAATGTATTTCCTTAGTTTACCCCTGAGCCTTTAACCTCTTACCATCATCTTATGCCCTCTCATTCCAGAATTTTCCATCATTTGAAAAAGGCTCACCTCCTGTACAACATTAATGCTACAGAGATATTAAACATCTCTATCATATTCCCTCTCTCCCACAATTCTTCCAGAGAATTCATATTGAGGTCTATAATTCTGTCCCAAAATGCTTTATGACAGAGACCACTGACCAATTTTGTAGCCACCCTCAGGACTGACTTCATTTGCTTACACCCAAAGTTAGGTAGGACATGTACTCTAAGTAAATATTCTATAGAGGATGTTCCACACAGAATACCCTTTATAGAATACTAGTTTATTATTATTATTATTTATATTTTGCTCACACCTTTTTCAATAGTAGCTCAGGGTGAGTTACATTCAGGTACTCTGGATATTTCTCTGTCCCAGGTGGGCTCACAATCTAAGTTTATTCCTAAGACAATGGAGGGTTAAGTGACTTGCCCAAGATCACAAGAAGCAGTAGTAGGATTTGAACCGGCCACCTCTGGATTGCAAGACCAGTGCTCTAACCACTAGGCCACTCCTCCAGATACTTCCAGTGCCTTAATTTGGGCACCATTTATTAAATCTAAGCCCTACGTGCAAATTCTAGAAAAGCATTTGGGCACAAAATTGGCTTTATAGAATAGAATATAAGTCAACATGCAATCTACAGAAAATCCAGGACACAAAAATATATGTGACATGTGGCACCAGATGAATGCCTGAATTTTATCTATGGAAAAGTTTTAAATGAGGCATAAATTTAGTATCCTTATGTTAGAAAAAAGAATCGATATTCAAAAACACTTATATTTTAACCAGTAAGGTACACCCCCTTGTACCTTGGATTTTGCATGCACAGTTTACAAAATACCGATTTAAAGCATTTACATGTGTAACTGCTGATCAGTGCCAATTAGTACCAGTCAACACTGATTAGAGTCAAAAATTGGTCATTAATGCCAATGCCATATTTTGTATTGTTACTTGAATGTTTTTACTGCTGTAATTGCCTATTGCTCATGTTTGATCTATTCTTAATGTACACCGCCTTGAGTGAATTCCTTCAAAAAGGCAGTAAATAAATCCTAATAATAAATAAATTAATAAATAAATAGGCAGATAATTATTACATTAAATTACAAGCTTAGCTGACAGTATTCCATAACTTGTACACACAGCTTTGCACACTAAATGGTTCTTTTACTAAGGTGCATTATATGGATTTAGTGCACTCTAAATACTGTGCAGCCCATTTTGTACCTCTGGGCTGCATGGCACATAACGCATGCTAATTCATTAGCATACACTAAATCCATTAATGCACTTTAAGAAAAGGACCCCTAAGTGTAAAATTGTGCGCACATGTGTGTAGAATTAGTAGGATAATGTGCACTATTTCCTGATAGTGAGTGTGTACAGAATGTCCTGCATTTAATGCACAGAGCAGAGATGTGCCACAGGGACACCATATTGCCTACAGCGCTAGATAGCACGGGTCCACTACCGCTGCAGGTAATGCATTGTGGGCCCACTCAAAAATACATATATACACTTAGCACTGGTATGGTGGTGCACCCTCCCCAAAAACATCTCCCCTCACATCTGATCTCCCTCCTGACACGCCTCATCATCTGATTCTCCCCTCCTGACTTCTGATCACCCACCCCATGACATCCTCTATCTGATCTCCCCCATTGAAGTCCCACCCCTGAAGTTACAAACACTGCCTCCCAGGTTGGACCTTCCCATCCCCTTCCCGGGACCTACCTAATCATCTTCAGTGGTCCTAGGAGGAAATGGTCCCCTGTAATCCCACTCAGGACTCAGCTGGGATTCAAAATGGCCCCTATGACCCTTAGTGGTAGTCTCATGATACTGTTGCTAGGGGGCATAGTTCCAGATAAGATTCTCCCCTTATCTGGAAGGATGCCCCCTAGCTGTAGGACCACATGGTAAAATCCATGCTAGCTATTTAATGTAGCTTTTGTAAAAGTGCTCCAAAATGTTGTCACCTGAACAAACTATACATTGTTAAGTTAATGAATAAACACTGAACAACAAAAAAATATATAATTAGAAAATAAAGTCTGTTGGTATTGTAGGCATACAGTATATCTTATATCTCTCAGCAGTGTTAGACGTACTTTTTTTTCATAATTACAGTTTGCTATAATGGCTCATTTTGTCTCTTTTTGTCTATGCTGAAAATAAATGTGCCCCGATTTGCATATTTCAATGAACACATTCATATCCCAGAGTGCTTTCAGCAGAGATTTCAGAATAATGAACTGTTTGAACATGAAAGTGCTCATGATATGCAAACAAAATGGGGGCATTTTCAGGTAGTGTATTCTATACAGATCTTAAAATATACACTCCTAATAAGTTGAGACAGAAACAGGATGTTCTCAGCTGTAGGGTTTGTTTCAGTATGAATGCAGTGGTTGCTAGGATGAGATCCAATTGTCAGAATGAGTCTATATGAAGATGCTTCATAACCAAGGTTAGTAATGTGATGATAATTCATAACTGTGCCCCCAAACACCTTAGCGGCAAATATTAGAATGAAAAGCTTCTTACTGCCAGCTGCAGAAAATGATTTACAAATCCCCAAAAGGAACAAACAATAACAGGACATAATTCCCCGGCACTGAAACACATATCAAAAATGTTTTCATCCAGTAAGACTCTGGCATTAAAATGATGAAAATAGGGAAGTGTGCTATGAAAAAAAAAGTAAACTATTAGATCCTTCTCTCTGTGCTCCGTTCCTATTGCTGACACTCTTGGAACATAATTGGAAGAAATAAGCTGATTTGCTGATTTTTTCTGTATTGCCGCCTCTCCACTTGACCTTCACTCTGAGCAATCTTTTCCTTGGTTCCGGACCCTCCTTAAGACTTACTTTTTTCCCCAGGTCTTCCTTTTCTCCTTCTTTGCATAACCTGATCCAACTGCTCGTCTAAGAGCAGAGCTACCTCTTCCCCAAGCTATCTCAATTTCTGAACTGTGCTACCCCTGTTTATACTTTGTTGGAGTTCCTTTCCACTGTTTTAATATGTAATTTTTAATTTTGTACACCGTGAGACATCAGGAAATATTCTTATTTTTTTGTCCATGAAAAAGTTCCTATCTATGTTTAAAGAAAAGATTTAACAACCAGGTCTTATCTGGTGATAAGGTCACTGTGGCAAACAGAGTAGAGCTAGTCAAAGATTCACTATCTGAAGTCTCGAGTATAGCAGAGACATCCAAGGGAGCTTCCATAACTTGTGGACCATCAGATTTCTTCTCAGAAGATTTTAACATGGGGAGATAATAAACTTCAGTAAATGGTGAAATCTTATCATCTGGAACTTTTAATACATCTCTTATATATTTCTTTAACATCTCTCTTGACATCACCAAAGTTGAACAAGGAAAATTTAACTGACGTAAATTATCATTCCTAGAGTAATTTTCCAGAGCTTCATTTCTCCTATATAAATTAGTTATGTCCACAATAAAAGCAACCTGTGCTGCTTTTAGATCCTTCTCATATTCCTCAGTCTTTTTTCCTAGGTTCTGTTTATCAGCCATATTTTTATCCACTTGTCACTAGTTTCAACACACTCTGTTGTAGGGAATTATCTTGATTTAACATCATTTTCCCAAGGTCTACCAAGGTCTTCCAAATCAAATCTAGCGTGACTTCAGATGGCGTCAAAGTCAAAAAAGAAGGAGAGTCCGATTGAACACCTGGCTTCAGGGAATCAAAATCAGAAAACCCTTGCTCACCCTCTGTTCCTTGAAGCGACTCTACAGAACACTGCCCTTCCTCAGCTGGCTGACCTGAACCACCCACAGTCTTCTTTATGCACACCAGTGATGGAATAATCCCTTCTCACTGTTTGGTGCCAAAACTGCCTTCCATGCAGGGTGCCTGTTGGAGCTGAGCCAAGAGAGCAGCAAACGGCGGTTGCGGGGGCAGTGTTTTAGTTTCCACGCTGAGGCTGACCTCCAGCTCAAGTGCTTCATAAGCAGATGCCCTACAGTGGTACTTAGCCACAACAGTGTGACTGTGAGCACGTGCCCAAGAGAGCATGACTAAAGGTGCATGTCACACCCCTTTAGAGCCACTTGGAGCCCTCAGGAGTGAGGAGTAGAACATTATTTTGGTTTGCTGTCATGGGAAAGAAGAGAAAGCAAGGAAAGCAGCCTATAAATTCTGGATCAACATGTGTTAGCACTCTCAAGTACCTCTACTTCACCAATAGTCAGTATTTCTCCACCTGAAGTTTTCTTATCTCTTTGTGCATCTACTTCCCCTCCCCAACCAAGTAAAGCTATTCTGGAAAGAATGGTGTCTCCTGACCAGATGATTCAAACTTCTTCAGTTTCTGTGAATAAGAGTGACAATAGAACGCCTATCCCTGTACTTGTTGCTGCTGTATAACCTTGGCACACCAGTTGACACCTGAAGACTAATCTCTTTGAAAAAGTCCTTTATTTGAATAAGCAAGTTTACTCACAGTTAACTGCAGATCAGAGGTTGTGCCCCACTGGCAAAGAGTCTTCCTGGTACTGAGATTAGCAGTAGGTCAGAGCTGGCAGAATGCTGTACAATGCCCTCTTTCAGCAACATTCAAGGGAAGAACTAAGTGTTGTAACGTGGCTAACACATGAAAGAGATCTAAAACTGTGTTACAAAAATGGCCACTACCTCATGGACTACCGGAAACAAAACAGGGCACACTCTGACCCAGTAAGCAGAGGGAAAAGCACCATGGGAGTAGAGCCTACCAACTACCAACATTGTGAGCATTTAACACAAGCTACTGGAATCACGGAGCCCAATACCCTACACCCACCACAATGCATTGCTGATGTGACTCTGCAGTGCGCATAACAGAAAAGGTGTCACACTCACCCGAGACCCACATCAGAACCAGGGAAAGGCTGTCAGAGGATAGAACACATTCTGCTGTCATGGAGGTAGGTACGGCATTTGAGGCTGGCATACAGGCTGGAAAAAAAATGTTTTAAAGTGGGTTTGTTTTGGTGGGAGGGGGTTAGTGACCACTGGGGGAGTCAGGGGAGGTGATCCACGATTCCCTCCAGTGGTCATCTGGTCAGTTGGGGCACTTTTTTGGGACTTGGACCTGAAAAAAAGGGTCCAAATAAAGCAGACCAAATTCTCGTCAAAAACGCCCTTTTTGTTTCAATTATCAGCTAAAGACACCCATCTCTCCTTGGACGATAACCACACCCCAGTCCCGCCTTCGCCATGCCTCCAACACGACCCCATCAACTTTGTTCGTTCCTGCAATGGAATGCAGTTGAAGATGACCAAAATCGGCTTTTGATTATACCGATTTGGTCGCACACGGGAGAAATACGCCCATCTCCCGATTTGGGTCGAAATAAGGGCGTCTTTCTCTTTAGAAAATAAGCTGGATATTGTGTTACTTCCAGTGTGATTCTATTACTTTAGCTAACGTTTTTTCTTTTCCTAGAGGAAGCCAAGTTGTTAATGAGAAGGGACAATTTGATCAGATCTCTAATCCAGACAGCCTTGACATATCTCAATTTCTTGAATCTTTACAAAATATTATCTCTACATGGGCTACTTTGTTGGTTACATTTCAAACTGAGGCTGAAAAGAAAGCTGTTCTGAAACTTTTATTTTTCTAAAAAGAATTCTCCCTTTTGTGGTCAAGCAATAACTATTTTTCCTGATGTAGCAAGGCAAACACAGAGGAGACAGAAGGCTTTTTTATTGTTAAGGCCTAAAGCCTTGGCTGTGGATGCCACATTTTTTCTAAGATTTCCTTGTAAATGCCTGATCACTTATAGAAATGGTAAGTTTGTTTTTCTAGACCCTCTGCATTTGGAAAATTTTCTTAAGGATAAACTGGTACTTCAACAAAATGTTTAATTATCTTGAGTGCTGAAGGTTATAGGAGTATAAAGCTTGGATGTTACCTGCTTTGCTCCTATGAGTGTTTGAGAATATTTGATTCGATTTAAGTTAGGCTCTGCTAAAGTGTATGACCCTCATGATGTGGTCTAGTTTACGTACTGTTGTAATGAGGTGGGGGGGGGGGGGTTCTCTTTTTTGATTGTTTTTGGATTTTCCATTGTAATGTTCTTACAATTTATTTGCAAATTAAAAAAAAGAATGGAGAATCATAGGGTCAAAACTGAGGCGTGTCCCCATTCCCTCTGACACGGGTATTATTTCAGTCTTTGGAAAAATGCTGTAGGTTTTACATTCACCCTTCACAAATGTCATTGGGATCTCCTTCTCACCATATAACATTTTTGACATATGTTGGACACATGTTGGACACTTCTCAATGATTATGTTCCCAAATACCATAACTAATCACTAATTTCATATGTTCGTTTTCACAGACAACAACACTCATTGGCCTCCTGAAAACTGCCAGATTGCTCCGTTTGGTGAGAGTTGCACGGAAACTGGACAGATATTCAGAATATGGTGCTGCTGTTTTAATGTTGTTAATGTGCATCTTTGCACTGATCGCACACTGGCTTGCTTGCATTTGGTATGCAATTGGGAATGTGGAAAGACCTTATTTAGTGCATAAAATCGGCTGGTTGGATGCTCTAGGAGACCAAATAAAAAAGCGATACAACAACAGTACCAGTTCAGGACCATCAATCAAGGACAAATACGTGACCGCACTCTATTTCACCTTCAGTAGTCTGACAAGTGTAGGATTTGGAAATGTGTCTCCCAATACCAACTCAGAGAAAATCTTCTCCATTTGTGTCATGTTGATTGGCTGTAAGTATGTTTACTTTATTCCAGCCATCTATTAAGTGAAAATATTTAAGTCTGTTTGTATTCTCTTAGCAATGAAAGGAGGGGGGGGGGAAGATCCTCCATTCCAGGACTAAGAATTAGGTTGACCAGCAACCCAGAGTGGCAGTTGTTGATGAAAATGTGTGACAGAGGATATGGTACAATAGTTTTATTTATTTATTTGTTTATTTATTTATTTATTATATTTGTACCCCGCTCTTTCCCATATACAGCAGGTCCAGTGCGGCTTACATAGTAAAAGAAAGCATCTTACATGGTAAAGAATAGTTACCAGCATTTGATTTATAAAACTGGGTCTCTCTTGCTCCTATGTAAATTTCCAGCCATGAAAGAGCTCAATTTCTTAAAGATGTATGTGGTTTAGAATGTTTACATGTGATAAACATGCTTTTGAAAATTACCCAGCTTTACTATGAGTAGAGGTGTATAAACTGTTTCACTTTTATCCATGAGAGAAAGAAGTGTTTCTGAGAGTAGCAGAATTTTAGATCTTTGTGTGTACTTTTCTAAGTAGTTCTGATCTGTACCAGGGGTGTAGCCAGACCTTGCGGTGGGAGGGGGCCAGAGCCTGAGGTGGGGGGCACATTTTAGTCTGCCACCCTACCGCCTCGCCCCCCTGCCTCACCTCCCCCACCACCTCACCGCACCCTACAGCAGCAAATAACTTTGCTGGCGGGTGTCCCCAACCCCCGCCAGTCGAAGTCTTCTTCAGCGCCGGTCTCGTCTCCTCCCCCCGCCTCACTGCTCCCCCCCCCCCCCCGCACCCCACAGCAGCAAATACCTTTGCTGGCAGGGGTCCCCAAACCCTGCCAGCCGAAACCTTCTTCAGCACGGGTCTCTGATGCGCTGTGTTCGCTGCCCTGTGCTTTCTTCCTCCTGACGTCCTGCATGTTCCTTTAAGTGAAACTGAGCATGCTTAGTTTCACTTAAAGGAGCGTGCACAGGATGTCAGGAGAAAGAAAGCACAGGGCAGCGAACGCGGCTGGTGCGCTAAAGAAGGCTTCGGCTGGCGGGGGTTTGGAACCCCTGTCAGCAAAGGTATTTGGTGCTGTGGGGTGTAGTGGGAGGAGTGGCGAGGCGGTGGGGAGAGGCAAGGAGACTGGTGCTGAAGAAGTCTTCGGCTGGCAGGGGTTGGGGACCCCCACCAGCAAAACCAGGGGCTCGGACAAAATCTGGGGGGGGGCCCAGGCCCCCGTGGTCCCACCTAGCTAAGCAACTGATCTGTACAAATACCATGGATGTTTGCTTTGAAAATGAGTATGCAAGTCTGTAGATGTTTTTTAAAAATTGCCTTTCCAATTGGTCATATGCCACCTGAGCACCGTATGATTGATCATTATGAGGCATGTCTGGGTGGCAGAGAGTGAGCATTTCTGTAGTAATCAGCACATTGGCATTGCTGCACACTAAGGGGCCCTTTTACAAAGCGGTGGTAAGCCCAATGCAGGCTTACCCAGTGGTGTACCAAGGGCAGGGAGGTCTGCTTCAGGTGCATGGTGCAAGGGGGTGCAGGGAGCAACTGTGTGGCTGTCAGCTCCACCGGTTCCCTGCTCCCTCTGATGTTACTTCCTGTTCCGGGACAGGGAACCAGCAGAGCTAACAGCCGTGCGACTGCTCCCTGCACCCCCAGGAAGTAAGAGCGATGTGTTTGGCGGGGTGGAGGTGATGTGCCAGGGGGTGTCATGATTTGCAGGGGGTGATGCGCCTGGGGGTGATACACCAAGGGAACAGCGGCGATCTTCCCCGGATGGCAACCGACCTAGGAACACCACTGGGCTTACCGCATACTAATCTGGAGCTACCGCCAGCCCAACGCAGGCACCAGCCGTAGTTCCAGCACCAGCGTGCACCATTTCCCATGCTGAGGAAAATAGGGCTGTAATTTTTAGAGTGGTGCTAACCCAGCAGTAAGCCGGCAGTGCCAGGTGCTACCCAGTTACCACTGGGTTAGCACCAGAGCCCTTACCGCCACCTGAATGAGTGGCGGTAAATACTCTCTCCTCCCTCCCCCTGCATGGCTCATGGTAAGAGTAATCTTACTGCATGGCCATGGCTATTTTCAGCCTTTTTACCCACTGTGGTTAAAAAAGGCCCCAGCATGCGGCAAAAATGGCCCCCACCTCTAGCGCAGGGCCCTTTTTACTGCAGCTTGATAAAAGGACCCCTAAATGAGTAGTGCAGGATTAATGCGTGAACCCTTACCACCTACAAAATAGATGGCATTAAGGGCTCACACATTCATTTTTGTTAATAGCCGCACACTAATGGCAACATTAGCGCATGGCCATTAATGCAGAAAATAAAAAACAATTGGCCATTTTCAGGCTACAGAAGAAATGGCCTTAGCATGAGGGAAAGACCAACGCACTAAGGCCTATTTCTACCACAGCTTTCTAAAAAGGACTTCTTTAAAAGATAAGATGTCAGCATTTCATTTATTGAAATAATGAGTAGTAGTGCTCCTCATCATAAATCAAGCAGATCAAGTCACTTTTAAAATAATTTGGAGATTTTTTTGTCTGTGGTAAGCTTTACCTAGGGAGCACACATAAAAAAAGTAATTTTCAAATGTTTTTAAATAATTAAAATAATAAACTGTACATGGATGCCAATGATACTGACAGTAATAAAAAATATGTGATAGAGTCTGGTTTAGGCTCTTCAATTTCCGACCTTAGAACATAAGAACCAGAATAGCATAATTATGTTTAACAACCCAGGCAATACAAAGTGTTATTACTACAAAACTATGTTTTGCTTCATCCTTTACATCTAATCTAAAAACCAGATACCAAAGTGAAGTTTATATGGTTGTACAATAGAATGTTTGTGCTCATGATATGAAGAGCATTCATCCCTTGCACATACACATACACAAATACTTACTTTGGCCAGAATTTGCTTCTCCTATAACACATTTCTGAAAGATTTAATAGAAATTAGGTCAGATGTAATTTTATGGTTTAATAATATAATTTAGTGCATGAAATTTAAAGCAGTGAATACAGATATGATAAAGATGAGTTAAGTTAGTCCAGCAATTCTGTATGTAGTTATTAATATTGTAAGGCATCTGCTGAATTCCTGAATACTAAATTATCTGTCTGCCTCACAGTCAGTAGAAACTGTTTTAGTTCTGGAAAATGGAACCATTTATAAAAAAATAATTACCAGTTGTACAAATTAAAGCCCAGAGAAATGTTTTGTTTATCTAAATTTGATGCAGTGCGGTCTGAACACAAAGCCTTCAAAATGCCACAGAATTGTATATCTGACCCTGAGAAATGACTGGAGAGTTTCTTTTGAGAGAGGAGATATGGACGTTGCAATATTTTGTTTGATTTTAAGCACTGTACACTTTACACTGCCAGATGGTGAGCTCTGCTCCAGTGGTAATGTCACCTTGAAGTAAATACAAGTGAAGTCCTCAAAACAGTGTGGAATTTGTGGTATGCTGCCACAAGTGCATGATGAAGGGAGCACGATAAAGGGGTATACGTTTGCTGCCACTTTTCTGTTTTTATGCCTTCTAGTACAATTGAGGTATTGTTGGGGAGAGAGAGGTACAATGAATTAGATAGAAAACGCAATGAGTTTAAGAATGTTGATTTTCTGTGTTGCATTCAATGCCATTGGGATCCCCTATTAGTAGGCATAGGGAAGCTGTGAGGCAATAAAGTCTGGCTTTTATAGATACTAGATTGGGGGGGGATCGGGTGGTTTGGGAATGGGACTCTTGGGTCCTGTTTAGAATGGTTTACTTGTGTTCAGTTTGGTTCTGAATCTTAATTCAATAAGCAGGATTTAAACTTAAATGCTAAATCCATTCAGAATAAAACACTCCTGTCAAGATTCTGTACCCCGGAGGGAATTCCAGATATATACAAAATACTTCACGTAGGCAATAACATCTGGATCAGTAAGTTGTGATACCTCCTTGAAATATTTTTTTTAGCAAGATATCTAGAGCTACCAAATAAGTTCTAGGGAAATTAAGATTATTAACTCATAACAAATTATCCAAAGATTCCAATTTATAGTGGAGACAAGGCTGTCCTTAATTAGAGATATGTGAATATAAATTACTTAGGAGCAATCATATCATTGATATAGTTCAAAAAATGAAACTCAATAGCTTGATCGAAAGAAAAACATGCACTCAGATAGGCACCAAACAATGCCTAACAATGTTCAGCAATAAGTAGCCCAATTCAGTTATTGCAACATGGAAAAAAAACTCCAGTATATCTATCAAATCTAAAAATGTTGATAAAACCTTGCAAAAATTCACAGCATTACATATACAAATCTCAGTACAGACTAAAACTTATCTGTGATTAATATCTGCAAAGTGAAATGTCTTGCTGATTTCACTGAGCATCTAATTTTGCTGGTCTCACATCTACAAAATGGCCATCAAAATATTAAGGCTCCAATGTGGACCATGTTTGCTCACAATGAGCTGCCTCAGGGAGAAAGTTGTATAAATTCTGATGAAAATAATTATGAGGTGATTCCAACAACTTGCAGCAGATTCTGAGGAAAGTGTTGTCTGTAGTATGTATCTCAAATAACTCATGATATAAAGCCACCATTTCACATCTGACAAAAGATGCCATCAAACCTAAATCACCTCATAACAATCTTCTTCAGAATTTATATAACTTTCTCCCTGAGGCAACTTATTTTGAGAGAAACGTGGTCCATGTTGGAGTTTTTACAAATGTAATTGTGATTAATCACATGATTAGAAGTATATTATTTCTTTTTTTTACCAGTGCAGCTCCTTGTGACTCTGGGCAAGTCACTAAGGGGTTCTTTGACTAAGGTGCACTGAAAAATGGGCTGTGCTAGTTTAGGTGCATGTTTTGGGCATGCACAGATCCATTTTTCAGCACACCTGTAAAAAAGGCCTTTTTTATTTTTGTGGAAAATGGACATGTGGCAAAATAAAAATTGGTGCGTATCCATTTTGGGTCTGAGACCTTACTGCCACCCATTGACTTAGCGGAAAGGTCTCACACGTTAACTGCATGGTAATCGTCTATGTGTCTAGAATGACAATTACTGCCCAGTTTCTACCATGCACCGGAAAAAACAAATTATTTTCCGTCATGCACAGCTGACGCACATAAAAAACAAAATTACAGCCCGGGCCACAGGGTTTTCAAGCAGTAACTCTGAATTGGCGCACGTTGTGCATAAGTAGGCACCTACACGGCTTAGTAAAAGGGCCCCTAAACCCTCCGTTGTCCAGAGTCACAAAGAGCTACAGTAGGAAAAAATAAACATACCTTTAATCACATGATTAATCTCAATTACAAATTTTAATCAAAATACAGCCCTAAATAAATTAGGGTCCCTTTTACAAAGCAGCGGTAAGCCCAATGCGGGCTTACCACTCGCTAAAAAGGAAGTACCGCTGGGCTACCGCAGAAACCCGGCAGTATTTCCCACCCCCAGTGCACCATTATATCTAGCACTACAAAAATATTTTTATTTTTGTAGCGCCTGTGTGAACCCGGTGGTAGTAGGGCAGTGCTGCGTGCTGCCTGGTTACTGCAGGGTCAGTGCAGGAGCCCTTACCGCCACCTCAATGGGTGGCAGTAAGGGCTTCTCCCCCCAAAAAATGGCCATTCAACAAGTGATTCACTTGCCACATGGGCATTTCCTGAAGAAAAGAAAGACCTAGCTTTTAACCGCTGCAGTAAAAGGGGGCCTCGACATGTGTCAGAAACACGTGCCAACGCCAGCGTAGGCCCCCTTTTGCCACAGCTGGGTAAAAGGGGCCCTATAAAAATAAAAAGTAATGAAAAGATAAATACAAAATACAAATGGACAAATTACAAATTAAAGAATCTAAAACAGCATGCAGAATATAAACAGTCCTACAGTTTTCAAAGCATACTTCAGAAATGTGCTACTATTAATATTTTGAAGAAGGTCTTTCCATTTTGTAGGGGTAAAACCAGCAAAATATAAGTGCTCAGTGAAATCAAAAAGACATTTCACTTTGCAGATACTGATCACAGATAAGTTTTATTCTGTTTTGAGATTTATATGTGTAATGCTGTGAATTTTTCAAGGTTTCATTAACATTTTAAGAGCCCTGTTTACTAAGCTTCACTGTAGGCGAGCTAGTGTTTGAAGTGTGCACTAAAAATTAGCATGCGCTAATGCTAGAGACACATGTATTCCTATGGGTGTCTCTAGCATTAGTGTGTGCTAATAATGCTAGCACACCTCAGTAAACAGGGCCCTAAGTTTTTGATAGATATAATCCCCATGTTACAATGATTGAATTGGGCTACTTGTTGCTTGCCAGAAGTAAGGCGCTATTTGGTTCCCATCTAAGCACATGGTTTTCTCACGATAAAGTTCTTGAGCTTCATTTTTGAATTATATCAATGATGTTACTTCTCCTAAGTAATTTATATGCACTTATTTAATTGTTTTGTTAGGTTAAAAACATAAGATAAAAACTGTATACTGGAGGATGTGGTGACAACAATTAACTTATCTGGGTTTAAAAAAAAAGGTTTGGACAAGTTCCTGGAGGAAAAGTCCATAGTCTGCTATTGCCCTGGGGTTGGTAGCATGGAATGTTGCTACTATTTGGGTTTCTGCCAGGCACTTGTGACCTGGATTGCCCACTGTTGGAAACAGGATACTGGGCTAGATGGACCATTTGTCTGACCCAGAATGACTATTCTTATATTCTTATGTTCTTATAGGCATAGCCATACTGCGTCAGACCAATGATCCATTTAGCCACAGCTTGGTAAAAGGACCCCTTAGTTACTGAACTTTGAATTTATGAAATGTATTTTAAATTTGTTGAAAGCCACTTTGGGCAAAACTTTGAGTTGGATAAATCAACGTATAATATAAGAACGTATTATTTAATGGTGTATATGACCCCACTTGAAGATCTGCTTCTACTTCTGTGAGTATGCTGTTCTAGATATTGTTCATTGTCATGGATGAAACCCCCAAAAATGTTTCTAAGAATAGACAAAATATAAATTAATGTAATTTATTTATAAGGGAATGCTCAATCTGTCTATTTGGTAACTTTTATTTTCTTTCTTTCTAATGTAGCATTAATGTATGCAAGTATTTTTGGGAATGTATCTGCAATTATCCAAAGACTGTATTCAGGAACTGCCCGATACCATATGCAGATGCTTCGAGTAAAAGAATTTATACGATTTCATCAAATTCCTAACCCTTTGCGCCAGCGGCTTGAAGAGTACTTCCAGCATGCCTGGACTTATACCAATGGCATTGATATGAATATGGTATGTAATTATTTTATCAATAAATAAGAAAATCATACTGGATAGACTAAATCACCACAAAATTATGGACCTGATATATCAAAAGCCTTTCCCCTTGACAATTCCAGGCTGATATTTTAAAGTAATTGGATACGTTCTCAGACCTGTCAAAAGTAACCCAGAGGACTAACTCATGTGCACCTATATGTCATGTTTTTCACTCTTATAATGTTATAATGTGAACGATTAGTACTTTATAATCTCTCTCTCTCTCTCTCTCTCTCTCTCTCTCTCTCTCTCTCTCGATTAAGGGTCTTTTTCAGCTGCCAGAGTTCTAATGTACATGTAATTAAGTGAAAATCATTATGATTTGATATGACACAGGTCTCTCATGCAGCTGCATTATATACAACTATATGTTTTAACAGTTCCATATTTTAAAATGTACTATTTTACAGATTTTCTGATGTAGACATTTCAGTTCAGTCAGGAGCTAAACACTGAAAGCTAAGTATTTGTTTAGAAACAACTATATTAAACGCAATAGTATTTTGCATATAAAACATCTAGAGGACACAAACATGAACTTGTTTGATATAAAATGTTAAAGCTGGTTCAGTTTGCAAAGTATTAGCATGTCTCATTTTAGTCTCAACTAAAAATGATGTATCATCCCTACTGAATTTCTCCAAAGTATACTTTTTTTTGCCTTACCTCTTCGAATTTCAGTATTTAGATCCTATAGTTATACTGTATGCATAAACCAGAACTATTTCCTTACTCTCCAGATTTTTAACAATATATATATACTGTAGACATACACTATTTTAGTTTACGGTAGCAACATAATTTATAATTAACTATCTCACAGAAATAGTAGTGACAGAAAGAAAACATCAATTAAGTTGTAAACAGTATTTCATAATTTAACTAATTATCACCTCCCCCCCCCCAAAAAAAAAAAGAAAAGAAAGTTCCTCCTTTTATAGCCAAATAGTATTGGTATCCAAATAAACTATAGGAAGGAGTATAAACCTAAGCAATTCTCTGTGCCATGTAACCACACATTACTCAACAAAAAGCACAGAGGAGAACATATATAATACTAACAGACAAATTAAATAAATTGTAAAAGAATGTGCTCAGATTACAATCACCTCACATAGCAACATAAGACTTATGTAGGGAACCATCATAGCACATCAATATTCCCTATTAAATATTACTACTACTACTACTATTTAGCATTTTTATAGCACTACAAGGCGTACGCAGAGCTGCACAAACATAGAAGAAAGACAGTCCCTGCTCAAAGAGCTTACAATCTAATAGACAAAAATAAAGTAAGCAAATCAAATCAATTAATGTGTACAGGAAGGAGGAGAGGAGGGTAGGTGGAGGCGAGTTGTTACAAGTGGTTACGAGTCAAAAGCAATGTTAAAGAGGTGGGCTTTCAGTCTAGATTTAAAGGTGGCCAAGGATGAGGCAAGACGTATTTTATTTGCAATTGTGTATCATCCATCACATCTAATCAACATGGCATACAATAGTTATCTCAATAACGGCCCTTTTACAAAGTGGTGGTAAGCCCCAACGCGGGCTTACCATTTGCTAAAAAGGAACTACCACTGGGCTACCGCAGCAGCCCGGCAGTAGTTCCCACTCCCAGTGCGCCGTCATATCCAGCGCTACAAAAAATATTTATTTTTGTAGCACCAGTGTGTACCTGGCAGTAATTGGGCGAGGCCGTGCACTGCCCAGTTACCACCAGGTTAGTGGGGGAGCCCTTACTGCCACCTCAATGGGTAGCGGTAAGGGCTCCCCCCCCCCAAATGGCTGTGCGGCCAGTGTTTCAGTAGCTGCACAGCCATTTCTTTAAAAAAAGAAAGTCCTACCTTTTACCCACTGTGGTAAAAGGGAGCCTCGGTACGAATCAAAATCGTGCACTGACACCAGCACAGGCGTCCTTGTGCCACAGCTTGCTAAAAGGGGCCATGAATATTTCCTGGTTTTTCAAATGTCACTCTATCAAACAAATGTATACATCAGATTAGTCTCACAATGCCAGTGCCTCACCAGTGTATCAACAGTGCACCCAAGTCAAAAAAAGATCAGTTCCTCATGGTGTTCCCTGAAACAGATCTAGGTTTCACTGATTGCTTCATCGGGAGGAATCACTGGTTTGGATAGACAAAATCCCTGGCTTGACTCAAACACCAATTGTGCCTCTTGAGGTCTTTATCCTACCAGTATTCTTCTGTTAGTCTCTATTTCTTTCTGAGATATAAAAGATACAAAAACCTGAATATTGAAGATGTCGTCATATTTTATTTATTTATTGGGATTTATTAGCTGCCTTTATGAAGAGATTCGCCCAAGGTTGTGTACAGCAGGTACAATTTAACATAAAACTTACAATTTTGTTAACAGCATAACAATAGTAAAAATGACAACATATAAACATCAATACAATAAGGCAGTCTTTTACAAAGCAGCAGTAAACCCATTGTGGGCTTACCACTCACTAATCCAGAACTACTGCGAGCCCAACGCTGCTGCTGGCGGTAGTTCCGGCTGGAGCGTGCACAATTTCCAATGCTCCGGAAATTGTTTTTATGTAGCATAGTGATAGCCCAGCGGTAATCAGGCATCGCCGTGCACTTCCTGGTTACCTCTGGGTTACCGCGAGAGACATTAGCACCACCTCAATTGGTGGCACGGTAAGGGTTATCTTACTGCATGGCCATTTGGAGGGGGGGCCTTTTACCCAGTGTGGTAAAAAGGGCCCTGATGTGTAGGGAAAATAGCCCATGCCACTACCACAGGGACCTTTTTCCTGCAGCTTAGCAAAAGGACCCCTCAATGAGAACAGCAAATTAAAACCTAATAATAGAACTACCATAAAACAGAATCAAAAATATACACATTTAACAGCACTGAAATTCAAATAACAGAGATATAATGCAATGTCAGCAAAATACTAATGAATCATCTAATAAGCACACATTAAAACATTCAAATAACGTAGATATAAAGCTAATCATTTTCTACAATACAGCTTACCATGTAGTCAAGAGGCCAAGTGCAGATATATAGATGGGGTCAAGATAGGTGTCAATTGGGATAAATAGATGGCTTGCTAATCTCAAGGCAAGTTCTGTGTGCAGTTAAACAAGATATAAGAAAGTTGTCTAAGTTACAGTGTATGTAGCAAGCTAGGCCAGTTGCAGAGTGGTGTATAGTCAGTCACACTATGTATTAAAGGCTTGTATATAGCCCCTCTGGGAGTAAATTCCAGATCGTCATGGTGGCTACTCCTGAGAAGGCTGCCTGATGGATATCACATTGTACAATTTCTTTTGATGAGGGTACAGATAGTGATGCTCCTTGAGAAAACCTTAGAGACCTCAAAGGTGTGTAAAGGAGTACATTATTCTTTAAGTACTCTGGCCCATTTTGTCTGAGGACCTTGAAAATCAAACATAGAGTTTTAAATTTAGCCCTGTAAGATACTGGTAGCCAGGAAGGGTGTGATGTGGTCACACTGCTTGCAGCCTTCTATCAGTCATGCTACACCATTTTCAAGTAGTTGGTGCTAATCAAACTTTTTTTGTTGTTTGACCAGTGTACAGGGCATTACAGTAGTCTAGTTGTGATATTATCATGGCATGGACCACTGTGACCAGACTTCTTTTATCAATATATGGAGAGATTTTTTGTAGCTGCCACAGGTGACAGGGTAGTTTTTGAATATTGACTGTTGCACCACAGCAGATGGCTGGTCTGAGAACTATTGAAGTTCAATAGTTTATTTTATCTTTGATGTACTAATTTTATCTGCAACAAAATAAATGTAATGCATCTTTCCATTATTAATATAGGGCCCTGTTTACAAAGGTGTGCTAGCGTTTTTAGCACGCACTAAAAATTAGCGCGTGCTAACTGTGAAGATGCCCATAGGAATATTATGGGCACCTACACAGTTAGCGTGCACTAACTTTTAGTGTGCGCTAAAAACACTAGCACATCTTTGTAAACTGGGCTCCAAGCTGAAAACTCCCCTCCAAGCTGAAGAGTCCCAGCTGCCCTGTCCTCCCCCAATAGGGAAGTCATCCCATCCCCTGCCTCTACCATTCCCATCGCCCCTCCTTGTACCCCATCCAACTCCACTACATCCTCCCTGAGATGCAGCGACCAGAACTGCACAAAGCACCCAAGGTGTGGTTGCACCACGGAAAGACACAAAGGCATCATAACATTTTCATCCTTGTTTTCCAACCCCTTCCCAACAATACCCAACAGTCCACCCGCTTTCCTCGCTGCCAGTATTAGATCTCAGTGGACTGAAGAATACACACAATTGTAAATAATTGTTAAGCATATTCCATCACCAACTTGTTAGCAGAAATACAGTTACAGAAACCAGATATCATCTCTTGCTACTTTTCTGAAGGGCATAAAGCATGTTTCAGAGTTTCACTTAGAAGCCTTAAGGGGTCTATGTACTAATGGGCATTAGGCTTAATGCTCACATTAATCCCCAAATTCTACAAAAGTTGCTAAAAATTGCAGGTGCAAATTTAGGTATGTGTCCAATTTGTGCATGCAATTTAATTGAGTAATGAGTCAATTAGCACTGATTGACTTCTTAACAAGCAATTATTGGTGCTAAATGGATTTAATTAAAATTTAGGTGCATAAATTTAGGTGCAGATCCAAAAAGGGGGGCACAGGCATGAGAGGGTCATGGGCAGTTTAGGGGTATTCCCACAATAATGGGATATGCACCTAATTTAGGCATGGGGATTTACATCAAGGTTTTGTTGGTATAAATGATCATGCCTAAATATAGACATGGTTCCCAGAGCTAAGCGCTATTCTATAAATGGTGCCTACTACTACTACTACTATTTAGCATTTCTATAGCACTACAAGGCGTACGCAGCGCTGCACAAACACAGAAGAAAGACAGTCCCTGCTCAAACAGCTTACAATCTAATAGACAAAACATAAAGTAAGCAAATCAAATCAATTAATGTGTACAGGAAGGAGGAGAGGAGGGTAGGTGGAGGTGAGTGGTTACAAGTGGTTACGAGTCAAAAGCAACGTTAAAGAGGTGGGCTTTCAGTCTAGATTTAAAGGTGGCCAAGGATGGGGCAAGACGTAGGGGCTCAGGAAGTTTATTCCAGGCGTAGGGTGCAGCGAGACAGAAGGCGCGAAGTCTGGAGTTGGCAGTAGTGGAGAAGGGAACAGATAAGAAGGATTTATCCATGGAGCGGAGTGCACGGGAAGGGGTGTAGGGAAGGACGAGTATGGAGAGATACTGGGAAGCAGCAGAGTGAGTACATTTATAGGTTAGTAGAAGAAGTTTGAACAGGATATGAAAACGGGTAGGGAGCCAGTGAAGCGACTTGAGGAGAGGGGTAGTATGAGTAAAGCGACCCTGGCGGAAGACGAGATGGGCAGCATACTACTACTAGTATGGTGCCTAACTTTAAATGTCATTTATAGAATAACACTAAGTGCTATTTTTTTCAGCACAGATTTTTTAGGTACCATTTATAGAATTTAGTCCTGAATGCATATTAAGGCAAGTTAATGCAGGCGCTACCTAACACCCACATCAAATATGCATTATTAGCATGTAATTTATTGTTACCAACTGATAATGTAATTCAAATGCAAATAAGCCAATTAGCAGTAAATTGTATGACAGTTGGCTCATTATGATTAATGCTGGACATGTCGTACTCTCCAAGATGGGCTTTGTATTAGAGAAAACTAAGTTCAGGAAATGTAATTTTAAGTTTCATGCTGATGTTCCATTTTAAGGAATATTACTAGACTTCAACCCTACTCCAACAGCCCATTCTACTAGAAATGTTAGGGCAGTCACCATTACTGGAATATTGGAATGCCCACCCATTCCACAGAAGTGAAAAGACATATCAACAGATCTCTTTCATGTAAATTGTTGCTTGGTCTCCATCCCATCCCACTATGATTGAACCAGTGGGTCCTTGATCTCCCATCTGCTAAAGTCACCTAATATGATCAAGCCAGTGATCCCTTGACTTTACCTTCCATTGGACAATATGGGCTAGATTCGACATATGGCACCTGTAAAATATGTGCAGTAAAAAAATATACCTAGGCATATTCCCTAAAGTACACCTAAATTTTATAGAATAGGCTTAAATTTCTGCATAGTATATAGTATACACTGAGCACCTCTCCAAGCAACCAAATTCGGTCATGTCAATTTAAGCCATCTTTTACTTGGCATAAATCCTGACACCTAAATTAGGTACAGAGTGGGTGTATTCTGTAATAGTCTACATAGATTGTGGAAATGCCCCACCCATTCTACACTCATAACCACACCCCCTTTTCAACTATGTGACTTAGAATTTACGTACATCACGTTACAAAATACACTTACCCCCAGATTCTATATATTGCGCCTAGTGTTCCCTTGCCAAAATCCAAGTGTATTTTATAACAACGTAGGTAACTTAATCGGCTTAACAAGCTAATCACCATTGATAATAATGAGCAATAATGAGCAGTAATTGGCAATAATTAGAATTTACACACACAACTCGCTAAGCATATTCTGTAATGCACGGCGCCTAAATTCTTATGCATGTAGCCAAAAAGGGATGTGGTTATGGGTGGACAAATTTCTTGAGTGTTCCAAAATTTACATGAACTGTTATAGAATATACCCCTATGCTCCTAAACCTACGCACTGGTATTTACACCATGTTTCCCTTAGTGTAAATGGATGCATAGTTTTAAGCGCTATGATATATACTGCACCTAAATATAAGTGCTGCTTACAGAATACACTTAAAGCGGAAATTTATTCCATGTTGAGTTTTTAGGTGCTGTATATAGAATCTGGTCTTTAGCATGTTGTGTGTGTATATTTTAATTCATGCCAATTAATGCTGATAATTACTTAACATCCAATTGACAGCACTGATTAGCTAGTTAACCAATTAAGTTAAGTGCATTGATGTAGAATGTGCTTCTATCTGTGTGGAAATTAAGGCATGATATATTGAATTTCGGGGTATGACACCAAACTACTTGCTATGATGAGATCAATGGCCTCTCAACAACTCTCACCACCAAATCTTCTCCCCCAATTTCTATGGGGCCCATATTCCATCAACATCTTCTTCCATTCTTGAAGTTGAAGTGACACATCGCAGCCCTCCATCTTCTACCAATGTCCTTTCTGAACACACGACTTTCCTTGTGACCCCAGGTGTCACATTTTCAAAGCTGGAATTAGATTTGTGAGCCCTTGGGCCACTGCCAAGAAGCGGCAGTGGCAGGCAAAACCACCCCACACCGGAGACTAGGCAGAACAGGACAGGAACCCCGGACTGGAGTTGCAGCAGAGGCAAACAAGCAGGAATAAGCAGAGCAGGCACACTTAAACTTCACCTGCGCTTGGCCGCTTTTCACCAGGAGTTGAGCCCCTGGCTGCAGGTGGCCAGCAGGACTTACTGGGCAAGGCAGGACTGGATACTCACTAGGCTGAACCAGGACTAAGGGTCAGAGGGGAAAGGAACATACAGGGACAGCAGGGCAAGGAAGGGAAAGCTAGAGGGCAGGACTGAAAGCTGCAAGCAGCCACTAAAACAGGGAACAAACTCTGGTAGACAAGAGACAAAACTGAAAGCTGCCAGGCAGCCACTGAACAAGAAACAAAGAGAACCTAGAACTAGACAAAGACATACAAACAAGAAACAAGACTGGGAAACAAGCAATACAATACAAGAAGCTACACAAAGACTAAACTTGCACCAGAAACTAAACTAGGCAGAAGTGCCACAAGCACCAACATACCAGGGCCTTAGGCGATGCAAAGGCAAAGCAGAAAGGTTTCAAAATGGCTAATAAGCCCAGCAGCAACTAAGGGTGCTGTGCAGGTTCAAACAAAACAAGCAGGTCTGGCAATCTGGAAGATCCGGACCGGACTGTGCTGAAATCTGGAACGGGTGATAGCACACTGACAATCTAATGCAGCCAGCACACAGAGACAGAGACAGAACTAACTCACAAAGAACAGACAGAAGCCAGCTCAAAAGCTGACCACAGGAAATAAGGTGAGTCTGAGAGGGGTCATGGCCACAGACGTGACACCAGGCTTCCCCCTCAGCATTACACTCTTTTAGCATTCAGGTCCTCCAGTTAGCTCTCTAATGATGCAGTTTACTTATTTTGAGTCCCAGAACTTCTAAACTAAACTCAAGGCTATGGTCTCCACCCCAGACCCTAGACTCCCTAAATGCCAACCACAGTTCAGGCCCCAGAACATGCATGTATAATCTGAAGTTAATGTTCTACCATTTCCATCAGTTCTTATTCATCCTATACCACAATTTAAGATTGAGTTTTACCCTTCTTCTGCCAGTCAGGTCCTAGACTTTCTCAATGCCAAACTATTTTTGCAACCCACTCAAGAGACAAGAACTAATTTTCCATATATTCATACTCTTAAATTATAGTCTAATGCATGCTGACAGGCTCCATCCTTCCCAGAAATTATAGACTTGTTTTGGAATCCCCCTGCTAAGTTAAACAAGTCTTATGTACTCCCTCCCAATGAAATCCCTCAACTCAATTTACTTCTCCATCAAGTCTACAGGTAATGTTTAGTGGCAAGAAGAATCTAATGAGTTTGGGGCTCAAGAAGTTTGGGGTTGAGTAGAGAGTGATGGGCCATAACCTCAGGCTGGCAATTTACAAGTTCAAAAACTGATGAGGACATAGAATATGAGCCTTCATTGGGATTTTTTAGGGAGGAATTTCATAGAGAGCAGCTGATGTCTTTAGGAGTGCAGTGAGAGCCCTGGAGCACTGAAAGACATAGGCTTTGGCTTCTTGGAAAGTGGAACTTTTGAAGAAGGTTAAGCTGGTGAGTTGTAAACTGCAACTCAGAGGATTTGGCTAGAGGAATAGGATATTGGGGTTTACCATTAGTTTAGGAGTATTGGGGATAGGGAGATATAGTCCTCATCTTTGTGGAGCTGTCAGATTTATGTTCTGGGATTACAATGGCCTATCTCAGTTTCATAGCTGGCTGAGGGAGAACCCATTAAATCCATCAAATAAAGAGGTTGGGGAACACAATTCTATAACAGTGCACCTATATATAAGTGTCCAAAGGGCACCTGATTGGCTCATTTTCTATACAGGAAGGGTGCCTACTTTCCTGAACAGAATAGAGCTGGTGTATATGTTTGCACCTAAGTTCTGTTGATATGCATTTAACTTCCAAAATGTGTTCCCACCCATTCTCCACCCAGATGTCACCATGTGTACATCCACCTGCTAATTATGCACTGTCATAGATAGACACATAGAGGCTGATTTTCAGACTGCAGGAGTTAGACCAGCTAGCTCCCACGGTTGGTGCTGAGAGCTGATTTTTAATGCCAGACCATTTTCGGTGACCGACATTGAATATCCGGTTTAACTTTAGCCGGTCAGACTTTAACTGGCCAAGCCGATATTCGGTGCTGATTGGTTAAAGTCAGACCAGCCAAAGATATTCCAGGGTTTTACACGGACAAATATGGCTGCCAAACCTGGCCACCAAAAATTGGGGGATAGCCAGTTATATCGCCTGATATAACCAGCTAGCCGCTGATCAGCAATAGTCAGCGGTACATGGCCAGTCATGTACCACTGAATAATGGCAAATAGCTAGTTATCCCACATTTAATTGGCCGGGTGCTGATCTTGGCCTGTCAAATGCGACTGAATATCAGGGGGGACAATAACAGAATAGCACTTAGGTGGTATATTGGCATATACACATGTATATGCTTGTATTCTAAACATTTATGTGCATAGCTGGTGTGTAAATGTTAGTACCTAATCTATAGAATTACCCCAAGTGTGTGTGTGTGTGCTCATAATTAGGCATCCTAATCTATAAAGGAACATTCAAACCTACTTTTATAGACTAGTAGCTGAACAGGGTAGATACATATGTATACATTTTGGTATAAGCACTCAAGCCAGCCATATGACTGACATAAGTGTATGCACCTATGTGCCAGTGATTGAGCATAACCTATACTGTAAGTTATGTGTGCAAGAATGTGCCCCGCCCATGCTCCACCCGGACTCTATCTATGTGTCTGCTTACCTGTAAAATACATGTTACGTAAGACATGAACCTATTTACAGAATAGCAAGCACTTAAGCAAATTTTTGGCATATATGCCAGTATTCTAATCATTCACATGTGGAGTTGGTGCATAAATGTTAGCACCTTCTGTATAGAATTACCCCCCAAGTGACTATTTCCCTGTTTGTTGATGGGTGAGAGGTAGGCTTCTCTGCATTATAGGGTCCTGCCACTTTGGACTGCTTAACATGGGGAAACCTGATCCACAGGTCACAGCCTGTGTTAGCATGGCCATGGTAATACATATCTACCTAGTCTACCTAAATGTAACTCACCTTGAGCTACTACTGAAAAAGGTGTGAGCAAAATCCAAATAAATAAATAAATATAATGATTTGTACATCATTGATTAGTACACTGGGCATTACAGCCAGATGTAACTCTAGTGTTAAAGCTGCCAGGTAACTCAAATTATCAAGCTGGTTTTAACATTAGTTAGTACATAGACTCCGCCAAGTCAGAAAAGTTGTATCTCACCAGCATCAGTGATTTTATTTAGCTAGATATGTACTCTTGATGGATTAAAACCCTGCAGATTTCCAAGCAAATTATAAAGGAACAACAAAAGTATATATAAGTTCTTCATAGAACACCACATACTTTTATATTTTACTTTAGATGCAAAAATCTATCAGTGTTTAACAAATTCAATAAGGTAATTTGAAGTCAGTTGATCTTGAGTTTGGTAAATTTATGTATGATGAACTGTTACATTTCTACTTCAAAAGAAAATGACTACAGAACTGACTCAGGCTTTTCTCCAAGAGTATACCTTGGTGAAACATGCCCTAAAGCAAGGTAAAATTTGGCTTAACGTGGGATTATACCGTGTGATTGCTGCAAATAAAATGCAGAATCTATTGGAGGCATTCTCATTATTTTTTTAATTGAAGGTCATGTCTTAGCATTTAGATTAACACATATACCTGCTCCCAGTTACTACTACTACTACTACGTATCATTTCTATAGTGTACTAGACATATGCAGTGCTGTACACTGAACATGTAAGAGACAGAACCCTGCTTGACAGAGCTTACGATCTAATCAAGACAAACAAACAGGACAAATAAGGAATAAGGGAATCAGGGCCGGTGCTAGGGTCTCTGGCGCCCCTCTGCAAACTATCAGTTTGCACTCCCCCCCCCCCCAGTCCAGCATCTCCTTCCTCTCTTTTCCCTCCACCTTTCTCCCACCCCGCCCCTTTTTCTGCCTTAAAAGGAGTAGAACAAAAGGAGGGGGGTTTACTTATTTTGACAGCTTTTTAATTTATTTGAAAGCTTCCCATATGTAGATATAAATATCATGAAATAAAATTGAATGTCACTAAAACTGCTTAAATAATTATTGCCGCTGGTAAAAAGAGCACTAATAAAGTCTGTATTTTGTGCTCGGTTTTCTACACTGTTCTATACAATACAGTAATGCATGGCCAGATTTCAGTGAGGATATCCTGTTTACTTGTGGATTCATCTTAACTGTTGTAATCTGCCTTGTGAAAGAATATACTGTGAAATTAATTTCAATTAAAATTAAACTCCCATTTGGGCCCATGGAATCGCATCTTCACCTCATCTCTTTTGTACAAATGGATTATTCTGTTTTGAGCATGTTTCAGGGACAAATGGTTTTCATAAGTCAAAATAATAAAAATAAATATTTTCTTTCATACAGATCTCTTATTTGTTTAAATATAACTAAATGGGCTATAAGCTCCTAATGCAGTCCATTGTTTTTCTTATTTCCCTGTGTTGAATGTGACTTATAATGAGCCAAAACCTGCCCGCCACCCGCTCCCACACACTACAACACCCCCCTCACCGCCACAGATGCTGCCGCTGCCCCCCTCCCGCATACTACAACCCCACCTAGTGCCACAGGTGCCACCCCCTCCCACACACTAAAGCCTTCCCCAGTTCTACCTTGAAGGGTCTAGTGGTGGTCTAGTGGCTTCTTTGGGGGCAGGAAAGAACCTCACTCTTTTCTGCCAGCTGTTGCTACTGTGCCCAGCGCCACTTGTGTTTTCAAAATGGCTGCCGAGACTTCCCACAGCAGTCTTATGAGACTGTCGCTGGAAGCCTTGGTAGCCATTTTTAAAACATGGTGGTAACACAGAAGAGCAGAGCAGAGATAGAGTAGCAGCAGCGGGCAGGAAAGAGTGGGATTATTTCCTGCCTCTGCAGCCGCAGAGGCTACTACATCACCAGGTAGGATTTAGGAGGGCTGTAGTGTGCGGTTGCAGCTTCCAGTGCAGCGCAATGTGTAAGCAAAGCCATGCATACCCTGCTTATCGCGTTCCGCCAGCCCTGAACGGAATTACTTAAGGTGGGAATGACACAACAGATATGGGTTCTGAACAAGTGAATAGGGGTTAGGAGTTAAAAGCAGCTTCAAAAAGGTGGGCTTTTAGCCTAGGTTTGTAGATGGACAGAGATTGAGCTTGACGTACTGACTCGGGAAGCACGTAGCATCTTCTATTTAGGAGATGGTAAGTGGTCCCTCATTAACTCTGCATTAGGTAGTTAGCACACAGTAAGTGCAGCATGTTAACTACCAAATGCCTTCCATACCCACTTGCCACTTAATACCCAGTTTAGCATGTGCTAACTGCGAAAATACCGCAAAGTCTGCGGCTTTGCATGCACAATTCACATGGTTTAGTAGAAGAGCCTTAAAATGACTTTCTGCATAAATTGTTTATTTTGAAATATGTGATCCTGTAATCCACTATTTGTTATATTAGCTGCAGTTTTCTAGTTTGTAACTACATATCCATTTAATTTACCAAGAACTATTAATGACATTATTTTGAAAAGATGTATGCATTGTCTTATTTCTAGTATACTTATGTAAAACTTATCTTTTTCCTGCTTGCTTCATATCTTAATACATGGGATAACAACACCCACTGGTAAGAGCAGGAGGTATTTATGTCACATTTACTGCTGATGCAAAGTGTGAATAATATTTGTTTTCTGATAGGTTTATTACGTGTCTCAGATCTTAGTTATAATTTGTATGACTTTTGCATGACAGAGGATTTTATACAATAAAGATGTTTTTCCATAGGCACAGGACAGGGAAAAGTCTTATTTGACTAAGGCTCTCTAAAAAGTATTAGAGAATTAAATGAGAGCAATTTGAAAAAAAATGTGGGGAAAAAAACTAAAAACAATGTTAAATTTTGTCACAAAATTAAAATTTCTGACCAATAAATTCTATACTAATATAGTTATGGAAGAAAAGACTTCAGTTACTTGGCTATATTTGTGTATTCTTACACTTTATCTGCCGGGCGAGCTTCCTCATTAGTCAGAAAAACCTCCAATAATATGGTCCCTGTCTATTGCTTTCAGTTGCTTATTGTGATTATGTGATGTATCACTATAGAAAATGGGCACTTATCTGTATTGTGGCTTTCGCTCTGTGGTTCGCTTTACAGAGAGCCTCCGTTTCTCAATAGCTTAATCAGGAGACGAACCAATGGCCAATTAGAAGGGGCATCTTATAATTGGCCAGCGGTTCATCTCCTGATGAAGCTATTGAGAAACGGAGGCTATCTGTAGAGCGAACCACAGAGTGAAAGCCACAATACAGATAAGTGCCCATTTTCAATAGTGATACGTCACATAATCACAATAAGCAACAGAAAGCAATAGACAGGGACCATATTATTGGAGGTTTTTCTGACTAATGAGGAAGCTCGCCTGGCAGATAAAGTGTAAGAATATACAAATAAAGCCGAGCAACTGAAGTCTTTTCCTCCAAAATTATGTAAGCCACATTGAGCCTGCAAATAGGTGGGGGAACTTGGGATACAAATGCAACAAATAAATAAATAACTATATAAGAACATAGAGGACTCTATACTTATAATTATCAACATTAGAAAAGAATTCATTAACAAGTTCCATCAATTTGTAGCAATAAATTCTATAGCAATATCCTGAAAATGTTGCAAATATCAATAATTAAATCTCAATGAAACCTTTTTGTAGCATGACAAAAAATATCAAAGTATGATCTCCAGATGTTTTTGTAGAAAAGAAAATGTTATGGTTTGCATTAAATATCATAGTGGTCTTTAAAACTCCTGCAGCTTAATGTGGATCATTCTGCATTATTTTCTTATTGTGAGCAGTTTCAGTTTCACTCATGTGCATTCTGGTGTCAAGCCTTGCTGAAGCTTTTGTAGGCTCTACGGGGTCCTTTTACTGAGCTGTGGTAAGCATTAATGTGTGCTTAAGGGAGCAAAAAAGACATTACTGAGGGATACGCTCAGGCATCGTACGGTAATTTTGTGATCAGCACGCACTTCCCACACACTAAAAAATAGATTTCATTTTCAGTTACGCGGCTACATTGCTCCATGTTAACTGATTAGTGTGTGATTTGCACATGAGCCCTTACCGCCTACAAAAGAGGTGGTGGTAGGGGCTCACACGCTAATTGGAAAATTAGTGCGTAGCCATTAATTCAGAAATAGAAAAAGCAGCCATTTTACCTATGCGGAAAAAATGGGCTTAGCACTTGGGAATGACCCGCATAAGGACATACTAAGGCCACGTTTTACCGCAGTTTGGTAAAAAGGCCCCTAAGCCATGTACATGGCTGCATGTGGTTTGAATATTTGTTTTTGCATGAAATGTTTTGATTCACACAAAAGGCTCAATTCACCCAAATTTAGGATATAGAAAAAATGCTGGCATAACATCATTTGCCAAATTCATTGGATATAAATATTCAAATCCTAAAGGACAAAAATACAGCTCAGATACTTGCACTTCTCAGGAAACCCAAAGAAACCTCTTTAATGTTAGTTTCTACAGAAGTCCTTGCTGAAGATATTGTATTATATAACTAATTCATTGTAGTGTGAATCAGGGGCGTAGTCAGACCTCAGCAGGAGGGGGGGCCAGAGCCCGAGGTGGGGGGCACTGTTTAGCCGCCGCCTCCCCCGCCCCCCCTTGCTGCAGCCGACCCCCCTCACCACTTTGGACCCCCCACCACTTTGGACCCCCCT
Organism: Microcaecilia unicolor; assembly: GCF_901765095.1. NCBI lineage: Eukaryota > Metazoa > Chordata > Amphibia > Gymnophiona > Siphonopidae > Microcaecilia > Microcaecilia unicolor. The sequence goes on from NC_044037.1 coordinate 238,989,831, forward strand.
ACCGCCACAACCGCAACCCCCCCTTTGGACCGCCACTGCAATCGCAACCCCACTTTGGACCACCGCTGCAACCGCAACCCCCCCACCCACCCACCGCCTGCCACATCAGGTACCTTGTTTGCTGGCGGGGGTCCCCAATCCCCGCCAACCGAAGAGTCTTCTTCAGCGCCGGTCGACTCTGGCTCCTTCGTTGTGGGATCATCTGTTTCTGACGCCTTACTTCCTGCACAGGGCTACATGCACGGTGCAGGACATAAGGCGTCAGAAACAGATGATCCCACAACGAAGGCACCGGAGTCGACTGGCGCTAAAGAAAACTCTTCAGCTGGCAGTGTTTGGGTTCCCCCTCCAGCAAACAAGGTACCTGATGTGGCGGCGGGGCAGGTGGCGGGGGGGTCAAATGTAGAGGGGGCCAGGGTGTAATCTGTGAGGGCCCGTGGCCCCACGTAGCTACGCCCCTGGTGTGCATAAGCTCTCTGTCCATTTCTTAGGGGCCTTTTTTACTAAGCTGTGGTAAAAGGGGCCCTGCGCTAGTGGTGGTGAATGTTTTTGCCACGCATCAGGGCACCTTTTACCACAGAGGGTAAAAAAGCTGAAAAAGGAAATGGCCGTGGGGAAAGTTTGCACTTGTCATACAGCCATTTTTGAGGGGAGTATTCATTGCCACCCATTGAGGTGCGACACTGCCCGCTGTGGAAATATTTTTTAAATATTTCTGCTAGCACCGGAAATGGCACATGCTGGGGTGGAACTACCGCTGGCACCTGCATAGGGCCGGTGGTAGTTCCGGGTTGCCCCACTGCAACCCTTTAGTAAAAAGGCCCCTTAATATGCAGTTCTTCTATCTTTCCCAACATCAAAATCTGGGAAGCAAAATTGGCCTAGGCATACTGCGAGGTCAGTTGAAACTAGGCATAAGAAGCTGAAAATGTTGCCTATTTAAAAGTGCTCAGAAATATTTTTGAAGCCTTATTCCTTAGAACAAAATGAGGAAATGGACATTGATCTGGAAAAAAAAATATTCTGCAAAATGAATTTAGTATTTATAAAGAATAGCAAAGACTGTTCTATAGAAATAAGAGAAGCATCTTGTGCATATTTATATTTGGGGAAAAAAAGGATTCCATGCATACTTTGGCAAAGGTTATATCCATCTATTTACTAAGCTGTGCTAGCAGCTGCCGCACGGCAAAGTGAATGGGCTGTGTTGGCATTAGCGCATGGCCGTCGCCAACAAGAGGCTCTGTCTTACTCTATAGGCAACATGGTAAGGTCCCATCAATAACCCTTATATTGCCCTTGGAGGTAATTCTCTGTGTGCCTATATGTAAGGGCTCAGAGAGTGCCTGTTTGGCATATATTCTATAAAGGAAAGAATACTATAGAATACTAGAATAATCAGATTTATATCAATGTATCCGGTTAGACAAAAGCACATAACACCAGCCAAAGATCTGGTGTACGTACTCACATCTTAATGCCGGAGATACATGCAGAAGTTATTCTAGTCTATAAATTGTGTGTAAGTGAGAGTCCGGCTTGTTCTCTGCTCAAGCGCCACCTATGTGCACAACTACCTGTAAAATACACGCATTGTAAGATATGCACATATTTATAGAATTTCACTTAGGCAGGATTATCGTGTAACTGCAATTTTATTTTAACATAACATAGCAATTGATTTTATGTTCTACAATAGCCTTGCAGATCAATGCAGATAATCAAGAAAGCTGGCCACAACCAGGACATACAATCATTTGGCAACATTTTCAAACTACTAAAAGTAAAACTAAACAAAAGAAGAAAGCTTACCACAAAAATCAGTACTAAAACCGGTGACATACATATTTCTGATGTGCCTTGATCCGATTCCTAAAATCAAAATATCCATTAGTGTTTTATAATAAAGGCAAAATATTTATCCCTAACTTTGGGCTCCTTTTACCAAGAGGTGGTGAAAGGAGCCCAGTGGTGGTGTCGGTGTGCAGGTTTGCCGTGCGCCGAAGCCCCCTTTTACCACCACCAGTAAAAGGCTTAGGGGGTCTTTTACAAAGTTGTGGTAAGCCCAATGTGGGCTTACCGCTTTCTAATCCAGAACTACCGCAGCAGCCCACCCCAGCGCACGCCACTTCCAGCACTACAAAAATATTTATATATCTCTGTGGATGACCTCTACTGCTGAATTTTAATATCATAGATGCTTGTATTTCAAAATCATCACAATTGTTACAAAGTCTGTCTAGTCTCAAAAACTGACACAGAGGAAAATCTTTTTTGTTTTTTAGATTCTTATCATGAAAACTGTTGTAATACAAACATGTGTTTCTATCCATGGGCTTTTTATAAATAGATGTGTTGAAAAAAATGAGTGCCCTTTTTAATCATAATATTAAGAAAATGAATCTCGCATTAAGCCATGAGTGGAATTGATGTAGACATTCGGGCCTTCCTTTCCACAGCATGAAGGTATCTTCAATATAATATTTATACATATATATTTCTTCTTTAAAAGGACAATCCAGTAGAAAAGAATTGAGACCACATATAGATTTACAACATCTGGTACCATGGTTGCACCCATCACTGCACCTTTAATTTGTCGATAATTAATATCCTCAAAGCAAAAATCATTTTTAGTTAGGGCTATTATAGCAAGAGTCACAATTAGATGATTAGGAACTCTACAAAGAGTTGTTCTACCTCTTAATGTGGTTCAATAATCAAAAGGGTTTCAACCTGGAGAATGTTGGTGTACTGTAGAGCAAGTCTATATTTATCATAACCAATATGATATTTGAACGATCACCATCAAAATCATTGAGGATATTAATAAAGTGCGTGGTATCCTTGAAGTATGATTTGAATAGTGGAATATAGGGTTATAAAAAGTAATCCATACATTTTGACTATGGTTCAAGAGCTGTTTCATTGCCAGAGACAATGGGCCAGCTGGAGGATCTGTTATGGGCTAGTGAATTTTAGGTAATATATAGATGGTCAATATTACCAGAAATTTATTTTTCAAACAATCTTTTTCTTTTGAGGTTAGATATCCAATCTGTACAGCGAAATCAACTATTTCAGCAATTTCTTTTTTGTGGCATAGGATCTTCAGTTAATGGAACATAACATTCCCTATCACTGAGTTGTCTCTGCATCTCTTTTATATAATCAACCCTGTTGAGGATAACAATACCTCCGCCTTTATCGGCAGGTTTAATGACAACTTCTGGATTGCATGCTAATGAATTAATGGCAAGTTAAAGGGGAACATCCTAAAGTAAAATCAGTGTAATGAATTCATTTAGATTATAAAAACAATGTAAAAAAAACTGATGCAAGTGAAAAAAGAACGTGAAATAAAGAAAAACGTAATATTGATGCAAACCTTATGAAGTCAAATAATACAACCGTGAGCTAAAATGAACATGTGATTTATAAACACTGAAAGTGAATAATACTATAAAATCCACTATGGGGTGTAGTGTAAATCAAAAAAGAAAAACATAAATGCAGAATAATATCTTGTACTGCTAAAATGTGTAATATAAAATGTATAATATAAACATTTAGAAAGACAGCGCGTGCTCTACAGAGACCACTTATGATTCAACAGCACCATGTCAAAAATGATCTGGTATATTTATAAAACAAACCAATGAAAGTAGTGTCTAAAATGTAAAAACAAACTGACATAATAGATTGATATAGGGAAGGGGCCAATTGTGTACATGCATATATAAAGAAATGGTTTGAAATGAAAATGTAAAAATTACACGCCACCCCATTCTGTGGTTTTTATTATTTAGTACTGTTTAATGGTTACTTCACATCCACTTTTTGGTGCTTTTATCTAGTGTGTCTTTATATTCTTGACATTTGTTTTTAATAGATTCATATTTTTAATTGATGTTTACACAAATAAATACTGGTCATAATGTATGTCTAATGTTCACAGACATATATGTGTATATTTATATACACATTTCCTCATTTTTTGTATGTGTTCATAGATTTAACTTCTAAGGCAGGTTCTTAAGCACTGAAAGGTAGATCTGCGTTGAGTCCAATCAATAAAATTTTCTTTTATCCCCAAGTTGGAATTTCATTGGTCCTCTCCTACTTTTCTTTTAGTTTTGAGTCATTTTGTAAGGGCTTTCCTTCTTCTTTGTTGTCTTCTGCTATAATTAAAAATCCCATTTCCATTAGTTCTTAAAGGTGTATAGTGTTACCAAACCTCATTAGGAACATTAAATCACTTTTGGGCTCGTTTTTGAAAGAGAAGGGTCCTTCTCCCAGTGTCGCCCAAATCGGCATAATCGAAAGCCGATTTTGAGCGCCCTCAACTGCTTTCTGTAGCAGGGGATGACCAAAGTTCCCGGGGGGGGGGGCATGTCAGAAGCATAGTGAAGGTGGGACTGGGGCGTGCTTAACACATGGGCATCCTCGGCTGATAATGGAAAAAAGAAGGGCGTCCCTGATGAACACTTGGCTGACTTTACTTGGTCCTTTTTTTTTACAGCCAAGCCACAAAAATGTGCCCTAAATGACCGGATGACCACCGGAGGGAATCGGGGATGACCTCCCCCTACTCCCCCAGTGGTATCTAACCCCCTCCCACCCTAAAAAATTGTTAAAATATTTTTTCCAGCCTCTATGCCAACCTCAAATATCATACCCAGCTCCATGACAGCAGTGTGCAGGTCCCTGGAGCAGTTTTAGTGGGTACTGCAGTGAACTTCAGGCAGGCGGACCCAGGCCCATCCCCCCCCCACCTGTTAAACTTGTGGTGGTAAATGTGAGCCCTCCAAAACCCACCAGAAACCCACTATACCCACATCTAGGTGCCCCCTTCATCCCTAAGGGCTATGGTAGTGGTGTACAGTTGTGGGGAGTGGGTTTTGGGGGGCGCAGCACACAAGGTAAGGGAGCTATGCACCTGGGAGCTTTTTCTGAAGTCCACTGCAGTGCCCCCTAGGGTGCCCGGTTGGTGTTCTGGCATGTGAGGGGGACCAGTGCACTACGAATGCTGGCTCCTCCCATGACTAAGGGGCTTGGATTTGGTCGTTTCTGAGATGGGCGTTCTCGGGTTCCATTATCGCTGAAAATCAGGGACAACCATCTCTAGGGATGACCATCTCTAAGGTCAACCTAAATGTGGAGATTTGGGCGTCCCCGACTGTATTATTGAAACAAAAGATGGCCGCCCATCTTGTTTCGATAATACGGGTCTCCCCCGCCCCTTCGCGGGGACATCCTACGAGGACGCCCTCAGGAAAACTTGGGCACCCTGTTTGAGTATGCCCCTCGTTGCCATACAGTAAGGCCCATAACCTCTGCAAGCTAACCATGCAAAGTAAATGCAAATGAGTTGAGGTGGGAACTGGTTACAAATGAGGCATGATAAGGAACACTTAAAGTTTGTCAGTGGCAGTAACACCTACTCATTACTGTCCATGGTAACACACAATCCACTCTACCATCACTGATATATAAAGGTCTTAAAGTTCCAAATTTACCCTCTCAGCAATAAACCTCCCCTTCTTCATCCCATGTAGTTAACACAACTATATGAAATATCTCACATTTTGAGTCAGACTAGAAAATGGAGCCCGCGTATGAGTTCTCCTTCAGATATTAGTTACACAAGCTACCTGTTTACAACAGAGAAAGGTTTCTTGGGGAGGGAAGTACAAAATATTTTTGTTGAGCATTCAGATGTTTTCCAAAGGTTGCTGCACAATTTAAACATGTTATTTTATATTGGACTAAGGTAGATAATTAAATATAATTTAATGTTCCTAATGAGGTTTGGTAACACTATACATCTTTATGAACTAGATAGATAGATAGATAGATTCATAGGATATTTATAGAGACAGTTATCTTAAAAGGGTCTTCTCTATCTGCTACTGCTGTTAATACCTTGGTAATCATGTTTTTGCACAGCATTTGGTTGCTTTATGATACTCTCACTATTGTTCAATTCAGCACAATCCCAAACAGCTGTCACGCCATAATTGTTTGTTCTTCCCGATTGTTATTCACCATAGCTTCAAGTTGGGTGAATTGAGTCCTTTGGTTTCATTTACTTCTTGTAAAGGAATCATCTCATGAAAAATCTCTCTCACATCTCAATAAGTGATGTGCATTTTTATGCTCTGTACAAATTTGCATGTGTTTCTTTTTGTCTGAACACTGTAAGACCATGAATAATCACATATGCTGTCTGCTTCAATGTTATTACCTGTTGTGAAGGAGTAGCTTAATAGTTAGAGAAGTGTGTTGTGAATCAGAAAAACCAGGATTTAATTCTCATGTCTCCTACTGACACTCTTTGTGACCTTGGCCAAGCTTCTTCATCCTCCGTTGCCTCAGGCATCACTAGATTGTAAGCTAATTTGAGCAGGGGAATATGTAACATCCTAAGTTTGGGTTTCAAAAAAGGCAAGTAGCAAATTCAAATTCACTGGATGATCTATATTTTGTAGCAGTATCTCCCAATATAAACCTCTCTGTACTAATTCTTAGTACAGGGGAGGGCAACCTTTTTACACAGTGAATGTCAATACTATCCGTAACGGGCCACAACATTATGTGATATCAAAACCAGAGATGCACAGAGCTTCGCAGACCTTCATGATAAATAAATAAGTAAAAATTTAAGTAAAAATAATGAAAACAAACTGCTAGAGTGAATATTCAGAAAATATTCATGAAATGCAGTATTTAAAATTGCCAAAACTCTGGTTGTCATTTTCTTTGTATATTGCCCATGGTCTAAGGGACTGCATTCAATTCAGTGGTGAACTGCTTTCAGCCAAACGGGTTACAGGTTCCCAACCCTGGCTTAGTACAAGCGGAGGTATTTTTCAAAGCACTTAAAATTACAAAGTTATATAGAAGGGCATTTTTGATAGTGTGTCTAAGTCAGACTTTGGACATTTTGCACTAAACATACCAAATATGAATAGGAAATATACCCATTTTCGCAAAAAGAAAAAATCTTTTTTTCAAAAGTACTGTTTCAAGAAAGATTTTTTGCTTCGTGCATTTATCTTTTTAGGCCATTTTTGTGGAAAAAAATGCACAAGTTAAAAATGCAGAAAATCAAGCCATAGAGTTGTGGGAAGGACCAGCATTTTTAGCAGACTGGTCCACCGGACATCCTAGGAGAGCAGTGGGGCACCCTAGGGTACACATCTCACCGTTGCTCCCTTATTTTGTCTGCTGAGCCCTGCAAAACCCACTACCCCCAACTGTACACTATTAAAATAGCCCTTATGGGTGAAGGAGGCACCTATATGTGGGTACAGTGGGTGTCTGATGAGTTTTTGAGGGCTCACAGTTTCTTCCACAAGTGTAACAGGTAGGAGGAGATAAGGGCCTGGGTCCATCTGTCTACAGTACACTGCTCTCACCACTACACTACTCTGGGGACCTGTATGCTGCTCTAATGGACCTGGCTATAACATCTGAGGCTGTCACAGAGGCTGGTGAGTACTATTTTTATTCACATATTTGGGGGGTGGGAAGGGATCAGTGACCACTGGAGGAGTAAGGGGGGGATCATCCCTGAATACCTCCAGTGGTCGTCTGGTCGTGTAGGGCATCTTTTTGTGTCTTATTTGTTAGAAAAAGTGATCTAGATCAAAATGTTGAAGTTTTCAACCTAGACATTTTGGTTTTGTTCCATTATGGCTGCAAAATGTCCAATGAATGCCCACAACACCCCCCCTCTTGTGTTTTGGATGCACTGGAGACAAAATGCATAGATGAACATCTACAAAACAGGTTTCAAAAATACCAATTTTGATTTTTTTTCAGAAGAAATCCGTCCAAATGGTGCATTATGACACTTTTTAGACGTTTTTCTCTTTCGAAAATGAGCCCAGTAGTAACCTATAGAACTTTCTAAGTGCTTTGAAAATGAGCCTCATAATAACATTAGCATCTGCTATAAAGCCCAGTTAATGCAATAGATTTTGTGGCAGATCACATGCAATGAGCTATTTTCACATGCACAATGCTAATAAATAGGGACTATAATGTGTTTTTCAGTTTGAGAAAGAGTAGAGAACTTTAAAAGGATATACTTTTAAAATAATCTATAGGTCAATATTTAACCACTGCAGATTTTATTGTTTTAAAGTGCTGGCTAAAGTGTTTAAATTATTCACTGATATTCAGCGCTAATATCCTGATAGTGAGCGGCGCTGAATTTCTGGATAGAGTTGCAATTTCCCCTGCTTCCCAGAGAGTGGTAATACTCAATCTGTGGTACCGAGAGCTAACTGGATAAAGATAAGACAACAGCTTTTCTGTCCAGATAGCTGCTATCTGAATAGCAGTCTGTATATTGCCGCTCTCCAGATAAGTGCCAGCTCTGCCCTAGTTCTGCCATCGCACTGCCCCAGTACAGTCCAGGCAGAGCTCAGGAGGCCTCTTAAGGATATTCTCTCCACTGTCTGGATACTGCCACTGATGAGTTGATATTCAAAGCTATTTAACTAGCTAGAAACAGCTCCTGGCCAGTTAAATACAGTCAAAGCGGTTTACATATACTATTTTTGCAGGTACTTTCTGTCCCAAATGAGCTCACAATCTAAGATTAAATCTCCAGTTTGTGCCTATGTCAAAACCAGCTATTTGTGGTGCATTCCAGGGCAGAGTCAGCACTTGGCCGGTTAAGTGCCAAAAATCAGAACTTAACTGGCCAAGGTAAGCACATAAATAGTACTGCATAAAAGCCAGTCCTATCTTTATGCTGTACCCCATAGTCGGTTACGTTCCCAGCTATGCTTTAGCTGCCTCCACAAACCCAGAAACTCAAAGCCAAAGCCCAGACATGACCCAGCACTGAATTTCAGGGCATAATACCGGTGGCAGTCAGCAAAACGATCCCTGACTAACTATGGCTGGCTAAGCCATTTATCTGGATAACAGGTCATTTTCTGGATAAATGGCTTTTGAATATTGATTTACTAATTTCTTGTTTAAGTCTAAATAATGTAAACCATTCAAAATATAAAGAATGGCCAAGAGCGTGTAGTGATACAAATATGTGAAGAATGCAGAAGTCATCATATATAGAGCGCGCCAACTGCCGATTACCACCAGAAATGCCTCCGCGGTAGAAAATAGAAAATTATTTTCTACCACATTTGTTTGGCGTGCGCCAAACTCAGAATTACCACCAGGTGCACACGCTAGCTGAGCAGTAATGCTGATTTGACACTTGCTGCACATGTATAGGCCCTTGCGCACCTTTGTAAAAGGGCCCCACTGGCATTAAGTCCATTACATGCGGGTAGCATCCGCTAATAGACTACCTCAGAACGCATTAAGGACTAGATTCAGTAAATGGCACCCACATTTGGTCACCAAAAACTGCACAGAGCACTATTCTATAAATGGCACTCAGAGTTGTGCACCCTGTGTAGAATAGTGTTATAGAGCTCATTTCTGTTCCAAACTTTGGGTTCGAGGATTTATACCAACTGAAACCTGGTGTAAATCCTGGCATGTTAGTTACCTGTAGATCCCCAGTATTCAGTGTACTGCTCGCATCTTTAGTGAATGCCCCTGACCAGGGGCGGACTGACCATTCGGGCAACCGAGCAGTGCCCAAAGGCTCTGAGGCTCTAGGGGACCCAGAGGCTCTTCCCAGTTGCCCGCCGCCATACACTACAGCCCCTGTGGGGCCCTAGTGGTCTAGTGGCCGCTGTCGCTATTCTCCCTGGTTGCACCACTGTGTTTACAAAATGACTGCTGACACTCCCGCAGTAGACTAGGAAGAGGCGAGACTACCATGGGAAGTCTCGGCAGCCATTTTGTAAACATGGTGCCCCGCCGGGCAGAGTAGAGGCAGTGGGTGGACAGGAACGAAAGGATTTATTTCCTGCTCCCAAAGAAGCCATAGCCACGAGACCACCAGGGCCCTTCAAGTTAGGGGGAGCAGGGCCGTGCCTAGGGTCTCTGGTGCCCCCCTGCAGACTATCAGTTGGCGCCCCCCCCCCCCCTCCATCTAGCAGAGCAGGAACAGAAGGGAGCAGGCAAGTAAGCCGGACCGCAGGAAAAAATAGCACTATATGTATCCCTCATTGATAAGTCTCTGACTCTAAAGTTTAGCAATTTCATTAAAGCAAAATGTATTTTCATAACACTTCAAAGATTTCCAACTCAAAATAGGAATGCTAATTCAAAATGTGAGCAAAGTCCTCTTAGTTTCCAAAGATTCTTTTTCTAATCTCCTTTGCACCAAAGGATATAATTCAGATCAAACATTTATCTCTGATCAACTATCTCAGATCAAATATTAAGGTTTCCTTGCTTACAGTCACTTAAATCTACCTAGCCTTTATATAGCTTATAGGATTTAAACACTCTTAAACTGAAATTCACCCTTTTCTATTCTTCATAAACTTCAAGTAATCCTGAAATATTCAGATCCTTTTTCTCACTAGACTCAAACTTCAATCTCCACCAACCTCTTTTCATTCATATTTTCTCATTTACCACATAATCAGGCACTCTTTTATAATTTCAGCCAACACACACAGGAACTCACAGCTGCATGTCTCTCTTGGCCAAACCGAAGGTCAGTTACTGTCTCACTCTGTTCCCTTCCAGGCAGATTTCTAACAGAAGCTGATTATCCAATCAGAGAGCTCTATTTGAATGCAGATTAACACACAGCCACTGGGAATTTTTAGTCAAAAACACTAGATAAACCCTTCGTTTTTGGACCAAACTTCACACTTTTGATCAGAGCCATAACCTAACATTAAGGTTGTAAACATTCCATCATGTTTATCCATAAATATGCAAATGAGAACCTCCCAAAAACGGACAAATTTGCATAGGATTTAAACAAATCTGAGCATATGACAACCAAGTACAGACTCCCAGCACCTGAATTCTGCAATTAGATTTAATGTAAATACTTTTAAAACTTATTTTTAGCACTTTTAAAATTTCAGGTTCTCTTTAATTTGAATGCTGTTCAAGCTCTGAAGCTCACTCTGAGTGAGGAGTTATCGCCAAACCAAAGCATATATAGCAATCTGGTTGTACTCTCTCAAATAACTTGAAGAGCCTGCCTACTTCAGTGAATACTGCTGCGTTGCTTTCAGGTTTGGGCAGGGGAGATAGGAGAATTGGAACTCCAGCTAAAAGGTTTTGCAAGTGAGCAGGGCCCCCTGCAGGGCAGCAGCGCTCCTCGAAGGCAGGTGCCCCCCTGCCTAGCTTACCCTGCTTACCGCATTGGCACGACCATGAGGGGGAGGGGACAGCAGCAACATGGTGAGAGGGAGGCAGCACGGTGGGGGTGGGGGCACTGGTAGTGTTGGCAGCAGCATAGTAGGGGAGGGGGGGCAGCAGCTGCTTACTGCTGCTCTATAAATGGGCCCCTAAATTAATTTACACCCTTGAGCCCAAAGACAGCTGTCCCATTTTCTTGAAGTATACCAGAAGCACAGTATTCTGGTCATGATCACGAGCAAAGCAAACAGTTCACGTGGTACGTTCAGCCACAACTTCCAAAGAATGCTTCCAGGTCAAGGTAGCGCCATCCTCAATTTGGGGCTCAAAGAAAGTTTTTCAGTGCTGTGCTCTGGAATTAAAGAAATCAAAGGTTGTAAATCACTCTGAGGAGTAACCCCAAATGCCTCCAAAGTAGACTGACCCTAAATGAGGACATTTGATAGGGGGGGGTTAGAGGGATTTTCAGCTGGCTTAGTTGTCTTCTTCTTCCCCATGCTCAAAAGAAAGCATGATACCAGCCAGCCCCAACTCAGAACATAGAGAGGACGCTCACAACCTCTGGTCTACAATGCCATCTTGCACCCATAAGTTAACATGTCATTCCACAACTTAAAATATTGTATTTTCCTGATTATAAGACTGTAGTTATTTTTCTTATTTTGGGCCAAAAAAATTTTGAGGCCCTCCACATTTTTGTCCTTTCTCACAGTATCTGAGATTAGCAACTGTCATATTCAAGGTCACTCAATAATCAAGTCAATGGTACTCTCCTCATAAGATGTATTTCCTTAAGCCTTATGATTTTCAGGATGTGCTGTAATGTATATGCTGCACCAGTTCAACTAACTTGTTGAAACCATGGTTAATGAATACACAATAAATATGTTACTAAATTGCATTAAGCATTTATCCCTGGATTCTATATACAGTGGGGGAAATAAGTATTTGATCCCTTGCTGATTTTGTAAGTTTGCCCACTGACAAAGACATGAGCAGCCCATAATTGAAGGGTAGGTTATTGGTAACAGTGAGAGATAGCACATCACAAATTAAATCCGGAAAATCACATTGTGGAAAGTATATGAATTTATTTGCATTCTGCAGAGGGAAATAAGTATTTGATCCCCCACCAACCAGTAAGAGATCTGGCCCCTACAGACCAGGTAGATGCTCCAAATCAACTCGTTACCTGCATGACAGACAGCTGTCGGCAATGGTCACCTGTATGAAAGACACCTGTCCACAGACTCAGTGAATCAGTCAGACTCTAACCTCTACAAAATGGCCAAGAGCAAGGAGCTGTCTAAGGATGTCAGGGACAAGATCATACACCTGCACAAGGCTGGAATGGGCTACAAAACCATCAGTAAGACGCTGGGCGAGAAGGAGACAACTGTTGGTGCCATAGTAAGAAAATGGAAGAAGTACAAAATGACTGTCAATCGACAAAGATCTGGGGCTCCACGCAAAATCTCACCTCGTGGGGTATCCTTGATCATGAGGAAGGTTAGAAATCAGCCTACAACTACAAGGGGGGAACTTGTCAATGATCTCAAGGCAGCTGGGACCACTGTCACCACGAAAACCATTGGTAACACATTACGACATAACGGATTGCAATCCTGCAGTGCCCGCAAGGTCCCCCTGCTCCGGAAGGCACATGTGACGGCCCGTCTGAAGTTTGCCAGTGAACACCTGGATGATGCCGAGAGTGATTGGGAGAAGGTGCTGTGGTCAGATGAGACAAAAATTGAGCTCTTTGGCATGAACTCAACTCGCCGTGTTTGGAGGAAGAGAAATGCTGCCTATGACCCAAAGAACACCGTCCCCACTGTCAAGCATGGAGGTGGAAATGTTATGTTTTGGGGGTGTTTCTCTGCTAAGGGCACAGGACTACTTCACCGCATCAATGGGAGAATGGATGGGGCCATGTACCGTACAATTCTGAGTGACAACCTCCTTCCCTCCGCCAGGGCCTTAAAAATGGGTCGTGGCTGGGTCTTCCAGCACGACAATGACCCAAAACATACAGCCAAGGCAACAAAGGAGTGGCTCAGGAAGAAGCACATTAGGGTCATGGAGTGGCCTAGCCAGTCACCAGACCTTAATCCCATTGAAAACTTATGGAGGGAGCTGAAGCTGCGAGTTGCCAAGCGACAGCCCAGAACTCTTAATGATTTTGAGATGATCTGCAAAGAGGAGTGGACCAAAATTCCTCCTGACATGTGTGCAAACCTCATCATCAACTACAGAAGACGTCTGACCGCTGTGCTTGCCAACAAGGGTTTTGCCACCAAGTATTAGGTCTTGTTTGCCAGAGGGATTAAATACTTATTTCCCTCTGCAGAATGCAAATAAATTCATATACTTTCCACAATGTGATTTTCCGGATTTAATTTGTGATGTGCTATCTCTCACTGTTACCAATAACCTACCCTTCAATTATGGGCTGCTCATGTCTTTGTCAGTGGGCAAACTTACAAAATCAGCAAGGGATCAAATACTTATTTCCCCCACTGTAGGTCGCCCAAATTTAGGCACAGATCCCAAATGAGCACGCAGACTAATTATTCAGTTAGATGCTAACAGTCGGTTATTGGAGTTAATTAGCACTTAATTGGCACCAATTTGGATTTCTGTGCACATCTGTCCTAACTGCTACTCTACAACATCTGCACCTAAATTTCACAGAATGTAACTCAAAAAAGGTCATGGCGGGAAGAGTATGGGCAGGTCAGGGACATTCCCAGAAAATCAAGCACAATGTTATAGAACTCTTGGATTTGAATGCCCAACTGCCATTAGTTGGGTATGAGGGGTTACACCAGGTTTCAACAGTCGTAAGCCCATGTGCCCAAAATTGGGTGCGGGAATCCACTCTAAGTACTATTCTATAAAGGACACTTAGCGCTAAGCAACCTTTATAGAATTAGCACTTAGCATGGATCTCAATAGTGCCTAACTTTGGGCTCCATTTACTGATTCTGGCCCTTAACACGCAACTTAGCATGTGTGCCAACTTTTAGTGTGTTGGTTTAGCAGTTAGCGCACACTAATTCACACAGTGGGTGCTTTTTGCATTAGGGCAGAATATGGGCGTGGATAGCACATTGGAATTAGCACAGAAAACATACTGGGGCCGATAGAAACTGAGGGATCCTTTTACCAAGCCATAGTAAAAAGTGGCCTGTGTTAGTATATGTGTGTATTTTTTGGTGCGCGCTGGGCCACTTTTTACCACGGCTGGAAAAAAGGCCATTTTTAATAGGCATGTGCAAAAAATAAAACTAGTGTGCTCCTATTTACAGCCATTGACCTAGCAGTAAGGGATCATGTGCTACCTGCACATAACTATGCAGCAGGGGCGTAGCTATGTGGGGCTATGGGGGCATGGGCCCCCGTAGATTTGGCCCTGGCCCCCCTGCCACCAACCCCTTCAACCCCCCTCATGAGTGTAAATTTTAGGAGCATAAATTTAGGAGCGTAACCTTTATAGAATAAGGTCCTTAGCAGATAACTGACTATATCGCACGATACAGATGGCTAACCACTAATATTCAGTGTATCGCTGGCCAAGTTTGGTGCCCAAATTGGACCGTTGAAATTGCAGGCCTATCTTTGGACAGTTTCAACATAACCAGCCAGTGCTGAATATTGACTTGGCCAGTTAAGTTGAAACTGGCCAAAAATAAACCGGATATTCAATGCTGGTCACCGGAAACTGCCTGGCATTGAATATCTGGGTTCTGAGCCTGGCTAACTCCCATGGTCTAACCCCCCTCCTGCCAACCCTTCCCCGCCACCAGCGCCATCAGGTACCTTTGCTGGTGGGGGTCCCCAATCCCCTCCAGCCAAAGTCCTCTTCTCCGGCACGGCCGCGTTGCTGCTCTGCAAGGACAGGCTTCTGTTTCTGTGAGTCTGACGGCGGGGGAGGGTTGGCGGCGGCGGGAAGAGGAGGTCGAAAGGGTTGGCGGCAGGGGGGATCAAAGGTGGTGATGGTGGTGGAGGGGTTAAAAATAGCGGGGGTCGGCGGCGCCAGGGGGGGCTAAAATGTGCCCCCTCACCTCGGCTACGCCCCTGCTATGCAGCATGCGCCAATGTGGCCGATTGCTGCTGGGAACACCCCCACAGTAGAAAATGGAAAAATATTTTCTACCGCGGGATTCAACATGTGCCAAACTCAGAATTGCTGCTGGGCGCACGTGCTACCTTGGCGGTAATGCCAATTTGGCATGCGCTATGTTAGCCCTCCCACGGCTTTGTAAAAGGGCCCCTTAGTACAGTTTAGTAAAAGAGTCCCATAAATTAGGATTCAGTATGTCACCTTTGAGATTTGTCATCAATGAGTAATGTCTTTTTATTTTCTAGTGTTAGATCATATTCTCCTTTCAGTGCTTTACAATTATTTGTAAGCGGAATAGAAATCCCTGGTAATGTAATGTAATAATCACTGAAAGGTTGATCTTCTGCCCCCAACAGTTTTCAATTAAGACTATTGATACATTTTGATGTGAGAAAATAAACACCATAATCAGCTTTCTCTAAGAAAAATAGCACCAGTTAAGGCAGAGTCTGCTCCATATCTCACATTAATTTGGTAATTTTAGCAGATTCAAAATACTGTCCTGTTTTATTTTTATCAGCTCACTGACCTGTATGTTTTGGGGGGGTTTTTTGTTTGTTTGTTTTTTCTTCACTGTTCCATATTATATGCTGTTATATGTTTTTATAAATATTATGTTGCTTTAAAATCAATAAATAAAGTTAAAAAAAATTCTAATTACTAAAACTGTGGGAATCCATTACTATGCACCATATTATGGGGCCCTTTTACAAAGGCACATGAGTGCCTACACATATCTAGCGTGTGCCAAATCAGCATTACCGCCCAGCTACCACGTGCCCTGAGTGGTAATTCTGAATTTGGCATGTGCTGAAGACAAGCAGTAGAAAATATTTTCTGTTTTCTACCATGTGGCACTTACCCAGCGGTAAATGGATGTGGGCATACACTGCACGACTACTACCTGGGTAGCACTTGAGACCTTACCGCTAAGTCAGTGGGTGGAGGTAAGGTCTCAGGCCGAAATAGATGCACACTGGTTTTTATTTTGCCACACGTCCATTTTCTGGCTCCTTAAGAAAAGGCCCTTTTCCAGTACGCGGCAAAAACTGGCCCGGCACTGCCGCAGGCCACTTTTTTCAGCGGCTTAGTAAAAGGGCCCCTATGTCATTTGTCAAGTCTTGGGCGATTGTAAGCGGTCAAAAATATTGTATTGTTTTCATGTAATAAAGATACAGGCTGTTGTTTGAACATATAGATTGTTTTATTGATCACCGTTACCATATGGTGTTTAATGTTGTTCCTTGCCTTCTATACCCTTCTAGATGAAATGGTGAGTTAAATTATAATGGGGCTCATTTTCAAAACAGAAAAATGGCCAAAAAGCAGCACAAAGAGGTAGATGGACTTTTTTTTTTTTTTTTTTTGCAAAAACGTCCAAATCGCTATTTTTGAAACCCACTTTTAAGACATTTTTCTATACAGTTCATATGCAGTGCATCCAAATCACAAGGGGACATGTCAGAGGAATGTTGGGGATGGGATTTAGGTGTTCCTAAAACTTGGGTGTTTTTCTGCCATAATGGAACAAAGCAAAAATGTTCAGGGCTAAAAGTTAGACGTTTTGGTCTAGACCTGTTTCAGTCATGACTAAGTTACAAAAAGGTGTCCTAAATGACCTCTGGATGGATTAAGGAATGACCTCCCCTTACTCCCCCAGTGGACACTGACCCCCTCCCACCCACCAAAGATGTGAAAGAAACAGTACATAACCAGCCTCTATGACAGTTTCAGATATTATGGCCAGGCCTATTAGAGCAGTAAGCAAGTCCCTGGAGTAGCCCTGTAGAGAAGGGAACCCAGGCCCATATCCCACTCTGTTACACTTGTGATGGAAAGTAAGAGCCCTTCAAAACCCACCAAAAACCTACTGTACCCAAATATAGGTGACACCTGCAGCTTATAAGGTGCACAGTTGTGTTCAGTAGGTTTTTGGTGGGTTTTGGAAGGCTCACCATAAAATATAAGGGGGTAATGGTGAGATGTGTACTTGGGATCTTTTATGTGAAGTCCACTGCAGTACTCCCTAGGGTTCCCAACAGCCATTTGATGTCTGTGTAGCTACTCTACTTAAGGACCCTGTTTACTAAGGTGCTCTAGTGTTTTTACTGTGCACTAACACTAGAGACACCCATAGGAATATATGGGTGTCTCTAGCATTAGCACGTGATAATATTTAGCATGTGCTAAAAACACTAGCGCACCTACAGCTCAGTTTAGTAAACAGGCCCTATGAATGCTGGCTCCTCCTACATCCCAATGGCTTGATTTTGTGCTTTTTGCTTGGACTTTTAAAATGGTCCAAAAAGATAGATGCACTGAGCACAACAATATCTAGCAAACGGCTATTTTCGAAATAGAAAGATAGATGTTTTCTGGTTTGAAAATCATTATATTTGCCACTTGATTTTTGGACGTTTTCAGCAAAACGTTCAAAATCAGATTTAGACATCATATCGAAAATGCCCCACCACATGACACATATAATAAATATTTAGTCTTACTATTTATGTTACACTAGTAAAAAGTGCTGCCATCGATTGCTTCTTTTTGAACCTTGTATTTAATCCATTTTATCACCAGTTCCTTTTTTTTTTTTGACTCAGCAGTTCTCAAGTAGGGCATAGCAAGTCAGTCATGTTTTCAGGATATCTATAAAAACATGACTGGCT
The DNA here is from genome assembly GCF_901765095.1 of Microcaecilia unicolor. NCBI lineage: Eukaryota > Metazoa > Chordata > Amphibia > Gymnophiona > Siphonopidae > Microcaecilia > Microcaecilia unicolor. The sequence continues at coordinate 239,007,891 of NC_044037.1, forward strand.
GGTTGGTTCCCAAGGTCTGGGTTTAGAACCAATCCTCAGCCTATAATATCACAATGAATTAAATACTACAGAAAATTGCAAAATGAGTTACTTCAAGCTTTTTCCTTACATCTAAGATTTTTGTTGACATCTTTAAATATTCTCCAATAAGATAATGTATGTAAAATAAAAAAAATAATGGGGTTATCAAAAGTTTGATGAGAAGTCACAGACTGAATATGCTTTGTTGCTTCAGATATGGATACCTGACAAAAACTCTTGTTTGATATTTTGCAAACCCCAGTGTTGTTCACAATAGTTGGATAAATTCAGGAACACACTGGATATCACCATTTAAGCTTAGGTAATACTGTAGGGATTATTTTAGATGACTTCTTTGCAATTTCCACATGGAAATTCAAGCATTTATGTATGTAAACAACATTGATATGTAAATTGTGATTATAGAAAAGGGATGTCAGTGATATAGTTTGGTCTTGGCTTGGGTGGGTCAAAAATGCATACACGCATTCCCCATTTCAGAAAGGAAAGACATTTGAATGACCCAATATTTCCATGTGGAGATTTACAGCTGTTCCATGGCATATAAGTATTTTTGAAAAGCTTGTTTTGGCCTGCTCTTTAAAGAACAGATTAATAGAGGGGGTCTTTTACTAAAGATTAGCTTGAGTTATCTGCAGCAGGGCCCACAGGAATAAAATGGGCCCTGCTGCTGATAACTCGAGCTAATCTTTCATAAAAGACCTCCAAAGGGAGGTATCCTCTTTAATCCCCCATTGTTTATTTTCTTCTCCAAACTGAAACTTTAAAAAGATTGTGGCCTCTTTAGTTAATTAGGAACATTACTGTATAGGTTTGCAAAATGGCTCACTATACATGTGTAAGTGTTGACATTTCCATGTGTAAGTTGCGAAGTTTCCCTGACTGATTTTTCTCATGTGTATATTTGTAAAATGGATGCTCCTTCTGCACATGCCAACAAACACACCTGCACATCAGCAGATACTACCTGAGCTGAATACTTTACAATCTGGACATAAATTCTGATCTTTATGTTCAATGTAAAATAGGACTCTGTATAGTAACTAATTCGTTATGATATTTAAAGTATTGAGAGCAAGTGTGTGTTATTAGTGTGAAACTATAACATCTTTTTCTTCAGGTCTTAAAGGGGTTTCCAGAATGCTTACAAGCTGACATTTGTCTACATCTCAATCAAACCTTGCTTCAGAATTGCAAAACTTTCCAGGGAGCAAGCAAAGGCTGCCTTCGAGCTTTGGCCATGAGGTTCAAGACAACACATGCCCCACCGGGGGATACTCTGGTCCACTGTGGTGATATCCTTACTGCGCTCTATTTTCTATCAAGAGGTTCCATAGAAATCCTCAAAGATGACATTGTCGTTGCCATTCTGGGTAAGCGTAGTCAAAAAGAAGAGGAAGGATTGGAGAATACCCCATTGACTTCCAGCTTTTTAAATAACCATCATTATTTTCTTACTCAAATGAAGAACTTAAAACTCCAGTCAACATTTTAGTATAATAGCCCATTTAATAGAGCATATCATCATTGGCACATTGATAGATTACTGTGAATGCACTTTACTCAAATATATTGTGGCCAAGATCCTGTGAATATTTTTGTAAACTTCTAATGTTAATCACCACTTAGATTCGATGAGATCAACGTTTAGTGGGAAATATCAGTATAACTTTATATGGATAAGATAAAAAGGTTACTAACTTGCATTAAAGGAATAAAGCAAGATATTTATCTCCTAATGCATGTTAAACAGCAATATCATGTATTATATTACAGTAACACGTGTTACTTTAAGTTACCACAGGATATGTGTAGTCTCAAAAATCAAGGCATGAAAAATACTTCACTATTATGTAAACCTAAATAATGAAGCTTCACAGTACTACTGCTAGAGGTCAGCTAGTATCATTTTGAACCCAGCACCAGAAGGGGCAGAAGCAACTAGGGACTTACCCTTATCCTAGACACCAGGAAACCTCCCTTGGATATAAGCAATGTCTTCAGAGGGTACAATGAAAGGAGGTCTCTTTTGCCTTCAGGGGGTGGAGGGTTGGAGTGCAATGGTGGAGAGTCTCTCTCGCATTTTGTGGAGGATAGAGGGGTTAAGGGTGAGCATATTGGTGGCCTGATGCTTTCAGGAGGAAGAATAATGCAGCTTGCAAGGTAGATCACATGTGTGTTATTCATGTAGCATGAGAATCTCTAATCTTAGGTACTGAGATACCATAGGTTAGCAATTACTGTGGTAAACTAAGCTGCAATAAAATACCAATTTTTACCATAGCTTAGCAACTTCCTCCAAAGTTGTACATTTGGCATCAAAGAGGGGCATAATCGAACGCGAATGCCCATCTCCATGGACGTCTATCTCCGAGGACGGGTACGTGAAGGGGCGGGCCAGCCCATATTTTCAAAAAAAATGGGTGCCCATCTTTTTTTTCGATAATACGGTTTGTGCCGGGCAAATGCATCGGATTTAGGCGGATTTGAGCTGGGCGGTTTCGTTTTTAGCGATAATGGAAACCGAAGGCGCCCAACTCAAAAACGAACAAATCCAAGGGATTTGGTCATGGGAGGGGCCAGGATTCGTAGTGCACTGGTCCCCCTCACATGCCAGGACACCAACCGGGCACCCTAGGGGGCACTTGTAACAAGTAAAAAAAAACATTAAAATACCACCCAAGTCCATAGCTCCCTTCCCTTGGGTGCTGAGCCCCCCAAATCCCCCCCCAAAAAACCCACTGCCCACAACTCTACACCATTACCATAGCACTTATGGCTGAAGGGGGGCACCTAGATGTGGGTACAGTGGGTTTTGGGGGCAGTTTGGAGGGTTCCTATTTACCACCACAAGTGTAACAGGTAGGGGGGAATGGGCCTAGGTCCACCTGCCTGAAGTGCACTGTACCCACTAACAACTGCTCCAGGGACCTGCATACTGCTGTGATGGAGCTGGGTATGACATTTGAGGCTGGCATACAGGCTGGAAAAAAAAAGTTTTTAAAGTTCTTTTTTTGGGTGGGAGGGGGTTAGTGACCACTGGGGGAGTCAGGGGAGGTCATCCCCGATTCCCTCCGGTGGTCATCTGGCCAGTTGGGGCACTTTTGGGGGACTTGTTCATGAGAATAAAGGGTCCAGAAAAAGTGACCCAAATTCTCGCTTCTGGCGCCCTTCTTTTTTCGATTTTCGGCCGAGGGCGCCCATCTCTCCTCGGCCGATAAACACGTCCCAGTCCCGCCTTCACCACGCCTCCGACACGCTCTCATCAACTTTGTCCGTTCCCGCAACAAATTGCAGTTGGAGACGCCCAAAATCGGCTTTCGATTTTACCGATTTGGGCGCCCACAGGAGAAAGACGCCCATCTCCCGATTTGGGTCGAAATGTGGGTGTCTTTCTCTTTCGAAAATAAGCTGGATAGCCACTCAGCAACCAGTGACCTTCCTGGCTGCTGCTTGGATGTGACTAGGCATGAATAGTACTGTAAGGAGGATGAATACGCCAATAGACAACACCAGAATTGAAGGTTAAGAGGGCAGTAAAGCCAGTGGGAGGCAGCCCAATTCCAATAGCATGTTAATGATGGCAGGCCTGAGATGCAGCCCAATCCCACTTTAAAAGTAGTCTACATTTATATTCTTTTTTCAAGTGTTACATTGAAGAATAGGAGCAGAAAGGAAAGTTACTAAAATTGTGATATAGTGCTGTCAAAAGTGTGGCAGTAATTCTATTACAATAGCAACCAAAGCAACCAAACAACAGCTAAAATGTCCAAAATTGTGGATAATAGTCAAAAACTATATTTCCTATACATAAATTCACTATTAACTCTTCCTTCACCATATAGGAAAATAAGGACTGTCAGATATAGTGGATTTATATGTAGGAAATATAGTTTATTACAATAGCAACCTGCATGTTGTAACTGCAGAGAAAAACAATGAAAGAAAACATCTAATAAGTACTTGTTTTACCAGCTATTAGTGAAAGGGTTTTTCAATTAAAAACATTTTGATTGTTCCAATATAAAAGGAACTTGACACCATTATTTTACAAGGCAACTTTATGTTGAGTATTTTGAGAGATGATGTTGAACATATCTCAAAAGTGTTGTGACTATCTAAAAATAGCTCTTCAGATGTAAGGGTAATTGATATGTATTTTGTTGGCTTTTATTTTCTTATAGGTAAAAATGATATCTTTGGGGAAATGGTTCATCTTTACGCAAAGCCTGGGAAATCAAATGCCGATGTTAGAGCTTTAACATATTGTGACCTGCATAAAATCCAAAGAGAAGATCTGTTAGAGGTTTTGGATATGTATCCTGAATTTTCAGATCACTTTCTTACCAATCTAGAACTTACTTTCAATCTGAGACATGAAAGTTCAAAGGTATTTTTGTTTTACATTTGTTTGAAGAATGTATAAGATTTTATCTTATGCTATAGTTACTTTTTTGACCATGATTTTGTAATTATTGTAAGATTCTAAGGGCCCCTTTTACCAAGCTGTGGCAAAAGGCCTGCGCTGGCGTCGGTGCATGTTTTTGACGCGTGCTAAGGCCCCCTTTTACTGTACCGGGTAAAAGGGTAGGTCTTGGTTTTTTAAAAGAAATGGCCACACGGCCATTGCGGGGGGGGGAGCCCTTACTGCCAACCATTGAGATAATGGTATGGGCTTCTGCGCTAACCCAGTGGTAACCAGGCAGTGCACAGCACTGCCCGATTACTGCCAGGTAAACATCAGCGCTATAAAAATAAATATATTTTTGTAGCACCGGATATGATGGTGCACTGGGGTTGGGCAGTACCGCCAGGCTGCTGCTATAGCCCAGTGGTACTTCCTATTTAGTGAGTGGTAAGCCTGAATTGGGGTTACCACCGCTTTGTAAAAGGAGCCCTAAATTAATAATATAAGCAAATGATGGGTCAGTACTCAACCATGACATTCATTGGTTTCTTTAAACACTGGCTGCAATGTTTTAAAAAACATTTATATTCAGCATCACCACACATATACTTAGCAGAGCTGACTACACATGGAGACCACTAACCAAGGAGGTTTAATTGACAGGAGACGGTGTCACATGACAAGGCTGAAGCCATCTCCCTAAGTAGCTGCCATCTTGATACACTCAAAACAATTAAACCTTGTATAGGCAGTCTGTTATTTCTAATAAGTATTTGCTATTGTTTTGGGTGACTCAATATGGCAGCAAGCTCCACCTACTTGGCTTCAGGCCAGATAATGAATTAAGCACGCTCCCGCCATCTCCTGTCAATTAAACCTTGCCACTAACAGCCAGCACCTACATGTACAGCAGTGATATTCAGCTGCTATCCATATAGCTAAGCAGGTCCCTTCCCTAGATAGCTTTCAGGCTAATTGAGTACCTGAGACAAAGGAGGTAAAGTGAATTGGCTGGGGTCAGAAGGAGCATCAGTGGCAGAAGTGGCTTCCCTGGTTCTCTGCCCATTGTTCTAACCACTAGGCCATTTCTTCTCAGGAATAATAATAATGCAAAAATATTTTCTAGTGCTAGGAATGGCCCATGATGGGAGTCTGAACTACTGCTGGGCTCCCCCGGGAGCCCAACAGTAGATCCGAATTGCCACACAGCAAGCCCTCGGTAGACTTGCCGTGCTTTGGTAACAGGACCCCTAATTGAAGAGGAAAAATAATTCAACAAGGGGGTAATTTGATAACTGTGTATATAGCAGTCCTTTTACAAAAGGTGTGGTACAAAGTGGCCTTCAGCACTGTGGGCGCATGTTTTAGACATGCACTGGGCAATTCTTTTACCACATCTGGAAAAAAGTTATTTTATGGGCCGAGAAATGGGTGTGCATCAAAATGAAAAGTAGCGGTCACCTATTTACAGCCATTGACCTAGCGGTAAGGGCTCACGCTTTACCCATGCGGTAACCGTGCAGCATGCACCAACTGCCGATTACTGCTGGGATCGCCCTTGTGGTAGAAAATAGTAAATTATTTTCTACCGCAGGATTCGGCGCACGCCAAACTCTGAATTACCGCCAGGTGCACATGCTAGCCCAGCAGTAGTGCTGATTTGGCACAGGCTATCCACGCGTTAGCCCTCCCACACCTTTTTTGTTCTGACTGTTGAGTTTTCAAAGCCATATATACTTTTGCTTTGAAAACTATGGGTCCAATATTCAAAACTACTTATCTAGGTAGCAGCACCAGCTATCTATATAAGTAATGCTGACCAGGGTTATGTCCAGATTTTCAGTGGATAATGCCAGCTGCTGCTGCTGCTAAAAGAGAATATTTAGAGCCAATATCTAGATATCAGCTGATGCTCAATATTTGGTTATATGTGGAATGCCATGGCCAGGCTTTAAAAGGATCACTGACCCTGCAGTTTAAATATCGACCTATATGAGCTTACATTTAGACCTGCTTTTAGGATACAAAACCCCGGATTCTATATAGTCCGCCTAGAGATCTGCTCCAAAATCAGTGCAGATTCTATAACAATGTGTGTAACTTAAGAAGCTTAGAGGGGCATAATCGAAAGGGACACCCAAGTTTTTCTGAGCGTGAAGGGGCGGTGAAACCCATATTATCGAAACAAGATGGATGTCAATCGTTCGTTTCAACAATACGGTCAGGGACGCCCAAATCTGGAAATTTAGGTCGACCTTAGAGATGGTCGTCCTTAGACTTGGTCATTTCTGATTTTCAGCGATAATGGAAACTGAGGACGCCCATCTCAGAAATGACCAAATCCAAGCCCATTCATAGTGCACTGGTCCCCCTCACATGCCAGTACACCAACCGGGCACCCTAGGGGGCACTGCAGTGGACTTCACAAATTGCTCCCAGATACATAGCTCCCTTACCTTGTGTGCTGAGCCTCCCAAAACCCACTCCCCACAACCGTACACCACTACCATAGCCCTTATGTGTGAAGGGGGGCACCTAGATGAGGGTACAGTGGGTTTCTGGTGGGTTTTGGAGGGCTCACATTTACCACCACAAGTGTAACAGGTAGGGGGGGATGGGCCTGGGTCCGCCTGCCTGAAGTGCACTGCACCCACTAAAAACTGCGCCAGAGACCTGCATACTGCTGCGATGGACCTGAGTATGACATTTGAGGCTGGCATAGAGTCTGGCAAAAAATATTTTCAAAGAATTTTTTAGGGTGGGAGGGGGTTAGTGACCACTGGGGGAGTAAGGGGAGGTCAGTTCGGGCACCTTTTCGTGGCTTGGTTGTAACAAAAAAAGGACCAAGTAAAGCCATCCAAGTACTCATCAGGGACGCCCTTCTTTTTTCCATTATGGGTCGAGGACGCCCATGTGTTAGGCATGCCCAAGTCCTGCCTTCACTACACCTCCGACATGCCCCTGGGAACTTTGGTCGTCCCCGCGACGTAAAGCAGTTGGGGACTTTCAAAATCGGCTATCAATTTTGCCGATTTGGGTGACCCTGGGAGAAGGACGTCCATCTTCCAATTTTTGTCAAAAGATGGGCGTCCTTCTCTTTCGAAAATAAGCCTGTTAATAAGCTAATAATGAGTGATTTCAATTACCCCAATATTGACTGGGTAAATGTAGCATCAGGGCATGCTAGGGAGGTAAAATTCCTTGACGAAATCAAGGACTCTTTTATGGAGCAGGTGCTACAGAAGCCAACAAGAGAATGAAAAATTGTAGACCTAGCCCTTTGTGGAGCGCATGATCTGGTGTGGGAGGTAATGGTGCTGGAGCCGCTTGATAACAGTGATCATAATATGATCCAATTTGATATTGGCTTTGGAGTAAGTACACAAAGGAAATCCAAAACTTTAGCTTTTAACTTTCAAAAAGGAGACTATGATAAAATGAGAAGAATGGTGAAAATAAAACTTAGAGGAGCAGCTGCGAAGGTCAAAAATTTACATCAAGCGCGGACGCTGTTCAAAAATACCATCCTGGAAGCCCAGGCCAAATATATAATGCATATTAAAAAAGGAAGCAGGAAGACCAAACGACAGCTGACATGGTTAAAAAGTGAGGTGAAGGAAGCTATTAGAGCTAAAAGAAAATCCTTCAGAAAATGGAAGAAGGAACCATCTGAAAATAATAAGAAACAGCTTAAGGAATGTCAAATTAAATGCAAAGCGCTGATAAGGAAAGCAAAGAAGGACAGGCAATAACACAAAGTAAAAAAAAATTTAGGTATATTAAAATCAAGAAGCCAAGAAAAGGATCAGTTGGACTGCTAGATGGTGTTGTTCTTTCCAAAACAAGTTTCAAGTTTCTTTATTTTTTATATACTGCTTATAGGGCATATGCCATGACAGCTGTTTACAATAGACTTAAACGAGAGAGCCCATAGTAGGAAATGAACTATAATATCTATAAGAAAAACACAAAAGCATAGGCAAGAGAGTAGCAAAGCAAAAAGGAAGGGACTGCGTAGCCAGACACCCAATTTTGGGTGGGCCTGGGCCTAAGATGGGTGGGCAGAAGAACTCCACCCTGTCCCACAAGTGATTTTGTCTCTCCTTCTCTCGCCTACATGCCATCATGGAAGACAAAATCATAGCAGAGAGATTAAATTAATTCTTTGCTTCGGTCTTCACCGAGGAAGTTTTGGGAGAGATACTGGTGCCAGAAATGGTATTCAAAGCTGATGAGTCAGAGAAACTGAATGAAATCTCTATAAACCTGTAGGATGTAATGGGGCAATTTGACAAATTGAAAAGTAGCAAATCTCCTGGACTGGGTGGTATTCATCCCAGAGTACTGATAGAATTGAAAAATGAACTTGCGGAACTATTGTTAGTAATATGTAATTTATCTTTAAAATCGAGCATGGTACCGGAAGATTGGAGGGTGGCCAATGTAACGCCAATTTTTTTATAAGGTTCCAGAAGAGATCCAGGAAATTATAGACCAGTGAGCCTTACGTCGGTGCCGGGCAAAAATGTAGGGACTATTATATAGAACAAAATTACAGAGTTTATTCAAAAGCAAGGATTAATGAGACAAAGCCAACATGGATTTAGTGAAGGGAAATCCTGCCTCACCAATCTATTATATTTCTTTGAAGGGGTGAACAAACACGTGGATAAAGGTGAGCCAGTCAATATTATGATCTGGATTTTCAAAAGGCATTTGACAAAGTACCTCATGAAAGACTCCAGAGGAAATTGGAACATCATGGGATAGGAGGAGGTGTCCTATTGTGGATTAAAAACCGGTTAAAAGTTAGAAAACAGAGAGTAGGGTTAAATGGTCAGTATTCTCAATGGAGAAGAATAGATAGTGGGGTTCCTCAGGGGTCTGTGCTGGGACCATTTCTTTTTAACATATTTATAAACTAGTAAAAGAAGGCCCGTTTCTCAAAAAAATGAAATGAGCGTTAGCAAGGCTATCTTGTAATGGTGATTATGTTTTTAAGGCTCTCGTCAAAGCGATTTCTCCTCTCTCCCCTGCCCTCCCCTCTATGTCCAGCGATTCTTCCCTCCCTTCCCATCTCCTCCGTGTCCCCCGATTCTGACCTCTCCTCCATGTGCAGTGATTCTCCTCTGCTCTGCCCTCCCATCCGTGTCCCGCGATTCTCTCCTCTCCTCCCATCCCATCCCGGCCCGGTGGTGGACAGAGGGGGCGGGTGGAGGGGGCAGAGGAGGTGGGGCCCCGTGGACGCCCTTGCCCTGGGCCCAGCCCAGTCTCTCAGCGGCCCTGTCCGTGTCCTGTGATTCTGCCCTCCCCAGTGATTCTCCTCTGCCCTGCCCTCCCATCCAGCGTTCCCTACAGGCAGGTTGGGCTCGCGTCCCCTCCCCTCCAGCGTTCCATTGCCTTCACTTGCTTGCCTTGTGTTGGTAACATCCTGACGTCAGCTCGCCTCCAGCGTTCCCTTCCCTCTCACTGTTCCGCCTTCCTCTGACGTCATTTTGTATTTACGCGAGGGCGGGACAGTGAGAGTGAATGGAACACTGGAGGCTTGCTGACATCAGGATGTTACAAACCCAGCCAGCCAGCCGTAGAACGTTGATGGTACAAATTATTATATTAGATGATCTAGAGATGGGAGTAACTAGTGGGGTAATTAAATTTGCTGACGACACAAAGTTATTCAAAGTTGTTAAATCGCAAGAGGATTGTGAAAAATTACAAGAGGACCTTATGAGACTGGGAGACTGGGCATCTAAATGGCAGATGAGGTTTAATGTGAGCAATTGCAATGTGGTGCATATGAGAAAGAGGAACCCGAATTATAGCTATGTAATGCAAGGTTCCACATTAGGACTCACCAACCAGGAAAGGGATGTAGGCATCATCGTTGATGATACGTTGAAACCCTCTATTCAGTGTGCGGTGGCGGCTAAGAAAGCAAATAGAATGTTAGGTATTATTAGGAAAGGAATGGAAAACAAAAATGAGGACATTATAATGCCCTCGTATCGATCCATGGTGTGACCACACCTTGAATACTGTGTGCATTTCTGGTCTCCACATCTCAAAAAAGATATAGTGGAATTAGAAAAGGTACAGAGAAGAGTGACAAAAATTATAAAAGGATTGGACGACTTTCCTATGAGGATAGACTGAAGTGGCTAGGGATCTTCAGCGTGGAGAAATGACGGCTGAGGGGAGATATAATAGAGGTCTATAAAATAATAAGTGGAGTGGAACTGGTAGACGTGAATCGCTTGTTCACTCTTTCCAAAAATACTAGGACTAGGAGGCATGCAATGAAACTACAAACTAGTAAATTTAAAACATATCAGAGAAAATATTTCTTCACTCAATGTGTAATTAGTCTCTGAAATTTGTTGCCAGAGAATATAGTAAAAGCAATTAGCTTAGCGGGGTTTAAAAAAGGTTTGGATGGCTTCCTAAAGGAAAAGTCCATAGACAATTATTAAAATGGGCTTGGGGAAAATCCACTGCTTATTTCTAGGATAAGAAGCATAAAATGTATTGTACATTTTTGGGATCTTGCCAGATACTTGTGACCTGGATTGGCCACAGTTGGAAACAGGATGCTGGGCTTGATGGACCTTCAGTCTGTCCCAGTATGGCAATACTTATGTACTTATGAAATGAGCACTGATAACAGCACTTAACAAGCAATAATGAGCATTAATTGACACTGATTAGAATTTAAGTGCACAACTCGCTAAGCGTATTCTGTAACGATGTGCGCTGAACTTCTAATGTGCACAGACAAAAAGGGACATGGCTATGGGCAGGGAAATGGGCTTTTCATGGGTTTTCCAAAATTTAGGTGCCTAGTTATAGAATATGGCCTAGTACGCCTAAATCTACATGCAGGGATTTACTCCAAGTTTTCGTTCGTATAAATGGATGCGCGTAGATTTAGGCGTTGAAATATGAACTATGCCTATTCTATAATTGGCTCCTAAACCTAGGCACCGATTATAGAATACGCTTAGTCGGTACTGATTTTAGCACCAATTTTTTAAGTGCCATATATAGAATCTCCTCCAATTTGTCTGGCTTAATTTACAAAAAGATGATTTAATTGTGAGAAATACATGTGTATTATTATTTTTTATTATTTATTGCATTTGTATCCCACATTTTCCCACCTATTTGCGGGTTCAGTGTGGCTTTGTGAATGGTGAAAATACAGATTGTTACAACTTGGTTATGGATTACATTGTGAGGAGTTATGCGAAAACAAAGTCAAGATATCATTAAGGGAAAAGAACAAGAAGAACAATGGAACAATGGAAAGAAATAATGGGAAACTGATAGGGCAGCTAGACAATGGTAGGAGAACATTCGGTATAACATTTTTCTGTGATTAGAGGTATAAATGTGGTGAAATTACGGGGGATGGGAAATTCAGAAGGGAGTGTATTGTTGCATTACTAACAGTGTGTGTGGACTTCATGTGTTTTCATCCTTTCAGTAGATCTTATCAAAGAGATGAGTTTTCAATGATTTGCGGAAGTTGGTTAGTTCGTAGATCGTTTTCAGGTTGCGTGGTAGTGTATTCCAGAATTGCATGCTCATTTAAGAAAAGGTTGATGCTTGCAGCATTTTGTATTTTATGCCTTTGCAATTAGGGAAGTGAAGGTTGAGGAAAGTTCGGGATGATCTTTTAGCGTTTCTGGGTGGTAGGTCTTTTAAGTCAGACATGTAAGCTGGGGCTTCACCGTGAATAATTTTGTGGACTAATGTGCATACTTTAAAAGTAATGCGTTCCTTGAGTGGGAGCCAGTGCAACTTCTCTCGTAAGGGTTTGGCACTTTCGTATTTTGGTTTTCCGAAGATGAGTCTGGCTGCTGTATTCTGGGCTGTTTGAAGTTTCTTCAGTACTTGCTCTTTACAACCTGCGTATAGTGAGTTGCAGTAATCCAGATGACTGAGTACGAGGGATTGCACTAGGCTGCAAAAGACGGATCTTGGGAAGAATGGTCTTATTCTTTTCAGTTTCCACATGCAGTAGAACATTTTTTTGGTTGTGTTGTTTGCATGAGTTTCGAGTGTTAAGTGGCGGTCAATAGTGACTCCAAGGATTTTTAGAGTTTCTGAGATTGGAAGGTTTAGTTTTGGTGTGTTTATAGTGAAAACCCCACTCTAACACCACCCTGTGAGCTCCTTTCCTTACTGCATTTAAAAGTCTGGTCATGTAAGCTGTATGTACATACTTCTACCTGCATACAGGGTGGGCAGTTTGCAAAAAGCTCATTTCCACGCATACAGCACTTTTGTAGCTGCAGAAATGGTTTTGAAATGTACTCTCTAATTCAAATCTGGAATCTAGCAATAGTAGGAAAAAAGGAGAAGATCCTGGACACGGCCTAGCATTGACATTTTTTCAGTGACAGCTGAAAAGCGCTCACCATTGCTGGTTAAATGTCTACCCCAAAAGAATTAAAGGAAAGTCATCAGCATCCCCATTTTGCTCCAGTGTATCTTGGACTGTATTTTTTGTGGACTCGCTGCTCTTTGATATCGTGTATCTGGATTTTCAAAAGGCGTTTGACAAGGTACCTCATGAAAGGCTACAGAGGAAATTGGAGGGTCATGGGATAGGAGGAAATGTCCTATTGTGGATTAAAAACTGGTTGAAGGATAGGAAACAGAGAGTGGGGTTAAATGGGCAGTGTTCACAATGGAGACGGATAGTTAGTGGGGTTCCTCAGGGGTCTGTGCTAGGACCGCTGCTTTTTAATATATTTATAAATGATTTAGAGATGGGAGTAACTAGCGAGGTAATTAAATATGCTGATGACACAAAGTTATTCAAAGTCGTTAACTCGCGACAGGATTGTGAAAAATTACAGAAGGACCTTACGAGACTGGGAGACTGGGCTGCTAAATGGCAGATGACGTTTAATGTGAGCAAGTGCAAGGTGATGCATGTGGGAAAAAAGAACCCAAATTATAGCTACGTTATGCAAGGTTCCATGTTAGGAGTTACGGACCAAGAAAGGGATCTGGGTGTCGTTGTCGATAATACACTGAAACCTTCTGCTCAGTGTGCTGCTGTGGCTAGGAAAGCGAATAGAATGTTGGGTATTATTAGAAAAGGTATGGAAAACAGGTGTGAGGATGTTATAATGCCGTTGTATCACTCCATGGTGCGACCGCACCTTGAGTATTGTGTTCAATTCTGGTCGCCGCATCTCAAGAAAGATATGGTAGAATTGGAATAGGTGCAGCGAAGGGCGACTAAAATGATAGCAGGGATGGGATGACTTCTCTATGAAGAAAGACTAAGGAGGCTAGGGCTTTTCAGTTTGGAGAAGAGACGGCTGAGGGGAGACATGATAGAGGTATATAAAATAATGAGTGGAGTGGAACAGGTGGATGTGACGCGTCTGTTCACGCTTTCCAAAAATACTAGGACTAGGGGGCATGCGATGAAACTACGGTGTAGTATATTTAAAACAAATCAGAGAAAACATTTCTTCACCCAACGCATAATTAAACTCTGGAATTCATTGCCAGAGAACGTGGTGAAGGCGGTTAGCTTAGCAGAGTTTAAAAAGGGGTTAGACAGTTTCTTAAAGAACAAGTCCATAAACCACTACTAAATGGTCTTGGGAAAAATCCACAATTCCAGGAATAACATGTATAGAATGTTTGTACGTTTGGGAAGCTCACCAGGTGCCCTTGGTCTGGATTGTCCGCTGTCGTGGACAGGATGCTGTGCTCGATGGACCCTTGGTCTTTTCCTAGTGTGGCATTACTTATGACTTGAGCTTTCTGCACTGGGTTACCTCTCTATTCATATCCAGTGTAGGAGAGGGCCACAAATAATCAATGGGGTTTACAAAAAGGTTTCTAGAGTAAGTTATGGTAAGAGAAGAGCTGCAGTGCAAATGCACTTTTAGATATGAAGAAATGAACTGCAATACAGAACCAGAGATAAAGTAGAGAAGTGAGTTAGAAAGGAAATACAAAATCAAATAGGATAGCAGCGGAGAGGGAAAGCAAAAGGGAATGGGAGTTGTGATTGCATTACAGATTCTTCAAACAATACTGCACTGAGTGACCTTAGAAGATTTGATATCGATCTACTTCAGAAAAAGTCTGCACTTTACACATGTTGATCATAAAATTCCTTAATTTACACATGTACTTGCAGAAAGTACATGCTAACCTTTACACCAGCCCTCACTAGAGTAATTGCTAGTGCCTCCATGTTTGCATGTTCTTTTGCACCTACACTTGTATTTTACAAAATCAGGTAGAACGCGTACTTGGCATAACATAGGGGCATAACATAGGGGTGTGAAAACATGCATTATCTAGTGAAAATTACCCTCCAAATGCTCAGGATATAAGCCTCAGTAACACAGACTAATAATGACATTACACTAGGCATGTCCAGCAAGAGATACATTAAGGGGTCCTTTTACTAAGCTACGGTAAAAGGGGGCCTGCAATAGTGTCAACGCATGTTTTTGACACAACTGAGGCCCGTTTTACCTCAGCGGGTAAAAGATTGTGTCTTTTTTAATTAAAGAAATAGCTGTGTGGTAAGTGAACCACTTACCACACAGCATTTTCAGGAGGGAGCCCTTACTGCCACCCATTGAGGTGGCGGTAAGGGTTCCTGCTTTAACCCAGTGGTAACTGAGCAGCGCAGGCACTGCCCGGTTACTGCCGGGTAAATACCGGTGCTACAAAAATAGAAAATCTTTTTGTAGCACTGGAAATGCCACGTGCTGGGGGTGGGAACTACTGCTGGGCTGCTGCGGTAGCCCGGCGGTAGTTCCTGTTTGGCGTGTGGTAAGCCTGCAGTGGGCTTACTTCCGCTTAGTAAAAGGGCCCCTAAAATTATTACAGAAAAGGAAAACCAAAATAGAATGGAATTACAAAACCCAAGTAGTGACAGAAGGGTCCTTTTACTAAGGTGCGCTGAAAAATGACCTGCGGTAGTGTAGACGTGTGTTTTGGATGCACGCAGAATCATTTTTCAGCGCACCTGTAAAAATGACTTTGTTTTTATTTTGACCGAAAATGGACGTGCGACAAAATGAAATTTGGCGTGTGTCCATTTTGGGTCTAAGACCTTACCGCCACCCATTGACTTAGCGGTAAGGTATCATGCGTAAACCGGGCAGTAAAGGTCTACGTGCATAGAATGCCTTTTACTGCCTGGTATCGCCACGTGCCAGAAAATAAAAAGTATTTTCTGGCACACATAGGGGACGCATGTCAAAAATGAAATTACCACCCGGGCTACGCAGTAGCCGGGAAGTAATCCCAAATTGGCACACGTTAGGCGCCTAGGCGCCTACGCAGCTTAGTAAAAGGGCCCCAGTGTGTCCAATGGTGTTAAAAGTAGCAAAAAGGTCCAGGAGGGTAAGGAAGGAATAAATGTTCCTGGCCTTAGATATGAAGAAGTCATTGGAGAGTTTAACATAGACTGTGTCCGTATAAAGCAGACGCTAGATTAAACTGGATATCCTCCAGGGACAGAGAAAATACCTAGCATACCTGAATGCAACATGCCTCGAGCCACTAGTGAAACGGTGTGAACTAAATTCAAATAAATAAAAATAAAAAAATAAGAGTGGATCCAGAATGGTTTAAGATGCAAGAAAGTCAATGTAGTGGAACTGAATACTGTGTTCAACAATTTGGATATGAAACAAAAGGTGAGAGGTGGGATGACAGCTAGCAGGACAGGTGGGGTCCAATGAGATTTTGTTTGTTTGTTTGTTAGGGGTGGTGTAGTCATAGCACACAGACTGAAAATGTGACAGCTAGAGAGGGTAATTGTAAAGGATCTAGAACTGTGGATCCAGGTGGGAATGGGTTCAGAGGAACAAATAGTGAGTTTAGAGGAGGAGGCGAGAAAGCCAGTTTCCTTCTTTTTGATCTCAGAAAAGAAAAAAGGGATAGTGGAGTGTCCCAAAGCTAGGTTAAGAGTACCCTAACTCTTCATAAAAACCCCACCTTTTAAAAAAGTTTCTCATGGGTAAATATGTACCCTATCACTTATTGATTCTTAATGCAATTACCACTCTGTATTTCTCATACCGGAATTGGCGATCGCCATCACGGTATTATGTAAGCCACATTGAGCCTGCAAATAGGTGGGAAAATGTGGGATACAAATGCAACAAATAAATAAATAAATATAAATACATTGAATAAATACATTGAATAGAAGTATCTTATGTTCTTTTTATTCTTTATTATGGTACATATCTGTTGCAGATTTTTCATTGAAAAGAATACCTGTGATCGTTGTTAAAACATACTCTCAAGACTTTCCCTCAAGACTTTCTCTCAAGATTTTCAAAAGTGGTTTTGCCATAAGAATAGAAGGGAGTGAATCTTGTGAAAGACAGTCCAATTATACTGATGTTGTTAATCACAAATATCTGTCACCATATTAAGCAAATTGGAAGTAAAGTTATGGAAACTGGAAGACAATGTTATTCTGGTTGTACAACTTTCTTGCTAGCATCAAAATGAAAACAAACATAACAAGAATTTATATTATGTTATAGCTTATAGTGATAACGCAGGTTTTAAATAAATGACTTTTCATTTCTTTCCATAACATGACTGTCTCATTAATTAAGTCTGATCTAATAATAAGATCACAAATAGCTGATGATTCCAAAGAAGAAACCTCTAAGCTGCGGAGAAGAAAATTGCCTTTCACACGCAAAATGAACCAAGGTATAGTACTTTAGTTGATTATTCTCCATATCATTTTCATTTTTTGTATTAGAAAACTATCTCCTGGTTGGTTTTCTTCACTTTGGATCTTAAGAAACGTTTTCCCAAAATAGGCAAACAAGCAATATTGGCATGCCTTCCAAGTCTTACCTATATTTTTAATGTCATGCACTCGAGATGCTTACATAAAGAAATCACAGTTCATTTTATATTTATGAGATCACTGATACCTTGCAAAAATTAGTTTATTAGATGCATAAGCATGTACAGCTCAGGGAGTGCTGAGAAGCAGAAGTGGCCTCTGTTGCTGAGTAAACAAGATGTGAGTGAGGGGGAGTCTGATACCTCTTCTTTATCCTGTTTCCTTTTATAAAATATTAAAAAGGAAAATTTTTAGGTTTTCATGGAAGAGTAAAGCACCAAGAATTGTTTTGAGGAAATTAAAATTGGTCAAAAGTAAAAGGGGTGTTAATTTTCCAGATTTCTGCTCAAAATTGGGCATGGGAATCCCTGCTAGGTGCTATTCCATAAAGGGTGCTCATCTCAAAGCGCCCTTTATAGAATAGTGTTGAGCGCTGATTTTTCCCAGCGCCTATTTTTCAGCATCATTTGCTGAATCCAACCCGTAGAGCCTGGGTAGTCCATGGTGATTTTCAGTGCCACTATCTGAATAATGTCACTGAAAGTTGATGAGTGGCCCTAGGTGCTGCTATCCAATTATGTTTGTGCAGCGCTGCGTACGCCTTGTAGCGCTATAGAAATGCTAAATAGTAGTAGTAGTAGTAGTAGTCCAGATAAGTTTTGCTACTAAAACATATACTAATTAAAATTTAATTAATGGCGGATGGAGGTTTTTTGCCTATGATGAGAATGTATGCTCCTTGACATGGAAGGCTAATTGCCACATCAAGTAGAAGCTTCCCTTTTGAGGCTTTTTCCTCCATGTTTTCCATTTTTTACATATTCTTATCTCTATGCTGGATAAGAGCATGATGTATGCAGTCAGATAATTAAAAGCTGAAACAGAGTCATGATTTTCTGAAGGGGAATATATAACTGGATGGTATAAGGAATATCTTCTCTAGCTCACATTATACGTCCTAGGTGCTGCTACCCAGATAAGTGCTTTTGACTATTGGGCTGTATGTGAACTTGTGACTTTGTCATTTTATCTTTCATAATTTAGACTTATTTACACACTGAGATCAGTATGGGTTTCATGTTAAATAGATTGGTAGATCCCCTCCCAAAAGGGCTTCCAATCTAAGTTGTAGATTCAGGCAATGCAAGCTGAAATGACTTGCACAAGAAATAGGAGAAGCAAGATTCTGAACCCTCACTTCTCTGGTTCTCAGTCTGCTACTCTAACCACTACATTTCTCCGCAGGGTCACCCATCCTTCACTCCTTTATATTAACCAATATATTAAGGTACATAGACAACATACAGTCAAATGTGCAGGTGGACTTCTAGTCTGCCACTACCTATGCAGTTCAGGGCAGATTACAAGCAAAAAGAAACTGGAACATAATAGCCAGGAATTATAATATCCAAACATCAGGAAAAACATATACAATTAACCAGAACTAAAAGACACACAAGTTTTTAACAATTTTTAAATGTTAGATAATGTCTGTATAATCTCCATAATGGGGGCAAAGAATTCCAGAGTGTGGCTAGTTGGTAGTGTCCTGAGGAAGTAAAATATTTGAGTGACTTAATCTTGATGGTATCTGGAAATCATAGCAAGAACTGGTTCCGTGCCTTGTATTGAAGAATTTACACCCTGAAGGAGAACCGCTAAATTAGCCATATAATAAGGAGCATCTCCAAACTTTATTTTAAAAACCATTGTAATCACCTTAAATTGGACACAGGCTATTATAGGTAACCAATGCAGCTTTAGAGAGTAACTCTTAACTGGTTTATATTTAGATAAATCAAATATTAATCTGACAGCTATATTTTGCATGATTTGCAATCAATTAATTAAAACTACTACTAAATATACTGCAAATGTAGGTGTGAATATTTAAGTTTTTATAATATGTATTGAATGAAGTAGCCATCTTATTCTACAGAAACCCAGCATGTAATATGCATTCATATCTATTTAAATATATGTGGAAAGAAAAATAAATGCAAAGTTATAATTTGTTTCTGAAGATTAAAATTTATGATGGTTAATTCATAGTTGTCCACAAAATTCTGGATGGGCAGACTGGATAGGCCACATGGTCTTTATCTGCCTACATTTTTCTTTGTTTCTTCTTAGTCATTATTCTTAAAGCTGTCATGAAAGCAATTTGATGAATTGAACACAGCATTGAAAGTGGGTTATTCTGTTATTTTGGCAGGTGTCTAATGCAATAAATAACTAAAAAATATATAAATGGTTAGTATTAAAAGCAATCTGCGAGCATTTAAATCAAGATTCAATATACGGCTATTTAATAATATTATAGAAGATGCTGGAGCCTGTCTTTGAGTATTTCAGCTGGATGAGTTTCAAGATTTCTCTGAAGTGCACCTGATGTCTCTGTGGTTGCATTGTTCTGCAGCTGTGATCTCACTCAAGCAGAAGAGTACATTCTACCAAAAAAGAAAAACAAATTAACTCTGCTATGTGCAACTCAAATTCCTTTTAAGTTTGTGCAAGGTAAAGTAATGGGTGTATGGTACTAAAAACAATGATCAAAAATGAAATACATTTGCAGATCACTAAATTCCACACCAGACATGGCAATTAGTGCTTCATTTCATATTCCAGTTCTTCAATGAGGAGCAATGCCAGACTGCTTCAAAAAAAAGAGATAATTTCTCACATCAATCAAGCCGTGTTCACCGCAACCATAGTCTATGTAATAGACAAAGAGATACACAGTGCAGGAAGACATGAGAAGTTTTTAATCCACTACCACTGACTGGTTAAGCAGAATGGTACTTTAATTTTTGAGTTTGTAGACAGAGATGATAGCAAGTTTTTAAGGTAGTTTCATCAACAAAACTTCAATCTGCCTATTACAGGAATAAATTTTGACAGACGTTACTTTCAAGGTTGATTGGCAAAGTTCTACCTGCACAGCACAAAAGCAATCTTGCCATCTCCGCCTGCCATTGAATTTCAAATTATTTTGCTCAGATGTCATGTCAATGTCATAGTTTGTACTGCTCTGAGTATCCTGTTATTAATTCTCCTTCTTGGACTGCAGGGATTGGTGAAGTTTTTATTAAATTCCTTCTCGTCTAATCGTTATTCTTTTTCTCTCATATTTTTCTTTTTTATGGTGAACCTTTTCAGTTAAAATCCTGTGATCCTAAATATATATATATATATATATATATATATATATATATATATATATATATATATTCAATGTAACAGAACACACATTAACCAGACCAGGTTGTATTAATGATAATCCACGTAACTTCTCTGAATTATTATATCTACAATCTATCTTTATAACAGCGATAAGACTGATTTTAACCTCTCTGAACTTACCCAGCTATCTATCCTGCTCATTTTCGAAAGAGAAGGGCAGCCAAAAAGCGACACAAAAAGCACATGGGCGTCCCCGTGAAAGAAGGTCGGCCAAATCCAATAATCAAAACCGGACCATAAGGACGTCCTCAACGTGAGGACGCCCATCTATGGTCGCCCCCACAGGGGGTGTGTTAGGGGCGGTGTTATGTGATGTGCGCCCCCAGCGTATAACGGCTTGCGAAATGGTTTCGCATGGGTCGGAACATGGGCGTTTTTAATTAGACCTGAAATAAAAGCGACCAAAGTAAGGGGGAAGTCGTCTTTAGACCCATTAGCGATTTTGTGGAGTTGGAGAGTGGCAAGATTGTTGTTGGGAGAGAAAGCTGAATTGTTGTTTGCAGAGAAAGCTGAGAGTTTGTTGAGTACCTGTTACTTTTGTCTGTGTGCTGTGGTCGGAACATTTTCACCCTCACCTGCATCATTTGTGTTTTACCTTTTCACCTTTCCCTACCTACCCCTTCTAGGCCCCAATGGAGATGTGGGTGGGGATGGGGCTGTGGCTATGGCTGGGGATGGGGTGGAGAGGGCGGGCGGTGTTGGGCCCTCATCATCATCATCCCCCTCAAGGGGAGGCATGTCTTTCCATGGATCCTCCTCCTCCTCCTCCTCGGCCTCCTCCTGCTGCTGCTGCCGCCCTGTGTATGTAACAGGATTGTCTTTGAGATCAGCACATCCAGCATGGCTTGCATAGTGCAGGAGCTAGCTGGCCTGAGGCAGGAGATGGGGAAAGGTGTGGTGAGCCCTGGGCTATACCCATGGGGTATGAAATGCATGAGATGACATGACAGGGAACCCTGGATGCTGGTCTGACACAGAGTACACAGGCAGACCACACTCATTGATCAGCAGCATGTTTGCATTATGATTTGTGACTATGGTTGGCTGACCATTTAGGGTTTTTTTTTTTTTGGGGGGGGGGGAAGCACATAACTTTAATATGAGGCAATGACATCCACTAAGAGTAGGACCTCAGGCAGGAATACCATGAAACAGTACAGAAGTGAGGCATGTCATCTCATTCATCTCAGAGAAGGTTAGTTGAAAGTTGCAGCCACACTCATGGGAGGGTAGCTGCAACCTCAGGCCTTGATCTGGGACAGAGGTGTTATGACTTACTAGTTGCCTATTAGCCACATGGAAACTGATATTGTACACAACATTTGCATTATTAAATTAATACATTTACAAATGAGTACAGGTGCCCTGTTTATAATACTTACGTCGAGCCCTGAGGCACCGTCTCACTTCCCTGATCACGTCAGGGTTCTGCCTCTTGATGTGGTGGAACCTCCGCCGGAGGGACTCGAGGTCCCTCCGAATGCCAAATCTTCTGCAAGGTATACGTTTGTACAACAGGAGTCAGGGGATCAAATAGGAGAGACTCACAACAGTAATTGGGGGGGGGGGAGAGGACAGACATTACATTGGTACAGATGATGTCATTGAGGTGGACATGAGGACAGAGAGTACCGTTTGTGTGCAGTATTGTAGGGATGTGGGAATGTTTTTGTTTTCTAGTACATAGATTCTATTAATGAATGTGTATGTGCACATATCACTGATTACCCTTGAATGTAGACTACAGTTTGTGCTTACATTGCTGAGGGTGCTCTTATATGTGTAGCTACAGGAGGGGACCCTGATAGCCCAGGAGAGGGAGTGAGCAAACACTTACCTCTCCAACCTGTCCCTTATCTCACCCCAGGCTTGGATGGAGAGAGTCCGGGGAGGCAGGTGGTGGTGGTGTCGAAAAAGAATTCTCCTGTGCTTTACGCTCGGTAAAATTTGGTTCTCTCCGGACTGCCATGTTTCTCAGTGAATAACCGTTGGAAAGCATGTATCGCCTTATATGGACGCCCATGCGTGATGGGTGTCCTTACATGCACAGCTCCATATATGGACGATCATCCCATATATGGACAGGTCAGTACGTGCTTGTCTTGGCATCTATAATGGCTCCACACATGGATGGCCATGACGCATGGACGTTCATGGACTGTCGTCACACGTGCGGGGCCTACGTGCGGAGTTTTCCTTATATGGATCATTATCAAGTGTGCAAACTTCATATATACACAATAAAATATGTATGTTCCGCAAGTACAGTGCATGTAGTTGCGGACATCCAGGTACGGGGAAAATATAAGGAACATTGAGAAGTATAAAGTACAGTAACAAGGACGCATTTCTCACATAACTGCCGTATTTTTTGTATACTTTGGGCGTTCCTGATTTGGGCATTTTCAACTGCGATAATGGAATGTCTAAGGGCTTCCTTTTTCTTATACTTTGGGCGTCCCTGATTTGGGCATTTTCAACTACGATAATGGAATGTCTAAGAGCGCCCATATTATGGGTGAGGGCACCCAAATTCAGATTTGGACGACCTTTCGATTATGCCCCTCCACATCTCCCATATCTCTACAGGCAACTTTCACATCCAATACAAGTATTCCTAATCCTATCCCTCAAACCCCATCTTTAGTTACACAATGGTCCTCTTTTAATTTGCCCTCAAAGGAGGTCATTTAAAGAATTCTGACAGGAGTGATTACTACACGTGCCTTAGATCCCATTCCCTCAAATTGTATTAAACATGCCCTCAGTTCATCAGTTCATTTCCCACTCACTAACTGATGATATTGCCCTGCCACATTAGAAACTACGATAATCTGTCCAGTACTTATGAGCACTAAAATAGGCCCTATCTCTCCCGGCACATTATTGTCTAATTTCCAATCTTCCCATCTTGGCAAAAATTATTGAGAAAGTAGTATTTTTACAATTGCAATCGCATCTTGATTCAGTTTTGGCCTTGCATCCTTGGCAATCTGGTTTTAGAGATGGCTGCAGCACAGAGATCATTATGACTGCAATGTTGAGTGAGGTCCATAGCAAGCTAGATATTGGTTATATCGCTTTGGCAGTCTCACTTGATCTTTCCATTGCATTTGATGTGGCTCATCAAAATCTTATTAAGAGCTTCTTTCAGTTGATATTGCTGACACAGTTTACAGTTGGTTCACTTCCTTTCTACATGGGTGTCCCTTTAGGGTCGCCATCAGTAATCACCAATCTGAAACTTACCATCTCTTTTGCGGTGCACAGAAGAACTACATACTTTCTCCAATCCTCTTCAATATTTTTCTTAGTCCTCTTATATTACTAATCCAGTCAATGGGTTTAAGTGTACACGTCTATGCCAACAACATTCTGATTATCCACTATGCTCTCAATAACAAACCTGATTTGACTCAACAACTTTACTTGGATAAAGTAGCCTCTTTATTGTCTGATAAAGACCAAAGACTAAGCTGCGGTAAAAGGGGCCCTGTGCTAGGAGTGGTGGCAATTTTTGCCGCTCACCAGGGCCCCTTTTACCACAGCAGATAAAAAGGTCAAAAAAAGAATTGACAGTGTGATAAGCACTTGCCACCACCCATTAAGGTGGCAGTAAGGATTCCCGCAGTAACCCGGCAGTAGCCCCCTGCAAAATATTTTTTAAATATTTCTACTAGAGCTGGAAATGGCGTACGCTGAGGTGGAACTACCACTGGCACACGTGTTGAGCCAGCGGTAGTTCCGGGTTGGCAAAAAGCAAGCCTGTTGCTGCACGGCAACCCTTTAGTAAAAGGGCCCTTTGTGCTCAACCTACAAAAAACTATGGCCTGTTGGATTACAAGAAGAGCTTCCCCTCCACTTTTCATATCATTTCTCTTTGAACTTCTTACGCCCACTGTGGTCAGTTTTAGATATCTTGGAGTTATTCTAGACTCCATATTAACCTTTTATGCTCAAATTTCTTCAGTACTTAAATATGGCATTGTGGCTTTCTGGAAGCTAAGAGCAGTCCAGAGTTATCTTGACCATTCAGCTCTGTTGACATTGTTTCATGCTTTTCTCCTATCCCGTTTAGACTACTGCAATATAGTGTATGCAGGTATCACTAAGTCAGAACTGAAGTGAATGCAAACTCTCCAGAACATGAAAGCTAGGGTGCTATGTCATGCTAAATAGAATGATCACATCACTCCACTCCTCATGAGGTTACATGGTTGCCAGTCGAGTACCAAATACAATTTAAGGTCCTGATGTTGACGCATAAAGCATTTATTACTGGAATTCCTGATTATTTAGCTTCTATGACAATCCCTTGTGACCCACCCAGCCTCCTAAGATCTGTGAATGACAACTAATTGATTCTCCCTAGCTCTTTGAGGGTCCACCATGAATCTACTAGAAGTACCTGGACTATTTTAAGGCAGCTTAAGTGCCTATGGTGCTCATTTTCAAAGCACATAGACATCTCAAAATGACCAAAATAGTCCATCTTCCAAAAATATCTAATTGTGATTTTTGAATTGCAAAATTGGGATGTTTTTCACTGCAGTTAATCCAAATAGTAAGGGGGCATGTTTTGGGTGGGACTAGGGTGTGCCCAAAAGTTGGACATCTTCAAGTGATAATGGAACAGGAAGAAAAGTAAAAGAAAAAAAAAGATCATTTTTATCTAGACCTGTTTCAATCATGTCTAAGTTACAAAAAGATTCTCTGACTGACCAGCTGACCACTGGAAAGATTAAGGCTTGACCCCTCCTTAATCCCATAGTGGATGCTGTCTCCCTCTAATCCCCATAATAAGTGTAACTAAAAGGGAATACCAGGCTGTATGACAGCTGCAGATATTATGGACATACCCAACAGAGCAGCAAACAGGTCCCAAGAGTAGCCTGGTGTCAGTGGAATGGACTGTGAACAAAGGGATCCAAGTCCAAATCGCACTCTACCTAGTTCATTTGTAATGGAAATCATGAGCCCTCCAAAACCACCAAATTACTTACTGTACCTAAATATAGGGTGGAAGGCAATTGTAATGGTGTATGTACAATTAGGTACAATAGGTATTATTCTGTTTCTAGAGGACTCACAATACAAAATAAAGGAGTTATGGTGGGAATTGTACCTGGGTGCCATTTTTAAAGTCAACTGCACTGACCACTGGGCTGCCTATCTGAACTGCATGGACATCTGTGTGGCCATTTCTGTCAAAATGATGACAGGCAGATGTACTTTTGCCTGGTTTTTGGCATTCATAAGTTGGACATTTCAATGGATCATACTGGTCTTTATCTGTCGTCATCTACTGTGTTACTATGGGTGTGATCATACCTGATAATTGTAAGGTGACCAAACAGAATAATTCTTGTGTGCACAGGCAGATGAATGGCCAGCAGGAGAAAGAAGGTGATAGTACCTCTGTATAAATCTCTGGTGAGGCCCCATTTAGAGTACTATGTACAATTCTGGAGACCGCATCTTCAAAAAGATATAAACAGGATGGAGTCAGTCCAGAGGGCAGCTACTAAAATGGTCAGTAGTCTTCATCATGAAGCATATGGGGACACTTGAAGATCATTTTTTGCTGTTCATTATTAGCCTTCTTGTACTCTGAGGTCTTCTCAAGGAAATAGCTTAGTAGTACCATCACATAAGAAACTTTGATTAGACTTTTCTTGCCATTCAGAATTTAGCTGGGTGGCACTAATGCTATGGAATTCACTTCCTTTGGAATTATGTAAAGAAAGGTCTTATAAGAAATTTAAGGCTGGGTTGAAGACCTGGCTTTTTAAACAGGTTTGAGATGCATAGTGTTGGTTTAATCGGTTAGTTTTATTTAAGGTGTATATTAAACTGGACTATGATTTGAGGCTGCCTGGAATAACTATTGGTTGATTGTATAAAATAGCAGTATAGTCTTATGATAATGTATAACAAGGATAATCCATACTCTTTTGTATCTCAATATTAATCAATGTTTATTGCTGTTCTATGCATTTCCTCCTTCTGTTTTTATGTTGTTAATTATTTTGTTTTTGTCAATCCATTTTTAATTTTAAAATCTGTAAACCACTCTAATATAATGCACAAAGGGTGGCATAACAAATGTACTGAAATAAATAAATAACATATATGAGACAGACTTAAAGATTTCAAACTGTCTAGTTTGGAAAAAAGGTGGACGTGGGGAGACATTATAGAGACATTTAAATTCCTCCATGGAATAAATACATAGGAGGCAAGTCCCTTTCAACTGAAAGGAAGAAGTGGAATGAGGAGACATAAGATGAAGATGTGAGGGGATAGGTAGATTCAACAGTACTCTAAGGTAATGCTTTTTTGTGGAAAGGGTGGTGAATTTGTGATGAAGATGAAGACTGCATCTCAAACCCTAGCACCATCTGTCTCTCGACCCACTAAGCGCATTAATCCTCAGCCCTGGTTAACCCCTTGCATCCGTTACCTTCGCTCCTGCACCCGATCTGCTGAACGACTCTGGAGGAAATCTCGCACCCTGTCAGACTTCACCCATTACAAATTCGTGCTATCCTCCTTCCAGTCCTCCCTATTCCTTGCCAAACAGGAATATTATTCTCAATTAACTAATTCTCTTGGCTTCAACCCTCGTCGCCTCTTCGCCACCCTCAACTCCCTACTTAAAGTGCCCTCCGCTCTCACCCCCCCTCACTCTCTCCTCAAACACTAGCTGACTACTTCCGCGATAAGGTGCAGAAGATAAACCTTGAATTCACTTCCAAGCCTTCTCCTCCCTATGACTTCTTAACCCACTCCCCCAACCAACCTAGCCTGGCCTCCTCCTCCTTCTTCCCTGAGATCACCGAAGAGGAAACTGCTCGCCTTCTCTCTTCCTCTAAGTGCACCACCTGTTCCTCTGATCCCATTCCCACCAATCTGCTTAACAACATCTCTCCTACAGTCAACCCCTCAATCTGTCACATCCTCAACCTCTCTCTCTCCACTGCTACTGTCCCTGACACCTTCAAGCACGCTGTAGTCACACCACTTCTCAAAAAACCATCACTAGACCCCACCTGTCCCTCCAACTACCGTCCCATCTCTCTTCTACCCTTCCTCTCCAAATTACTTGAATGCGCTGTCCACAGCCGCTGCCTTGATTTCCTCTCCTCTCAGGCCGTCCTCGATCCGCTCCAATCCGGCTTTCGCCCACTGCACTCGACAGAAACAGCACTCTCTAAAGTCTGTAATGACTTGTTCCTTGCCAAATCCAAAGGTCACTATTCCATCCTCATCCTCCTCGACCTATCTGCCGCCTTTGACACCGTCAATCATAATTTACTTCTTGACACACTGTCCTCGTTCGGGTTCCAGGGCTCCGTCCTCTCCTGGTTCTCTTTGTATCTTTCCCATCGCACCTTCAGAGTATATTCTAATGGCTCTTCTTCCACCCCCATCCCGCTCTCTGTTGCGGTTCCTCAAGGTTCTGTCCTTGGACCGCTTCTTTTCTCGATCTACACCTCTTCCCTGGGCTCGCTGATCTCATCACATGGTTTCCAGTACCATCTCTATGCTGATGACACCCAGCTTTATCTCTCCACTCCCGACATCAAGGTCGAAACCCAGGCAAAAGTTTCGGCCTGCCTTTCAGACATCGCTGCCTGGATGTCCAACCGGCATCTGAAACTGAACATGGCAAAGACTGAGCTCCTTGTCTTTCCACCCAAACCCTCTTCTCCTCTTCCCCCACTTTCCGTCTCTGTTGACAACGCCCTCATCCTCCCCGTCACTTCAGCTCGCAATCTCGGAGTCATCTTCGACTCCTCTCTCTCCTTCTCTGCCCATATCCAGCAGACAGCTAAGACCTGTCGCTTCTTCCTCTATAATATTAGCAAAATTCGCCCATTCCTCTCTGAACAGACCACCCGAACCCTCGTCCACTCGCTCGTCACCTCTCGTCTTGACTATTGCAACCTTCTTCTCACTGGCCTCCTGCATAACCATCTATCCCCCCTTCAATCTGTCCAAAATTCTGCCGCACGTCTTATCTACTGCGTGAACCGATACTCTCATATCACCCCTCTCCTCAAGTCACTTCACTGGCTCCCGATCCGCTACCGTATACAGTTCAAGCTTCTCCTTTTAACCTTCAAATGCACTCAATCTGCAGCCCCCCATTACCTCTCTACCCTCCTCTCCCTATATGTTCCCACCCGTAACCTCCGCTCTCAGGACAAATCACTCCTATCTGTACCCTTCTCCACCACCGCTAACTCCAAACTTCACCCCTTCTGCCTCGCATCACCATATGCCTGGAACAGCCTTCCTGAGCCCATACGTCATGCGCCCTCCCTGCCCATCTTCAAGTCCTTACTCAAAGCCCATCTCTTCTCCCTTGCTTTTGGCGCATACCCGCCTTCCCCACTCATGATACCTACACTGACTACATAGTTTGTAACCTTTAGATTGTAAGCTCTTTTGAGCAGGGACGGTCCTTCCCCATGTTTAAACTTGTACAGCGCTGCGTAACCCTGGCAGCGCTATAGAAATACTAAGTAGTAGTAGTAGTAGTGTATCTAAATTCAAGAGAGCTTGGGACAAGTATGTAGGATCTCCAAGGGAAAGGAAGAGGTAGTGGATAGTATGGATGGACAGACAGGATAGGCAATATAGTCTTTATCTGCCATCATATTCTCAGTTTTTATGGTATCATTGTGCATAATATTTATGAGCCCACAGTTACAGAAGCCAGGTGTGGCATAACTGCGGATGCATAAACATGGGAGGGACACACATAACTAACAGTACTCTGTAAGTTACATGCATAAGTGGGAGCCCCGCTCATGTTCTGCTAAGGTTTACGCCCCCCTGTATTTACTGCTATGCGATTTAAGCATGTGTGGAGGAGTGGCCTAGTGGTAAGAGTGGTGGACTTTGGTCCTGGGAAACTGGGTTTGATTCCCACTGCAGGCACAGGCAGCTCCTTGTGACTCTGGGCAAGTCACTTAACCCTCCATTGCCCCAGGTACAAATAAGTACCTGTATATAATATGTAAGCCGCATTGAGCCTGCCATGAGTGGGAAAGTGTGGGATACAAATGTAATAAAAATAAAAAAAAAATTTAGACACTCTGCTTGCACTTTCACAGGTTAGTGCACACAGAAGCACTTAAATGCTAGTATTCTACACATTTATATGCACAATGGGGCACATACATACAGGCACCTACTGCGGATTCTAGAACCGTCCTTCAAATGGATAGGTTATTCCATTTAGTGTAGACCTGTTATTTGTAATATACAACTATTTAGCAGTACTGAATATACTTAACAATTTAATCACTGGTACCAGTACTTAAATTAACGTGAGTGACCTTGCTTGCTCCAAATTAGGCCTGTGGTATACATTTTTTACTTTCAAACCCTGAATTTTTGTTTGGAGCATTCTTGGTTCCTAATATAGACCATTATAAAAACATATCTTACATTGTTTCTTCTCCAAGACACAGTTACCTCAGTGAAGCAGACCAACTGCTAGCAGCCTAATTTTTCAATTAGTTTAGGAATCATTATCATTTTATTGGCCCGTGAAAGTCCTGTATTAATTTGACTCCTTATGATAATCTTTGTTTCAGAACATAGCTCTTTTGTAATCAATTACATTACAAAAGCTTTGTTATATTTGGGCTCTCATGTAAAACAAAGTTGCTAAAATCAGGTTCTCCTTCTACAGCTGTTAATTTGTGATCTTTGGCACCCACGCAGAAATTTGCAAATCTAATAGTGTAACAAACTCTTCCTGACAGCACAGACATAATCAACAATCCAGAGCCAGAACTGGGAAGTGCAATTGATCAAATAGGAGAACAGATTTGATTTGCTTCAAAATGTGATTTCTTTAGTACTGGGTAGTGAACCTTTCATTCAGACAAAGAAGAGATGGAAATGCAAGATTCTTAAACATCGTAAACGACAGCTGATAAGAGGCATGTGCATGGTAGGATTAGTCTGCCTTGCAGTCAGTTTCTGATTCCAAAAACCTGTTTTTATTCATTTAATTCGATACCACACGCTGAGCACCAATTCTGTAATAGCATCTGTGCAGCAAGATGCCATTAGGGAATACCAATGTAAGTCACCTAAAATTAGGTGTGATCATTTACACAAGGTCAATAACAGGCATAAAAGGTTAGGCGTAAGTGTTCCATACATGTAACTGATAGTATTCTACTACTACTTATCATTTCTAAAGCGCTACTAGACGTACGCAGCGCTGTACGCTTGAACATGAAGAGACAGTCCCTGCTCGACAGAGCTTACATTATGTGCATAAATTAGAGACACACCCATGCCCTCCCATGTTCTATGCACATATGCACCTCCATGCAGTTACACACTACCTTATAGAATTGCACATTGTGCACTTATGCACATAAATGGCGTTAGTCTGTGCAGTTATGCACACAAGGCACGTACAATCACACATGGCCAGTTATTGAATTGCCTTTCACATTTTTCTTTTTTCTGTTATTTATTTATTTATTTTGCATTATGGTACAGGTTAAATCAATGGTTCAGTATTGATTTTGACTTCAACTAGAGCGACATTGACTTGAGTGTAGATTTGAGTGTATGGAGGTTGAATGGTGAACCAACCTGAAGAAAGGTGAGTGCAGTGAGATAGTCGGAGATAGATTGTACAGATGGAGTACATAAATGAATGAGATTATTTTGTGGAATACAGAGTGTAGGTTACAAATATGGAATGAATAGATTGAGTGAGCAAATGAATAGGACAGAGTTTGAAATGCGGTGTGAGTCCAGCAGTAGAGCATTAGGTCAGGGTGTGTTTTGAGGGGCAGAAGTAAGAGGAGAATTAGGGAAAGTGATGGGGTTCATTCAGGAAGTGGTGTAGATGAAATTTGAGTAGTATCAACTATATAGAATCCTCCTACTGATACTTATAAAATCTCAATATTGAATCAGCATGTAATGAATTGGAGGGAAACCACTTAAAGTTTACATGTAATTTAGCATTATTATGTGGAGTATAAAATGCTCTAATAAAAGCCTCAAGCTGTAGGGTCCAGACCCCAGAGGCCCATAAGCCAAAAACGGTGAGGTGTGGACAATTTTGTGGACCACTGACACCTTTGTTAGCTTAAGGATCGATACTCAGCTAGCAGCGCTCAGCGTTTTGCTGCCTGCCAATGGCATTATACCCAGAAATTCAATGCTGGGTCATGTCCGGGCTTTGCAATTGAATTTACGGTTTCCAGAGCCAGCTAGACCACAGCCGGTTAACTGTGATATTCAACACTTAACCAGCTATGAAGTACCATATAAAAATAAGACTGACTTTTGTGCGGTCCTGTTTATGTGGTGACCTTGGCCAGTTAAGTGCTGAATATCGGCACTTAACTGGCTAAGTGCTGACTTCACTCCTGGAATGCCCCGAAATAGCCAATTTTGCTTTAGGCACTAATCCAATAACAGAGGAGGACCTTGACAAAATCCTTAAGAGACCTTCAACCAACTACCTGCTCCCTTGACCCCTGCCCATCAAAAGTAGTGTAGCAGGCAAGCAGGAGCCTCATAGAAGGCGCCACAAAAATCATGAACTCCTCTCTTTCTAATGAGCAACTACCAATAGCATTAAAAAGTGCAGTGGTATGTCCTTTGCTGAAGAAGAGCAACCTTAACCAGCACAAACTTGAAAGTTACTGGCCAGTATCCAACATACAATTTCTAGGAAAACTTATAGAACAAATAGTCTGTAATCAATTCAATGATTGGCTAGAAGAGAGAAACTGGCTAGATCCATGTCAGTCTGGATTCAGACTTGGTTATGGAACAGAAACAGTTCTTGTATCCCTACTAGATGATCTTCACAGAACTCAAAACAGGGGATTTGCCTCGGTGGTAGTACTGCTAGATTTCTCAGCAGCTTTTGACAATGCGGATCACGATATCATGCTAGTACGACTGGCAGAAACAGGTATCAGTGAACTAGTACTTGCCTGGTTCAGATCCTATCTATCAGACAGACAACAGTCCATAGTGTACAGCAGCACCTCATCACCACCACCATGGACACTGACCTGTGAGGTACCACAAGGATCGATACTGTCATCTATCTGTTCAATATCTACCTCAAGCCATTAGCCAAGCTTATTCGGTTGATAAACACTCAGTTCTACACCTATGCGGATGATGTGCAACTACTCATACCCATTGAACCTGACATACCCACAGCCCTGAATAAACTGATTACCTGTCTAACATCAATTCAAGAATGGGCTAAAAACAGCAAACTTTGCCTGAACCCAAGTATAACCGAACTTATATGGGTCCCTAACAAAAGTGGGCACATACCGAACATCAAAATCTCTTTTGAGAAATATGAACACCTCAAATCACAAGTCTGGAACCTTGGAATACAGCTTACTCTGATCCCCCAAATCCAAGCAACCTTCAAGAGCAGCTTCTTTTACTTGCAACAACTATGCTACCTGTCTCCTTACATTGAGAAGGCAAGCCTTGTCTCAGTTCTGCATGCCATGATAACATCAAGACTGGATTACTGTAAAGCTGTCTACATTGGTCTGACTACAAAGGGTCTGCACCAGCTCCAATTGATTCAGAATGCTGCAGCAAGATTAATATAAGGTTATAAGTGACATGACCACATTATTCTAGTTTTGCAAAAACTTCACTGGCTACCAGTACAATACAGGGCTCAATTTAAAACTCTATGTTTACTTTCAAGGCACTTAAAGGAAATGGCCCAGAGTACTTGAAGAACAGGATCACACTCTACACACCTCCAAAGTCACTAAGGTTCTCCCAAGGAGTATCCCTAACCACACCCTCTCCAAAGGACATCACATGATGTGATACTTGCAAGTGAGCCTTCTCTGGAGTAGCCCCCACACTCTGGAATGCTTAACACATGACTATCTGTACTTCAGGATGCAGGTGAAAGCTTGACTCTTCAAGCAGGCCTTTATTGGAAGAAGTAACATAGTAACATAGTAGATGACGGCAGAAAAAGACCTGCACGGTCCTTCCAGTCTGCCCAACAAGATAACTCATATGTGCTAATTTTTGTGTATACCGTACTTTGATTTGTACCTGTGTTCTTTAGGGCACAGACCGTATAAGTCTGCCCAGCACTATCCCCGCCTCCCAACCACCAGCCCCGCCTCCCAACCACCGGCTCTGGCACAGACCGTATAAGTCTGCCCAGCACTATCCCCGCCTCCCAACCACCAGCCCCGCTTCCCACCACCGGCTCTGTACTAACTAGTCACACATGCACACAAGGAATGATACCGACTGCACATACTATAACAGGACATGTTCACTTGTCAATATACCATCTCACTTCTACTCAAGCTAAGATAACATTCAAGCATCTTAGTTTCTAACTCCTATTACTCTATCTTACATATCTATAAATTATATCTTGGCATACACCCTAAGCTGTCTATTAAAATGTTTTATTGTGTATTGTGTTGACATGGTAATGTATCATACTATGCCATACTAAGTATTGTTGTTTGAATATTTTTATTGCTGTAATTGTTTATTGCTTATGTTTGACTTATTCTTGCTGTACAACGCATTAAGGGGATTTTGCCACATCCTAGAAAAAGGGGCTTTTTTTAAGGGGCCGGAAAATGGACGTGTGGTAAAATAAAAACCAGTGTGTGTCCATTTTCAGCCTGAGAACTTACCACCATCCATTGACATAGCAGTAAGGTCTCACATGCTACCCACATGGTAGGCATGCAGCGCATATCTGCTGCCATTTAACATCGGGCTGGAGATGGGTGCGTGCAGAGAGAAAGACAAAGAGAGAAGTGACCTGAGCAGAGCCCTGTGCTCTGCTTTATAAATCTCTGCTTATAGCACGTAGGTGGAACATGGGAGGGCATGGGTGGTGGTGCTGCTACTTGTGTGCTATGTTACCTTTACAAAATAGGTTAACCTCTCATATAGATGTCCTGTTATAAAATCAGACCCCTAATGCCCTGATTGTATCCATTCATCTATCTGAAATTTGGAGACAGGGCCGTGCAGAGAAGTGGAATCTTACATGACAAATGGCAAGTCAAGCCAGTGGTTTTGCAAGACTGGGGTGGCAGCAGATTGTCACTGGAAAGCTGTAGTAGCATAAAGCAGATGCCACTAACACTCATCCAAAGTCGTCCTGTTGACCCATAGCATTGACACCATAGTATTAGCATCCTGGGCAGAGGAAAAGTTGTTGATATGGCAAGGGAAGGGAGCAGGTGGATGTGTCAAGGGGAAGCAAAATAGCAGTAATAGAGACCAGAATGAGGATCAGACAGATAGGCAAGATTGTTGGTTGAAGGGGTCAGAAGACAAAAGATGCGATGGGGGAATGAGTGGATGGAGACTGCATGGAAGGGCAGGTAGGAGGGCACAGGTAAATCTTGCTTACACAGCTAGGTAAACAATGTGATATGAATAAGCACAGCAGGACAGAGGCAAGGATAGGAGAAGCGCGATAATGGCTCTTAAGGACAGAAAATGACTGAGCAGTGGAAACAGATACGAAAGAAACTGAAGCAACACAAAAAGGCAAAGGCAGAGAGATACTGATAACACAAGTACAGAGGTCATTGCAAAACATGGCCTCCTCCCTGCACACACATGATAAAAGGTGTGGAAACTAGAATCAGAGACTTCATTACCAATTAGCTTATCTACAGCTAGGACTGTAGAAACCACCTAACGATGAGGCAGAAAAATTAGGTGGAAGGAAACATCTTTAAATCTAGATTGAAAGCCCACCTCTTTAACATTGCTTTTGACTTGTAACCACTCGCCCCACCTACCCTCCTCTCCTCTTTCCTCTACACATTAATTGATTTGCTTGCTTTATTTTTGTCTATTAGATTGTAAGCTCTTTGAGCAGGAACTGTCTTTCTTCTATGTTTGTGCAGCGCTGCGTACGCTTTGTAGCGCTATAGAAATGCTAAATAATAGTAGTAGTAACTTCTTTTCTTCCCAGCCTTTGATTTCAGCTCTTCCTTTACCAACTCCAGTTTACTTTCTAAAGTCAGGAAGGTGACCATTTTCACAGGTTCTCCTCTTTGAAGTCCCTAGTTCTGGAGCCTATCTGTATGGCTTGCTTTTGTTCTCACCAAGAACACTGCTCCCAGATGCCCAGAGAGGACATAGGCATGCTAATCAGGAGTAATTAAGAAAACACAGGGCTAGCAGGCAGCTGAGCACCATTTGGTCCATATGCTATCCTTAGTGATTCCTTAGGGAGGGGGAGTTATCAGAAGTCAGAAGTTGGTTTAATATTAATGTAAGTATGTCAAGCTGGTTTCATATTAATCTAAGTATGTCCAGCAATCCTGACATGTATATCTGCAGCATTTAGGCAGTAGCAATTACACCAGCTCTATGACTTATGTAAGTGCCCACGCCTAAATTATAGGCACATATTTCACCTGTCAAACTAGCATGCTATAAAAGAAAGTAGACATCTATATCTAAATGCATTGTTAGAGAATTACCCCATAAAGTATAAAACAAATTAGATAGTATTTAAAATGTACAACGTAAAAGACCTAAGCATTCAGTAAAATATGGATAGCAATCTAAATCAGGAGTTCTCAACCCTGTCCTCAGGACACACCTAGCCAGTCAGGTTTTCATGATATCCACAATGAATATGCATGAGATAAATTTGCATGCACTACCTCCATTATATGCAAATTTATCTCATGCTTCTTCACTGTGGGAATCCTGAAAACCTGACTAGCACAGCGTTTCCGAGGACTAGATTGAGAACCCCTGATCTAAATTAATAATATAAACAAAACATGCTTTATAATCAACATATCATTCAAAAGAATATGTAATCCCCAATTATAATGCAATTGGCTGACTGTGATCCTAAAGCTGAAAATCTTCAATAAGTTTAGACATTTAGCTCAGCTTAAAACTTTTGCAATAATTGTTCAAAAAGATGGATCTTCAAATTTTCTGAAACAAAATGTATCATGGCATATAAGAGACATTCTTTGATCTATAGCACTTACAATCTAGTCTGATAAATCCCAGTACTTGGAAGGGGTAAACATGGAAAGGATGGTAGAAGCAAAAGTAGGAAGTTAGTTGATATCCCCAAGAGATCTAGAGTCAGAAGCAGCACTAGAGGGAAGGAACTGACAGGATGATCTTCAATCCCATGTAATCTAAGTGGAAAATACCAACAGCTACAGCTTCCAGTGAAAAATGAAAGACCAGTTATCTGCTTCCAATTCTACAGAGGGACAAAAACAGCAGAGGCAGTACAGAATAGAGGAGGAGAAGCAGGAGACAGGCACATACTGCGTGGAGCAGGTTATTGATAGGCAGAGAATCTGATGAATCCTTGTGTGAGGGATTTTCAGATTCATCAGATATTTTAATAGCTGAGGAGATTCTGGAATATCTAGCTGTTAGCATGTAAAGTGGTGAGGCATTAGGAAGTGATATTGAACATTGTCCAGGTCCTGAATTTGGCAGCTTCAACTGCACAATTGAAACTGGCATATGTCTATGATAGATTTGTGTATAAGACTTCTGTTATTGCTAAGCTGTTTATTGACTGTTCTGCTGTCATTTGTTGCATCACTCAATCTTGGAGCATTGATGCAGACATAATGCTGGTTAATGAGGTATATCTCTCTGGGTATTCCTAAAAACATCAGTATAGGATTGAAAAGAGGGTTAGAGGGATTCTGATGATATATATATATATATATATATATATATATATATATATATATATATATATATATATATATAATATGTAAACTGCATTGATTGTACCACAGAAAGGCAGTATATCAAAATACATTAACCTTACCCTTAAATATCAATAGTTGAGTTGAAGCTTGTAGAAGGTCATATGCTGCAAAGGTGTGCATATTTGAGAGTAAGCTTATAGCAAGTCACCTAGGTGTGAAGGCCAAGTAGGTGCCTATTTCTAATCTATTTTGTAAAGACTCATAGGTATAAAATACCAACGCCCCGGTTTACTAACGCACTAGCGTTTTTAGCGCACGCTAATGCTAGAGAAACCCATATATTCCTACGGGTGTCTGTAGCGTTGGTGCATGCTCATTTTTAGCGTTTGCTAAAAATGTTAGTGCGCCTACAGAGCGGCTTTGTAAACAGGGCCCCAGGAGAAGCTGCAGACATTTCTAAATGCTTGGAAGCAGATGTAAATGTTTGTATGTAAAGTACATGTCTACATGTATATTTTATAAAGTAGATAAATCATGGCTCCACCCAGACTCCTCCCAAGCTCCACCCCCAGAAGACGCCTGCAAGTGAGTCACGTAAAATTGTGTTTTTTACTCACTGCACTTATGTGCTTAACACCTGGGGTAATTTTATAAAAGTCCTTTCAGTGCTTGTGCGGAAAACAGGTTTTTCCATTTGGAAAAAAGTTGATAACATTTCTCTTATTATGTTTGAATGCTCCACCAGACCTCCCAGAAATGGACAATGTGGGATGAGAATGTGAAGATTTCAGTCAAATGTCTGCTGTCCCTTCATATTACTCTCACATTAGCACAATGACATGACTATAGATTGACTATGGTGCTTATCACGGACATTACTTGGCCTGCTTTCTGACTCAAAGAGTTTACAGTTTTTATTAGGAATACTATTACCCAATTATTAAGGTTCATGCAGGAAGTCAAAGGAGGATCAGGATTAGAAACCACAGGAAAGAAAGAGAGATAGCCTCAACTTAGGAACTGATAAAGCCCAACAATATTGGCAATCACTGCATGCTGCTCTGATATACTTGAGTATTTTTGGATGATGCTGAGACCATAATGCCATTTTCATGGCAAATGGTTAGTAATAGACATCAGGGAGTCTCACACATTTTATAGCAAGTCAGAGCTACATAGAGGAGTGCTAAGAGAAAGGGCCAGGAAAATGCAATACACTTTAGCTGTACTTCCAAGGGAAAAATGAAGCTGAGGTGTAGAGATTGCAAGCAAGTGTAGTGTTTTAAATGTAGTTACTATCCCTCTTTTAAGGTATCTGTCATGTGTGTAAAGCAGTTTAATTAAATTTAAGATAAAAACAAGAAATATTAAAAAGCCATTTGAATGTGCATGTAATGTCCTGTTGTAGAAAAAAGTCTATGCAAATCATGTTTTGCTAACTGGGTCCTGACGTAAGAAACAGCATCAGAATGCCAGAGCAGAGCATCTGAAATGCAAAATTAAAATACTCATTCAGAACTATTTTCAAGGTTTTGTTTATGGAACCTATTTTGATTTGTCTGAAAGCTATATAATACTAGGACTGGATTTATCAAGTTAAGACAGTGAAATAATAACTAAGGAAGAATTCAATGAGGTGCGGTAAAAGTTTACATTTTACCGCACCTTCATTCCCCATGCGATTCAGCAACCTGCGGGATCCCGGGGGAAAAGAATAATGCTGTTTGCGAACCACCTCACAAGTAGTGTTATTCCTGCAGCCCAGGAATATTATCCTCAAAGCCATGTCAGATCAAGGTACCCCCAGGCTTCCGCCCCCCCCCCAACTTAAACCCCCCCTACAGAAGGCCCACCCACCCCCAGAAGAACAATCCCCCCACTCCTCTACCTCTTGCTATCATTGGGGATCCAGATGGGGCCTTATTTTTATTTTTTTTTAATTTTTATTACATTTATACCCCGCGCTTTCCCACTCATGGCAGGCTCAATGCGGCAGGCAATGGAGGGTTAAGTGACTTGCCCAGAGTCACAAGGAGCTGCCTGTGCCGGGAATTGAACTCAGTTCCTCAGTTCCCCAGGACCAAAGTCCACCACCCTAACCATTAGGCCACTCCTCACAATACCCGATATCACAAACTGCTCGCCACTGCTGATTA
Source organism: Microcaecilia unicolor (assembly GCF_901765095.1). Classification (NCBI taxonomy): domain Eukaryota; kingdom Metazoa; phylum Chordata; class Amphibia; order Gymnophiona; family Siphonopidae; genus Microcaecilia; species Microcaecilia unicolor. The sequence goes on from NC_044037.1 coordinate 239,047,362, forward strand.
ACACTTTACAAGCCCTGCAGGGCCTCCAGTGTCTTATTAGCCATTATTTGATTTTGTAAAGCCTTCCTTGGGCCCTAACACCTGGATTCTATATAGGTCACCCAAATTTGGGTGCAGAGCCCAGATGTGCATACAAACTAATTTGTCAAATGGGTGTTAACAACCAATTATTGGAGTTAATTGAAGTTATTGGCATTATTTTGGATTGACGTGCATCTGCCTACACTGTATTCTATAATGCCGTGTGCTCAAAGGGTCTCGCGTGCGACCCAAAAGGAAGCATGAACATAGAAGGGGCATGGGTAGATCAGGGGCATTTCATATATTTAGGCACAGTGTTATAGAATATTATGGTTATGTACCTAACTTGCATGCCAGGATTCACATCAGGTTTCAACTGCACAAAGGTGAGTGCAGGAATCTGCTCTAAGCATTCTTCTATAAAGGGTGCTCAGCCCAGCACACCATTTATAGAATAGTGCTTAGCACAGATTTTTCCCAGCACCTAAATTTCTGCACCATTTACTGAATCTGGCCCTAAAACTTTTTCCTCTATATCCCTACAATCTCCCCTTTCCACATTATGTTAAGCCAATGTAGGGTATAAGAGAAACATTTTTATTGTTTTGTATAGGGGAAATGTGACACCCCGAGTGAGGGTTCAGGGTGGGCCTTTGAAAAAACACTACCAGATAAAGGGATATAAATGAAAACAAGTGTCTATTTAATTGAATCCTGGAGCCTGTTGCATCATAGGACCGGGAACAAAAGATAGAACACCTCTATAGTTCAATAAGCAGTCTTAAGCAGGCCTCAGGCTGGCAAGGCCTGAACACAGTCTGTGGCTGGTAGGGCGGCCCTTCCCCAAACACAGCCTGTGAATCTTTCTGGGTTCTTCTCCGAGTACTAGGGTCTGGCTCCAGCCAGACCTCAGAGCAAGGCTTGTCAGTCTTTAAAAAGAAGCAAAAATGGCTTACCTCTACCAGGTCACAATTCTTAACCATAGGTGGTGGTGGTGGTGCCATGCACTGGGGCTTCAATTCCTTCTTCTCTCTGAGCCTGCTTAACCTCAATCAGGCCGTCTCTTATATGCTTTCTGGTTTAGGCTCCACCCCTCCTCCCAGATCACTTCCTCCCAGGTGGGACTAGTGCTCTTAAGGTGGCTCAGGCTGTCTATGGGACTGTTCTTAAGGGAGAGGGGCAGAGTTCTATAAACCCCCTCATAGGGAGTTACTTTGTTTTTTGTTTTGATTTTTGCCTTCCCAGTTCATTAATTTCTTATTTAACGTTTATTTTTTTGTAAATGCATGACCTTGCACAGGATTTTATAATGTGGGATCTCCTTCTTGCAGACTGTGACAGAGAAAGTAGTCAGAATGACTCTGAAAATTCTATGAATAATGCCAAACACCATCAGTGTGTGAACGCATATTCAGAAGAGAAAAAACACAGCTCTTCTTCTTTTACATCTTCGATTGATGGTGAGCAGAAACCACTATTTGTTGATATCCTTGATTATGCTGCATTTGTAAGGAAACCATCTGGCTTGAAATTTGATGACTCTCTGCGGACATCTGAGAGAATCATCATCAACAAAAGAAGTCATTCTTACAAAGGTAATGTGTTTTAAAAAGATTATATGAAGAATGAGAAAGCTGTGTTTCTGAATTTATTCCTATCACTTTTCCTAAGTCTTACTGCTTTTCTCATCATAGTCTAAAAGATTTAAATAAGTACACCTTTTATCATGAATGCTAAATGGGCTCCAGTTTTAAATGCTTCTTTGCCACAGGTTGCCCCGATTTTATACAGGTCGCCAAAAATTGCATGTGCAAATTTAGGTGTGGCCCCAATTTGTGCATGCAATTTAATAGAATAACAACCAATTAGTGCCAATAATTAACTTTTTAACAAGCAATTTTTGACACTAATTAGATTTAATGTGTGGCCTGAAATAAATATATGAATAAGAATACTACTATCATAGGTGGGGGCTTGAGAACACTTAATACTGACCAAATGCCTTCACTTTGTCTAATGAGGGGCGATTTGTGATGGCTTAGCACCCCCCACCATTCTGAAATGTTGGCTCCTATGACTGCTATCCCCTGCAGGATCAACCCTATCTCCTTGACTCCTCCACAATCCCTCTCCTCCCTCCTTCCCTTTCCCTCTCCTTTCTATGTGTAATAATTTTCCTCTTCTTTTCCTTCCACTCCCTAGACCCATCCATCCCTCTATCCCCTGTTCATCTGTCCATCCTGCTGAGATCCTTTCGTTCTCTTAGTCCCCCAGATTCCTTCTTTTATATGCTATCTCCCTCCCTCCCTCCCTCCCTCCCTCCCTCCTTCCTTCCCAGCATCAACAATAAGACCTCTTTCCCCCAGAAAAGAGTCAAAAAATTTGAGCACATGAAAGATGCCAAAAAATGCCAGTTTTATAATATTTTTATACATTTTTAATGTGACAAGATGTGCTAATTTGTGAAATAAGCCACATAATTGCTTCAGAATTTTAAAAATTCTGCTACAGAGTTTACAATCTGAGGGCTGTGATTATATTAGCATGTGCTACAACCCATCCTTCTGCCCTGCCTCATTGCAAGCTGGAACCACTCAACATTTTATAAAAGATATTACTAAAAGGCCCTTATACTAAGCAGTGTTAGATGCATCAAAAAATAGAGTGGAAAAAAGAAAACTACCAGAGGTGGAGGAACGGAGACACCACTGTGATGAATCGCAGGAAAAAAAGTAAAGTAGGGTGTCTGATGTTGTTTCCAACACAAAATCAAGAATGCATAAGGTCCAAATGATGAGACTCAACACAGTACTGTGTTTTGATATTGCCACCTGCGCCAAGAGTCTGAGGAAGTACAGTCACAATGATGCCTGGAAACAAACAGAAGGCCTGAAGAACTCCTATGGTATGGAGTCCCAAAGAGGCATCTTTGTGAAGGAGACTTTTGTGCACAACAACACTGTGAAGTGACATTTCTTCGTCCACAAGTTATTGCATGGTAATATAGATGCGCTAACTGGTTAGCAGAGGAACATCCACTGCCTGCCCCTGTCACTTTTGGACTCCATACCATAAGAGTTCTTCAGGCCTTCTGTTTGTTTCCAGGCATCAGTGTGGCTACATTTCTTCAGATTCCTGACGCAGGCTGCAACGCCAAAACAAGCCACCATGTTTTGATTACAATAAATTCCCCATTCATTTGGACCTTATGCCTTCTTGATTTTGTGTTGGAAGTGTCATCACATACCCTACTTTTCTTTTTATCCTGTAAAATATGGAGTGCCATAGGACTCACTACAGCATCATGTGGTAATTTAAGAAGGTACATGGGCTAGCCACACACTAAAAAAATCTTAGGGGCCCTTTTACTAAGCTGCGTAAGCATCTACGTACACCCAATGCGTGCCAAAATGGAGTTACTCCCCAACTACTGTGTGACTTTTGCAGTAATTTCATTTTTGGCGTGCAGCCGATACGCACGTCTGAAAAATATTTTTTATTTTCGGGCACGTGTAACAGACAAGCGCCAAGTGGCATTTGGTGCGCTTAGGTCATTACCACCAGGATTCTTTACCATTAGGTAAATGGCTGGTGGTAAGGTCTCAGACCCAAAATGGACGCGTGGCAATTTTGATTTTGCCACACATCTGTTTTCAGCAAAAAAAGAGGGCATTTTTTGTAGGTGCTCTGAAAAATAATTCTGCGTGCGCCCAAAACACATGTCTACACTACCGCAGGCCATTTTTCAGTGCACCTTAGTATTTTGTGGGGCATGTCCGAGGCAGACAATGGATGTTCCTGTGCTAACCAGTTAATGCATCTTCGTTGCCATGCACTAACTGGTTAGCATTTGGATAATATAAGAGCCATTACTGCCTACAAGTTAATTGTTAAAAATAGCCACAAGGTAATGGCAATATTAGTGAACGACCATAAATGAAATAAACAGGATCTTTACACCTTTCAGTAAAAAAGATCTTAGCATGCAGGAAAGACCTGTGTAAGGGTCCACAGCTTAGTAAAAGGAACCCTACATTGGAAAATTTTGAGTAATACAATATCTATGAGTATTTTTATATCATGTATAGTTTTGTATTTAACTTACAAAGAGAGACTGCCCAAGTAGCTCTCTTCAAAGTCACACCAACCTTGTCTGTATAATTTTGCCCCTGCTATTTATGCAGGTAAATGAAGAGGGATAGCATACATACTTCTAAAAATGTCAAGTATGACCTAAACACAACTTATGGAAATGTCCTCATTTTAACATTGCAAAAAGTACATGTGTTATGGGAATGAACACCAGTCAGACGGCAATTGTCAGACAGACCACTTTACCCAGTTAAGCAGGGAAGTTACCAACATGTGCTACCATCCTGCTTATTTTCGAACGAGAAGGCCAGCCATCTTCTGACACAAATCGGGAGATGGCCAGCCATCTCCTAAACCCAGCCAAATCGGTATTATTGAAAGCCGATTTTGGCAGGCTTCAACTGCTTTCCGTCACGGAGCCGGCCAAACTTCAAGGGGGCATGTCGGCAGGGTACAGAAGGCGGGACGGGGGCGTGGTTACGAGATGGCCGGCTTCGCCCGATAATGGAAAAAAGAAAGCCAGCCCTGATGAGCATTTGGCCTACTTTACTTGGTCCCTTTTTGTTAATGACCAAGCCTCAAAAAGGTACCCGAATGACCAGATGACCACCGGAGGGAATCGGGGATGACCTCCCCTGACTTTTCCAGTGGTCAGCAAACCTCTCCCACCCAAAAAAAAAATTAAAAAACATTTTTTTGCCAGCCTCAAATGTCATACCCAGCTCCCTGACAGCAGTATGCAGGTCCCTAGAGCAGTTTTTAGTGGGTGCAGTGCACTTCAGGCAGGCGGACACAGGCCCATCCCCCCCTACCTGTTACACTTGTGGTGGTAAATGGGAGCCTTCTCACCCCCCCCCCAAAATCCACTGTACCCACATGTAGGTGCCCCCCTTCATCCCTAAGGGCTACGGTAGTGGTGTACAGTTGTGGGTAGTGGGTTTTGGGGGGCTCAGCACACAAGATAAGGGAGGTATGCACCTGGGAGCAATTTTTGAAGTACACTGCAGCGCCCCCTAGGGTGCCCGGTTGGTGTCCTGGCATGTCAGGGGGACCAGTGCACTACAAATGCTGGCTCCTCCCATGACCAAATGCCTTGGATTTGTCCGGGTTTGAGATGGCCGCCATTAGTTTCCATTATCGCTGAAAACCAATGCCAACCATCTCTAAAGCCGGCCCAAATGTTGAGATTTGGCTGGCTCCAACTGTATTATCGAAGCGAAAGATGGCCAGCCATCTTGTTTTGATCAGGGCCGGTCTTAGCAAGTACGGGGCCCTGTGCAGACCAATTTGGTGGGGCCCCATCCTAGCCCCGCCCCCACCCTAGCTCCACCCCATTGATAAGATTATTGTACTGGAACCTGAGAGACAGGCGAAGGTAGCCATGGTAATTGTACTGCTGCTGTCCGAGGCAATTGCCTAAGTGATAGGGCTGGCCCCATTTGGAGGGGAGATGGTGTGAGGTGCATGCTGAGGCCATGAGATGAAATAGGGACCGTGGAGAAGATACTAGACCACCAGGGGTACAAGGGAATAGGACAGAAATGCCGGGAAACAGTGGACATGGAGAGGAAAAGAGAGATGGGTGATACTGGACATAGAGGGATAGGGAGAGATGCTGGAGGGAGGTGAAGAGGGAAGAGTCACTGGATGTGGAGAGTAGAAGGGAGATACCTGGGGAAGCAGTGGAGAAATTAAGTGACTAACAATAGGGGAAACACTGGGGAGGCAGGATGAGTGAGAGCGGAAGAATGAATGAAGTTAGGGGAGCACTGCAGCAAGGATGACTAAGGCTGTAATACAGGCTACTGGGGAGATGAGAGGCTTGGACATAAATATTGGGAAAGGATAACAGGATCTGGAGTGGGAGAACACTAAGGGAGGAAGATAGATGGAGATGTGTGGCAGCACTAGTGAGACAATGAATGATACTGGGAGGGTGGAGGGTGACTGAGGTGTAGTGGAGTACAGGTGAGACTTGGGGTGAACCCTGGGGAATGATGAGGCATATGGGACCACTTAGGGGAGGATGAGTAAGGCTCAGAAGGAAGAATTAATAAAATTAAGGTGCATTGAAGAAGGGAGGTAAAAGATTATTAAAAGGATATCTATGGGTAAAGGTGGGCAGGGACTGAAGAGGGGAAGAAGGGGACTACTGTGGCTCTGCTCACTGGAAGCAAGGGTCCCAGGCAGGCAAAACCTTTGACAAAATGGTGGACATACAGCTGAAACATTTCAAACCACCACCACAGAGACAGACAGTACTTTAATTCAAAAGGTTCTTCCTATAGAAAAAAAGCTATCATCATACCTGGCTTGCTGTCTGCCTTAATGGATTGGCACAACTGTTGTAGGCAGCCCTGTCTGTTGCTTTGCTCACTCGGCTCCACCGAGTCTGCACGCACTCTCGCTCACACCACAGTCAGTGACGATGGCTCACCACCTCGGACCAGGCTCCAGCTTTTCCTGCTCAGTGACTCCCGCCCTCGCGGAAACAGGAAATGCCTCATCAGAAGGCGGGACATTGAGCGGGAAGTGAAAAGCTGGAGCCTGGAGGTGAGCTGTCGTGCTGCAACGTTTCTGTCACTGTCAGGCGCGGGGCCGTCGCTGCCTGGCTCGCTGCAAAGTTACTGTCGCCGGGGCCTGGGGACTCGGGAGCTGACGGCGGGCTTAGCGGGCCCAAGCCAGGGGTGGGCACCGCGCTGGTGGTGGCGGGAGCGGAGAGGCTGAGCCGCGGGAGCATCATGAATGATGTGGTCATCGTCCGAGGCGAGTGGAGGTCGGAGCAGAGGTAGAGTTGAGGTGGGCTGCGCGGGGCCCCCTTGGGTGCGGGGTCCTATGCGGCCGCATTGGTCGCCTCTGCCTAAGACCGGCCCTGGTTTTGATAATACTGTTGGGACGACGCTTTACAGGGCCGGCCTTGAAGATGGCCGCCCTTATAGATGGCCGGCCCAGTTCGATTATGCCCCTCCATGCTATTTTAGCACAGGCCACATTTCATGCAATGAGACTCTGGGGATATTATACTAAAGATCAGGGCATGTTATCTGCCACAGGGCCCATTTTATTCCTATGGGCCCTGCTGTAAATAACATGTGCTAATTTTTAGTTAAAGACCCCCTTAGTTATTATAGCCAAGGTTAACAATAAAAAAAAAACCTGTCTTAAAGGTAGCCCACGTTGATAACGTCCACTCTAAATGGATTTGAAAATTGCCTTTTAAATTTATAGCAACCAATAATCTAGTGGAATAAATGTTAATTGTTTAAAAATTCAGTCTCTGATCCTGTCGGCAAAGGTCAAAAGCTTATCCTTCAAAACTCAGAGTGACAGCCCTTGCAGTTTGAAAGCTTTTCTTCACACTGATAGAGATGGAAGAATTGTGTCACTGCAGCTATGGCAACCCCTTCCCTGGCAACTCATTGCAGTTTTAGTCTGGTGCTAAATTTAGCAGCCTACAAACCTGTGTTTTGTTCAAGACCACACATGATCCAAATGGTCTTAGTTTAGACTATATGATATGACAAGACTTGATTTTTTTTTCTTGTTTTATTGAAACCAGATTCAGCTTCAGACTAACTTGCTCAAAATCAAGTGGGAGGTTTTTCCCATTTCTATGTGGAAATTATCTGGTGTCAGTTAAGGACTGAGTTTACACCCAGTACGTGTAGATACACCATAATGTTGAACTTGACAGCTTGTAAATCATAAATTGAAATCTCTGTTGAATTCCACAAATAGAGCCAGATTCTGTATATGACACTGAAAGTTAGGCACCAGGGAAGATCCACGTAAAGCTTGTATTCTATTAAGACAACATGCATAGTAAGCAGGTCGTACCTAACTCTGGGGTCCTTTTACTAAGCTGCGGTAAAAGGGGGCCTGCGCTAGCATCAATGCATGTTTTTTTTTAATTATTATTTATTTTTACTCTTAAGATACATCCAACAATGTGAATTAAGGATAAGGAATCAATACAAAATCTACTATAATAAAACTCACCCTCAACGTTCTGAGGACACTGACATCAGTGAAGCCAAGCCCTGACTTCCTTCAAAAAGGTTCGAAGGTTCGTGGTGGTGAAGCCACCAAAATCGCTCCGGGCCCCGCCCTCGAGGGCGGAGCAATGGCAGAACAACGAAGGGGTTGGCAGGGATGGAGGCAGGGAGGCGGGGGTGGGTGGGAAATCGCTCCGGGCCCCGCCCTCGCGTCAAACATCATGACATTGGGGGCGGAGCAATGGCAGAACAACGAAGGGGTTGGCCAGGGAGGGAGGGAGGGGGGTGTTGGCGACGAAAACCTTGCTAGCGCCCGTTTCATTTGCTCAGAAACGGGCCTCTTTTACTAGTATAGTAATAAGAAGTAAAAGGAAGCAATATTAATAATAACAAAAATTGACTCTATATAGTCTACAAATACAAAGCGTCAGTGCATGTTTTTGATGTGTGCTGAGGCCCCCTTTTACCACAGCAGGTAAAAGGCTATCTTTTTTTCCCTATGAGGAAAGGCTAAAGCGGTTAGGGCTCTTCAGCTTGGAGAAAAGGCGGCTGAGGGGAGATATGATAAAGGTCTATAAAATAATGAGTGGAGTTGAATGGGTAGATGTGAAGTGTCTGTTCACGCTTTCCAAAAATACTAGGACTAGGGGGCATGCGATGAAGCTACAATGAAGTAAATTTAAAATGAATCAGAGAAAAGTTTTCTTCACTCAACGTATAATTAAACTCTGGAATTCGTTGCCAGAGAATGTGGTAAAAGCGGTTAGCTTAGCGGAGTTTTAAAAAGGTTTGGACGGCTTCCAAAAGGAAAAGTCCATAGACCGTTATTAAATGGACTTGGGGAAAATCCACTATTTCTGAGATAAGCAGTATAAAATGTTTTGTACATTTTGGAGATCTTGCCGGGTATTTGTGACCTGGATTGGCCACTGTTGGAAACAGGATGCTAGGCTCGATGGATCTCTGGTCTTTCCCAGTATGGCAATACTTATGTAATTATGTAAATAGCCTTGTGGTAAGTGAACCATTTGCCATGTGACCATTTCAGGGGGGAGCACTTACCGCCACCCATTGAGGTGGTGGTAAGGGCTCCCTCGCTAACCCAGCGGTAACCGGGCAGCGCATTACCATTAGGTAAGCACCGGTGCTACCAAAAATAGAAAATATTTTTGTAGCACCGGAAATGGTGAGTACTGGGGGTGGGAACTACCTCCGGGTTCCTGCAGTAGCCCAGTAGTAGTTCCGGATTGGCGCACAGCAAACCCATTGCCACGTTCCAACCCTTTAGTAAAAGGCCCCTTTGCATGTCAGACTTATGCCTGGTTCCATCCAGTGCCCAAAATTAGAAAGAGATAGGTATTATTATATAACATGGTGCCCAACTTTTGTGAATAACCATGACCCACCCAGGCCCCTTTCATGGCCATGACACCTTTTGAGTTGTGCGCAGGAAAAGTTAGGCACCATGTTATAGAATAATGTGCAGAGGAGATCCGCACACAACTCCAATTAATAGCTTATTAACACTAATCAAGTGCCTAACTGGTGCTTGTTATCACCCATTAATCAATTGAGCAGTGTGCGGATCTCGGTTCCACATGCAAATTCCAGCACCCAACTTTGGGTGACCTCTATAGACTCAGGGGTGCACTATGAATAGAATAATGAACTAGAACTACTTTGCATTAAAAATAAGTATTATGTAAAAATAAACCATCTGAATTATCCTTAATATCCTTAGAATTAGATTGCTTTCATTTCCTTACATGAAATATTTTTTCTTCTCACCATGATGATATTTTTGTTGCAAAGAAAGGTGATATATTAACTACGTGTGAGCATAAATACAATAATTATTTGCAGTTAAAGTGGCTCTGAGAAAATGCTTTATAAAATTACCACCAAAATGCCTGGGAAAAAGACAATTTAAATTTCTTTTTTTTTAATTCTAAGAGAGCATTAATACTTTAACCTGTGTGTTCCAAGATAAAAATAATACAGAAAATGTTCATTCAGATATTTTTATTCAGGTCCAGAAGAAGATATAAGAAGACATGGTTCAGTACCTTCATCAGAATTTCTGAGGTCTACCTAACAAGCAAGAAAACTGTGCTTGATGGGTTGGCATGGTGAATGGTAGCTAGATCTGAGAATCCTAAAAGAGTAGGAAACATGCATTGCAAAAGATCAAAACAGGACTGTAGCATTGTGTAGTAAGTCAGCTGTGTCCCTAGAACAATGGATATAAATCTGCATTCTTGCTTTCCTTAGAACCTGTAAGCCTAGTGGTATTTACAGAATACACAATGTGAAGTCATATAAACTATATGAAATCCATGCGATCCATATGGAAAAGATGCCACTCAGCAAAGCCAGGGAACAATGTGGCCAATTTATTAAACTTCCTGCTTAAAAAAATGTACAATGTGGATTAAGTATATTTATAGCAAGCATGCTTTCAAATCACATTTAACATGATTCAGCAACATAGTAATATACAGAATGCATGATCACAAAAAGAAGACACAAAGGGATAATTTATAAACATGGGTTACCATTAAGGTGGGTTATTTTACCACAAGTTATGCTATTTTAGTACAGGGTCCCATTTTCTGCAATAAAACCTTGTACTAAAATAGTACAACTTGTAGTAAAATAACCTGTACTCCAAAATATCAGGAAATGACAGAAATCGTGTAGACACCACAACCAATCAAATACAGAATCTCTGTGACTCCAAGCTTATACTAAGTGTTTATATTCAAAGGGAAAAGGATCTCAGTAACCAAACACAGATTTTTGAGATCACTGCTCTTATAGTCTATGTTATAATAGTTCACAGTATCATTCACTGATCAAAAAAACTTATTTTTTAATTTATATTTTATTTTCAAGTGACTTTCATTACAAAGTATTTTCAAATATACTCACAAACCTGGAAACCCTGACAGACCAATCATATCGGGTATTGGCACACTCACGGAGGAAATATCTGGACTCATAGAGGGAATTCTGAAACCTCTCGTGCACAAAACAAACAGCTTCATACAAGACACCACAGACTTTCTGAATAAATTGAAAAATATCAAGCAATTACCACCAAGTACCCTTCTGGTCACGATGGATGTAGAATCACTATACAGCAACATTCCCCATGTGGATGGCATAGCTGCATGTGAGAAACTCCTAAAAACATCCACACTGGACCACCAATACTCACCAGAAACCATTACAAAACTAATCAAATTTATTTTAACTCACAACTATTTCCACTTTAACAATGATATCTATCTTCAAATAATGGGCACTACGATGGGCACCAGGACAGCACCCCAATATGACAACCTCTTTATGGCTGAGCTGGAAGAGACATTTCTGAATACATACCAGACCAAACCCCTAAAATACTACCGGTACATCAATGACATTTTTATGATTTGGACTGAGGGGGAAGAAACTCTGAAACAATTTTACAATTCCTTCAATACATACCATCCTACAATCAGATTCAAAATTGACTACTCCTCAGAAAAAGTCAATTTTTTGGGCACCACAGTGTCAGTCAGCGATGGATATATACAAACATCCATATATAAGACATCACCAGACAAATGTAGCTACCTCCACAACTCCAGCTTCCACCCTTCGCATAAAAAAGATCCATTATTTACAGCCAAGCAACAAGATACCACCGTATCTGCTCTGACCCAGGGGACAGAGACAGACACCTTGAAACCCTGACTGCATTCTTCGAACAGAAAGGCTACAACCCCAAAATAATCTCCAAGAATATTGCCTCATCCCTCAAAACACCCAGGGAAAATCTGCTACAGTACAAAGAAAAAATACCCACAGACAGAATCCCCCTTATAGTGACATACAACCCAGAGCTGGAAAAATTAAGAAAAATCATAAAAGATCTGCAGCCTCTATTCCAGGAGGATGAATTACTGAAAGAGATATTCCCACCCCCACCAGTGCTGGCCTTCCGACAGCCACCCAACTTAAAACACAAGCTAATTAGAAGTAAGCTCCCAACACAGACTCAAAAAGAAAAGAATGGCACACATCCTTGCAATATATCCAGCTGCAAACTATGCCAAAACATTTCGCAGGACCCCACGGTCATTCACAAAGGAAAAATTTTCAATATTAAGGAATCTTTCATGTGTTCATCTTCCAATGTGGTATATATCATTCAGTGTCAAAAATGCAACAAAAGCTGCTACATTGGAGAAACCAGTCAGATGCTAAAGAAGAGATTTAATTTACATAGACACCATATGAAAAATGACAGTACCAATAAAGATGTCACGCCTGTGGGGCAGCACTTTACAAAATCAGAACACTGTACCAGTGACTTCATGGTAAGAATCTTAAAAGGGAACTTTAAAACAATACAGGAACGTAAGACCTTTGAAGTCAGAATGATTAAATATTTTGACACCCACCAGACAGGACTTAACAAAGATCTGGGTTTTTTAGCCCATGATAAACCATAAAATTGTACTGCTTTGAAAATTGTACTGCTTTGTCACCCTCCTGTCTCCATGCATATCTCCCTGTCCCTCTTCCTGTCTCTCACCTATCCACCCCCATCCTGTTAGACTGTCACTGGAATGCTTTGATGTTTCACTTATATATACTGTCATCTACCAACATTTGCTTATTTCCGATCTGATAAAGAAGGGCAGCCTTCGAAAGCTAATCAAGAAATGTATTAAGTTATGTCCAATAAAAAAGGTATCATCTTATTTTCTTTTCCATGTTTTATTTTGTTTTATTTCTATTGATTACCTTTAAAAGTGGACTACCACACCTCTCTACTCAAATATACTCCAAAATATAATAAAATTAATTAGTTCAATGCAACACCTGCAGCAGCAAAACTCAAGTTAAACCGCTGATACTGAGCTCTTTAACAAACTGACCCAACAGGACCCATTTCGCTGGTACAGACCGGCTTCTTCAAGGTCAAAAGTATGGGACAAAACAGAAAAGCTGTAGCAGACTGAATTTGAAGTGCACTGCATACAGTTCAGCACCATTTTGAATTCAAGTCTGCAGCCAGATATATGTAGTGCACTTCAGATTCAGTCCACTGCAGTTTTTCTGATCTCTCCAATACTTTTGACCCCAAAGAAGCTGGTCTGTACTGGTGAAACAGGTCCCGTCAGGTCAGGCTGGCCTGTTATAGTGCTTTAGTTTGAGTTTTGCTGCTGCAGGTGTTCCATCAAACTAATTGAACAGACAAGTATTTTATTATATTTTAGAGTATGTTTGTAAATACTTTATATTGAAAGTCACTTGAAAGTAAAATATAAGTTAAAAAATAAGGGGGTTTTAGGACCAATGAATGATGCCATGGACCATTATAATGCAAACTATAAGAGCAGTAGTCTCAAAAATCTGTGTTTGGTTACTAAGATCCTTTTCCCCTTTGAATATAAATGCTTTGTATAAGCTGAGTCCACAGAGATTCTATATTTGATTGGTTTTGGTAAAATAACCTGTCTTAATAGTTGCCCATATTAATAATGTCCCCCCAAAAGACCATTATCTTAGAAGTCCTATTTACAATTTCCATGTGAAACTTCCAGTACTTATTCATGTAAACAACATCCACATGGAAATACTGATTTTGGAATGTCCACGCTCAAGGATGCATTGGCAAATGCCAAGATTTCAACATTTTAAAAGAGAAGTCTTGGGGATAGAGCATGGGCAGTGCTAAGATATACATATCAGTGATGTATTCTGCGAATCCCATGGATGTCAAGGACAGAAAATCTAAACATCACCTCTATACCTCTATAAATCATGTACACACACCAACCTCATTTGTCCTGTGGACCTGGTGCTTGTATTGGTAGTTGCTGGAGGAAATCTGAGAACTGTTGGATTGCCCAATGGACATCTGGGTCCACATAGGTGTGTCTTTGACTACTGTACATTTCCCTAATCTCTGTTTCCAGCCCTCCTCATCACCCTTATAGCCTCCTCATTCAAAAACCCTGATCCCCACACCCAGGCTCCGTTCAAACTTGATCTGTTTGCCACATTGCCAAAGTGCCTGTCTGTCTGTCTGTCTGTCTATTTATCTGTGGCTGTCTTTGGTGAGGAAGTGACTGTTCCACTTTATGTGTACATATGTGTATGTGTCCCTGACTGCCTATTGTTTCTCAATAAGTCTCTCTGAGTGTATCAGAATGTGTGGGCTTCCACTGTGCAGCATACCTGGGTGCCAGTGGAGGGCCATAGAGGGTACTAGTGGTAGAACAGATGAGTTTATATGACTGGCTTCAATAGCTGGGCTATACAGACATATATGGCACACAGAAGGGCCAGGAAGGAGTAACCTTATCAGAGGATATATAGGTCCAGGACCCAGTTCCTGGGCTTCACAGATGAGCAATGCCTCAGTAGATTCTACTTTGATAAGACTGCCTTCCATCATCTCTGCCAGTAGCTCAACCTTCTCCTCTCCTTCACCACACAGAACAAACAGGCCATACCAGTCCATCTAAACGTCATCACAGCCGGTGCCTTCCTTGCCTCTGTTTTGGCAGTCAGTGTAGGCCTTGGCCAGCCTGCAACTTCACTCAGCATCACAGTTTCTGAGGGCATTTTTCATCTACAACCTATGATTATATAGCCTTCCCACACACCGTGCAACTCAGACAGCAAACTATGACCAGTTGTAGAAAACAGTCAATTTCTCATCTGTGCTGGGATTCATAGGTGGCGCACATGTGGCCATTCAGCCATCATGAGGGAAGGAGGGGACCTACCACAACATAAAGGTCTTTCACTCACTCAACATGCAAGTGGTCTGCAATGTTCAAGGCCACATCATAGATGTCTTCCCAAGATTCCATGGCTCCTGCCATGATGCTTACATCCTGACTCATTCTGGCATACATGACAGGTTTGAGAGTGGCCAGATATCCAGGGGATGGCTGCTAGGTAAGAACTACACTGCCCAACACACACATGATAGAGATTCCTGCTACTCCCTCCCAGCTCCCACCAGATGTCCTAATGTGCTGTACAGTTCCTGCCCACTACAGCTCCCGCCTGTCCCTCAATGCATGAATGCCTTCTTTTGTTTCCACTGCTACACATGTGATAGAGGCTACCCACAAAGGAGATGGCTCATGACCCCCATAGTGGAATCTCAGACAGAGGCAGAGGAGCAATTGTTATTTGAATAATTTTACTGCTGTAATTGTCTATTGCTTATGTTTGATTTATTCTTGCTATACACTGCCTTGCGTGAATTCTTTCAAAAAGGTGGTAAATAAGGCTCTGCACTAAACCAGAGAAATAATAGAGAGGAGCTTTGGACTCCTCAAAAATAGCTTCTGGTGGCTGGAGAGATTGGTAGAAGGAACTATTCTAAACCTTCCCCCTCCCCTTCCACAAATACCTTTTTCCCCTTCCCCATCCCATCCTTAAATTCCTCTGCTCCTGCCTTTTGGCAACCTAGCAGCTATGACATACAGGCCTATAGGACGAGGTGCCACTGATCTTAGAAGAAGTGAGTGAATCCTCATCCAGTATCCATGCAGGATTTGCAGCCCCTTAAACATCTGGAAATATTATGGGACCCTCTATTCTTGTGCCCTAAGCAGCTACTTGTTGAGCTGCTGGAGGTATCAAGGATGATATGACTGTAGGCACAGGATGCAGTGTGACTGAGGATGTGTGCGGCAGTGACAGGGAGGATGGTTGTAATAAAAAAGCTAAAGATGGCAGTGGTATTGGTTTTTGTGTTCCCAGAACTGCCATAGTGGTGGAGAAGTTGTGATGTTGTTAGGCAAGATCACCCTATTGCTCCCTTACCTCCTGTGACAGGGATCCTTCCTCCTGTGACAGGGAATCCAACCCATTCATCGGCCTGAATGTTAGCTCCATCTGCATTTCTTGCAGGGCCTATTCTCTATACCTCTAAATGAGAAGCCTCTCATACTGTGCTACAAGGTGGTCACCACACTGAGCTAGTTGTTCTGGGCTCCTAGATTCCTGATGGCCACACTGTGTATCAGCACCTGGGGAATCTTCAGTTGGCTCCAAATAGTCAAGGAAGGGTGGTGGGGGTGAGATAGGATAGCTTTTTAGCAGCTTCCTATTTGGCACTATATGGGGCAGAACCAGAAGCTTGTTCCCCATGGTGCTCCTCCTCAGATGCCTGACTATCTTGCTCTGTTTCATTTCCCTGCAGGTTTCTTCTGTTACCTGGTTACCTCCTGTCATAACATGGCTGAACCCTGGCTGTTCACCATGAAAGGTGTTATCATTGCCTGCAGGTAGGAAACAAGAGTGCACAGTCAATACCTCATTGCCATAGTTGGTGCCCCAGTCCCAATGCTCTACCCTGATAGGATATCCACAGGATGTCAATTCTGATGGATTTAATAAAACATGTAAAGGCTCTGCTGTCTGGTGACTCAGGTCTTCACTATAATGCATGTATAGCCTTGTACATTCCAGGTTACCCAATCCACAAGTCCACAGGTTTATAATGTCTGTCTATGGCCATCAGTGAGATAGCATTGCATGCTACAGGTGCCTGATTTGCACTACAGGCATGTCCATATAGCCCACAGACAGCAACATATATGTATGCAATGCAAGCCATTTTACATAAGTGACATTTGTCCATCCTTCCCCACACCCTGTGATCCCCAAAAACCTAGTCTACTGTGTCCATTATATCTGGGAGTACTGCTCTAGATGTGCTGGGGCATGCAAACAGCCTTCACTGACAACCTTAAGCTGGAATTCCAAGTGATGTAGGTTTGCTAGGGCTATACTGGATGCAATGTCTCGTATGCAGCATCACCCAAGGTTGAGGCCTCTACATTCCATGATGTCTGGGGCCAGGCTGGAATAGTCCTTGAGGCAGCAGGATATAGCACCATTGGAAAATAGGGCAAGAATGTGGCTCACTTGTATAAAGAGATGCCACCTTGTAGAGAGTGGTACACTGTCTCAGACACAACCCCAATTCTTTAGGGAAGACTATTACAAACCCTAATAAATAACTCAGTTTTGTAGGGCTATGTACAATATCTATGGAAATAGTTATACAGGTCCATGGTATCAGATTCACTCTGTTTACTGGCAATAACTAGGCTAACAGGAAACATTCCTATGCAAATAAAGATTTACTGCATAAATGGCAAATAGCAAATAAGCCACTATTAAATAGGTCAAGGCTTACTGATCATGTCTCTATAACAAAATCGCAAAGTGTAAACCTGTCACAATATCTTCACTATTTCCAAATGAATAATTTGATTTAAAGTCAGAGGGAGGAAAAGATGTCAGATGCTCCTCCACATAATGTAAGTGGACTGTGAGCTAAACATATCATCACAAATCAGAAAAATCTCCTCTGACAAACATTTTTATCAATAACTTAATGTTAACTTCATAAACTGTATATATTTATAATGCTGGCAGCAGACATATAACATCGGCAACTTAACAGAAATGGAAAATGCTCGATGGAGCCTCTCTGTTTCACTTCACAGCTTCCTCAGCAGCAGAATACCACTACTTGTAATAGTGCTAACGTTGTATACAGTATATGATTGAATGCCCTTGTCAAGTTATATATATTGGCCGTAGCAGCCGACCTGTTAAAGTTCGATTAAATGAACACAAATCTCATATTACTACAGAGAATTTACAAGCACCATTGGTATCTCATTGGCAGGAAAACCATCATGATTGGAAAGATTTAAGTTGGAGGGTGATAGATTGTGTCCAAGAAGGGTGGGAGGGAGGTCATTTAGAACAAAAACTAAATTATAAAGAACAATATTGGATTTTCACTCTGAAAACCATGGTTCCTGGGGGCCTGAACGCTGAACTTGAATAGATGACATTGATTTGAATTCAGGGATCTGATTGGTGGACTCAGAAATCAGCTGCTTTATTAATTAGCATATGAAACACACCGCCACCATCTTGACAACAATAAGCAAATTCAGTCGGCATGGATGATTCACAGAAATTTTGGTAAGGAATATTAGCTTTTTTTATAGAGTTATAAGTGAAACTTCATTTTTGAATATTCAAAAGTATAAACTAACAATTTACTTTTATGTAGGGGGTGGAACCTTGAAACAGCCAATAGACAAACATAATTCATGTTGGGACCAGAAGAACCCCTAGAGCCGACAGCATTAAGGATAAGTTTTCTTACTTCAGTCAAACAACAATTAAAAGTTTGTTTATATATATTGGAAAACTTGACAATATTTGAAAGACAAAAGTAATTATAATAAAAAACCAATACCAGTGACAATTTGTGAGTATTTTCTTATTGGACAAAAGATACACTGTTCCATCTGATAACCCTGGTGAGGTCTTTAAAAAAATTTCTTTCACATCTAAGTTAATACACGTGGGCTTGTTCTTTGGAAATAATTGTGGTTATTTGATTCTGAGCCTATGAGACTTTTAACATAGTAGCCTAGATAGTAGTTTGATGACATAGGATAGAGCATATCATAGTGTTGACAACTGTGAGGTGATCAGAAGGTCAGGAGCATGTCAGAATATGGCTTGCCTGGATGAAATATTGCTTTAGCGATGATGGGCCTGTTCATAGATAGGGATAAATGGACTCATTTCTGAAGCTTATATGTATCAAAGGTGTAAGTGGGATGGTGTGCGGGGCGTATTGATAGATATAGATATTTGCTGTCTGTGTCAGAGAAGTTTCTCGCCCTCCTGGTTGTCATGTTGGTGCTCTCTAAAAAAGGTCCACTAGAGACCACTGTATAACCCTGCACTGCAGGGCAAAGCCATGCTAAACTGCATGGGGAGTGCATGAAAGCACCTGCAAGTGGCAGGCACAGGTCATAAGTAGCGATGGTGGCAGATAAAGACCTGTATGGTCCATCCAGTCTGCCCAGCAAGGTGGCCAGAACTGTACCTGCCACTATGTGCAGGTTATACTCCATTTTTAAACACTAGCATCACAATCAGGGCAATGGGCAATTTGCCACCATGCCAACCATATATATAGTAAGCAGTTACATATGATGCAATATGATGTAATCTTGGAACATAATACCACAACATTATGCCAATAATCGAATAGTGGTTTTATTATGGCCGCAGCATGATTAATCCTGGATAATATCTGGAATGGAGTCACTAAGCAAATCTACTGTGGAAGCATTTCATTTTCAAAAGGGTGACTACAACAAAATGAGGAAAATGGTTAAAAAGAAGCTGAAAGGATTGGCTGCAAAGGGTAGGACTTAAATCAAGCATGGACATGTTTAAAAATACCATCGCGGAAGCACAGACCAGATGTATTCCACGTATTAACAAAGGTAGAAAGAAGAGCAAGTGAAAGAGGCTATTATAGCCAAAAGAACATCCTTCAAAGAATGGAAAAAGGATCCAAATAAAGAAAATAAGAAGCAACATAAGCACTGTCAAGCTAGATGCAAAGCATTGATAAAGAAGGCTAAAAGAGAATATGAAGAAAAACTTGTTGCGGAGACAAAAACTCATAGTAGCACCTTTTTCAGGTACCTCAGAAGCAGATAGCCTGTGAGGGAATCCAAGGGACTGTTAGATCATGAAGGGGCAAAGGGGGTACTCAGGGAGGATAAGGCCATAGTGGAGAGGTGGAATAAATTCTTTCCTTCAGTCTTTATGGAAGAAGATGTAAGAGATATACCAGTACCAGAAAAGGTTTTCAAGGGTGATAATGCAGAGGAATTGGAGAACTCTCAGTGAACCTGGGAGATGTACTGAGCCAAATCAACAAGTTAAAGAGTGATAAATCACCTGAACCAGATGGTATACACCCCAGGTTACTGAAAGAACTCAAACATGAAATTGCTGATCTGCTGTTATTGATCTGTAACCTGTTGTTAAAATCATCCATAGTACCTGAAGATTGGAGGGTGGCCAATGTAACTCCAATTTTTTTTTAAAGGGTTCTAGGGGTGATCCGGGAAATTACAGACCAGTAAGCCTGACTTCAGTGCCATGCAAATAGTGGAAACTATTATAAAGAATAAAATTACAGAACACACAGACAAACATAGTTTAATGAGACAGAGTCAGTATGCGTTCAGCCAAGGGAAGTTTTGCCTCACAAATTTGCTTGATTTCTTTGAAGGCGTGAATAAACATGTCAATAAAGGTGAGCCAGTTGATGTAGTGTACCTAGATATTCAGAAAGCTTTTGATAAAGTTCCTCGTGAGAGACTCCTGAGAAAATTTAAAAAGTCTTGAGATAGGAGGCAATGTCCTTCTGTGGATTAGGAATTGTTTTTTGGACACAAAACAGAAGGTAGGGTTAAATGGCCATTTTTCTCAGTGGAGGAGGGTGAATAGTGGAGTGCCACAGGGATCTGTACTGGGACCGGTGCAATTTAACAAATTTATTAAAGATCTGGACATCAGAACAATGAGTGAGGTGATTAAATTTGCAGATGGCACAAAACTATGCAAAGTTGTCAAAACACATGCGGATTGTGAAAAATTGCACGAAGACCTTAGAAAACTGGAAGACTGGTTATCCAAATGGCAGTTGAAACTTAATGTGGACAAATGCAAAGTGATGCACATTGGAAAGAATATCCAAATCATAGTTACCTGATGCTGGGGTCCACCTTAGGAATCAGCACTCAAGAAAAAGATTTAGGTGTCATTGTAGACAATACGCTGAAATCTTCTGCCAAGTGTGCGGCAGCAGCCAAAAAAAGCAAACAGGTGCTAGGAATTATTAAGGGATGAAAAGAAGACCAAGAATATTATAATGCCTCTGTATCGCTCTATGGTGCGACCTCACCTTGAATATTGCATTCAATTCTGGTCACCGTATCTCAAAAAAGAGATAGCAAAATTAGAAAAGGTTCAAAGAGGAGTGACCAAAATGATAAAGGAGATGGAACTACTCCCTTATGAGGAAAAGCTAAAGAAGTTAGGGCTCTTCAGCTTGGAAAAGAGACGACTGAGGGGGGATATGATTGAGGTCCATAAAATCCTGAGTGGTGTAGATCAGGTTTTTCACTCTTTCAAAAAGTACAAAGACTAGGAGACACTCAATGAAATTACATGGAAATACTTTTAAAACAAATAGGAGGAAATATTTTTTCACTCAAAAAATAGTTAAGCTGTGGAACTCGTTGCTTGAGGATTTGATATCAGTAGTTAGCGCATTTAGGTTTGGACACGTTCCTGGAGGAAAAGTCCATAGTCTGCTATTGAGACAGACATGGGGAAGCCATTGTTTGCCCTGGGATTGGTAGCAAGGAATGTTGCTACTAATTGAGCTTTTGCCAAGTACTTGTGACCTGGATTGGCCACTGTTGGAAGCAGGATACTTGACTAGATGGACCTTTGATCTGACCATATGACTATTCTTATGCTCTTATGTTCTTAATCCAATAATATTGCTAACCAGCAACATTGTACTCACTAATTTCAACCTTAAAATGCCTTCCCCTTTCCCACTGAAATAATCAGCAACCATACACATAGCAATTGATATGAATGTGATCTGTCTTTTCCATTTTTGGGACACAGACCATAGAAGTATGCCTAGCACTGGCCTTAATTCATAACTACTGGAGATGCCATCAAAGCCCACTCCAGCCCATCCTGATCTAAAGTCTGCCAGGCCTGGCCTTACATCCCATCTACTGGAGTTGACATTGAAGTGCCACTCCTGTTTTGATTCCTTCCTCTTGCTATATAGGGATCCTCTTTGTTTATCCCAAGCATTTTTAAATTCTTTCTCAGTTTTGTCTTCACAACCTCCACTGGGAGGGTATTCCAGGTATCCACCAGCCTGTCCATGAAAAATTGTTTCTTGTTGTTACTCCTAAGTATACTACCCTGCAACCTCAATTCATGTCCTTTGGTTCAACTGTTAACCTTTCTCTGAAAAACATTTGTTTGTATAGTAATATCTTCCAAGTATTTCAATATCTCTATCATATCTTCCCTATCCATAGTCAGGTCTTCAAATCTCTTCTCATACATCTTGTTTTTGTTGCCTTCCTCTGAACCACTTCAAGTCTTTTTATGTACTTGGTAAGATATAGGCTCCGAAATTGAACACAATATGCCCAAATGAAGCCTTACCAATGACTTGTATAGGGGTATTAACTCTTCCTTTGATCTACTGGTTATATCTTTCTATATGCAGCCTAGCACCCATCTGGCTATGGCCACCACCTTGTCACATTGTTTCACCGCCTTGAGATCCTCAGACACTATCACCCAAAGGTCCATCTCCCAGTCCATGCATATCTTCCTCTTGCTCCCTAGCAAATACAGCACCTTTGAATTTCTACTGCCCACATACATCACTCTGCACTTCTTCACATTAAATTTTAACTACCAACATTATATGATTCTTCTCATTTTTGAAGCACTACTTACATATGTGATCTACATGGGTACCCTGTGCAAATACTGCCACTTACATGCAGATGTGCCAATGGACCTGTGGATATTTTCCATGTGTGTCCACCTCTGTGACAATATCCAGTGTATGCTGATCTAGGATGCCCTACACATGCAGACTTTCAGTTGAACACAGGTATTGTATACCTGGATATGGCAGCTATTTTGAGACATTTGCAAGTTGATATCACCACTCTGGATTTTTTTCCACACTTCATTCTCCAGGGGTAGAGATACATGTATTTTAGATTGGCCTCCACGTTCTCCACTGCTTTTGTAAAAGTTTGCCCCTAACCTCCATGTGTACACCTAGCTCTTTGCTCACAAATATGTTCTATCTAAAACTGGGCTCCAAGTCTTTTAACATTCAAGTTAAAAGTTTGAGCATGCAAGTGAAATTTAATGATTGAACATTAATATGTAGGCTACTTACCTCCTGTATGGTATTTTGCATATACACTATGTTCCTTACCTTCCAGAAACATATGAAATGTAAAGTAGGACTCGCTATTTGCATGCATAGAAGAGAGAACAGCTGGACCAGCATTTTGAGAATTTGATTGAGAGTGAAGGATTGATAGATGAACAATTTGGTGTGTTCTGTCTTATGCTTTGTGTTTCTTCACATGTTTTACCTTTTCTATTACTTGGAATTGTCCTCTGGTGTTGGTTTCAATTTGTCTCAAGTTTTACCAGTCTGTATAAGGTTTGCAACAGAGGAATAAGACTGGAAAGCATGCAGCATGGAAAAAAGGAGAGACATTTTTAAGTACATGAGTATGCTAGAATGGACATTTTGGGTACATGAGTGTGCTAGGAGGATGACTGATATGCTAAAGGTAAACAAGAGAGAAGAAGCCGTGATTGGCAGTCAAAGGAGTAGCACACAGGTCAGGTTTGTGAGGGAAGTAAGGCAGTAAAACAGCCAGCCCAGTGAGTCAGAGGATGTAGAAAAAAAGTTCAGTGTTAAGGCCCAATAGGGAGGAGGACAGCTGGAGAAAATCTGAGAGGGTAAGGGGAACAAGAAAATGGCACAGGAGGAGCCAGCAGGGAAACGAGGAGCCCCTTAGTACCATCTTGCTGTACAAAAGCAGCACAAGGACAATGAGGAGGTAGGACTGATATAGATAGACCCAATTATGATATAGACCCAAGGCCATGCTTGCAGGAGCTCAAGTACAGCTAAAAGGAGAACAAAACGTTCCTGAAACACAATCTAGACAACTGTAGAAGCCCCTTTTCACAAACATTCAACACAGAAGTCCTTGAATGCAAAGTAGGCATATCAGAAAAACTTGTCCAGGACCATCAATCAAATTCAACATTGACAATGGAACTTCAGATGCTCCATTAGGGAAAAGGCTGCCAGGACAATGCAACATCTGAGCAAGACAGTAGACTGGTGTTTGTCCTTATCAACTGCAGAATGAAGGACAGGCGTTGTGCCATCACGGGATCGTAAACCATCTGAACATCTGGATACCACAGCAGAACTGCATAACAACAGTAGATCAGTAGTTTACAACCCCAAAAATAACTCTAATATTTCATCCTGCACCCAACTCTTAAGGATATCATTGCGTTTGTTGGAAGGAGAAGGTGAACCCATTATTCTAGAAAGGGCAGGTAAGGGGGAACTAGTACCCAGGAGGGGACGGCAAACATTAGTGAAATAAGTGGCATGCATATGCATTAACAGTGAACACCTGTACTTACCTTCTTCTTCTTTCTTTAACAGGTGTTAGTGCTGTACAGAGTGCATACATAGCTCCAACCAGGGTCAGAACTATGCAAAAGGAGGAGATCAGATGCAGCTGAGCTGGGGATTCTAATCGACCTGCAAGTATTCCTGACCTTGACCCCAGATGCCTTTTAAGCATGGAGTTGGCAACAGGGTCTTGTCATCAGAGCCTCTCCTCATCAGACTTTTTTGACTTACTCCATTGATACCTGAGCAGACTTAGCCAACACAATCCATGCAGCACCACACCATGACACCCTCACTACAGCACCTGGATAACACAGTCCACGAAGGATTCAAGCTTTGGGGAAAAGACATACTTTACAGATGCATCCAATGCAAGTGGCAAGTGACAAAAATGGTGAACAGTCTGAACAAGAACAATGGTGCATGGACATCTCTAACTTCTGCCTGACCCCCTGGAAGTCTTTGACAGCCTCCTAATATTCCCCTTATCTAGAATTTTAATCGAGTTTGCACAACTCATGTTTCCCTAGTTGCTGATTTATGAGGGGGTGATAGACCCCAGTTGGAGGCTCCGGAACTTGACAATGAATTTTGAATTTAGATTTGGATTTTAAAATTACTCACCTTTCCAAATCTAAGTTCAAGGCAATTTACATTCAAGTGCAGTAGGTACTGTATTTTTCTTTCCTCCAGGGTTAAAATCTAAGAGCCCAATATAAAAAAAAAAGCTTGGCCCTTAGATTTGTAACCTATTTTTAGCCAAACTTAGGAACTTAAAAGTTATGCTTATATTTTACAGCCTACTGTTCATTTGCCTAGATTTATGAGGCTAATCAGTGCTAAGCCTCTAACTTTTTCCCCGCGCTAAATTCACCCCTATAGTCACCCCCTTTTATGTTCCTAAATTTAGTTTAGGGATTGATATTCAAAGTCATTTAACGAGGCAGGAGAGGTTCCAGGGATACTCAGCAGCCCTTGGCCAGAGAGTGCCTCTGAATATCCCTTCTAACCGCCTAAGCTGAAACCGGCTATGTTTGGCAGCAAAGCTGGAGTGGAGTCAGCACTTATGCAGTTAAATGCCGATATTCAACACTTAACTGGATAAGGTAACCTGATGAATTGGACCACATAAAACACAGTCCTATCTTTGTCTAGTTTCACCTATCTGTTTAATGTTTCCGGACATGGTCTGGCATTGAATATCAGGATATAAAACCAGTGGCAACTAAAAAATCATTCACTGCCACTGACTGAATATTTACCTCTTAGTGAAATTTTGAGTATAATTTTAGCCACTGAGGGGCCCTTTTACAAAGGTGCGGTAGGCTCTATGTGCGTGCAGCATGCACCAAAACAAGACTACTGCCAGGCTAGCGCACCCTCCTGGTGGTAATTTCAGATTTGGCGCATTCCCATACCGCTGGGACAAATTATTTTTTATTTCCTACAGTGCACAGCTTCTCTGGTGTTAATCGGCAGTTGGTGCAAACCAACTAGTCACCGCTGATGTAACATGTGAGCCCTTATCACTAGATCGATGGGTGGCATTAAGGGCTCAGGCCATAAATAGGTGTGCACTGGTTTCAATTTTACCATAGGCCTTTTTCCCGGCCCATTGAAAAAAGCCCTTCTTCCCAGACGCGGAAAAACTGGCCCAGCGTGCACTAAAAACATGCACCCACACTATAGGAATATTGTGGGCATCTACACAGTTAGCATGCACTAATTTTTAGCGCATGCTAAAAACGCTAGCTTGCCTTTGTAAACATGGTCCTAGGTGTAATACAACTTGATCAGAGAAATCAGGGCATACATAAAGGGGAAAAAAGGCATTAAGAAAAAAGGAAAAGCTACATAACAAAATAATTAAAAACACCAACCCCTTTAGTCCCCTAAACGGAGAGAGATCAGAAATCCGGGAGGAAAATACATAAATTATCATTTTATTGAACAAGAAACCACAGTCATGCTTACAATTAAATCCCATAACAACTGCCCCATTGGGTTGTTGCGATAAGAACAAGATCACAGGTGTAAACTTATTAGCCATTAACACATTCTTACTCAACCAAACACCTTACGGAGTGTAATCAAATGTTTCATTGTTTCTTTTTATTTCTCTTCTCACACATTCCATCCAACCCTCTCCACTCTCATTCCTCTCAACACCTATTCTTACACTCACTCAACATCCATTCCTTGTCCAAAGGATTCCTTTATTACAACTATCAATTCCACTCACCACAGACAACTAATCCATCATCAACAAGAGACTATCTCCTCTCCCAACTGGTATACTTCTTTAGAAATTGAAACCACATCTCTGTTTGTACAGCTTCCTCACTTATTTACATCCATAGTTTGTTCTTGAAGAGAAGCGCTGAAAAGAGGTCATTTCTTCTATTAGTTACATTCAGCATTAAAAAGCAGAACCTTTCTTTTATACATAATTACAATGTAATTTTCTTAATCATCAAAGGGGCTATGAAAATACATTTCTTTCTAGCTTTTGATAGTTTTAAGATATATGTTTCCTGTTCCCCCAATAGCAACAGTTCGTATGCTTGTTCCAAGGATATTAATGGGTAATGCATTTGATATACCTTCTTTCTCTGGTACAACCAAAGCAGTGTGCATATTATATACAGGTACTTTTTCCAATAATTTCCTCAATTGTTGGCAAAGCTTTAGAGCAAAAATCGTATAGTTTTGGACATTCTAAAAAAGTTGATAATAAGGTCCCTGCATTTATTATTATCTCAAACTTTCATTGTGTCTTTTTTTCTTTTGTAATGGAAACAATCTAAATTGGGTTCCTGTAAATTCACATTAGTGTTTAGCTTTTATGGGTTCCCCATAGTTTCATCAGTTACCTATCTCTCGCTTCCTGCATCAACTCTTGGAACCGCACCTATTCAAGAAAGAGTCAATGGTTCTTTGACTGCCTACTACACCATGTAAGTGAAAGACCAGTGGAGCACAAAGATGCTTTCCACCGAAAAGTCTGCATCTTTTACACATTCTCTCTGCCAGTGGCTGGCAGGCTACACCAATATCCTGCTTTCTTTTTGGACAGTTATGTTACGTTGCCTCATACACAATCCACTTCATCAATTGTCTTTCATGTTTTATGTAATTTTTGCAACAGTATTATTATATGGTGCCTCAATACAGCTGTTCTACTGTGAAACAAATCTTGAGTTGGTGTTTATTGACTGAGACGGTATTAGGGGAAGAGACTGTTTTATATATCCATCCTTCCCTCAGAGGTGTTTGAGGGCAGATAAGAGAGATGATAGATTTTAAATTTGGGAAGGTATAAAGCATGGAGGTTTCTCTTCCCACTCTTCTACCTTGCCACCTCTCTTTCCATTCTCCATTGACGTTCAGAATCCTACAATCTTCTACATGCTTGCAGTGTTCCCTCTAAGCTGTACAGGAGTCCTCTATCTATATTCCTGTCAATGGGGGTGTGTAGAAGATTTTCTGAAATATACCTTGTAATTGTACACAGAGGGGCAAAGAGGAATCTAAAAGGATACCTAATTAATATACTTCCTTATGGAATTACACTGGTTGCCTGTTGTATTTAGAATAAGATTCAAAGATTTAATTCACAAAGAGGGGCATTTTTGAATGAGGACGCCCATCTCTATGGGCGCCCATCTCTGAGGACATCCCCGCGAAGGGGCGGAGCATCCCATATTATCGATGGGCGTCCATCTTTCGTTTCGATAATACGGTCAGGGACACCCAAATCTCAACATTTAGGTCGACCTAAGAGATGGTCGACCTAAATGTTCAGATGGTTGACCTTACAGATGGACGACCTCGGTTTTCGCTGATAATGGAAACTGAGGACGCCCATCTCAAAAATGAACAAATGCAAGCCCTTTGGTCATGGGAGGAGCCAGCATTCATAGTGCACTGGTCCCCCTCCCATGCCAGAACACCAACCAGGTACCCTAGGGGGCACTACAGTGGACTTCACAAATTGCTCCCAGCTGCATAGCTCCCTTACCTTTGGTGCTGAGCCTCCCAACCCCCCAACCCACTCCCCACAACTGTACACCACTACCATAGCCCTAAGGGGTGAAGGGGGCACCTACCTGTACATGTGGGTACAGTGGGTTTTGGGTGGGTTTTGGAGGGCTCACATTTACCACCACAAGTGTTACAGGTAGGGGGGTATGGGCCGACAAGAGAAGGAAAAATACTAGACTTAGTCCTTAGTGGTGCTCATGATCTAGTGCAGGGGGTAACGATACGAGGGCCGCTTGATAACAGTGATCATAATATGATCGGTTTTGATATTGGCATTGAAGGAAGTGAAACCAGGAAATCAAGTACGCTAGCGTTTAACTATAGAAAAGGTGATTACGACAAAATGAGAAAAATGGTGAAAAAAAGACTGAAAGGAGCAGCTCGCAGAGTAAAAAACTTGCATCAGGCGTGGATGCTGTTTAAAAACACCATCCTGGAGGTTCAGGACAAATATATTCCACGTATTAGAAAAAAGGGAAAAAAGACTAAACGTCAGCCGGCGTGGCTAAACAGTAAGATAAAGGAAATCATTAGAGCCAAAAAACAATCCTTCAGAAAGTGGAGAAGAGAACCAACTGAAAGTAACAGGATAGATCATAAGGAATGCCAAGCCAAATGCAAAGTGGAGATAAGGAGGGCAAAAAAGGACTTTGAGAAGAAATTAGCGTTGGAAGCAAAATACATAGTAAAAATTTTTTTAGATACATTAAAAGCAGGAAACCGGCCAAAGAGTCGGTTGGGCCGCTGGACGAAAATGGTGTTAAAGGGGCGATCAAGGAGGACAAAGCCGTAGCGGAGAAATTAAATGAATTCTTTGCTTCGGTCTTCACCGAGGAGGATTTGGGGGGGACACCGGTGCCGGAAAGAATATTTGAAGCGGGGGAGTCGGAGAAACTAAACAAATTCTCTGTAACCTTGGAGGATGTAATGGGTCAGTTCAGCAAGCTGAAGAGTAGTAAATCACCGGGACCTGATGGTATTCATCCCAGAGTATTAATAGAACTAAAAAATGAACTTGCGGAGCTACTGTTAGAAATATGCAATCTGTCCCTAAAATCGAGTGTAGTACCGGAAGACTGGAGGGTAGCCAATGTTACTCCGATTTTTAAGAAGGGTTCCAGAGGAGATCCGGGAAATTATAGACCGGTGAGTTTGACGTCGGTGCCGGGCAAGATGGTGGAGGCTATTATTAAGAATAAAATTGCAGAGCATATACAAAAACATGGACTGATGAGACAAAGTCAGCACGGATTTAGTGAAGGGAAGTCTTGCCTCACCAATCTAATGCATTTTTTTGAGGGGGTAAGCAAACATGTGGACAATGGGGAGCCGGTTGATATTGTATATCTGGATTTTCAGAAGGCGTTTGACAAAGTGCCGCACGAAAGACTCCTGAAGAAATTGCAGAGTCATGGAATCGGAGGTAGGGTATTATTATGGATTAAGAACTGGTTGAAAGATAGGAAGCAGAGAGTAGGATTGCGTGGCCAGTATTCTCAGTGGAGGAGGGTAGTTAGTGGGGTCCCGCAGGGGTCTGTGCTGGGTCCGTTGCTTTTTAATGTATTTATAAATGACCTAGAGATGGGAATAACTAGTGAGGTAATTAAATTCGCCGATGACACAAAATTATTCAGGGTCGTCAAGTCGCAGGAGGAATGTGAACGATTACAGGAGGACCTTGCGAGACTGGGAGAATGGGCGTGCAAGTGGCAGATGAAGTTCAATGTTGACAAGTGCAAAGTGATGCATGTGGGTAAGAGGAACCCGAATTATAGCTACGTCTTGCAAGGTTCCGCGTTAGGAGTTACAGATCAAGAAAGGGATCTGGGTGTCGTCGTCGATGATACGCTGAAACCTTCTGCTCAGTGTGCTGCTGCGGCTAGGAAAGCGAATAGAATGTTGGGTGTTATTAGGAAGGGTATGGAGTCCAGGTGTGCGGATGTTATAATGCCGTTGTATCGCTCCATGGTGCGACCGCACCTGGAGTATTGTGTTCAGTACTGGTCTCCGTATCTCAAAAAAGATATAGTAGAATTGGAAAAGGTACAGCGAAGGGCGACGAAAATGATAGTGGGGATGGGACGACTTTCCTATGAAGAGAGGCTGAGAAGGCTAGGGCTTTTCAGCTTGGAGAAGAGACGGCTGAGGGGAGATATGATAGAAGTGTATAAAATAATGAGTGGAATGGATCGGGTGGATGTGAAGCGACTGTTCACGCTATCCAAAAATACTAGGACTAGAGGGCATGAGTTGAAGCTACAGTGTGGTAAATTTAAAACGAATCGGAGAAAATTTTTCTTCACCCAACGTGTAATTAGACTCTGGAATTCGTTGCCGGAGAACGTGGTACGGGCGGTTAGCTTGACGGAGTTTAAAAAGGGGTTAGATAGATTCCTAAAGGACAAGTCCATAGACCGCTATTAAATGGACTTGGAAAAATTCCGCATTTTTAGGTATAACTTGTCTGGAATGTTTTTACGTTTGGGGAGCGTGCCAGGTGCCCTTGACCTGGATTGGCCACTGTCGGTGACAGGATGCTGGGCTAGATGGACCTTTGGTCTTTCCCAGTATGGCACTACTTATGTACTTATGTACTTATGCCTGAAGTGCACTGCACCCAATAAAAACTGCTCTAGGGACCTGCATACTGCTGTGATGGAGCTGGGTATGACATTTGAGGCTGGCATTTGAGGCTCTCCCTCCACTAGTCCGTTCCCCTCTCTCTCCTTCCCCTCATTCCCTTTCCTCCTTTCCTGAAGTTACTATTGAGGAAACTACACTTCTCCTTTCTTCCTCAAAATGTACCACCTGTTCCTCTGATCCCATTCCCACCCACCTTCTTAATGCCATCTCTCCTGCTCTTATTCCTTTTATCTGTCACATTCTCAACCTCTCACTTTCCACTGCGACTGTCCCTGCTGCCTTTAAACATGCTGTGGTCACACCTCTCCTTAAGAAGCCTTCACTCGACCCTACTTGTCCCTCTAATTACCGATCCATCTCCCTCCTTCCTTTTCTCTCCAAATTACTTGAGCGTGCTGTTCACCGCCGCTGCCTTGATTTTCTCTCCTCACATGCTATTCTTGACCCACTACAATCTGGTTTTCGCCCTCTCCACTCAACCGAAACTGCGCTTACTAAAGTCTCCAATGACCTATTACTGGCTAAATCCAGAGGTCAATATTCCATCCTCATTCTTCTTGATCTTTCCGCTGCTTTTGACACTGTCGATCACAGCATACTTCTCGATACCCTGTCTCACTTGGATTCCAGGGCTCTGTCCTTTCCTGGTTCTCTTCCTACCTCTCCCTCCGCACCTTTAGTGTTCACTCTGGTGGATCCTCTTCTACTTCTATCCCTCTGCCTGTCGGCGTACCTCAAGGTTCTGTTCTTGGTCCCCTCCTCTTTTCTATCTACACTTCTTCCCTTGGTTCATTAATCTCATCTCATGGCTTTTCCTACCATCTCTATGCTGATGACTCCCAAATCTACCTTTCTACCCCTGATATCTCACCTTGCATCCAAACCAAAGTTTCAGCGTGCTTGTCTGACATTGCTGTCTGGATGTCTCAACGCCACCTGAAATTAAATATGACCAAAACCGAGCTTCTCATTTTCCCCCCCAAACCCACCTCCCCGCTCCCCCCGTTTTCTATTTCTGTTGATGGCTCTCTCGTTCTCCCTGTCTCCTCAGCTCGAAACCTTGGGGTCATCTTTGACTCTTCTCTCTCCTTCTCTGCTCATATCCAGCAGATTGCCAAGACCTGTCATTTCTTTCTTTACAACATCCGTAAAATCCGCCCCTTTCTTTCCGAGCACTCTACCAAAACCCTCATCCACACCCTTGTCACCTCTCGTTTAGACTACTGCAATCTGCTTCTTGCTGGCCTCCCACTTAGTCACCTCTCCCCTCTCCAGTCAGTTCAAAACTCTGCTGCCCATCTCATCTTCCGCCAGGGTCGCTTTACTCATACTACCCCTCTCCTCAAGACCCTTCACTGGCTCCCTATCCGTTTTCGCATCCTGTTCAAACTTCTTCTACTAACCTATAAATGTACTCACTCTGCTGCTCCCCAGTATCTCTCCACACTCGTCCATCCCTACACCCCTTCCCGTGCACTCCGCTCCATGGATAAATCCTTCTTATCTGTTCCCTTCTCCACTACTGCCAACTCCAGACTTTGCGCCTTTTGGCTCGCTGCACCCTACGCCTGGAATAAACTTCCTGAGCCCCTACATCTTGCCCCATCCTTGGCCACCTTTAAATCTAGACTGAAAGCCCACCTCTTTAACATTGCTTTTGACTCGTAACCACTTGTAACCACTCGCCTCCACCTACCCTCCTCTCTTCCTTCCCTTTCACATTAATTGATTTGATTTGCTTACTTTATTTATTTTTTGTCTATTAGATTGTAAGCTCTTTGAGCAGGGACTGTCTTTCTTCTATGTTTGTGCAGCGCTGCGTATGCTTTGTAGCGCTATAGAAATGCTAAATAGTAGTAGTAGTAGTAGTGGCATATAGGCTGGAAAAAAATGTTTTTTAATTTTTGGGGGGGTGGGAGGGGGTTGGTGACCACTGGGGGAGTAAGGGGAGGTCATCCCCCATTCCCTCCGGTGGTCATCTGGTCAGTTCAGGCATCTTTTTGAGTCTTGGTCGTGAAAAAAATTGGACAAAGTAAAGTCGGCCAAATGCTCGTCAGGGATGCCCTTCTTTTTTCCCTTATCGGCCAAGTGCATCCATCTCTTAACCATGCCCCCATCCCGCCTTCAGTACACTGCCGACACGCCCCCGTGAACTTTGATCATTCCCGCGACAGAAAGAAGTTGAGGACGCCCAAAATTGGCTTTCAATTATGCCAATTTGGGCGACCCTGAGAGAAGGACGCCCATCTCCCAATTTGTGTCGGAAGATGGGCGCCCTTCTCTTTCAATTATGCCACTGAAAGTGGGTCTTTTACTAAACCTTGGCTTGAGTTATCTGCAGCAGGGCCCATTTTATTCCTATGGGCCCTGCTGCAAATAACTTGAGCTAAGTTTTAGTAAAAGACCCCCAAAGCCATGAAGCAAGATACTCCCTATTATCTTACATTCTATATACCTAACAGATCACTAAAGTCACAAGGTGCTCTCCTTTTGACAATTCCATCTTTAAGGAGAGTTCACTTTGAAGAGACTCAGACTTGCACTTTCTCTATTGCTAGACCTAAAGAATGGAGCCATCTCTTGGACTGCTTATGACTTATGTCAGATACCACTACCATTAAGAGACAATTGAAAGCACAATTGTTCAAAGGCATCTTTGTAGATATAGGTTGATTAAGACTCTGTCACTTCTGATAACTGCAAAAGGAACCACTTTTTCCTGTTTTATAAGGCAAAGAATGGGCATGGGCTATGTCCAGTCTGTATGATAGTTGTCTTATATTTTGGTTTTATGCTATTTTTATGTAAATTGAGCTGTGTATCTTATATTGAGATCCACCTTGGTTTAAGGTGGATCATAAATACAATAAATAAGCAATATAAACAAAGGTCCATCTAGCCCAGTATCCTGTTTCCAACAGTGGCCAATCCAAGTCATAGGTACCTGGTAGGATCCCAAAAAATGGCAAGGTTCTATGCTACTTACCTTAATGGATAAGCAGTGGCTTTCCCTGGATCTATCTTAAGATCAATTTATGAATTTCATTTCTAGGAATTTGTCCAAACCTAACTGGTTTTACCACATCCTCTACCAATGAGTTCCAGAGCTTTAAGGCATTGGGTGAAAAACATATTTCTCCTATTTGTTTTTAATATATTATGATGAAATTTTGTGGTGTCCCCTAGTTTTTGAACTTATTGAAAGAGTAAACAAATGATTTGTGTTTACCTATTCCACCCATTTTTGGTGACAAGGAGTAAATTGGCATCTTTGTGCAGGCCATTAAAAAGGCAATGCAAATAAAATTATTTTTTTCTCAGTTTGGACATATGGATGCATCAAAATATGCAATCTCTTTAAACTAAAGAGGTCATTTAGAAGCCTTGTGGCATTCACATGCATAGATTGCATACACACGTAAATGGCAATTTCAGAATGTCATTCTTTACACATATAGATGGCCAGGTTGCACAGATTTAAAAGGGGCTTCTTTTGGGTAGGACAAAATATTATTTATGTGTTTCCCATTGTCCAATTTTACAATTGGAATACCCAAATAGGTTAAAAGAAATTCCTCATTACCTTTAGCAACTCCTCTGAGTCAAACATAGGTTTTTGCAAAGATCTCTTTTCAGCCAGGGCTTGAAATAGATGATCAAGGAGGCCATTTGAGTTTAACCCTCCCAGTAATTTATTCAGGATTTAAAAATTAAAAATTGGCTGTTCAGCTTTGTCCACTAATTGGCAGGACTAACATGGAAACCTTTCTGGAACACAACTCTTCTGAATATAGTTCCTGGTGATTACATATATGGGACTAGATACTATATATGGCGCCTGAAAAATTGGTGCCAAAAATATTTCTGCCTATCATATTCTGTAAACTACGCCTAGATTTAGGCGCCGATTATAGAATATGCTTAGTTGATATCTCAGCACCTAAATCTACATACATCCATTTACACCAATGAAAATGTGGCGTAAATCCAGGCATGTAGATTTACACTCACCGGGCCATATTCTATAACTACGCATGTCAATTTCAGAATGCCCACATAACCCTCATTTCCCCACCCATAACCATGCCCCATTTTGCCTGTGTGAGTTAAGAAGTTCAGCACACTTTGTTACAGAATATGCTCGGCGAGCTGTGTGCCTAAATTTGAATTAGTGCCAATTAATGCTCATTGTTGCTTGTCAAGTGCTGTTATCAGCGCTCATTAGCTTAATAAGACAATTAAGTTGCGTGCGTTGTTATAGAATCCACACTGATTTTGGCATGGAATCTCTAGGTGCGCAATAAAGAATGCGGGGGAGAAAGCTGTTATACAGATACAGGTCTTTCCTATGTTCTAAGGGCATTTTTACCATAGCCATATAAAAAGCCTTTTTTTCCCTCTTATTTCATTAATGGCAGCATGCTAATGTTACCATTAGTGTGCAGCCATTTTTTAAAATTACCTTGGGAGCAGTTATCGCTACTTACTTAGCAGGTATGGGCTCCTGCATTAACCGTGCACTGACTAGTTAGTGCAAAGTAATGTAAGTACGCTAACTGGTTAGCTCAGGAATACCTACTCTCCACCCTTGCGCAGCACAGAGAGGGTTTAAAGTTCAGAACAAAGTCCAAATAGCAAAAAAAAAGCACCAAAGGCCTTCGAAAAAGGGACATAGTTCCTTTAATCATATGGCTTGAACATCAATCGTCCATAAAATGACCCAACAGATCTGACTACAAAGAGACCGCCTCTGCTTCTAATATATGTGCAAGGGAGAAAGTTTGTTTTCTGCACATTTCATCATTTAGATACTGTTAAATGTTTGACCCCTGATGCAGGCGCTGTGCGCCAAAACATAGCCCATGTTGGATCAATTTATGGAAGACTGATGTTCTAGCCATATGATTAAAGAAACTGTGTCCCTTTTATGAAGGCTCGTGGTGCTTTTTTTGCTATTTGTACTCTCCACCCTTGATATGTCTTCTGAAAAAATAACTACCATGCAATTAGCATACATACATGCCTAAACTAACACAGAATGCTTTAATACATCCCATGATAGGCTATTTTTGCTGTGCTAAGCACGTGTTGGTGCTTAATTCTAGTTTAGTATAAGGACCCTTTAATGAGGTTGATGTGTTCAGAACTGCACAAAGGCCACATCACACAATAAAAAGGCAAATGATGAGCACAAACCCACCCACCTATTCCTCTTTTAAGTGTGCAAAATTTAATGATTTGCCTTCCAAATAGCTATTTTTTCCCACAGTGGTTGTCTTCTGTCATTTCATTTAAATTCACAAATAATGAGCAGCTGTGATGCAAAATTATGCCAAGGAGCTCCTTAACTATGAATGTATAGCTGAACTACATATGAAAACCTCTTTGCAAATCAGCTTCACCTCAGCTCTGTGCAGCTTAGTATATCAGTCTTCCTGTCTTTAGTCTTAAAGGCTATTTTCTTTATTCAATTACTTTGTTAGCTTTCTAATTCATTTTGTTTTCTGTTAAAAAGTCTTCAAGTATTGGCAGAGGGTAATTGTCGCACACAGTCTATGTTAGCAGTTATTTTAGCTTTTCAAAATTCTTTCAACATTTCCAGACTGGGTTTACTATATTCTTTACTCTGTACTTGGATGTTTTCTGCTGCTCATATCAAGGTACCTGAAGGACAGAGGGGCCCTTTTACCATGCAGCATTAAAAAGTGACCTGCGCTATCCCCAGTGCAGGTCGTTCCCATGTGCTAAGGCCACTTTTAGCTCTGCCGGTAAATGGACGATTTTTCTATTTCAGCAATAACGGCCACATGCTAATTTTCCCATTAGCACATAGCCATTGCCATGTGAGCATTTACTGATACCCAGGGCCGCCGTGAAGGGGGGCAAGATTCACCTGGGCTGGGCCTCCAAGGGAGGCCTGGCACCAGGATCTGTCTCCTGCTCCTGACGGAACCAGGGTGATCGCGTCCCAACAGGAGCAGGAGAGAGAGACAAACTCCAGCACCGGGCCCCCGTTAGAGGCTGGGGAGGAGCAGACACAGGGCTTCTGTGCCTCTGGTTTGGCTGGCAGGGGTCCCCAAGCCCCGCCAGCAGAAACCTTTCTCTAGCACTGTTCGCTGCCGCATTGCCTGCCCTGCAGCTGCTTTCCCCTTATTCAATTCAATTCAATTTAGGTCTTATATACTGCTAATATCCCCTGTTTAGGGTTCAGTGCGGTTTAGAACATTAGTGGAACAACAGCTACAGTTTTATAAGTAGGCTAATGGGTGAATACATTCTTATTGAATAGTTGTGATGTTATAGAGCGTTACACGGTGTGATTATAGTCTGTGTTAAATTTGATATTTCTAAAGGCTATTTGGGGATCAGTGCTTGATAAGTATTGCATAGCAGTCTTTGGGAGAAGAAGGTTTTTAGCTTCTTTTGGAAGCTGAGGTAGTTATTCTCTGTTCTGATAGGCAGAGGGAGTGAGTTCCATAAAGCAATCCCTGCCATTGAGAAGAGTGAGTTAAAGATCTTCTGAGATCGGATTCCCTTGTGAAACGATGGGGCTAGGATCAGTTGTTCTTTTAGTCTGTTGGAGTGAACAATACAAATAGATGAGATGTTGATCAGGAGTGCAGAGGTAGCACCTTGAAGAATCTGAAAGACTAGGCAGGCAACCTTAAACTTAGTTCTTCAGCTATTGGTAGCCAGTGTAGTTTTGTAAGGTAAGGTGAGACATCCTGATTGTTGCCGATCGAGTAAGATCTTGATGTGTGGATGTCAGAGGTAGAAGGAGCATGATGTCATCTGCGTATGATAGTAATTCTCCTGATCCCAGGTGAATAGAGCTAAGGGAAGACATGAAGAAGTTGAACAGGATGGGAGAGAGTGGGGACACTTGGGGAACCCCACATTTTGGAATCCAAGTGGAAAGGTTTTTGTTTTGTTTTACTGAGTAACTACGGTTTGAGAGGAATTCGTTGAACCATTTGAGGACTTGACCAGTAATTCCAATCTTATTCAGATGGTCTAGTAGCATTACGGAATCCACTGCATCGAATGTTGCTGAGATGTCGAACTGAAGTAGAAGCACCTGATCCCCCTTGCATAGGTGTTTTTTGGCATACGTTGTTAGCACTAAGAGCAGGGTTTTAGTGCTGTGTGTGGATCTGAATCCGAATTAGGACTGGTGTAGTGTGGAAAATGTGTCCAGATATTTGGAGAATTGTTTACTTACATATGATTCAAGCATTTTTGTAAAAAGTGGTATACTCGCCACTGAGTGATAATTTGCTCATGTCGCACATGCTCATTTTGATGAAATTGAGTATGTGCAACGTGAGGGGGAAAGCAGCCACAGGCCAGACAATGTGGCAGAGAACAGCACTGGAGAAAGGCTTCTGCTGGTGGGGCTTGGGGACCTCCACCAGCCAAGGTATGTGGAGATGCGGCGGGGAGTGGAGGTGGGGCAAAATGTGCCCCCCCCCCCCTTTTGTTTGACCTCTTCCCACTCTCCTTGGGGGTATAGGCACTACTGGTTAAGAATTCCTATTGTACTGTTTCCTCACTGACCTGATAAATAACTCTCAAAGGGGGGAAGGGAAGAGAAAGAGATTGATTTAGTTCATGCCATTCTCAGTTGTAGCTCAAGGCAACTTACATTCAGTAGGTGTTTTCCTGTCCCCAGAGAGCTTACAATATAAAAACTAGGTCTACATTCCCAACCAAGGAAGCAGCGCATGTAAATCTATCTCATACATATTCATTGTGGATATCCTGAAAATCCAGTTGCTTAAGTGTGCCTCAAGGACTGGATTGAGAACTACTGCTCTAACCATTAGACTACAAAGATATAAAAAGTTGACCCAGTAAACACGTATCACCTTCAACGTGTTTGCTGAGGCTTATTTCTGTTACAAAGTTCATAATTCTGTAATGCATTTAACTTTTATTATAAAAAGTACCTAAGGAAATGTACCTTTATTCTTCTGAAATTCTTTAGTTCCATCACAGCACTACAGCAAATTCTTTGGCTTTTTCTTCCTATATAAAACAAAATTTTAACTGTGTTTTTAACAGACATCACTACTACAAGAAAGTGGGAACAAGAAAAATCAGCGCTGCACGAAGAGGAATCCAATCTGCCCACACTACACCCTGCCACATGGGGCATCTGTCAAGCAGAAAGTGAGGTCACATATGGAGAAGTGGAGCACAGACTTGATTTACTCCAAGAACAACTCAACAGGTACAGATACCCATATTAAACCCCTTACTCATCTGTTCAATAGTGATGTTATTTCAGTCATTCTCATAATAAAACATTTGTCTTGTTTGTCTGTCTTGATTGTAAGCTCTGTTGAGCAGGGACTGTCTCTTATGTTTTTGTGTACAGCAATGTGTACATCTACAGAAATAAGTAGTACTAGTAGTAGTAAACACAACCAGGAGTTCGCAACACAGTCCTCCAGATACACCTAGTAAGTCAGGTTTCAGCATATCCACAACACGGGCATAGCCAGAGTCCAAGGTGGGGGGCACATTTTGTTCGCTGCCCCGCCGCCCCCCCCTCACCATCGCCCCCCTCTGCTGCCTTGCTGCCCCCTCCACTGCCCAGTGCTGCTGCTGCTGTACATTTTGGCAGGCGGAAGTCCCCAACCCTCGCCAGCTGAAGCACCGCCGCCACAAATACCTCGGCTGGTAGGGGTCCCCAACCCCCACCAGCTGAGGACTTGTCCAGCGCTGGTCTCCGGCGCCACCGCATTGCCTGCCCTGCTCTCTCTTCCCCTCACGTCCAGCACGCTCCTTTTAGGCCATTTCTGGTGACTGGCATTGACAATCCTTTTTTTTCAGTCAGCTCAAATTTAACCGGCTAAATGAATATTTAGCGCTGGTCAGTTAAGTTTGTAGTGGTCAAAGATAGGGCAGCTACTTAGTCAGTCCAATTTGTCTGCTTAACTTATTTGACCAGCATTTGAGTATTTGCAGATAGCCAGCTATATTGTGCAATATTGCCAGTTAGCCTCTATCCCCTGGATTCTATATATCGAACCTAGCATTCCACACTGAAATCCAAGCATATTCTATAACAATGCACGTAACTTAATTGGCTTAACAAGCTAATCAGCGTTGATTAGTGCTCATTATTGCTTGTTAAGTGCTGTTATCAGCATTGATAATAGCACTTAACAAGCAATAATGAGCACTAATTGGCAATCATTAGAATTTATGCGCACAACTTGCTAAGCATATTCTGTAATGAACTACACCTATATTCTATTGCACACAGTTCAAAATGGGCATGGTTTTGGGTGGGAAAATGGGTGTTTTGTGGGTGTTCCAAAATGTATGTGCATAGTAATAGAATATGGCCCACTGCACGCAAATTGACATGTAGAGATTTACGCCACATTTTTGGCTTGGATTTGGTCATTTCTGAGATGGGTGTCCTTGATTTCCATTATCGCTGAAAACCGAGGACAACCATCTCTAAGGTCGACCTAAATG
The DNA here is from genome assembly GCF_901765095.1 of Microcaecilia unicolor. NCBI lineage: Eukaryota > Metazoa > Chordata > Amphibia > Gymnophiona > Siphonopidae > Microcaecilia > Microcaecilia unicolor. The sequence goes on from NC_044037.1 coordinate 239,087,811, forward strand.
TTGAGGTTTGGGCGTCCCCGACCGTATTATCAAAACAAAAGATGGACGCCTGCCTTGTTTCGATAATACGGGTTTCCCCACCCCTTTGCGGGGGCGTCCTGCGAGGATGTCCTCAGCAATACTTGGGCGCCCCATTCGATTATGCCCCTCCACGTGTTTTTGCCTCCAACGCAATCTTTTTTTTTAAGTCCCTCTTTGTCTTCCTTATCAGCGCTTTGCATTTGACTTGACATTCCTTATGCTGTTTCTTATTATTTTCAGTCAGTTCCTTCTTCCATTTTCGGAAGGATTTTCTTTTAGCTCTAATAGCGTCCTTCACCTCACTTTTTAACCATGCCGGCTGTCGTTTGGTCTTCCTCCTTCCTTTTTTAATACATGAAATATATTTGGCCTGGGCTTCCAGGATGATATTTTTGAACAGCATCCATGCCTGATGTAAATTTTTGACCCTCACAGCTGCTCCTCTAAGTTTTTTTTTCACCATTCTTCTCATTTTATCATAGTCTCCTTTTCGAAAGTTAAACGCTAATGTATTGGATTTCCTGATTATACTTACTCCAAAGCTAATTTCAAATCTGATCATATTATGATCACTGTTATCAAGTGACCCCATCACCATTACCTCTCACACCAGATCATGCGCTCCACTAAGGACCAGGTCTAGAATTTTTCCTTCTCTTCTCGGCTCCTGTACCAGCTGCTCCATCAAGCAACCCTTGATTTCGTCAAGGACTTTTACCTCCCTAGCATACTCTGATGTTACATTTACCCAGTCAATATCGGGGTAATTGAAATCACCCATTATTATCATGTTGCCCAGTTTGTTAGCCTCCCTAATTTCCTTTAACATTTCTACATCTGTCTGTTCATCCTGGCCAGGCAGACGGTAGTACACTCCTATCACTATCCTTTTCCGCTTACACACAATCCACAGTGATTCCAAGAAGTGTTTTGTTTCCTGCAGAATTTTCAATCTATTTGATTCAAGGCTCTTCTTAATATGCAATGCTACCCCTCCACCAATTTGATCCACCCTATCACTACGATAGAATTTGTACCCCAGTATGACAGTGTCCCACTGGTTATCCTCCTTCCACCAGGTCTCAGAGATGCCTATTATATCTAATGTTTTATTAGTGCAATATATTTTAACTCTCCCATCTTATTTCTTAGGCATCTGGCATTCGCATATAGATATTTCAAACTATGTTTACATCATGCTCAGTAGTTGACAGTATTAATTTGCAATCTTTTGTCTGATTTTTATTTTTATTTAAGGACACCTGATCTACTATGGTCTCTTTTGCAACCTCACTATTGGGATACCCTATCTTCCCTGTTTTGGTGATATCTTTAAAAGATACCTTATTCCGAACCATGCACTTTTGAGCGACTGTTGGCCTTCCCCCAGTCTCTAGTTTAAAAGCTGCTCTATCTCCTTTTTAAATGCCAATGCCAGCAGCTGGCATCTTTTTTCGGAATAGGCTCCCCCTTCCCCAGAATGTTGCCCAGTTCCTAACAAATCTAAAACAAATCCTCCCTGCGCCATCGTCTCATCCACGCATTAAAAATATCGTCCGGCATGTCATTTCTGGGAATTTTCATTATATTTGAGTTATCTTGTCATTACAAAATCAGTTTTATTTATTTATTGATATTTATTAACCGCCTTTATGAAGAGATTCACCCAAGGTGGTGTACAGCAGGTATTGTTTAACATAAAACTTACAGTTTTGTTAACAGCCTAAGAATAGTAAAATGACCAAATATAAACATAAATACAATAAATGAGGTAAACTTGGAAACAGCAAATTGAAGACTTAGAGGAATAATGTTGCTTGCGAGCTACTTCACAAGTAGCATTATTCCCATTTCCCGGGAGCATCAGGCCACTGTGGCCCAATATTCCTGGACTTGTAAGCCTGGTCACCCCGGCAGCATCCAGAGGACCAGATAGCCCTTATGGGAGGAGGTCTGGATGCTGCCAGGGAGAACCAGTTCTACGGTATTTTAAGTCAATTGGCATTAGGGTCAAATAATTGCATTAAGCGCCAAATAATATGCATTACGGCACTAACGCCACTTGATGAATCCCCCCTAAATGACTTTTTCCCTTAATATTTTATTTCTAGAGTTTTGCTGAAAACCTGTAAGTCTTGTATTTGGCTCAATTGAAATGTTGATATGTCTAAATGCCCATCTTCGTTTTCAGAATAATATATTGCTCAAATATTTTGTGAAGTTCTTAAATTCCTATCCATGCCTCTTATATCAACGTATACAACTCTTCACAATCATGGTCTCATGGTTTTAATTCAAAGTCTCTTGTTTGTTTTTGTGTGCATGTCTTGCTTGTATTGGCTAAAAGAAGCAGAGTCTGTCTCTTATTTCTTTCTGTAAAGTATTGTGGATGTCAACTAGTGCTATACAAATGACAATAATGGACCCAATATTTAACCACAGCGCTCAAAAATTAAATAAAATGTCAGCTGTAATGGATAAAATGAAACCAAATATTCAACACCAGTACCTGAATATCTGATTTCAGAGCCGACCCAAAATACTATCCGGTTAACAGCAATATTCAGACTGTTAACCGGATAATTAACAGGGTAAAGTTAGGACAGCCATTTTGCTATCCTAACTTATCTGGTTTGTTATCTGCTTAGTGATCAGAATATGGCCACTAACCAGATAACCTCCAGTTCTACTCAAGCTAAACCCTCTTGCCATCCCGGCACTGTCTGGATAGTGCCAAAGCAGTCAAACGGCATAACCAACAGCATTCTCTAGTTGGTGCCACTCAGTATCCCTCTTGCTGACAAGTATCTAGTTAGCAGTGACTACTAACTGAATAGTTGCCTTTGAAATCAATCCCCATGATGATAATAGTAGTCCTAAAAGGAGTGGCCTAGTGGTTAGGGTGGTGGACTTTGGTCCTGAGGAACTGAGTTCAATTCCCACTTCAGGCACAGGCAGCTCCTTGTGACTCTGGGCAAGTCACTTAACCCTCCATTGCCCCATGTAAGCCACATTGAGCCTGCCATGAGTGGGAAAGCACAGGATACAAATGTAACTAAAAAATAATAATAATGTCATCTCAATGCTGAATTGATTCTTTGTTGGTATATTGTTTATAGTCTGTCTTTTAATCTTTCAGAATCTTGAGTAAATTGTTCAAAACTATAAACAACACAATTTCAGCATATATTTCTATTTTTATTGGAAAAACCTGATAGATGAGCCATAGAAAGCCTCACTGCTCCCTCTGCTGTCCATTCCCATTATAACATTTTTTAGTGCTTCAAAATCAGTCATTTGAGTGGGTTGCCCATCACAGCAAGTTGGTAGACTCTTTTAACAGGGTTCATCCAGTCCTGGTTCTCCTATTGCATGGAAGGGACTTTTAGCTCTGATTTCCCTGTTGCATTCCCTCAGGAAAATAAGACTACAAGCCCCTGAATTCAGGGGAATAAACCCACAACTAAAATCATCCCTGTCAGCAATTCTGTAACATCTTTCAGAGCAGTGTTGTTATGATTATACATTAATATGATGCGACTCATTTACTTTAATTTTATTCATTTCAGACTGGAATCACAAATGACTGCTGATAGTCAGCCATCCTCCAATTAACTGCAGGACAATCAGTGCTGTTCCACCTTCCTACAGTTTGGTAACGGCAGGAATAGATATCAAAGGCCACTAGAATGACAATGCACAGTGCTAACCCGGTGGCATCTATTAAAACAGACAGAAGCTTCAGTCATCATCACAAGTAGCATATGCTGAATATCTTGACTAGGAATCTGACTTCCCTAAGGCCTATGTACTAAGCATTTTTCTCATAGACAACAAATTTTGGGGCAACTCTATAAAATAGGCACCACCAGCTGCATGCCTATTACTTGTAATGTTTATAACTAAAGACATTTATGAATATATGTGCTCATATGTGCATAAATGCCAAGATTCCACCTAAGGGCTAGCCTGTGAATACACACCTAACTTATATAGAGGACTATATCTATATATGGCGCCTAAAAAATCGGCACCAAATAAAAGCGCTATTCTCTAAGCTGTGCTTAAGTTAGGTGCAATTTACAGAATAGCATGGGAATCACACCTACTTTTGGCATGGCCATTTGCACCAGCTGAAACATGGTGCAAATGTACGTACCATAAATTGTACGCATATCTCCCTTATTCTATAACAACCTGCACAAATGCTAGGAACTTCCCCATTCTACCCATGACCCTCCCATTTAACGTCCCTTTTTTTTTTTTACTTGCACATCAATTTAGCACAGATCCCGGGCCTACATTTACATGCATAAATTCCAATTGAAATCTAATTGATTGTTAAAAGGCCAATTATTGGTGCTAATTAACTCATTCAATTAAACTGAATGTACAAATATCAACAGCCTCTGTTTGCTGATCACACTACACCGGTGGTTTCCAAACCTTTCTGGGGCTTCCACAGTCAGATTTTCAGGAATCCACAACAAATATTCATGAGAGAATGAATATTCATTGTGGATAGCCTAAAAAACCTGACCAGCTGGGAATCCCCCAGAATAGGCTTGAGAATTACTCCACTACACTAATAGTTGAAAGTGAAGAACATTTAGAATGTATTTAGATGTATGATAAGGACACAAAGACCAAATTCCATATATGGCACCAAAATATCAGTGCTAGTCTACAAAATGTGCTCTGAGTTGGTGCTGTTTATAGAATAGTACCTAACACCGGGATCCACACCTAACTTTTAGGCATGAGGATTTACACCAACTGAAACCAGGTGTAAATCTTTGCACCTAAATTAGGCATAGATCAGGCATATTCTGCAAAAGTGAGAACAAATTCTTGGAATGCCCATGATAAGCCCTGTGCCCCTCCCATGGCCACACCCCTTTCAAAATCCACACACTAGAATTTACGCGTGCATCTTTAAAGAATATGCCTAGCAAGATGCTCCGCATAAACTCTACTTGTTGCCAATTAGCACCAATAATTATTTATTTATTTATTTATTTAAAACATCTATTGACCACTCAATCCACAATTCAAGGTGTAATTGATTATTACTTCTAGGCAGTAATTGATTATTAGTGCCCAATTAGCACTAATTTGCTCATTATCCAATAAAATTGCATGCTGAAATTGGGTGCACGACCACATTTCCATGCACAATTTGAGTGCCATATGTAGAATCCAGGGGAAAATGAAAAAAGGGATTCAAACAATCTGAAGAAGACAAAAGTGATGACAACAGGAGCAAGTACAAACTTCAGAGTTGATGGTGAAGACATTGAAAATCATAGGACATTTTCTGCCTTTTAGGATCAATCAACAACAACAAAGGCTTCAGTAGTCGAGGGTATGCCGCAGGATAGCACTTGGTAGAGCTGCAATGAAAAGGATTGGAGAGAAATTTCAAGTCATGTGATGCTTAATTACCAGCAAAGATTCTAATTATACAGATCTTTTTCTATTATACTGTATGTATGCAAAAGTTGGACCATGAAAAAAACAGAAGATGCTTTGAGGCATTTGAGTTATGATGCTGGAGACAATGGTTACAAATACTATGGACTGCCAAGAAATTGAACAGATATAACCTTGACCAAATAAAACCCAAATTCTTACTAGAACAGGGGTAGGCAACCTTGGTCCTTGAGGGCCACAACTCAGTCAGGTCTTCAGGATTTCCCCAATGAATATGCATGAGATCTGTTTGCAAGCACTGCTTTTTATACATATTCAATGGGAAAATCCTGAAAACCCAACTGGGTTGCGGCCCTCAAGGATCAAGGTTGCCTACCCTGTACTAGATCACATGACTAGGCTGAAACTATTTTGGTCATATTATGCAACATCCAAAGTTGCTAGAAAAAGCAAATAATTCTGGGAAAGGCTGAAAGAAAAAGAGGGCATGGAAGCAATAAGATGGACTGACACAATGATAACAACAACAATGAATGCTCCATTAAAAAGCTTCCCCACACAAATAGTAGTCAGAACGTTCTGGAGAATGTCAATCTATATGGCCACCAGAAGTTGGCTTCAATTTAATGGCAATTAATCAATCAGTTATAAAATTGCCCTGCATACAGGAAACAGAACAAAAGATTTTCAGCAGAGTCATGGCTGGCATGAAACCACTGGAAAATTCACAGCTGGTTATAGAGCATTTGACTGGCCAGGTGCTAATCCTGGCCAGTTAAATGCTGTTGAATATCAGGGGGGGGGGGGGGGTATTTGAAAAGCCATATAAAAAAATAAAAATAAGACACACAAACATATAAACTAATCTAACATCTTATCCCAAGTACCACAGAGAGCACTCTTGGTTATTGCCTTAGAGAGATCGCTGATCATTAGGTGTAAGTATTGTGTTGTTAAACACAAGTTCACATTGCTCCTTAGAAATCTGTCACTATTCAAATTAAAAAACTAAAAAAACAGTGGGGCCCTATATCAAATTAATTCCTAACTTTACTAAAGGTTTGCTAATGGATTTAGCGTACGCCAATGATATTCCTATGGGCATCTTATCATTTAGCACATGCTAAATTTGTAAGCACATCTTATAAAAGGACACCTTGTGAAAGTTGTGCTCATACATTGGCCTCTTTGAGTTACTAGGGCTGAGTGCCTAAAGTTTTGCTCAAAACTTTCACTAAACTAATGTAGCAGCCTTAAAAATGGGTGGTAACATAGGCGGATTTAGGATGGGGAAAAGAAGTTAGGAGCTTAGCACTGATTTTCAGCACTGGGCTCATAAATTAGACTCATAAAACTAGGCAAACAATGGCAGGCTTAAATTTATTAGCATAATTTTTAAGCTCCTATAATTAAGAAAGACATTTCAGCTGAAAATAGGGCACAAATTTATGAGCCTAATTTAGGAGCTGAACATTTTCTGAATATTGGAGCTAATCTGATAGCCAAAGATGGACCCACAGGGAAAATTCATTGCCTAAAACATGAAGTTTATGTGTGGTCCTGCTGTACTATTATTTATGTAAATATCTGTGCATATGTATCATAAAAATGACTAATACAGGTTCATTCCAGCCAATATTTAGCCATAGGAGGCAGGCTGGCCTAAGTCCCGCTATCTGCACTGAGCCTAGATATTCAATGCCGAGCTGTTTTTTGGTGACTGGCATTGAATATCCAGGGGGAGGGGTGGAGGTTTCCAGCTGGTTAAACTTAACTGGTCAAGTTGGCCGGTTAAATTTATAGCGGCCAATGAAAGGACTGCTATTTAGGCGGTCCAATTTGGCCGCTAAACTTAGCTGGCGATATGCTAAATATTCACGGCTAGCTGGTTATATTGCATGATATAGCTGGTTACTGCTATAGGGTAGATTCTATATATGGTGCCTGAAAATTGTGCACAGAAGAAAAATACACCTAAGTGTGTTCTCTAAAATACATCTAAATTTATAGAATAGGCTTAAATTCTGTGGGTATATAGCACCTCAACCACGTGATGAAATTTAGTCACAGTCATTTACACCATGTTTTTACTTGGCGCAAATCCCAACGCCTAAAATTAGGCACAGAGCAGGTGAATTCTATAACACGTGGATAGATTGTGGAAATGGCCCATGCCCCTTTTTCAACTATGCGACTTAGAATTTACTAGCACCACCGTTACCGAATATGCTTAGGAAATTGTGTATTAATTCTTAATTAATGTCAATTAGTGCTATTGCTTGTTAACATCCAGTTGACAATGCTGATTGCTTATTAACCATTTAAGTTATGCCATTGTTTATATAATATGCCTTGATTTCTATGCTGAAAATTAAGGCACGATACATAGAATCTGGCAGTATGTGCTAAACACTAATATTCACAGAAATAACCGGCTATCTCATGCTGAATTTTGTCACTTAGCCAGTTAAGTGCTATTTAACTGGCCAGGAGCCATTCTTGGTCGTTAAATAGCGCTGAATATTGGCTAGCTTATGTTTTTGTATGATGATGATATTGATGTTGATGATGATGGTGTTGATGATCATGTGCCATCAAGTCAAGATAGCTCTGGTAACCATATAGATTGATTTTCTCCAGTGTGCTCTATCTTCTGTTTGTCTCTGATGGTTACTCAATGGCATAGTCACAGTTGATATAATTGATCAACTCAAAACTTCCAAATTGGCTCTTCTCAATAAACAACACATATTCAAATAAAATATGAGGAAAAGACCTCAGGGTACAGTCACTGAAATATTATGAATTTGTATTTCTTAAGAATGTAACATCACCTCAAAAGTCATAAAAACCTCTTTTCAGTCCATACTGCAAAAATAATTTGTTTTAAATATTAACTTATCTTAGATATGCCTCTGTGCTGGTTACTGTGTCGTCATGCACTCTTCCCTGGTTTCTATATAGGTCACCCAAAGGTGGATGCTAAAAAAACAATTGCTGACATTAATTGGAGTTGATTTGCACTTAATTGGCACTAATTTGGATTTGTGTGCGTATCTGATTATGCTGTCCTATAATGTTGCACACCCCTAAAGGTATTGTGTGGCCATGGGAGGGGCATGGACAGGTCATAGTACATAGTAGATGACGGCAGATAAAACCTGTATAGTCCTCCAATCTACCCAACAGATAAACTCGTTACATATGGTATGATGTGATACTACTACTACTAATAGCATTGATATAGACGCTACAGACACACGCAGCGCTGAACATTTGACTAGGAGAGACAGTCCCCTGCTCAAAGAGCTTACAATCTAGGTAAAACAGACAGACAAGACATTACGGGCAAGGGAATTACAGGGGTAAAGTGGAATAGGGAGGAGGAGGACAAATGGGTAGTGGCTAGGACCAAAGGCAGCATGGAAAAGGTGAGCCTTCAGCATAGATTTAAAAACAGTAGAGATGAGCTAGATTTAGGGCTCGTGAAGACTGTTCCAGGCATAAGGTGCAGCAAGATAAAAGGAACGAAGTCTGGAGTTAGCGGTGGAGGAGAAGGGGGACGACAAGAGAGACTTGCTCAGAGAGCGGAGTTCACGGGGAGGAATGTAGGGAGAAATAAGAGAGGAGAGGTAACGAGGGGTCATAGAGTGGATGCATTTAAAGGTCAGTAAAAGAAGTTTGAACTGTATACGGAAGCGGACAGAGAGCCAGTGATATGTATATCTGATCTTGATTTGCCTTGCCATTTTTAGGGCATAGACCATAAAAGTCTGCCTTGTTCTAAAATTTCTGAAGTTGTTGTCAAAGCACCTGAAAAGCTCCTCTCCAGCCCATCCAAATCTATTCAGCCTCGATAAGGGCACAGACCGTAGAAGTGTGCCCAGCACTAGCTCTTCAACCTAATGTCCACTAAGCTTCTGTGGATCCATTCCAAATATTTAGGCGCAGTGTTATGCCGGGGTTACGTGTCCAACTAGCATGCCAGGATTTACACCAGGTATCAACTGGGCATGGGAATCCACTCTAAGTACTATTCTGTTAAAGGAGCTCAGCCTGTATCACTCTTTATAGAATAGAATTTAGCACAGATTTTCCCCTGCACCTAAATTTGAATGTCATTTATTGAATCTGGCCATCTATGTGCCTCTGTACTGGTTATTGTGCTTTTGTGCACTCTGGACTAGATTCTATCAAAAAATTGGTGCTGAAAAATTTAAGCGCTGAACACTATTCTGTAAATTATCTGTGTCCTGTACAGAATAGAGCTGAGCACAAAAACATTGCCTAACTTTTGGTTCTGGCAATTATCCCAGCTGAAAGCAGGTATAAATGCAGACGCCTAAGCTAGGCACCAATTGAGTCTATTCTGTAACAATGCACATAAATTCTGGGAACACCCCATGAATGCCCCCAAAATGCCCCTGTCCACATCCCCTTGAAATTACATGCTATAGGAGTTCCACGCACAGCAGTACAGAATACCGCGCATAACTCCCAATTAATGCCAATTAACCCCAGTAATTGGTTGTTAGCCACCAATTATTGGTGCTGATTTGCTCTAATGATTTACGTGTGCAACTTTAGCTGCCATATATACAATCCAGAGATCTGTGTGTCAACAATAGCCACTGTTTTGCCCACCAGGGCTGTTTCAGGGCAAATTCCTAACATGGCACAATGTAGCAAACATCTTCTATCAGCTTTTAACACAAACCACAGGTTCTTTCTACAGCACCTTTCCAACTCAGCTGCCCATATTATTCATAACATTTGCTACCAACACAACATCTCAAATGAACCAGTACTTTTTCTGTCCTGTTATTTGATGGTGCAACTCTTGCATCGATGAAGCATAATAGGAAAAACCATGGTACGTGCAGTCTGGATCTTTGTAAGGACACATGTCCTTGTTCTTATACATTTTCTCTAAGCCTTTCATTGCAGCTCTGTCAAGTACCAGGTGCTGTTGTATTTCTTGACTGCTGGAGCCCTTCTCACTGATAATTGATCCCAGGAGATAGAAATTGTCCGTGATTTCTATGCCTTGGTTATCAACTCTGAAACTGGTGATTGTACCCGTTGTCATAAATTTTGTCTTCTTTCGTTTTCTTGTTTTAACTTTGAACAGGAGGGCCATTAAGTCTGTTTCGCTTTCTGCTGTAAGTGTGGTGCCTTCAAAGTAAAGGAGGTTGTTGATGTTCCTTCCTCCTGTGTTGAATCTGTGTTCATTGTCATGCAATCCAGCTTCTCTCATTATGTATTTGGCTACAAGTTAAACAGATATGGTGCACAAATATAGCCTTGTCTTACTCCTTTGTTAAACCAATCTGGTTTTTTTTTTTTTTTTTAGTAATGAGTATTTCAATTACATCATTAGTGTTAAATGTGAAAGACAGATGGCCCTCATTTTGTAAAACAATGAAAGAAGCATGCTCAAAACAGATAGCAAAAGGCAAAACATTCCCAGCCAACAATTTATCTCAATTCATTTGCAAGGCAGGGGAGCATCAGGTTACTGGCACATGCTAGGAATCACCCAGAAATCAGAACCCACATTCAGTAGACAGAGAACCTGATCTGTAACTTCAGGTACTAGAGCTGGAGAGGAACAGATGTCAGAGCTTGCACTTGAGTAGACATAGGTACAGACCTGAAAAATGTAGATATTCAGATCTGGATTGAAACTGGAATCAGAGCAGGGCTATAGATCTTGAACTGGAGTCAGCAAGAAAGTCACAAGGCTGGAGCAAGAGCTAGTAGTGAACAAGAACAGAAGGCCTGAAGGAGAGGATTCTGCGTGGAAGAAGCATGATAGTAGATGAGCACCAGTCATTCCCTGATACTTAGGGGTGTGGCCTTGAGGGATTTCTGGTGGGGGGTTTTTTGTTTTTTTTTTAATCTATGGCCTTCAATTATTTCAGGTTACTAACTGGTTTATGGTTAGCAGGCCTGGGGGATAGGGCAGGTCTTTCCCTGGCAGCAATGGGTTTTTATCTTCCCCACTGGCTTTGTACCATTAGCACTTTTTTTTTGTTTGTTTGTTGTATTGAAAGTTTCTTGAATGAGAACACCATATAAAAACTGGAAGAAAATTAAATAACTAAAAACATTTTTGCTAGAACCCCTTCCTCTGTGTGTATACGTAATAAACCCCCTAGTGGCGGCGTGCGGAATTACACTTTTAAATAATTCAGCAGAAAGGAACATTCCACACACAAGGGGGATTTGACAAGAAAAATGAGTAAATATTTTATTAATAATAATAATACCAAAAAAATGACAGCATTCAAGTAAGTTTCAGTAATGGGGTACCATTAGTCGAGGTAGAACACAATTGGAGCAGAATAGTACCAGGTGTTAAATACTTTATAATAAATTAAAACAGCAATAAAAAAAAGTCCAACTTAGCAGCAATAAACACTTTAAACTTAGCTACTCTACTTGTGCAAAATACCACACACACACTTTCCTGGACTGAGTTGTTGCTCAGCTCCCCTCGGTACCTCCACAACCAGGCCTGGGAGCTCAACAACAAACTGATCCTAACCAAATACACCTGCAGACAGTATATCAGAAAGAAACCCTTGCCTCTTAACATGATTTAACTTTGGTCAAGTCAGTGTCCTAAGGTGGGCATATATACAGTGTACTCAGGCCTGAGATTTCTTTTATTAGGGTGAATTGTTGTACACACAGTGATGCTACTGGTATATCAGATCTTCGCTAGCATCGCAGCTGTCTTGCATTGGGTACCTTGGTCATCTTCGCATCTGTTTCTCCTCAAGCGATGTGTCAGCTGCTCTGATCAGGAACTCCAGAACACCTATTATCCTGACTCAAAGAACTCAAAAAAGGAAAACCCTGACTCCTTATCTTCAGTGTATGCACTCTAACCTCAGTCAGTACATTCCTTGGCAAAGAGCCTTGTAAACTAGCTAACTTTAACTAAAAAGATAAGCGAGAAGAGTTCCTATCTAGCCCGCCCAACACAAATCCCTTTTTCTTTTATTGTTTCCCCTTTCACCCACTCTATGCCCCTATTTAGACTGACTGACCACTAAACTAAATTCCCTAGAGGCAAGTCCCCTAGCTGGAGGCACTCACAGGCTTTGCATCCCAGGTTGGACAGACACACAACCCCCCCCCCCCCCCCCCCCCCCACCACACACACACACTCCCACGAGCTCAGAGCATTTGGAATGACAGGCACTCACGCTGGCGGCCACTCTAGCACCCTCTTCCTTTAGGTCTGGCCACTTGAATCGGAGGGTTCTCTATCTCTATCTCGCTCTCTCTCTCTCTCTCTTCTTGAGGTGCTTCTTCCTCTCTCTTCCTCTTCAGGGCAAGCGTCCTTTCCACAGGGCTGGAGCTGGCACAGTGGGCCCCTTGGTCCCCGGACAGGTGCTCACACACTGACAGACACTCAGGCCAGACTTCAGGGATTTGGAGCTCCATTCACGCGGTTCCCTCGCAGCTTCTTGCTCAGGCCGGGCTTTCCACAGCTCTGCAACGCCGGACCTCTCAGCATGGACTCACTCTTCTCCTCCAATTTGCTCTCTCCATCTGGGATGACCTCTGCTGCTACAGCTCCTGCTCTCCTTCCCAGGTCCCATTTGCCTGGTCCTCCGCAGTCCCACTTTTCTTCGCCCCCCTCCCCCCGGCTCGTTGTGGACCCCAATTTCTGCCTCTTCTAACCTGCTCTAATACCCAGCCCTTCCCAGCTCTCATCTTCTGCCTGCAGCTGTTCCTTCCTGCATGAGCTTAATCTGATCTCTTTCTTTTCTTTGCAGCACGTTCCTCGCTGGTCTGGGCTTGCCCATCTCTCCAGCTGCCTGCTGCCTCCTCTCCTGCACGAGCTGATCTGCGTTCTCTCCTTGCTTCTGAGCTCCTCCTCCTCCCTAGGCTGCTCCACCTCCTGCCTCTCAATTGGTCTGATTTCGCACCATTTCTTGGCTCTGGCCCATTGATTGGCTGCCTCAGCTGCCCCTCAGCCTTGCCTCCCAAGTTCCCAGCAGCTCCTGGGGCAATTTAAACAAAAAAAATGGTCATGCTGATCCCCTTCATAAGGGTTCTCCCTGGGCCCGCAGGCTATTTTATTTAATTTACCTTGGCTTTGGAGCCTCCCTAACAGTTTATTATTTTTAAAAAATATTCTTGGGCTGGCGCCAATTTGGGCCTTTGCGCACGTGGCCCTTTATGTCACCGCTTCACATAAGCGGTGACTTTGCATGCAAGCTCCCCACTACGACCCCAGCCTTTCCTGCAGCTACTCCCTCTCCAAAACAAGCCTTCTGGGGCTTGCCATTGGGCCCTGCAGCCCCAGACCACTCGTGCCCACGGTGGGGCAACTGAAGATGTGGACCCCACCCGTGGACACCATCGGATGCCCCATCACTGCCTGCCACACCCAGGGTTAAGTATCAAAAAAAAAAGTTTAACCCCAGGGTTACATTTTCTCCTGCTGAACAAAACTTTTTGTTGTAAGACAAAAAATTTTCACAATTCAAACAGTAAACACACATAGAATTGCACACTGGTCCCCAATTAAAACTGAATTTCACACTCCTTTTAACATTTTAGTACAGGACATAGTTATCAGCCACGTAAGCTGGCCTTTTTCCCTTGGTCTCACACTTGGAAACTCTCCTTTCACTGTCACCCCCTGCATCCTGAACTGCAGTAGCACCCTGTGCCATGGACCCAAGAATCCATGTCTCCGTGGGGGCTTGGATTGCAGTTGCAGTCAGTCCTGTGGGACCAGGAATTTCTGTTCTTGTCCGGCAAATCTCATGGCTAATAACATACCACACCTTGTTGGACTTTTCATCATCAGACATCAGTTTCATAATACAATACCTGGGTCCTATCCTTTTTTCCCTGTTTAGGAACCTCCAGGACCTCTGACTCTAAGTCTTCTACCAGGTCAGAGGACACTAGTTTTAACTGGTTCCTGTGTAGAATCTTCACCAGGCCGGCATTGTTTTGGATTTCATACATATTTGGTTCCTGTCCAAGAACTGCTATGACCTGGTAGAAGATATGTTCCCAAATCAGAAGCGAAGCCAGGTTGACGGCGCAGGGGAAGCGAGAGCGGACTTCTGCCGGTGCCAGAGCACATTTTCAATGCAACACATTGAAAAAAAATAGGCGCCAGCAGAATTCTGTTTGGGGGAGCGGCTGCTCCCCTGGCACCCCCCTGGCTACGCCACTGTCCCAAATATCCTGTATTTTGTGCCAGCCCCTAATCCCCTACTTGCGGACAAGCACCCAGTCTCCCATTTCCAGGACCGCGCCAGTTGCGCATCAATCAACATACTTCTTCATCCTTAGGCCCACTTGTTCTGCAGCCTCATTAGCCATCTCTCGGGCAGCTTGTAGCCTCTTTTGATGGGATGCGACCCACTCCTCCATTGGCTAATTCTCTCCTCCTGTGTCTTCTTTCAGATATAGTTGCTGGTAGGGGAGCAAAGTATCTTGCCCTAATAGGAGGTAGGCTGGGGAATACCCCGTGGTCCCATGTATTGTAGTGTTATACACCTGATTCACCTCCACCAGGTACTCAGACCAGCTGCATTTTCACTTTTCAGGGAGGATTCTTAGTAGTTGATGCATGGTGCGGTTAAACCTGTCGCACCTGCCGTTCCCCTGGGGGTGGTAAGGGGTGGTTTGTCTCTTCTCAGTGCCATACCATCTGCAGAGTTCTTTGATTACCAATGCCTCAAAGGATTTCCCTTGGTCTGAATGGAGTCTCTGAGGACACCCTTATACACTGATCCACCGGTTGACCAACACCCTGGCAGTTGTTTGGGTGGTCTGGTTTTGTTTGGGACAGCGACGGTGAACATGTCAGTAAGCACCAGCACATTTTCATAACCCTTGCTGTCTCTTTCTAACAGGGTGTAATCCATGGCCACCACCTCTAAGGGTTTGGACATCCTGAAGCATTGCATAGGAGCTCTCTCTTTTGGAAACTGCTCTTTGGAACAAAGACATCGCTTGTATTTTGCAAACCACGCTTTAACTGTTTTCGGCATGCTCAGCCAATAACATTTTCTTCTTAAATTTTTAAGGGTGGTTTCTACACCAAAGTGTCCTCCTCGATCGTGATGGAGTTGCATTAATTCTGCCTGGCACATCCCAGGCACCATTAGTTGGAGGACCTCCACTCCATCCCGTGGATCCTCAGTCCTATGATTCAGGATGGTCTGTTTTAGCAACAGCTGATCCCTGTTTTTCAGTACTTTTTTGCCCTCTGAAGATAATGATGAACACCTGGCTGGTGTTTGTCCTATTAGGACATTGATCACCTCTCTTAGAACCAGGTTGTTTCTTTGTTTTTGGAGGAGATCAAACCAGGATGGACTATTATTCTCTGCTCCATCAACCTAGGCTACTTGGGCCTTTGGGGTCTTGACTCTCATTTTACGCTGGCCTGTTATGGTCCTTACTACTGATTGAACCATAGTACTGGGAAAGGTCAAAAAGTCTTTCTCACTGTCCTCCTCCTCCTCTGCCTCCTCTGTGTTATCCTCTGGCAGCCGGGACAGTGCATCGTCATTTCAATTCATTCTGCTTGGTTTGTATATAACGTCTAAATCTAGCTCTGCCAACTGTGCCAGCCACTCCTGTTCTACTGCTTGGACCTTGGTATTTTCTAGGTACTTGAGTGGGTTATGGTCTATACATACCAGAAATTTCTTGTACAGTAGATACTCTTGGAACTCCTCTGTAGCCACCTATCTCAACGCCAGAAGTTCTACTTTAAATGCACTGTAGTCATTCCTTTCTGCTTTCCAGAGGCCCCAGCTGGCATAAGCAACTATCCTTTCTTCTCCATCTTGTATCTGGCTCAACACCGTCCCAGCCCTTTAAAGCTGGCATCAGTCATCAGGATGAAGGGTAGCTTGAATACAGGAAATGAGAGCACTGGAGCCTCCATTAGGATTTTCTTCAAGGCCATGAAAGACCTCTGGAAGTTGTCCATTGGAAGGGCTTTTCCTGGTATGCTTCTTAGCTTTTCCCATCAGTTCATGTAGAGGCTTTGCTAGTTGAGTAAAATATGGGATGAAACGTCAATAGAAGCTGGCAAATCCCAGAAAACGTCTAGCCTCTGTTCTGTTGCTGAGGGTCTTCCAATCATGCAATTTATTTTTATTTATTTATTTTATTTATTTATTTTTGTACCCCGCGCTTTCCCACTCATGGCAGGCTCAATGCGGCGGGCAATGGAGGGTTAAGTGACTTGCCCAGAGTCACAAGGAGCTGCCTGTGCCGTACTTTCTCAGGGTCAGTTGCCACTCCCCGCTCATAAATCACATACCCCAAGAACTTCATTTCTCTGGAACACAGCTTGCATTTGGAGGGCTTCAGTTTCAGGCCTCACTCTGTTAGCTTCCTAAAGATGATCGTCAACCTTTCAAATTAACACGCATAGATCAGGATGTCATCTAGATATAGCAGTAGTATTTCAAACACATATTTGCCAAAGATGGACTCCATTAATTGTTGAAAACTTGTGGGGGCATTACATAAGCCAATTGGCAGGCAGATCCATTCAAATAGGCTGAAAAGTGTGGTCACAGCAGTCTTTGGGATGTCTTGGGGGTCCATACCCATCTAAAGTACCCCAAGGTCAGGTTGAGTGAGGAAAACCAGGATGCCCTCCCCAAGGCATCTAGAGACTCGTCAATTCTGGGCAGTGGGTAGGCATCCTTGATGGTAACACTGTTCAACTTCTGGAAGTCACAACAAAACTGAAATAACCCATCCTTTTTCTTGACTACCATGACCGGCAACACCCAAGGGTTGTGGCTCTTTCTTTAACACACCTTGATTCACCAGCTCATACACATGTTGTTTAAATTCCTCAAAGATGTGAGATGACACCCTTCTATAAGGTTGTTTGATAGGAGCCACCCCTCCAGTATTAATCCTATGGGTGAGAAGGTCTCTATACCCAATATTGTCGCTGGACTGGGAAAACACCTCCTTATACCAATATAGCAGCCTCTTTAACTGTAACCCCTGTTCAGGGCTCAATGTTTCCCAGTTGACTTTAATGGGTGGGACAGCACCTTGCCACTGTTCCTTATCCTCCCAGTCAGCTGCCATGATGGTTCAAATCAAACCGTTCTGCTGTCTGGTGCCTTCCACTCCAACCTCAGTTCTCAGGATAGTCTCGATTTAAACATTTTAGGCACCTTCATTCTAGGGGGTAAGACAACCTCTTGGTCACTGACATTCATCATTCAAATTGAACATTCCCTTTCTGAGTTCACGCTGTGGCATTGGCTACTAGCAACGTCTCAGGTAGCATTATCCCTGGGTCACCATTATCATCATTGAATATGCTTTGAATCTTCAAACATTATGGCATTTGCCCTCCACAATTCTCTCCAACAAGGGCAGTATCACCTGGGTGGAGCTGTCTAGGATTCGCACAACCGCCAGCCCCTTGGACAAATCATGGTTGTCAAAGCTGTTTTTCAGCCAGATTTCAGACAAAATTTGGTTCAAGCTGAACTTGCTGGAATCTGCTGTCAGTCTAGACAGATCCATAAAAAGGCCCTCCCAGATGCTGCAAGACATTCATTCTCACAATGCCAGGGATTTTCTCATCTCGGCTACTTTGACACTTCAGGTTGTCTTTAATAATAAAGATGCAATGGGCTCGAATAACTTGTCCAGACACTGGACATCTACCTCGATGCACCCAAGTGCAGGCAACTCGGTGCAGTTCGCAGTGGTCAGCTTCATCCAGCTGCATCTTTTATTTGCTCTGTGTCTCCAAAATATTTGAAGAAGTAGCTGTCTACAATAGTAGACATGTCCAAGCCTACAATACACTTGGTCTTGATCCAATTGATAAGGGGATAGAACCGGACTACTTCCAATTACCTTCCCACTCGGAGAGTTCCACTCCTCTTCTGACCGATCTTGCTCACTGCTCAGGACCCTCACTTGAGACCTAACAATTCCAGCATCCTTCGTAGTGTGGAACCTCTTCTTCCCCAGGTGGCGGCACTTATGCAGGACTGTTCTCCTCTGTCAGCCAGGTCATCTCTGGAACCTATAGACTCATAGAGTTCTGCGGATATGGCCTCGCTTTGGCAGAATCCCCCAATGTGGTCTGGTTCTTGGCATCGATAACATACCAGGTCACCTCCCCCGGACCTACTGGGCCTCCTCCTTCCCCTGGAGTTCAAGAAACTTTGATTTGGTTTCCCACTTGGGTCTCTCCTAAGATAATAGGCCTCCCTGGAATCTTCCTGTTCCTGCTGTTCCAAACAAGCATCCTGTTTCCTGTCCATTATCCCTAGGCATTGGGTCATCTCTTTTACAGTTGATACCAGGGTTGTGTGTGGATCTTCAGCTACTGGTGGGGCAAGATCTCTCCACTCCCATTGCACCACTCTCACCCGTGCCCTTTCCGTTTGGTACCACCGGATAGATGCATGCATAAGGTTCTGGAATGTCATGTTCAGATGGCCATCAAACCTGCTATTCATCTCTTTATGCACAGTATCATCCCTTAATCCCAACAGGAACTGTTCCTTCAAGATTCCCTCGGGTTCACTTATTCTTCAGGCATCCTGGTTCCTTACCAGAGCTAACTTCTCTTGTAATGGGTAAGGAAACTCTCTTATCATCTCTTGTTCCCTCTGTCTGCAATCATAGAAGTCTTTCACCCTCAGCCCCAGAGGGACTTTGTCCCCATAGACTTGTTGGAGTAACTTGAAGAGTTCTTCTACCGGACCGCCTCTTTTCACTTGGGAATATTTCACAGTTTCCCATGCTTGCCCCTTTAGGTGCTCTTCCACCACCTTGGCTTGATCCTCTTGGGGGACGTTTAGTATTCTCTGGGTTGTGGTGACCCATTCAATCCACTCCTTCACAAATAAATCATCCAATTTGATGGAAACCCATAAAAGTCTGGGATCTTCCTCTCTCTTTGGACTACCACCTGAACTGGAGTGGTGTTTAGGTTGTCCACCTTCCTTTGCAGTTTTTTCTATAGCTCCTCCTTCTTGCTTCCTTAACATTCATGTGTCCACTTTTGATAACAAATGGTTCTTGGAGTAACACTTTGTATTTGCCACTGAACTTATACCTTTGCCACTTGTTTTTCTCCATTTACTGATCTACTGTAAATCTTTGAAGTTTTTTTTCTCTTCTTTTGCAAATTCTGATGCTTCCTTCCCTATGTATACCAGTGGATTCTCACTCATTCCTTCTACTCATTGGAACGCTTTTGCAGGTTTAATGATGAAGATGAATTCTGGAGATTTACTTTTATATTTCCACACCTTTTGCTTATTTAGACCTGATGATGATGATAAGTAAGTCTGGAGGTCCCTGATAGTAGCTCTATAGGTATTATCTATTTCTATGAGTCCCGTTATCTATTTCTATGAGTCCTTCTTTGTCTTGGGGAATGTATTATCTTGGCATACACTTATTTTTATAAATGATCTCATGAGCATGGAGATGTTTTTTTGTTCAGAGATCCAGTTTTGCAAGATCTTATTAGGTGATGTTAATGTACTCTTCAATATCAATTTTAGTCTCCTATAGTATTCTTTACTGATCTTTTCTCTCAGTAATTTATACTTGATTGTTGTGCCTTCTCCACTCCTAGATATTTGTATACACCTTTCTATTCAAGTTCCTTTATCTTGCAGTCATCAATCAGAGGGATATTTTTAGTTTTGCTCACTTTCCCTCTAAGGAAGGTTGCCTTAGCATATT
The DNA here is from genome assembly GCF_901765095.1 of Microcaecilia unicolor. Taxonomy (NCBI): domain Eukaryota; kingdom Metazoa; phylum Chordata; class Amphibia; order Gymnophiona; family Siphonopidae; genus Microcaecilia; species Microcaecilia unicolor. The sequence goes on from NC_044037.1 coordinate 239,108,016, forward strand.
TGCCCAGACCAAAACCCATCTTGTTGTCATTTGAGAAGCTTTTCACTACACCGTTATTTTGCCAAATGATGATCCCTGGAACTATAGAGCTTCAGATCTCCTAGAAACAATAAGTGTGATGTAACCTCTGGACATTTAGTTAATAAAGTGGATTAAGTGCCATACAAAACAAGCAAACAAACGGGGCAACAGGGAGTCTCCCTGAAATAAGCATTGCTGGATCTTGATGTTAGGAATGACAGCCTACATGCCAGACCTGATAGACTTACCACCCAGGAATGCTAAAAAATCATCCCGCACATTCCTTAACCTGCACTTCCCCAACTGCAAAGGTCTAAAATACAAACAAATGCATGCAACAAACTTTGTCTACTTGAACACACAGTTATGGAACACGTTGCCGCGCAACCTAAAACGATATACGAACTAATGAACTTCCGCAAACTACTGAAGACCCATCTCTTTAATAAGGCATACCACAAAGATTAACAAATAAGAACATACACAACTCCTCCACATATATTCAGAACTGTCTTACAATATCTGCGTGTTATATTACTATCATGTTTATTCACTATCATGAAACCTAAGATCCTTCTGTAACACTAAATGTATATTTTCTAATTAAATTTCCACCATTCATGATGTATTGTAAGCCACATTGAGCCTGCAAAGAGGTGGGAAAATGTGAGATACAAATGCAATAAATAAATAAACTGTCCATCTACACACTTAAGATGAAGTGTGATTTGCCACATTTTCAAGGTGAACTTGATGTATTTCATCATTCCAGGGTTTAGTTTCAAGGCAATTTATTATCTAGGTACATGTGATACTATCAAAGGCTTTCTTATAGTCAATCCATGCTATACTGAGATTTCTACTTTTCCTACCACTGGCCATGGTGACTTTATTCAGCATTAATTGGGCCTTGGTTTGATATGCTCTTCTACTCTATTGTTGTGATGTTACTAGAGCCAATATGATTGTATATTCTATCTGCATATATTGAAGTGAAAAGCTTAAGTAGACAAGTTATAGCTTTAAAATTTTTGGGAATGTTACTTGGATCTTCCTTTGGAAGAAGGGTCTTTCTGTTATTAGCCATCGTGATGTTGTGTGGCTGCCTGACCAATTGATTTTTGCAATCTTTCAGGTCATGGTGGAATGATGTTAGCTCTTTGATCCAAAATTAATCACTCCAGCTAATTGCTAAACGGAAAATTATTGTCAGTTAATCATCTGTAGTCCCTGACTGATGGTAGCAGCCTGCTGCCATTTGATAGAAAACTTTATTAAAAGAATTATATATTTTAAATTTTTACTTCCTTTTTTTTTGGCAACAGAACATTATTGCTAAACCAATTGGGGTTTTTTGCCTCATTTCTACTCTGCTTTGATTCACAAATTTTTTCACAGTATTTATTACCATTACTTGCTTATATGAAGTGCTGCATAAAAAAAAAAACAGTATGTAAGAGATAGTCCTTACTCCACAGAGTTTACAATCTATTCAAGACAGTCAAAAAGGACAAATAAAAGGTTAGGGAGTTTCATTTATTGTGGGGACTAAAAACAACATGGGTATGAAGTAGAGAATTAGGGGTTAAAATTTGGAAGCAGCCTCAAAAAGGTGGGCTTTTAGGAGGGATTTGAATAGGGTGAGAAAGGGATCATGATGCACTGACTCGAAGCTTATTTCAGGCATTTGCCCCCAGATTCTAAAAGGCATGACTGAAGTTGCGTGTGCAAATCAATACGCATAGCTGTTTTGTGCATACAGCTAAATTGCTTAACAAGCTAATCAAAGCAATAATTGGCTGCTAACAACCAATTATTGGCATTAATTGACCTTAATTAGGATTTACGCAGAGATTGTATTCTATAACAATCTGTGCGTAAATCCTAATGCACGTAAAGTTTGGGGGGTGCATGGTGTTTTATTGTCCCTCTCTAGACCCCCGTGGGATCTTTCCACACGGAGGTGTACAGAGGGTTTGTTCTTCTAAGATCTTTTTAACCGCCTCCATGAATTCCAAAGATACCCCTTCCCAGGGGTATCTTTGTTGCGGAGGCATCAGAAGGCGGAGTTCAAAACTAATTCCCATGACCACAGCTTTCTGTCTATCTGGATTTAAATGAATCTTTGGCCATTTATGTTCCCACATGTATTCTATTGAAAACCAACCCAAATTAATTCAGGGAGTGAGTGTCACTTCTGTGTGTGTGTGAATTACTTTGTAGAACAATTGACAGGTAAAGAATAAATAGAATAAACAGAATTAAAGACAAAGACAGTTTCCAGAAATAAGGATTTGTTTATTCTTACCAAGTCTAACTTTAATCTGATACATTCAGGTTCTGGATACAACCGGCAAGAGCTTCGCCTTCAAGAATGTTGGGGAAAAGTGTTCCAACGAAGGCTTGCATGCACCCTGCTTTTATACCATTTTGTTGCCATACAAGTCTATGGCAAGACCCCTTTTTTTCTTAATATTGCACAACCTCTGAATCATACTTTCCTTTCCGGCAGGTGCCCATTTGTACCCTCCTCTTCTTTCCGTTTTAGCTATTGCAAGAGTTTGTGCAATTTCCGTTTTTGTCAACAACTTGTTTTTCTTGTTACCAAAATATCACATATCAGTTTCACATCATCTTTTATATCATCTTATGATCTGTGTGCCATCTTATAGAAAAACAAACTCCATTTTAGACCCAACTTTTATCCATTTTTGTCCATTAGTTCTACATCTTAGGTGCTATGTTCAATTTGACAGTTGTACCAGATTTTGTTAAGACTCATCATGCAGGCCTGCTTTTGCAGGTTCTCATCTATAAGGCCATTTGTGGGCTTTTAGGCCTAGTCAGGGCTTCTCAGCTGGTTAAAGCCATGTAACTTGGCCCATCACCATTCCAGTGGATAGGCCTCAAGCTAGAACACATATTAACATTCCCCTCTTCACCCTATCCCATAGGGTGACACCAGGGTTAATGTACCATGGTACCATCCATTCCAGAAGGTATTCTATAAAGCTTTCGATTTTTGAGAGTCTAAATGTAAACCGGTACAGTCAGATTTGTTTGGTTTGAGATTACTATGTTGGCACCACTTCAATTATTTCAATCCTTCTTATCCATTTTTGCAGTTAGACAACATACTATAATTATAAAATATTTTTCTTTACCCATTAATATGCGGGTTCAATCTTACTCTTACCTATATGTGTATATATTGTATATATTGTTCACAATCATAAATTCTTTGGTTATATACTGATTATATCTTGAGTATACATTCGCATAGATTACATAGAGCTGATTATTGATTACATCATTTCATCAGGCTTAACACTATTATATTGCATCCCTGTGTGCTATTACATGATTATACGGTTGCAGACATTTCTATATTGTCTCTAGGATTTGCGTAGCGATTGGTCCATCTCATAGGGAGATAGTCCAACGTGTTATCCCCTGTGGTGTTGGGAAGGAGATTTTCGTACAGGGCATATTGTCCTGCTGTTGTCTTCTTTGTTATTGCAGTTTCAATTAAGCGTTCTACTAAGCCTCTAGCACAAGGGATTATGCAACATCCTACTAATACATAGATTGCTACCACGATGATTATGGTGGTGGCCGCTGAAATGATAAATGTCTTCCATTTACCAAATGCTTTATCCATCCAACCAGTCCAAGATGTGTCAACACCAGAGTTCTCTGCCAATTCCTGTGACAATGAGGTTAAGCCTTTCAAAGCTCTGGTGATCGATCCATCTGGAGCAGTATTGTTGGGGATAAAGGTGCAACACTGTGTACCTATCTTACGGCACACCCCGCCGTCTGCTGCCAGAATCTGGTCAAGCACTAATCTATTTTCTAACGTCATTCTGCTGGTGGCATCTAATTGTGTTGCAATTCCTTGAACCGCGTCTCTAGTGTAATTCACAAATCTCTGCTGGTTGTAATATATATAGTTGATCCAGTCTAGATTCTTGTTTATCGTAGCCCACCAAAAGAAAGCTGATTCAAACCCTGCAGCTATCTGGTTTCTGGCTTTGAACTCATCAGGAACCCCTCTTGGAACTCCAATTGCATCTATATAGACTCGATCATCAAAGGATCCAGGCATTGCATGTCTCTTCACTCGTGAGGAAGAGCTGCTATGAGGAGGGAGCAAGGATGCTATTATAATTGGAATTACCAATTTGACTAAGGCACATCTGCCTGTCCAACTTCTATGAAGTGTATGGTGGATAGTATGGGTTCCACAATACCACCATACATCTGCTCTAGCCTGTGAAAAATCTGTGAGGTTTAGACCCCTCAGAGCTCCCTTTGCTAGGGAACTATTGCAACTGGTCAAGTTTCCCAAAAACCGTGAATTTTTCACTCCATATCGTTCCAGACATGTATGATATCTGGTAGCAGGATCTGGAATCCTGAATGCAGGTGGAACCCTCATCCGAGGGGGTAAGTAGGGGTGGTGTTCGTCAAGATGTTGACAAGACTGATTCACTTCAGTTGTTACCTGAAGTAACTCTAGCATACACCAAAACCCATCTGGATCATTGTAGAGATCTAAAGGAAAGGGGACTACTGTTGGTTCTGCTCTTGCGTGAGAACAAAAATAACAATTAGAGACATTCAAACTCTTTGTAGTATAATGCGCCCATTCGAGCCACAAGTTTGTCTCTCCAAATCCTGTTTCTAGTGCCATTAAATCTTTGGAGTTATTTATTGACACGATCTGGTAAGGAATCTTTACTTCTGGGATCTTTGTTGGCATCAAAGGATTCTTTTCTGGTTGGGCTGGGGGTGGAACAATCTTAAATTTTCCAATGGGGTCTCTGCCTGTGGCATCAATTCCTAAGGAATAAGTTCTGTATGTAACAGCCGTTACTCCTCTGAAAGTGATAGCCACTTGATTACATTTGGTCATTGAACAAAGGCCAGTCACTCGCAATTTCATAATGGAAATGCTCTTTTTGAGATCTGGAATTTCGCTACCTGAGTAGGGAACCCATGAACCTGTGTACCACCATACTTGCGCCCAACTTCCGCAATTGGAGAAGGGACACAAGTATATTTCAAAAGCTGACAAATATTGCTGCACAGGATGTTCCCCGCACATTGTGTAAGCACACACATCAAGGGTTATTGTGGTCGTGTCCTTAGTAGTGGGTAATGTTATTTCGTAAGTGGTTATGAATCGTTGCAGAAAACTTTCTAGATGCTGTGCTCCTTGTACCATGGGCATGGTGAGCACACACAACAGGAGGGCTAGGCACTTCATGTTGGTAGTTTTCATGATTATGTGTTGGACCCAGACTGTACAAAAGGCAATTGGCGGTTAATGAAAATGAGTAACAAAATTATCCCTAAGGTCTTAGCAAGTACTGCAAGCACTATGATTAGTATTCCAAAGTATACCAATGCTTGATATATCATTAGGGGTAACTTGGGTATGGGGGGGTAAATTCTAGTAGCTCCTTGTTCGGTGGGATTGGGGACTTCGAAAAGACTGTATACTTCCAAAGGTCCCAATCCAACCTCTCTAATGAATAGGAAAGGTATCCAGTCTGTGCCAAGAACGGCGTATGTGATTAACCAAAAATCCACTACATCACCAGTTTCTGGTCTTATTAGGAGCTCTTCAGTCTGTTCAACTTGTAAACCCAAGCTTCCTCCAAACAATGCTAGGGTATGAGTAACTACTCGACTGGGACCGAGTGTCCAACTCTCAAGTAAGGGTTCACACAGTATCTGATATCGTGTAAGGGGATCCCAAATGGGATTGTCATATTAACAATGGTTTGGAACATTCCTGGGGCATTCCAAAATTTTACATGCATCCATACAGAATTCTCCTGAACTGCGCTTAATTTAGGCACCAACATTTACACCAGCTTTTATTAGGTGTAATTGCAGATGCTTAAAGTTAGGTGTGGTTTATGCCCTAAGGGCTACTCTATAAAGGATGTGTACTCTTTATAGAATAGCACTCACTGCATAGCAGGTTCAGTGCCAATTTTTAGACGCCACTTATAGAATCTACCCTATGGTGTAACAAAACTTAAAAAAAAAAAAAACCATTCTGAAGTTGACAGTAGAGGAGAAAGGCTCAGAAAAGAGAGACTTCCTCAATGAATAGAGTTCCTGAGGAGAAGTATAGGGAAATATAAAAGAGAAGAGTTAATGAGGAGCTGCAGAATGAATGCTCCTGTAGGTCACTAAAAGAAGTTTGAGCTGTATGAGGAAACAAATAGAGAGCCAATAAAGTGACATAAGAAGTGACATAAGAAGAAGGACACTGACAGAAGATAAGCCATGCAGCAACATTTTGAAGGGTAGAGAGCTGGATTGGTGGGAGACATGTCTAAGCACGAGAGGATAAGAATGTGGATGATAGTTTTGGTAACAGTCTTAGAAAGGATGGGGCAGATTGTGGTGATGGGATGACAGACCTTAGCAATCTGTTGGAAATGTGTAGAGAAAGAGAAGACTCAAAGATGACTATAAGGTTACTGTCTGAGGAGACCAGAAGGATGACTGTATTATGCACAGTATTAGGGAAAGGGAGAAATAGGGGAAAAGAGAAGTAGAAGTCTCTACTGTATGCACCATTGATTTTATATGCCTAGCAGTAAAGCAAATGACCAGGCAAAATTATTTACAACTTTCCTTTGCTTCTTTTCTTCCCCTCAGAATCCTGAATTCCCAGACCTTGAAAAATCAAAACTGAAGTCCAAAGAATCTCTCTCAAGTGGTGTGCACCTTAACACCACATCCGAGGACAACTTAACTTCTTTTTTAGAGCAAGAACATGCGGCTGCTTCGGAGTTTCAGCCACAGCATTGTAAAACATACCATCATCCAAGTAGACACCCTTCCCTGCCAGATTCTTCCATACGTGCTATAGGAATCTTGAGTCTTCACAGGCATGTTTCTGATCCTGGTCTTCCTGGGAAATAATCTTTTTTTTTAACAATATAACTTCAAATAAAATATAAGTGCTTTTAATGGCTGTTTTCCACTCTGCATTTATATCCTCTATACTTGACTCAGGGGCTACAAGGATAGCATTATATGCAAAACTACTGTATATTTTCTTAAATCTGAGGCTTCTAAGGTAAGGCTGCACAGTAGACTGTAAATATATTTAAGAAGCATGGGACTGATTTATAAAGGGCTTGTTTTCCTTTTCACTGTCATGGAATGGGAGAATACCCTTTACCAGTCAAACCCACTATGTTTAAACTATAAAACTGCCAGTATCACAAGGCACCTTATATTTTATTCATTTATTTATTTATTCAATTTAACATGTACATGTTATGAAATCATTGTTCATATTGCATGAGGATTCTTGGGAACATGCTTTCAATGAGATTGTATTTTACCATATGTATACTGTCAGGGCCAGGAAGAGTGTGGATGATAACAGCCCCTGGGTATGTCACACTCTGTCAACCTGTTGTCTAAACCATTCCGTTTCCACTACCAGTTTTACAAGTTATTCCCCTCCACTGATCTGTTTAAACCCATTTAAAATAAATAAGTCATCACTGAGTGGCTCAGGAATAGAGTTGGTTAGATAATCCTGTTCAGAAGGAACGGATCCTCAGGAGCTTAACCGAGATTGGATAGCAGAGCCGGTAGTGGGAGGCGGGGATAGTGCTGGGCAGACTTATACAGTCTGTGCCAGAGCCGGTGGTGGGAGGCGGGACTGGAGGTTGGGAGGCAGGGATAGTGCTGGGCAGACTTATATGGTCTGTGCCAGAGCCGGTGGTTGGGAGGCGGGGCTGGTGGTTGGGAGGCGGGGATAGTGCTGGGCAGACTTATACGGACTGTGCCAGAGCCGGTGGTGGGAGGCAGGGATAGTGCTGGGCAGACTTATACGGTCTGTGCCCTGAAGAGCACAAGTACAAATCAAAGTAGGGTATACACAAAAAGTAGCACACATGAGTTGTCTTGTTGGGCAGACTGGATGGACCGTGCAGGTTTTTTTTTCTGCCGTCATCTACTATGTTACTATGTATATGTCTGTATATTGAAATTTAAATACTGGGAAAATAATCTCTTGAAGGTAAAGCAATGTATGTCAGCATCCCACTACTTTACATAGTTTCAAAAACATCACTGATTGCAGTTCTAAGAAGTCCACATTAATGAGTAATTTTATAGTTCCTGTAGCAGAGGGATCTCGCTCATTCTCTCTTAGTTCTCACTATGTCAGAAATGCACCTTTATTCTTCATAAATAATGCACACATCTTAGTCTGTTACCCAAATTAAGCTGAATGCAATAAATATAATTTTCACACAAAGACTCTGATCCTATTATTCAGTGAAACTGCTGACATATAAAGTTAAGGTGTTTTTCTTGTTACGTTGTCACAATTGTCCCGTGTTTCATCGTGACTGCTTGCTCCATGGAGAGGTAAAAAAACAACAACCTAAAATATTCCATATATGGATAAGTATACTAACAGCTGTGAGGCCTAGTTTTTACAGGTCATCTAGGTCAGAACAGAGGCATCCAAATTAGGATGGCCACAATTAGCAGTGTAGTTTACAAAAGGCTCACTGCCTGCCCTGGGATTGGTAGCATGGAATGTTGCTACTAGTTCACTGTCTGCCAGATACTTGTGACCTGGATTGGCCACTGTTGGAGGCAGAATGCTGGGCTAGATGGACCATTGGTCTGATCCATTATGGCTATTCTTATGTTCTTAAAGCATAGGAGGCTATTCTGTAAGTGGGAGGCTCCATGTCAGTGCCTTCTCTATAACAGAACCTGGGCACCTGGGTTCCGTTATAGAGTACTAGCATAGCTTGAAATCAACATGCCTTACATTTAGGTGCCTGCAGTTATACCAGCGATAGAGCTGGTGTTAAGTGCAGGTGCCTATATGTGGCAGGAATGCATTTAACTTATACTCTGTAAGATACATATGTAAGTGGGAGCCTTGTCCAAGTCTCACCCAAGTTCCACTCATGTATATATTCCCCTTACAAATACATGCTATGTAAGTTAAGTGTATTTGTGGAATAGCACTTACATGGGTTATGTTCATCCATGTGTAAGTGCTAGTATTCTGAACATTTATGCATGGAATGCATGTGTAAATGTGAGTGCCTAGGTTACAGAACTGTCCTTATAGCCTTAGAAAATACATCTAAGGCTTGGGGGTGGGGGGGGGATACATATAGTTTTAGGCACATACAGAGGGAACAGTTGTTGTTGTTCAAACACCACACACACAAACACAGTTAAAAAAAATGAGCAGCCTCACTCAGGATTTTGTGTGTGTAAGTGCCAACATTTATATGTGTAAATGGCAGATTTTGAAGAAACAGTTGATAGGAGGTTCTTTTCAGGTTTGGGGGTCTTTGCTGGCTGGAAGGTTTTACAGTTCCTACTTCCAGTGAAGATGAAGCACCTCTGGAATTGGAATTATAAAGCACCGTTCTAGAGAAGTAAAGGCAATATAGAGCAGCAGTAGCCACTTCTCAAATATCATGGGCCAGGGTTGCAGGGACTTGATATACCACCTTTCTGTGGTTTTTGCAACTCTTTATTTGGAGCTGGGGCAATGGAGGGTTAAGTGATTTGCTCAGAGTCACAAGGAGCTGCAGTGGGAATTGAACCCAGATCCCCAAGATCAAAGTCTGCTGCAATAACCACTAAACTACTCCTTCACTCCAAGATAATCTCTCTTATGCATATCGATTAGGATAATCCTGAAAACCTAACCTATTTGTGACACTTGAGGAATGTCAGAAAATACCATTAGGATAAAGGGTCTTGTATACCTCAGGAGGTAGTTACATCATGTGGAGAAGGGGGGGGGGGGGGTGCTGTGAACTATGGTTTCTCTGAAGAGTTACATTGTCTTGCATTGTGGATGCCGTAGAGGGAATGGGTTTAACTCTCTATCAAACTCCCCCTGCACTCTTTGCAGGGGGAGTTTGATAGAGAGTAAACCACACACACACCCCCCTTCACAAGTCAACTAGCCCTTTCACTTAGTTTGGCTGACAATGATGATTTTGGTATGGAGCTAGGAATTTTTATTCTTACTGTGCACATAAAGGGGTGAATTCCATAAAAAAAAAAAAAAAAGTGCTATTCTATAAACCAAGCTTAAAGTTTGGCACAATTTACAGAATAGCACTTATGCCCGGGAAGCATAGCTAACTTTAGGCACAGCCATTTGCACCAACTGAAACATGGTGCAAATGTACATTTATTTATTTGTTACACTTGTACCCTGCACTTTCCCACCAGGTTCAATGCGGCTTACATAGTAATAGGAATACAAAAAGTATAATCAGAGAAAACAGGCTGTTTAGCAGAGTGATAGGGAAGTGTAGATAGGTAACATAATAAAGGAGAGGGATTATAGGAGGTAAGAAGAGGTGCTAGTTTTAGGCTAGATTGAGATAATCAAGGGATAGGGACAGGGTGAACATAGGGAAAAAAATTGGAGGAGGCATGGTCCAAGTCAATTGCCGTTGTCGCAGGATCAGGTGATGAATAGGTGGTGCCTAACTCATTCTATAACAACGTACGTAAATGTTAGGAATGCCTCCGTTCCACCCATAATCCTCCCATTTCCGTACCCCATTTTTAAACATGTGCCTAAATTTATGCACATATATTTAAATCTAATTATTTATTTTTTATTTATTTTATTAGGATTTATTTACCACCTTTTTGAAGGAATTCACTAAAGGCGGTGTACAGTAAGAATAGATCAAGCATGAGCAATAGAGAATTACAGCAGTAAAACTATTCAAAAAAACAATACAAAGTTTGGCATGGTATGCTATTTACAATGTCAACACAATCTGTAATAGAACATTATAGGTGATAGCGAAGGGTAAAGCAAAGATGTAACATATAGAAGGGTAAGAAAGTAGGAAGAGTTAGAAAGTAAGGTGACTGATTTAAATAAAGTTGCACATGAGGTCAGAGATATGGTTAAATGTTATCTCAGCTAGAGTAGGAGTGGATAAACATGTCCTACTGCAGTATATGCAGCCTGAGTACTCCTTACATGTGTGAGTGAGTGAGACTGACGAGTTAGTTACTTCTTCCAGTAAAGGCCTGGTTGAACAGCCAAGCTTTCACCTGCTTCCTGAAGTACAGATAGTCTTGTGTTAAGCGCAGCCTTTCAGGCAGTGCATTCCAGAGTGTGGGGGCTACTCCAGAGAAGGCTTGCTTGCGGGTATCACATCGTGTAATATCTTTTGGAGAGGGAGTGGTTAGTGAAAGTCCTTGGGAGGACCTTAGTGTCCTTGGTGGTGTGTGGAGGATCATCCCATTTTTCAGGTACTCAGGGCCATTTTCTTTCAAGGCCTTGAAGAACAAACATAGAGTTTTAATTTAGTCCTGTATTGTACTGGTAGCCAATGACATTTTTGCAAAAATTGTGTGATATGGAGGGGAATAATCGAACATCGCCGGCGATCTATTTTGGCGGCGGCGCAACAGCCAGCTGGAACCGTATTTTCAAAAAAGATGGCCGGCCATCTTTTTTTTCGATAATACGGTGTGGGCCGGCGAAATGCCTTGGATTTCGCCGGGTTTGAGATCGCCACTCTTGTTTTTCCGCGATAATGGAAAAAACTGCCGGCGATCTCAAACCCGGCGAAATCCAAGGCATTTGGCCGTGGGAGGAGTCAGCATTTGTAGTGCAATGATCCCCCTCACATGCCAGGACACCAACCGGGCACCCTAAGGGACACTTCAAACATCTTTTATAAACAACCAAATTAGCTTCCAGGTGCATAGCATCCTTCCCTTGTGTGCTGAGTCCCCTAAATCCCCTCCAAAACCCACTGCCCACAAGTGTGCACCATTACCCTAGCCCTAAGGGCTGAAGGGGGGCACCTACCTGTGGGTACAGTGGGTTTTGGGGGGTTTGGGAGGGCTCAACATTACCCACCACAAGTGGAACAGATAGGGGGATGGGCCTGGCTCTGCCTTTCTGCAGTCCACTGCAACCAGCAACAACTGTTCCAGGGACCTGCATACTGCTGTCAGGGTGCTGGGTATGCCATTTGAGGCTGGCATACAGGCTGGCAAAAAAGGTTTGTATTTTAATAATTTTAGTGTGGGAGGGGGTTGGCGACCACTGGGGGAGTAAGGGGAGGTCATCCCCCATTCTCTCCGGTGGTCATCTGGTCAGTTGGGGCACCTTTTTGAGGCTTGGTCGTGAAAATAAAAGGACCAAGTAAACCCGGCGAAATACTGCTTATCGCCGGGATTTATTTTTCCATTATCCGCGAAAGCCGGCCATCTGGTAGCCACGCCCAAGCCTGCCCATATCCCGCCTTCGCTTCGCCGCCAACACGCCCCTTTGAACTTTCACCGGCGCGGCGAAGGGAAAGCGGCGAAGCTATCACAAATGTAGCTTTTGATTATACGCTTTTCGCCGCTTTTGCGAAATCGTCGGCCATATCTGGATTTGTGTCGGGAAATAGCCGGCGATTACTTTCGATTATAAGCTGGATGGTCATATCATTTGCAACCTTCTATGAGTCTTGCTGCTGCATTCTGAATCAACTGGAGCTGGTGCAGGCCCTTTGTAGTCAGACCATTGTATAGTGCATTGCAGTAATCCAGTCTTGATGTTATCATGGCATGTACAACCAGGGCCGTGCTTAGGGTCTCTGGTGCGCCCCTGCATAAGTACATAAGTAGTGCCATACTGGGAAAGACCAAAGGTCCATCTAGCCCAGCATCCTGTCACCGACAGTGGCCAATCCAGGTCAAGGGCACCTGGCACGCTCCCCAAACGTAAAAACATTCCAGACAAGTTATACCTAAAAATGCGGAATTTTTCCAAGTCCATTTAATAGCGGTCTATGGACTTGTCCTTAAGGAATCTATCTAACCCCTTTTTAAACTCCGTCAAGCTAACCGCCCGTACCACGTTCTCCGGCAACGAATTCCAGAGTCTAATTACACGTTGGGTGAAGAAAAATTTTCTCCGATTCGTTTTAAATTTACCACACTGTAGCTTCAACTCATGCCCTCTAGTCCTAGTATTTTTGGATAGCGTGAACAGTCGCTTCACATCCACCCGATCCATTCCACTATCAGTTGGTGCCCCCCCCCCCCCTTCGTCTAGCAGAGCAGGAACAGAAGGGAGCAGGCAAGTAAGCCGGACCTCAGGAAAAAAATAGCACTGTATGTATCCTTCATTGATAAGTCTCTGACTCTAAAGTTTAGCAATTTCATTAAAGCAAAATGTATTTTCATAACACTTCAAAGATTTCCAACTCAAAATAGGAATGCTAATTCAAAATTTGAGCAAAGTCCTCTTAGTTTCCAAAGATTCTTTTTCTAATCTCCTTTGCACCAAAGGATATAATTCAGATCAAACATTTATCTCTGATCAACTATCTCAGATCAAATATTTATTTCAGATCAAATATTAAGGTTTCCTTGCTTACAGTCACTTAAATCTACCTAGCCTTTATATAGCTTATAGGATTTAAACACTCTTAAACTGAAATTCACCCTTTTCTATTCTTCATAAACTTCAAGTAATCCTGAAATATTCAGATCCTTTCTCACTAGACTCAAACTTCAATCTCCACCAACCTCTTTTCATTCATATTTTCTCATTTACCACATAATCAAGCACTCTTTTATAATTTCAGTCAACACACACAGGAACTCACAGCTGCATGTCTCTCTTGACCAAACCGACAGTCAGTTGCTGTCTCACTCTGTTCCCTTCCCGGCAGATTTCTAACAGAAGCTGATTATCCAATCAGAGAGCTCTATTTGAATGCAGTCAAACACTAGTTAAACCCTTCGTTTTTGGACCAAACTTCACACTTTTGATCAGAGCCATAACCTAACATTAAGGCTGTAAACATTCCACCATTTGTATCCATAAATATGCAAATGAGAACCTCCCAAAAACAGACATATTTGCATAAGATTTAAACAAATTTGAGCATATGACAACCAAGTACAGACTCCCAGCACCCTGAATTCTGCAATTAGATTTAATGCAAATACTTTTAAAACTTATTTTTAGCACTTTTAAAATTTCAGGTTCTCTTTAATTTGAATGCTGTTCAAGCTCTGAAGCTCACCCTGAGTGAGGAGTTATCGCCAAACCAAAGCATATATAGCAATCTGGTTGTATTCTCTCAAATAACTTGAAGAGCCTGCCTGCCTCAGTGAATACTGCTGTGTTGCTTTCACTTCCGGGTTTAGGCAGGGGAGAAAGGAGAATCGGAACTCCAGGTAAAAGATTTTGCAAGTGAGCAGAAGGCAAGGACGGCAGGGCAGCAGCGCCCCTCGAAGGCAGGCGCCCCCCTGCCCTTGCTTTACCCCCGCTTACCGCATTGGCACGGCCCTGTGTACAACTGGGATAAGATTTACCTTCTCGATGTAAGGAGAGAGGCAGCATAGCTGTCGCAAATAGTAGAAGCAGCTCTTGAAGGTTGCTTGGATTTGGGGAATCAGAGTAAGCGTTGAATCTAACTGTATTCCAAGGTTTCTGGCTTGTGATTTGAGGGGGAGTTCATACTTCCCAAAGGGATTTTGATGTCAGGTATGTATCCATTTGTGTTAGGGACCCAGAGAAGCTCGGTTTTACTTGGGATCAGGCAAAGTTTGTTGTGTTTAGCCCATTCTTGAATTCATGTTAGACAGGTAATCAGTTTATTCAAGGTTGTAGGTAAGTCAGGATCAATGGGTATGAGTAGCTGCACATTGTCCACGTAGATGTAGAACTGAGTGTCCATTGACCGAATCAGCTCAGCTAGTGGTTTGAGGTAGATATTGAATAGAATAGGTGACAGTATCGATCCTTGTGGTAACCCGCAGGTCAGTGTCCATGGTAGTGATGAGTTGCTGCCAAACATTATGGATTGTTGCCTGTCTGATAGGTAGGATCTGAACAAAGCAAGTACTGTTCCATTGATACCTATTTCTGTCAGTTGTGCTAGCATGATATCATGATCCACAGTGTCAAAAGCTGCAGAGAAATCAAGCAATACTAACATCAAGGTGAATCCCTTGTCTCGGTTTCTGTGAAGATCATCTAGTAGGGATACACGGACTGTTTCTGTACCATAACCAGGTCTGAATCCAGATTGACATGGATCTGGCCAGTTTCTCTTTTCTAACCAGTCATTAAGTTGAGCACAGACTGTTTGTTCTATGAGTTTCCCTAGAAACGGGATATTGGATGCTGGCCTGTAATTTTCAAGTTTGTCCTGCTCAAGGTTGTTTTTCTTCAGCAGAGGGTGGACCACTGCCCTTTTTAATGCTGTTGGTAGCTGCCCATTAGAAAGAGAGGTGTTCACAATTTTTGTGGCACCTTCTATGAGGCCCATACTTGCCTGCTGCACTATCTTTGATGGGCAGGGATCGAGGGAGCAGGTAGTAGGTCGAAGGACTCTTAGGGTTTTGTCAAGGCTCTTCTCTGTCATTGGGTTAAAAGTGTCCCATCTGTCTCTGTCAGGAGGGGGCAAGTTTGTGCACCCCTGTTTGACTGGTTGGGAACTGGTTGAGATTGCCAGTGAATCCTGATGGAGACTTTTAATTTTGTTGGCAAAGTATGCAGCAAAATCATTGCAATTCAGATTATACTGGACAGACTGGTTCTATTGTGGGGGCTGCAGTAGGCAGTTTACTATACTGAACAACTGCTTGGTTGAATTGGCAGCCTGGACAATGCATTGCGAGAAATACTGTTTTTTGGTTGCTGTTAATGTTTGGCAGTACTTTGCCATGTGCTTCCTACAGTTTAGTCTATCTTCATCCAGGCAAGATTTTTGCCATCTCCTTTCCAGTTTTTGTCCTTCACATTTAAGAATCCGAAGTTCTGGAGAAAACCAAGGTGACCGTTTGTAAATGGGGCATAAGACCTTTTTTTAGTGGTGCTGTTTTCTTTAATGTCTTGGCTAAGTGTGTATTCCAGATGTCAACTTGTTCTGACACTGTTGTCTTTTCATCCACATGTGAATAGTCCAAGGCCTCTAGGAAATTCTCAGCGGTCAGCTTTTTTTTTTTGTCTCTGATCTCCTTCCAAACGCTGGGAGGTGCCATTTGTTTTAGGTGGCCACTTATGGAGAATTTAATTAGAAAATGATCTGACCATGATAGGGGTGTTATTTCAATACTGTTATCCCAGAATTCTAGGATATCCACCCCTTTGTAGAATACCAAGTCTAGTATGTGACCCTTTTCGTGGGTTGGAGAATTGATCACCTGTGTAAATCCTAGTGCTGTCATCGTGTCCAAGAAAGCAGCTGTGGTGGTATCTGGGGTTTTGATGTGTAGATTGAAGTGTCCCATGATCACCAGCCTAGGCTAATTCATGGTCATTTGAGTAATCAGGTCTAGGAGTTTTTGCACAATGTGTTGTTATGAGGTGCTCTGTAAACCATGAGCAGCCAGATTGGTTCCTCCTCTTCAAGTTGTATTAAAAGAGTTTCAGATTCATGTAGCTGGGGGATGGATATTCTGTACAGTTTGATTGTATCCCAAACCAAGACTGCTACCCCTGCACCCCGTCTTCCTGGTCTTGGTTGATGTTGTATGTGGAAACCTGTTGGGCATAGTTCAGCCAGTGCTAAACCCCCACTTTCATCTAGCCAAGTTTCACTTATTCCTATGATGTCAAGATGCTGTTCATTTATGGAATCATGGATCACCGAGGATTTCTTTGCAGCTGATCTGGCATTCACCAGTCCTATAGTTCCCAAGGGTGGTCTGGGGGTAGTTTTGGTGTGGCAATGAGGTGATCTTTTAAGTACTGTGATGTAGGTGTTTGACCTCTTGCACTTTGCCTTCTCTTTGGTTTATGGGGGTTATGGTTTCCTCTCCCACACACCACTGGGATACGTGATTGATGTTTGTGTCCAATGCACATTTTTTCTGTCAGAAATTAGTTAGGCAAAATTTCACTGGTGGCACTGCTGTCCACTCCATGGAGCTGACAGTCTTAGTAGTTGGCAAATGCAGAGTTAAGGCTTTAAATATTCTGAAAGAAGCAGACCTTTTTAAAGTTGTAAATTCAGATCAGGCCTGTGAGATCAAAGGCTTCTAGCAACAGTGGAAAACAAATGGCTGCACACTTAGCACTTCTATTTGAATTGCTTTGTAGAGGGAATTGATGATATTTGCCTTTAGTTTTAAGGAATCTAACAGATTCAGAGTTTTAGAAAGAAATACAGTTAAAATAAAGTTTTGACTCACGGATTGCACTTATGAATTTTAGAGTTTCTGGTTCTGATATCTTTGGATGATCCAGTTGATGCAGATTGCAGTAGGCTTTTTCTTTGTTGTCCGGGAGGGTTAGATTTATTTAAGCATCGAGCTCCGATTACAGGGAATGAGGAGAGTTATTTGTAATGTGAAGGAAAGATAAAATTTCCTTTCGCCATCCAAAATAAATGGATTTTTTGTCTTGCGGCACCTTATGCCTGGAACTGTCTTCCCGAAGCCATTCGTCTAGCTCCTTCTTTACCTGTTTTTAAATCTATGCTGAAAGCTCACCTTTTCACTACTGCCTTTGGCTCCTAACCGCTACTCATTTGCGCTCCTCCTCCCTACCTTGTAATTCCCTTGCCTGTAATGTCTTGTCTGTCTGTTTTACCTAGATTGTAAGCTTTTTGAGCAGGGACTGTCTCTCTATGTCAAGTGTTCAGTGCTGCGTGCATCTGGTAGCGCTATATAAATGCTATTAGTAGTAGTAGTAGTAAGAAGTTCAAAGTAAGATTGATGACTGGTTCCTGAAGACAGACTGAGCAGCAGTCAATACAAGTTTGGGTTGTAAAGAGGCAGAAAATGTAATTATTTAATCTAAGTTGCAGAGCCTGATGTGAACCCAGCCAGCCAGCTAGCCAACCCTTTCTGTATTAGCAGTGGCGTTCCTAGGGGAGCTGATACCCGGGGCGGATCGCCAATGTGCCCCACTCCCCGGGTGCAGCGCCCCCCCCCCAGCGCACGCCGCTGGGGGGGGGGGGGTGCCGTGCACCTGCTGGATCTTCGTTTTCATGCTCCCTCTGCCCCGGAACAGGAAGCAACCTGCTCCGGGGCAAAGGGAGCATGAAAACAAAGAGCCGGCAGGCGTGCGGCACCCCCCCAGCAGCGTGCACCCAGGGTGGACCACCCCCACCGCCCCCCCCCCCTTGGTACGCCACTGTGTATTAGTGCCAAAAATTGGTTAAGTCAATTATTGGTACTATTTAGCTCATTATTCAATTACTTTGTGCATACAAATTGAGAGCACACCCAAATTTACACATGCAATTTTTAGCAACTTTTATTGAATTTGGTGTAAAACATGGGCAACTCCATTTTAACATAGAAATCAGAATTAATATGTTCAAGTTGAGATGTGTACAGTTCCAGTAGCATTTTAGAAATGGATCTGCTGCTGTAGAACTTTTTCTCAAATGCTTGCAGAAGAGTAATTGCCAGCGTATCAGGGCCAGCCCAACCATTGGCAAGTTTAGATTGGTTAGGGCAGAGCTTCTTTGTGGTGGGGGGTTGTTCAGTTTAATCATCAAACTCTTGGGGAAGGGGAAATAGGCTAAAGGTCAGAAATGTAATTGAAGAGGATGCAAGGCTGAGTGTTCTCCTATGGTATCTTATACAATTGCCTACTGGTTGAACTGAGTCTACATTACACACAACAGAATGGAGGAAACTTGACAACTTACATGGGTAAGTGCCTATGTTTATAATTGTAAATTGCTCTATCATGTGTATGTCTGCCATCTTACAAACATTTTATAGAGTGCCCTCAGATTTACCCACTCTTTTAAGCAGACAAAAGTACTGCTAACTGGAGGTATAGCACTTCTTTCATCGGGTTACTCTTTTTAGGTTTTTTGTTATTTTGTTTTCAAAACCACATGAGTGCTATTAATATAGTATTTTTCACAATACAGATCATCCGCTCATGTGTAAGCTGACAAGAGAGGTGCGGTAGCCGTGCTTGTCCACTTTTAAAGGTAATCAATAGAAATAAAACAAAATAAAACATGGAAAAGAAAATAAGATGATACCTTTTTTATTGGACATAACTTGTAATGTATTAAGTTATGTGCAATAAAAAAGGTATCATCATATTTTCTTTTCCATGTTTTATTTTATTTCTATTGATTACCTAAGCTGACAAGTAAATCTAATGAAACAAGCTACTAGAATGTTTTGTATTAAATGTAGCTCATGGCGAGCTACATTCAGGTACTGAAGGAATTTCCCTGTCCCCAGGGAGGTTCACCATCTAAGTTTCTACCCAAGGTAATAGATGAAAGGGGACAGACAGATAGAGGCAGGACAAGGCCGCCAAGATCCTTACCACAATGGAATCTTTGTGGTGAATTTATTAGATATTGCATTAACTGCAACACAGGTTAGGGTCTTAGAAAAAGACCTCTCCTTTGTCCCTACTCAGAAATACAGCACTTTATTTGAAAACAAATGCTGAATCTGCAATATCCTAACAAAGTATGATGCCAGGACTATAGATACATTTGTTGTCAAGAAAGAGTCCAGGTGTGTTTCTCATATTCAGACTTTTAAAAGATTAGTTCTTAAAGCTATCGATAACATGGAGAAGAGAAAACACCGGGTACACTACAACTTGATCAAGGATGAATTTGCAGCTATGAAGGAGCTATGTGGTAACACCTCTAAGTTAGCAGATAAAAGAAAACAATGTGGTCCTCCTTAACAAGAAGAATTATATGTCAAGAAATTGAGAAAGAGCTTGTTTGTGGAATTTGTTATGTCCACTTAAAGGGAGATCCTACCTCTGTTATTAGGATCAGAATTCCCTAAGGAGAGTGAATTCTTCCAAGCTATACACCTTGCTATTCCTACAATTGAAATCTTCTTCCAAAAATCCATAAATCTTGACAACCCCACCACGTTTCGCCATTGGTTCTGTTCTTAAAGTACTTTCACAGTTTACAGATGTATTTCTAAGGCCCTTTGATTCAGGAATAAAGTCATACATGAGAGACTTCTCCCATATGAACTTCAAATTAGAGGGGATTAAGATAGACCTTTCTGGTTTTCTCCTTGTCATACTCAATATTGAATCATTGCGCACGAATATCCCTCAGGAAACTGCCCTGAATATTATTAATGTGGTTCTAAATAAAAGGGACTCACATAGGATATCCATGGCAAATGAAAAATTAGTTACTTAGTGATAGGCACATCATATATATATATATATATATATATATACATATACACATACACACAGAGGCACACTAATGGCACCTGACCCGGCTAACTCGTGTGTAGCAATTTTGAAAAGACTATTTTGAGAAATCATTTGTTTGTAAAAATGTATTTTTTTGGAAGAAATATATAGATGATGTTTTTAAGTTGTGCCAAAGAGGCCATTTGCTTTTAAATGATTTTTTGAAATGATTGAATTTGTGCAACAGGAATCTCCAGTTTCAAATGTCTTGGCATGAATTTGAAATTCCTTTTTTCTAGACATGCTGATTAAAAAAGAATGCTTCTATTTTGAGATCACTATATATTATAAACCCACAGGAACAAATTGTTGCATTATTAGAGCCATCGATTTTAAGAGTCTTGAGGACAATCTCCCCATAAGTCAGTTTCTAAAATTAAACAGACTGCATCCCACACCTGATGAATTTGATTTGCAGGAATTTGAAATGAGACAAAGATTTGAAGAGCACTTTACAAAGCAAAAACAGTGAATAAACATTTGTTGTTAACACAGTAAAACATTGAGAGGAATCACATGAGGAATGTGGTCTGCAGTTCTGCTATGTATCAGGTTTTATTATAAAACATTTTCAAGAAACATTGGCATGTTGTGCAGAGTTTGGATTGTTATAGAGATAGAGATTTGCTATTTTCTCATACTAGAAGACGAAACGTAAAGGACATGTTGGTTTCCTCTACTTTGTTACAAGACATGCTAAGGGAGCAAACTTTGTGTCAAATAAGTGTAACGATTGTATCTTTTGTCTCCAAATGATGGTTTAAGAAGTTTTAGAGCTTCTGGTTCAACTGTCGAGAAAAAATTATTACATTTTTCTAACTGCAGTTCTGTGAATGTGGCTTATGGGATAGTCTGCTCCCGTAAATTTACTTATATCGGTCAAAATAAAAGGAAATTGAACACAAGATTAGATGAGCATAAAAGCTGTAT
Organism: Microcaecilia unicolor; assembly: GCF_901765095.1. Lineage (NCBI taxonomy): Eukaryota > Metazoa > Chordata > Amphibia > Gymnophiona > Siphonopidae > Microcaecilia > Microcaecilia unicolor. The sequence goes on from NC_044037.1 coordinate 239,129,212, forward strand.
AAAGAGGAAGATTTTGAAAGCACCATTAGTAGAACTCTATGTTCAAAATAATCATGTACTATAGTCAAAATTGTAACTGATATGCTGTAAGAAATGGGAAGCCAATGTTCAGAGAAGAATAAGCGCATGACACAATCACAATTTTTTGGCACCTAAGAGAAGTTTCAGAGCTGTGTTTTGAACAAGTTGAAGTCTTTAGATCTTGGATAATATAAACCTTGGTACAGAGAATTGCAATCATCAATCCTTCATAGGACAAGAATATATATCAACAGACGAAGAGCATCACAATCTGAAAATGAAAAAAAAAAAAATCCTCAATGAAACTAGAAACATGTGCTTCAAACATTGTTAAAAGTGACCCCAAGCATTTTAACAATGTGTTTTACAGATATCACTTTCCCCTGAATTGTAACACGAAGAGAGGCACTAAGTCGGACTTTGGACGTTTTGCATTAAACGTACCAAATCTGAATAGCAAATATAATCATTTTTGAAGAAAAAAAGTATTTAAAAAAAATACTATTTTGAACAAGGTTTTATGCTTTGTGCATTTATCTTTTTAGGCCATTAAAAAAACCACACACACACACAAAATCAAGCCATTAGGATGTAGGAGGGGCCAGCAATTTTAGCAGACTGGTCTCCCAGACATCCCAGGAGAGCAATGGGACACCCTAGGGGGCACTGCTGTGGACTTTATATAAATGCTCCATGATACACATCTCACCTTTGCTCTTTTATCTTGTCTGCTGAGCCCTCCAAAACCCACTCAAAATTCTCTATCCTCAACTGTACACTACTACAATAGCCGTTATGGGTGAAGGGGGTACCTATATGTGGGTACAGTGGGTTTCTGGTGAGGTTTAGAGGGCTCTATTTCCACTACAAGTCTAACGGGTAGGAGGCGGTATGGGCCAAGGTCCACTTGTCTACAGTGCACTGCACCCACCACTACACTATTCCAGGGTCCTGAATGCTGCTCTAATTGACCTGAGGCTGTCATAGAGGCTTGTGAGTACTATTTTTATTCACACTTTTTGTAGGGTGTGGAAGGAGGTCCATGACCACTGGGGAAGTAAGGGGGGAGGTCATCCCTGAATCCCTTCAGTGGTCATCTGGTTGTTTAGGGTACCTTTTTGTGTCTTATTCATTAGAAAAGCAGGGCTTGATAAAGGTTTTTATTCTAGATCTTTTGGATTTGTTCCATTATGGCTGCAAAACTTCTAAGTGTTAGGCACACCATAATCAAACCTTTGAAACACCCCTGACACGCCTTCTTGTGAGTTGGACACACTGCAGCTGAAATTCATAGATAGACATCTGCACAACAGGTTTTGAAAATGCTGATTTGGACGTATAGAGAAGAAATCTGTCCAAATGGTGCTTTATGATACATTTTGGATGTTTTTCTGTTTCGAAAAGGAGTCCAAAAGTGAACTAGTGGAGTAGATTCACCAAGAAAACAAAGTTGCATTTATCTTAGAAGAGTTATACTTTAAACCATTAGAAATAATCCACTGAGAAATCACATCAAGTTTTGCAGAGATATCTAACATAAATGAAGCAGAGGGATCATTCATCAAGTAGAACCAATAGTTGGAAGTCATCCGTGTATATAAAAAATGTAAATCCCAAGGACAAAATGAGTAATGCAAATTACTAGATAATATTAAATAAGATGGGGCCCAGGATGGACCCACCCCCAAGGAAGAGAATGCTCTACAGAAGAGGAATTCTGCCAAATAACTTTAAACAAATGACCGTCCAAATAGGAACAGAGCCAAGATAAAGCTGTACTCGAAATGTGAGAATCAGCATGCCTACAGATCAGGATAGAGTGAACGTTGTAGAAAAATCAAGTGACAATAAGACCTCCCTGCCCCCATGAGGACAGTTGCAACATATAAGGTAAGTAGAGTGCACTTGGTGCTATGCAGGCTAAATCCAGTCTGATATGGATGAAAGGCATTAACAGTATCTAAATATGATGTGAATTCAAAGTCAACCTGTTTTCCCAGCGAGTTTAGATACACATGGAAGGTTAGCAAATTGTACAATAGTTATTGATATGGGTAGGGTCAGACGAGGTTTTTGTTGTTTGTTTTTAATTAATCACAAATAATATCAAACAAACAAATATTCAAACACTCCTCCCTCTAGTCCCAACCACTCAATATTTGTTAAAGAGCAAAATAAAAACATCCAATGCCAGACTTGGTGGGCATCCTTACACCAAGTCCAGACTTGAGGTATTTAAATGAGTACAAAAACTAGCTGGCTTCCAGTCAGAAGGAAAAATGCCTATCCCTCCCATGTCCAGAATCTGCCCTCAGTATCACTATCCCTCCCCTACTGTCCAGCTTCACCCCTCAGTGTCCCTGTCATTTCCCATGTCCAGAATCACCTGTTTCCCTGTCCCTATAAGAACATAAGAATAGCCATACTGGGTCAGACCAATGGTTCACATAGCCCAATATCCAAAATTCCAGGAATAACATGTATAGAATGTTTGTACGTTTGGGAAGCTTGCCAGGTGCCCTTGGCCTGGATTGGCCGCTGTCGTAGACAGGATGCTGGGCTCGATGGACCCTTGGTCTTTTCCCAGTATGGCATTGCTTATGTACTTATCCTGCTTCCAACAGTGTCCCAGCATGTCTTTTCTGTGTTCTTGTCTCTCCCCCTCCCCCACATCCAGCTTCTCTCCTTCTTCCATTCCTCCTGCACCCTCCATGCCTGAGCCAGTATCTCTCCCCCCCCCCCCTTTCCCCTGCCACATATGCTCTGCCACCCTGGGCAGGCATTTCTCTTTCTCCCCTGCCATCTCTCTCCCTCCTCTGCAGTCTGACATCTTTCCCTCCCTCCCTCCCTCCCTCACTCTGTTGATCCAGCATCTCTTCTACTACCTCCAGCTCCAATCTCAGTCACTCTCTTAACCCCCACTCTCCCTGTGGTCCATCATTTTTTCCTCCCCCCACCCCCAAGATTCTTAGTCTGGTCCCTCCCTCTTCTCCCAGAGTCCAGCATTTCTCTCTCCCCTCACCACCCTCCCCTCAAAGGTCTAGTATCTCTCCCTCCTCCCACCTTCAAGGGTCCATTATCTTTCCCTTCCCCCACTATAGTTCTGGCATCTCTTCCTCCCCCCCACCCCAGGCTTGGCATCTTTCCCTCTCCCCCAACAGGTTTGGTGTCTCTCACATCCCCTCTTTCAAAAATATATAAACAGGATGGAGTCTGTCCAGAGGGCAGCTACTAAAATAGTCAGCAATCTTTGTCATAAAGTGTATAGGGACAGACTTAAGTTCTCAATATGCATACTTTGGAAAAAAAAAAGATGAAAGGGGAGATATGATATGTTTAATACCTCCATGGCACACATGCACAGGAGGCAAGTATCTTTCAATTGAAAGGAAGCTCTGGAATGAGGGGGCACGGAATGAAGATTACTTAGAAGGAGCCTGAGGAAGTACTTCTTTAAGGAAAGGATGGTGAATTCATATAACAGCCTCCCAATGGAGGTGGTAAAGATAAAAACTGTATCTGAATTCAAGAAAGCTTATGACAAGTACATAGGATCTCTAACGGAGAGTAGATGGCATGGATGGGCCATTTTTGCATGTTTCATTGCAGGTCTGGCATTTCTCCCTCTTCCTCCTCTCCTCCCACACCCACCATGAGTCTGGCATCCACCCTCAACCCCTTGAGGTCTGGCATCTTCCCTCTCCCCCCTTATGGGTAAGGCATCTCTCCCATCCCCTCACTAGGGGTCTGGCATCCCTTCTCCCCCCCCCCCCCCCCCCCCCCACAGTCCTGTAAACTTAGGGTATTAAGTTGTTAAACTTAAGGAAATTTTTGTTAAATAAAGCAACTTTGAGTTTGCAATGACAAACGGTTTGAAAAGCAAATGCTACATACCTGTAGAAGGTATTCTCCGAGGACAGCAGGTTGATTGTTCTCACTGATGGGTGACGTCCACGGCACCCCCTCCAATCGGAATCTTCACTAGCGAAGACGTTTGATAGCCCTCGCGCGCCGATGCGCACCACGCATGCGCGGTCGTCTTCCCACCCGAACCGGCTCGTGTTCGTCAGTCCCATATGTAGCAAGACAAAGACAAGGGAAGACACAATTCCAAAGGGGAGGCGGGCGGGTTTGTGAGAACAATCAGCCTGCTGTCCTCGGAGAATACCTTCTACAGGTATGTAGCATTCGCTTTCTCCGAGGACAAGCAGGCTGCTTGTTCTCACTGATGGAGTATCCCTAGCCCCCAGGCTCACTCAAAACAACCATGGTCAATTGGGCCTCGCAACGGCGAGGACATAACTGAGATTGACCTAACATCTTATTCAACTAACTGAGAGTGTAGCCTGGAACAGAATAAAAAATGGGCTTAGGGGGGTGGAGTTGGATTCAAACCCCAAACAGATTCTGAAGCACTGACTGTCCAAACCGACTGTCGCGTCGGGTATCCTGCTGCAGGCAGTAATGAGATGTGAATGTGTGGACAGATGACCACGTCGCAGCTTTGCAGATCTCTTCAATAGTGGCTGACTTCAAGTGGGCCACTGACGCTGCCATGGCTCTAACATTGTGAGCCGTGACATGATCCTCAGGAGCCAGCCCAGCCTGGGCGTAAGTGAAGGAAATGCAATCTGCTAGCCAATTGGATATGGTGCGTTTCCCCACAGCCACTCCCCTCCTGTTGGTATCAAAAGAAACAAACATTTGGGCGGACTGTCTGTTGGGCTGTGTCCGCTCCAGATAGAAGGCTAATGCTCTTTTGCAGTCCAATGTGTGCAGCTGACGTTCAGCAGGGCAGGAATGCGGACGGGGAAAGAATGTTGGCAAGACAATTGACTGGTTCAGATGGAACTCCGACACCACCTTCGGCAAGAACTTAGGGTGAGTGCGGAGGACTACTCTATTATGATGAAATTTGGTGTAAGGAGCATGGGCTACCAGGGCCTGAAGCTCACTGACTCTACGAGCTGAAGTTACTGCCACCAAGAAAATGACCTTCCAGGTCAAGTACTTCAGATGGCAGGAGTTCAGTGGCTCAAAAGGAGGTTTCATCAGCTGGGTGAGAACGACATTGAGATCCCATGACACTGTAGGAGGTTTGATGAGGGGCTTTGACAAAAGCAAACCTCTCATAAAGCGAACTAAAGGCTGTCCTGAGATCGGCTTACCTTCCACACGGTAATGGTATGCACAGATTGCGCTAAGGTGAGCCCTTACAGAGTTGGTCTTGAGACCAGACTCAGACAAGTGCAGAAGGTAGTCAAGCAGGGTCTGTGTAGGACAAGAGCGAGGATCTAAGGCCTTGCTGTCACACGAGACAGCAAACCTCCTCCATAAAAAGAAGTAACTCCTCTTAGTGGAATCTTTCCTGGAAGCAAGCAAGACACGGGAGACACCCTCCGACAGACCCAAAGAGGCAAAGTCTACGCTCTCAACATCCAGGCCGTGAGAGCCAGAGACCGGAGGTTGGGATGCAGAAGCGCCCCTTTGTTCTGGGTGATGCGGGTCGGAAAACACTCCAATCTCCACGGTTCTTCGGAGGACAACTCCAGAAGAAGAGGGAACCAGATCTGACGCGGCCAAAAAGGAGCAATAAGAATCATGGTGCCTCGGTCTTGCTTGAGTTTCAACAAAGTCTTCCCCACCAGAGGTATGGGAGGATAAGCATACAGCAGGCCTTCCCCTCAATCCAGGAGGAAGGCATCCGATGCCAGTCGGCCGTGGGCCTGAAGTCTGGAACAGAACTGAGGGACCTTGTGGTTGGCTCGAGATGCGAAGAGATCTACCAAGGGGGTGCCCCACACCTGGAAGATCCAGCGCACTACTCTGGAGTTGAGCGACCACTCGTGAGGTTGCATAATCCTGCTCAACCTGTCGGCCAGACTGTTGTTTACACCTGCCAGATATGTGGCTTGGAGAAACATGCCGTAATGGCGAGCCCACAGCCACATGCTGATGGCTTCCTGACACAGGGGGTGAGATCCGGTGCCCCCCTGCTTGTTGATGTAATACATGGCAACCTGGTTGTCTGTCTGAATTTGGATAATTTGGTGGGACAGCCGATCTCTGAAAACCTTCAGAGCGTTCCAGACTGCTCGTAACTCCAGGAGATTGATCTGTAGACCTTGTTCCTGGAGGGACCAGCTTCCCTGGGTGTGAAGCCCATCGACATGAGCTCCCCACCCCAGGAGAGACGCATCCGTAGTCAGCACTTTTTGCGGCTGAGGAATTTGGAAAGGGCGTCCCAGAGTCAAATTGGGCCAAATCGTCCACCAGTGCAGGGATTCGAGAAAACTCGTGGACAGGTGGATCATGTCCTCTAGATCCCCAGCAGCCTGAAACCACTGGGAAGCTAGGGTCCATTGAGCAGATTGCATGCGAAGACGAGCCATGGGAGTCATATGAACTGTGGAGGCCATGTGGCCGAGCAATCTCAACATCTGTCAAGTTGTGATCTGCTGGGACGCTCGCACCCGGGAGACGAGGGACAACAGATTGTTGGCCCTTGTCTCCGGGAGATAGACACGAGCCGTCCAAGAATCCAGCAGAGCTCCTATGAATTCGAGTCTTTGTACTGGGAGAAGATGGGACTTTGGATAATTTAACACAAACCCCAGTAGCTCCAGGAGTCGAATAGTCATCTGCATGGACTGTAGAGCTCCTGCCTTGGATGTGTTCTTCACCAGCCAATCATTGAGATAAGGGAACACGTGCACCCCAAGCCTGCGGAGCGCTGCTGCTACCACAGCCAGACACTTTGTGAACACCCTGGGCGCAGAAGCGAGCCCAAAGGGTAGCACACAGTACTGGAAGTGATGCATTCCCAGACGGAATCGGAGATACGGTCTGTGAGCTGGCAGTATCGGAATATGCATGTAAGCATCCTTTAAGTCCAGAGAGCATAGCCATCTTTTTCCTGAATCATGGGAAGAAGGGTGCCCAGGGAAAGCATCCTGAACTTTTCCTTGACCAGATATTTGTTCAGGGCCCTTAGGTCTAGGATGGGGCGCATCCCCCCTGTTTTCTTTTCCACAAGGAAGTACCTGGAATAGAATCCCAGCCCTTCTTGCCCGGGTGGCACGGGCTCGACCACATTGGCGCTGAGAAGGGCGGAGAGTTCCTCTGCAAGTACCTGCTTGTGCTGGAAGCTGAAAGACTGAGCTCCCGGTGGGCAACTTGGAGGCATGAAGGCCAAATTGAGGGCGTATCCTTGCCGGACTATTTGGAGAACCCACTGGTCGGAGGTTATAAGAGGCCACCTTTGGCGAAAAACTTTCAACCTCCCCCCGACCGGCAGATCGTCCGGCACGGACCCTTTGATATCGGCTATGCTCTGCTGGAGCCAGTCAAAAGCTCGCCCCCTGCTTTTGCTGGGGAGCTGAGGGGCCTTGCTGAGGCGCACGCTGCTGACGAGAGCGAGCGCGCTGGGGCTTAGCCTGGGCCGCAGGCTGTCGAGAGGGAGGATTGTACCTACGCTTACCAGAAGAGTCCTCCTTCCCCCATAAAAACGTCTACCTGATGAGGTAGATGTTGAAGGCTGCCGGCGGGAGAATTTGTCGAAAGCGTTATCCCGCTGGTGGAGCTGTTCTACCACCTGTTCGATTTTTTCCCCAAAAATGTTATCCGCACGGCAAGGGGAGTCCGCAATCCGCTGCTGGATCCTATTCTCCAGGTCGGAGGCACGCAGCCATGAGAGTCTGCGCATCACCACACCTTGAGCAGCGGCCCTGGACGCAACATCAAAGGTATCAAATACCCCTCTGGCCAGGAATTTTCTACAAGCCTTCAGCTGCCTGACCACCTCCTGAAACGGCTTGGCTTGCTCAGAAGGGAGCTGGTCCACCAAGTCCGCCAGCTTCCGCACATTATTCCGCATATGGATGCTCGTGTAGAGCTCGTAAGATTGAATCTTGGCCACGAGCATGGAAGAATGGTAGGCCTTCCTCCCAAAGGAGTCTAAGGTTCTGGGGTCTTTGCCCAGGGGCGCCGAAGCATGCTCCCTAGAACTCAGCCTTCTTCAGGGCCAGATCCACCACACCAGAGTGCGCATCAGCTCTGGGTCCCCATGGATCCGATATTGGGATTCTATCTTTTTGGGAATGTGGGGATTAGTTAGTGGCTTGGTCCAGTTCGCCAGCAATGTCTTTTTCAGGACATGATGCATGGGTACTGTGGACGCTTCCTTAGGTGGAGAAGGATAGTCCAAGAGCTCAAACATTTCAGCCCTTGGCTCATCCTTCACAACCACCGGGAAGGGGATGGCCGTAGACATCTCCCGGACAAAGGCCGCAAAAGACAGACTCTTGGGAGGAGAAAGCTGTCTTTCAGGGGAGGGAGTGGGGTCAGAAGGAAGGCCATCAGACTCCTCGTCAGAGAAATATCTGATGTCCTCCTCTGTCTCCCACAAGGCCTCATCATCGGTATCAGACACAAGTTCACGGACCTGTGTCTGAAGCCGTGTCCGGTGGGAGCGTCGAGAGGTGGACTCCCTGGCTGGCAGCGGCGAAGCTCCCTCCCCCGACGTCATCGGGGAGTCCACCTGGGACCTCACCCCGGGCAAAGGGCCAGCTGTCGCCTCACTTGATGGCACCGGTGGCGCAAGCACCCCCGGTACCGGAGGAGAAGGGCGCAACAGGTCTTCCAGAATGCCAGGAAGAACGGCCCGGAGACTCTCGTGCAGAGCGGCTGTAGAGAAAGACTGAGAAGCCGGTGCAGGCGTTGAGGTCAGAATCTGTTCCGGGCATGGAGGCGGTACTGGGCTGTCCTGGGTAGAGCGCACCGACACCTCCTGGATGGAGGGTGAGCGGTCCTCCCGGTGCCGATGCCTGCTGGGTGCCGACTCCCTCAGCGACCCAGAGCTCCCGGTACCAATTCGGGAAGGTGACCGGTGACGATGCTTCTTCGAGCGAAGCATGTCACCTGAGCTCCCCGGTACCGATGAGGAGGACGTTGAATCCAGACGTCGCTTCCTCGGGGCCGGGGCCGAAGATGGTCAATCCCGGGGGGCTGTACCACAGGAGCCCTCAGGGCAGGAGACCTACCCGAAGGCTCACCGCCACCAGCAGGGGAATGGACAGCCCTCACCTGCACTCCAGACGAAGCACCACCGTCCGACGACATCAGCACCAGAGGGGGTCCCGGTACCTCCGACGCCCTCTTCCGAAGCCCCAGTACCAACGATGCAGGAGGAAGACGCCTTGATGCAGTCGACATCGATGCGATCTCCGAAGACTTCGGTTCTGCCGACGTCGATGCACCCAATGAATCTCTAGATGCCAATGCCGTCGAAGCGCCGGAGAACAGAATGTTCCACTGGGCTAATCTCGCTATCCGAGTCCTCTTTTGCAAAAGAGCACAAAGACTACAGGCCTGCGGGCGGTGCCCAGCCCCCAGACACTAAAGACACGAGGCGTGCATATCAGTGAGCGAGATTATCCGGATGCACTGGGTGCACTTCTTAAAGCCGCTGGAAGGCTTCGATGTCATGGGCGGAAAAATCGCACCTGCGAAATCAAAATTCGCGATGATGACAAGAGGCACCGAGACAAAAAAGGGGGAAAAAAAACCCATGTGGGTGGCCAACAAGGCCGCTCCCGAAAGCGAAAGAAAACTTACGCTGACGAAAGACGCGCGAGGGTCCTCTGAGGGGCACGAAACGGATAGTGCCACTGATATCCGTTCTACCTGCTAAAGCTGAAACTGGCTATGGTAGGAGTAGTCTGGGGGTGGAGAAAGAACTTAACCAGATAAATGTCAATATTAAGCTCTTAACTGGTTAACTCCCAAATGGGACTGATTTAAATAGTCCTATCTTTGAATGGTTCATCTAAAGAGCTTTTGTACTAAGCTGCATTAAGTGCACCCTTTTACTAAACTCCCATGCATGCCTAACACAGCAAAAATGGCCTAATGTAGGAGTGCTAACATGTTCCATGTTAGTTTTGCCATCTGCATGTGCTAACTGTATGGAAATTAATTTTTTTGGTGGGGATATTTCAGGGGCAGAGAATGGGTGTAGGTGTGCTATTCAGCTAGCTCGCTGATATTAGTGCATGCTAATTGAACAACACAGACTTAACATGGGAGCCCTTACCACCTTCTACATAATTGCACTAGAAATTAGTTTAGCAGATGAGAAAGACCCATGTAAGATATGGGGTTCTCTTTTTATAAATGCAAGTCAGCACATTTTTTCCAGTATGATAAAAGGATATTCCAGCAAATGTCAGGTGTCTGAATGGGAGTGACGATGGCCCCCCGCTGTAGCGAACCTATTCATGAATAATTTTGAAAATCAATTTGTATACCCTAGCATTTTTTGGGAGAAGATTGAGTTCTGGGTCCGTTTTATCGATGACGTTCTTTTGCTATGGAATGATGGAGCGGATACTCTGCTGCAGTTGGTGGCATACCTGAATGGATGTCACCCCAAGATTAAGTTTACAGCCCACTATGATGAAAGGGAAACCACATATTTGGATATGAAAACCCATAAGGATACAGATCACTTTGTAACATCGATAAACCGCAAACAAATGGATAAGAACACTTTCCTCAACTACTCCAGCTGCCATCCTAAGAAATTAAGAGATAGTCTTCCGTTCTCACAGTTTTTAAGGTACAGGAGAATTTGTTCTGAGGACAAAGACTTCCGTATTTAAGCAAAATCTCTGAACAAGCAGCTGGTGGACAGAGGATACCCTAAGCAGGTCATCACTTCAGCTTACCGAGGAGCAAAATATAATAACAGGGAGCTATTGCTGCTGCCCAGCTCGAGGTCAAATGATGATCCTGATCAAATCCATACATGTGTGCTGAAACACACCTTGCAGTCTTTAATGGTAACACGGATTATAAAAAGAACATTGGAATGTGTTAGACACTCCCAATCTTCTCCCACTCTAGAGTACGCTTTGCCTATAGCAGAGGGAACAACTTGAAAGAACTGTTATGCCTTTCGGTTCTCCCAGAGGAACATTATACCTCACAGAGGCTTGAAGGGCACAAGAGATGCAACCAGTGTAGACCTGCATACTTTATGCAGGTCTGATTATGTCGTTTACTGCATTATGAGAAACTGTACGTAGGACAAACCTCACAGGCACTGTACACTAGACTGGTGAAACATAAGAGAGCAATTAAAACTCAGAAGAGCACTTCCCCTTTAGCTCTCCATTGTGCCAGTTTAAAGCACAAATTTGGAACATTATGTTGTCTTGTTTTACAGCAGATCAGAGCCACCGGATAAAGAGGAGAGGAGAGGATAGACATCGGATCCTCCTGCAGAATGAACAGAGATGGATCTTTAAATTAGGAACCTTAGTTCCTGATGGTCTCAACTCCAAAATAGAGTGAATCCATTTTCTATAATATATTTACAGGTAACCGAGAGTTACCTTTTTAAGATGTTATTCGGCCCTGTGCGGTCTGAGAACTTTTGATCGGTTAGTTTAGCAACAGCGTGTGATGTCATTGAAAGCTTTATAATGAGCTGCCATTTTCCGGACAAGTTGTTTCTTAAGCCTCCGTCGGCATTGTTGAACGGAACCAAAGGGAGCACATCATTAATGAAATATTGATACAAAATAGAAACGCTAGGTGTGCAAGAACTTATATATCTTTCTCCCCCCTGCAGATTCTTCTGGCCTGTGATCCTGAAGCAGTGATTCAAAATGCTGGCCATCGTTGATCACGGTCAGTGTCCTGAGAACCTGAGAAGGGGAGAAAAAGAGACCTAGCAGCCTAAGCTAAGTTTGCATAATTTATAGCATCAATTACTTTATGGAGGTTTTTGCCAATGACTATGAAGTCCTGCTCCTGTATGGCAGTTTAATAAGTCTAGGAGCTTCTCGAGGCTTTTCCTCCAGTAACGCCTTTCGTGCTGACTTGCATTTATAAAAAGAGAACCCCATATACAGTGGGGGAAATAAGTATTTGATCCCTTGCTGATTTTGTAAGTTTGCCCACTGACAAAGACATGAGCAGCCCATAATTGAAGGGTAGGTTATTGGTAACAGTGAGAGATAGCACATCACAAATTAAATCCGGAAAATCACATTGTGGAAAGTATATGAATTTATTTGCATTCTGCAGAGGGAAATAAGTATTTGATCCCCCACCAACCAGTAAGAGATCTGGCCCCTACAGACCAGGTAGATGCTCCAAATCAACTCGTTACCTGCATGACAGACAGCTGTCGGCAATGGTCACCTGTATGAAAGACACCTGTCCACAGACTCAGTGAATCAGTCAGACTCTAACCTCTACAAAATGGCCAAGAGCAAGGAGCTGTCTAAGGATGTCAGGGACAAGATCATACACCTGCACAAGGCTGGAATGGGCTACAAAACCATCAGTAAGACGCTGGGCGAGAAGGAGACAACTGTTGGTGCCATAGTAAGAAAATGGAAGAAGTACAAAATGACTGTCAATCGACAAAGATCTGGGGCTCCACGCAAAATCTCACCTCGTGGGGTATCCTTGATCATGAGGAAGGTTAGAAATCAGCCTACAACTACAAGGGGGGAACTTGTCAATGATCTCAAGGCAGCTGGGACCACTGTCACCACGAAAACCATTGGTAACACATTACGACATAACGGATTGCAATCCTGCAGTGCCCGCAAGGTCCCCCTGCTCCGGAAGGCACATGTGACGGCCCGTCTGAAGTTTGCCAGTGAACACCTGGATGATGCCGAGAGTGATTGGGAGAAGGTGCTGTGGTCAGATGAGACAAAAATTGAGCTCTTTGGCATGAACTCAACTCGCCGTGTTTGGAGGAAGAGAAATGCTGCCTATGACCCAAAGAACACCGTCCCCACTGTCAAGCATGGAGGTGGAAATGTTATGTTTTGGGGGTGTTTCTCTGCTAAGGGCACAGGACTACTTCACCGCATCAATGGGAGAATGGATGGGGCCATGTACCGTACAATTCTGAGTGACAACCTCCTTCCCTCCGCCAGGGCCTTAAAAATGGGTCGTGGCTGGGTCTTCCAGCACGACAATGACCCAAAACATACAGCCAAGGCAACAAAGGAGTGGCTCAGGAAGAAGCACATTAGGGTCATGGAGTGGCCTAGCCAGTCACCAGACCTTAATCCCATTGAAAACTTATGGAGGGAGCTGAAGCTGCGAGTTGCCAAGCGACAGCCCAGAACTCTTAATGATTTAGAGATGATCTGCAAAGAGGAGTGGACCAAAATTCCTCCTGACATGTGTGCAAACCTCATCATCAACTACAGAAGACGTCTGACCGCTGTGCTTGCCAACAAGGGTTTTGCCACCAAGTATAGGTCTTGTTTGCCAGAGGGATCAAATACTTATTTCCCTCTGCAGAATGCAAATAAATTCATATACTTTCCAAAATGTGATTTTCCGGATTTAATTTGTGATGTGCTATCTCTCACTGTTACCAATAACCTACCCTTCAATTATGGGCTGCTCATGTCTTTGTCAGTGGGCAAACTTACAAAATCAGCAAGGGATCAAATACTTATTTCCCCCACTGTATTTATTGTGCATGTTTGCTGGTTTGGGTATCTCTCCCTCAGATAGTATTATTTAGTTTACCTAAAAGACCAATGTAAGGACACAACAAAGTCCATTTCTTACTGCAGCTTAGTAAAAGAGCCCCTCAACGGCTGAATACTGGCAATTATCCATAAGAACATATGAATAACCATACTGTATCAGATCAATGGTCTGCCTAATCTGGTACCCTGCATGCATCAGTAGCAAATCCAGGTCACATGTACCTGGCAGAAACTCAAATAGTAGAAAGAATTCATGTTACCAAGCCCTGGGCAAGTAGCAGCTTCCCCGTGTCTGTCTCAACAGCGGACAATGGACTTTTTCTTCAGGAACTTATACAAACCTTTTTAAAAATCTGGTTAAGTGCTGGCCATCCATAAATCACCTCGTATTTACCAGTACACCTAGGCATGGCCTGGCACAGAATATCTGTGCATAATTTTGACAGCAGTGGTCAGCATTTAAAACAATGCTGAGCGCTGCTGGTTAAGTATTACTCTATCCAGCCGATATTCAGTCAGCAGTAGTGGGTTGTTGTTTTTTTTTTCAAGCGCTGACCATCACCAGCTAAATTAGCCCCAGATATTCAATGCTGGGCCATGTCCGGGCATCGGCATTGAATATCCAGTGCTAAATCACACGGGCACTGACTGCCCAAGCTTATGCAGGTCTCGACCAATAGTCAACCAGAGCCCACATAAGACAGTTATGCAAATCCTGACTGAATATCAACTGGCACCTGCATAACCCTTAATATGGTTCTTTAGCCCCTCTGATCCCCCTCCCACCAGCCCATGACGACACCCCTCTCACCCCATCTCCAATCTCCCCCCCCCCCCCATCACGGTACTAGGCACCTCTGCCCCCGGGCCTACCTCAGATCCCTGGGAGTCCTGTGGGGGCAATGGGGACAGGAACAAACCCCACTCACCCCTTCCCCCTAGTGGCTGCATTATTAACACCATAGTTGGTGAATTTGCTTAATAGCTACAATATCCTCTTCGCCACCCTCATTTGTCCATCCTCTACAATGGCATCACTTCTATCAGCCATATCCATGCTGCTTAAGGAAAAAAAGGGGCAATCAAAATTAGTTTCTACTTGCGCACTCAGCTCTCATCAACCTATTAAAACTACCACTTAAAACAGCCTCACCTAGTAAAGAATATATTTTCAATATGAGAAAACAATTATGAGGAAATGAAAATATCAACCCTATGCATTAGGAGAAGTTAATCAACATATTCCTACCTAATCTAAATAAATTATGTAATTCCTCCATCCTACTTAAAAGTTAGTTCCCCAGCATTTGATTTAAAAAAAATAATTTTCAAATATTTCCAGTAAAGTATTCATCTTTTTGGAGTGGAGTAGCCTAGTGGTTACAGCAACACACCGAGAATCAGGGAAGCCATGTTTCAAATCACACTAACACCCCCTTGTGATTTTGGGCATGTCACTTATCTTCCTGTTCATTATTTCAGTTAAATCACACAAGCAGAAACAAGGACACCAGGATGCCACTTTTTTTTTTGTTTCTTTTGCACCTGTTGCATGTCACTTAAATCTCCGTGACCTCAGATACAATCTAGATTGTAAGTCTGCTTGGCCAGGGAAACAATTTGTGTATTTATTTCCAACTCATCTTAAACTTATTTGGAAAGAGGAGTAATTAAAACTCAGATCCAAAATTTCTTTTAATGCCAAAGGCAACACATTTTAGAAATTGGACGCCACGGGAGTAAAGGCCCTGGGTCTCATTTTGCTTTCTGAAACTTTTAACTCATTTCCTTAGCTTGAGCAAAAGGGATATGGACAAAATGTAGTTATCTGTACCTTTGACAAAGTATGCAAATCTGAGACCTTTCAATCTTCAAAATTCAAGATCAAGCCAGGTAAATAATTTAATGTTGATTGGCCCTAGTATGTTTAGTTCTAAAAATGCCCAAATGAAATCTCTGCATTAAGGCCCCATATCTTTGAGGATATGCGTCAAAATGAGGTAGAAAACGCCACCCCACAAAAATGGCTTACCATCCCTGTTTCACGCGGGCACAGCAATGGTGCTGAAGACATGTAATTTAGTGTTTATCAATGGTGCACACAGGTAAACCCTACATGGACCATGTTTCAGCAAAGTAGCCTTTGTCTGGGGTCCTGTATGGTTGGACTGGGGAGACTTAGGCTCCCCAAGCCTAAGCCTCCCCAGTCCAACCGTGACCTTCCCCTGCAGCCCCCACAAGCGCAGGGCTCCTTCCCTCCTGATTCAGCTCCTCGACCAGCAGCCCTCCTCCTCTCTGTTCCTCCCCTCCCTCCCCCGCCCCCCCCCCACGCGTGTGTGTGTGTGTGTGTGTTTTACCTTCCGTGGCAGCGACGTCAGTGAGGAAGAAGGCACTGCAGGTTCGCCTCCAGCTTTTCCCTTCCCTCTTCACAGTGTCCCGCCTTCTCCTATGATGCATTTCCTGTTTCCGCGAGGGTAGGACACTGTGTGAAGAGGGAAGGGAGAAGCTGGAAGCGAGCCTGCAGTGCCTTCTTCTTTACTGACATCACTGCCATGAACAGTAAAAGGGTTAAACGCTTGGGGGGGGGGGAGGAGGCAGGAAAGAACGGAGAGGAGGGCTGGCGGGGAGCTGAGGGAGGGCATGGAGAATCAATGGACATGGAGAGGAGGGGACGGCAGGGGGAAGAGAACAGATTGCTGGACATGGGAGAGGAGAAGAGGGCAGGGAGATGAGAAAAGAGATCGCTGGAGGGAAGGGGAAAGAGAAAAGAGATCGCTGGAGAGGAGGGGAGGGGAGAGAGGAGAATTGCTGGCCATGGATGGAGGGGAGGGCAGGGGAGAGAGGAGAATTGCTGGCCATGGATGGATGGATGGATGGAGGGGAGGGCAGGGAGAGAGGAGAAATGTTGGACAAGGATGGAGATGCACGTGGCTGGAGGGGAGGGAAGACTGAGGAAGGAGTTGCACATGGATAGAGGTGAGGGAAGACTGAGGAAGGAGATGTACATGGATAGAGGGGAGGGGAGGAGAAATGCTGGATATGGATGGAGGGAAAATTGCTGAATTTAAGGGCTGGATTGGAACACTTTAAGGGCAGATGTTGAAACTGGAGAAAGGATAGGGACAGGGCTACAGATGGTAGACAGGACGCATAAGGACACAGGAGGATTGTGGACATGGTGAGAGAAAAAATATCAAATGGAAAGAAGACACTGCATAAAACAGAATACACTGGGACCAAAGCAAATAGAAAAACTAAATGCTCAGACAGCAAAGGTAGAAAACTTTTTTATTCAGAATTTATTAATTGGAATATGTCTGCTTTTGGAAATGTGCATCAGTGATATTTTGCATGCAAGTTTCAATTTTTCTAGTATTGCTGCACGCTGAGTCTGACTTATTGAGGTAACTTTCCAGTTCAGTATTTTGCCTTCATATCTGTTGTGTCATTTGTTTTTCATGTGTGACCAAGATGCAGTATTCTGCTAGCGTGTAGTATTTGCAGCCTTTTTTTTGTTTTGTTTCACTAAGTTGTGTACTGGTGTTTTAGAGCCTGGTGTAATTATAGTGCTGCCTTTCCACGCATAAGGTTGTAGTTCGTCCTGTCCTTGGAATTAGTGCTGTTATGGTTTGGTAAGGGTATGAGTGTGTTTTTGCACAAGTTTGTGTATAGTGTTTTGCAGTGGAGAGATTGTGTGTTGGCCTTACTGAGGTGGCATCAAAACATCAGAAAGGGTGTAGAGCCTAAATCATGACACACTACCTCTTGAAGGATCTACATATGGTCGTTAATAAAAGGAGCTCATTGTGAACACTACCCACCCTAAAAGGGTGTTTTGTGGCTCTACATGAGAATTGTGATATTATGATCCCTTGTTTCAAATTGTTGACAGTCTGCTTTTTCCATATGGGTGGTATATATTGGTGTATTAGGGTCTGCCCAGTGTAATATTTATGGTACAGTAAGGTTCTGAGTGCGTTTTTGCACAAAGTTGTGCATAGTGTTTTGCTGTTGAGCGATTGTAGTTAGTATATGCTTTGAGCAACCACTTTCTTTGATATATGATACATATCTAATATCTAAGTTTAATAAAAGGTATTGTGACTATTTTAACTTTTTGTGTGTTGTCAATTATGGATATAAGCTCCGCCCCTGGCCCCACCCCCTTAGCTTCCCCAAACAGTTGGGCCACCAACCGCCTATGTCCTAAAGCACTCTGACTGCAATGGACACAATGCAAACTGTGGCCCATGCTGTATCTGTTTTATAACAGAGGCATGTGTTCATTAATACAGCTGTGTTTGTATTGGCTCCGTAGAGGACCTCTGACGAAGGGAAAACACAGCCGTTGTAGGGTTTACCTGTATGCAGCAGTGATGAACAATAAATTACATGGCCTTGGAATCTGGTGTCTTTGGACTTGTGGTTTTGGTGGCTTCCACCCCCTTCTTGGCTTGTGCTCACAGCTTTCAGTGGAAGATATTTGGCTCTTCTTTTGTTTTGCTTCTATAGCAGTGGTGTTCCCACTTTCTTTCTTGCAGACCTTGCTTCCACATTTTACTTAGTCCAACGCTCATGTTTGGGCCACATAAACTCAGAGTGATGAGAATGCACAATTCAAACATTGCATTGAACCACAGTGTAGGAGAAGGAAGCATCAGTGCAGTCTGCAAAAAAAAAAAAAACTAAGAAAAGTTAATTTCTCCTCCTTCATTGAGCTATGTGGGACCATTAGATCATGAAGGAGAAAAAGGGGCACTAAGGTTATAGCTGAGATATTGAATCTTTGCTTCAGTCTTTACGAAAGAAGATGTAAGAGATCTACCTGTACTGGAAATGGTTTTCAAGGAGAAGATGCGGAGGAAACGAAAGAAATCTCAGTGAGCCTAGAAGACATACTCAACCAAATCGACAAGTTAGAGTGATAAATCGTCTAGACCAGACAGCATACACCCTAGGGTACTGAAGGAACTCAAATTTGAAATTGCTGAGCTGCTGTTGTGATCTGTAACCTGTTGTTAAAATCAACCGTAGTACTTGTAGAGGGTGGCCAATGTAACACCAATTTTTATAAAGGATTCCAGGAGTGATCTGGGAAATTACAGACCAGTAAGCCTGACTTTAATGCTGGGTAAAACAGTGGAAACTATTATAAAGAATAAAATTATGGAACACAAACATGCTTTAATGGTACAGTCAGCATGGGTTCAGCCAAAGGGAGTCTTGCCTCACTAAGGTGTGAATATACATGTGGATAAAGATGAGCCGGTTGATGTTGTATATCTAGATTTCAGAAAGCTTTTGACAATTTCCTCATGAATGACTCCTGCGAAAATTAAAAAGTCATGGGATAGGAGACAATGTCTTTCTGTGGATTAGGAATTGGCTATTGGACAGAAAACAGAGTGTAGGATTAAATGGTCATTTTTCTCAATGGAGGAGGGTGAATAGTGGAGTGCTGCAGGGATCTGTATTGGGACCGGTGCTATTTAACATATAAATGATCTGGAAATCAGAACGAGGTGATTAAATTTGTAGATGGTACAAAACTATTCAAAGTTAAATGTAGGTGTCATTGTAGACAAAATGCTGAAATCTTCTGCCCAGTGTGTGGCGGCGACCAAAAAAGCAAACAAGATGCTAGGAATCATTAGGAAGGGGATGCACAATAAGACCAAGAATATTATAATGCCTCTTGCTCCATGGTGCGACCTCACCTCGAGTATTGTGTTCAATTCTGGATACCATATCTCAAAAAATATATAGTGGAATTATAAGTACACAAGTAAAAAAGGCCCATTTCTGACACAAATGAAACAGGCGCTAGCAAGGTTTTCCTCGGAGTATGTACGTTTGTGAGTGTGTGTGAGAGTGACTGTGCGAGTGTGTGTGTGTGAGACAGTGAGACTGGGTGGGAGTGTGTCTGTGTGTGAGAATGAGTGTGTGTGAGTGCATATGTGAGACACAGTGAGTGTGAGTGTTTCACACACTATGAGTGTGTGTGAGTGTATGTGTGCGATACAGACTGTCTGTGACACCGAGTGTGTGAGAGTGACTGTGTGACACAGAGTGAATGTGATATAGTGTGAGAGACCGTGTGAGTGTGAGAGACACTGACTGTGAGAGTGTGTGTGTGACAGAGATACCTCCTCCCCCTCCCCACGCAGTCTCAGGACCCCCATCCCCCCCTGGACTCAGTACCCCCTCCCTCTCTGGTTTCAGGACCTCCCTCCCCCCTCACACACACTGATGCAGGACATGGATAGATGGATACTCACAGATCGTGTGTGTGTTTGAAAGTGCAAGAGGGTGGGGCAAAGTCAGAGGCTGGGGGCAAGTGTGTGTGTGTGTGATTGAGATTGTGTATGTCTGTGAGAATGTTAAATGGTGGGGCGGGGGCTGATGAACTGGGAGGGAGTGGCAGGGGCTTGGAGGGGGTTTTGCTCCTATGCAGAGTAATCCTTCAGTCTGTGTTGTGGCTGGCTGTCATTATTCAAGCATGTTTGTGTGTGTGTGATAGATTGTGTGTGTGTGTGTGTGTGAGAATGTTAGGGGGGGGGGGTGCGGGACAGCCATACTGGGAGGGGGTGGCAGGGGGCTTGGATGGGGGTCAACGCTGCTGGGGGGTGTGGTGCAAGTGTGAGAGGGTGGGGCGAACTGGGAGCACGGGTGTGTGGCGGTGCAGGCGCGTTGGGGGCAGACCGTGGGCTGTTGAACTGGGAGGGGGGTTAGCTGCTATGCAGAGTAATCCTTCAGTCTGTGTTGTGGCTGTCAGTATTGAAGCATTTTTGAGTGTGTGTGATACAGATTCTGTGTTTGTGTGAATGTTAGAGGGGGGGTGCGGGACTGCTGAACTGGGAGGGGGTGGCGGGGGGCGTGTGGTGAAAGTGTGAGAGGGTGGGACGAACTCGGAGCGCGGGTGTGTGGCGGTGCAGGCGCGTTGGGGGAAGACCGTGCGTACGGTGGCACTTCAGGCTCCCGGGACTCAGCTGCTGCTGTTCAGGTCAGGATGTCTGTGGGCGGCAGGCGGGACGCAGCTGCTACTGTTTGGGACGGAGTAACGTTTGCGGGTTCAGTTCATCCTTGAGACGCATCGCGCTTGTTTCCCAGGCAACATAGTGACATCACCGGAAGGCTTCAGACATTACGAACCAGCCTTCAACTTTCTGACAGTCAGCTTCAGAATGTTGGAGGTGCAAATTATTATAGTAGATAAGTATTGCCATACTGGGACAGACCAAAGGTCCATCGAGCCCAGCATGCTGTTTCCAACAGTGGCCAATCCAGGTCACAAATACCTGGCAAGATCCCAAAAAAGTACAAAACATTTTATGCTGCTTATCCCAGAAATAAGCAGTGTTTTTTTTTCCCCAAGTCAATTTTAATAATGGTCTATGGACTTTTTTTTTAGGAAGCCATCCAAACCTTTTTTAAACCCACTAAACTAACTGCCTTTCCCACATTCTCTGTCAATGAATTCCAGAGTTTAATTATAAGTTGAATGAAGAAATATTTTCTCCGATTCGTTTTACTATTTTGTAACTTCATTGAATGCCCCCTAGTCATAGTAATTTTGGAAAGAGTAAACAGACGCTTCACGTCTACCTTTTCCACGCCACTCATTATTTTATAGACATCTATCATATCTCCCCCTCAGCCATCTTTTCTCTAAGCTGAAGAGCCCTAGCCACTTTAGCCTTTCCTCATAGGGAAGTCATCCCATCCCCTTTACCATTTTCTTTGCCCTTCTCTGCACCTTTTCCAATTCCAGTATATCTTTTTTTCAGATGCGGTGACCAAAACTGAACACAATATTTGAGATGTGGTCACACCATGGAGTGAAACATAGGCATTATAACGTCCTCATTTTTGTTTTCCATTCCTTTTCTAATAATACCTAACATTCTATTTGCTTTCTTAGCCGCCACAGCTCACTGAGCAGGTTTCAACGTATCATTCATGACGACACCTAAATCACTTTCTTAGTCAGTGACTCCTAACGTAAAACCTAGCATTATGTAACTACTAGGAAAAAAAGGCCCGTTTCAAAACGCTATGAAACGGGCGCTAGCAAGGTAAATTCCCACCCATCCTCCCTTCCTTCCCTCCCGAGTTCCATACCCCTCTCCCTCCCTCCATTCCTTCCTTGCTGAGTTGCAGAACTCCCTCCCGAGTTGCAGACCCCCCCTCCCTCCCAGTTCAAGGGCCCCACCCCGAAGCACATCCACACACCCACCCCCACACGTCCCTCCCTCCCAGTTCAAGGGCTGTCAAGCCCCTCCCACCGCATTCCAGACTATCCCCTCCCTCACATTCAAAACCCCCCCTCACCCCCCTACCGTGACCCTTTGTACACCACCCTTTCCTCCGAAATACCTCCCCTGAAGCCGTCACGTACCTCTGCTGAGCTGACGGATCCGAAGTTCTGTTCTCGGCTGTGGGGCGTGGCTTCATGATTGAGCATCTGTTGAAGTCTATGTGCGTGCGTCTGACAAAGGGTCGCGGTAGGGGGTGCAGGGGTCATTAAAGCGGAGGGGGTTTTGAATGTGAGGGGGGTAGTCTGAAACGCGGTGGGAGGGGCTTGACGGCCCTTGAACTGGGAGGGATGTGTGTGGGTGGGTGTGTGGATGTGCTGTTGGGGGGGGGGGGTTGTTGCACCACTCCCTGCCACGTGCTCTGAAGTGGCAGGGAGCGGCGCAGTGACAGCTGATTCCCAGGCTCCACGTGTTTCCCTACTCCTCCCCTTGCCTTGGAATCAGCTGTGAATGTGGGCGGATCTATTACGATGCCTACGAACACCTCAGGCTTCAACTGCAAGGCTGCCGGCTTCAGAACGTTGGAAGTGTTTTTTATTATATAGGATAATTCAGGTTCCTCTTTCCCACATGCATCACTGCACTTGCTCACATTAAATATCATCTGCCATTTAGACGCCCAGTCTCCCAGTCTCATAAGGTCCTCTTGTAATTTTTCATAATCCTCTTGCAATTTAATTTTGAGTAACTTTGTGTCTTCAGCAAATGTAATTACCTCACTAGTTACTCCCATCTCTAGGTCATTTATAAATATGTTAAAAACAGCAGTCCCAGCACAGACTCCTGGGGGAACCCCACTAACTACCCTTCTCCACTGAGAATACTGACTATTTAACCCTACTGTTTTCTTTTAACCAGTTTTTAATCCACAATAGGACACTACACCTCCTCTCCCATGATTCTCCAATTTCCTCTGGAGTCTTTCATGAGGTCTTTCTTTGTCAAATGCCTTTTGAAAATCCAGATACACAATATCAACTGGCTCACCTTTATCTACGTTTGTTCACCCCTTCAAAGAAAAGGGTCAAAGAAAAGTGACCAAAATGATAAAGGGAATGGAACTTCTCACATATGAGGAAAGGCTAAAGAGGTTCAGGCTCTTCAGCTTGGAAAAGAGACAGCTGAAGGGAGATATGATTGAGGTCTACAAAATCCTGAGTGGAGTAGAACAGGTAAAAGTTGAATTGATTTTTCACTCTTTCAAGAAGTACAAAGTCTAGGGGACACTCAATGAAATTACTTGGAAATACTTTTCAAACAAATAGGAGGAAAAAATTTTTCACCCAACGAATAGTTAAGCTCTGGAACTCATTGCCAGAGGATGTGGCAGTGGCGTACCAAGGGGGGGGGGGGGTGGGGGGTGCCACGCACCTGCCGGTTACTTCCTGTTCCGGGCAAAGGGAGCATGAAATCAAAGAGCCGGCAGGCACGAGGCACCCCCCCCCCGTGGCGTGCACCCGGGGGGGGGGTTCTTTCGCCGGGGGATCGTGCTGCACATGGGGGGGGGGGGGGTGTGTCACGCTGTTCCAGGAGGGGGCGCTGCACCCGGGGGGGGGGGCGCATCGACGATCCGCCCCGGGTGTCAGCCCCCCCAGGAACGCCACTGGGATGTGGTAACAGAGGTTAGTGTATCTGGGTTTTAAAAAGGTTTGGACAAGTTCCTGGAGGAAAAGTCTAGAGTCTGTTATTGAGATGGACATGGGGGAAACCATTGCTTGCCCTTGGATTGGTAGCATGGAATGGTTCTACTAACTGGGTTTCTGCCAGGTACTTGTGAGCTGGATTGGCCACTGTTAGAAGCAGGATGCTGGGCTAGATGGACCATTGATCTGACCCAGTATTGCTATTCTTATGGTTTGTTTGTTTTTTGTATAAACACCACTAGTGGAAACACAGCATGTACAGTCCCTAAGTTTATAAAAAGGCTCTTTTAGATTATTTTTTACACAAAAACCATATAAAAAGAAAGTAAAAAAAAAAAAATTAAGGCCAAAATGACTATGAAAACCAAAAGGGGGTTGGGGGGGGGGGGGGGGGAGGGAAATGTGTTGGAATGTAATTGTATTTTACATGCACCTATTATTTCTCTGTGATTACTCTGTGACCTCTGATGTGAATTACTTAGAGAGGTCACACAGCTATGCAACTTCCTGTGGGGGTTAGACACAGCAGACACAGCACATGGAGCACATGGAGCTCATGATCTCTCCTAACCTGAGAGGATCTATGGTGGTGTGAGCATCCATTACCATCTAAGCACATGGAAGGAGCTGATAATACAAATGTATAGTAATATGTATATATAAGCCTGTCTGATTATAATCTAACTACAAACTGTGAGTAAACAGATGTTTTGTTACTTCAACTTTAAAGTGACTCAGCAGTGAATTATTCAGGGGTGAATGAGAGAGAGATGAAGAAAGAAATTAACATTTCTAAAGCTGAAGCTGTGTGTACTAAGATCTGCTAATTATTTACTACAAATAATCCAACAAAAGGGTTATGGGCCCAGGGCTCAGGAATTGAAAAAGAAGAGAAATATTACCAGGCAGAAAAAAAGGCCACATTTTTCTCTTAAGTTTTAAAGGAAAGATTCAGTCTGTCTCTCTCTCCCCCCACACAGCAGACAGAAGGCTAAGAAAATGGCTGAGGGAAGAAATTCACCATTGTTCTATTCTCTCAAGGTGCCTAGATTAACTGAGTTTAATTATCAGCAGTGGGAACTAAGATTCATATGTCTCCTTCGAGCAAAAAGATTAGATATATGCTTAGACCAAGACAGAACAGCTGAAAATATGGCTGAATGGGACAATGCAAACTATTATGTGAAGTGCATGCTTTTGGAAGCTCTCTCAGAGAAACAAGCCATATTAGTGGAGGGAAAAGATACACCAAAGGACATTTTATATAAACTGAGAACTATGTATGCAACTACATATGCAAAGCAGCAACCAATTTGGTTGGCAGAGTTGAATGAAACCAAATTAAGGGATAAAAGTAAATGTAATGATCACATTATGCATCTTATGTCTTCATTTCAAAAGCTAGAACTTTCTGGAATTCCCATGTGTGATGCATTGAAAAGAGCATTTCTTTTTACCTCACTATCAAAGAAGTTTGATGTTTTTAGGTCTGTAAATGAGGCCATTGAAGGGCAATCTTTTGAACAGGCAACATCAAAACTAAGGCAGGAATGCATAATAAATGATTCTGAGGAGATGTGTTCTCAAAGTCAGTCAGAGAGAAATGAAACAAATTTCTTGGCAAAGAACAGAGGAAGGCGGAGCCATGGGAAAACTCCACCCAAGGGCAAGCTGATTTGCTACTCATGTGGAAAGGAGGGACATGTATCTAAATGGTGTAAGGAAACACAAAACACTCCCTCTAGCTCACCTAAGCCAATGGAACTAAAGAATTTTCAAACCAGGAAATGTATGAAGGACAAAGATAAACACAAGGGCTTTCTAATGGCAGAAAAATCTTTGACTATGGTAAATAATAATTCAAATGAAAGTACTTGGATTTTGGATTCAGGGAGCACATGCCATTTAACCAATTGTAAAGATTTCTTTCAGGAAATGTGTCCAGAAGAAGGAATTCTTAAAACTGCAAACGCAGGGACTGCTAAGATCCAAGCAAAAGGTATTGGATTCTTAAAATGCAAAGTGTCTAATGAAGTTAAAGAAATTCCTGTAAGTGATGTCTTGTATATTCCCCAAGCAGTTTGCAATATGCTTAGTGTATCTACATTAGATAAGAAGGGATTTGCGATTCATTTTGAAAACAGTAAGTGCACAATCTCTAAAAATGATGAAGTGTATGCTGAAGCTTTTATGCATAATGATGTTTATAAGCTGAACATTTCAGGTGAAGCCTCACATCTGGCGCAAGTGGGGAAGAATGATGGTAAATGTAGTCTGGAAATCTGGCACCGCCGCCTGGGACATCGTGATTTTAAGGTGATCCAGGATCTTTACAGTAAGCAACTAGCCACAGGCATTCAGATAAGTGCAAATGCTGGTAAAATGGAGAAATGCATAGACTGTGTTACTCAAAAAGGTGTGAGACCCTCATTTCCTGCATACACAGGAAATAGGAGTAATAAAGTGCTGGACTTAATACACAGTGACTTATGTGGACCGTTTAATATCCCATCATTGGGAAATAACAGATTTGTGCTAATATTCTTGGATGATTTCTCTAGATATTGTGTGGCCTATTTGCTGAAAGAAAAAAGTCAAGTCACAGACATGCTGAAGAAATACGTAGCCATGGTGAGCAATAAATTTGAAAGAAAACCAAAGGTTCTTCAGACCGACAATGGTGGTGAGTTCACTTCACAAAGCATGCGCACATTTCTAGAACAAGAAGGCATTCAGCATATCACAACAGTAGCTTATACACCAGAGCAAAATTCTGTTGCAGAGAGAAAATTTAGGTCACTTGTGGAAATGACCAGATGTATGCTGTCAGATAGCAATCTCCCTAAAAGACTATGGGGGGAAGCCATTCTCACAGCAGTGTACCTACAAAACAGAATGCCAACTAAAGGCGCTGAGCGCACACCACATGAGACATGGCATGGTAGGAAGCCAAACCTGTCACACATAAGAACATTTGGAAGTACAGCATATGCTCATGTACCAAAGCAAAGAAGGCATAAGCTGGATTCCACAACAGAAAGGGGCATTTTAGTTGGCTATGCTCCAGGACACAAAGGATATAGAATTTTGAATCTGAAAACTGGCATTGTTGGCATAAGACATGTTACATATTTTGATGAAAACAAAAGGGTTGATAAAGGCTGGATTATCCCAGATGAGCCTTATCATCCAGAATATGAAACTAGAACCATAATAGACATGCCAGTGTATATAAGTGCCATACCAAGGCAGATGTCTGAAAGCAACTCATCTGTATCTAACGAGGAACAGGCAGAGGAAGCAGACACAGAAAGAATCATTGAAGAAGACAGTACAGTTGGAGAAGGGGAATCAATTGGAGAAGAACTCTCAGATTTAGAGGATGCGGAAAGGTCAGACCAACCTGTTGTCAGACGCTCATCCAGGGAAAACAAAGGTGTTCCACCCCCAAGACTGTCTTACCTAACAAAGTCAGCAGAAGCTCAAGAGCCCTTAACATGGGATGAGATTGAGAAAATGCCAGCAGAAGAAGCTGCTGAATGGCATAAAGCTGCACAAGAAGAAATTGATGCATTGGATAAAAATAATACTTGGATTCTTACAAAATTACCTCCTGGCAAGAAAGCTATAGGATGCAAATGGGTATTCAAGTTAAAAAGGAATGCACAAGGAAAAGTGGAAAGGTATAAAGCCAGATTAGTGGCAAAGGGATATCTTCAAAAATATGGAGAAGATTTTGATGAAGTGTTTGCACCTGTAGTGAAACACACGACAATCAGAACACTTCTGAGCATTGCAGTCTCAAAAGGCATGCAAGTAAACCACATTGATGTGAAAACAGCGTTTCTTCACGGAGATATAACTGAAGACTTGTACATGGAACAGCCAACAGGTTTCATAAATACAAAACAAAGACAGCTAGTGTGTAAATTAAACAAAGGTCTTTATGGATTAAAGCAAAGTGCAAAATGTTGGAATGATAAATTGCATGAAATATTGACAAATTTAGGATTTAAGCAAGGTGAAGCAGATAAATGTTTGTACACTAGGTGCACAAATGGACAATATGCATACATTTTAGCTTTTGTTGATGATCTGCTCATTGCAAGCGAAAGTGAGCAAGAGTACAAGGACATTGTAAAATGTTTAAACCACAATGTTGAGATAAAAGAACTTGGTAATGTGTCATACTATCTTGGTATAGAAATTGAGAAACAAAATGATGGTTCTTATCTTCTAAGCCAGAAGCAGAAAATAAATGAGCTTATTGAAAGTTTAGGTATGCAAGATGCCCAAGTTGTAAGCACTCCCATGATCACTGATTTTCTGAAGGATGAAACAGTAAGAGAACCTTTACCAGATAACATCCAATATAGATCAGCCATAGGTAAGCTTTTATATCTAGCTACCACATACAGGGCTGATATAGCAAATGCAGTAGGAATTTTGAGCAGAAGGGTCAGCTCACCTACCAAAGCAGTTAAAAGGATGGTAAGGTATTTAAAGGGTACCATTGATTGTAAATTAAAGATTTCAGCCAATAGTAATCCAAAACTAATATGTTACTGTGATTCAGATTTGGCAGGGGATCATTCTGATTATAAATCCACAAGTGGATATGTGTTTATGTATGGAAATGTACAAATTTCATGGGCCAGTCATAAACAAAGTATTGTGAGTCTGTCTTCTACAGAAGCTGAATATGTGGCTGTATCGGAAGCGTGCAGAGAACTGATGTGGATTGAAAAACTTATGCTGGATTTCGGAATAGCTGAAAAGAGACCAATCCAGATAATGGAAGATAATCAGAGCTGCATCCGACTGTCACAGAATGACAAGGTTCAGTCACGCACCAAGCACATCGCAACGAAATACCACAACGTGCGAGAGTTGGTGAAAGAAGGGGTCATCAGTCTACACTATTGTCACACCAGTGAGATGACAGCTGACATCATGACCAAACCGTTACCCAGAGAACATTTTGTGAATCTGCGTATAAAGCTTGGACTTTGTATGAATAAATAATTGCATGACAGTTATGCATGAGAAGGGGTTTGTTGGAATGTAATTGTATTTTACATGCATTGACTGTCACCTATTATTTCTCTGTGATTACTCTGTGACCTCTGATGTGAATTACTTAGAGAGGTCACACAGCTATGCAACTTCCTGTGGGGGTTAGACACAGCAGACACAGCACATGCAGCACATGGAGCACATGGAGCTCATGATCTCTCCTAACCTGAGAGGATCTATGGTGGTGTGAGCATCCATTACCATCTAAGCACATGGAAGGAGCTGATAATACAAATGTATAGTAATATGTATATATAAGCCTGTCTGATTATAATCTAACTACAAACTGTGAGTAAACAGATGTTTTGTTACTTCAACTTTAAAGTGACTCAGCAGTGAATTATTCAGGGGTGAATGAGAGAGAGATGAAGAAAGAAATTAACATTTCTAAAGCTGAAGCTGTGTGTACTAAGATCTGCTAATTATTTACTACAAATAATCCAACAAAATGGTCCCGCACTACTTAAACTACCACAACCAACAGACAAGGAAGGCCACCAAGAAAATATCACTGAGGAAAGTACAAGCTGTGACAGGTTTTCTCAGCTGTGCAGAAAACAGACAACTACCTGGTCTTATGCAATCAAGGCAGATACGAAGGTAAACACACATGTATGGTCAGGGTTGTCAAAAGCTTCTGGAAAATGAGGTGAGAAACTCACCAGGCTGGACCAAGGCTATGACAGATCAAACAAGTCTCCATGCGGAAGTGCAGTACTCTAAGAGACTTGTTCACCCCTCTGAGATCCAGAACAGGGTGAAGAGTCTTCTTTCTTTGGGACAATGAACTAGATAGAATATCGACTTGTGTCCCTCTCTGCTAAAGGAACAGGCTGAATGGCCCCCAGTTGCCTTAAAGAGACTAAGGTAGTTAGCACTGCCTGACTTTTTGCAGAGCTGCCTCAAGGGGACAACATGAAAAGATCTACTACTACTGCTTATCATTTCTATATCGCTACTAGACGTACGCAGTGCTGCGAGTGGCTTTGAAAATTCTAGCTTATAGCCAAGGAGAATGATATTGAGGACCCACTGGGTCTTCAATAATGGTGATCCACTCTTTGTGAAAGCAGTAAAGACACCCACCTATGTCTACGTACAAGGAGTGAACGTCAA
Source organism: Microcaecilia unicolor (assembly GCF_901765095.1). NCBI lineage: Eukaryota > Metazoa > Chordata > Amphibia > Gymnophiona > Siphonopidae > Microcaecilia > Microcaecilia unicolor. The sequence goes on from NC_044037.1 coordinate 239,158,915, forward strand.
CTACATCATTGCGAGGGCTGAGAAGAGGGAGAGGTTCTTGAGGAAGCGGAAAAGGGCTTCTTGCCTCCTTGAAAGAAAGAGTCTGAGGAAAACGTGGTTTTTGAGTGGGAGCACTAGCCTTCCCTGGTCTATACCTCTGAGCTTCTCGAAAACGAGACTTAGCCGCTGGAGATAAGGCTTAGGCTTCTCCTCAGATAGCCACTGGACCTTGGAATCCCCCAGGTCTTTAACAATCTTGTCCAAATCCGCACCAAAGAGTAGTTTCCCCTGAAACGACAACTTCGCCAGACAAGGTCTGGATGCCACATCAGGGGTCAAATCAACAACCATAGCCAGCGTCACACCGAAATGGCCAAGGCCATACCTATTTGCTGACTCTCGGAAAATATCATAAAGAGCGTCTGACAAATAGGATAAACCCACCTCTAGGGTAGAGAGAAAGTCTGGAGGCAAGTCCAATATGTACAACTGTAGAATCCATGGTAAAGAAACCCTGGCAACAAAAGATGAGGAAATTGCTGCCTGAGAATTTAATGCAGCAAGTTTAAAGGCAAACTTCAAGGAAACCTCAAGCTTAGGCAGAGCAAACTGCTTTAAATCAGATGGCAGAAAGGAAAATAAATTGGATATAGTGCGAAATACCCAGAGGGTAGAATCAGGGGTCTCCCATTGAGCTGCAATAAAGCTCCTGCATAACCTCATGAATATGGAAATATACAGGTCTCTTAGCACCTGACATAATAGATGGAGCAGGACCAGAGGACTGAGAAGCAGGGGAAGTTTAAAACCTCCATAAATTTTGTGAACAACAGAGGCAACTCCAGCTCTCAAAAGCAGCCTAGTTACAGTAGGGTCATCACCCTTATCTGCCTCTGAAATGTCCAAGTCAAGGCCATCAGCAGAACTAGGACAGTCAGAATACACAGATAAAATCTCCTGAGTCCTGAGGAACATTCTCCAAATCCTGTGAAACAGAAAGTGTTTGTTTCTTAGGAAGCTGCTCCAAAGCAATGGGAGGGAAGGAGAGGAAGCATGAGCTGACTTTAATTAAAAGGCCTGATGCAATAAATGAACAAATTCAGGCAAAAATGGCAGACTTCTACCACCGCAAAACCAACATCCCGGGACAGTAGCGGGCAAGGAACCCACTGACAAAATGGCTACCAAAGCCTCGCAGAGTGCAGGAGCAGTTGGTGCCAAGCCCGCCAAGACTACTATCGAAGCACAGCTGGACTGAACTCCCAGAGACAGATGGCCAAAGTAGGAAAACTGACATGTGAGAAGAAAGCAAAGCGTGCAGGAACCGGTAGCCAAGAGCTTACCCCTGCAGCATGCACAAGACTTAATAGGTTCAGACAGAGAATAATAAATATATACTCACAGAAAACAGCCAGTATAGTGAACTCCAAGGCACTGAAGACCCACAATCTTCCCACAGAACCGCAGTGGCTGTTTTGTTTTTTTTTAATATACAGGCAGGAGAAAAAGAGAAGGGAAGACTGAGGGAGCAACGGGGGAGCAGAAAATGACCTAGACCACTAGGTTTACACCTGAGGCACAGGATATTCTCAGCCCAAACTCAACTGAACCTGCAAGCAGGACAGGAGGCCACACAGAAAATCACCACAGCACACAGGGGCCGCTATCCTGCCTGTTGGAGAAAGAGAATACTGGCTTGGTTGCTAAGCACAGGAGCTTATGAGGCACAACTCAAGAGTTCTCTATCTCCACCTACTGGCGGATGGTCACAACCCATTTGTCTGGACTGATCCATAGGACGTAATGAATTAAGACTTATGTAGACCTTTCTACACCCCAGAAATTAAGCCCTGAATATGTCTCTCTGCCTAGGCCCCAACACAATCTGGCCCTGATAAAGTACTCCTTTTAATATCCTTTAGGTCTCTCTCTTGACTGTTATTAAACTGTCTCCAGTCTTAAGGTAAAATTATGTATCATACCTGATAATTTTCTTTCCATTAATCATAGCTGATCAATCCATAGACTGGTGGGTTGTGTCCATCTACCAGCAGGTGGAGATAGAGAGCAAAGCTTTTGCCTCCCTATATGTGGTCATGTGCTGCCGGAAACTCCTCAGTATGTCGATATCCAAGCTCCATCCGCAGGACTCAGCACTTAGAGAATTACACCCACAAAGGGACACTCTGCCCAGCTTACCACCGCCGAAACGGGGGAGGGGAAATAACCCAGTTCATCCCCACACAAGTGGGGGAGGGGAATCCGTCCAGCTCATCCCCGCGGAGCGGGGGAGGGACACCACCCCGCCGATGCGGGGGGATCTGGCTTATCCTGCAACCGCAACCGCGGGAGGAGCTGACCCTAACACCGCCGAAGCAGGAGGGGTACAAAGCTGCCCTACTGCCGCACGAAGCGGGAGGGAGCGCCGGCAGAATTTATGTCTCAATCCAGCCCCGTAAAACGGAGGGGAGAGGAATGCAGCAGCTCACTGTAACACAAACTCGTCTCAACTCTTGAAGAATCCAATTGAAAAAACTTGAACACGAAGTCCTCCTGAACAGGAACTGAAGACTAAACTTGAACCTGAAATGCAACCAGAATATAAACAGTACAGATATCTGGGAGGGGCTATGGATTGATCAGCTATGATTAATGGAAAGAAAATTATCAGGTATGATACATAATTTTACCTTCCATATCATCATGCTGATCAATCCATAGACTGGTGGGATGTACCGAAGCAGTACTCACCCAGGGCGGGACATTGAAATCCCTGACCGCAACACTGAAGCTCCAAACCACGCCTCCGCCCGAGCCGCCACAGTCAAGCGGTAATGCCTGGAGAAGGTATGGGCCGATGCCCAAGTTGCCGCCTTGCATATCTCTTCCAAGGAGACGGACCCGGCCTCTGCCATCGAGGCCGCCTGAGCTCTAGTGGAGTGAGCCTTCAGCTGAATAGGCGGCACCTTCCCCGCGGTCACATAAGCCGCTGCAATGGCTTCCTTGACCCATCTTGCCACTGTAGGCTTAGCAGCCTGCAGACCCTTACGAGGACCTGCAAACAGGACAAACAGATGATCCGATTTCCGGAAATCATTGGTCACTTCCAAGTATCTGATGATGACTCGTCTCACATCCAGATATTTGAGAGCAGAGTATTCCTCTGGGTAGTCCTCCCTACGAAAGGAATGGAGACAGAGCTGCTGATTCACATGGAAGCGAGAAACAATCTTGGGCAGGAAGGAAGGCACTGTGCGAATAGTCACTCCTGCTTCAGTGAACTGCAGAAAAGGCTCTCGACATGAGAGTGCCTGGAGCTCGGAAACTCTTCTGGCTGAAGTGATAGCCACCAAAAAGACTGCTTTCAACGTCAGGTCTTCCAGAGATGCCCTCGAGAAGGGTTCAAAAGGCGGCTTCTGCAAGGCTCTTAGCACCAGGTTGAGATTCCACGCAGGCACCACTGAGTGCAGAGGAGGGCGCAGGTGATTAACTCCCTTGAGAAAACGTACCACATCTGGCTGCGAAGCCAGGGAAGCACCCTTCAGGCGGCCCCTGAAGCAAGCCAGAGCCGCTACCTGGACTTTAAGGGAACTGAGCGACAGGCCTTTCTCCAGACCTTCTTGAAGGAACGCCAGCACTGAAGAAATTGGAGCAGTGAAGGGAGAAAGTGAGCCTGCTTCACACCACGCTGCAAAGGTACGCCAAACCCTGGCGTAAGCAGTAGAAGTAGAGCGCTTCCGCGCTCTCAGCATAGTGGCGATGACCTTGTCTGAGAAGCCCTTCTTCCTCAGACACTGCCGCTCAATAGCCAGGCCGTAAGACCAAAGGTGGAGGGATCCTCCATCACCACGGGACCCTGATGCAACAGGCCCTGCTCCACTGGCAGCCGCAGAGGATCGTCCACTGAGAGCCTTATCAAGTCCGCATACCAAGGACGTCTGGGCCAGTCGGGACCCACCAGGATTATTCGGCCCGGATGCTTTGCCACCCGGTCTAGTACCCTGCCCAACATGGGCCAGGGCGGGAACACAGAGAAGCTCCTGTGTCGGCCACTGTTGGAGAAGAGCATCTACTCCCAGAGATCGAGGGTCCCGTCCTCTGCTGAAAAAGCGCGGCACTTGGCAATTGGACGATGACGCCATCAGATCTAGGCTCGGCTGGCCCCAGCGCTTCGTGATGTCCAAGAACGCCTGAGCCGATAACTGCCACTCTCCGGGCTCCAAGGTATGGCGACTGAGAAAGTCCGCCTTGACATTCATGACTCCGGCAATGTGGGCCGCTGACAGCTGTTCCAGGTTCGCTTCCGCCCACTGGCATAGATTCATGGCTTCCTTGGCTAGAGGGGCACTCTTGGTACCTCCCTGGCGGTTGACATAGGCCACAGCCGTGGCATTGTCCGACAGGACCCGTACTGGCTTCAACGCCAGTACCGGGAGGAACTCCAAAAGCGCCAACCGAATGGCTCTGAGTTCCAGGAGGTTGATAGACCACTTTGCCTCTGCAGGAGACCAGAGCCCCTGCGCTGTCCTTCCCAAGCAGTGGGCTCCCCAGCCCGTCAAAGAGGCGTCCGTCGTGACGACAATCCACTCCAGGGTCACAAGAGGCATCCCTGCAGACAACTTGTCTGTCTTCAGCCACCAGCTCAGCGCCTTGCGCACTGCTGGGTCTAAGGGAAGGCGCACAGCATAATCCTCAGACACCGGAGTCCAGCGCTGCAGCAGAGAGTGTTGTAGTGGTCTCATATGAGCCCTGGCCCAGGGCACTACTTCCATCGTGGCCGTCATAGAGCCCAACAGCTGCACATAGTCCGAAGCCCGAAGCGGAGAGGCTACTAGGAACTGGTCCACCTGAGCCTGAAGTTTGACAATCCGATTGTCCGGCAGGAACACTCTGCCCACTTGGGTGTCGAATCGAACTCCCAGATACTCCAGGGACTGAGTCGGGCGCAGCTGGCTTTTCTCCCAGTTGATGATCCACCCCAGGGAGCTCAAAAGAGCAATCACCCGGTCCACAGCTTTGCCGCACTCTGCATAAGAGGGGGCTCGGATCAACCAGTCGTCCAGATAAGGATGGACTTGTACTCCTTCCTTTCGCAGAAAGGCCGCGATGACCACCATTACTTTGGAGAAGGTCCGCGGAGCAGTAGCCTACCCAAACGGGAGGGCTCTGAACTGGAAGTGTCGGCCCAGCACTGCAAAACGCAGAAAGCGTTGATGAGGAGGCCAGATGGGAATATGCAAGTACGCTTCCTTGATGTCCAAGGATGCCAGGAACTCCCCTGCCTTCACTGCCGCTATAAAACAGAGCGGAGAGTCTCCATGCGAAAGTGCCGCACTTTCAAGGCCCGATTGACCCCTTTGAGGTCGAGGATAGGCCGTACAGAACCTCCTTTCTTTGGTACCACAAAGTAAATGGAGTAACGTCCCTTGCCAAGCTGATTTTCTGGCACCGGAACGACCGCACCCAGGCGGATCAGATTGTCCAAGGTCTGCTGCACTGCCACAGCTTTGACCGGAGACTTGCAGGGAGAGAGTACAAACCCGTCTCTTAAGGGTCGGCAGAACTCTAGCTTGTAGCCGTCTCTGATGACTTCCAGCACCCAAGCGTCTGAAGTTACCCTGGTCCACTCGCCCAGAAACGAGGACAGGCGTCCTCCAATCTGCACTGGGCCATGGACCAGGACCCCGTCATTGGGTACGAGACCCTGGGGGAGGACCGGAGGGCGCACCTCCGGGACGGCGGTCTCTGCGAAAGGAATGCTGCTTGGGGGAGAAGTTCCTCTTGAAGGAAGAGGGGGCAGAGGAGCCCGACTTGCCCGGGCGGTACCGACGGGCTTCCTGAAACCGTCCTCTGGAGATACCGGGGCGAGCACTGGCCCGAGCCCTGACCTCTGGTAACCTCTTGCCCTTAGACGTGCCGAGATCGGTCACAATTTTGTCCAGCTCGACCCCAAAGAGCAGCTTGCCTTTAAAAGGCAACTTAGCCAGGCGGGACTTAGAGGCGTGGTCCGCAGACCAATGTTTCAGCCAAAGCCACCACCGCGCAGAGACTGTCTGAGCTATACCTTTAGCCAAGGCTCTCAAGACATCATACAGTAAGTCTGCCAAATAAGCCAAGCTTGATTCCAGGGCCGGCCAATCAGCCCTCAAGGAAGGATCCGAGGGGGAAGCCCGCTGCACAATCGTCAGGCACGCCCTGGCCACATAGGAACAGCAAACTGAGGCCTGCAAACTTAAGGCAGCCGCCTCGAAGGACGACCTTAAGGCCGCCTCCAATCTTCTGTCTTGGGCGTCCTTTAGGGCCGTGCCACCTTCCACCGGCAACGCCGTTTTCTTAGTCACCGCAGTGATTAAAGAATCCACGGTAGGCCAAAGAAAGGCCTCCCGTTCACTTTCAGGCAAAGGATAGAGGCGGGACATAGCCCTAGCCACTTTGAGGCTCGCTTCCGGGACATCCCATTGAGCCGAAATTAAGGTGTGCATGGCATCATGCACGTGGAAGGTTCTAGGCGGGCGCTTCGTCCCCAGCATAATGGCGGAGCCAACAGGGGCTGAGGGAGAGACGTCCTCCGGAGAGGAAATCTTCAAAATGCTCATGGCCTGCATTAACAGGTTGGGCAAATTCTCTGAGCGAAAGATCCGCGCTGCAGAGGGGTCATCCGCTCCATCCGAGCGGGAATCCGTCTCCTCCAAGGAATCCCCAAAGGACCGTTGGGAGAACTCAGATACGCTGCCCTCATCTACATCAGAGGAAACAGAGTCCTCTAAGGCCTGGGAATCCACCCGAGGGCGTTTACTTCCGGGGGCCTCAACCCCTTTATCAGACAAGGGAGAAGGGGCAGCGTTTTGCATAAGGAAGGCCTGATGCAGCAGCAAAATAAACTCGGGGGAGAAACCCCCCAGACTGTGCACTTCAGCAGCCTGGGCCACAGCCCTAGACGCACCCTCAACTGGCGCTCGCAAGAGCGGGGGAAAAACATGCTGTGCATCCAAGATGGCGTCCGGCACGACACTCCGCGAAGGAGCCGCGCGGGAAGAACGGCGTTTAACTTTAGCCGCTTTTTTGCCGTCGCCCAAATCAAGGGCGGCCATGGCATTAACTTCTCCCAGCTCAAGGGCGGCCCAAGAAGAAGCCGTCCGAGCAGAGTGGCCGGCCAAGATGGCAGAGGCGAGCAGCGGGGGATGGGCGTTTATGGCGGGAAAAACCGCCGCACCGGAGGAAGACCCGGGACACTGACCGGCCTCCAAACTGACACCCAACAAGGGCGAATCAGACTTTAAGACTCCCGCATCCCCGCTAGAAGCGCACACGCGGTCCGGGGAGCGATTCTTCGCGCCCTCGCCCTCCGACGCCATAGGCCACGTGGAGATCGATCGGGGAACCCCCTGCCCGCTATAAAAAGGTAAAAATTACCTGCTTCTCGCTCCGAGCTGTAACGACCTGGTGTCCCAGTGAGTAGCTGCAATAAACGTCGAAATAAACGCCCTTAAGGACGTTCAAAAATTTTTTTTTTTTTTTTAACGGAGCCAGCGGGAGGGGGGAGAAAAGGAGGGACCTGGCGCCACCAGGTTTGCACTTGCTCAAGAAGAGCCCTCAACCCCAGGTACTCAACAAAACCTAAAAATTAGGCTTGGAGACCTAGCCAGAGCTGCTGCTGTGTGTGACCACCACCTGCTGAGTTAGAGAACATACTGAGGAGTTTCCGGCAGCACATGACCACATATAGGGAGGCAAAAGCTTTGCTCTCTATCTCCACCTGCTGGTAGATGGACACAACCCACCAGTCTATGGATTGATCAGCATGATGATATGGAAACCTTTATTACAACTGAACAAAGTACTCACCTAACACTATTTTTCATAGTTGGTGGCTCTTTTTTTTGTTGTTGTTTGTTTTGATAAATTAACCTTGCTTACTCTTTTCATTTACTTTTAAATGCATATAAAAGCACTATTTTTATACTAAGTTTTGTAACGGCTAAGATACCATTTTATAGCTATAGAGGTGAATTTTAGAAAGGACAAACAAAATTCAGAGAATTAAGACACCAAGTTCTACTAATATTCTGGAAGATATGTCAATGTAGAACCTGTTCTAAAATAGATGGTAAAATGGCATAAGTGACATTACAATGCTGCATGAAGTTTTAGGTCAATATTGTTCAAAGCATTAAAAAAAATTATATGAAACAAATAGCTTCTGCTATTGTATGTATGTATTGTATGGGAAGCTTGCCAGGTGCCCTTGGCCTGGATTGGCCGCTGTCGTGGACAGGATGCTGGGCTCGATGGACCCTTGGTCTTTTCCCAGTATGGCATTACTTATGTACTTATATGTACTTATGTATCAAATTTTGTATGATTTAAAAGTTTACTGTAAAGTGTTGTATGTCAGTTTTAGGTAATTCTCCAACAATATGTGATCATCTCAATTTATAATACTCTTTCTACATTTCCTTGTTTTACTGTATTCTCTACCATGTAAGATGCTTTCTTTTACTATGTAAGCCGCACTGGACCTCCTGTATGTGGGAAAGAGCAGGGTACAAATGTAATAAATATGAAGAATTTCCTGTGCAAATTAAGGCAAACATGCATACAACATAATAATCTGCAGGAAAAGATAGCAAAAAGCTAAACCAACTCTTGAACTCTTTTCTTGTCACTAATAAGCTGGAGACTACCCAAGATGAACTTCCATCAGCAGACCTGCTTGCTACTTATGTCAATGAGAAAATAAAAAATCTTAGATCAACACTAACTGATTCCCCCGCAGATGTGGATGATTTCCTAACCACAATGGATCCACGCACTGATTATTCTCCAGCTGATCACACATGGACTGCCTTTAGTAGCATTCTTGCAGATAATGTATCTAAAGCTCTACTCAAGTTCTCTAGCACGTATTGTGGTTTGGATGTTCCCAAGCCACCTTTTAAAAGCGGCCCCAAAGCGCTTCATCGCTGACCTGACTTCCTATCTAAATTACATGCTGAAACAGGGCATCCCCCCCCCCCCTCCATGCACGGCAGTATACTTCTCACACCCATTCTAAACAATCCAAAGATCAAAGCCGATGTAATTTCAAACTATTGACCAGTGGCGTCTATACCACTACTTATCAAAGTACTGGAAAGCATGGTAAACATTCAGTTAAATGAATTCCTGGAGAACTTTGACATTCTGCATTACTCGCAGCAGGATTCCATGCTCAGTATAGCACTGAAACAGTTCTGGTTACTGCCCTGTTAAATTTTAAAAGGGATATATCGGTTGGAAAAGAATATTACTGCTGCAGTTTGATATGTCTAGCGCATTTGATATGGTGGACCACAACATCTTACTACATCTACTAGATACCTTAGGCATCAGAGGGAGTGCGTTACATTGGTCAAGGGTTTTCTGACCTCAAGAACATACCAAGTCAAAGGCACACTGCGCAGCCTCTGCGTCTCAATCTACACTGGCTACCAGTACAAGAACGAATCGCTTTCAAGATCTGCACATTAACACATAAAATAATTTACGGATTAGCACCAGAATATATGATTCCTTTAATAGATCTACCGCCAAGAAATGCCACAAAACAGCTCGCTCCTATCTTCAGCTACATTATCCAACTTGCAGGCATTATCCAAATATAAGCTTCTTTTTGCCTCGTCTTTCCACTACTCCAGTCCGAAGATTTGGAATGCTCTACCTTTATACTTAAAATCGCAAGCTGACCACCATCTTTTCAAGAAGTTGCTGAAAACGTTCCTCTTCGAAAAAACATACTCCATCAGTAACTCTGCTGTTTAGTCATTATTCTTGTTGCTAACGTTACATCCTTATTCTTCTATAGCTTTCATGTATTGTACTTTTCTTCTTTTTTTATAATTCATGTAAGCCACATTGTGCCTGCATTTGTGGGAAAATGTGGGGTAGAAATGAACCATAAATAGTTACTGGATAATAAAACATCTTAGAGCCACAGCAATAACGGGCACACTTGTTACTTCAGTCAAGGAATACACAAAGATAAGCACAAAGACTTAACAGTTTAAAGTGTTTAATTTGCACCATTTTAATTACCATGAAGTATATACACAGTTATTATGGATCTATCAGATTGCATATCAAAAATATTCAGCAAAATCACTTATTGGATTTGCTATGTTCAGTATACTTGTGATACTGTAACACAGACCCTAGTTGAACATTGTCCTCTACAGATAAGGCCTTTCTCAAGGCAATGCATCAGCATACAGTATTCTTATAGTAAAAGCATCAATTTTTACATAAAACTAATGGAATAAAGTTCAACACATAAAAGAACTAAGCAAGCAATATTAGAAGTGCATTCTTACAGCACTGGTCTGGCATGAACAATAAGGAAACCTTATTACGGCACAAAAAAACTTTCAATGATTCAATAAAGTTGTACTGCTTTTAATATACAAGAGCGAGGATCATATACAGAGTTAGATTTACTATAAAGCAAAGTTACTCACCTGTAGCAGGTCTCAGAGGACTGCAGCAAAGTATTCTCACAGCTGGGTAACATCATCTGATGGAGTCCAGTGTGGACACTGACTAGTGAGACTGAACTCTAGTAGAATCCCATCGCTCGTGCGCTGGTGCTTCCCTCCTGCCGCTTGAGTGTGGATACCTCAGTTATATATGAGAGCTAAAGAATACAACTCAAAGGGAAGGTGGGACGGTATGTGAGAATACTGGCCTGCTGTTCTTGGAGAACACCCAATACAGGTAACTTTGCTTTCTTCGAGGACAAGCAGGCCTTCATATTCTCACAGTGGGGATCCCTTGCTAACAGGCTCACTGAGAACAACAATGCTAGGAGAATAGGGCCTCAAAACATCAAGGCCTGGAATTCAATTAACCTGAAAATATGAACATATTAGTTGTGAAGGTGCAGCCTGGAACTAAACAAAACTGGGCCTAATGGGGTGGAACTGGATTCTAAACACCAAACAAATTCTTCAGGACTGCCTGCCCAAAACGGACATCAAGCCAGGTAGTAATGAGATGTGAATGAACATATGTACAGATAACCACATTGCAGCTTTGCAAATCTCCTCGATGGAGGCTGACCTCAAATGGGTGTAGCCATGGCTGATATTATGAGCTTTGATATGACCCTCCAGAATCAGCCCAAACTGGGCATAAGTAAAGGCGATGCAATCTTCTAGCCAATTAGAAATTATGAGTTTGACGATGGCAACCTCCATCCTGTTTGGGTCAAAAGAAACAAAAAGCTGGGTGAACAGTCTATGGACTTTAGTCCACTCCAAATAAAAGGCTAAGGCTCACCTGCAGTATAAAGGTATGCAGTACACTCTAGCCAGGATGGGCATGTGGTTTTCGGAAAAAACGTTGGTAGGACGATAGACTGATTAGATGGAACTCTGACATTACCTTAGGAAGGAACTTTTGGTGCATGTGGAGAACTACTCTATTGTGGTAAAACTTAGTGTGAGGAGGATCAGCTACTAGGGCCTTAAGGTCACTGACTCTGTGAGCTGAAGTGACCACCACCAAAAACACAACTTTACAATACTTCAGATGACAAGAATCAAGAGCTTTCATCAGCTAGGAGAGGACAATGCTGAAATCCCATGACACAGGTGGAGGTTTGACAGAGAGCTCTGTCAATAGCAAACTCTCATGAAGGGAATGAGAGGCTGTACAGAGATGGATTTACCTCCTACATGGTGATAAGCACCGAATGCATGTACATGAACCCTTACAGAGTTGGCTTTCAAACTAGGCTCAAAGGTGCAGGGCGGTATTCAAGCGTTTTTGTGTAGGGCAGGTGAGGGGGATCTTACCCTCACACCAGACAGCAAACACTCCTCCACTTAAATAAGTAACACCTCTTAATGCAGTCTTTCTTGGAAGCCAGCAAAATGCAGGGGACTCCCTCCAGGAAGTCTAAGGATTCTAATTCTACGCTATCAACATCCAAACAATGAGGGCTATGGATCGTTCTGTGTGATGAGGATTGGAAAATATTCCAATCTTCATAGACCTTCGGATGATAATGCCAGAAAGGAGGAAAGCAGATCTGCCTCAGCCAGTAAGGCGTGATAAGGGCCATAGTTCCCTTGTCTTGCTTTAGTTTCAGCAAAGTCTTCTCTATGAGAGGTATTGGAGAATATGCATACAGAAGTCCCTTCCCCTAATGTAGGAGAAAGGCATCTGACGTTAGTCCAGTGGTTAACAAACCTGGTCCTGGAGGCACCCCGGCCTGTCAGGTTTTCAGGATATCTACAATGAATATTCATGAGAGTGATTTGTAGTAGACAGTGTATGCAAATCTCTCTCATGAATATCCACTGTAGATATCCTAAAAACCTGACTGGCTGGAGTGCCTCCAGGGCCAAGGTTGGGAACCACTGCGCTAGTCTGCTGTGTGATCCTAGCCTGGAACAGATCTGGGGGACTTTGTTGAGATGAGTGGCAAAAAGATCCACTGAGGGAGTGCCCCATACTCAGGAAGCCTGAACCCTCCTTCAGGGAATGGTACATTGAGCCATATACCAGGAAAGACTGAGCAGGGTTTTGCAACCACATGAGCGGTTTCTCAGCATGGGCATAGCCCGCAAGATCTTCAGACACAAAGGGTAGGAACCCATACTCCCTCCCCCCCTGTTTACATAGAACACTACAATCTGGTTGTCCACTTGAATGAGAATAATTTCGTTCTGTAGTCGTAGTCGATGTCTTTAGAACATTGCAAATGGTGCTCAGCATGAGAAGGTTGATATGAAGATCTGTTTCCGGAAACCAAAGTTCCCTAGGTGCAAGTCCATCTACATGATCTCCCCATCCTAGGCTGGATTCATCCGTTAACACCTTCTGAGGAGGTGGAATTTGGCATGGTAGTCCCAAAGTCAAATTTGATCGAATTATCCAAAAGAGAAGGGCTTGAGTTAACTCTGGTGGAATCTGGATTGCATCCGCTAGATTTCCAGCTGCCTGGGACCACTGGGTCGCTCTGAAAATTGAGTTCTGCCATTGGAGCAACAACTGCTTGCTGTTGCAGACATGTGAGGCTAGTGCTGTCACGGTGTCTGCACTCGCTTGTGGGAGAAATGCCCAAGCCTGCAATGTATCAAGCAGGCCTCCTATATACTCCAATTGCTGGATTTAAAGGTGGGACTTGGGGGGTAATTTATGACACATACTCCCAAGTCTGCAAAAAATGCACTGCTACTACCACTAGACACTTGGTGAATACCCACAGAGTGGACACAAGTCCAAATGATAGACGCGGTACTGGTAGTGATGCTTCCCAATCCAAACTCAAGATACTTCCTGTGACTGGGAAGTACCAAAATGCTTCAAGTCAAGAGTATAGCAAATCATTTCCTAAATCATGAGAAGGGTGCCCAGGGAAATCATCCTGAACTTCAACCAGGAATTTGTTTAAGGACCTTCAAGGTCTAGGATGGGTTGAAATCCCCTCATCCTTCTGGGTACAAGTACCTGGAATAAAATCCTTTCCCTTCTTGCCCTGGTGGCATGGGTTCGACTGTATTGGCTAGTAGAAGGGTGATTTCCTCTCAGGTACCTGCTTGTGCTGAGAGCTTATGTATGAAGCTTTCAGTGGGCTATTTGGTGGTCTTTGACACCAAAGCAGGGCATAACCAAGATGGAACTATTTGAAGAACCCACTGGTCAGAAGTTACAAGGGGCCACTTATGTTGGTAAAAATTCAGCCTCACCTTTACCGGTAAGTCCTCCGGAACGGTTACTTTGAGCATGCCAATGCTCTCCTAGAGCCAGTCAAAAGCTTGCCCTTTGCTTCAACTGGGGAGCCGGCTAGGGCTTCTGAGGGCAGGACTGGTGAGGCCGAGCATGCTGGGCCTGGGGGTTCTGGGCAGAGCAAGGTGGTGGAAACCTATGCCTCATAATAGAGTTGCAACTTAAGCTCACTCAAAAACCTCCTAGAAGAGAAGGCAGCAGCTGGAAGGTTGCTGAGAGTTTGGATGTATCTGTAGGTTTCCTGATGAAGGTCCGTGACCTCCTCTACTATGCGTCCATGAGGACTAATGTTTGTGCTTCTTGGGCTTCCCCCGATGCTCAGCATCACAATCCTTCACTGCTGACGAGATCATCATCAAAGCCATGTGTATCAGGTCCAATACAGAACAGTCCCAAGGCCTGCTCTCAGCGCCCAATGTCGAGAAAGGTGGAGACCTGCTCAATGCTAGTGTACACCCAGTGGATGTTTGAAGTCTTGTCAGCCATCGAGGTCGATGCTTCCGGTGCTGAAAGTGATGAACTGGCTTTTGAGTAGCCAAAAAAGTTTCTCTTGTTGGATCTGCTGTGCCCTCTGTATCTTCAACTGCATTTTTAAACACAGAACAAAAGTTAGGCTCATGGTCAGGCCCAAGGCACCCGATGTACCAAGTGTCAGGGTCTGTCGCAGAAATCACCCGATTACATTAGACACACCTCTCGAAGCCACTTGGGGTCTCTTCTGGGACACTGAGAAAAAAAAAAAAAAAGAACAGCAGCCAAATTAAACTCAATTGTGAACCGATAAAGGGGCAGCGTTTAAATTAGGTGCACCAACCTAGACAGGCCTAGCAGCGCGCAAAAAATAAAGGAAACTTGAAGAGCTGAAATACATTAGTTAAAATAAAGGGAAACAATTTTAAAAATAGCCTAAAAAAGAAAAAAACATTCACTTGGGAAGGCACTGTGAAAGACAATTACATGCACTGAGAACACAAAACGTGTCCTCCCTGTTCCATGGAAAAAACAAGACTGAGGGACCTGCACAGCAGGCAGGAATGCACCAGCGCATGCATGGTGGAACACTACTAGAAAGTTCTCAGTCTCATTAGTCAGCCTCCACACTGGGTTCCATCAGATGACGTCACCCAGCTTGAGACTACAAAGGCCTGCTTGTCTTCGGAGAATGTGTTAAATGTACATTAGTAGTAAATAGGTCTCATTGCATAAAATGGGACCTAGAGGAAATAGTGCACACTAACACAGGCATACCTGAGTAAATTTAGCCTATAGTGCACAAAGGATTATAATCTCGCTTGTAGCCACTGCAATCAAACAAACTAGGAAGTGAGCGTGATTTGCTCAAAACAGTATAGTCACATCTAAGAGGTCTGAAGAGCTTTATTAGTTTCATGGAAGTTCAAAAGTGTAAATTATCAATGTTTCTACACAATGTGAGAGAGGAAAAGAAAATACAACACCCTTGCTCATATCCAGCTATTACTTATATCTACTTTGTAACTGCCACATAACAGACATCTGCAAGGCATGTGTCATACAACCTCTTTAAACAAAAAGAGAAAGAGCATTAAAACAAGCTGATACCCTTTCACTGAACAGGCTTAATATGCAACTAGCTTTTGCTTCAATACATCACTCCAAAATGACTATTCTACCTTTATGTATTAACCATAATATTGGTTGGTTACAATATCAGTATTAACAAAGAATTTTGGGGGTCTTTTACTAAAGCTTAGCTCAAGTTATCTGCAGCAGGGCCCATAGGAATAAAATGGGCCCTGCAGCAGATAACTCGAGCTAAGCTTTAGTAAAATACCCCCTTTGAAAGGTGTCGGAAAGGCCAGGAAAGAATAACATTTGAGATCACATGCAACTCACACTTTATAGATGAGGAAACCCATGTTAATTAGTTCTCTGTGTTTGTTTTAAAATATAGGTTATTTCTCTTTTTAAAAAATCCCAATCATAAGGTCATCGAAGTGGTAAAAAAAAAAAAAAATCCCCAAATGAGCCCTTGTGCTTTTTCAAATCAGGCCATTCTTTTGTATATGCAGGTCAACATCCTTAGCTCATTTCAAATCGAATAGAGTGAGCTAGTCACAAGTATCACAAGTCCAATAAACAGGTTACCATCTCAATTCATTTCCACAATTTTACATACAAGTCAACACAGCAACCGTGCTTTACAGGCAAATAGACAGGATAACTCTTCAGAGCCTGCCATTTCCATTAAGAGGATAGCTGTCAAGGGAGTTTAAGGACAGAGGAATAATATTAGGCATACAGATGTCAACCGTTTCTAAAAGATCAAGACGAAAGTACGGCTTCAGATTTTGAGCTTGAACTTAGCAAAAAAAAAAAAAAAAAGCTAAAGTTCAATCCAGAGATGCAAATTTCTAAAGCTAAGGCCTTGAATATTTTCAGAACGTTACATATTAATTTTTTTAAAAATAGTTTAAAAAAAGTATTTAAAACCAAGTTCAGCAGCAACAGAAAAAAACCCCAAAATAAAAACATACTGTGGTATTTCAACTACTGTCACCCTCAGTTACACATTTCTGAATCTAAGAAAATATGTTCTGCTAATCAGAACATAGCTAATACCACTTGTTTGATGAATTTAACAGAAGTATAACATTCTGGAGTTTTAAAAGAAAACTTTTAATCATGCTGAATTCACACAGAACCTAGAAACTAATTGTACAATGATTTAAGATTTGCCATTATACACGATGTCAGGAAAAACCCGTTTTTTCCAAATAACCCAAAAACGAAATGCACTATATTATTGACAGGTGTTAGTGCAAGATGCTGTAAAAACTGGATGATCCTTGTTTTCAAAATACCATCATTCAGGAAGTGACCATTAAGATCCATTTTAGCAAAGTGGCGTTTAGCAAAGATAAGGTTGCAATTAAATTTTTGTGACAAAATAAGGCATATGTCCAAAATGTTTGCTAAGGGTTTCCGAATAAAGGTTGAACTAATGTATTTTCAAATATCATAGTAAAGGGTCCTTTTACTAAGGCGTGCTAACAGATTTAGCGTATGCTAAATAAGATGTCCATAGGAATAATAATGGGTGTCTTATTTAGTGCGCGCTATATCTGTAAGTGTACCTTAGTAAAAGGACCCCTAAATGTTTAAATAATTGCAAAGTATTTTGAAACTATATAAGTGATCCCACTTTTTCCAGACACACTGTAGAATTTGGTCAATTTACATGAAAAGCAGAGATTTTAAAATGCAGCCTGGACTTTCAAAGCAGTGGCAGGGTATTTACATGACCTCACTCGTGAACAGAAGTTGTGCACCTATTGTACAGTACCACAATGTGTGTAGACTGGGGTAAAAGACCATTACAAATACACTCCCATTTTTTTTTATTCCTTTAAGTTTGTGTGCACAAGATATAAATGCACCTGACATTATGACTATACACAGCATGTATAATGGCTTAAGGTTCCAAAACGAAATGCAAATAAAATTTATTGCTCTAAACCGTGCACTAAAAATCAAAGAATTTATACAAATATTTGTTATGTAACTGGCAGAAATGTGAAAAAGTCTATAAGAGCTTTAATTCACAGCAAAATTTAATTCTTTTTCTTCCTTGTGGAGGTTACAGATTGTGTATTTGTTTTTTTGTTTTAATACACTTCTTCCTTCATGGTTTTTCACTCCTGTGGTTCTTTAAATAGCCATTGTGCACTGCAAAAACTAAAACAAAAGACAGAAAACATTACTACAATTTTGATGCAAGCATCCAGAATATCACATCTTACTTATTAGGTACACCTGAGAGTGATGCTTTGATTCTTAGATAAATTCTGAAGAAATCTGCACACAGTAATTGAAACCATGTTCCAAGATGTTCCTTATATTATTGTACCCTCTATATCAGTTATTCTAGTAAAAAAAAAAAAAAAGGAAGAAAAAGAAAAGAAAATGCAGTTTCCAATTCTAATCCTTTTAAAAGTGACCTCATCCCTATCGGATGAAGGTCATTTTCAAAAAGGTTGGTACCAGAGTCATTTCTTCATCCCTCATCCCATCCCCACACAAAGTTTGGATCTGGTCAACATATTTTTGTGGAAGTTACTGTGCTCCTGGACAAAAGAAATGGCCAGACAATCAACTCTCATGCACTTTTGTGGATGACATGTTGTACTTATGCACTGCTTTTGGCGGCAGAAGTCTTCTGAAACTCTTAACAATCAAAAGTTGTTTTGTATGGATGCATGGTGTGTGGGAAGTTGGGGTTATGAACTGCTATTTCCACAGAAAGCGAAGATACTTACCTGTAGCAGGTATTCTCAGAGGACAGCAGGCTTCACATTTCACAAATGGGTAGATGACCCGCGTCGCCTGGGATTCAGCATACTAGCCAGCATAGTAAAACTTCAAGAGCCTTCTGGAGCGCAAGACGCATCCCAATGCGCATGCGCAGAGTGCCTTCCTACCCGCGGCAAATCCACTTCAGTTTAATACAATAGTATAAAAATAAAACAAATTATGAAGAATCAACTCCAAGGGGAGGTGGGTGGGATTGTGAAAATGTGAAGCCTGCTGTCCTCAGAATACCTGCTACAGGTAAGTATCTTCGCTTTCTCCGAGGACAAGCAGGCTTCCAATTCTCACAAGTGGGGAATCCCTAGCATCCAGGCTCACCTAACACAACAACTGTCTATTGGGCGAGGACATAACACAGATTAACCTGAAACAAAAAGCAACTAGATGAAGGTGCAGCCTGTAACAGAATAAAAACGGACCTAGGAGGGTGGAGTTGAATTTTAGACCCCAAACAGAATCTGTAACACTGACTGCCCAAACCGACTGTCGCGTCGGGTATCCTGCTCAAAGCAGTAGTGAGATGTGAATGTGTGGACTGAAGACCATGTCGCAGCCTTGCAAATCTCTTCAATGGAAGCAGATTTTAAGTGGGTCACTGACAGCCATAGCTAACATTATGAGCTATGATATGGCCCTCAAGTCTGCCCAGCTTGGGCATAAGTGAAGGAAATACAATCTGCTAGCCAACTGGAAATGGTGCGTTTACCAATGGCGACTCCCCTACTGTTGGGATCAAAAGAAACAAACTGGGCGGACTGTCTGAAGGGCTTCGTCCGCTCCATGTAAAAGGCCAACGCTCTCTTGTAGTCCAAGGTGTGCAAGCTGCTTTCGCCAGGATGGGTATGAGGTCGGGGAAAGAATGTTGGCAAGACAACTGACTGGCTCAGATGGAACTCCGACACTACCTTTCGCAGGAACTTAAGGTGTATCATATGCATCCAGGATTACTCTATTGTGATGAAACTTAGTATAAGGTGCATCCACTACTAAAGGCTTGAAGCTCACTGACCCTACGAGCTGAAGTAACAGCCACCAAGAAAATGAACTTCCCAGTCGAGTACTTCAGATGGCATGAATTCAGTGGCTCAAAAGGAGTTTCATCAACTGGGTGAAAAGTACGTTGAGATCCCATGGCACTGGTGGAGGTTTGACAAGGGGCTTTGACAAAAGCAAACCTCTCATAAAGCGAACAACTAAAGGCTGTCCAGAGACAGGCTTACCTTCCACACATTGATAAGCACTAATTGCACTAAGGTGAACCCTTATGGAGTAAGTCTTAAGACCAGACTCTGATAAGTGTAGAAGGTATTCAAGCAGGGTCTGTGTAGGACAAGAAAGGGGATCTATGGCCTTGCTGTCAAACCAGAAGGCAAACCTCCTCCATTTAAAAGAGTAACACCTCTTAGTGGAATCTTTCCTGGAAGCCAGCTAGACTCAGGAGACACTCTCTGAAAGACCCAAGGAAGTGAATTCTAGGCTCTCAACATCCAGGCCATGAGAGCCAGAGACTGGAGGTTGGGATGCAGAAGCGACCCCTCATTCTGTGTGATGAGGGTTGGAAAACACTCCGATCTCCAGTTCTTCGAAGGACAATTCCAGCCAGAAGGGTGCGATCAGAATTATGGTTCTGCGGTCTTGCTTGAGTTGTAATAAAAAGTCTTTCCCACTAGAGGTATGGGAGGATACGCATACAGGCCTGTCCCCCAATGAAGGAAGGCATCTGATGCTAGTCTGTCATGGGCCTGAAGCCTGTAACAGAATTGTGGAACCTTGTGATTGAGTTGAAAGCCTTAGCGTTCCAGATCGCTCAGAGCTCCAGGAGATTGATCTGAAGATTCGTTTCTTGGAGGGATCAAGCTCCTTGGGTGTGACACCCATTTATTTGAGCTCCCCACCCCAGGTGAGATGCATCCGTTGTCAGCACTTTTTGTGGCTGAGGAGTTTGGAACGGTAGTCCCATAGTCAGACTGGACCGAATGTCCACCATTGAAGAGAGCACACAAGCTCCGGGGACACTCGGATGACATCTTCTAGACTTCCCGTGGCTTGATACCACTGAGAAGCCAGGGTCCACTGAGCAGATCTCATGTGAAGATGTGCTATGGGTGTAACGTATACTGTGGAAGCCATGTGGCCCAGAATCTCAACATCTGCCAAGCTGTGACCAACTACAACTCCTGAACCTTGGACGCAAGGGAGAGAAGGTTGTCCGAACGCGCCTCCGGGAGGAAAGCTGGGGCATTCTTTGTTTGAAGAAGGCTCCTATAAACTCTTTTTTTGAACTGGATGGAGATGGGACTTGGGCTGGTTTATTACGAACCCTAGTAGTTCCAGCACCTGAATAGTCATCCACATTGACTCCCAAGCACTGTCCTCCGAGGTGCTCTTCACCAGCCAATTGTAGAGATAAGGGAACACATGCATTCCCAGCTTGCATAGTGACACTGCGACTACCACTAGACATTTTGTAAAAACCCTCAGAGCTGATGCAAGGCCAAAGGGCAATACACGGTACTGAAAGTGATGTGTTCCCAGTCGAAATCGAAGATACTTTCAGCTCACAGGAACTATCGGGATATGAATGTATGCATCCTTTAAGTCCAGACAGCATAGCCAATCGTTTTCTTAAATCATGGAAAGAAGGGTGCCTAGGGAAACCATCCTGAACTTTTCTCTAACTAGGAATTTGTTCAGGGCCCTCAGGTGTAGGATGGGACGCACTCCCCCCCCCCCCCCCCCCCCCCCCGTCTTTTTCTGTACAAGGAAGTACCTGGAATAGAATCCCTGCCCTTCTTCCCCTGGTGGAACTGGTTTGACCGCTTGGGCCTTTAGAAGGAAGGAGAGTTCCTCTGCAAGTACCTGCTTGTGCTGAGAGCTGAATGAATGAGGTCTCGTGGGCAATTTGGAGGTTTGGATAAATTGAGGGTGTATCCTAACAATTATCTGAAGAACCCACCGATCAGAGGTTATAAGAGGCACCTTTAGTGAAAAAATTTTAACCTCCCTCCAACCGGCAAGTTGTCCGGCACGGACACTGACTGCAGCTATGCTTTGCAAAAGCCAGTCAAAAGCTTGTGCCTTGCTTTTGCTGGGGAGCAGCAGGGCCCTTGGGCACACGCTGTTGACGAGAACGAGTGCGCTGGGGCTGAGCCTCAGCAGGCTAGCAAGCCGCAGGAGCGTACCTATGCCTAGAGTAGGGATCGGGAGCACTTCGCAACCCACCAAAATACCTCCCAGATGAGGAGGTGGTTGCAGAAGATGCCCGGCAGGAGAGAGAAGACATAGCCTCAGTGAGCTTTTTGATCTGGTTGGCGACCTCTTCAACCTTCTCTCCGAAAAGTTTATGCGCCCCAGCAAGGGACATCCGCCATTCTCTACTGAATGATCCAGGTCAGAAACACGCAGCCATGAGAGTCTGTGCATTGCTATACCTTGGGCAGAGATTCTGGATGTCATGTCAAAAGTGTCGCAAGTGCCCCACTGGCGAAAAGGCTCGGCCTGCTTCGGAGGGAGCACATCGACCAAGTCAGACAACTACCTCACCGAGTTCCGCAAGTAAATGCTCGTGAAGAGCTGGTAAGACTGAATACGGGCGATGGGCATAGAGGCCTGATACATCTTTCTCCCAAAAGACTCCAGGGTTCTAGCTTCTCTGCCTGGGTGGGTGGGGTGGGGTGGGGGGGGGGGGAGCCGAGGCATAGTCCCTAGTACTCCTGGCTTCTTTGAGAGCGGCATGCACCACCATGGAGTTGTGGGGTAACTGGGACCTCACCAACCCAGGTTCCCTGTGGATCCGATATTAGGTAGCAATCTTCTTGGGGACCACAGGGATAGAGAGGATGCCCAGTTCAGTACGGGTACTGCCTTGAGTACCTCGTGAAGAAGAGTCGTCACTGCCTCCTTAGGTGGAGAGGTGTAGTCCAGGACCTCGAGCATCTTGGCTCTAGGCTCATCCTCCACTTCTATAGGGAATGTACAAAAGACAAAGAGAGACTCTCAGGTGGAGGGGAAGGCTCAGAAGGGATCCCATAGGACTCACGGAGGAACAGTACCTGGGATCCTCTTCCGATTCCCACAAGTGCTCTTCTTCAGTGTCGGACAGCACTTTCCTCAGGGATGTCCAAGACAGGGCCCACCTTGACGTGGAGGACCCATGACCTTGAGAACGGTGTTGAGGAGTTGGTGCCCACCTCAACTCCGGTAAAGCGAATGCTACATACCTGTAGAAGGTATTCTCCGAGGACAGCAGGCTGATTGTTCTCACTGATGGGTGACGTCCACGGCAGCCCCTCCAATCGGAAACTTCACTAGCAAAGTCCTTTGCTAGCCCTCGCGCGCCCGCGCGCACCGCGCATGCGCGGCCGTCTTCCCGCCCGAAACCGGCTCGAGCCGGCCAGTCCAGTATGTAGCAAGACAATACACTTCAAGGGAAGACACAACTCCAAATGGGAGGCGGGCGGGTTTGTGAGAACAATCAGCCTGCTGTCCTCGGAGAATACCTTCTACAGGTATGTAGCATTCGCTTTCTCCGAGGACAAGCAGGCTGCTTGTTCTCACTGATGGGGTATCCCTAGCCCCCAGGCTCACTCAAAACAACAACATTGGTCAATTGGGCCTCGCAACGGCGAGGACATAACTGAGATTGACCTAAAAAATTTACCAACTAACTGAGAGTGTAGCCTGGAACAGAACAAACAGGGCCCTCGGGGGGTGGAGTTGGATCCTAAAGCCCAAACAGGTTCTGAAGAACTGACTGCCCGAACCGACTGTCACGTCGGGTATCCTGCTGCAGGCAGTAATGAGATGTGAATGTGTGGACAGATGACCACGTCGCAGCTTTGCAAATTTCCTCCATGGTGGCTGACTTCAAGTGGGCTACCGACGCTGCCATGGCTCTAACATTATGAGCCGTGACATGACCCTCAAGAGCCAGCCCAGCCTGGGCGTAAGTGAAGGAAATGCAATCTGCTAGCCAATTGGATATGGTGCGTTTCCCTACAGCCACTCCCCTCTTGTTGGGATCAAAAGAAACAAACAATTGGGCGGACTGTCTGTGGGGCTGTGTCCGCTCCAGATAGAAGGCCAATGCTCTCTTGCAGTCCAATGTGTGCAGCTGACGTTCAGCAGGGCAGGAATGAGGACGGGGAAAGAATGTTGGCAAGACAATTGACTGGTTCAGATGGAACTCCGACACAACCTTTGGCAGAAACTTAGGGTGAGTGCGGAGGACTACTCTGTTGTGATGAAATTTGGTGTAAGGGGCCTGGGCTACCAGGGCCTGAAGCTCACTGACTCTACGAGCCGAGGTAACTGCCACCAAGAAAATGACCTTCCAGGTCAAGTACTTCGGATGGCAGGAATTCAGTGGCTCGAAAGGAGGTTTCATCAGCTGGGTGAGAACGACATTGAGATCCCATGACACTGTAGGAGGCTTGACAGGGGGCTTTGACAAAAGCAAACCTCTCATGAAGCGAACAACTAAAGGCTGTCCTGAGATCGGCTTACCTTCCACTTGGTAATGGTATGCACTGATTGCACTAAGGTGAACCCTTACGGAGTTGGTCTTCAGACCAGACTCAGACAAGTGGAGAAGGTATTCAAGCAGGGTCTGTGTAGGACAAGAGCGAGGATCTAGGGCCTTGCTGTCACACCAGACGGCAAACCTCCTCCAATGAAAGAAGTAACTTCTCTTAGTGGAGTCTTTCCTGGAAGCAAGCAAGATGCGGGAGACACCCTCTGGCAGACCCAAAGAGGCAAAGCCTACGCCCTCAACATCCAGGCCGTGAGAGCCAGGGACTGGAGGTTGGGATGCAGAAGAGCCCCTTCGTCCTGCGTGATGAGGGTCGGAAAACACTCCAATCTCCACGGTTCTTCGGAGGATAACTCCAGAAGAAGAGGGAACCAGATCTGACGCGGCCAAAAGGGAGCAATCAGAATCATGGTGCCTCGGTCTTGCTTGAGTTTCAACAAAGTCTTCCCCACCAGAGGAATGGGAGGATAAGCATACAGCAGACCTTCCCCCCAATCCAGGAGGAAGGCATCCGACGCCAGTCTGCCGTGGGCCTGAAGCCTGGAACAGAACTGAGGGACCTTGTGGTTCACTTGAGATGCGAAGAGATCCACCAGGGGGGTGCCCCACGCCTGGAAGATCTGTCGCACCACACGGGAATTGAGCGACCACTCGTGAGGTTGCATAATCCTGCTCAACCTGTCGGCCAGACTGTTGTTTACGCCTGCCAGATATGTGGCTTGGAGCACCATGCCTTGACGGCGAGCCCAGAGCCACATGCTGACGGCTTCCTGACACAGGGGGCGAGATCCGGTGCCCCCCTGCTTGTTGACATAGTACATGGCAACCTGATTGTCTGTCTGAATTTGGATAATTTGGTGGGACAGCCGATCTCTGAAAGCCTTCAGAGCGTTCCAGATCGCTCGCAACTCCAGAAGATTGATCTGTAGATCGCTTTCTTGGAGGGACCACCTTCCTTGGGTGTGAAGCCCATCGACATGAGCTCCCCATCCCAGGAGAGACGCATCCGTGGTCAGCACTTTTTGAGGCTGAGGAATTTGGAAGGGACGTCCCAGAGTCAAATTGGAGCAAATCGTCCACCAATACAGGGATTCGAGAAAACTCGTGGACAGGTGGATCACGTCCTCTAGACCCCCGGCGGCCTGATACCACTGGGAGGCTAGGGTCCATTGAGCAGATCTCATGTGAAGGCGGGCCATGGGAGTCACATGAACTGTGGAAGCCATGTGGCCCAGCAATCTCAACATCTGCCGAGCTGTGATCTGCTGGGACGCTCGCACCCGCGAGACGAGGGACAACAAGTTGTTGGCCCTCGCCTCTGGGAGATAGGCGCGAGCCGTCCGAGAATCCAGCAGGGCTCCGATGAATTCGAGTTTCTGCACTGGGAGAAGATGGGACTTTGGGTAATTTATCACAAACCCCAGTAGCTCCAGGAGGCGAATAGTCATCTGCATGGACTGCAGGGCTCCTGCCTCGGATGTGTTCTTCACCAGCCAATCGTCGAGATATGGGAACACGTGCACCCCCAGCCTGCGAAGCGCCGCTGCTACCACAGCTAGGCACTTTGTGAACACCCTGGGCGCAGAGGCGAGCCCAAAGGGTAGCACACAGTACTGGAAGTGGCGTGCGCCCAGCTGAAATCGCAGATACTGTCTGTGAGCTGGCAGTATCGGGATGTGTGTGTAGGCATCCTTCAAGTCCAGAGAGCATAGCCAATCGTTTTGCTGAATCATGGGGAGAAGGGTGCCCAGGGAAAGCATCCTGAACTTTTCTTTTACGAGATATTTGTTCAGGGCCCTTAGGTCTAGGATGGGACGCATCCCCCCTGTTTTCTTTTCCACAAGGAAGTACCTGGAATAGAACCCCAGCCCTTCTTGCCCGGATGGCACGGGCTCGACCGCATTGGCGCTGAGAAGGGCGGAGAGTTCCTCTGCAAGTACCTGCTTGTGCTGGAAGCTGTAGGACTGAGCTCCCGGTGGACAATTTGGAGGTTGTGAGGCCAAATTGAGGGTGTATCCTTGCCGGACTATTTGGAGAACCCACTGATCGGAGGTTATGAGAGGCCACCTTTGGTGAAAAGCTTTCAACCTCCCTCCGACAGGCAGGTCGCCCGGCACTGACACTTGGATGTCGGCTATGCTCTGCTGGAGCCAGTCAAAAGCTCGCCCCTTGCTTTTGCTGGGGAGCCGCGGGGCCTTGCTGATTCGCACGCTGCTGACGAGAGCGAGCGCGCTGGGGCTTAGCCTGGGCCGCAGGCTGTCGGGAAGGAGGATTGTACCTACGCTTGCCAGAAGTATAGGGAACAGTCTTCCTTCCCCCGAAAAATCGTCTACCTGTAGAGGTAGAAGCTGAAGGCTGCCGGCGGGCGAACTTGTCGAATGCGGTGTCCCGCTGGTGGAGAGACTCTACCACCTGCTCGACTTTTTCGCCAAAAATGTTATCCGCACGGCAAGGCGAGTCCGCAATCCGCTGCTGGATTCTATTCTCCAGGTCGGCGGCACGCAGCCATGAGAGCCTGCGCATCACCACACCTTGAGCAGCGGCCCTGGACGCAACATCAAAAGTGTCATAAACTCCTCTGGCCAGGAATTTTCTGCACGCCTTCAGCTGCCTGACCACCTCCTGAAAAGGCTTGGCTTGCTCAGGGGGAAGAGCATCAACCAAGCCCGCCAACTGCCGCACATTATTCCGCATGTGTATGCTCGTGTAGAGCTGGTAAGACTGGATCTTGGACACGAGCATAGAGGAATGGTAGGCCTTCCTCCCAAAGGAGTCTAAGGTTCTAGCGTCCTTGCCCGGGGGCGCCGAAGCATGTTCCCTAGAACTCTTAGCCTTCTTTAGGGCCAAATCCACAACTCCAGAGTCATGAGGCAACTGAGTGCGCATCAGCTCTGGGTCCCCATGGATCCGGTACTGGGACTCGATCTTCTTGGGAATGTGGGGATTAGTTAATGGCTTGGTCCAGTTCGCAAGCAATGTCTTCTTCAGGACATGGTGCAAGGGAACAGTGGACGCTTCCTTAGGTGGAGAAGGATAGTCCAGGAGCTCAAACATTTCAGCCCTGGGCTCGTCCTCCACAACCACCGGGAAGGGGATGGCCGTAGACATCTCCCGGACAAAGGAGGCAAAAGACAGACTCTCGGGAGGAGAAAGCTGTCTCTCAGGAGAGGGAGTGGGATCAGACGGAAGACCCTCAGACTCCTCGTCAGAGAAATATCTGGGATCTTCCTCTTCCTCCCACGAGGCCTCACCCTCGGTGTCAGACACAAGTTCACGGACCTGTGTCTGCAACCTCGCCCTGCTCGACTCCGTGGAACCCCGTCCACGATGGGGGCGTCGAGAGGTAGACTCCCTCGCCCGCATCGGCGAAGCTCCCTCCGCCGACGTAGTCGGGGAGCCTTCCTGGGAGGTGGCCGCGGTCGGTACCGCACGCGGTACCGACGTCGGGGACCTCAACCTGGGCGATGGGCCAGCCGGCGCCACGCTCGACGGTACCGGTGGCGCAAGCACCGCCGGTACCGGAGGGGTAGGGCGCAACAGCTCTCCCAGAATCTCTGGGAGAACGGCCCGGAGGCTCTCGTTTAGAGCGGCTGCAGAGAAAGGCTGAGAGGTCGATGCAGGCGTCGACGTCAGTACCTGTTCCGGGCGTGGAGGCTGTTCCGGGCTGTCCAGAGCGGAGCGCATCGACACCTCCTGAACAGAGGGTGAGCGGTCCTCTCGGTGCCGATGCCTGCTGGGTGCCGAATCCCTCGGCGACCCAGAGCTCTCGGTGCCGACACGGGGAGGAGACCGGTGTTGATGCTTCTTCGATTTCTTCCGAAGCATGTCACCGGAGCTCCCCGGCACCGACGAGGAGGACGTCGAATCCATCCGTCGCTTCCTCGGGGCCGAGACTGAAGAAGGTCGATCTCGGGGGGGCTGTACCGCAGGAGCCCTCAGGGTAGGCGGAGACCCACCCGAGGGCTCACCGCCACCAGCAGGGGAATGGACAGCCCTCACCTGCACTCCACCCGATGCACCACCGTCCGACGACATCAGCAGACGAGGTCCTGGTACCACCGACGTCGATGCAGCTATCCGATGTCTCGGCGCCGATGCAGAGGCCCGATGCCTCGATGCACTCGATGCAGGGGCGGCCGAGGAAGATGGTCTGGACGCTGACGACGTCGATGCACTCGAAGATCCCGGTGCCGATGCCGACGAAGAGCCCGAGAACAACACGTTCCACTGGGCTAGTCTCGCTACCTGAGTCCGCCTTTGAAGCAGGGAACACAGACTGCAGTTCTGAGGGCGGTGCTCGGCCCCCAGACACTGAAGACACGACGAGTGTCGATCAGTGAGCGAGATAACCCGGGCGCACTGGGTGCACTTCTTGAAGCCGCTGGAAGGCTTCGATGTCATGGGCGGAAAAATCACGCCGGCGAAATCAAAAGCCGAAATGGCGAAATTTGAAGCACCAAATTTAGAGGGAGAAAAAATCTCGACCGAGGCCGAAAAGAGGCCTACCCCGACGACGAAAGAAAACTTACCGGGGCAAAAAAGCTGGAAGTACGGGGAGGATTTACACGAAACCCGGCGGGGGGTTTCCGGAGCACTTCCCGACTAGGACAAAGCTTTCCCGAAGGAAAAAAACACGTTCAAAACAAATTGGACGCGCGAGGTCGACTTTCCGGGGCTCGACACGGCGAAAACACGACCGTACCGAGTGCGGACAAAAGAAGACTGGCCGGCTCGAGCCGGTTTCGGGCGGGAAGACGGCCGCGCATGCGCGGTGCGCGCGGGCGCGCGAGGGCTAGCAAAGGACTTTGCTAGTGAAGTTTCCGATTGGAGGGGCTGCCGTGGACGTCACCCATCAGTGAGAACAAGCAGCCTGCTTGTCCTCGGAGAAAGCTTCTTACACCAACGTTGGAGAACCAGCTTGGGTGGCAATCGACACCAGAAACGCAAGCGGCGCCAATGTCGGAGATCGCACTGTGGGCCAGGCAGGGCCGCATCAAAAGGTATGGCTGGTGCAGGCACTCCCGATGCACATCGCTGCAGCAATCCCTCCAAGAACTCTGGGAGCAAGGCCCAGATACACTCGTTGAGAACCACCATCGGTAAAGGCTGAGGGGGGCCAGTGTGGAGTCAGGCTGCCGAATTGCCTGGGGTGCGGGAGCAGGTTCTCGGCTGCTGGGAGAAAGACGCATCGGCACCGCTTCTCAGGTGTCGAGTCCCTCGGTGTCCCGGCACCATGCATCGAAGGAGATCGGTGTTGGTGCTTCTTAGCCTTCATCCAAATTCCTTGGTGCCAACAAGGACGTCGTCCTAACGTCACCTCTGTGTCAGGTCCAACGACGGCCGGTCCTGGGGGGCCTGCATAGCAGGAGGCCTCGAGGCAGCTGGAGACCCACTTGACGCCTCACTGCTCCCAGTGCCTCAAGGTCTCGCAGCAGCTATCCCTACCTGGATTCCCGACACCGATGCGTCCTTCGATGTCGATGCCGCTAACCTCAATGTCAAAGAACTGTACCAAGCACCAAAAAGTTCTCATTGAGCCTCTCTGGAAATGTGTCCTTTTCTATGGTAGGGCCCGAAGCACTGATTACACCAAGAATGTGTATCAGTACCCGAGATGGTCCGGTTGAACCGGGAGTCTTCAATGACATGGAAGGGAAGGGGAAGGGAAATGGGACTTGATATACCACCTTTCTGAGGTTTTTGCAACTACATTCAAAGCGGTTTACATATATTCAGGTACTTATTTTGTACCAGGGGCAATGGAGGGTTAAATGACTTGTCCAGAGTCACAAGGAGCTGCAGTGGGAATTGAGCTCAGTTCCCCAGGATCAAAGCCCACTGCACTAACCACTAGGCTAATCCTCCACTCAAGGGAAAAGGCTCCGTAAAAATCAAAAGTCGTGATTGTGCCTGAAAAAAATAGGAAAAAGGCACAAAAAAAAAAAAAAAAAAAAAAAAAAAAAAAAGAGACCCATTCGAGCAGGCCTAAATGGGGGCCCGCGATGAAAAAAATTAAAGAAAACAAATAAGGGCCAAAAACTAGGAAGGTAGAGGGATTTTTTTTTTTGTAATAATGAAAAAACAAGAAAAAAGCGTCGAAAGCACGGTAGGTTTGGGAGGAGAAACGTAGAGCACAGTTGCTTCCTCCTGTGGAAAGAAAATGAAGCAAAGCGGATGTGCTGTGGTCGGGAAGGCACTCCGCGCATGTGCCGTGGGAAATGGCTCATGCTCCAGAAGGCTCTTGAAGTTTTAATATGCTGGCTAGTGTGCCGAATCCCGGGTGACGTGGATCGTCTACCCACTTGTGAGAATTGGAAGCCTGCTTGTCCTCGGAGAATGTCAGAATACAATAAATCAAGGAACTATATTCCTGGCAGAATCTATGCAAAATGAAGAGCTTTTTATGTTTTAGCTTTTCTATTTTTTTACATTATCATGATGCCAATAAAACTTGCATAATTATTCCCACAACTTAAAATCATTAAAAATCACATTTGTTTTTCAAAAATATTTTTGTAGCCCATGCAAGCCCATTCACTATGTAGATTTGCATTTTTAACTTTGATAGGTCATAAAAATTGTATAAAAATATGTACAAATAGTTCTGATTTGAAATATGTTAAGTGCACTAGAATCCATCCATCTGTGCTTTACAAATAATTCCAGTAGCAGGTCACAAAACTGCAATGAAAAATACAAAGGCAAAATAGCTTTGACATTTTCATGAGCTGTTTTAATGAAAAACATGCTGAATTTACATTTAAATATATAGCAAATTTAAAAGTTAATAATGGAAAATGAGTTTTACAATATATTAAAAAACAATCTTGTATTTCTATAAAATATCTGGGCAAACACATAAGATGGTAAGAACAGAGAGCAAGAAACTCTCAAACTGAAAAAACTCATTTATCAGGTTTCTTCAATTAAGTGTACTGATAATAATCTGGCTGATAGTAAACTAACACAAAAAGTAGAGCAAGACCTCCATGAAAGGGAAAGGGGACTTGATATATCGCCTTTCTGAGGTTTTGCAACTACATTCAAAGCGGTTTATTTTATTTTTATTTTATTTGTACCCCGCGCTTTCCCACTCATGGCAGGCTCAATGCGGCTTTACATGGGGCAATGGAGGGTTAAGTGACTTGCCCAAAGTCACAAGGAGCTGCCTGTGCCTGAAGTGGGAATCGAACTCAGTTCCTCAGGCCAAAGTCCACCACCCTAACCACTAGGCCACTCCTCCACTCCATACATATATTCAGGTACTTATTTACTACCAGGGAAAATGGAGGGTTAAGTGACTTGCCCAGAGTCACAAGGAGCTGCAGTGAGAATTGAACTCAGTTCCCCAGGATCAAACTCCACTGCACTAACCACTAGGCTACTCCTCCACACACCCAAACTCCTCACTGATGTATAGAGTTAAAGGTAAACATCCATCATAAATCTAGAAAAAAACCTCCACTAAAAACAGTAAATCAGTCGAGTACTTAACTTTTCCAACTTCTCAGTTTCACCAATGTTTCAAGGTTCAATTCAGTATAGCCAGTTGAAAAACTCCCGACAGGGAAACCTTGTTTTGCATAGTTGCTTCAGGGGAAGGACAAGCTGACGTGTGGCATAGGCTCGGATTCAAAAATAGGTGATTTCTGAATCAGAGCTGACGCCATGCAACATACAGAGTGATATCGCTATGCCAAACTGAAGAAACCTAATAAACTTGAGTTTCAAACACAAACCATATATTTTTTTTCCATTCTTTAGCTTCCGACATTCCTAAACTTCTCAGCAATTTTAAATACACATGTACACAGTATAGTACTTTGCATCTGAACTTTTACCAAAAAAACTCCCATTATATGAGGGTGGAGTTAGATTTTAGACCCCAAATTCTGCAGAATGTCTGACCAAACTGACTCTCAGATCAGGAATCTTGCTCAAGGCAGTGATGAGATATGTGTGGACCAAAAATCATATTGCAGCCTTATAAATCTCCTGAATGGAGGCTGACCTCACGTCATGACTGACGTTGTGACCTGTCACAGTGTCAGCTCAGCACGGGCATAAGCAAAGGAGATGCAATCTATTAGCTAAATGGATAAAGCATGTTTACAGATGGCTGCCTATCCTGCTTGGGTCAAGAGAGAAAATGCTGAGCGGACTATGAGGGCTTTAGTTTGCTCCAGACAGATCAAGACTCACTTGCAGTCCAAAGTGTGCAATGTGCTTTAACAAGGATGAGCATGGGGTTTGGGAAAAAATGTTGGTAGAACAACTGACTTAAAAGGTGGATGTCCACCACCACCTTCGGAAGGATTTTAAGATAGGTACGGAAATCCACTCTCTTAACTTTGTGTAATATAGGTTGGTACTTCAAAAAGCACTTAGCTTAAAATTAGTCTCTTGTCAAGGGGATATCTTGTCCGACACAACATCGTGTTTCACCATTTGGGTGCTTCAAGGCTATGTCCCCGTCTCAGTGTTGTCACTCTTATAAACTTGATATGGAGACAAAGCTCCTAATAACACCTTTTTCAGGTACATCAGAAGTAGAAAGACTGAGGGAATCCATGGGACCACTAGATCATGAAGGAGCAAAAGGGACAAAGGGACACTCAGGGAGGACAAGGCGATAGTGGAGAGACTGAATGAATCCTTTGCTTTGGTCTGCACGGAAAGAAAATGTAGATCTACCTGTATCGAAAATGGTTTTAAGGGTGACAATGCAGAAGAACTGAAAAGTCTCAGTAAACCTGGAAGACATACTGAGCCAAATTGACAAGTTAGAAAGTGATAAATCACATGGACCGGATGGCTTACACCTCAGGGTACTGAAAGAACTCAAACATGAAATTGCTGATCTGTTGTTAGTAATTTGTAACCTGCTGTTAAAATCACCTGTAGCACCTGAAGGAGTGTGGCTAATGTGACGTCAATTTTTAAAAAGGGCTCTAGGGGTGATCTGGGAAATTACAGACCGGTAAGCCTGACTTCAGTGCTGGGGAAAATCGTGGAAACTATTATAAAGAATAAAATTATGGAGCACAGACAAACATACCTTAATGGGACAGTCAGCATGGGTTCAGCCAAGGGCAATCTTGCCTCACCAATTTGTTTCATTTCTTTGAAGGCGTAAACAAACATGTGGATAAAGGTTATCCGGTTGATATAGTGTATCTAGATTTTCAGAAAGCTTTTGATAAAGTTCCTCATGAGAGATTCCTGAGAAAATTGGAGGATGGTGAATAGTGGAGTGCTGCAGGGACCTGTACTGGGATAGGAGACAATGTTCTTCTGTGGATTTAGGAATTGGCTATTGGACAGAAAATATAGTGTAGGGTTAAATGGTCATTTTTCTCAATGGAGGGTGAATAGTGGAGTGCCACAGGGATCTGTATTGGGTTCAGTGCTATTTAACATATCAATGACCTGAAAATCAGAACGAGTGAGGTGACTACATTTGCAGATAACCCAAAACTAATCAAAGTTCTCAAAACACATGCAGATTGTGAAAAATTTCATGAAGGCCTTAGGAAACTGGAAGACTGGGCATCCAAATGGCAGATGAAATTTAATGTGGACAATTACAAAGTGATTCACGTTGGGAAGAAAATCAAAATTATCTGATACTGAGTCAACATTCAATAAAAAAAATCTAGGTGTCATTTTAGACAATACGCTGAAATCTTCTGCATGTTTTGCTCCATGGTGTGATCTCACCTTGAGTATTGCGTTCAATTCTGGTCACCATATCTCAAAAAAATATATATAGTAGAATTAGAAAAGGTTCAAGGAAGAGTGACCAAAATGAAAAAGCCACACTGAACCCGCAAAAAGGTGGGAAAATGTGGGATACAAATGCAATAAATAAATAAAAAAGAGGATGAACTCCTCCCGTATGAGGCAATGCTAAAGAGTTTAGGGCTCTTCAGCTTGGAAGAGATGGCTGAGGGGGGATATGATTGAGGTCTATAAAATCCTGAGTGGTGTAGAACGGGTAGAAGCGAATCGATTTTTCACTCTTTCAAAAAGTACAAAGACCAGGGGACACAATAAAATTACATCGAAATACTTTTAAAACAAATAGAAGGAAATAGTTTTTCACTCAAAAATAGTTAAGTTCTGGAACTTGCTGCCAGAGGATGAGGTAGCAGCGGTCAGCATAATCTGGGTTTAAAAAAGGTTTGGAGAAGTTCCTGGAGAAAATGTCGATAGTCTGCTATTGAGATGACATGGGAGAAGCCCCTGCTTGCCCACATCTCACCGTTACCCCTTTGGAGTCCTCCATAACTTACCAAAAATCTACTGTACCCAGCTGTACACCACTACAAAGTGAATGCTACATACCTGTAGAAGGTATTCTCCGAGGACAGCAGGCTGATTATTCTCACAAATGGGTGACGTCCACGGCAGCCCCTCCGATCGGAGATCTTCCTAGCAACAGAGTTTGCTAGTTCTCGCGCGCGCCCGCGATGCGCGCATGCGCGGCCATCTTCCCGCCTGAAATCACTCGTGTTCGCTAGTCCCATACCAAGCAAAAACAAGAGAAGGGAAGACAACTCCAAAGGGGAGGCGGGCGGGTAGGTGAGAATCAGCCTGCTGTCCTTGGAGAATACCTTCTACAGGTATGTAGCATTCGCTTTCTCCGAGGACAAGCAGGCTGCTTGTTCTCACAAATGGGGTATCCCTAGCCCCCAGGCTCACTCAAAACAACAAACATTGGTCAATTGGGCCTCGCAACGGCGAGGACATAACTGAGATTGACCTAAACTTCCCCAACTAACAGAGTGCAGCCTGGAACAGAATAAAAATGGGCCTAGGGGGGTGGAGTTGGATTCTAAACCCCAAACAGATTCTGCAGCACCGACTGCCCGAACCAACTGTCGCGTCGGGAATCCTGCTGAAGGCAGTAGTGAGATGTGAATGTGTGGACAGATGACCACGTCACAGCCTTGCAAATCTCTTCAATAGTGGCTGACTTCAAGTGGGCCACTGACACCGCCATGGCTCGAACACTATGAGCCGTGATATGACCCTCAAGAGTCAGCCCAGCCTGGGCGTAAGTAAAGGAAATGCAATCTGCTAGCCAATTGGATATGGTGCATTTCCCGACAGCCATTCCCCTCCTATTGGGATCTAAAGAAACAAAAAGTTGGGCGGACTGTCTGTGTGGGCTTTTCCACTCCAGATAGAAGGCCAATGCTCGCTTGCAGTCCAATGTGTGCAGTTGACGTTCAGCAGGGCGGGTATGAGGATGGGGAAAAAATGTTGGCAAGACAATTGACTGGTTCAGATGGAACTCCGACACCACCTTTGGCAAGAACTTAGGTTAGGGTGAGTGCGAACTGAAGTAACTGCCACCAAGAAAATGACCTTCCAGGTCAAGTACTTCAGATGACAGGAGTCCAGCGGCTCAAAAGGAGGTTTCATCAGCTGGGTGAGAACGACATTGAGATCCCATGACACTGTAGGAGGTTTGAGTGGGGGCTTTGACAAAAGCAAACCTCTCATGAAGTGAACTACTAAAGGCTGTCCAGAGATCGGCTTACCTTCCACATGGTAATGGTATGCACTAATCGCACTAAGATGAACCCTTACAGAGTTGGTTTTAAGACCAGACTCCGACAAATGTAGAAGGTATTCAAGCAGGGTCTGTGTAGGACAAGAACGAGGCTCTAAGGCCTTGCCATCACACCACACAGCAAACCGTCGCCAGAGGAAAAAATAACTCCTTGGTAGAATCTTTCCTGGAAGCAAGACTCGGGAGACACCCTCTGACAGACCCAAGGAGGCAAAGTCTACGCTCTCAACATCCAGGCCATGAGGGCCAGAGACCGGAGGTTGGGGTGGAGAAGTGCCCCCTCGTTCTGCGAGATGAGGGTTGGAAAGCAGTCCAATCTCCACGGTTCTTCGGAAGACAACTCCAGAAGAAGAGGGAACCAGATCTGATGAGGCCAAAAAGGAGCAATCAAAATCATGGTTCCCTTGTCTTGCTTGAGTTTCAGCAAAGTCCTCCCTATCAGAGGAATGGGAGAATTCGCGTACAGGAGGCCTTCCCCCCAAAACAGAAGGAAAGCATCCGACGCCAGTCTGCCATGGGCCTGCAGCCTGGAACAGAACTGAGGGACCTTGTGATTGGTCTGAGTGGCAAAGAGGTCCACCAAGGGGGTGCCCCACACTTGGAAGATCTCACGAACCACTCGAACTGAGCGACCACTTGTGCAGTTGCATGATCTTGCTCAATCTGTCGGCCAGACTGTTTACGCCTGCCAGATATGTGGCCTGGAGCCACATGCCGAACCGGCGTGCCCAATGCCACATGCTGACGGCTTCCCGACACAGGGGGCGAGATCCGGTGCCTCCCTGCTTGTTGATGTAATACATAGCAACCTGGTTGTCTGTCTGAATTTGGATAATTTGATGGAACAGCCGATCCCTGAAAGCCTTCAGAGCATTCCAGACCGCTCGCAACTCCAGGAGGTTGATCTGTAGACCTTGTTCCTGGACGGACCAAGTCCCCTGGGTGTGAAGCCCATCGACATGCGCTCCCCACCCCAGGAGTGACGCGTCCGTGGTCAGCACCTTTTGCGGCTGAGGAATCTGGAAGGGACGTCCCAGGGTCAAATTGGATCGAATTGTCCACCAATGGAGGGAGAGGAGAAACCTCGTGGACAAGCGGACCACGTCCTCTAGACTCCCAGCAGCCTGGCACCACTGGGAGGCTAGGGTCCATTGAGCTGATCTCATAAAAAGGCGGGCCATGGGAGTCACGTGAACCGTGGAGGCCATGTGGCCAAGCAATCTCAACATCTGCCGAGCTGTGATCTGATGAGACGCCCGCACCGAGGAGACAAGGGTCAGCAGATTGTCGGCCCTGGCCTCTGGATGGTAGGCACGGGCCGTCTGAGAATCCAGCAGAGCTCCTATGAATTCGAGTTTCTGAACTGGAAGAAGGTGGGACTTTGGATAATTTATCACAAACCCTAGCAGCTCCAGGAGTCGAATAGTCACCTGCATGGACTGCTGAGCTCCTGCCTCGGAGGTGTTCTTTACCAGCCAATCGTCGAGGTAAGGGAACACATGCACTCCCAGCCTGCATAGAGAGGCCGCTACTACAGCTAGGCATTTGGTGAACACTCTGGGCGCGGAGGTGAGCCCAAAGGGTAGCGCACAGTACTGAAAATGCCGTGTTCCCAGACGAAATCGAAGATACTGCCTGTGAGCTTGCAGAATCAGGATGTGCGTATAGGCATCCTTTAAGTCCAGAGAGCATAGCCAATCGTCCTGTTGAATCATGGGAAGAAGGGTGCCCAGGGAAAGCACCCTGAACTTTTCTCGGACCAGATATTTGTTCAGGGCCCTTAGGTCTAGGATGGGACGCATCCTCCCTGTTTTCTTTTCCACAAGGAAGTACCTGGAATAGAATCCCAGCCCCTCTTGCCCCGGTGGCACGGGCTTGACTGCATTGGCGCTGAGAAGGGCGGAGAGTTCCTCTGCAAGTACCTGCCTGTGCTGGAAGCTGAAGGACTGAGCTCCTGGTGGGCAATTTTGAGGCTTGGAGGTCAAATTGAGAGAGTACCCTAGCCGGACTATTTGGAGAACCCACTGATCGGAGGTTACAAGAGGCTACCTTTGGTGAAAAAATGTTAACCTCCCCCCGATCGGTAGGCTGTCCGGCACTGGAACGTCGGCTATGCTCTGCAGGAGCCAGTCAAAAGCCCGCCCCTGACTTTTTCTGGGGAGCCGCAGGGGCCTGAGGCGCGCGCTGCTGACGAGAGCGCGCGCGCTGGGGTTTAGCCTGAGCAGCAGGCTGGCGGGAAGGAGGATTGTACCTACGCTTACCAGAAGAATAGGGAACCGTCCTCCTTCCCCCATAAAAAAGTCTACCCGAAGAGGTAGAGGCTGAAGGCGGCCGGCGGGAGAACTTGTCGAAAGCGGTATCCCCTGGCCAGGAATTTCCTACACGCCTTCAGCTGCCTGACCACCTGCTGAAAGGGCTTGGCCTGCTCAGAAGGGAGCTTGTCCACCAAGTCCGCCAACTGCCGCACATTGTTCCGCATGTGTATGCTCGTGTAGAGCTGGTAGGACTGGATTTTGGCGATGAGCACTGCAGAATGGTAGTCCTTCCGCCCAAAGGAGTCCAAGGTTCTAGAGTCTTTGCCCGGGGGCGCCGAAGCATACTCTCTAGAACTCTTGGCCTTCTTGAGGGCCAGATCCACCACACCAGAGTCGTGTGGCAACTGAGTCCGCATCAACTCCGGGTCCCCATGGATCCGATATTGAGATTCGATCTTCTTGGGGATGTGGGGTGTAGTTAAGGGTTTCGCCCAGTTCGCCAGCAATGTCTTCTTGAAGACATGATGCATGGGTACTGTGGACGATTCCTTAGGTGGCGAAGGATAGTCCAAGAGCTCCAGCATCTCAGCTTTCGGCTCATCCTCCGTGACCACGGGAAAGGGAATTGCCCTAGACATTTCCCGGACAAAGGCTGCGAAAGAGAGACTCTCCGGAAGAGAAAGCTGTCTTTCAGGCGAGGGAGTAGGATCAGAAGAAAGACCGTCAGACTCCTTGTCAGAGAAATATCTGATGCCTTCCTCTGCTTCCCACGAGGCCTCCTCATCAGTGTCGGACACCAGCTGGTGGACCTCGGTCCGAAGCTGCGCCCGCCTCGACTCCATGGAAACACGGCTACAGTGGGAGCGTCGAGAAGAGGACTACCGTAGCGGAGGCGATGGAGCTCCCTCCATCGACGTTGTCGGGGAGCCCTCCTGGGAGGCGGCCGGCCCCGGCACCGCAAGTGTTACCGGGGCGGGCGTCCTCACCGCAGACGAGGGCCCAGCCGTCGCCTCACTCGACGGCACCGGCGGCGCAAGCACCCCCGGTACCGAAGGGCAAAACAGCTCCTCCAGAATACCCGGAAGGACGGCCCTGAGGCTGTCGTTCAGAGAGGCTGTGGAGAAAGGCGGTGGAGCCGATACCGGCGACGAGCTGCGAATCTGTTCCGGGGATGGAGGCAGTACCGGGCTGTCCACAGGGGAACGCATCGACACCTCCTGAATGGAGGGTGAGCGGTCCTCCCGATGTCGACCCAGAGCTCTCGGTACCACGCTTGGAGGGTGACCGATGCCGGTGCTTCTTAGCCTTAGCACGACGCACGGCATTGGTACCCCCCGGTACCGATGAGGAAGACGTCGAATCCAAACGTTTCCTCGGGTTCGGGTCCGAAGAGGGTCGATCCCGGGGGGGCTGTACCGCA
Organism: Microcaecilia unicolor; assembly: GCF_901765095.1. NCBI lineage: Eukaryota > Metazoa > Chordata > Amphibia > Gymnophiona > Siphonopidae > Microcaecilia > Microcaecilia unicolor. The sequence continues at coordinate 239,197,800 of NC_044037.1, forward strand.
GGAGCCCTCGAGACAGGCGAAGACCTGCTCATGGGCTCACCGCCACCAGCAGGGGAATGGACAGCCCTCACCTGCACTCCAGACATCGAAGCACCCTCCGACGACATCCTCAGGAGGAACGATCCCGGTCTCGCAGCTGCACCAGACGATGACTTCGATACCGAAGGCCTCAATGTCGATGCCGGTACCAATGAACGCGGTACCGAAGTCGATGATGGGCGCGGTACCGAAGGCTCCGATGCGCCGAATGAAGTCCCGAACAAACTGTTCCACTGGGCTAATCTCGCCGCCTGAGTTCTCCTCTTCAAAGAAGACAGATTACAGGCCTGAGGACGGTGCCCAGCCCCAGACACTGAAGGCAAGAAGCGTGCCTATCAGTGAGGGAGATTATCCGGCCGCACTGGGTGCACGGTTTGAAGTCGCTGGAAGGCTTCGATGACATGGGTGGAAAAATCACACCGGCAAAATCGAAATCCGCGATGGTGAAAAATGGCACCAAAAACTCACCAAAAAACGAACGGGCGGCGAAAAAAGCCGCACTCTACCACGAAAGAAAACTTACTGGCCAACACTAGAAGTAGAGGTAAAGTTGAAAAGAGAAAAAAGACCGCGAATCGCGAGGGATCTCCTAGGGGTGCGGAGCGACCGAAAAAACAGCCGTCCCGAGCCACGGGACAAAAGGAGACTAGCGAACACGAGCGATTTCGGGCGGGAAGACGGCCGCGCATGCAAGCATCGGGGGGGGGGGGGGGGGGGGGGGGGGCGCGAGAACTAGCAAACTCTGTTGCTAGGAAGATCTCCGATCGGAGGGGCTACCGTGGACGTCACCCATTTGTGAGAACAAGCAGGCTGCTTGTCCTCGGAGAATAGCCATTATAGATGCAGGAGTCACCTGTAAGTGGGTAAAGTGAGTTACTGGTGGGTTCTGGAGGGCTCACACTTTCCACCACAAGTATAACAGAGTTGGGTATGGGGCCTGGGTTCCTTTCCACAGTGCACTGCATTAACTACTAGACTACTTCAAGGACCTGCTTGCTGCTGTAATAGGACTGGCCATAACATCCGATGTCACCACACAGTCTGGTATGTGCTGCTTCCTTCACATCTTTGGGGGGGTTGGGAGGGTGTCAAGTGACCACTGAGGGTGTAAAAGGGGGGGGGGGGGGGGGGGGTCAACACTTAATCCCTCCACTAGTCATCTCATTATTTAGGACAACTTTTTATGACTTAGTCATGACTGAAACAGGTCCAGACAAAACATCCAACTTTTAGCCCTGGATGTTTTGTTCCAATAGGTAGAAACACATCCATGTTCTGGTTCCAAATATCCAAATCCCACCCCCTTGCAATTTGGATGCACTGTAGACAGACTACATAGAAAAACAACTTTAAAATGTGCCTTCAAAAAATAGTGATTTCCACGGTTTTGCAAGAAAAACGTCCATCTGCCGCTTTTTGATTTCGAAAATGAGCCTCATCTTGTACATCCCTTCTCAGATAGGTAATTCATAATAGATATTTGGTGTTATTTTCATTCTCAATTTACTTGCCCCCTTGATTCCTTCCCTCTATTTGCAGGCTAAAATGTTTAATTCAATAAAGGGAAAAGGCTGCCTGTGTGTGAGGATCAATGTGGGCACCTAATTGCCCTTATAAAGGCACATACACATCTATGTATCTTTAGGAGTAAAACAGCAAAAATCATGGTCAAATTGAAGCCACTGTTGTTTCCATTTGCTCTGTAGCAGTTGTAAATGTTAGCATGAATGTATACACCTGCAGTATTTTATAAAACATGCAGTTAATCATGACTCTGCTGCCTATACTCTGCCCAAACTCCCTACGTTGCATAAAAGTATGTGCAAACGGCCTTTATATATGGAAAACTCCATTAAAAAAAAAAAAAGACATACATAAAAACATAACTGTTGCCATACTGGGACAGACCAAAGATCCATCAAACCCAGTATCCTGTTTCCAACAGTGGCCAATCCAGGTCACAAGTACGTGGAAAGATCCCACAACAGTAAATCAAAAGCAATAACTTTTCCCAAGTTCATCTTAACAATGGCTTATAAACTTTTTTTTTAGAAAATTATCCAAACTTTTTTTTTAAAACCCTGCTAAGCCAACAGCTTTTACCACATTCTCTGGCAATGCATTCCAGAGTTTAATTACAAGTTGAGTGAAGAAATATTTTCTCCGGTTTGAAAGTTACTACTTGGAAGCTTAATTCCATGCCCCCTAGTCCTAGTATTTTTGGAAAGGATAAACAAGCAAGTCACATCTAACTGCTCCACTCCACTCAGTATTTTATAGATCTGTATTATATCTTCTCTCAGCTGTATTCTCCAAGCTGAAGAGCCCGAAATGCTTTAGCCTTTTCTCACAAGGAAGTTGTCCAATCTCCTTTATCAGTTTTGTCACTCTTCTCTGTACCTTTCCTAATTCCGCTATATTTTTGCGATGTGGTGACCAGAATTGCACACACAGTATTCCAGATGAGATCGAACATGGGAGCAATGCAAAAGCATTATAATATTCTCATTTTTGTTTGCCATTATTTCCTAATAACTCCTAACATTCTATTTGCTTTCTTAGCTACTGCTGTACAATGAGCAGAGGATTTCTAACCTATCATCAAGCATAACACCTAGATCCTTTTCCTGGTGATGATTCCTAATGTAGAACCTTGCATTACGTAGCTATAATTTGGGTTATTTCCCACATGCATCACATTGCACTTACTCACATTTCCCCAGGAGAGTTTCATGAGATACTTTGTCAAATGCCTTTTGAAAATCCAGATACAGAATATCGACCTTTACCCACATAAACACAGCAGCCAGACTCTTTATTTGAAAAAGCGAAATACGAAAGTGCCAAACCCCTAAGAGAAAAACTACACTGGCTCCCACTAAAAGAATGAATTGCGTTCAAAATCTGTACCCTGGTTCATAAAATCATTCATGGTGAGGCCCCGGTATATATGTCAGACCTCATAGACTTATTACCAACCAGAAACACAAAAAGGTCAGCACGCACATTCTTAAATCTCCACTACCCCAGTTGCAAAGGACTTAAATATAAATCAACATATGCATCCAGCTTCTCCTAAATTAGCACACAACTATGGAATGCACTACCAAATGTCATAAAAACAATGCACGACCTAACAATCTTTCAAAAATTACTAAAAACCAACCTGTTCAAAAAGACATACCACAATGATCCATCCTAAATACCAGACAATGAAACTCTTCCAGAACCAGACAAAACCAAACTCTCTATACTTGACTGCTTCAGTCACTCTGTCACTAATGAATGTTAACGCACTACCACCTTATTTCTCACGCCGGAAATCAATAGAAATCAAACAAAATAAAACATGGAAAAGAAAATAAGATACCACCTTTTTTATTGGACATAACTTAATACATTTCTTGATTAGCTTTCGAAGGTTGCCCTTCTTCGTCAGATCGGAAAGAAGGGCAACCTTCGAAAGCTAATCAAGAAATGTATTAAGTTATGTCCAATAAAAAAGGTATCCTATTTTCTTTTCCATGTTTTATTTTGTTTGATTTCTATTGATAACCTTAAGAGTGAACTAACACGGCTACCACACTCCTCTACTCACGCCGGAAACAAACTGATTATCTAACTTACTCTATAATGTACTCTATCATTTATGAACTCTAATGCAATACCACTTTGTATTTCTCATTCTGGAAATGGCGATCACTATTACGGCATAATGTAAGCCACACTGAGCCTGCAAAAAGGTGGGAAAATGTGGGATACAAATGCAACAAATAAATAAATGTTTATTCAGCCCTTCAAAGAAATGTAGCAGACTGGGGAGGCAATATTTCCTATGTTGGCTTTGACTCATTAATCTATGCCTTTGTATATGCTCTGTAATTTTGTTCTTTATAATAGTCTCTACCATTCTGCCCAGCACTGTCATCAGGATCACTGGTGTAATTCCCCAGATCACCTCTAGAACCTTTTTAAAAAAAATCGGTGTTACATTGGCCACCCCCCAATCTTCCGGTAACATGCTTGATTTTAAGAATAAATTACATATTACTAACAATAGCTCCACAAGTTCATTTTTCAGTTCTATCAGTACTCTGGGATGAATACCATCCGGTCCAGGAGATTTGCTACTCCTTCAATTTGTAGAACTGCCCCATTACATCCTCCAGGTTTATAGAGAATTCATTCAGTTTCTCCGACTCGTCAGCTTCGGATACCATTTCTGGCACCGGTACCTCTCCCAAATCTTCCTCAGTGACGACCAAAGCAAAGAATTAATTTAAACTCTCCGCTATGGCTTTGTCTTCCCTGATCGCCCCTTTTACCCCTCGGTCATCTAGTTGTCCGATTCTTTTGCCTGCTTCCTGCTTTTAATATACCTAAAAAACATTATGTGTTTTTGCCTCCAATGCAATCTTTTTAACGAAGTCCCTCTTAGCCTTCCTTATCAGAGCTTTGCATTTGACTTGACATTCCTTATGCTGTTCCTTATTATTTTCAGTCGGTTCCTTCTTTCATTTTCTGAAAGATTTTCTTTTAGCTCTAATAGCTTCCTTCACCTCACTTTTTAACCATGCCGGCTGTTTGGTCTTCCGCCCTCCTTTTTAATAAGCGGAATATATTTGGCCTGGACTTCCAGGATGGTGTTTTTGAACAGCATGCATGCCTGACGTAAATTTTTGACCCTTTTTTTTCACCATTCTCCTCATTTTATCATATTCTCCTTTTTTAAAGTTATACGCTATCATATTTGATTTCCTATGTATACTTAATTAAGCTAATATCAAATCCAATCATATTATGATCGTTATCAAGCAACCCCAGCACCATTACCTCCCGTACCAGATCATGTGCTCCACTAAGGACTAGGTCTAGAATTTTTCCTTCTCTTGACGGCTCCTGTACCAGCTGCTCCATAAAGCAGTGCTTGCTAGAGGCTGCTAATGCTGTAGTACAAAGTTCAGGTTTTAAAACTAAGGGGAAAAGACTATGGAGATTTGTTGATAAAATTTGCTTTTTAATATTTTTATTCTGCCTATCACTAACCTACAATTCCTTTTTTTTAAACTCCAATCTTAAGTTCCCAAAACACAAAGCAAAATAGTGTGCTTAGATGGCAACTCTGACTGTATCGACTACGGCCGATGCTGGGCTGGATTGTATGATATGAGTCCCGCATATAGCGATCCGGTTTAGGATGGGCTGGCGAGAGCTTCAACAGATACTCTAGTAATTTGGAACATGAGGACAATTCCTGGCAGACTTTGATGATCTGTGTCCCGCAAATGACAAGACTGATTCGGATGGGCTGGAGTGGGCTTTGATGGCAACGCCAGTAGTTGGGACGGAGAGGGGCAGAAATCTATGGTCTGTGTCCCAGAAACACCACGGAAAGACCATGATCAAGTATATAATATCATGTTCATTGTTAATTTAATCTTGAATTTATAATGAATGTGACTGTCTGTGTCCCAGAAACACCACGGAAAGACCATGATCAAGTATATAATATCATGTTCATTGTTAATTTAATCTTGAATTTATAATGAATGTGACTGTTGGGCAGGCTGGATGAACCATTCAGGTCTTTATCTGCCGTCACTTACTATGTTACCATATTAAATGTTGTTTCCTTTCTTAATTGACCTGCTCAAATATTTCCTGATGTTTCCAAAGAAATCCAGAAAGGTGGAAAGCAATTTCTTTTGTTAAGACCTTGAAGTGTTACTTACAATTAGGGGCTCTGCTTTTTTTTTTTTTTAAACTTTTGCAACAGAGTTTATCGCACAAGAAAAGGGTTTCAAACCTGCCTAACACTGCATGTGTTTATATGATAGCATGACAACGGCAACTTTCTTTCTGACTTTATGGGATTTTATTTCCTATTTTTCCTTCATTGTAATGAATGCTCTCCTTTCTTTTGTGGACCATTGAATACAATAATATTTGAGGTTGTGTCTTATTTTATTTTTCCTAGTGATATCCATTTAATGATCATTTCATTTCTCTACAAGTGTATTGTTGATTAAGAAACTGGAATTCTACAAACAAACAAAAAAGTCTTCCATTCCTAACTTCAATAATTTCTAATATTAAATTCTCTTCTTTAAAAATAAAAAAGAAGGCATATAATAATCCTGTATGATCAGTTATAAAGCAGTTGTGAATTATGGGGCAGTTTTATCCAAAGATATTCTTGCTGCTTTTAAGTAATTCATCCAAAGCACGTCTAAAAACAGCACCTACCTACCATCTCCAAAAGTTCTGTGAACTGTCTCCCTAGTACTTTCATATCTGTAAACAAGGAAGCAAGGAAGCAAGCAAGCAAGCAGGTGAAGTGGTCTCAGGCTTCTGTGTGAGGTTAGCCTTAAGCCATGTTGGAGAGGGGGGGGAAGCATTCACAGAAAGGTGTTTGTATACAACATTCTACTATAAACTCTGATATAAAAAAAAAAAATACCTTTTCCACTTTATACTTACATCATCATATGAAAAATTAACAAATCCTTGTTGCATATTATCTCGTCGTCTTATAACATCTTTAAATAAAAGAAAGCAGAATTATAACAATTCAAATCATGACAATGTTTAAAATAGAAGTTTCATTTATCAAATCAATTACATGCAAATTAAATGAATCTCTTGTACAATTGTTTTAAACCACTGCTTCCCCTAACAAGCAATTCAAAGACTTGACAAAAGAAATCCGGAACATTTCAGGCTCCTTTTACAAAGCCACACTAGCGATTCTGGTGAGGCAAATGCGACAAAGCCCATTCAATTCCTATGGGTTTCATTGCATTTGCGCCACCAGAATCGCTAGTGCAGCTTTGTAAAACGGAACCCTCTCTCTTTACAACAAAAATTATGAAATAAAGAAAAATTAAGCCAAAATCTCCCCCTTTCCCACAAACTGTCAATTAGAATACTACACTGAACAAAAGTTCAAATCACTACAAAAGCCACCCAATGGGACTATTAACTTATTAAACCAAAATCTTCAAAATGGTATATAATATTTTTATTAAGGCTGTATTTCGATTAAAATTTTTAATCACAATTTGCCACGAGATTAAGACCTTTGATCTTGTCGTTATTCACGTGATTAAAGTTGGGCCATAGCCAGCTGTTCATGGGGGGGGGGGGGGGGCACATTTCCTCTTCCTCTCCCTCACATCAGATACCATACCTTTGCTGGTGGGGATGCCGAAGCCAGTTGAAACCCACTGCTGAAGTGTCCCCCTTCCTCCTTGTGCTGCCTCAGCAGGTCAGCGGGGTGCCTCCAGCCACTGAAGACGGAACTCCCCAAGCATGCTCAGTTCATGCACAAACTAAGCATGCTTCGGGAGTGCAAGCATTGGTGACTGACTTCCTCACTCCTGAGGCAGTATGAAGAGGTGACTCAGGAAGTGCATTTCATCAGCTGGCAGGGGCTTCAGCTACCCCACCAGACACTGCAGCTTTGGGGGGGGGGGGGGGGGGGGCTTTCACCCATTTTCTCTCTCTTTCCCTGTGCCTCCACCCATTTTCTCTCTCTCTCTTTCCCTGTGCCTTCACCCATTTTCTCTCTCTAATATGCCTCCCCTCCAATGTTTTCCCTCAATTCCCCTTGCCTTCCCACGTTCCCGCTCATCCGCCCTCTCTCCCAGATGGCAGCGGCTCTCCCCTCCCGGTTTACCTCATCAGTGGTCTTGCAGTAAATCTTCACCCTGCCACAGCTGGCAGCGTATTGAAATGCTGCTTCAGCCTGCACCGGGCCTTTCCTTCTGACCCGGCGCTCTTTTCTGAAAACAGGAAGTTGTGTCAGAAGGGAGCATGGTGGGACGGGAGAGGTCAGAAGGCCCAGTGCAGGCAGCGACAGAATTTCAATACGCTGCCGCAGAAGGGCAAAGATTTACTGCAAGACAACTAATGAGGTAAACTGGAAGGGGAGAGCCGCTGGCAGTCCCGGAGAGGAGCAAGAGATGCCGGACGCCCGGACTGGGTGGTTAATCATTAATGCAATTATTATTATTTTTAATTGTGATATATGGCACGTTGCTCGCTGCACTAATCAAGATTAACGTGCAGCCCTAATTTTTATACTAAATAAACCAGAGCCTTCAGTTCAGGGAGCTCTAACAATGAAAGTGCCATTCCTACGGCTGTTCATTCACTAATGCTCAATATGCTACCATAAGTCTCTCTGGTAGGATGTGTCAACCTAAAATGTGAAAAATTGCTTGTGCAGTGTGATTTTTTTTTTTTTTTTTGCATTTGAGATAATATACATTTCTCTCATACTCCTGAGGAAACACAGATACCATTCATTGCACTCCCAAAGGAGATACCAAAAAATTAGATACTGATTTTTAAAATTTTAAACAGCCCACATTATGAGAGTGAGAAATTAAGAAGAAAAACATAAGAAATTCTAAGAGCAAATCTTAAATATGAAACTGGATCATAGAAACATGATGGCAGATAAGGGAGTCTGCCCATCCTCAGTAACCACCAACTCCTCCTTTTCCTAAGAGATCTCAGATGTCTGTCCCATACTTTCATAAATTCAGTGTTAGTCTCCACGTCCTGCACCAGGAGGCCACGCCACACATCCACCACCCTTACTGTGGAATAGTATTTTCTTACGTTACTCCTGAGCTTATTTCCTCTTAACTTCATCCTATGCCCTCTCATTCCAGAGTTTTCCTTAATTTGAAAAAGGCTCAACTGTAAATTAATGCCACGGAGGTATTAAAACATCTTTATCAAATCCCGTCATCTCTCCCACCTTTCTTCCAAAGTATACATGTTGACATCTATAAGCCTGTCCCTATATGCTTTGTGACAAGAGACCACTGACCAACTTTTTATAGTTATATTTATTTATATTTATGCATTCTTGTATCCGTTATCTAAAAACAAGTTTCGGTTCAAAGTGGTTTACAGTTTACAAAGTGTCTTACAATTTACATTTTGGTGGAGTTCTAATCATGCTTAGAACTCATCAATTTGTTTAGCAACCCTCTGGACCAACTCCATCCTCTTTATATTTTTTTTGTAGGTGTGGTATCCAGAATTGCACACAGTATTCTAAATGGAGCCTCACCAGAGACTTAGACAAGGGCATTATCACCTCTTTTTTTTTTTTTCCTGCTGGTCATCCCTCTCCCTGGCTTTGCCAGTCTCCTTTTCTACCTGTTTGGCCACTTTAAGATAATCAGATACAATCACCCTCCTATACTATACAGTTCCTTTGAATTTTTCTAAACCAAGTACATGACCCTGTATTTTTTAGCATTAAATATTAATTGCCAATTATTATTCTTCAAGGTTCGCTAGATCCTTCCTCATGCTATCCATCCTATTACAGAGTTCGGCATCATCCGCAAAGAGAAACAAGCCTTACCAGACAGTCCTTCTGCATCACTCACAAAGATATTAAAAAGAGCCAGCCCAAGGACCAATCCCTGCAGTATACCACTGATAACACCCTTTTCCTCGGAGCAAACACCATTTACCACTACACACCGTCTCCTTCCATTTAACCCGTTTTTAACCCAGTCAGGGCTCTCAGTTTATTTATCAGTCGCCTGTGCAGAACCCTGTCAAAGGCTTTGCTAAAATCCAAGTACACCCCATCTAGTGCCCCTCCCACGTCCAACTGTTTGGTCACCCAGTCAAACAAATCAGATGTGTGACAGACCTGCCTCTAGTCAAACCATGCTGCCTCGGATCCTGCAGTCCATTCGATTCAAAAAAACCTCAATCCTCCACTTTAAAAGTGTTTCCATTAGTTTACTCACCACCGATGTCAGACTGGCATATCTGTAATTACAAACCTCCTCCCTACTTCTGCTCTTCAGCAGGAGAGCCCACATCCACCCTTCTCCAGTCCTCTGGGACTACTTCAAACTGTAAAGAAGCATTGAAAAGGCCAGACAACGGAGCCACCAGAATGTCTACGAGTTCCTTGAGTACCCTCGGATGTACCCCATTGGGCCCCATCGCTTGGTCTAATTTTAGTTTAGCCAGCCCCTCAAACAGTCTTCTGAGAATTGGTCCTGGTCTACCATACATCCATCCCCATTAGCATTTGTTTTCTGCGGTCCTACCCCTGGTCATTCATCTGCGAACATAGAACAGAAACAATTATTAAACAGTTCAGCTTTATCTGTATCAGGATCTACATATTCCTCCCCCTCGAGCCTCACAATGCTATTATGGTACTTCCTCCTATCACTTAGTACATAAGTACATAAGCACCGCCACACTGGGAAAAGACCAAGGGTCCATCAAGCCCAGCATCCTGTCTCTGACAGCAGCCAATCCAGGCTTCAAGAACCCAGCAACCCCGCCCCCCCCCCCCCCCCAAAAAAAAAAAAAAAAAAAAAATTAATTAATAATGTTCAGTCGACTTTTCCCTCAGGAATCTGTCCAAGCCCCCTTTAAATTCCGTAAGGCCAGCTGCTGTCACTACATTCTCCGGCAACGAGTTCCAGAGTCTAACTACACGCTGAGTAAAGAAAAACTTTCTTCTATTTGTTTTAAATCTACCATATTCTAGTTTCATCTTGTGTCCCCTGGTTTTGGTGTTGTTTGAAAGTGTAAACAAATGCTTCACATCTGTCCGCTCTAATCCGCTCATTATCTTGTAGACGTCTATCATATCATACCCCTCAGCCGCCTTTTCTCCAAGCTGAAGAGCCCTAACCTTCTCAGCCTTTCCTCATAGGGAAGTCGTTCCATTCCCGTTATCATTTTTGTCGCCCTTCTCTGCACCTTCTCTAATTCCTTTATATCTTTTTTGAGATGTGGTGACCAGAATTGGACACAATACTTGAGCTGCGGTCGCACCATGGATCGAAACGGCGGCATTATAACATCCTCGAGTTTGTTTTCCATCCCTTTCCTAATAATACTCAACATTCTGTGTGCTCTTAGCTGCCGCAGCACACTGAGCAGAAGTTTTTAACGTCTTATGAACAATGACTCCCATATCCCTTTCTAGGTCCATGACTCCTAACGCGGAACCTTGCATGACATAGCTGTAATTCGGGTTCCTCTTACCCACATGCATCACTTTGCATTTGTCAACATTGAACGTCATCTGTCACTTGCACGCCCAATACCCCAGTCTCGCGAGGTCCTCCTGTAATCTTTCACACTCCTCCTGCGACTTGACGACCCTGAATAACTTTGTGTCATCTGCAAATTTAATTACCTCACTAGTTACTCCCATCTCTAGGTCATTTATAAATATGTTAAAAAGCAGCGGTCCCAGCACAGACCCCTGCGGGACCCCACTAACTACCCTTTCTCCACTGAGAATACTGGCCATTCAACCCTACTCTTTGCTTCCTATCTTTCAAACAGTTCTTAATCCATAGTAATACCCTACCTCCGATCCCATGAATCTCCAGTTTCCTTAGGAGTCTTTCATGAGGCACTTTATCAAATGCCTTTTGAAAATCCAGATACACAATATTCACCGGCTCCCCACTGTCCACATGTTTGTTCATATATCTAAAAAATGTTTTGTCCCACAATTTTACCCTATTGGCTATCTTTTCTTCCATTTGCATGCTTGCTTTCCTAACAGCTTTTCCAGGTATTTTTGCCTGTCTTCCTCTTTCTGAGTCGTCTTGTAATTTATAAAAGCTAACCTTTTTTCCCCTTACCTTTTTAGCTACTACATTTGAGAACCAAGTACCTTCTTTCCCTACTTTTATGTACTTTTCTAACTTAAAAGGTTTGTCGCCTTTAAAATAGCTCCTTTTGGTTTGCACATTTCCTTCAGTGGTTCTCATCCAACTAATTCTTCCTTAAGATATTCCTCTATCTTGGCAAAGTTAGTTCTTTTGAAGTCTAGGACCTTCAATCTTGAATAAGCCATTTCCTGCATTGTAATATTGAACCACACCATTTGGTGATCACTAGGTGCCAAATGATCTCTCAAAACAACATCAGAAACTCCCCCCATTTGTAAGCACCAGGTCTACAATAGCTCCATCCCGTGTGGGTTCCATTACCAACTGTAGGAACAATTCTTCCTGTAGAGATTCCAAGATCCCCTTGCTTCTTGATGACACTGCAGCAGTAAGGCCACAATTGACGTTCAGCATATTAAAAACGCATGTCAGTAGTACTTCCCTTTTCCTAGCTATCTTGTGAATGTCTTCAATTAAATTTCTGTCAATTTCTTCCAACTGTGAAGGAGGCCTGTATATTAATACAATGTAAATTCATTTTCCATGCCCTCTTTCCAGTTTAACCCACAGTGCTTCTTTCTTACCCCATATGTCTTGCAATTCTGTCACTTTACTATTATTCTTAACAAATGCCACGCCACCCTTTTTTCCAACCCTGACCTTCCTGAATAGATTATAGCCAAATACAAACTGTGAAAACCACCCTGAATAGATTATAGCTAGACAAATACAAACTGTGAAAACCACCACCAAACACAACAGGTATATCCAGATACCAACAGACTACATAAACGCAAGATTGTCAGTAAACAAAACAACATTACTAAGAGACTGGATAGACACAAAATAACTAGGATTACTGCTCACAACGGAGATATGGTTACATCTTGAAGTCAACCCTGCAATACTAGACCTCTGTCCACCAGGTTACAAAATAATACATATCAACAGAACCAAAAAGAGGGGAGGAGGCGTAGCAATAATGTACAAATGCACCTTCACAAACAAACCAGCTGCTAAACACGCAACCACAGTAATCAAAATCATGGCACGGAAAGCCACTGACAAAACACTAACTGACCAATTATGCATCACACTATTCTACTGTCCCCCAGGAAGCTGGACAAATGCTCGAGACAACATCATGGACTTTGTATCAAACATCTGCACCAACCACCCAAATGTCCTAATAGTAGACCTGAACCCCCCCCCCCCCAAAAAAAAAAACAAAGCAACACAAACACCAGAGCTCTAATGAACTTCTTAAACCAATGGAATTTCATATCAGCAAAGGTAGGTCATCGCACACAAAAGGACATCTACTGGACATACTAGCTCACCGATTCTCAACACAAAACAATCAAATACTAATAAATCACAAATGGGAAGAAGCACCATGGTCAGACCATAGCAAACTTACTTTCACACTACAATGGAAAGAAAATGGCAAAAAGAAGAACCCAGAACTTCACAAAACAGTCATAACCAGACGGAAAGTGAACATCAATACCTTCTGGACAATAACAAGCGAACACAACAACTTAACATACACTTCATGAGAAACTGGGATGAAGCACTAAACAAAATAGAACCACTCAAAATGAAAACAAGAACCAAAAAACAACCACGTCCATGGTTTAATGACAACCTACTAAACATGAAAATACTATGCAGGAAACATGAAAGAGCATGTGTCAAAAACAAAAAGCTATATGGAGAAAAGTGATAAAAACATATACAAACAGCATAAAGAAAGCGAAAATAGAACACTACAGCACATAAATGAACCCCAAACAGACCAACATGAAAAACTATTCAAACTCATGAACAAGCTACTGAAAACCCAGAATGTACTGGTGACAACCAAAATACCATCAACTGCAGATGAGCTCACACAGCATTTCAAAACCAAAATAACAAAACACAAGATCAAACCTTACAAAACCACAAACAACCATCACAGACTTATCTACAAAAATGTGAAAGAAATACACTGTGGCAGTCAGAATATGGAACATGCTCACACCACCCTGGCTAAACACAATAAAATCACTACTGACAAAATATGTGCCTGTATACTGCCTACTAGACAACTGCCCCAACTATGTGATGAAAAACCCACCAAACTGGTTCATTGAGTGTGTCACCAAACACATCACATACATGTTGGAGAAAGGTCAATTCCCAACAGACAAAGGCGACATTGTGCTCACACCCATCCCCAAAAACGCAACTAGCAAGAACATCATCACAAATTATATATAAGTGGCCTCAATAACACTACCGACCAAAACGATGGAGGGTATTTTAACAAAACTAACAGAATACCTGACAAAATTCTCAATTCTCCATAAATCCCAATCAGGCTTCAGCCCACAACACTGCACTAAGAAAGTTATAACCAACCTGGTAACAAAATTTAGAAACATAATAGGCCAAGGACAAAACATATTACTACTACAATTTGATATGTCAAGTGCGTTCTACCTAGTAGACCATACTACACACTAATGACACTGCTCGACAACACGGGACTCAACGAGGCAGTGGCAACGTGGTTTAACGGCTTCCTAAGGACCAAATCCTATATTGGAGAAATGGCTAATCAGATTATTTACCCCATGAATCTCTGAATGCAGGGTGCCACAGGGATCGCCAATACTGTTCAACATTATGATGGCACCAGTCGGCAAAAAGCTGGAACTAATGGGGTTAAATTCAGTCATATATGCAGACGTCACCACCTACATACCTCTTCACAACAATATCACAAACATATTGGACAAAATCAAAAAAGGTCTGGACCTCATGGAAGAATGGGCTACAACTTTCAAAAAAACTGAACAGAGACGAAACCAAATTCCTGGTCCTATCCAGCCCACACAACCTCCCACCTTACCAAAACTTCAAAACCAACCAGACATACCAAATCAAAACTAAAAAAAATACTAGGAATCATCTTCAACAAACATCTAACAGTGGACAATCACATATCACCAGTCACATCAAAATGTTTCAGAACATTATGGAAACTGAGAAGGATAAGAGACTATTTCCCTAAACAATCATTCAGGATATTAGTCCAACAGTATTATCACATCTACTGCAATGCAGCATAAGTAAGGCGCATGGAAAACACTAAAATCTATACAAACAGTCCAAAACACGGCAAGACTGATCTTCAAGAAGTCAAAAGTACGAGAGAGCAACCCCATTATTTGAAAAACTACACTGGCTACCAATAAAGGCAAGACTACTTTTAAAAGTGAGCACCCTAACCTTCAAAATACTATCTAGTATTGCACCTGATTATATGCTGGACTTGATCTCCCAGAAATGCAAGCCCAGAAACAAGAAACTACCTACTTCTACATCTACCCAACTGCAGAAACACTACCTAGAAAATCATCTACACAGCAGGATTTAGCTACCTGGGTTCCAAATGGTGGAACTCAATACCAAAAGCCATAAGAAGCATCTCAAACCTCCTCCATTTCAGGAAAGAAATGAAGACCTATCTATTCAAAAGAATACTACAACTAACCACAGAGACCACCTATGGATATTTTGCAGCCACATCTTATAGAAAACCAATTTAAGGGAACTTACGTGCGTAACTTTGTGCCAATTAACACCAATAGTTGGTTGTTAAAGCCAATTAACTTGTCAAACAGTTAGTTACGAGCACAGTTGCACTTATTTTACAAGGGTTAAATGAAAAGTAATGTCTCCACCTCCAAATACAAATCCACCTATGCATCCAGCTTTTCCTACTTAAGCGCACAACTATGGAACGCACTGCCAAAAATAGTAAAAACTATGCCAGACCACCTTAATTTCTGGAAAGCACTAAAAACAGACCTGTTCAAAAGAGCATACCCAACCAACCCAACATAAAAATACATGGATATCTGCGACACAATGTAACCAAAGACAGTAATGGACATTACCTGACTCCTCCTCCCTCTCCCTAAGTTCCCCCAAATTGTACCTACCATACATGTACCTTATCTACCACAATATCACCTTATATTCATTCATACCATGTATTTTTTCAGACCGGAATCGGCTAACGGTAATATGTAAGCCACATTGAGCCTGCAAAAAGGTGGGAAAATGTAGGATACAAATGCAACAAATAATAATAATAATAATAACTTTCCTCCGCAAATCAACCCTGCAAAACAAATAACTTCAAATCATAACAAAAAATGACAAATCCCACAGATGCCATCTCCTCGTCCAATCCATCGCCTTATAAACGAATAATCACATGAACTAAAGACGATGTCCCACACTACAAAGCATGATTAGAACTCCTCCAAAATGTAAATTGTAAGACATTTTGTAAACTGTAAACCACTCTGAACCGAAACTTGTTTTTGGAAACCAGTGGGATACAAGAATGCATAAATAAAAATAAATAAATATAACTACATCCCATTCATGGTTCTCTTTTTCCCCTTTCTATAAAGGTATTTCATATCTTACATTCCTGAGATTTATTAATGACTTTGGGGCGTTTCTCACCCAACCCCATCAAAATTAGTTTAACGCCTTCTTTAGTACATTAGACAGTCTGTTACAGAAGACACTTCATTCCTTCTTTGATAGATGGACACCATCACTGCTCAATAGTTCTTGGAAAATCATCCCATGGTCTAGGAAACCTAAGCACTCACATTGGAACCATTCACACAGCCACACATTCAGCTCTAGGATGCGAGCTGCCCTCAGTCAGCCTTTACCCTCAACAGGAAGGATCAATGAGACCACCACCTATGCACATAACTTCTTCAACCTCTGTCCTAGAGCCATGAAGTCATGTTTGATATCTTGTGTTGGAATACCTAGCAATATCATTTGTTCCAAAATGGATGAGCAGCATACGATAGTGGTCAGTAGGCTTGATGTGTCTCAGCAAAGTTTCTGCTACATCTTGAATGTTGGTACCAGGAACAGTACACCTCCCTGGGCATCATGTCTGGTCAGCAGATGGGTGCCCCTGCACCCCTCAGAAGATGATCACCAACCACTACTACCTTTCACTTCTAATTGGCCACTGATCCAGCTGCTTTGGTATTTTTGATAGCTGTTTCTTCCTGTTCTTGAAATATTTTCAGCTTTTCTACCTCCAGGGCTGCAAACCGGTTCTTCAGTTCAACAAAGGATAGAGTTGGAGGGTTGATTTTGCAGGATCTGTTGATCTGTGTCCAGTTGTCCTCTTTCTGAACAAGACCTCCTTCCCCTTTACTAGAGATCCCCAATGCTTGAAGATGGATTTCTGGTTGTAAGTGATGCTTCTTAGGCTTGCCACCGCCTCTCTTAGTTCTTGTACTTCTTCTATGAGGGATTCAATGTGTATACATGTACCACATGAAAGCAGACCATTGCCTTGGACCAAGCATTCAGTCTGGACAGAGGCAGAAGCTGTAATGAGAGCAGCAGCTTTGGTGGCATAATGCTTATTAGCCATATTTCAACTGTAGGAGCTTTTTGTACCTGTGGATGGAAAGAAAAGGCCTACAAAAGTCCCAACCCCATTTTTTTCCTTTACCTTAAGTTAGAAGAAGCAGGCATTTGCTTTAATGCGAGATCTATGAATCTGTTCAGATTTACTCTGTGGAAGTAGTTCTATGTATTTCCTTTGCTTACTATTGGCATATAGTGATTCAGATCCTTTCAGGCTGTAGAAAAGTTTTTTGGTTTTTTTTTTAATATTTTGATGCATAGTGTACTGTGTTTGGTTGTAGGCTTAATTCAAGGAATTAATCTCATTAAGAGACCCAGAAATAAAACCAATCTCAGTTAACAGGTAACAATTATGTGACTTAATGATTTCTCTGACTATCCTTTCAACAATACTAATGCTGCTAACAGTGTCAGTAGGGCCAGATCTCTATACAGCGTATAACTTGTTCCCCCCCCTTTGGGAGAGGGGGTAAAAGGAAAGCCCTAGAGTAAGCTGATGAACAAGTTTATTTTATTTAAGCAAAAAAAAAAAAAAAAAAAAAAAAAGTAAACTAATATCCTAGAGGTGTATAAAAAAGAAAAGTAACAAGAAACCCTGGTGTTAATATAGTGTACATGTAGATAGATAGATAAGAAATCCTTTTAACATAAAGCAGGAAAAGCACCTGATAAAAAGTAGACAACTGAACAGAGTCACCTGTAGAATGTGTTAGCGGTGAAACCCATCTTCAATGCTGTATTACACCACCTTACTACACCAATCCAAGGTATGCAAGCTGCTTTCGCCAGGATGGGCATGAGGTCGGGAAAGAATGTTGGCAAGACAACTGACTGGTTCAGATGGAACTCCGACATCACCTTCAGCAGGAACTTAGGGTGTGTGCGGAGGACTACTCTATTTATTTATTTGCTGCATTTGTATCCCACATTTTCCCACCTGTTTGCAGGCTCAATGTGGCTTACATTGTTCCGTCATGGCTATCGCCAATCCAGAGTTAAAGATACAAGTGGTGATTTATAGAGAACATGAATAACATAGTAAAACTAATCAAAAAAGTATGAAGAGATCACAATTTGGGACCAGAGAAAAAGTGGTATTGCATTAGTGTGTATATGATGGATCGTTGCGGTATGCTTTGATGAAGAGGAAGGTCTTCAGTGATTTTCGAAAGTTGGTTAAGTCAGGAATTTTTTTCACACCAAATGGTAGTGCATTCCATTGCTGCGTGCTTATGTGTGAAAAGTTGGATGCATGTGTTAATTTGTATTTTATTCCTTTGCAGCTGGAGAAATGGAGATTCAGGAATGTGCGTGCCGATCTTTTGGTGTTCCTGGGTGGTAAGTCTATGAGGTCTGACATGTAGACCGGGGCCTCTCAGTAAATGATTTTGTGAACAAGGGTACAAACTTTGACTGTAATATGTTCTTTAAGTGGAAGCCAATGTAGTTTTTCTCTTAGAGGTAAGGCACTTTCATATTTTGTTTTACCAAATATGAGTCTGGCTGCAGTGTTTTGAGCTGTTTGAAGCTTCTTGATGATTTGTTCTTTACATCCAGCATAAAGTGCATTGCAGTAGTCTAGGTGACTTAGCACCATTGATTGAACCTCACTTCAAAAAATTTCCCTTGGGAAGAAAATGTGGAAACTCAAGAGTTAAACCTGATTGGAACATTTTCTTTGTTGTATTCTTCACATGGCTTTCAAGTGTGAGATTACAGTCAATTGTAACTCCAAGAATTTTCAGGCTGTCTGAGACAGACTCTATTGTGATGGAACTTAGTGTAAGGTGCATCCATCACTAAAGCCTGAAGTTCACTGATCCTATGAGCTGAAGTAACAGCCACCAAGAAAACACCCTTCCAAGTCACGTACTTCAGATGGCAGAAATTTATTCAGTGGCTCAAAAGGAGCTTTCATTAGCTGGGTGAGAATGACGCTGAGATCCCATGGCACTGGCCCTACGAGCTGAAGTAACAGCCACCAAGAAAGCGACCTTCCAAGTCAAGTACTTCAGATGGCAGAAATTTATTCAGTGGCTCAAAAGGAGCTTTCATCAGCTGGGTGAGAACGGCGTTGAGATCCCATGGCACTGGTGGTGGTTTGACAGGGGGCTTTGACAAAAGCAAAGCTCTCATGAAGTGAACAACTAAAGGATGTCCAGAGATAGGCTTACCTTCTACACGCTGATGAGCACTAATTACATTAAGGTGAACCCTTACAGAGTTGGTCTTAAGACCAGACTCTGACAACTGTAGAAAGTACTCAAGCAGGGTCTGTGTAGGACAAGAAAGAGGATCCATGGCCTTGCTGTCACACAAGATGGCAAACATCCTCCATTTAAAAGAAGAACACCCCTTAGTAGAATCTTTTCTGGAAGCCAGCAAGACTCAGAAGACACGCTCTGAAAGAACCAAGAAAGCCAATTCTAGGCTATCAACATCCAAGCTGTGAGAGCCAGAGACTGGAGGTTGGGATGTAAAAGCGACCCCTCATTCTGTGTGATGAAGGTCTGAAAACACTCCATTCTCAACAGTTCTTTGAAGGATAATAAGAAGAGGGAAACATATCTGTAGCGGCCAGTATGGCGCAATCACAGACACGATTCCTTGCTTGAGTTTCAACATTCCCACTAGAGGTATTGAAGGATATGGATACAATTGAGGAGGAAGGAATCTGATGCTAGTCTATCATGGGCCTAAACCCCGGGAACAGAACTGAGGGACCTTGTGATTGAGTTGAGTGGCAAAAAGTTCCACCGGAGTGCCAGACGCTCGGAAGATCTTGCGGGCTACGCTCATGCTGAGAGACCACTTGCGCAGGGTGTTTGCACCATCCAGATAAGTGGCTTGAAGGAACATGCCATGATGGCGAGCCCAATGCCACATCTGGACAGCCTCCTGACACAGAGGGTGTGATCCAGTGCCCACCTGTTTGTTGGTGTAATACATTGCAACCTGTCTGAACTAGAATAATTTGAGACAGCTAATCTCTGAAAGCCTTTAGAACATTCCAGATCACGCAAAGTTCCAGGAGGTTTATCTGAAGATTCGTTTACTGGGAGGACCAAGCACCTTGAGTGTGAAGCCAATCTACATGAGCTCCCCAACTCAGGAGAGATGCATCTGTTGTCAGCACTTTTTGAGGCTGAGAATTTGGAATGGAAGTCCCAGAGTCAAATTGAATCGAATTGTCCACCACTGAAGAGAGCTTGAAACCACTGAAAAGTCAGGGTCCATTGAGCTGTTCTCACGTGAAGACGTGTCATGGGTGTAACCATACACTGTGGAAGTCATGTGGCCCAGCAATCTCAACATCTGCAGAGCTGTGACCTGCTGACAGGCACGAACTCTGGACGCTAGTGAAACAAGATTATCTGCTCACGTCTCCGGGAGGTACGCTCAAACCCTCGTGTGTCGAGAGGGACTCCTATAAACTCCAATCGCTGAACAGGGTGAAGATGAGACTTGGGGTAGTTTAAAATGAACCCTAATAGTTCCAGGAACCGAATAGTCATCCGCACGGCTTCCCAAGCACCGTCCTGTGAGGTGCTCTTCACCAGCCAATCGTCGACATATGGGAACACATGGACTCCTAGTCTGCTTAGCGACGCTGCAACTACCACTAGTCACTTGGTGAAGACCCTAGGAGCTAACGCAAGGCCAAAAGGCAACACGTGATTCTGAAAGTGATGTGTTCTCAGTTGAAATCGAAGATACTTCCAATGGGCTGGAAGCATTGGGATGCGAGTATATGCTTCCTTTAAGTGCAGAGAGCATAGCCAATCGTTTTTCTGAATCATGGGAAGAAGGGTGCTCAGATAAACCATTCTGAACGTATCAAACTAGAAATTTGTTCAGGGCTCTGAGGTCTAGGATGGGACACATCCCCCCTGTCTTTCTGCACAACGAAGTACCTGGAATGGAATCCCTGCCCTTTTCCCCCTGGTGGAACAAGTTCGACCGCATGGGCCTTTAGGAATGGTGGAGAGTTCCTCTGCAAGTACCTGCCTGTGCTGAGAGCTGAATGAGCTGCCGGTGGGCAATTTAAAGGTTTGGAGAGTGAACTGAGAGTGTGTCCGAGATGGACTATTTGAAGAACCCACCGTTCAAAGGTTATAAGTTGCCACCTATGGTGAAAAAATTTTAACCTCCCCCAGACTGGCAAGTCACCCGGGATAGACACTTTTACTACAGCTATGCACTGCTGGAGCCAGTCAAAAGCTCATCCCTTGCTTTGACTGGGGAGCAACAGGGCCTTAGGCGCACACTGAGTAGGTTGATGAGCTGAAGGAGTATACCTACAACCAGAACAGTAGTAAGGACCACTCCATGGCATGCCAAAAACCCTCCTACATGGAGGTTGATGCAGAAGGCTCCCGGTGGGAGAGAGAACAGATGGTATGCGTGCATTTCTTGATTTGGTCAGCAACCTCTTCAACCTTTTCTACAAAAATGTTATCCACCAGCAAGGGGCATCTGCCAACCTCTGCTGAACAGAATGTTCCAAGTCAGAAACACACAGCCATGAGAGTCTGCGAATCGCTATACTTTGAGCAGAGATTCTGGATGCCACATCAAAAGTGTCATAAGTGCCCCTGGCTAAGAACTTTTGACATGCCTTCTGCCTTTTGACCAACTGGCGAAAAGGCTCGGCCTGCTCCGGAGGGTACGTATCCACAAAGTCTGACAGCTGTCTCACCAAGTTTTACAAGTAAACGCTCATGAAGGGCTAAGTAAGACTGTATACGGGAGATGAGAATTGAAGACTGGTACATCTGCCTCCCAAAAGAATCCAGGGTTCTAGCTTCTCTGCTTGGGGGTGCCGAGAAATAGTCCCTAGTACTCCTGGCTCTTTTGAGAGTAGACTCCACCACCAAGGAATCATGAGGCAATAGAAGCCTTACAAACCCAGGTTCACTGAATCCGATACTACTACTATTTAGCATTTCTATAATGCTACAAGGCGTACGTCGATCTTCTTGGGCATGACAGGGACTAACAGAGGGGACTACAAGCTCCTGACGAGGACTTCCTTGAGTACGTCGTAGAGGATTGCAGTCACAGGCTCCTTAGGAGGAGATGTATAGTCCAGGACCACGAGCATCTTGGCCCTGGGCTCATCCTCCACCTCTAATGGAAACAGAATGGCATCAACCATTTCCTTGACAAAAGATGGAATGAAAGCTTTCCGGCGGAGGATTCAAAAGGGATCCCATAAGACTCATCTGAGATCTTCCTGACTCCCAGGAGCACTCTTCTCCTCGGGGTCGGACAGTTCCTTCACATGGGACGTCCGAGACCGAACCTGCCTCGATGCCAAGGAGCCATGTCCTCAGGAGTGGCGTTGAGAAGCAGGCTCTCTTCTTGATTCCGGTGAAGCTTCTCCCACCGTCAACTGGGTGCCGGCTTAGATGGAAGTCGGCGCCGGAGACCGCAACGCAGGCTGAGGGTTAGGCGGGGCCGCAGCTGGAGATATGGCAGACGCAAGCACTCCTGATACCAATGCACATCGCTGCATAAGGCCATCCAGCAGCTCAGGGAGCAAGGGCCAGATGCGCTCATCGAGGGACAACACCAGGAAAAGCTGGAGTGCCAGTTGAAGCACTGGTTGCAGAACTGCTGGGGTCGATACGGGAGCAGGATCTTGGCTGCTTCGAGACAGTTGCATCGGGACCTCCTGAATGGAGGGAGAGCAGTCCTCCCGGCACCGATGCTTCTCGAGTGCCAAATTCTTTGACACCCTGGAGCTCCCGGCACTATGTCTCGAGGGTGACCAATAACAATGTTTCTTGGCCTTCACCCGAAGCACGTCACCCAGGCTCCTTGGCGCCGATGAGTTCACCGCTAAATTCTCACGTTGCCTCGAGTTGGGTCAGATGATGGACGGTCCCGGGGGGCCTGCACAGGAGGCCTCGAGACAGGTGGAGACCCACTCAATGCTTCACTGCTCCCAGTGTCTAAGGGTCTCAAAGCAGCCATGCTTACCAACGTTCCCGATGCCAGTATGATGCTCGACGCAGACGCCTCAGACCTCAATGCCGATGCAGAAGTCAAGGAACCAGACTTGGCTCCAAAAATCTTCTCTCGTTGAGCCTCTTGGGAAACCTGAATCCTCTTCTTCATGCAAAGACAGAGAACACAGTTAGCAGGGCTATGGCTGGGCCCAAGACACTGCAGACACCAAGAATGGGTGTCTTTTCCCGAGATCGTCCGATTGCACTGGGTACAGTACTTGAAGCCACTGAGAGTCTTCATGGACTGGACAGGAAAATCTTGTTGGCCAGATTAAACAACTCGATGGTGCCTAAAAAGTGGCAAAGAACCGAAAAAAAAGAAGGGAATAATCCGACCAGAGTTATTGATTTAATCAGTGACCTCCTCAAACTTCTCTCCAAAAAGGTGTTGGAGGCTGAGGGCCAGGCGGGGCACAACGGGAGGCAGGATAGGCACAAGCACCCCTGATGCCAATGCACACTGTTGCAAGAAGCCATCCAGCAGCTCTGAGAGCAAGGCCCGGATGTGCTCAAGGGTCGACATCGGGAAAGGCAGGGGCACCGGCTCAGAGAGAGGCTGCAGAATTGCTGGGGTCAATGATATAGATACTAGCCAACCACCAGGTACAGAAACTGAGTTGGTTTCACTAGTAACAATTGTTTGATTTTGACTATTTTCTCTACCAATATCAACTCAAACAAAAGGAAATATGTGCCTGTTAGCAATAACACAAAATAATCATCTTATCAAGAAGAACAAATTATTATAAGGCCCTTTTACTAGAGTGCACACCTATCACACATGCAGGGTACACTCACTACTTCCTCAAGAAAAGGTAAAATTATGTATCATACCTGATAATTTTCTTTCCATTAATCATAGCTGATCAATCCATAGACTGGTGGGTTGTGTCCATCTACCAGCAGGTGGAGATAGAGAGCAATCCTTTTGCCTCCCTATATGTGGTCATGTGCTGCCGGAAACTCCTCAGTATGTCGATATCCAAGCTCCATCCGCAGGACTCAGCACTTAGAGAATTACACCCACAAAGGGACACTCTGCCCAGCTCACCACCGCCGAAACGGGGGAGGGGAATTAACCCAGCTCATCCCCACACAAGTGGGGGAGGGGAATCCGTCCAGCTCATCCCCGCGGAGCGGGGGAGGGACACCACACCCGCCGATGCGGGGGGGATCTGGCTTATCCTGCAACCGCAACAGGAGCTGACTGACCCTAACACCGCCGAAGCGGGAGGGGTACAAAGCTGCTCTACTGCCGCACGAAGCGGGAGGGAGCGCCGGCAGAATTTATGTCTCAATCCAGCCCCGTAAAACGGAGGGGAGAGGAATGCAGCAGCTCACTGTAACACAAACTCGTCTCAACTCTTGAAGAATCCATTGAAAAACTTGAACACGAAGTCCTCCTGAACAGGAACTGAAGACTAAACTTGAACCTGAAATGTAACCAGAATATAAACAATACAGATATCTGGGAGGGGCTATGGATTGATCAGCTATGATTAATGGAAAGAAAATTATCAGGTATGATACATAATTTTACCTTCCATATCATCATGCTGATCAATCCATAGACTGGTGGGATGTACCGAAGCAGTACTCACCCAGGGCGGGACATTGAAATCCCTGACCGCAACACTGAAGCTCCAAACCGGGCCTCCGCCCGAGCAGCCACAGCCAAGCGGTAATGCCTGGAGAAGGTATGGGCTGATGCCCAAGTTGTCGCCTTGCAAATTTCTTCCAAGGAGACAGAGCCGGCCTCTGCCATCGAGGCCGCCTGAGCTCTAGTGGAGTGAGCCTTCAGCTGGATAGGCGGCACCTTCCCTGCGGCCACATAAGCCGCTGCAATGGCTTCCTTGACCCATCTTGCCACTGTAGGCTTAGAAGCCTGCAGACCCTTACGAGGACCCGCAAACAGGACAAACAGATGATCCGATTTCCGGAAATCATTGGTCACTTCCAAGTATCTGATGATGACTCGTCTCACATCCAGATATTTGAGAGCAGAGTATTCCTCTGGGTAGTCCTCCCTACGAAAGGAAGGGAGACAGAGCTGCTGATTCACATGGAAGCGAGAAACAATCTTGGGCAGGAAGGAAGGCACTGTGCGAATAGTCACTCCTGCCTCAGTGAACTGCAGAAAAGACTCTCGACATGAGAGTGCCTGGAGCTCGGAAACTCTTCTGGCTGAAGTGATAGCCACCAAAAAGACTGCTTTCAACGTCAGGTCTTTCAGAGATGCCCTAGACAAGGGTTCAAAAGGCGGCTTCTGCAAGGCTCTTAGCACCAGGTTGAGATTCCACGCAGGCACCACTGAGTGCAGAGGAGGGCGCAGGTGATTAACTCCCTTGAGAAAGCGCACCACATCTGGCTGCGAAGCCAGGGAAGCACCCTTCAGGCGGCCCCTGAAGCAAGCCAGAGCCGCTACCTGGACTTTAAGGGAACTGAGCGACAGGCCTTTCTCCAGACCTACTTGCAGGAACGCCAACACTGAAGAAATTGGAGCAGTGAAGGGAGAAAGTGAGCCTGCTTCACACCACGCTGCAAAGGTACGCCAAACCCTGGCGTAAGCAGTAGAAGTAGAGAGCTTCCTCGCTCTCAGCATAGTGGCGATGACCTTGTCTGAGAAGCCCTTCTTTCTCAGACGCTGCCGCTCAATAGCCAGGCCGTAAGACCAAAGGGGGAGGAATCCTCCATCACCACGGGACCCTGATGTAACAGACCCTGCTCTACTGGCAGCCGCAGAGGATCATCGACTGAGAGCCTGATCAAGTCCGCATACCAGGGACGTCTGGGCCAGTCCGGACCCACCAGGATTATCCGGCCCGGATGCTTTGCCACCCGGTCTAGCACCCTGCTCAACATGGGCCAGGGCGGGAACACATAGAGAAGCTCTTGTGTCGGCCACTGTTGGAGAAGAGCATCTACTCCCAGAGATCGAGGGTCCCGTCCTCTGCTGAAAAAGCGCGGCACTTGGCAATTGGCCGATGACGCCATCAGATCTAGGCTCGGCTGGCCCCAGCGCTTCGTGATGTCCAAGAACGCCTGAGCAGATAGCTGCCACTCTCCGGGCTCCAAGGTATGGCGACTGAGAAAGTCCGCCTTGACATTCATGACTCCGGCAATGTGGGCCGCTGACAGCTGTTCCAGGTTCGCTTCCGCCCACTGGCATAGATTCATGGCCTCCTTGGCTAGAGGGGCGCTCTTGGTACCTCCCTGGCGGTTGACATAGGCCACAGCCGTGGCATTGTCCGACAGGACCTGTACTGGCTTCAACGCCAGTACCGGGATGAACTCCAAAAGCGCCAACCGAATGGCTCTGAGTTCCAGGAGGTTGATAGACCACTTTGCCTCTGCAGGAGACCAGAGCCCCTGCGCTGTCCTTCCCAAACAGTGGGCTCCCCAGCCCGTCAAACAGGCGTCCGTGGTGACGACAATCCACTCCGGGGTCACCAGAAGCATTCCTGCAGACAACTTGTCTGTCTGCAGCCACCAGCTCAGCGCCTTGCGCACTGCTGGGTCCAAGGGAAGGCGCACAGCATAATCCTCCGACATCGGAGTCCAGCGCTGCAGCAGAGTTGTAGTGGTCTCATATGAGCCCTGGCCCAGGGCACTACTTCCATCGTGGCCGTCATAGAGCCCAACAGCTGCACATAGTCCCAAGCCCGAAGAGGAGAGGCTACTAGGAACTGGTCCACCTGAGCCTGAAGTTTGACAATCCGATTGTCTGGCAGGAACACTCTGCCCACTTGGGTGTCGAATCGAACTCCCAGATACTCCAGGGACTGAGTCGGGCGCAGCTGGCTCTTCTCCCAGTTGATGATCCACCCCAGGGAGCTCAAAAGAGCAATCACCCGGTCCACAGCTTTGCCGCACTCTGCATAAGAGGGGGCTCGGATCAACCAGTCATCCAGATAAGGATGGACTTGTACTCCTTCCTTTCGCAGGAAGGCCGCGATGACCACCATTACTTTGGAGAAGGTCCGTGGAGCAGTAGCCAACCCGAAAGGGAGGGCTCTGAACTGGAAGTGTCGGCCCAGGACTGCAAAACGCAGAAAGCGTTGATGAGGAGGCCAGATGGGAATATGCAGGTACGCTTCCTTGATGTCCAAGGAAGCCAAGAACTCTCCTGCCTTCACTGCCGCTATCACAGAGCGGAGAGTCTCCATGCGAAAGTGCCGCACTTTCAAGGCCCGATTGACCCCTTTGAGGTCGAGGATAGGCCGGACAGAACCTCCTTTCTTTGGTACCACAAAGTAAATGGAGTAACGTCCCTTGCCAATCTGATTTTCTGGCACCGGAACGACCGCACCCAGGCGTATCAGGTTGTCCAAGGTCTGCTGCACTGCCACAGCTTTGACCGGAGACTTGCAGGGAGAGAGTACAAACCCGTCTCTTAAGGGTCGGCAGAACTCTAACTTGTAGCCGTCTCTGATGACTTCCAGCACCCAAGCGTCTGAAGTTACTCTGGTCCACTCGCCCAGAAACGAGGGCAGGCGTCCTCCAATCTGCACTGGGCCATGGACCAGGACCCCGTCATTGGGTACGAGACCCTGGGGGAGGACCGGAGGGCGTACCTCCGGGACGGCGATCTCTGCGAAAGGAATGCTGCTTGGGGGAGAAGTTCCTTTTGAAGGAAGAGGGGGCAGAGGAGCCCGACTTGCCCGGGCGGTACCGACGGGCTTCCTGAAACCGTCCTCTGGAGATACTGGGGCGAGCACTGGCCCGAGCCCTGACCTCTGGTAACCTCTTGCCCTTAGACGTGCCGAGATCGGTCACAATTTTGTCCAGCTCGACCCCAAAGAGCAGCTTGCCTTTAAAAAGCAACTTAGCCAGGCGGGACTTAGAGGCGTGGTCCGCAGACCAATGTTTCAGCCAAAGCCAGCGCCGCGCAGAGACTGTCTGAGCCATGCCTTTAGCCGAGGCTCTCAAGACATCATACAGTAAGTCTGCCAAATATGCCAAGCCCGATTCCAGGGCCGGTCAGTCAGCCCTCAAGGAAGGATCCGAGGGGGAAGCCCGCTGCACCGTCAGGCACGCCCTGGACACATAGGAGCCGCAAACTGAGGCCTGCAAACTTAAGGCAGCCGCCTCGAAGGACGACCTTAAAGCCGCTTCCAATCTTCTGTCTTGGGCGTCCTTTAGTGCCGTGCCACCTTCCACCGGCAACG
Source organism: Microcaecilia unicolor (assembly GCF_901765095.1). NCBI lineage: Eukaryota > Metazoa > Chordata > Amphibia > Gymnophiona > Siphonopidae > Microcaecilia > Microcaecilia unicolor. Next base: position 239,226,183 of record NC_044037.1, read on the forward strand.
CCGTTTTCTTAGTCACCGCAGTGATTAAAGAATCCACGGTAGGCCAAATAAAGGCCTCACGTTCACTTTCAGGCAAAGGATAGAGGCGGGACATAGCCCTAGCCACTTTGAGGCTCGCTTCCGGGACATCCCATTGAGCCGAAATTAAGGTGTGCATGGCATCATGCACGTGGAAGGTTCTAGGCGGGCGCTTCGTCCCCAGCATAATGGCGGAGCCAACAGGGGCTGAGGGAGAGACGTCCTCCGGAGAGGAAATCTTCAAAATGCTCATGGCCTGCATTAACAGGTTGGGCAAATCCTCCGAGCGAAAGATCCGTGCTGCAGAGGGGTCATCCGCTCCATCCGAGCGGGAATCCGTCTCCTCCAAGGAATCCCCAAAGGACCGTTGGGAGAACTCAGATACGCTGCCCTCATCTACATCAGAGGAAACAGCGTCCCCTAAGGCCTGGGCATCCACCCGAGGGCGTTTACTTCCGGGGGCCTCAACCCCTTTATCGGACAAGGGAGAAGGGCAGCGTTCTGCATAAGGAAGGCCTGATGCAGCAGCAAAATAAACTCGGGGGAGAAACCCCCCCAAACTGTGCAATTCAGCAGCCTGGGCCACAGCCCTAGACGCACCCTCAACCGGCGCTCGCAAGAGCGGGGGAGAACCATGCTGCGCATCCAAGATGGCATCCGGCGCGACACTCCGCGAAGGAGCCGCGCGGGAAGAACGGCGCTTAACTTTAGCCGCTTTTTTGCCGTCGCCCAAATCAAGGGCGGCCATGGCATGAACGTCTCCCAGCTCAAGGGCGGCCCAAGAAGAAGCCGTCCGAGCAGAGTGGCCGGCCAAGATGGCGGAGGCGAGCAGCGGGGGATGGGCGTTTATGGCGGGAAAAACCGCCGCGCCGGAGGAAGACCCGGGACACTGACCGGCCTCCAAACTGACACCCAACAAGGGCGAATCAGACTTTAAAACCCCCGCATCCCCGCTAGAAGCGCACACGCGGTCCGGGGAGCGATTCTTCGCGCCCTCGCCCTCCGACGCCATAGGCCACGTGGAGATCAATCGGGGGAACCCCCTGCCCGCTATAAAAAGGTAAAAATTACCTGCTTCTCGCTCCGAGCTGTAACGACCTGGTGTCCCAGTGAGTAGCTGCAATAAACGTTTAAATAAACGTCGAAATAAACGCCCTTAAGGACGTCCAAACTTTTTTTTTTTTTTTACGGAGCCAGCGGGAGGGGGGAGAAAAGGAGGGACCTGGCGCCACCAGGTTTGCACTTCCTCAAGAAGAGCCCTCAACCCTAGGCACTCAACAAAACCTAAAAATTAGGCTTGGAGGCCTAGCCAGAGCTGCTGCTGTGTGTGACCACCACCTGCTGAGATAGAGAACATACTGAGGAGTTTCCGGCAGCACATGACCACATATAGGGAGGCAAAAGGATTGCTCTCTATCTCCACCTGCTGGTAGATGGACACAACCCACCAGTCTATGGATTGATCAGCATGATGATATGGAAGGCTTAAGTGAAACCACGCTAATTGCGAATATTCTTAACACGTGTAAAGCGAATGCTACATACCTGTAGAAGGTATTCTCCGAGGACAGCAGGCTGATTGTTCTCACTGATGGGTGACGTCCACGGCAGCCCCTCCAATCGGAAACTTCACTAGCAAAGTCCTTTGCTAGCCCTCGCGCGCATGCGCGGCCGTCTTCCCGCCCGAAACCGGCTCGAGCCGGCCAGTCCAGTATGTAGCAAGACAATACACTTCAAGGGAAGACTCAACTCCAAAGGGGAGGCGGGCGGGTTTGTGAGAACAATCAGCCTGCTGTCCTCGGAGAATACCTTCTACAGGTATGTAGCATTCGCTTTCTCCGAGGACAAGCAGGCTGCTTGTTCTCACTGATGGGGTATCCCTAGCCCCCAGGCTCACTCAAAACAACAACATTGGTCAATTGGGCCTCGCAACGGCGAGGACATAACTGAGATTGACCTAAAAAATTTACCAACTAACTGAGAGTGTAGCCTGGAACAGAACAAACAGGGCCCTCGGGGGGTGGAGTTGGATCCTAAAGCCCAAACAGGTTCTGAAGAACTGACTGCCCGAACCGACTGTCGCGTCGGGTATCCTGCTGCAGGCAGTAATGAGATGTGAATGTGTGGACAGATGACCACGTCGCAGCTTTGCAAATTTCTTCAATGGAGGCTGACTTCAAGTGGGCTACCGACGCAGCCATGGCTCTAACATTATGAGCCGTGACATGACCCTCAAGAGCCAGCCCCGCCTGGGCGTAAGTGAAGGAAATGCAATCTGCTAGCCAATTGGATATGGTGCGTTTCCCTACAGCCACTCCCCTCCTATTGGGGTCAAAAGAAACAAACAATTGGGCGGACTGTCTGGTGGGCTGTGTCCGCTCCAGGTAGAAGGCCAATGCTCTCTTGCAGTCCAATGTGTGCAGCTGACGTTCAGCAGGGCAGGAATGAGGACGGGGAAAGAATGTTGGCAAGACAATTGACTGGTTCAGATGGAACTCCGACACGACCTTTGGCAGAAACTTAGGGTGAGTGCGGAGGACTACTCTGTTGTGATGAAATTTGGTGTAAGGGGCCTGGGCTACCAGGGCCTGAAGCTCACTGACTCTACGAGCCGAAGTAACTGCCACCAAGAAAATGACCTTCCAGGTCAAGTACTTCGGATGGCAGGAATTCAGTGGCTCAAAAGGAGGTTTCATCAGCTGGGTGAGAACGACATTGAGATCCCATGACACTGTAGGAGGCTTGACAGGGGGCTTTGACAAAAGCAAACCTCTCATGAAGCGAACAACTAAAGGCTGTCCTGAGATCGGCTTACCTTCCACTTGGTAATGGTATGCACTGATTGCACTAAGGTGAACCCTTACGGAGTTGGTCTTCAGACCAGACTCAGACAAGTGCAGAAGGTATTCAAGCAGGGTCTGTGTAGGACAAGAGCGAGGATCTAGGGCCTTGCTGTCACACCAGATGGCAAACCTCCTCCAATGAAAGAAGTAACTTCTCTTAGTGGAGTCTTTCCTGGAAGCAAGCAAGATGCGGGAGACACCCTCTGGCAGACCCAAAGAGGCAAAGTCTACGCTCTCAACATCCAGGCCGTGAGAGCCAGGGACTGGAGGTTGGGATGCAGAAGAGCCCCGTCGTCCTGCGTGATGAGGGTCGGAAAACACTCCAATCTCCACGGTTCTTCGGAGGATAACTCCAGAAGAAGAGGGAACCAGATCTGACGCGGCCAAAAGGGAGCAATCAGAATCATGGTGCCTCGGTCTTGCTTGAGTTTCAACAAAGTCTTCCCCACCAGAGGTATGGGAGGATAAGCATACAGCAGACCTTCCCCCCAATCCAGGAGGAAGGCATCCGATGCCAGTCTGCCGTGGGCCTGAAGTCTGGAACAGAACTGAGGGACCTTGTGGTTCACTTGAGATGCGAAGAGATCCACCAGGGGGGTGCCCCACGCCTGGAAGATCTGTCGCACCACACGGGAATTGAGCGACCACTCGTGAGGTTGCATAATCCTGCTCAACCTGTCGGCCAGACTGTTGTTTACGCCTGCCAGATATGTGGCTTGGAGCACCATGCCCTGACGGCGAGCCCAGAGCCACATGCTGACGGCTTCCTGACACAGGGGGCGAGATCCGGTGCCCCCCTGCTTGTTGACATAGTACATGGCAACCTGATTGTCTGTCTGAATTTGGATAATTTGGTGGGACAGCCGATCTCTGAAAGCCTTCAGAGCGTTCCAGATCGCTCACAACTCCAGAAGATTGATCTGTAGATCGCGTTCTTGGAGGGACCAACTTCCTTGGGTGTGAAGCCCATCGACATGAGCTCCCCATCCCAGGAGAGACGCATCCGTGGTCAGCACTTTTTGTGGCTGAGGAATTTGGAAGGGACATCCCAGAGTCAAATTGGAGCAAATCGTCCACCAAAACAGGGATTCGAGAAAACTCGTGGACAGGTGGATCACGTCCTCTAGACCCCCAGCGGCCTGATACCACTGGGAGGCTAGGGTCCATTGAGCAGATCTCATGTGAAGGCGGGCCATGGGAGTCACATGAACTGTGGAGGCCATGTGGCCCAGCAATCTCAACATCTGCCGAGCTGTGATCTGCTGGGACGCTCGCACCCGCGAGACGAGGGACAACAAGTTGTTGGCTCTCGTCTCTGGGAGATAGGCACGAGCCGTCCGAGAATCCAGCAGGGCTCCGATGAATTCGAGTTTCTGCACTGGGAGAAGATGGGACTTTGGGTAATTTATCACAAACCCCAGAAGCTCCAGGAGGCGAATAGTCATCTGCATGGACTGCAGGGGTCCTGCCTCGGATGTGTTCTTCACCAGCCAATCGTCGAGATATGGGAACACGTGCACCCCCAGCCTGCGAAGCGCCGCTGCTACCACAGCTAGGCACTTTGTGAACACCCTGGGCGCGGAGGCGAGCCCAAAGGGTAGCACACAGTACTGGAAGTGGCGTGTGCCCAGCTGAAATCGCAGATACTGTCTGTGAGCTGGCAGTATCGGGATGTGTGTGTAGGCATCCTTCAAGTCCAGAGAGCATAGCCAATCGTTTTGCTGAATCATGGGGAGAAGGGTGCCCAGGGAAAGCATCCTGAACTTTTCTTTTACGAGATATTTGTTCAGGGCCCTTAGGTCTAGGATGGGACGCATCCCCCCTGTTTTCTTTTCCACAAGGAAGTACCTGGAATAGAATCCCAGCCCTTCTTGCCCGGATGGCACGGGCTCGACCGCATTGGCGCTGAGAAGGGCGGAGAGTTCCTCTGCAAGTACCTGCTTGTGCTGGAAGCTGTAGGATTGAGCTCCCGGAGGACAATTTGGAGGTTTTGAGGCCAAATTGAGGGTGTATCCTTGCCGGACTATTTGGAGAACCCACTGATCGGAGGTTACGAGAAGCCACCTTTGGTGAAAAGCGTTCAACCTCCCTCCGACAGGCAGGTCGCCCGGCACTGACACTTGGATGTCGGCTATGCTCTGCTGGAGCCAGTCAAAAGCTCGCCCCTTGCTTTTGCTGGGGAGCCGCGGGGCCTTGCTGAGTCGCACGCTGCTGACGAGAGCGAGCGCGCTGGGGCTTAGCCTGGGCCGCAGGCTGTCGGGAAGGAGGATTGTACCTACGCTTGCCAGAAGTATAGGGAACAGTCTTCCTTCCCCCGAAAAATCGTCTACCTGTAGAGGTAGAAGCTGAAGGCTGCCGGCGGGCGAACTTGTCGAATGCGTTGTCCCGCTGGTGGAGAGACTCTACCACCTGTTCGACTTTTTCGCCAAAAATGTTATCCGCACGGCAAGGCGAGTCCGCAATCCGCTGCTGGAGTCTATTCTCCAGGTCGGCGGCACGCAGCCATGAGAGCCTGCGCATCACCACACCTTGAGCAGCGGCCCTGGACGCAACATCAAAAGTGTCATAAACTCCTCTGGCCAGGAATTTTCTGCACGCCTTCAGCTGCCTGACCACCTCCTGAAAAGGCTTGGCTTGCTCAGGGGGAAGAGCATCAACCAAGCCCGCCAACTGCCGCACATTGTTCCGCATGTGTATGCTCGTGTAGAGCTGGTAGGACTGGATCTTGGACACGAGCATAGAGGAATGGTAGGCCTTCCTCCCAAAGGAGTCTAAGGTTCTAGCGTCCTTGCCCGGGGGCGCCGAAGCATGTTCCCTAGAACTCTTAGCCTTCTTTAGGGCCAAATCCACAACTCCAGAGTCATGAGGCAACTGAGTGCGCATCAGCTCTGGGTCCCCATGGATCCGGTACTGGGACTCGATCTTCTTGGGAATGTGGGGATTAGTTAATGGCTTGGTCCAGTTCGCAAGCAATGTCTTCTTCAGGACATGGTGCAAGGGAACAGTGGACGCTTCCTTAGGTGGAGAAGGATAGTCCAGGAGCTCAAACATTTCAGCCCTGGGCTCGTCCTCCACAACCACCGGGAAGGGGATGGCCGTAGACATCTCCCGGACAAAGGAAGCGAAAGACAGACTCTCGGGAGGAGAAAGCTGTCTCTCAGGAGAGGGAGTGGGATCAGACGGAAGACCCTCAGACTCCTCGTCAGAGAAATATCTGGGATCTTCCTCTTCCTCCCACGAGGCCTCACCCTCGGTGTCAGACACAAGTTCCCGGACCTGTGTCTGCAACCTCGCCCTGCTCGACTCCGTGGAACCCCGTCCACGATGGGGGCGTCGAGAGGTAGACTCCCTTGCCCGCATCGGCGAAGCTCCCTCCGCCGACGTGGTCGGGGAGCCTTCCTGGGAGGTGGCCGCGGTCGGCACCGCACGCGGTACCGACGTCGGGGACCTCAACCTGGGCGATGGGCCAGCCGGCGCCACGCTCGACGGTACCGGAGGCGCAAGCACCGCCGGTACCGGAGGGGTAGGGCGCAACAGCTCTCCCAGAATCTCTGGGAGAACGGCCCGGAGGCTCTCGTTTAGAGTGGCTGCAGAGAAAGGCTGAGAGGTCGATGCAGGCGTCGACGTCAGTACCTGTTCCGGGCGTGGAGGCTGTTCCGGGCTGTCCAGAGCGGAGCGCATCGACACCTCTTGAACAGAGGGTGAGCGGTCCTCTCGGTGCCGATGCCTGCTGGGTGCCGAATCCCTCGGCGACCCAGAGCTCTCGGTGCCGACACGGGGAGGAGACCGGTGTCGATGCTTCTTCGATTTCTTCCGAAGCATGTCACCGGAGCTCCCCGGCACCGACGAGGAGGACGTCGAATCCATCCGTCGCTTCCTCGGGGCCGAGACTGAAGAAGGTCGATCTCGGGGGGGCTGTACCGCAGGAGCCCTCAGGGTAGGCGGAGACCCACCCGAGGGCTCACCGCCACCAGCAGGGGAATGGACAGCCCTCACCTGCACTCCACCCGATGCACCACCGTCCGACGACATCAGCAGACGAGGTCCTGGTACCACCGACGTCGATGCAGCTATCCGATGTCTCGGCGCCGATGCAGAGGCCCGATGCCTCGATGCACTCGATGCAGGGGCGGCCGAGGAAGATGGTCTGGACGCTGACGACGTCGATGCACTCGAAGATCCCGGTGCCGATGCCGACGAAGAGCCCGAGAACAACACGTTCCACTGGGCTAGTCTCGCTACCTGAGTCCGCCTTTGAAGCAGGGAACACAGACTGCAGTTCTGAGGGCGGTGCTCGGCCCCCAGACACTGAAGACACGACGAGTGTCGATCAGTGAGCGAGATAACCCGGGCGCACTGGGTGCACTTCTTGAAGCCGCTGGAAGGCTTCGATGTCATGGGCGGAAAAATCACGCCGGCGAAATCAAAAGCCGAAATGGCGAAAATTGAAGCACCAAAATTTAGAGGGAGAAAAATCTCGACCGAGGCCAAAAAGAGGCCTACCCCGACGACGAAAGAAAACTTACCGGGGCAAAAAGCTGGAAGTACGGGGAGGATTTACATGAAACCCGGCAGGGGGTTTCCGGAGCACTTCCCGACTAAGAGAAAACTTTCCCAAGGAAAAAAACACGCTCAAATAAATTGGACGCGCGAGGTCGACTTTCCGGGGCTCGACACAGCGAAAACACGACCGTACCGAGTGCGGACAAAAGAAGACTGGCCGGCTCGAGCCGGTTTCGGGCGGGAAGACGGCCGCGCGGGCGCGCGAGGGCTAGCAAAGGACTTTGCTAGTGAAGTTTCCGATTGGAGGGGCTGCCGTGGACGTCACCCATCAGTGAGAACAAGCAGCCTGCTTGTCCTCGGAGAAAGAATATTTCAGTGTGGTAACTGCACAAGACATACTGGGCACATCCCCTACAATTACAGCTTTTGCATTTATCGGGCATTCACTGTGATTTAACAGCAAAAATTAAGTGCACAAATAATGTGCTTTAGTAAAAAGGGTCCCTATATTTGGTCTTAAAAGCTTACAATGTAAACTAAAAATTGTTCTTCATACAGAAAACCTCAGTATAATTCACACAATTCTAGTAATTGTTTTCTATATAAGTGTTATAATATAAATGGTTTATATACAAATCAAATAAAAACATGTAAAAATACCTGTCAACGCCCGTAGCTTTACACAACAAGCTACATAATCATCAAAAATGATTTTACCACTCTTGCTGTAACGTTTCACTATTGTATTTAACGTCTGAGGACTTAGCCTATATCCTAAAAACAAAAAAAGGCAAGAAAAATACTGTAAGAACCTCTTAAGAACCTTAAAGAGTATTACAACTTACAAATATTCCTGGAGATAAAACTGCGTATTGATTTTACTTACATACAATGGACAGCCTCTAAATGCACTGGAAGAAACAAATTCTATGCATTAAACTTGGTGTGAAACCTAGCATTAAACTCTCAAACTGCATGTGGTAAATTCCACGTGCTTCTTGGATACGCATAAGTTTGGACCACTTTCCAGAAGCATTTGGTTTTAGATCAGAAACAATTCTTTATAAACAGCGCTACCACTGAACCCTATTTTCATGTTCCAAAAGTAAATTCAATCAACATAAAAATCTTCCATTTTGCAAACATAGAAAACTGTTTATAAGCATGACTTATAAAGCTCTAGCCCACAGGGTCAACACCTGGCCCCATCTTAATTTCAGCCATCATTAGCTGATCAACAGCTGGAGTTACTAACATATGCACTGTTAACACACATCATCAGTAACTAGACCCCAGTGCATAAAATGGGACATAAGTAATAACACACATTAAGAGCATCAACAATGTGTGCTAACTTAGTATCGCATGTTAGTAATTTTAGCTACATGGGCCTATTACACACTATGTAGCAATTAGGATAAATAAAACTTCATGTAATTTAAAACCCTTTTAAACTTCTGCTTAAATAAAACCAAATCACTGGAGAAATACAAAATGTGTGTCATATTTGCTTAAAAAGAGCCTCAAAATCACAATATGACAAAACTTAAAATGCAAAAACATATGTTGGTCTAAGTTTCATTTTTATTTGCCATACCATCTGCTCTTTAATATATTTATAAATGATTTAGAGATAGGAGTAACTAGCGAGGTAATTAAATTTGCTGATGACACAGTTATTCAAAGTCGTTAATTCGCGAGAGGATTGTGAAAAATTGCAGAAGGACCTTACTAGACTGGGAGACTGGGCGGCTAAATGGCAGATGATGTTTAATGGGAGCAAGTGCAAGGTGATGCATGTGGGGAAAAAAGATCCCGAATTATAGCTACATCATGCAAGGTTCCACATTAGGAGTTACGGACCAAGAAAGGGATCTGGGTGTCGTCTTTGATAATACACTGAAACCTTCTGCTCGGTGTGCTGCTGCGGCTAGGAAAGCGAATAGAATGTTGGGTATTATTAGGAAAGGTATAGAAAACAGGTGTGAGGATGTTATAATGCCGTTGTATCATTCCATGGTGCAACCGCACCTCGAGTACTGTGTCCAATTCTGGTCGCCGCATCTCAAGATATAGTGGAATTGGAAAAGGTGCAGCGAAGGGCGACTAAAATGATAGCGGGGATGGGACGACTTCCCTATGAAGAAAGACTAAGGAGGCTAGGGCGTTTCAGCTTGGAGAAGAAATGGCTGAGGGGAGACATGATAGAGGTATATAAAATAATGAGTGGAGTGGAACAGGTGGATGTGAAGCGTCTGTTCACGCTTTCCAAAAATACTAGGACTAGGGAGCATGCGATGAAACTACAGTGTAGTACATTTAAAAAAATTGGAGAAAATGTTTCTTCACCCAACGCATAATTAAACTCTGGAATTCGTTGCCGGAGAATGTGGTGAAGGCGGTTAGCTTGGCAGAGTTTTAAAAGGGTTTGGACAGTTTCCTAAAAGCCAAGTCCATAAACCACTACTAAATGGACTTGGGAAAAATCCACAATTTCTGGAATAACATATATAGAATGTTTGTATGTTTGGGAAGCTGCCAGGTGCCCTTGACCTGGATTGGCTGCTGTCGGGGACAGGATGCTGGGCTTGATGGGCCTTTGGTCTTTTCCCAGTATGGCATTACTTATATGAAGTTTACAAACCATTAAAGTAGAATTACATATTAAAATTAGTAACAGGTACAAAATGAAAATAAAAGGAAACAAGAAATTACAATGATCAACAGGAAAGAAAATCATGCTATAGGCCCCAAATTCCCCAAACAGCATGGGAATTTTTTTAAAATTCTGTTTAAGCTTGTTTGCCTATTTACGGGATGTTTAATTCACCCAGTTTGGATACAGCCTAACAGTTTACGATTTCCAGTATAGTCAAGCAGCAGCAAGACCCCACTCCCACTCCCCACAGAGATTACAGAAAGTTGGAGGTCCCCAAACTTTTCAAGTGAAGAGCAACATAGGACACTTCAAGTTACTGAAACGGTGCCCTGGAGAAGATTCTGCAGGGGTGGGGGACATGACATCTGGTTCTTCCAATGACTACAAACCATTTGGGAAGAACACAAGAGGAAGATTGTTTAATAGTGTGGCAGATAAATGAAAAATGTCTTAACTTATAATTTTCTTTCCTTGAGTCCTACCAAACGAATTATGTCCATCAACCAGTAGAGACAGAAAAAAGTAGTTCCAAGTCATTCACCCATTAAGGGTATCACGCAGCATGTTCAGTATTCTGACTAGCCAAGCAATGTCAGTGCAGGGGGCCCGATACGGAGGGGGGCGGAGGTTGGTGTGCCGGCGATGTTGCTTCATCTCCAGGCTCCAGCGGCAGCATCCGTTTCCCTCTCTGTTCCGCCCTCTGACGTCATCACGTCTTGACGCGAGGGCGGGACAGAGAGGGAAGTCTCTACTAAGCATTTACAGGTGAGTCGGTCACTTGTCATTTATATAGTTAGATATATATATACACAGGTACAATAGCACTGTAGTACTATGTTATTAATGCAGTGGCCTAATTTATCATTTGCCTAGGGGCGGCATTGTATTCCTGTGTATTCCATTATTTTACATAACATTAGTATAATACTGTGAAGTTATTATACTAATGTTATGTATGTAACATTAGTATAATTTTAACATTAGTATGTAAAAGTTCCTTTTAAAATTACATACTTCGTTTAAACCTGAACAGTGTTCAGAGCCAAGCCAGAGTAAACAAAAACAAATTCTACAAATTTCTTCCCATCTGATAAGGAGAGGCAGGCCTCACTGTCTAAGGTGCTACCAGACTGAAAGCAAATCTGGGGCAGTCAGGGCTAAGTACATAAGTAATGCCACACTGGGAAAAGACCAAGGGTCCACCGAGCCCAGCATCCTGTCCACGACAGCGGCCAATCCAGGCCAAAGGCACCTGGCAAGCTTCCCAAACATACAAACATTCTATGCATGTTATTCCTGGAATTGTGGATTTTTCCCAAGTCCATTTAGTAGCGGTGTATGGACTTGTCCTTTAGGAAACCGTCTAACCCTTTTTTAAACTCTGCCAAGGTAACCGCCTTCACCACGTTCTCCGGCAACGAATTCTAGAGTTTAATTATGCGTTGGGTGAAGAAACATTTTCTCCTATTTGTTTTAAATTTACTACACTGTAGTTTCATCACATGCCCCCTAGTCCTAGTATTTTTGGAAAGCGTGAACAGACTTCACATCCACCTGTTCCATTCCACTCATTATTTTATATACCTCTATCATGTCTCCCCTCAGTCGTCTGTTCTCCAAGCTGAAAAGCCCTAGCCTCCTTAGTCTTTCTTCATAGGGAAGTCGTCCCATCCCCGCTATCATTTTAGTCGCCCTTCGCTGCACCTTTTCCAATTCTACTATATTTTTCTTGAGATGCGGCGACCAGAATTGAACACAATACTCAAGGTGTGGTCGCACCATGGAGAGATACAACGGCATTATAACATCCTCACACCTGTTTTCCATACCTTTCCTAATAATACCCAACATTCTATTCGCTTTCCTAGCATTATAACATCCTCACACCTGTTTTCCATACCTTTCCTAATAATACCCAACATTCTATTCGCTTTCCTAGCCGCAGCAGCACACTGAGCAGAAGGTTTTGGTGTATTATCGACGACGACACCCAGATCCCTTTCTTGGCCCGTAACTCTCAACGTGGAACCTTGCATGACGTAGCTATAATTCGGGTTCTTTTTTCCCACATGCATCACCTTGCACTTGCTCACTTTAAACATCATCTGCCATTTAGCCGCCCAGTCTCCCAGGCTGAGGGTATATCCTGCGGTGCCTTTCTTTTTTGAAGTGCCTTTTCTTGGCTTTACGCTTTTCTATTTTATTGCACTTCAAATCCTCTTCAGGCATCTTGTTGTGGAGCTGTGCAGAGCAAGCAATTCTGTAGACTGGCAGAGAGGGATTTGAGGTCTGCTGTGCTTGGTGATATCTGACCATTTGGCAAAGCGAATGATACATACCTGTAGCAGGTGTTCTCCGAGGACAGCAGGCTGATTGTTCTCATGACTGGGCTGACGTCCAAGGCAGCCCCCACCAAGCGGAAGGAAACTTCGCGGGCGGTCCCGCACGCAGGGCATGCCAACCACGCATGCGCGGCCGTCTTCCCGCCCGTGCGCGACCGTTCCCGCTCAGTTGAATGACAAGCAAAGGAATGAGGAAAAAACGCAACTCCAAAGGGGAGGAGGGAGGGTAGGTGAGAACAATCAGCCTGCTGTCCTCGGAGAACACCTGCTACAGGTATGTAGCATTCGCTTTCTCCGAGGACAAGAAGGCTGCTTGTTCTCACGACTGGGGTATCCCTAGCTCCCAGGCTCACTCAAAACAAGAACCCCGGTCAATTTAACCTCGCAACGGCGAGGGCATAACAGAAATTGACCTACGAAGAACAACTAACAGAGTGCAGCCTGAACAGAATAAAATTGGGTCCTGGAGGGTGGAGTTGGATTCAAACCCCAAACAGATTCTGCAGCACCGACTGCCCGAACCGACTGTTGCGTCAGGTATCCTGCTGAAGGCAGTAATGTGATGTGAATGTGTGGACAGATGACCACGTCACAGCCTTGCAAATCTCTTCAATAGTGGCTGACTTCAAGTGGGCCACTGATGCTGCCATGGCTCTAACACTATGAGCCGTGACATGACCCTCAAGAGCCAGCCCAGCCTGGGCATAAGTGAAGGAAATGCAATCTGCTAGCCAATTGGAGATGGTGCGTTTCCCGACAGCGACCCCCTTCCTATTGGGGTCGAAAGAGATAAACAATTGGGCAGACTGTCTGTGGGGCTGTGTCCACTCCAGATGGAAGGCCAACGCTCGCTTGCAGTCTAATGTGTGCAACTGACGTGGAGCAGGGTGGGTATGCGGTCTGGGAAAGAATGTTGGCAAGACAATTGACTGGTTAAGATGGGACTCAGACACCACCTTTGGCAGGAACTTAGGGTGAGTGCGGAGTACTACTCTGTTATGATGAAATTTGGTATAAGGAGCATGAGCTACCAGGGCTTGAAGCTCACTGTCTCTACGAGCTGAAGTAACTGCCACCAAGAAAATGACCTTCCAGGTCAAGTACTTCAGATGGCATGAATTCAGTGGCTCAAAAGGAGGTTTCATCAGCTGGGTGAGGACGACGTTGAGATCCCATGACACTGCAGGAGGCTTGACAGGGGGCCTTGACAAAAGCAAGCCTCTCATGAATCAAACGACTAAAGGCTCTCCAGAGATGGCTTTACCCTCTACACGATAATGGTAAGCACTAATCGCACTAAGATGATTCCTTACTGAGTTGGTCTTGAGACCAGACTCTGACAACTGCAGAAGGTATTCAAGCAGGTTCTGTGCAGGACAAGAACGAGGTTCTAGGGCCTTGCTCTCACACCAAACGACAAACCTCCTCCACTTGAAAAAGTAACTTTTTAGTGGAATCCTTTCTAGAGGCAAGCAAGACTCAGGAGACACCCTCAGACAAACCCAACGAAGCAAAATCTACGCCCTCAACATCCAGGCCATGAGAGCCAGAGACTGAAGGTTGGGGTGCAGAAGTGCTCCGTCGTTCTGCGAAATGAGGGTCGGAAAACACTCCAATCTCCATGGTTCTTCGGAGGACAATTCCAGAAGTAGAGGGAACCAGATCTGACTGGGCCAAAAAGGCGCTATCAGAATCATGGTGCCGTGGTCTTGCTTGAGCTTCAGCAAGGTCTTCCCCACCAAAGGTATGGGAGGATAAGCATACAGGAGGCCGTTCCCCCAATGGAGGAAAAAGGCATCCGACGCCAGTCTGCCGTGCGCCTGTAGTCTGGAACAGAACAGAGGCAGCTTGTGGTTGGTCTGAGAGGCGAAAAGGTCCACCGAGGGGGTGCCCCACTCTCCGAAGATCTTGCGTACCACTCTGGAATAGAGCAACCACTCGTGCGGTTGCATGACTCTGCTCAGCCTGTCGGCCAGACTGTTGTTTACGCCTGCCAGGTATGTGGCTTGAAGAAGCATGCCGAACTGGCAAGCCCAACGCCACATCCCGACGGCTTCCTGACACAGGGGGCGAGATCCGGTGCCCCCCTGCTTGTTGATATAATACATTGCAACCTGATTGTCTGTCCGAATTTGGATGATTTGGTAGGACAGCCGATCTCTGAAGGCCTTCAGTGCGTTCCAGACCGCTCGGAGCTCCAGGAGGTTGATCTGAAGATCTTGTTCCTGGAGGGACCACAGTCCCTATGTGTGGAGCCCATCGACATGAGTGGAGATCAAATTCAGGGTGTATCCGCACCGCACTATTTGGAGAACCCACTGGTCGGAGGTTACGAGAGGCCACCTTTGGTGAAAAACTTTCAACCTCCCCTCGACTGGCAGGTCGTCCGGTACGGGTACTTTGATGGCGGCTATGTTCCCATTGATCCAGTCAAAAGCCCGTCCCCTGCTTTTGCTGTGGAGGCGCAGGGGGCTGCTTAGGCGCACGCTGTTGACGGGAACGAGCGCACTGGGACTGTCCCTGTGCCTGAGGAGGCCTTCGGGCCAGCTGGGTGTACCTACGCTTGCTGTAGGCGTAGGGTGCAGCCTGCCGAGCCCCGGAAAAACGTCCACCTGTAGAGGTGAATGCTGAAGGCGCCCGGTGGGAGAGCTTGTCGAGAGCAGTTTCCCGCTGGTGTAATTGGTCCACCAACTGCTCGACCTTCTCGCCAAAAATGTTATCCCCCCCGCAAAGGACATCCGCCAGCCGCTGCTGGGTGAGGTTGTCCAGGTCAGAGGCACGCAGCCATGAGAGTCTGCGCATCACTATACCTTGGGCCACAGCTCGAGATGCCACATCACAGGTGTCATAGATACTCCTGGACAGGAACTTTCTGTACGCCTTCAGCTGCCTGACCACCTCCTGAAAATGCCTGGACTGCTCCGGAGGGAGCTTGTCAACCAGGTCCGCCAGTTGCCTCACATTGTTCCGCATGTGGTTGCTCGTGTAGAGCTGGTATGATTGGATGCGGGTCACGAGCATGGAAGACTGGTAGGCCTTCCTCCCAAACGAGTCCAGAGTGCGAGACTCCCGCCCAGGGGGCGCCGAGGCGGTATCCCTCGAACTCTGTGCTCTCTTGAGAGCAGAGTCCACGACCGCCGAGTCATGAGGCAATTGAGGCCGCATCAACTCTGGGTCTGAGTGGATCCTGTATTGGGACTCCGCTTTCTTGGGGATGGTGGGATTAGATAACTTCAACCAGTTCCGAAGCAGTGTCTCTGAGGACATTGTGCAACGGCACCTTGGAAGACTCTCTAGGTGGTGATGGGTAGTCGAGGACTTCGAGCATCTCCGCCCTCGGCTCATCCACAGTGACCACGGGAAAGGGAATGCAGATAGACATATCCCTGACAAAAGAGGCAAAGGAGAGGCTCTCAGGAGGCGAGAGCTTCCTCTCCGGTGAAGGTGTAGGGTCAGAGGGAAGGCCCACAGACTCCTCTGAGGAGAAATATCTGGGGTCCTCCTCCTCCCCCCACGAGGCCTCCTCCTCGGTGTCGGACATGAGCTCTCTCAGCTCAGACCTCAACCGGGCCCATCTCGGCTGCGAGGAACCACGTCCTTGATGGTGGCGCCGAGCGGTGGACTCCCGCGCCCGCGGGGACGAAGCTTCCCCTGTCGACGGGGACTCCACCTGCGTGGCGGTTGACACCGGTGCCGCAAGCGGTGTTGGAGGCCTCGGCATCGGGCCAGAGCACACCGGCGCCTCCATCAACGGCGCCGGGGGGCAGAGCCTGGCGCATCAGCCCTTCAGGATTCTGGGAAGGATGGCTCCGAGGCACTCGTCAAGGCCCGCTGTCGGGAAAAGCAGGGGGCTGGTGTGGGTGCCGGAAGCTGCTCGGGTCCAGGAGACGGTACCAAAGTTCTCGCGGACTGAAGCAGCGACAGCTCTTCAACCGAGGGGGAACGCTCCTCCCAGCACTGCCGCTTCCTGGGCGTCGAGTCGTCCCTCGAAGCACCGGAGCTGGCAGTCCCGTGCACCGTGGGCGACCGATGACGGTGTTTCTTTGCTTTCTTTCGATGCCCGTCATCAGCGCTTGGCGGAAGAGACGAGGAGGTGGTAGAACCCCCCCGGCCTCGAGGAATCAGATCCGACAGGGTTCGGTCCCGATGGCCCTGGGTAGAGGGAGTGGCCGGGGCAGACTGCCTGCGCGGCCGCTCACCCCCGCCGTCACCGGCAGGCCAACGGTACCTGTACTCCTGGGGTCGGTACCGGTACCGAAGACCCGGCCGTCGACACCGATGCCTTCGAGGTCGACGTCGAAGGGCCGACGCAAGTTCCAAAAAGACGGTTCCAAAGCATTTGCCTCGCCACCTGTGTCCACTTCCTCAAGCCGAGACACAAGGTGCACGTCTTGGAATTATGCACCACTGCACTGTGGGTCCCACCTTGTCTGATGATATAGGCTACTGCTATTGTACTGTCAGCCATCACACAATGCTTGTTCTCTTAACAATGGGAAGAACTACTACAACACAAGATGCATGGTCCTTACCTCCAGGTGGTTGATGGGACCATGTCTCCTGACAAGAACACTGTCCCTGTGCAAGCTGGCTACATGTGCTCCCCACTAAGACTCACATCAGTGGTGAGAACCACTCGCTCACTCTGGGGAATCAACAGGATTTCCTGAGGCAGTATACCGGGCTGTCCCACCAAGCCACATCTTTAAAAATATCCCCAGAGAGAGAGGAAGATGGGTCTTGAACTCCTAGAACTGAGAAGCCCAGTGCGAAAAATACCATCTAGAATGGTATCATATAATTTGCTTTAGTTTAGTATTGATACTGCTGGGGGGGAGGTGGGCAATCGAGACAGGCTGCAGCTTCTTTCCCATTGACCCAGCAACAACAGCCTAAAGTCTCTCCGTTACCAGATATGCTGTAGACGGGTAATGGGGAGAACAATCTTAACTTCTCCTTCCCGGCTACTGTGTTAAACACATCCGAATCAACACGAATGTACCTAAATCTGCACTACCCAAGCAGTAGAGGACTCAAATACAAATCAACTTACGCATCCAGTTTTTTCTACATAAGCACACAACTGTGGAACACATTACCAAAAGCCTTGAAAACTACGAACAACCACCTAAACTTCCAGAAAACACTAAAAACTAACCTGTTTAAAAAGGCATACCCTACCGATCCAACATAAATGCCTGATCTCTGCAACATAACAAAAAACTAAAGAACGTAATGGACATAACACAACTCTTCCGCTGTATGATTCCCTAGCGTGGCTGTGCCACATTAACTTTACTCTGTATTTGTTTACACCGGAGTCTGTAATGCCTCTCCGGTACTATGTAAGCCACATTGAGCCTACAAATATGTGGGAAAATGTGGGATATAAATGTAACAAATAAATTAATTAAGTAAACAATTTGCTGTGCATAACCTTGAGCACATTATGAACATGCATAAGTAAATAAAAATTCCAGTCATTCCAGTCTGACTTGTAGATATCTGGGCTGGCTCTTAGATCCTAAGACACCGTCGAGCCCTTAACTAAAATATTTTTTTATCTTGGCTAAAATATTGCTTTAAATAGAGCATAGCTCACTATTTGGTGTCAGAATACAAGTATGAAATGTGATACACACATTGTTTGTGTAATCGTATTTAAATTAGGCAATAAGACCGTCTAAAGTGCATCCTTACCCATTGAAGAAATGGCTTGATTCAGCTCATGGGGTTCCACTGTCCCACTTCTATCTTGATCAAACATGATGAAGTTCTGCTTCCAAGCACTAAGAGCTGCCCAGAGTTCTTTGAACTCATTAAACCCCATTTTTCCAGTATGATCCCTCTGATGGAGTTTAGTTAAAAGAAAAATATATATATATACATATACACACAATGGACATGTGAAAAACAATATCTTCAACTGACACAAAGATCATATTTCATTTTTTTAATGGATGTCTAGTCACAGATATGCTGTACCTACTCTTAACATTAGTAAATTATCCATTTGGGGAGCAAATGAACTAATGTTTACAATAATGAAGATTCTACTATTAACATTTCTTGTGACCTTGGGCAAACCACTGTTTTGTCAGATACCTACTTAAATTGTAAGTTCTTTGTCACTGGGAATTAGATGCACTTTCTATGCACCTTGCTATGCAAATGCTAAAACAAACACCTGTCTTCTACATAACACAAAGGTTAGCTGGATGAATACAGCAAAACAATTAAGGAGGCTCTCTCCTGTACACATATGCATGCATATATACTGTAAACTCCTCCAATTGTTTTTTTTGCAAAGTTAAGACCATTGTTAAAAGCTCCACTTCTAAAGCTACAACTAAGGACAGGGTACGTGGAGCAGCCAAAATCAGAATATTTCATGATCTAGTTGTACAATGCTCACCTAAGGGCTCCTTTCACAAAGCCATGCTAGCTATCCCTGCACGGCAATACGATTCATCTGCTGCAACTAAAGGAAAGAAAATTATCAGGTAAGAATTTTTCGTTCCTTAGCAACAGCAGCAGATAAATCCAGAGACTTGTGGGATGCATCAAAGCAGTCCTTAAGTAGATTAAGAACCTGAAGCTCCCGCGGATAGCACCGATACTCCAAAAGATGCTGCCAACCAAGTAGAGACATTCAAACAGTAGTCTCTGGAGAATGTATGCAAGGAAGACTATATCACCGCCCTACATATTACCTCCAGGGAGAAGAGACGGGCTTCCGCCCAGGAAATTGCAACAGCTTAGGTAGAATGCGCCTGGAAGTGGTTTACCCTCTATAAATACACAAACGCAATAGTCTCCTTGACCCAGTAAGCAATCGTGGCTTTGGAAGCCGCATTACCTTTTTGAGGTTGCGAGCAAAACATGAACAAATGATCTAACCAACGGAACTCTGTCACTTCCAGATAGTGCAGGAATATACTGTGAACGTCAAGTAAGCGGGAAAAAGCAAAGCTTGATTGAGATGAAAGGCAGAAACCACTTAAGGAAGGAAGACTGTGTGCACCATCACCCCATCGGGAGAAATCCAGAGGCTATCGACAGCACAAAGCCAAAACCTTGCCTGGGCTGATACCTGGATCTTAAAAACTAGGATGGGCCACCCCGGATGATACCACCTGGTATCTGTAAAACAAGGGTGAGACTGACCCGACTGGAAAGAACCTTTAGATGGCACCCCGACATAATAGCCTGCACAAAATAGCCTTGTAACAAAATAGCCCTTATGACAAAATTGGGAAGTATAGTAAAAAAAAAAAAAAAAAAAACTAATCTCCCTCCCTCTGAGGGTACAGCATCTTTTCCCCCTCTGACACCACCTCCCAACATAGTCCAACATATCTTCCCTTCCTCTTCCCTTCCACGGTCCAATTTTTTTACTGCCGTCCCCACCTCGGCAATCCTCCCATATTCCTGTGGTCCACCCCGGAAGCATTCTCTGTTGTGTCCGGCATATGCAGACATAGAAGAGTCGGGACACAACATAGTGAAAGCTTCTGGGGCCGATTGAAGCCGCTTGTTTTCCTTGACGACGCTGGCCCAGAGGATCGCCGAGGGGGGGGGGGGGGGGGGGGGGGAGGCAAGAGAGATACAGGACCACACAGAGCGGGCAGGAGGGAGACATTGCAGACAGCGAGCACTGAAACTAGGGTGGCAAAAGGGAGACATACCTTGGCTCCAAGCAGCAGCAGGACTCAAAGAAAAATACACACAATTGCAGGAGAAGGTAGAATACTCGAGGACAGGACCTTTGGGAAACAAATGACTCTTGGTGAAACTGAATACCAATCCTAAGATCTGTAGAGTAGCAGCTATCTTGGATGAAACTTGCAGACTCTCTTGATAGGAATAGTCACAATTCAGCCAATCATCAAGGTATGGATAAACCTGAAATCCATCCCTGTGAATGAAGGCTGCCACTATCACCATGATCTTGGAAAAAAGTGTCCTTGGATGTGGAAAGGCTGAATGGCATAATCACAAATGGATAATGATCTCTAAGGATGGCAAACCACAGAAATTTTCTGTTAGGAGGTCAAATATTAATATGAAAGTATGCTTCCTTGAGATCCAGGGAGTTTAGAAACTCTCTCTGCTGAACAGAAACTATTAAAGGCTGTAATGTTCCCATTGTGAAATGCTTAACCTTTAACACTACTGAATTTTGAAGTCCAAACCCAGGTGGAAGGAATCCCCCTTCTTTGGGAACTACAAAGTAAATGGAATAACTTCCTGTTCCGTCTTCACTGTGTCTAAGTGAAGAAGCGTTTGCAAGGTGGCTTAACTGCTTGGACTGGAGCTTGCATGGAGAGTCCAAGAAAAAGAAGTCTGCAATGAAACGCGAGAACTCCAGTTTGCAACCCTGCTTTATTAGTTCCAAGACACATTGGTCCGAGGTATTTTTGGACCACTCCTCATAGAACTTGGAGAGGTGTCCTGTTATTATGAAACTCGAGGAGTGAACCGAGACCTCATCATTGGGAGGTGCGGGAGGCATCGGCAGACCTCGAGTTTGAAGCCAAGTTCTGTAAGCATGGAAGAAAGCTTGTCTTTGTTCACGTGGGAACCCTGAAAGTTAGATTTGCCTAGTCTATAGCACTTGGCCTCACAAAACCTAAGACGAAAGAGAGAACTTAAAAGAATCTTCAGGCTTGTCCTCTGGCAAGCTCCCAAATTTGGATTCCCCTAGGTCTTTAACTAACTTCTCTAGATCTTCTCCAAACAAAAGTTGACCTTTAAAAGGATGGTATACATCCAAGAGTATTGATAGTTCTTAAAGTTAATTTTTCAATTCTATTGTTAGTAATTTATCTTTAAAATCAAGAATGGTACTGGAAGATTGGAGGGTGCCCAATGTAATGCCGATTTTTAAAAAGGGTTGCAGAAATGATCTGGAAAATTACAGACCGGTGAGAGCCTGACATCGGTGCCAGCCAAAATGGTAGAGACTATTATAAAGAACAAAATTATAAAGCATATTCAAAAGTATGGATTGAAACAAAGCCAACATGGATTTAGTGAAGGGAAATCTTGCCTCACCAATCTACTATATTACTTTGAAGAGGTGAACAAACGTGGATAAAGGTGAGCCAGTCGATATTGTGTATCTAGATTTTCAAAAGGCGTTTAACAAAGTACTTCATGAAACACTCCAGAGGAAATTGAAAAGTCATGGGATAGGAGGTAGTGTTCTATTGTGGATTAAAAACTGGTTAAAGGATAGAAAACAGAGTAGGGTTAAATGGTCAGTATACTCAATGGAGAAGAGTAGATAGTGGGGTTCTACAGGGGTCTGTGTTGGGAACGCTGCTTTTTAAACATATTTATAAATGATCTAGATATGGAAATAACTAGTGAGGTAATTAAATTTGCCGACAACACAAAAGTTATTCAAAGTTGTTAAATCACAAGAAGATTGTGAAAAATTGCAAGAGGACCTTACAAGACTGGACATCCAAATGGCTGATGTTTAATGTGAGGAAGTGCAAAGTGATGCATGTGGGAAAGAGGAACCCGAACTATAGCTATGTGATGCAAGGTTCCACATTAGGAGTCACCAAGCAGGAAAAGGATCTAGGAGTCATCGTTGACGATACTTTGAAACCCTCTGTTCAGTGTGCTGCGGCGGCAAAGAAAGCAAACAGAATGTTAGGTATTAGTAGGAAAGGGATGGAAAATAAAAACAAGGATGTTATTAATGCCTGTGTGTCACTCCATGGTGCGACAGCACCTTGAATACTGTGTGCAATTCTGGTCACCACATCTCAAAAAAGATTTAGTAGAATTAGAAAAGGTACAGAGAAGAGCAATGAAAATGATAAAGGGGGTGGGATGACTTCCCTATGGAGAAAGGGTAAAGCGGCTACGGCTCTTCATCTTGGAGAAAACATGGCTGAAGGGAGATATGATAGAGGTCTATTAAATAATGAGTATACGTGAATCACTTGTTCACTCTTTCCAAAAATACTAGGACTAGGGGGCAGACAAAGCTATAAAGTAGTAAATTTAAAACAAATCGGAGAAAATATTTTTTCAATCAACATGTAATTAAACTCTGGAATTCGTTATCAGTAAGCAGTCAGCGTAGTGGGATTTAAAAAAAAAGGTTTGGATAGATTCCTCAAAGAAAAGTCCATAAGCTATTATTAAAATGGACTTGGGAAAATCCATTGCTTATTTCTAGGATAAGCAGCATAAATCTGTTTTACTGTTTTGGGATCTTGCCAGGTACTTGTGACCTGAATTGGCCACCGTTGGAAACAGGATGCTGGGCTTGATGGACCTTTGGTCTGTCCCAGTATGGCAACACTTATGTTCTTATGTAAATGTGACTTAGAAACCACATCAACTGTCCAATGCCTAAGCCAGAGTCATCTTCTTTCTCAGAGTGTCAAGAATTGGCTGGTGTGATTGTGCACTAGAACTGGCTGGCACTGGAGCAACGTAATGTGGCTGACAGCTAGAGCTAGATGGTGTAGCAGAATATGGCTGTTTGTACCATTGTGCACTATTGATGGCAACCTGCAGTGGGACTTGAACCAGCAACCTCTGGATCTCTGTGCTGACTCTCAGCTGGTTACTTTAACCATTAAGAAGCTATTCCTCTATACTGAAGTAGCTCTGTAATATTGCTAGCTGTCCAATACAATAAAATGGTGCAGACACTATGACATACAGCTAGTGGTGCCGCTGACACATTGGTGGCTGCAGCTGGTATGCAATAGCTTTGTCCAGTGTCAGTGTACAATACCTGAAAGCACAGCTGCTGTGGAAAAGCAACACAGCTAACCTTTAGCACTGTAGCATAATGTTAGCTGCCCCAGCCATGCAATGAACTGCTTGTCAAGGCGAGCAATAAGGAAGAGTGAAATAAAATGTGCCCTATTTGAAATAGAGCTGAGTTCCATAGCGTCTAATACTATGTACAAACCAGCCTTGAACCTGTGACCTTCAGGATGAAAGCCAGTCACCTTCCAGAATAAACTATTCTGCTTCTCAAAGCACTGTAAATACTGCACCTGGAGAAAATCCACCATGGCAGTAGAGGTTCCCACTTTTCCACGGTTATTATGGAGACCAGAAGAGACATGGGAACAACGTACTAGCCCCAGAAAAAAAAAAAAAACTCAAGATGTAAAACTTCTCATAGAAACATGGAGCTTGACTATAATAAACTTCTTTGTAAAGATGCTGAAAATGGAATACCTGTACTGCCAAATAAGCTCTGGTAAGAAAAGGTTTCCACAAATGAAGGGAAACTTTTAGGTTTTTTTTTTTTTTTTTTTTAAAGCAACTGCCCTCTGTCAAAACTCTTAAGGGTGCGGGGACTAGAGAACACTAAATAGGCCCTTTCAGAGGACTTAACACACAACGTGCACTACCCCGATGCTGTTCGCTGGCTCCCACACTAACACCATTTAACCAACTCTGGAGCTATAAGATGCTTTTTGGCTAGGATCAGGTGACCCTCAGGGGGAGGAATGCTGGCTTCGGCCTAACCCCTGGTAAGCCTTTCCTCAGCTGAGAGGTGCCCAGCTCTACCACCGCCTGCCTTTCAGGTGCTGTGGATGACTTGCAGCCCTTCTGCATTTCCTCACAGCTGTATCCGGGGTGACTCCAGGTCCACCCCGATCTTTCCAGGGCCTTCGCTCCAAGTGCACAGAGTTTCCAGGTGCTTTTTGGCTAGAATCAGGCGACCCTCAGGGGGAGGAATGCTGGCTTCGGCCTAACACCTGGTAAGCCTTTCCTCAGCTGAGAGGTGCCCAGCTCTACCACCGGCTGCCTTTCAGGTGCTGTGGAGGACTTACAGCTCATCTGCATATCCTTACAGCCCTCTCCGGGATGACACCCAGGTCCACTCCGACCCACTCAGGGCCTCCGCTCTAGGTGCCGTTTTTTTCTCTTTACATCTAATCTTCTTCCCAGTTGCTAAAGTACCTGTCATTTATGGCCCCTATTCACATTCTCTTCCTAGCCCTGTCCCTTCCTAATCTTTTCCCTCACCCCCTACCTCTCTCCGCCACAGGAACTCACTACCCATCCATCAACTTCATCACCTCACCTTCTTTCCTACCCTCTTCCTCCCTCTTGGCTTTTAATCTCCGTCTCTTTCTTCCCTCCATTTTGCCTTCCCCATTCCACCTAAATACCTCTCGCCTTCGAGGCCACACCTCTCCTACTCTCCTCCACTCTTTTACTCCTTCTCTTACTCTCAGCCGGTGACATCAATCCCAATCCTGGCCCTCCTCACCAACTATTATCCCAACTCTACAGATCTCACCACGACCTCTCTAAACTCATCTCTATTCCTCTACTCCCCTCCTCTTCTCTGCCCCTCTTGCACCCTATGGAATGCCCGCTCTATCTGTAACAAACTCCCCTATATCCAGGACCTCTTTATCTTGCGTCACCTCCATCTGCTCGCCATAACAGAAACCTGGCTCTGCCCTGATGACTCTGCTTCAGTCGCAGCCCTGTGCCATGGCGGTTATCTATTTTCACATACTCCTCGCCCTGCTGGCCGTGGGGGCAGTGTTGGACTACTTCTCTCTCCCTCCTCCCTCCAGATTTCAACCCCTTCTTCCACTTCAATCCCACTGTTTTTCCTCCTTTGAAGTCCACTCTATCCGCCTTTTCTCTCCTTTGCCTCTTCGAATAGCGGTCATTTATCGTCCCCCTGATAAGTCCCTTTCATCCTCTCTCAGTGACTTTGATGCCTGGCTTGCCTTCTTTCATGATCCTTCCTCCCCCTCTCATATCCTTGGTGACTTTAATATTCCTGCTAATGATCCTTCCAACTCTTATATTTCCAAGTTACTCGCTTTAATACCCTCCTCCTCCCCCACTCATCAAAATGGTCACTGTCTTGATCTCATCTTCTCCTCCAACTGTTCACCCTCTAGTTTCCTTGCCTCTGATCTTCCCCTCTCTGATCACCATCTTATAACTTTCACACTTAAATCTCCTCCCTCCCAGTCCCGTCCTATCTTATCTAATTTATCTAGGAATCTTCACGATATTGACCCTTCATCTCTATCCTCCAATGTTTCAAACCTCCTCTCTACTGTGGCACCATCCACACGTGTCAACGAGGCTGTCTCTTCTTACAATACTCTATCCTCTGCCTTAGACACTCTTGCACCTTTGATGACCCGCCCTATAAGGCGTACAAAACCCCAACCTTGGCTGACTTCTAATATCCGCTACCTACGTTCCTGTACCCGCTCCGCCGAACGCCTCTGGCGGAAATCTCGGGCCCTTGCTGACTTCTTACACTTTAAGTTCATGCTGACCTCCTTCCAATCTGCTCTTTTACGTGCCAAACAGGATTATATCCAACTGACCAACTTTCTTGGCTCTAACCCTCGACTTCTCTTCACCACATTGAACTCTCTCTTCAAGGTGCCCCCTCCCCCAACTCCCCCTTCATTATCTCCTCAGACCCTTGCTGAATTCTTTCAAGACAAGGTTCAAAAGATAAACATTGAATTCTCTACCTCGCCACCTCTCCCTCCACTAGTCCGTTCCCCTCTCTCTCCTTCCCCTCATTCCTTTTTCTCCTTTCCTGAAGTTACTATAGAGGAAACTACACTTTTCCTTTCTTCCTCAAAATGTACCACCTGTTCCTCTGATCCCATTCCCACCCACCTTCTTAATGCCATCTCACCTGCTCTTATTCGTTTTATCTGTCACATTCTCAACCTCTCACTTTCCACTGCAACTGTCCCTACTGCCTTTAAACATGCTGTGGTCACACCTCTCCTGAAGAAGCCTTCACTCGACCCTGCTTGTCCCTCTAATTACTGACCCATCTCCCTCCTCCCTTTTCTCTCCAAATTACTTGAGCGTGCTGTTCACCACCGCTGCCTTGATTTTCTCTCCTCACATGCTATTCTTGACCCACTACAATCTGGTTTTCGCCCTCTCCACTCAACCGAAACTGCGCTTACTAAAGTCTCCAATGACCTATTACTGGCTAAATCCAGAGGTCTCTATTCCATCCTCATTCTTCTTGATCTTTCAGCTGCTTTTGACACTATCGATCACAGCATACTCCTTGATACCCTGTCCTCACTTGGATTCCAGGGCTCTGTGCTTTCCTGGTTCTCTTCCTACCTCTCCCTCCGCACCTTCAGTGTTCACTCTGGTGGATCCTCTTCTACTTCTATCTCTCTGCCTGTCAGCGTACCTCAGGGTTCTGTTCTTGGTCCCCTCCTCTTTTCTATCTACACTTCTTCCCTTGGTTCATTAATCACATCCCATGGTTTTTCCATCTCTATGCTGATGACTCCCAAATCTACCTTTCTACCCCTGATATCTCACCTTGCATCCAAACCAAAGTTTCAGCGTGCTTGTCTGACATTGCTGTCTGGATGTCAACGCCACTTGAAATTAAACATGACCAAAACTGAGCTTCTTATTTTCCCCCCCAAACCCACCTCCCCACTCCCCCCGTTTTCTATTTCTGTTGATGGCTCTCTCATTCTCCCTGTCTCCTCAGCTCGAAACCTTGGGGTCATCTTTGACACTTCTCTCTCCTTCTCTGCTCATATCCAGCAGATCGCCAAGACCTGTCGTTTCTTTCTTTACAACATCCGTAAAATCCACCCCTTTCTTTCCGAGCACTCTACCAAAACCCTCATCCACACCCTTGTCACCTCTTGTTTAGACTACTGCAATCTGCTTCTTGCTGGCCTCCCACTTAGTCACCTCTCCCCTCTCCAATCGGTTCAAAACTCTGCTGCCCGTCTCGTCTTCTGCCAGGGTCGCTTTACTCATACTACCACCTTCTCCTCAAGTCACTTCACTGGCTCCCTATCCGTTTTCGAAACCTGTTCAAACTTCTTCTACTAACCTATAAATGTACTCACTCTGCTGCTCCCCAGTATCTCTCCACACTCGTCTTTCCCTACACCCCTTTCCCGTGCACTCCACTCCATGGATAAATCCTTCTTATCTGTTCCCTTCTCCACTACTGCAAACTCCAGACTTTGTGTCTTCTGTCTCGCTGCACCCTACGCCTGGAATAAACTTCCTGAGCCCCTACATCTTGCCCCATCCCTGGCCACCTTTAAATCTAGACTGAAAGCCCACCTCTTTAACATTGCTTTTGACTCGTAACCACTTGTAACCACTCGCCTCCACCTACCCTCCTCTCTTCCTTCCTGTAAACATTAATTGATTTAATTTGCTTACTTTATTTTTTGTCTATTAGATTGTAAGCTCTTTGAGCAGGGACTGTCTTTCTTCTATGTTTGTGCAGCGCTGCGTACGCCTTGTAGCGCTATAGAAATGCTAAATAGTAGTAGTAGTAACTCACCACAGGCAGCATGGCCTTTTGACTGCTGCCACCAAAGAATGCGCTCTAGGCAAATGTAGTTTTCCCAACTTAGACTTAGAAACAGGGTAAAGACATGGCGTAGCCTTCGCCACCCCGTGGTAGCGGCCAGGATGAGTGGGGATTTCTTGCATAGCCTCATGCACTGGAAAAGACTTAGGCGGTCTTCTAGTTCTCGCCATTTTAGAATTAGGAGATGCAGGTGTAGCAGGATCAGAAGAAATATTAAGAACCTCGAGAGCCTTAGTTATAAAGGAAGGCAACTCTTCCTTATGAAACACCCACACCACAGTGGGATCATCAGAGTCCTCTGTAAATATCTCTCCCTCCTCCCATTCCTCCTGCATCTGTGCAGAAAGGGACTGCCCTGAAATGACTCCCTCAGAATGAGAGGGGAACAACAGACCCTATTTCAGAGCTGCAAATGTCTCCCTCTTTGGGGCAGGGTCCATAAATGGAAACTGAGGAAGGAAGCAAGCCAGAAATCTCCAAAGGCTGAGCTAAAAAGAAAAGGACAGTTCCCTTACCAGACTTCAACATATAGGCATTATGGAGCAGCAGAATGAACTCAGGAGGAATAAAGGTCAGAATTCAGTCGCTCCAGGAGTTTCTCCGGAGGTGGGGGTCATCTGTGTAAGGACCTCTGAAGCAGTGCTACTACTGAATTGCACTGCTGTAAAAAGGCCGCTGGATCTCTTTCAGCCCTATGAGAATAAGCCCGTGTCTCTCCCACATGGGAAACTAACAAGGCTTCCCCGAGCAGGGCCCCTCTGCCAGAGGAGGGCCTGTATAGCCACCTGGATACTGCTCTCCACTTCCCACAGCAGGAGCAGCTTTTGACAACTTCAGCAGCCATTGCAAGGAAAACAAGAGTAAAACTGCAACCGACCCGAAGTTGAAAGAAAATTTAAAGATACAATCACCCCGGAAGAACCAGCTGACAGGAGCCCTGTCTGTGGGCTTTAAAGAATTATGCCGTATTTTTTTTTTCCAGTGAGGAAGGAGAATGGAGGCAGGGCTGGAGAGGGGAGAAGGGTTGAGGAGGGACCTGGTATCACCAGGTGTACTCCCCCCTAAAGCCAGCACCGCTCAGCCACACACCACAAAGTTCCACTGAACAGACAGACTCAGGACAAGAGCCACTATCAAATGAGAACAGGAGTCAGACACCGTCCATCCGTCTGCTGGAGACAGAATACTGACTGGCCAAGGAGCATTGTGTCCTATAAAGTAAAAATACTTACCTGTAGAAGGTATTCTCTGAGGACAGCAGGCTGATAATCCTCACAAGTGGGTCGGCGATCTGTGTCGGCCCGGGAACCAGCATTTGAAATAGCAAAAACTTTTGCCGGAGCCTCCTAAGCGCACTGTGCGTCCAACTGCACATGCGCCAAGTGCCTTCCCGCCCGCCACGCTCCTCAGTTCAGTAAAGAGCAAAAAAAAAGAGAGAGACAGGAAACAACTCCAAGGGGAGGTTGGCGGGTTTGTGAGGATTATCAGCCTGCTGTCCTCGGAGAATACCTGCTACAGGTAAGTATCTTTGCTTTATCCAAGAACAAGCAGGCTGAATAATCCTCACAAGTGGGGTTTCCTTAGCATCCAAGCTCACAAAACAACAACTGTTGATCAACGGGGCCTCGCAACAGCGAGGACGTAACGTAGATCAACCTGAAACTACATATAACTGAGAGTGCAGCCTGGAACAGAATAAAAATAGGCTGGGGGGGGGGGGGGGGGGGGGTGGAGTTGGATTCTAAACCCCAAACAGATTCTGCAGCACCGACTGCCCAAACAGACTGTTGCATCAGGTATCCTGCTGAAGGCAGTAATGTGTGGACTGAAGACCACGTTGCAGCTCTGCAAATCTCTTCAATGCAGGCTGACTTTAAGTGAGCCACAGACACAGCCATGGCTCTGACATTATGTGCCGTGACATGGCCCTTCACAGTTAGCCCAGCTTGGGCATAAGCGAAGGAAACGCAATCTGCTATCCAATTGGAAATGGTGTGTTTACCGATGGCAACTCCCCTCCTGTTGGGATCAAAAGCAACAAACAACTGGGCGGACTGTCTGAAAGGCTTTGTCCGCTCCTTGTAAAAGGCCAATGCTCTCTTGCAGTGCAAGGTGTGCAAGCTGTTTTCGTCAGGGTGGGCATGAGGACGGGGAAAAAAATGTTGGCGACTAGTTCAGACGGAACTCAGACACCAGCTTTGGTAGGAACTTAGGGTGCATCCACTACTAAGGCCTGAAGCTCACTGACCCTACAAGCTGAAGTAACAGCCACCAAGAAAATGAACTTCCAGGTCAAGTACTTCAGCTGGCAGGAATTCAGTGGCTGAAAAGGAGCTTTCATCAGCTAGGTGAGAACATCGTTGAGATCCCATGACACTGGCGAAGGTTTGACAAGGGGGCTTTGACAATAGCAAACCTCTCATGAAGCAAATAAAAGGCTGTCCAGAGATAGGCTTACCTTCTACACACTGATAAGGTAAAATTATGTATAATCATACCTGATAATTTTCTTTCCATTAATCATAGCTGATCAATCCATAGACTGGTGGGTTGTGTCCATCTACCAGCAGGTGGAGATAGAGAGCAAACTTTTGCCTCCCTATATGTGGTCATGTGCTGCCGGAAACTCCTCAGTATGTCGATATCAAAGCTCCATCCGCAGGACTCAGCACTTAGAGAATTACACCCACGAAGGGACACTCTGCCCAGCTCACCACCGCCGAAACGGGGGAGGGGAATTAACCCAGCTCATCCCCACACAAGTGGGGGAGGGGAATCCGTCCAGCTCATCCCCGCGGAGCGGGGGAGGGACACCACACCCGCCGATGCGGGGGGATCTGGCTTATCCTGCAACCGCAACCGCGGGAGGAGCTGACTGACCCTAACACCGCCGAAGCGGGAGGGGTACAAAGCTGCCCTACAGCCGCACGAAGCGGGAGGGAGTGCCGGCAGAATTTATGTCTCAATCCAGCCCCGTAAAACGGAGGGGAGAGGAATGCAGCAGCTCACTAACACAAACTCGTCTCAACTCTTGAAGAATCCAAGTGAAAGAAGAACTTGAACACGAAGTCCTCCTGAAGTAACTGAAGGCTAAACTTGAACCTAAAATTCAACCAGAATATAAACAGTACAGATATCTGGGAGGGGCTATGGATTGATCAGCTATGATTAATGGAAAGAAAATTATCAGGTATGATTATACATAATTTTACCTTCCATATCATCAAGCTGATCAATCCATAGACTGGTGGGATGTACCGAAGCAGTACTCACCCAGGGCGGGACATAGAAATCCCTGACCTCAACACTGAAGCTCCAAACCGGGCCTCCGCCCGAGCAGCCACAGTCAAACGGTAATGCTTGGAGAATGTATGAGCCGAAGCCCACGTTGCCGCCTTGCATATCTCTTCCAAGGAGACGGATCCGGCCTCTGCCATCGAGGCCGCCTGAGCTCTCGTGGAGTGAGCCTTCAGCTGGATAGGCGGCACCTTCCCCGCGGCCACATAAGCCGCTGCAATGGCTTCCTTGACCCATCTTGCCACTGTAGGCTTAGCAGCCTGCAGACCCTTACGAGGACCTGCAAACAGGACAAACAGATGATCCGATTTCCGGAAATCATTGGTCACTTCCAAGTATCTGATGATGACTCGTCTCACATCCAGATATTCAAGAGCGGAGTACTCCTCTGGGTAGTCCTCCCTACGAAAGGAAGGGAGACAGAGCTGCTGATTCACATGGAAGCGAGAACCAATCTTGGGCAGGAAGGCAGGCACTGTGCGAATAGTCACTCCTGCCTCAGTGAACTGCAGAAAAGGCTCTCGACATGAGAGCGCCTGGAGCTCGGAAACTCTTCTGGCTGAAGTGATAGCCACCAAAAAGACTGCCTTCAACGTCAGGTCTTTCAGAGATGCCCTCGACAAGGGTTCCAAAGGCGGCTTCTGCAATGCTCTTAGCACCAGGTTGAGATTCCACGCAGGCACCACTGAGTGCAGAGGAGGGCGCAGGTGATTAACTCCCTTGAGAAAGCACACCACATCTGGCTGCGAAGCCAGGGAAGCACCCTTCAGGCGGCCCCTGAAGCAAGCCAGAGCCGCTACCTGGACTTTAAGGGAACTGAGCGACAGGCCTTTCTCCAGACCTTCTTGCAGGAACGCCAACACTGAAGAAATTGGAGCAGTGAAGGGAGAAAGTGAGCCTGCTTCACACCATGCTGCAAAGATACGCCAAACCCTGGCGTAAGCAGTAGAAGTAGAGCGCTTCCTCACTCTCAGCATAGTGGCGATGACCTTGTCTGAGAAGCCCTTCTTCCTCAGACGCTGCCGCTCAATAGCCAGGCCGTAAGACCAAAGGGAGAGGGATACTCCATCACCATGGGACCCTGATGTAACAGGCCCTGCTCCACTGACAGCCGCAGAGGATCGTCGACTGAGAGCCTGAACAAGTCCGCATACCAGGGACGTCTGGGCCAATCCGGACCCACCAGGATTACCCTGCCGGGATGCTTTGCCACCCGGTCTAGCACCCTGCCCAACATGGGCCAGGGCGGGAACACAGAGGAGCTCTTGTGTCGGCCACTGTTGGAGAAGAGCATCTACTCCCAGGGATCGAGGGTCCCGTCCTCTGCTGAAAAAGCGCGGCACTTGGCAATTGGCCGATGACGCCATCAGATCTAGGCTCGGCTGGCCCCAGCGCTTCGTGATGTCCAAGAACGCCTGAGCAGATAGTTGCCACTCTCCGGGCTCCAAGGTATGGCGACTGAGAAAGTCCGCCTTGACATTCATGACTCCGGCAATGTGGGCCGCTGAAAGCTGCTCCAGGTTCGCTTCCGCCCACTGGCAAAGACTCATAGCCTCCTGGCTAGAGGGGCGCTCTTGGTACCTCCCTGGCGGTTGATATAGGCCACAGCCGTGGCATTGTCCGACAGGACCCGTACAGGCTTCAACACCAGTACCGGGATGAACTCCAATAACACCAACCGAATGGCTCTGAGTTCCAGGAGGTTGATAGACCACTTGCCTCTGCAGGAGACTAGAGCCCCTGCGCTGTCCTTCCCAAGCAGTGGGCTCCCCAGCCCATCAAAGAGGCGTCTGTCGTGACGACAATCCACTCCGGGGTCACCAGAGGCAATCCTGCAGACAACTTGTCTGTCTGCGTCCACCAGCTCAGCGCCTTGCGCACTGCTGGGTCCACGGGAAGGCGCACGGCATAATCCTCCGACATCGGAGTCCAGCGCAGCAGCAGAGATAGCTGTAGTGGTCTCATATGAGCCCTGGCCCAGGGCACTACTTCCATCGTGGCCGTCATAGAGCCCAACAGCTGCACGTAGTCCCAAGCCCGAATAGGAGAGGCTACTAGGAACTAGTCCACCTGAGCCTGAAGCTTGACAATCCGATTGTCTGGCAGGAACACTCTGCCCACTTGGGTGTCGAATCGAACTCCCAGATACACCAGGGACTGAGTCGGGCGCAGCTGGCTCTTCTTCCAGTTGATGATCCATCCCAGGGAGCTCAAAAGAGCAACTACCCGGTCCATAGCTTTGCCGCACTCTGCATAAGAGGGGGCTCGGATCAACCAGTCGTCCAGATAAGGATGGACTTGTACTCCTTCCTTTAGCAGGAAGGCCGCTATGACCCCCATTACTTTGGAAAAGGTCCGCAGAGCAGTAGCCAACCCGAAAGGGAGGGCTCTGAACTGGAAGTGTCGTCTCAGGACTGTAAAACGCAGAAAGCGTTGGAGAGGAGGCCAGATGGGAATATGCAGGTACGCTTCCTTGATGTCCAAGGAAGCCAAGAACTCTCCTGCCTTCACTGCCGCTATAACAGAGCGGAGAGTCTCCATGCGAAAGTGCCTCACTTTCCAGGCCCGATTGACCCCTTTGAGGTCGAGGATAGGCCGGACAGAACCTCCTTTCTTTGGAACCACAAAGTAAATGGAGTAACGTCCCTTGCCAATCTGATTTTTTTGGCACCGGAACGACCGCACCCAGGCGGATCAGGTTGTCCAAGGTCTGCTGCACTACCACAGCTTGACCGGAGACTTGCAGGGAGAGAGTACAAACCCGTCTCTTAAGGGTTGGCAGAACTCTAGCTTGTAGCCGTCTCTGATGACTTCCAGCACCCACGCGTCTGAAGTTATAGTGGTCCACTCGCCCAGAAACGAGGACAGCCGTCCTCCAATCTGCACTGGGGCGTGGACCAAGGCCCCGTCATTGGGTACGAGACCCTGGGGGAGGACCGGAGGGAGCACCTCCGGGACGGCGGTCTCTGCGAAAGGAATGCTGCTTGGGGGAGAAATTCCTCTTGAAGGAAGAGGGGGCAGAGGAACCCGACTTGCCCGGGCGGTACCGATGGGCTTCCTGCAACCGTCCTCTGGAGGTATCGGGACGAGTACTAACCCGAGCCCTGACCTCTGGTAATTTCTTGCCCTTAGACGTGCCGAGATCGGTCACGATTTTGTCCAGCTCGACCCCAAAGAGCAGCTTGCCTTTAAAAGGCAATCTAGCCAGGCGGGATTTAGAGGCGTGGTCAGCAGACCAATGTTTCAGCCAAAGCCACCGCCGCGCAGAGACTGTCTGAGCCATGCCTTTAGCTGAGGCTCTCCAGACATCATACAGCAAGTCTGCCAAATAGGCTAAGCCCGATTCCAGGGCTGGCCAATCAGCCCTCAAGGAATGATCCGAGGGGGAAGCCCGCTGCACCATAGTCCGGCACGCCCTGGCCACATAGGAGCCGCAAACTGAGGCCTGCAAACTTAAAGCAGCTGCCTCAAAGGACGACCTTAAGGCCGCCTCCAATCTTCTGTCTTGGGCGTCCTTTAGGGCCGTGCCACCTTCCACCGGCAACGCCGTTTTCTTAGTCACCGCAGTGATAGCGAATGCTACATACCTGTAGAAGGTATTCTCCGAGGACAGCAGGCTGATTGTTCTCACTGATGGGTGACGTCCACGGCAGCCCCTCCAATCGGAAACTTCACTAGCAAAGTCCTTTGCTAGCCCTCGCGCGCATGCGCGGCCGTCTTCCCGCCCGAAACCGGCTCGAGCCGGCCAGTCCAGTATGTAGCAAGACAATACACTTCAAGGGAAGACACAACTCCAAAGGGGAGGCGGGCGGGTTTTGTGAGAACAATCAGCCTGCTGTCCTCGGAGAATACCTTCTACAGGTATGTAGCATTCGCTTTCTCCGAGGACAAGCAGGCTGCTTGTTCTCACTGATGGGGTATCCCTAGCCCCCAGGCTCACTCAAAACAACAACATTGGTCAATTGGGCCTCGCAACGGCGAGGACATAACTGAGATTGACCTAAAAAATTTACCAACTAACTGAGAGTGTAGCCTGGAACAGAACAAACAGGGCCCTCGGGGGGTGGAGTTGGATCCTAAAGCCCAAACAGGTTCTGAAGAACTGACTGCCCGAACCGACTGTCGCGTCGGGTATCCTGCTGCAGGCAGTAATGAGATGTGAATGTGTGGACAGATGACCACGTCGCAGCTTTGCAAATTTCTTCAATGGAGGCTGACTTCAAGTGGGCTACCGACGCAGCCATGGCTCTAACATTATGAGCCGTGACATGACCCTCAAGAGCCAGCCCCGCCTGGGCGTAAGTGAAGGAAATGCAATCTGCTAGCCAATTGGATATGGTGCGTTTCCCTACAGC
This sequence comes from Microcaecilia unicolor, assembly GCF_901765095.1. Classification (NCBI taxonomy): domain Eukaryota; kingdom Metazoa; phylum Chordata; class Amphibia; order Gymnophiona; family Siphonopidae; genus Microcaecilia; species Microcaecilia unicolor. Next base: position 239,261,567 of record NC_044037.1, read on the forward strand.
CACTCCCCTCCTATTGGGGTCAAAAGAAACAAACAATTGGGCGGACTGTCTGGTGGGCTGTGTCCGCTCCAGGTAGAAGGCCAATGCTCTCTTGCAGTCCAATGTGTGCAGCTGACGTTCAGCAGGGCAGGAATGAGGACGGGGAAAGAATGTTGGCAAGACAATTGACTGGTTCAGATGGAACTCCGACACGACCTTTGGCAGAAACTTAGGGTGAGTGCGGAGGACTACTCTGTTGTGATGAAATTTGGTGTAAGGGGCCTGGGCTACCAGGGCCTGAAGCTCACTGACTCTACGAGCCGAAGTAACTGCCACCAAGAAAATGACCTTCCAGGTCAAGTACTTCGGATGGCAGGAATTCAGTGGCTCAAAAGGAGGTTTCATCAGCTGGGTGAGAACGACATTGAGATCCCATGACACTGTAGGAGGCTTGACAGGGGGCTTTGACAAAAGCAAACCTCTCATGAAGCGAACAACTAAAGGCTGTCCTGAGATCGGCTTACCTTCCACTTGGTAATGGTATGCACTGATTGCACTAAGGTGAACCCTTACGGAGTTGGTCTTCAGACCAAACTCAGACAAGTGCAGAAGGTATTCAAGCAGGGTCTGTGTAGGACAAGAGCGAGGATCTAGGGCCTTGCTGTCACACCAGACGGCAAACCTCCTCCAATGAAAGAAGTAACTTCTCTTAGTGGAGTCTTTCCTGGAAGCAAGCAAGATGCGGGAGACACCCTCTGGCAGACCCAAAGAGGCAAAGTCTACGCCCTCAACATCCAGGCCGTGAGAGCCAGGGACTGGAGGTTGGGATGCAGAAGAGCCCCGTCGTCCTGCGTGATGAGGGTCGGAAAACACTCCAATCTCCACGGTTCTTCGGAGGATAACTCCAGAAGAAGAGGGAACCAGATCTGACGCGGCCAAAAGGGAGCAATCAGAATCATGGTGCCTCGGTCTTGCTTGAGTTTCAACAAAGTCTTCCCCACCAGAGGTATGGGAGGATAAGCATACAGCAGACCTTCCCCCCAATCCAGGAGGAAGGCATCCGACGCCAGTCTGCCGTGGGCCTGAAGCCTGGAACAGAACTGAGGGACCTTGTGGTTCACTTGAGATGCGAAGAGATCCACCAGGGGGGTGCCCCACGCCTGGAAGATCTGTCGCACCACACAGGAATTGAGCGACCACTCGTGAGGTTGCATAATCCTGCTCAACCTGTCGGCCAGACTGTTGTTTACGCCTGCCAGATATGTGGCTTGGAGCACCATGCCCTGACGGCGAGCCCAGAGCCACATGCTGACGGCTTCCTGACACAGGGGGCGAGATCCGGTGCCCCCCTGCTTGTTGACATAGTACATGGCAACCTGATTGTCTGTCTGAATTTGGATAATTTGGCGGGACAGCCGATCTCTGAAAGCCTTCAGAGCGTTCCAGATCGCTCGCAACTCCAGAAGATTGATCTGTAGATCGCGTTCTTGGAGGGACCAACTTCCTTGGGTGTGAAGCCCATCGACATGAGCTCCCCATCCCAGGAGAGACGCATCCGTGGTCAGCACTTTTTGTGGCTGAGGAATTTGGAAGGGACGTCCCAGAGTCAAATTGGAGCAAATCGTCCACCAAAACAGGGATTCGAGAAAACTCGTGGACAGGTGGATCACGTCCTCTAGACCCCCAGCGGCCTGATACCACTGGGAGGCTAGGGTCCATTGAGCAGATCTCATGTGAAGGCGGGCCATGGGAGTCACATGAACTGTGGAGGCCATGTGGCCCAGCAATCTCAACATCTGCCGAGCTGTGATCTGCTGGGACGCTCGCACCCGCGAGACGAGGGACAACAAGTTGTTGGCTCTCGTCTCTGGGAGATAGGCGCGAGCCGTCCGAGAATCCAGCAAGGCTCCGATGAATTCGAGTTTCTGCACTGGGAGAAGATGGGACTTTGGGTAATTTATCACAAACCCCAGTAGCTCCAGGAGGCGAATAGTCATCTGCATGGACTGCAGGGCTCCTGCCTCGGATGTGTTCTTCACCAGCCAATCGTCGAGATATGGGAACACGTGCACCCCCAGCCTGCGAAGCGCCGCTGCTACCACAGCTAGGCACTTTGTGAACACCCTGGGTGCAGAGGCGAGCCCAAAGGGTAGCACACAGTACTGGAAGTGGCGTGTGCCCAGCTGAAATCGCAGATACTGTCTGTGAGCTGGCAGTATCGGGATGTGTGTATAGGCATCCTTCAAGTCCAGAGAGCATAGCCAATCGTTTTGCTGAATCATGGGGAGAAGGGTGCCCAGGGAAAGCATCCTGAACTTTTCTTTTACGAGATACTTGTTCAGGGCCCTTAGGTCTAGGATGGGACGCATCCCCCCTGTTTTCTTTTCCACAAGGAAGTACCTGGAATAGAATCCCAGCCCTTCTTGCCCGGATGGCACGGGCTCGACCGCATTGGCGCTGAGAAGGGCGGAGAGTTCCTCTGCAAGTACCTGCTTGTGCTGGAAGCTGTAAGACTGAGCTCCCGGTGGACAATTTGGAGGTTTTGAGGCCAAATTGAGGGTGTATCCTTGCCGGACTATTTGGAGAACCCACTGATCGGAGGTTATGAGAGGCCACCTTTGGTGAAAAGCTTTCAACCTCCCCCCGACTGGCAGGTCGCCCGGCACTGACACTTGGATGTCGGCTATGCTCTGCTGGAGCCAGTCAAAAGCTCGCCCCTTGCTTTTGCTGGGGAGCCGCGGGGCCTTGCTGAGGCGCACGCTGCTGACGAGAGCGAGCGCGCTGGGGCTTAGCCTGGGCCGCAGGCTGTCGGGAAGGAGGATTGTACCTACGCTTGCCAGAAGTATAGGGAACAGTCTTCCTTCCCCCGAAAAATCGTCTACCTGTAGAGGTAGAAGCTGAAGGCTGCCGGCGGGCGAATTTGTCGAATGCGGTGTCCCGCTGGTGGAGAGACTCTACCACCTGTTCGACTTTTTCGCCAAAAATGTTATCCGCACGGCAAGGCGAGTCCGCAATCCGCTGCTGGATTCTATTCTCCAGGTCGGCGGCACGCAGCCATGAGAGCCTGCGCATCACCACACCTTGAGCAGCGGCCCTGGACGCAACATCAAAAGTGTCATAAACTCCTCTGGCCAGGAATTTTCTGCACGCCTTCAGCTGTCTGACCACCTCCTGAAAAGGCTTGGCTTGCTCAGGGGGAAGAGCATCAACCAAGCCCGCCAACTGCCGCACATTGTTCCGCATGTGGATGCTCGTGTAGAGCTGGTAAGACTGGATCTTGGACACGAGCATAGAGGAATGGTAGGCCTTCCTCCCAAAGGAGTCTAAGGTTGTAGAGTCTTTGCCCGGGGGCGCCGAAGCATGCTCTCTAGAACTCTTAGCCTTCTTTAGGGCCAGATCCACAACTCCAGAGTCGTGAGGCAACTGGGTGCGCATCAGCTCTGGGTCCCCATGGATCCGGTACTGGGACTCGATCTTCTTGGGGATGTGGGGATTAGTTAGAGGTTTCGTCCAGTTCGCGAGCAATGTCTTTTTTAGGACATGATGCAAGGGAACAGTGGACGCTTCCTTAGGTGGAGAAGGATAGTCCAGGAGCTCAAACATTTCAGCCCTGGGCTCGTCCTCCACAACCACCGGGAAGGGGATGGCCGTAGACATCTCCCGGACAAAGGAAGCAAAAGACAGACTCTCAGGAGGAGAAAGCTGTCTTTCAGGAGAGGGAGTGGGATCAGAAGGAAGACCCTCAGACTCCTCGTCAGAGAAATATCTGGGATCTTCTTCTTCTTCCCACGAGGCCTCACCCTCGGTGTCAGACAAGTTCACGGACCTGCGTCTGCAACCGGGCCCGGCTCGACTCCGTGGAGCCACGTCCACGATGGGGGCGTCGAGAGGTAGACTCCCTCGCCCGCATCGGCGAAGCTCCCTCCGCCGACGTAGTCGGGGAGCCCTCCTGGGAGGTGGCCGCAGTCGGCACCGCACGCGGTACCGACGTCGGGGACCTCACCCCGGGCGATGGGCCAGCCGGCGCCACGCTCGACGGTACCGGAGGCGCAAGCACCGCCGGTACCGGAGGGGTAGGGCGCAACAGCTCCCCCAGAATCTCTGGGAGAACGGCCCGGAGGCTCTCGTTCAGAGCGGCTGCAGAGAAAGGCATGGAGGTCGATGCAGGCGTCGACGTCAGTACCTGTTCCGGGCGTGGAGGCTGTTCCGGGCTGTCCAGAGCGGAGCGCATCGACACCTCCTGAACAGAGGGTGAGCGGTCCTCTCGGTGCCGATGCCTGCTGGGTGCCGACTCCCTCGGCGACCCAGAGCTCTCGGTGCCGACGCGGGGAGGGGACCGGTGTCGATGCTTCTTCGACTTCTTCCGAAGCATGTCACCGGAGCTCCCCGGCACCGACGAGGACGTCGAATCCACCCGTCGCTTCCTCGGGGCCGAGACCGAAGAGGGTCGATCTCGGGGGGGCTGTACCGCAGGAGCCCTCAGGGTAGGAGGAGACCCACCCGAGGGCTCACCGCCACCAGCAGGGGAATGGACAGCCCTCACCTGCACTCCACCCGATGCACCACCGTCCGACGACATCAGCAGACGAGGTCCTGGTACCACCGACGTCGATGCAGCTATCCGATGTCTCGGCGCCGATGCAGAGGCCCGATGCCTCGATGCACTCGATGCAAGGGTGGCCGAGGAAGATGGTCTGGACGCTGACGACGTCGATGCACTCGAAGATCCCGGTGCCGATGCCGACGAAGAGCCCGAGAACAACACGTTCCACTGGGCTAGTCTCGCTACCTGAGTCCGCCTTTGAAGCAGGGAACACAGACTGCAGTTCTGAGGGCGGTGCTCGGCCCCCAGACACTGAAGACACGACGAGTGTCGATCAGTGAGCGAGATAACCCGGGCGCACTGGGTGCACTTCTTGAAGCCGCTGGAAGGCTTCGATGTCATGGGCGGAAAAATCACGCCGGCGAAATCAAAAGCCGAAATGGCGAAGATTGAAGCACCAAAATTTAGAGGGAGAAAAATCTCGACCGAGGCCAAAAAGAGGCCTACCCCGACGACGAAAGAAAACTTACCGGGGCAAAAAGCTGGAAGTACGGGGAGGATTGACACGAAACCCGGTGGAGGGTTTCCGGAGCACTTCCCGACTTTAGAAAAGCTTTTCCGAAGAAAAAAACACGCTCAAAAAACAATTTGGACGCGCGAGGTCAACTTTCCGGGGCCCGACACGGCGAAACACGACCGTACCGAGTGCGGACAAAAGAAGACTGGCCGGCTCGAGCCGGTTTCGGGCGGGAAGACGGCCGCGCATGCGCGGTGCGCGCGGGCGCGCGAGGGCTAGCAAAGGACTTTGCTAGTGAAGTTTCCGATTGGAGGGGCTGCCGTGGACGTCACCCATCAGTGAGAACAAGCAGCCTGCTTGTCCTCGGAGAATAAAGAATCCACGGTAGGCCACAGATAGGCCTCACGTTCACTCACAGCCAAAGGATAGAGGCGGGACATAGCCCTAGCCACTTTAAGGCTCGTTTCCGGGACATCCCATTGAGCCGCAATTAAGGTGTGCATGGCATCATGCACGTGGAAGGTTCTAGGCGGGCGCTTCGTCCCCAGCATAATGGCAGAGCCAACAGGGGCTGAGGGAGAGACGTCCTCCGGAAAGGAAATCTTCAAAGTGTCCATGGCCTGTAACAACAGGTTGGGCAAATCCTCTGGGCTAAAAAGCCGCGCTGCAGAGGGGTCATCCGCTCCATCCGAGCGGGGATCTATCTCCTCCAAGGAATCCGCAAAGGATCGTTGGGAGACCTCAGACACGCTGCCCTCATCTACATCGGAGGAGACAAAAGTCCTCCAAGGCCTGGAAATCAACCCGAGGGCGTTTACCTCTGGGAACCTCAACCTCTTTATCCGAAGAGGGAGCAGGGGCAGCGTTTTGCATGAGGAAAGCCTGATGCAGCAGCAAAACAAACTCGGGGGAGAAACCCCCCAGACTGTGCACTTCCGCAGCCTGGGCAACAGCCCTAGACGCACTCTCAACCGGCGCTCGCAATAGCGGGGGAGAGACATGCTGCGCATCCAAAATGGCGTCCGGCGCGAAACTCCGTGAAGGAGCCGCGCGGGAAGAACGGCGCTTAACTTTAGCCGCTTTTGTGCCGTCGCCCAAATTAAGGGCGTTCATGGCATTAATGTCTCCAACCTCAAGGGCGGCCCCGAAGAAGCCGTCCGAGCCGCGTGGCCGGCCAAGATGGCGGAGGTGAGGAGCGGGGGATGGGCGTTTATGGCGGGAAAAAACCGCCACGCCGGAGGAACGACCGGGACATTCATCGGTCACTAAACTATCACCCATCAAGGGCGAATCAGGTTGTAAAACCCCCGCATCCCCTCTAGAAGCGCTCCAGCGATCCGGGGAGCGACCCTTTGCGCCCTCGCCCTCCGACGCCATTGCCACGAGGAGAAGAATCGGGGAACCCCCTGCCCGCTATAAAAAGGTAAAATTACCTGCTTGCCGCTCCGAGCTGTAACGAACTGGTGTCCCAGTGAGTAGCTGCAATGAACGTTTAAAGAAACGTCGAATTAAACGCCTTTAAAGACGTTTAAAATTTTTTTTTTTTTTTTTTTTTTTTTAAACGGAGCCAGCGGGAGGGGGGAGAAAAGGAGGGACCTGGCACCACCAGGTTTGCACTTGCTCAAAAGAGCCCTCAACCCCAGGCCTCAACAAAACCTAAGGATTAGGCTTGGAGGCCTAGCCAGAGCTGCTGCTGTGTGTGACCACCACTTGCTGAGATAGAGAACATACTGAGGAGTTTCCGGCAGCACATGACCACATATAGGGAGGCAAAAGTTTGCTCTCTATCTCCACCTGCTGGTAGATGGACACAACCCACCAGTCTATGGATTGATCAGCTTGATGATATGGAAGCACTAATTGCACTAAGGTGAACTCTTACGGAGTTGGTCTTGAGACCAGACTCAGATAGGTGTAGAAGATATTCAAGCAGGGTCTGTGTAGGACAAGAAAGAGATCTATGGTCTTGAGGTCACATCAGATGGTAAACCTATTCCATTTAAAAGAATAAACCTCTTAGTGGAATCTTTCCTGGAAGCAAGACCCGGGGAGACACCCTCTGAAAGACCAAAGGAAGCAAATTCTAGGTTCTCAACATCCAGGCCGTGAGAGCCAGACAGGAGGTTGGAATGTAGAAGAGACCCCTTGTTTTGAGTGTCGGAAAACACGGTTCTGCAGAGAACAATTCCAGAAGAGGGAACCATATCTGACGTGGCCAGGACAGCGCAATCAGGATCATGGTTCCGTGGTCTTGCTTGAGTTTCAGCAAAGTCTTCCCCACCAGAGGTAAGGGAGGATACGTATACAGAAGGCCTGTTCCCCAATGTAGGAGAAAAGCATCTGACGCTAGTCTGCCGTGGGCCTGAAGCCTGGAACAGAACTGAGGGACCTTGTGATTGAGTTGAGTGGCAAAGAGATTCACCGAGGTGGTGCCCCACAGTTGGAAGATCTCACGGGCCACGCCCATATTCAGTAACCACTCATGAGGCTGCATAATCTTGCTCAGCCTGTCGGCCAGACTGTTTACGCCTGCCAGATAAGTGGCTTGGAGAAACATGCAGTGACGGCGCCCAAAAGCCACATCTGGATGGCCTCCTGACACAGAGGGCGAGATCCTGTGCCCCCTGCTTGTTGGTGTAGTACATCGCAACCTGATTGTCTGTTTGAATCAAGATAATTTGGTTGGACAGCCGATCTCTGAAAGCCTTGAGAGCGTTCCAGATTGCTCGGAGCTCCAGAAGGTTGATCTGAAGATCTGTTCCCTGGAGGGACCATGCCCCCTGGGTGTGAAGCCCATCTACATACGCTCCCTATCCCAGGAGAGACGCATCTGTTGTCAGCACTCTTTGCTGAGGCTGAGGAATTTGGAATGGATATCCCATGGTCAAATTGGATCGAATCGTCCACCAGTGAAAAGAATGTAGAAAATCGGTGGATAGAAGGATGACATCTTCTAGATTCCCTATGGCCCGATACCACTGAGAAGCTAGGGTCCGTTGAGCAGATTTCATGTGCAGACGTGCCATGGGCATAACATGAACTGTGGAGGCCATGTGCCCCAATAGTCTCAACATTTCCCGAGCTGTGACACTCAAACTTTGGACACAAGGAACAGAAGGTTGTCTGCCCCCGCCTCAGGAAGATATGCTCGAACCGTTCTCGTGTTGAGCAATGCTCCAATGAACTCCAGTTTCTGAACCGGAGCAAGATGGGACTTGGGATAATTTATTATGAACCTTAGTAGTTCCAGCACCTGAAAAAATCTTCCACATGGACTCCCGAGCACCGTCCTCCAAGGTGCTCTTCACTAGTCAATCGTCGAGATAATGGAACACATGCACTCCCAGCCTGCGTAGTGACACTGCAACTACTGCTAGGCATTTTGTGAATACTCTGGAAGCTGACGCTAGGCCAAAGGGCAGCAAGCGGTACTGGAAGTGCTGCATTCCTAGCCAAAAACGAAGGTACTTCCTGTGAGTTGGAAGTATCGGGATGTGCGTATAAGCATCCTTCAAGTCCAGAGAGCATAGCCAATCGCTTTCCTGAACCATGGGAAGAAGGGTGCATAGGGAAACCATCCTGAACTTTTCTCAAACTAGGAATTTGTTCAGGGACCTTAGGTCTAAGATAGGATGCATCCCCCGTTTTCTTCTGCACAAGGAACTACCTGGAACAGAATTCCCAGCCCTTTCTTCCCCTGCTGGAATGGGTTCGACCGCATGGGCCTTTAGAAGGGTGGAGGATTCCTCTGCAAGTACCTACCTGTGCGGAGAGCTGAAGGAATGAGCTCTCAGCAGGCAATTTGGAGGTTTGGATTCCAGATTGAGGGTGTATCCTAATTGGACTATTTGAAGAACCCACCGATCAGAGGTTCTGAGAGGCCACCTTTGGTGAAAAAATGTAAGCCTCCCCCCAACCGGCAAGTAGTCCAGCATGGATACTTGATCTGCAGCTATGCTCACCTGGAGCCAGTCAAAAGCCTGTCCCTTGCTTTTCGGGGGAGCAGTAGGGACCTTGGGCGCACGCTGTTGACGTGAACGAGTGCGTTAGGACTGAGCCTGAGTAGGCTGGCGAGCAGCAACTGTACCTATGCCTAGGATAGGAATAGAGAGTACTCCGAGGCCCACGAAAAAATCTCCTAGTACAGGGGTTGGTAGCAGAAAGCGCTTGGCGGAAGAGAGAAGCCACAGCATGTGTGTGCTTCTTGATCTGGTCAACCAGATCTTAACCTTCTCTATGAAAAGATTATCCCCTCGGCAAGGAACATCCAATATCCTCTGCTGGATCGAATAGTCCAGGTCAGAAACACGCAGCCATGAGAGTCTGCTCATTGCTATACCTTGAGCAGAGATCTTGGATGCTATATCGAAAGTATCTTATGCGCCCCTGGCCAAAAATTTACGACAAGCGTTCTGCTGCTTGACCAGCTGGTGAAAGGGTTCGGCCTGCTGCAGAGGTAAGGCATCAACCAAAGTAGACAGCTGCCGCACCGAGTTCCGCAAGTGGATGCTCGTGAAGAGCTGGTAGGATTGTATATGGGCAGCGAGCATGGCGGCCTGATACATTTTCCTCCTAAAACAGTCCAAACTCTTAGTTTCTCTGCCTGGGGGCGCCAGAGCAGAGTCTCTAGTACTCTTGGCTCTTTTGAAGGCAGAGTCCTCCACCACCATGGAGTTGTGGGGTAAGTGAGACCTCATCAACACAGGTTCCCCGTGGATCCGATATTTGGAATCTATCTTCTTAGGGATCACGAGGCCAGACAGAGGGGATGCCCACTTTCACATAAGGACTTCCCCGAGTACCTTATACAAAGGAACTGTCACTGCCTCTTTAGGTGGAGAGGTGTAGTCCAGGACCTCGAGCATCTCAGCTCTGGGCTCATCCTCCACGTCTACGGGGAATGGAATGGCTTGAGCCATTTCCTGCTCAAAAGTTGAGAAAGAGAGACTCTCAGGAGGAGACAGTTTCCTTTCAAGTGGAGGGGAAGTTTCAGAGGGAAACCCAAAGGATTCATCTGAGGAAAAGTACCTGGGATCTTCCTCTGACACCCAAAAGCATTCCTCCTTGGTATCGGTGAGCACTTCCCTCAATGACTTCCGAGACCAGACCCACCTCAACGCCGAAGACCCGTGGTCTCAATGGCGATGTTGAAGGGCCAACTCCCACACTGACTGCGGCGAAGCTGCCTCCAGAGACATCGATGGGGAATCGACTTAGGTGGCAACCGATACCAGAATCGCAAGCAGCACCGAGCTTGGGGACCTCACCATGGGTGGAGGACCAGCCACAGATGCAGCACACGGCGCGGTAAGCACAGGCACCCCCATGCCGATGCAGATTGACGCAGCAGTCCCTCCAGAAGCTCTGGACGGAAGGCCCGGATGCGCTCGTCGATAGCCGCCATTGGCAAAGGCTGCGGGGCTGGCGGAGCAGTCGATGGCACAGTCGCCTGGGATTCAGGCGCAGGAACTGGACTGCTGAGAGACCGACGCGTCGGCACCTCCAAAATGGGAGGGGGGGGGGCAGCGGTCCTACCGGTGTAGACGCTTCTCGGGTGCTGATTCCCTCGGTGCTCTGGAGCTCCCGGCACCATGGGTCAAGGGAGAACAGCGTTGGTGCTTTTTAGCCTTCGCACGATGCACATCACCAAGGCTCCCCAGGGCCGATGAGGACGTTGAATCTCCATGTCGCCTTGGGGTCAGGTCAGACGATGGATGGTCCCGAGGGACCTGCCTACTAGGAGACCTCGAGACAGGTGGACACCCAACTCGATGTCCTGCTGCTCCCAGCGTGTTGTGGCCTCTCAGTAGCCATGCCTACCCCCACTCCCGAAGTTGATGCGTCGATGCTGACCTCAATACCGATGTCTATGCCAACGTTGAAGGACCAGACCGAGCACCAAAAAGCTTTTCTCTCTGGGATTCTCAAGCCAGTTGAGTCCTTCTCTTCATATGAAGACAAAGGGCACAACAAGCTGGGCTATGGTCAGGCCCAAGGCACTGGATACCTGTGCCTGAGATGATCCAGTTGTACCAAGTACAGCGTTTGAAACCGCTGGGAGTCTTTGTGATAACATGGAAGGGAAGACAGCACCAGCTAAATCAAAAGTCGCGATTGTGCCAAGAAAAATGGCACAAAGAGAAAAGGATCCGGACGAGCAGCCTAAAAGCTGCCGCACAGGAAAATAAAGGAAACTTGACGCAGGGGAAATAAAACTAAAGAAAACTAAGGGAATCACTTTTCTTTTCTTTTTTAACAAAATGAAAAAAAAACATTAAGAAAACCAAGGAAAAACTCAAAAGGAACCACCAAAAAAACGGTCAACTTTCTTTCCCAGGCAAACAGAGGAGCCACAGAAAATCACTGCTGCTCCTTGCACAGAAGAAAAAAAAGAACTGAACGCAGCCGCGCAGTGGGTGGGAAGGCACTCGGTGCATGCGCAGTTGGACGCTTGGCGCGCTCAGAAGGCTCCAGCAAATGGTTTTGCTATTTCAAATGCTGGTTCCCGGGCCAGCATGGATCGCCGACCCACTTGTGAGGAATATTTAGTCTGCTTGACCTTGAAGAATATGGTGCAATTCAGCACTATCTCCACCTGCTGGTAGATGGTCACAACCCACAAGTTTCTAGATTCATATGCTGCTGATACTAAGGAAGTTTATTTGCACATGTAAACATAATACTGCACGTCTCACCAGAGGTGTAGCCAGATTTTGACATCAGGGAGAGCAGACTTTGTAAAATAGGCACCAGCTGGTGACGGCTAGGCAGCACTGCCGATGTTGTCGCTCAGGTGCGGTGGCTGTGACCAGCAATGATTTAACACAGGCTGCATCTGCTGTGTCCCGCTTACGAGGGAAACAGGAAGTTACATCATGAGGCCGGACGCAGCAGAGATCCCAGGACTGGCCGGAGCAAGCAGCCTGTCTTCTTAACTACAAGTAAAAATACTCTAATTGTGACCATCAGCTCAGGGACAGCACACACACTCCTTCCACTGCTAGACACTTTAAATTGTTTGTATGGCAACTGTACAGGATCTGGAGACTACCAGTCCTGAGAATTTTTACTTTGGGTGACAAGGGCCATCAAGGGCAGCCCTTGACCCAAAGCCTACTTTCAAACAGAGCCATCAAGGGCAGCCCTTGACCCAAAGCCTACTTTCAAACAGAGCCATCAAAGGCAGCCCTTGACCCAAAGCCTACTTTCAAATAGGGCCAGACACTTTGTGAAGTAACACAAAATTCTTGCAAGACACTCAAAACTTACCACACCATAACATCCCTAACCCACCTATGAAAAGACAGTGATATAAATATTCTACGGGTCCTAGAGCACCAATATACTGGCTACCGGGAAACAGTCTAGCTTGTTCCATAGATTCCTACACAGACGTGGAAACCTCAGTCCTCAAGGGCTGCAACCCAGTTGAGCTGTCAGGGTTTCCCCAATGAATATGAATATATTAAGTAACTACCTTTTATTTGCTTTGAATTCTTCACTCATATCAAACTTTTCATGTATAAAATCCACTCCTAAAATAATACGAGGTCCCTCTGGTTCTCATACATTCCATCCAACCATACTATATCATATCATTTTTCTTTCATACTACTGCTTGTTCACACTCACTTTTCCCTACTACTGCTTATTCACACACACTTTTCCCTTGAAGATAATGTAATACTTTTACATCATTATACCAGTGTATAACAACTCAACATCACAACATAGGTGACCCTTGTTATTGCTAATAAATACACTGTGTATTGAGTCCAACTGTGCTGAAGAGCTTCTTGTAATGCACTCAAACGTAATGGAATGTATGAGAACCAGAAGGATCTGGTATCATTTAGCAGTGGATTTTATACATGAAAACAAAGAATTCAAAGCAAATAAAAGGTACTTAATATAGGCATTATTCAGATTTGTAACTAGAGTGAAATAAAGGGATCTCATTGTAAGGATTAGCAATGAATATGAATGAGATCTATTTGAATGCACTGTCTCCATTGTATGCAAATAGATCTCATGCATATTCATTGGGGAAATCCTGAAAACCCGACTGGGTTGCGGTCCTCAAGGACCGAGGTTGCCCACCCCGTGCTAGCAGAATCCTTCACCTCAGAATATGGACAGCCTCTCACCTGATGCAAAATAAGGGATCACAAAAAACATGCAGACAAAAACTTGAAATGGAGACATCCACAGGGCAATATTAGTAAAAAAAAAAAAAAATTAATTTTCTCCTGTACATTATTATAAAATAGAAATTAAAAAAAATGTACATTTAACAAAGCAGGCACATCTCAGTCCTTAAAAAGTTTTTTTTTTTCTACCTTTGTCTGGGAATTTTAATTTTCTAATTAAGTTGGTCTCCATCTCTTACTTTCCACGAGTCAAGTCTTCTCCCAAATTCTTTTCCAGGTTGACCTTTCCACTTTTCTCTCGTCTTCTACCTTTCCTTCTGTCTGGTACTGATCTTTCATTTTGTTTTATTCCCTCCTTTCTTTTCTCTTCTCTGCGTTTATACCCGCCCATCTGATTTTACTCTCATTCCTTCACCTTCTAGTCCTTATCTCCTTTTCACAGATTTGTCTCATCTACCAATTGGCTTTTCCATCTCCTTTCACAGATTTGTCTCATCTACCAATTGGCTTTTCCATCTCCTTTCACAGATTTGTCTCATCTACCAATTGGCTTTTCTCATCTCCTTTCACAGATTTGTCTCATCTACCAATTGGCTTTTCCCATCCCCCTCATTCCCTCTCCAGCACTTCCTTTGCCCCTCTGTATCTCTTCGTACTCTGTCTCCTACTCCCCCCATCTTTCACCCACTTCCTTACTCCCCCATTCCCATCCCCTGTAACTCACCGTCCTAGCCCTCATCTCCATCCCAGTCTCTCCTTCCTTTCCTTGTCTCCAGGAATACTTTCATCTTTTTACCCTATACCATACGTTCTACTTCTTCTCTTTCACTATGTTTTTTTTTTTAACTCCATTTCCACCCTCACTCAACTCTTTCAGAGACCCATTCCCTTCCTCACATACTTGTAACCATAAAATGATTTGGCTATCAATGTTTCAGTAGGTTGCCAAATGGCCATCAGGTTTCAGAATTGCTGCTTTTTAGTTTATAATCTCTCTCCCCTCCCCCTATGCCATGCAGGACCCTCTCTCTCTCTTCCCTCCTCCTCAATCCTCTCTCTTTCCTCCTGACTCCACCATTGGCCCAGTCCCCATTCAAGACTCACTCGCTCTCTCTCTCCTCCACCATTGGCCCCATCCCCATTCACGACTCACTCGCTCTCTCTCTCTCCCTCTGCCATGCAAGAGTTCACCCTCCCAGCCATCCAACATCACCTCTCTCTCTTTTTCCATTCACATTGCCCTTCTGTCTCTCATTCCTCAGCATCCAGTTTTACCCCGGTCTTTCCTTTCCTCCTCCCCTCTGCCTGTCTTTCCCCCCCCCAATATCCATGTCTTTTTTTTCCTGTTCATCATGCATTATCCCATCTTTCTTCCCCCTCACCCCACCATTGGCCCCATCTCTTGCTCTCTTTCCACCCTCTCCAGGTCACTCACCGACACCTCCTCCTCGAGTCCGCAGAGGCATGGAACTGCGAGCTCAGCTTCCCTTCCCCTCTCGCTGGTTCACACCACTGTCTCCCCGCTGGCTGTGAACAAAATAAACCCCTCGTGGGGTCATAGTGCACTGCTGCTGGTTTCCCTCCTCCATGAAAAGAGGAAGTTACATCATGGGAGGGCAGAGGAGGAAAACCAGTAGCGACGCACATAGAAATATGACCCTGTGCGCGGCTTTATTTTGTTCACAGCCAAGTTGGTAAGGCAGTGGTGCGAACCAATGAACAAGGGGCAAGACAGTGAAGCTAAGCTCACAGTTCCTTCTGGGGCTGGGGAGGCTTAACCTATAGCGCATAGGCACCAGTTTCTTTGCAGATCTGTTTGCGGGAGCAACTGCTCCTCCTGCACTCCCCCCCCCCCCCCCACCCCACACACACAGCTACGCTTCTGTGTCTAACATGAAATACTCAGCCCTATTTTATGTAGATTAGTGATCTGTAAATGCTCAAAAGGGGGAGAGGGGGGATAAACAAAACAAAAAAACAAAAAAAAAAAAAGATAAGCTTGCTGTTGAAGGATACATCCAACATGGCTATCATTATTCTGCAGGTTTCCAAGCTGAATGCTGAAAAAGAAACAAAAATTGAAAGTCAAATTTCTAGTGCATTTGGATCGAGTTTATGGATTTTTTTTCAGCTCACAAAAACTAAAGTTGACCAATGAAAGTTTCACCGCAACTACACACAGAAATTTGTTTTAATCAATAACCACAAATATTTGCCCAACACGTGTAATTCACAGGTATTTAGAAATTTTGACAGTACTTTCCTGTGCTATTCTGTAGATTTCTGTCTATAAACAATCCCTCACTCTTTAACCATCTGAGAGGGCTACACAAGTAACACACTTAGCTTCTGGAAACAGAGGGTGTGATATGTACCCATGCAACAAGATACCTGCTGACTAACTCGAGGAAAGGCAACAATTCCAAAGGAACCCCTAGTCCTGCACTCTTGGGAAGGGCTGGGATCGCAATCTGGCTGAAGGTTCGCAGAGCCCTGGAAGGTGCAGTTCTCAGCGGGTGAGGTGACAGGAGGGAAGGGGAATAAAAAAATGAAGAAAAAAAGTCTGCCTCAGCTTGACGTCCCAAGGCGAGAGAGAAGCAGAACCTAGGTTGTAGAAACAGTCGTCAAAAGAAAAAACAAAAACACACCACACACAATCAGCATGCATGAAATTACTGAACTTTCTGTAACTGGAGCTTCATCTCCCTCTACTGGCAGATGCTTGATCACCATGCAACTGAAGTAAGTCTGCAAGTTTATAACAATTTTCAGATGTTTAAATCACTGCTAAAAAAAAAAAAAAATCCACACATTTCACATCAATTACTGTGTTAATAACACAATCTTTCACACAACTAGAACAAAGCAAAGAAAAAGGTTTACTTATGATTTTCTGGGGAACAAAAACTGCACACAAAATATGAATCCTCATCAATCTGGCCATTCCTGATCAATCTGTTACTCTAACACTTGTGGAGAATTGATGTACTTGACAAGGAAGACAGAGTGAAGATACTTACCTATAGCAGGTAATCTCCAAGGATAGAAGGCTATATATTCTTACATGTGGGTAACATGGTCTGTGTTGCCCAGACTGGAGCTTGTATCAAGCTTTTACAGATCTCTTTAGAGCGAGAATCACGCTCCACTGCGCATGCGTTTTCCTGCCTGCTCCGTGAGAATGGGACCAACAGTACAATACTATAGCATAGGAGAAAAAGATGACAACTCCAAGAGGAGGTAAGAGGGTATGAGAGGACAGCTTGCTGTCCTCAGAGAATACCTGCTACGGGTAAATATTTTCACTTTCTTTTGAGGACAAGCAGGCTAATATTCTCACATGTGGGGAATCCCCAGCTACCAGGCTCACTGGAAGGAAGAACCAATTACGAACTGCACATTGTAATGGCAAGGTCAGAACATAGATGAATCTGAAACCATATGCAAATCATCAGAAGTGTTGCCTGGGACAGAATAAAAATTGGCCTAGGTGGGTGGAGTTGGATTCTAGAACCCAAACTAATTCGGTATTACTATCTATCCAAATCGACCGTTACGCCAGACACGCTGTTTAAGGCACGCTACTTGAAGAAGGAATGAGATGTGAATGTGTAGAATGAAGACCATGTAGCAGCCTAATAAATTTCCAAAATGGAGGCCAATGAAGTCAGGGCCCTGGCACTGCGAGCTGTAAGAGGATCCTTCTGGGCAGTCCAGCCTGGGCGTAAGGAAAAGAATATAAACTGGTAGCTAATTAGAAACTGTGCATTTCCAGATGGCAACCTACTCCAGTTGGGATGAAAGAATACAAGAAGTTGGGGAAATAGCTGAGGCAATTTCAACGAAAAGGCCAATGCTCGCCTGCAGTCCAAAGAGTGCAGCATGTGCTTGCCAGGGGCATGAGACTGTGGAAAAGGATGTAGGCAAGACAATCAATCAACTGATATAGATATAATCCCAAAACAAGCTAAGGCAGGAACGCAGGGTACGTGTAGAGAATCACTCCATTACAATGAAATTTAGAGTAAGATGGAACCGTCACCAGGGCCTGAAACTCGTAACCCTGCGAACCGAAGGAACAGTCACCAAAAACAAGGCTGTCCAGGTCAAGGACAGGAAAACAAGCAGCTTAAAAGGAGCACTTATCAATTGGGGAGATAGACGTCAAGGCTCATAACAGATATGGAGGTGCGACTGGGGACTGTAACAAAGCAAACCCCTCATGAAGCGAACTTGAAGATGTGAAGAGATGAGTATCCTACGCGAAGAGGAGAAACTGCATATACTGAGGTGAACCCCCACAGAGTTGAATGCAGATCAAACCCAGAAAGTAGTAAGAGGTATGCAATCAGGACCTGTTCAGGCAAGAAAGGATCCATACAGCAGGCAGAAAAACTCCTCCACTGAAAAGAGGAACACCTGGGAAAAACTTTATGGAGCCTCAAAAAGGACAAAGCACCAGAAAAAATAAATAAGGCCAAGATCCAACTGGGGCTCAGGCCTAAATATGGCCTACTAAGCGAGGTAAAGGAAAAAAAAAAAAAAAAAAAAAAAAAGAAATTGAACCTGAACGAGGAACAGAACTACAGAAAATTAAAAAAAAAAAAAATCCAAAACAAAACACAAGGCACAAAAAGAACCTCTGTTAAAAACCCGAACTATTTGCTGTGAGGAGAGAAGTAAAAACACGGCCTCTCCTCACTGTGGAAAAGAGAGAGACTGTTGGTCCCGCATTCGTGCATGCATGGTGGAGCGGGACTCGCACGCCAAAGAGCTCGGATACAAGCTCTGGACCAGGCAATGCAGACCGCATTACCCACATGTGAGAATATTAGCCTGCTTGTCCTCAGAGAAGATGAATTTTTTCTCTCTGTTAAATCAATAAAAAATCTATTTCAGCACAGAGCAACTAAACATAAGTAGTTTATATGTTCATTTTAAAACCAGTACAGAAGCTGGCTCTGCTTATGTAAGTAACTGATTACAACAGACATGGAGGTTCCACTGTTTGGAGGTGATAAAAATAAAAGGGTCCTAACCAAGCTTACTGGCAAAAAGGTATGAAAACTACAGGAGTGAAGAACATTTTAAAATGTATAAATGGTGAGATTCAATCAGTTTTAGGGCCAATGCTCAGAACTCCAGCGCTACAGGGAACAGCGCTGGAAAATACCGCAGAACCAGCAAACAAAAATAACTTCCAAATGTTCAACATTAACAGCATGCAAATTATAAGTGCATGTGCAAGGGGGAGGAACATGTCTGGCACATGCACACAAGAGTTTTGTGGTAAGCATCGAACCATAAAAGTCTGTTAAAGGTGTTCTGAATACGAGAGCATTTGTAACAGATTGTTCCCACCGTGCCGGAGGAGACATTTAAACAGAACAGCAGTAATTACGATCAGCTTTGCTCTGACTAGTCAATTTCCTTACAATAAAGATTCCCATTGTTTGAGTGAAGAATATGAAGAAACAAGTGGAAAAACTGACCTAGCCGTTATCTTTTTGAAACATATTAGTAGCTTTTTAACTGACAGGCATGCAGATACAGTCAGCAGCTATGGAAACTGTCCACAACATATGGATTATTTTGTTTTTAAGAGAGAAAAAATATTTTTAAAATAATTTTCTATTACACTAATTAGTTCAGTCATTTGTCACAAAGATAAAACCCTGCTAAGAGGGTTCATCATACTTTTCAGTAGGTCAACCAACACCACACACAACTTTAGCTTGCTGTTTTAATAGCTGAAGTAACTTATACAATATTTAGTTCTGCATCTTACTCGGAGTTTTCCTATTAGTTATCATCTAACCATGACATGATTACATATGACATGCAAATATAAGACATCATACAAAAAGATGCTAGTTAGAAGGTACTCTCATGTAACATTTGTTATTTATTTTATTGCTACTCTTCTTATGACACCAACATCAGATCTGTCTGCTGTCCCATATAGGACTATCAATTACAAAGCAAAAATTAATGAGAAATATTTCCACCAGATATATATAACTTACAAATTGGTGTAAAATGTTATAAAGTAAGTGCAAAAGACAAGAGTATAGTATCTCATCATTCAGGTCTTACGAGTATAGGTTCCATGGATTCCAGACTGTGTTAAACATCTCTGAAGTTCCTCAGCATCCACTTCACCGTCCTAAAGAGCAACAATTAACTTATTAGCTTGTGTGCCAATGCATATAGAAGAGGCAAAAATAAATTTAAGCACAATATTCATACGAGTATAGTTAACGCACATTGAGCTACTACTGAAAAGGCATGAGCTAAATCCACAAAAATATTATATAGCAATATACATAAATACATTACATTATACATTTGAGGCCCTTTTACTAAATTGCGTTAGGCAATAATGCACACCTGATGCAACTTAAAATGGTATACTGCAGAATACACTTGGGCATCCTGTGAAGAGTGGCAAAGCGTATACTAAACTTTTTTTTTTTTATTAAATTTTATGAAAGTCTTGTAAATATACATTTGAAATATTCCAATAATACAGCCACCAGAACAACAGAACTTCAACCCTCCCCCTCCCTCCCCTCTAATACAGCAGTCTGTGCCTCTCAATTCTAAAATATATCGTACTAATCCTATTAACTGTCCATCAGTTGGGTGGGGTATCTGGTCCCAATTTCCACTGTTCATAAACCCTCCAAATGTCATAAAATTTGGCCAGCCATCCGTGTCGCAATGCGGTAAGCTTGGAGAGTTTGAAAATTCCATCAAGCTTTTTCAGGATACGAGACAGAGGCGGCAAAGAGGTCTGCTTCCAGGCCTGTGCCATAACCAATTTACTGGCAGTAAACAATATAGCAAATTTATGCCGAGATACATTAATTGAGGTGAGTTTGTGATGTAGCAGACAACATTCCTCCAATCGTGGATACTTCTTCCCCAGTGTACCTTGCAGGGTATCAAGTATCAGTACCCACTGATTCTGTACTACTGGACAAGTCCACCACATGTGGAAAAAGGTTCCTTGCTCTCCACAGCCACTCCAACACACATCGAGCGTTGCTGGAAAAATCTTCTTCAATTTCACTGGCGAGTAGTACCAGCGATAGAAAATCTTAAAGCCATTCTAAATCAGGTTACTAGCCACAGATTCTTGAAACAAATACTTGAATGAACTTTCCCATTGTTCCCCTGTGAATGATGTATCCAGCTCTAGTTCCCATTTATTGATATACCAGTGCAACGGGGATTTAGCTAACAGTAAGGCCAGGTATATCCGAGAAATACTTCCCTTATCTCCTCCCGCCCAAAGGGCTTGTTCTATTAGGGTTTCTTGCAGGCACAGATCTCCTTTTGCTTTGCGATGAATTAGGTCCCTAACCTGTCTGTATTGAAATTCTTCTCTTGCTAGTAGGCCATATTCTTCCCTCAGGTCCCCAAAAGGGATAAATTTCCCCTCAACCCATATCTGGCCCAGGAACTGCAAGCCTCCCTCCGCCCACCTTTTATACCCGGATCTTGAGGCCCTGGCTCAAAAGAGGGAGCAAGCTGAATGGCCGTGGACAAATAGTACTGTATCTGAAAAGAACAGCTTCTGAGCTTTATACCAGGTCTGTAGTGGAAAACCCACTAGAGGAGATGCCACCCGGGAGACATGGAGCAGATCTCTTCCTGGAAGCCATGGAGCCGCACAGACCGGGGTAGTACCAAATCCCTTCTGATGCCAGTCTAGCCTCTTTTTTTTTTGTCGTTCCTTCACTCATCCATTCAGCTAGTATACGTAACTGGGCTGCTTTAAAATAAAGCTCAAAGTGGGGTACTCCCATGCCTCTGGGCTGATATAGAATAGACCTCCGTACCCTGGGTGGGCGCTTTCTCCAGATGTAGGCAAAAATGTTCCTGTTCAGTTGTCTAAAAAACCCTGTGGTATGGGAAGAGGAAGTGCCATAAACAAATACAAAAGTTTAGGCAACACCATCATCTTAACTGCCTGAATTCTACCCATCCAGGTAAGTGCTAAGCCCTCCCAGCGGTACAGCTCAGCCAGAAGTTGATTAAGTTTAGTTGGGAAGTTAGCTTGATATAGTCCCTTTATCGGAGCTGTCACTTGGCTACCTAAGTATATGATACACTTTCGTGCCCACTGAAAGGGAAATTGTTGCCGAAGCCGGTGGTACTCACAGAAATCCAGATTCAGGTTTAGAATTTCTGATTTAGCCATATTTACTTTAAAGCCTGAGGCCTTCCGTAATCGGTTAGGATCTCAGAGATCCCTTTCAGTGATTCCATAGGGTCAGTCAGTGTCATCAAGACATCATCAGCAAAAAGCATAATCTTGTGTTCTACCCCCTCTCTTGAGATTCCCCTAATGCTAGATGTATCTTGTACTAACTGCGCCAAAGGCTCAATAGAGAGAGCAAAGGGAAGGGGGGAAACTGCACAACCCTGTTGCGTACCATGGTGCAATTCAAAAGGGTCCATGTAGCATCCATTAATGCATAAGCTTGCCAGAGGGGCCGTATATAGTAGACAAAACCAGGACATGAAGCGCCCACGGAATCCCATTTTCTGGAGCACCGAGAACAAAAAAGGCCAATATTCTCTGTCAAAAGCTTTTTCCGCATCAATAGACAGTAGACATGATGGAATGTTATATTCATGGACCCACTGAATAATATGCAACAAGGACCTTATATTATCAAAGGTCTGCCTACCGGTTATAAAGCCCGCCTGATCAATGTGTACTAATCGGGGCAACACCCGCTGAAGCCGATGGGCCATTATTTTTGTCAGGATTTTATAGTCTGTGTCCAGAAGAGAAATTGGTCTATAGGACCCACAATGTATTGGATCCTTACCCGGCTTCAGTAGCACCGTAATGGCCACCAGGTGCCACATATATAGGAGCTCCTGCACTCTGCAAGTTCATGAAAGACCCTTAGTAAGACTGGGGCCAAATGAGAACTATAAAATTTGTAGAATTTATTGGAAAATCCATCCAGTCCTGGGGCCTTATTAGATGGCAGGTCCTTGATTGCCCATAGCATTTCCTCCAATTCTATAGGTTTAGACAGTTGTTCAGTTTCTCCCTCAGATAGGACCTGCAGAGGTATATGAGCCAAAAAGGTTTCTCTCTCATGTTCAGCAGGAGTTTTGTTCGGGTGTGTACAGGGCTTCATAAAATTGCAAAAAGCACACATGTATCTCTTCTGTGCTGGTTAGTACTGCCCCATCACTCCCCTGAATAGAAAAAATATAATTACGCTTGACCTGCTGTTTGATTTTATATGCCAGCAGCCTGCTAGAGCGGTTATCAAATTCAAAGTGTTCCTGCCGGGTTTTCTCTAGCTGATCAGCTATATCAGTCATTTGTAGCTCCTGCAGGGACATGCCTGCATGTAGGAGAATCTCTCATCAGTGCTGTCTTCAGCTGTTTGAAGATCGTAATCAACAGCTAGGTAGCGATGGAAATCCTCTTCAGTAAAACTGGCTGGGATGTCAATAACCTCTTCATCTGACGCATTTGCAACAGCTGCACCTGCTTCATCCCTCTCCACATCCTTACTACTACTACTATTTAGCATTTCTATAGCGCTACAAGGCGTACGCAGCGCTGCACAAACATAGAAGAAAGACAGTCCCTGCTCAAAGAGCTTACAATCTAATAGACAAAAAATAAATAAAGTAAGCAAATCAATTAATGTGAATGGGAAGGAAGAGAGGAGGGTAGGTGGAAGCGAGTGGTTACAAGTGGTTACGAGTCAAAAGCAATGTTAAAGAGGTGGGCTTTCAGTCTAGATTTAAAGGTGGCCAAGGATGGGGCAAGACGTAGGGGCTCAGGAAGTTTATTCCAGGCGTAAGGTGCAGCGAGACAGAAGGCGCGAAGTCTGGAGTTGGCAGTAGTGGAGAAGGGAACAGATAAGAAGGATTTATCCATGGAGCGGAGTGCACGGGAAGGGGTGTAGGGAAGGACAAGTGTGGAGAGATACTGGGGACCAGCAGAGTGAGTACATTTATAGGTTAGTAGAAGAAGTTTGAACAGGATGCGAAAACGGATATGGAGCCAGTGAAGCGACTTGAGGAGAGGGGTAGTATGAGTAAAGCGACCCTGGCAGAAGACAAGACGGGCAGCAGAGTTTTGAACCGATTGGAGAGGGGAGAGGTGACTAAGTGGGAGGCCAGCAAGAAGCAGATTGCAGTAGTCTAAACGAGAGGTGACAAGGGTGTGGATGATGGTTTTGGTAGAGTGCTTGGAAAGAAAGGGGTGGATTTTACGGATGTTGTAAAGAAAGAAACGACAGGTCTTGGCGATCTGCTGGATATGAGCAGAGAAGGAGAGAGAAGAGTCAAAGATGACCCCAAGGTTTCGAGCTGAGGAGCCGGGGAGAATGAGAGAGCCATCAACAGAAATAGAAAACGGGGGGAGCGGGGAGGTGGGTTTGGGGGGGAAATGAGAAGCTCGGTTTTGGTCATATTTAATTTCAGGTGGCGTTGAGACATCCAGACAGCAATGTCAGACAAGCACGCTGAAACTTTGGTTTGGATGCAAGGTGAGATATCAGGGGTAGAAAGGTAGATTTGGGAGTCATCAGCATAGAGATGGTAGGAAAAGCCATGGGATGAGATTAATAAACCAAGGGAAGAAGTGTAGATAGAAAAGAGGAGGGGACCAAGAACAGAACCCTGAGGTACGCCGACAGGCAGAGGGATAGAAGTAGAAGAGGATCCACCAGAGTGAACACTAAAGGTGCGGAGGGAGAGGTAGGAAGAGAACCAGGAAAGGACAGAGCCCTGGAATCCAAGATGGTAGGAAAAGCCATGGGATGAGATTAGACATCCTTAACAAAGCTTGCCCGCTTGTAGCAGTTCACAATGCTTGCCTGTGTAACATGATTCCAGGCTTCTTTCTGCATATGTAGGGAATCCAACAGTGATTGATTACGAGCCAGTTCAACAGCATGTTTATCCTTCCCAGTCTGGTCATCCATAACGCTCATCAGATGACGTAGCACAAGAGACCGATGTTGATTGAAATTGGCTATTATGCTCTGATCCAGAGGTTGGATAAGAGAGAGGTAGTGTTTGGTGGCAGGAAGACCACCTTGACGTTAGACAGTCTGACATTATCCCTGTGTGCAGCACAGTTATCACAAAGCAGCAAAATCTGACGCTTTTGTGTCCGCATTCTAGTGTAACTTCTTTAGCCACTGCTTCCAAATTTTCCCAGTCATCCACAAATTTGCGTTAGCCTCGTATGACACAGGAAGTCTCTTAACTTTCTTGAAGCAACGGGGCTGTTTGCTCTTTCCAATGACGAGGGGTTCCAACTTCTCACTCCCATCCATATTGCAGCAAAGGAGGATTGTCAGTCGGTCCTTCGATGTTTTACCTCCAGTAGTTTCGGCATGTTTGAATGCAAGTGTTCCATCAGGAATCGCTCGCCAGTAGAGACCATTTTCGTCAGCATTGAAAATGTCACAAGGTGCAAGCTCGTTCAAGATGGTAGGAAGAACTGAAACAACCCAATTTTAAGCACCAAAGTCATCAACGTCTTGTTTCTCACCATGCTGTTTCTTGAATTTTATGCTGTTCCTTCCCTTCCATCTTTCCAATCATCCAACAGTGGCTTTGAATTCAATCAGTCCAAGACTTTCTGCTAACTGGTTAGCTTTCTCCATAAGCAGTGGACCACTGACAAGAAACTGTCTGCTCCTGACTCGAGAAAACCACAGAAGAAGAGCATATTCTACCTCCTCAGCTTTTCCCGCACATTTTCGTTTCCGTTGTGGATTTGTATTGTTTTGCCAGTCTTCCAGAAGCTGGTCTTTCTGCTTCAAGACACGTGAAATTTGACTGGGATTGACACCATATTCTTTAGCAATAGATGCTTGACTTTCTTTGTTTTCTAATTTTTTAAGAACTTCTATTCATTCAGCCAGTGTTAAAGTCTTACAGTTCCGCCGCCGCGACGATGACGACGACCCCTGTGCAAGCTCCAACAACATTCTTTCCCCTTATCTGCCTGGGGCAGTTAAAGAGGTGGTAAATTTGAAATCTCGGTTGTCACACGCCAATCGGCTTCCATATTCCATGCATGTGCTTATGCGGAGTCTTTCCTGCAGAGCAGCGGTCTTGAACCATGCATATGGGAAAATTAGGTTCTTACCGTGGTAATTTTCTTTCCTTTAGTCATAGCAGATGAAGCCATTACGTATGGGTTGTGTCCATCAACCAGCAGGGGAGATAGAGAGCACTCAACTTTTCACAGTGCCTCATGGCCAGCCAGCTCCACTGCCTCTTCAGTATTTGAAGCTTCCAAAGCAGTATGGCAAACCGCAATGGGAATAACATGAACTTTCCTCACAGCGAACGATGGCCCCTTAACAAGGGCATGAACACATCCTCCTGGAAGGAATAAACTCGTCCTCCTTATTGTATAACTGGAGGGGATACACGCAACCTCCTGGAGGGAATAAACTCATCCTCCAAAACAAACTGGAGGGAATGGACTCATCCTCCTATAAGTGAACATGAATCCTGAAGACTGTTTTCCAACTTTCTCCCAAGGAAGGAACTTCAGGAAACCAGAACACAACCTGAAACAGATTCACAGCATACAGACAATCATAAAGGGAGGGCTCATGGCTTCATCTGCTATGACTAAAGGAAAGAAAATTACCAAAGTAAGAACCTAATTTTCCCTTCCTTGTCATCAAGCAGATGAAGCCATTACTTATGGGATGTAACAAAGCAATCCCTATATAGGGTGGGAACAGGTCACACCACGCTAGCACTTGTGCTCCAAAACGCGCATCCCTCCTAGCAGCCACATCCAGCCTGTAATGTCGGGCAAAAGAGAGCTTAGAAGCCCATGTTGCTGCACTGAATATCTCTTGATGAGAGAGTTCTCCAGTTTCAGCCCAAGAGGAAGAAATCGCTCTGGTAGAATGCGCCTTAAAGGCTACAGGCGGAGACCGGCCGGCAAGCAGATAAGCTGAAAAGATAGTTTCTTTGAGCCAGCGGGCAATAGTGGCTTTAGACGCTGGAGACCCTCTGCGAGGACCTGATAGCAAAACAAACAGATGATCATAGATCCTGAAAGAGATAGTAACTCGCAGATACTGCTGCAGAGTCCTGCGCACATCCAACAGGTGCAACTGCCCGAAAGATTCTGGAAACTCCTCCTTATCAAAGGAGGGCAAAAAAATAGGCTGGTTTAGGTGAAACCCTGAAACCACCTTAGGCATGAAGGAAGGCACGGTCCGAACCGTGACCCCGGACTCTGAGAATTGCAGAAATGGGTCTCTACAGGACAGCACCTGGAGCTCTTGACACCTGTCTCGCCGAAGTAATGGCCACAAGAAAAACGGCCTTTAATGTCAAATCTTTCTCCGATGCTCGCCGAAGCTCAAAAGGAGAAGCCTGCAGGGCCTTCAAAACTAGCCCCAGGTTCCAAGCTGGACAGGGTGCTCGCACGGAAGGCCGGAGCCGAAGCACCCCACTAAGAAACCGTGCCACATCTGGATGAGCAGCTAAAGACACGCCTTCAACCTTACCACAAAGGGAGGCCAACGCTGCCACTTGCACCCGCAGGGAATTATAGGCCAAGCCTATTTGTACACCATCCTGCAAAAAGTCCAGAATCGGCGAGACAGGAGCCCGCATGGGTGTGATCGCTTTTGAAGCACACCAAGACTCAAACTGGCGCCAAATCCTGGCATAAGCCACGGAAGTGGAACGCTTGCGGGCCTGCAGGAGAGTGGAAATGACTGTTTGAATAGCCTTTGTCCCTCAACTGCGCCCTCTCAATCGCCATGCCATAAGACCAAAGCGGCAGGCGTCCTCTATGGCCACCGAGCTCTGTGACAACAGGTTCGGTACCAGAGGTAAAGGAAGAAGAGCCTCCACTAGCATCTGTCGGAGGTCCGCATACCAAGGCCTCCTGGGCCAATCCGGGGCGATGAGGACCACTTCTCCTGGGTGCAGCCGAATCCACAGGAGCACGCGCCCTATCAAGGGCCAAGGAGGGAACACATATAGTAGGCCCGGAGGCCAGGGCTGAGCCAAGGCATCCAACCCTGCCGAGCGAGGATCTCTCCGTCTGCTGAAGAAGCATGGGACTTTGGCATTTGAACTTGTCGCCATAAGATCCATCACGGGCTTGCTCCATTTGGCACATATCTGCAGGAATACTTCGTCTGCTAGTTCCCATTCTGCTGGATCGATCTGATGCCTGCTTAGATAATCGGCTTGCACGTTGCTCTGACCTGCAATGTGAGCTGCCGACAGAAACTGAAGATGCAGCTCGGCCCACTGGCAAATCTGTTCGGCCTGCGCAGCCAGTGCTCTGCACTGAGTGCCGCCTTGTCGATTTATGTAGGCCACTGCTGTCGTGTTGTCCGACATCACTCTGACAGCCAATCCTTCCAGGGTCACTTGAAAGGCCAGAAGCGCCTGAAACACCACTTTCAACTCCAGGCGGTTGATGGACCACTCCGACTCCTCGGGTGTCCATAGACCCTGGGCATGCTTCCCCTTGCAATGTGCGCCCCAGCCCTTCAGGCTGGCATCTGTCATTACTAGACACCAATCGGGGAGCGCCAGCGGCATTCCTCGCCGCAGCATGCTGTCTGAGAGCCACCACTCCATGCTGAGTGGGGACGCAGGGAGCCAAGAAAGTCTGCATTGATAATCCTGAGAAACTGGAGACCAACTTTGAAGTAGGGAATACTGTAGAGGTCTCAGGTGCGCTCTCGCCCAGGGCACGACTTCCAATGTGGCTGTCATCGATCCCAGCAGCTGGACAATGTCCCAAGCTCGCGGGCGGGGCATCCTCAGGAGTAGACGGACCCGATTCTGAAGCTTGCACCGCCTTAGCTCGGGTAGGTATACATAGCCAGAGTCTGTGTCGGACCTGGCCCCCAAATATTCTACAGATTGCGAGGGGGTCAGGTGACTTTTGGCCATACTGACGACCCAGCCTAGAGACTGAAGTACTGAGACCACTCTGGCTGTAGCTTGATAGCTCTCTCTTACAGAGTCTGCTCTGATGAGCCAGTCGTCTAGGTACGTGTGAACTCCGATACCTTCTCGCATGAGCAAAGCAGCTACTACCACCATTACCTTCGAAAAGGTTCGGGGAGCTGTGGCGAGGCCCAAAAGGCAAGGCCCGAAACTGGAAATGTTTTCCCAACACCGCAATCCTCAGAAACTTCTGGTGCGGGGGCCAAATTGGTACGTGCAAGTAAGCTTCTTTCAGGTCTAGAGACGTGAGAAACTCTCCTGGCTGTACCGCAGCAATGACGGAGCGCAGGGTTTCCATGTGGAAATGCCACACTCTCAGGGACTTGTTTAATTCTTTTAAGTCCAGAATAGGGCGAAAAGACCCACCTTTTCGCGGCACCACAAAGTAGATGGAGTAGTGGCCGTAGCCGTGTTCAGCGGGAGGTACCGGGGACACGGCCCCTAACTGAATCAGACCTTGCAAAGTCTCCTCTACCGCCGCCCGTTTGCCGCAGCAGAACGGCATCGGGACTCCACAAACACGTCTCTTACTGGGGCGTTGAATTCAATTCTGTAGCCATCTCTGATCAGGTCCAGAACCCACTGATCTGAGGAAATATTGGCCCACTCCTCGGCAAAGAGGGAAAGACGCCCTTCGATGACAGGAAGTGAGGAGGGGCAGGCGCACCATCATTGAGAGGGTCGCCCCTGAACTCCAGGCCTAGAGCCGGTGGCTGCGGAACGCTTGTCCGAGCGAAAGGAGTTCCTCTGCTGAAAAACGGGCACGAGAAGTGAACCCAGCAGAACGCCCCGGGCAGTACCTTCTAGCTTCACGGAAGCAAGGTCTATAAGAGGAGTGGACCGCCTGGCCCTTGGAGGAAGGCCTCGGCCTATCTTCGGGCAAGCACTGGGGTTCAGGATCTCCCAGGCCTTTAACAATTTTTTTTCCCAACTCCTCACCAAATAGGAGAAGGCCTTGAAAGGGCAACTTCACCAACCTTTGCTTAGAGGCCATGTCCGCTGCCCAATGTCGTAGCCAAATAAGACGGCGAGCCGCCACTGCTACTGCCATTTGTTTAGCCGAAGCTCTGACAATATCATAAAGGGCATAAGCCAAAAAGGACAAGGCTGACTCCAGCCGCAGAGCCACATCCGAGAAGGGCTCCGCTCCATCTCCGGGCTGTTCCACTGCCTGTTGCAACCACGCCAGGCAGGCTCTAGCAGCATAACAACTGCATGCAGACGCCCGAACAGTAAGACCTGCAATTTCAAAGGACTGTTTAAGTGCTGCTTCCAGCCTACGGTCTTGTATATCCTTCAGGGCAACACCTCCTTCCACAGGGAGGGTAGTTCTCTGTCACCGCAGGTAGGGTATTATTATGGATTAAGAACTGGTTGAAAGATAGGAAGCAGAGAGTAGGATTGCGTGGCCAGTATTCTCAGTGGAGGAGGGTAGTTAGTGGGGTCCCGCAGGGGTCTGTGCTGGGTCCGTTGCTTTTTAATGTATTTATAAATGACCTAGAGATGGGAATAACTAGTGAGGTAATTAAATTCGCCGATGACACAAAATTATTCAGGGTCGTCAAGTCGCAGGAGGAATGTGAACGATTACAGGAGGACCTTGCGAGACTGGGAGAATGGGCGTGCAAGTGGCAGATGAAGTTCAATGTTGACAAGTGCAAAGTGATGCATGTGGGTAAGAGGAACCCGAATTATAGCTACGTCTTGCAAGGTTCCGCGTTAGGAGTTACGGATCAAGAAAGGGATCTGGGTGTTGTCGTCGATGATACACTGAAACCTTCTGCTCAGTGTGCTGCTGCGGCTAGGAAAGCGAATAGAATGTTGGGTGTTATTAGGAAGGGTATGGAGTCCAGGTGTGCGGATGTTATAATGCCGTTGTATCGCTCCATGGTGCGACCGCACCTGGAGTATTGTGTTCAGTACTGGTCTCCGTATCTCAAAAAAGATATAGTAGAATTGGAAAAGGTACAGCGAAGGGCGACGAAAATGATAGTGGGGATGGGACGACTTTCCTATGAAGAGAGGCTGAGAAGGCTAGGGCTTTTCAGCTTGGAGAAGAGACGGCTGAGGGGAGATATGATAGAAGTGTATAAAATAATGAGTGGAATGGATCGGGTGGATGTGAAGCGACTGTTCACGCTATCCAAAAATACTAGGACTAGAGGGCATGAGTTGAAGCTACAGTGTGGTAAATTTAAAACGAATCGGAGAAAATTTTTCTTCACCCAACGTGTAATTAGACTCTGGAATTCGTTGCCGGAGAACGTGGTACGGGCGGTTAGCTTGACGGAGTTTAAAAAGGGGTTAGATAGATTCCTAAAGGACAAGTCCATAGACCGCTATTAAATGGACTTGGAAAAATTCCGCATTTTTAGGTATAACTTGTCTGGAATGTTTTTACGTTTGGGGAGCGTGCCAGGTGCCCTTGACCTGGATTGGCCACTGTCGGTGACAGGATGCTGGGCTAGATGGACCTTTGGTCTTTCCCAGTATGGCACTACTTATGTACTTATGTACTTTAGGCCTTGCAAAGCGAGCCAAATGCTCCTCACGCAGAGGGTATAATTGCCCCATAGCCCTGGAAACTTTCAAAGGTCCCTCGGGGTCAGCCCACTGAGCAGAAATAAGCTCTTGGATGGAGTCATGCACAGGAAAGGCTCGAGCAGGCTTTTTGGTACTAGTCATCCTAGGATTCACAGAGGAGGCCGTGCCACTGTCAGGCTCTTCAATAGAAAGGACCTGTAGGGTATCTGAAATAAGCGCTGGCAGCTCATCACGGTGGAAAATCCTCACCGCAGAGGGATCATCCAGATCCTGTGGTAATTCTGCACCTGACTCTGGCTCCTCAGACCACGAAGGCCTGCCAGAACTCTCCGAATCCTCACAGCCCGACCACGGGGGGGGGGGGGGGGGGGGGGGGGGGGGGGGGGGGGGGGGAGGAGGTGCACCACAATCTGAAGGGGAATTATCCCTTCTACGCTTTTCTTTAAGCCAATTATCAGGGAAAATAGCCTCAGCGGGCAGTCCCAGGCCAGAATCCACCGGGGGGGGGGGGGGGGGGGGGGGGGGGGGACAATAGAAGGGGCCTCAGACGACACTTGAGGGAGAGCTCTTTTCAGCATGTATGCTTTACGCAATAACACAAAATCAGGGGAGAAAAACTCGCCTTGGGCACCCAGATCCCGTCTGGGGCTAGCCGCTCCCTAAACAGCCTCAATTCGAGGTCCCCCCCCCCCCCCCCCCCGGGCTCTCCGTCTCTACGGAAGCCGCGCCATACGGAGAATTAAAAAATGGCGTCCGCTGCCAGCTCTGAGCGGGAAGAATCATTGCTCGCCATGCTCGGGCCAGCTCTTACACCTGTACAGCACGATTTACAGAGCCCCGCTGCTGATTTACGCTTGCCACACCGGGAACAGTGCTTTACATTCTCTGCAGCCATCGCCGAAAACGGCGGGAAAATTCAAAATGGCGGTTTCGCACCAAAAACGCCCCGATCGCGGGCCCACCCAGGAGGAGTTAGAAAACACTCTTACCTCACCGGACCGAGTATCACAGCTCCGGTCCCATAGAAGAAGCAAAGGAAAATCTCTGTTCCATTTTTTTTTTTTTTTTAACGCTGTGAGGAAAGCAGAGGTAATAAGAACTCCGGAGGCTCAGATGAGTGGGAAAGGCAAGGAAAGGCGAACCAATGTGCCTGCATCCAGAGTGGGAAAGGACAGGGAAAAGCAAGCTAATATGTCCACATCCACGGGGGCATGAGTAAGGCAGGGAAAGGGCTAACCTATGTGCCTTCAAAGTGAAGCTGTTATAGCCTCTAACACCCCGGCTAACAACTGGCAAGCCAGGAGCCACCCCCAGGCAGATTTTTGATGGAGCTCGAAGAAGCTGCAGCCACCCTGCTTGGGGAGATAGAGAATACTGAAGAGGCAGTGGAGCTGGCTAGCCATGAGGCACTGTGAAAAGTTGAGGGCTCTCTATCTCCCCCCTGCTGGTTGGTAAGACACAACCCATACGTAATGGCTTCATCTGCTTGATGACAAGGAATGACACAATTATCGTTATCGTGGTAAGGGCAATACCCTAACCAGAATCAATATGGTTGCGGGAACAAAACTAAAACCTTGTTCCCGCAGTTTTTAAAAAAAAAATCCTTTCTTCTGTTCCCATCCTCCTCCCCGCAGACATCACATTTTCTTGCAGCCGCCAGCCAGTCACAGGCCGGCTCTGTGTTTTTCCTCTATTTAGCGTCAAAACAGGAAGTTGCAGTACAGACAGCAGGACGAAGCAGAAGGAAGCCAATAGAGTAAGCCTGTGGGTTGTGTACATCCTGTGCAGAACTGGTTTTGCAGCAGAAGAGCAGCCACGCTCCCCTACAGCTCCCGGCACTGTGCCTGCAGGGACGCAGGCGCCCTTGGCTATGTGTTGCTGCTGAACAGGAGCGAGGGGGAAAAAAAAAAAAGATCCATCTTGTAAGTGCTCTGATCGCTAGAACCCAACTTCCCTCAGGTTTCCAGCACATAGGGAATGCCATCACTTCAGGATCCCAGCCCAAAATGTTTCACTGGAACAAGTGGCGAAAAAGGATAGGAGCGAACATTTCCTCCAAAAGACCTGTTTTTGATGACATGGAAGATGGTGAGTATGTGGTTTTTTTGTTTGGTAGGTTTATATATATATATATATATATATATATATATATATATATATATACACAGTGCTTTTTTTGTAGAAAAAAAGGTGGCGGTACTCATTATGGGCGGGGTCACCACATATGGCTCCACCCCTATGATAGCCACACCCACATTGACCACACCCCTCATAGCAGCCATGGCGCATACAAACAGACATCACTGAAAATATACTAGTGTAGGAGAAAAAAAAAAATGATTTTTTTTCATTATAAAAAATTTCTGTAAGCTGTTACAGCTCCAAGTATACCCAGTGCAAAATAAGACAGCAGATGTAAACACTAAAATGAAAATAAAATGATTTTTTTCTACCTTTGTTGTCTGGTGACTTTGTTTTTCTACCCTTATTGGTCCCAGCCTCTGATTCTGCTGCTCTCTATCTGTTCTTTTAACTCCGTTTCCAGGGCTTCCTTTTCATTTATTTCTTTCCTTTCCTCCTCTTCATTTCTTGCCCTACATCCATAAGTAAAAGCTGGATCCTCCTCTGCGGAATTGACTGGAGGAGGTACAACGTGGATCCAGCTTTTGCCTATTTTCTCCATCCATGTGCAGTTTCTCTCCTCTCTTTCCTTTCCCTCATCTCCATCCATGTGCATCTTCTTTTTCTCTTTCCTCCGTTCCATCCATGTCCAGCATTTCTCCTCTCTTCCCTCCCCTGTATCCATATAAAGAAATAATTCTCTCTCCCCTCTCCTCCACCCAAGTGCATTTCTCCTCTCTCCCCCCAACTCCTCCAGCCATCCATGTCCAGCAATTCTCCTCTATCTCCTGCTCTCTTCTCCATCCATGTCCAGCATGTCTCCTCTCTCCTCTGCCCTCCCCTCCTATGTCCAGCGATTCTTCTCTGCCCCGTCATCCATGTCCAGCAATTCTTCTCTGTCCCCTGTCCTCCCCTGCCATCCATGTCCAGTGATTATCCTGTCTCCCCCTGCCCTCCCATCCATGTCCAGTATGTCCCCTCCTTCCCCTCCCATCCATGTCCAGCGATTCTTCTCTGCCCCCTGTCCTTCTCTGCCATCCATGTCCACTGATTATCCTCTCTCCCCTCCCCTTCATGTCCAGCAATTTTCTCTTCCCTGCCCTCCCCTCCTTCTCCAGCCCCAGCATCAGACCCTTCTCCACAGATCAGCCCCAAACCTCAGCGTCTGTGCTTGGTCCCTTTTTCTCCCAGCCACAGAGTCAGACTCTTCTCCCTAAATCAGCTCCCTTCTCCCATCCCCAGCAAAATATCTCTTTCCTCAACCCCTAGCGCCCAGCATGTGCCCTGTTCTCCCATCCCCAGGGTCTGCCATTCATCCAGCCCCCACATCAGACCTTCTCCCCACCCGACGTTGAGATCCAGCGCCCCTGCCCCAGCTGCCCGCCCTCTTGGCTTCCCGACAGCCCTGCTTTCCGGTCCAAACCTCTCCCCCTCCCCCTCTGTGATGCGTTTCAATCTTTTATTAATTTTTTTTACGTGCAGTCACAGCGCCGGCGTTGCTGAGAGGACCAGGCTCGCCTCCTCCTGCCTTCCTTCCCTTCGCTGTTCGCTGCCTTTCAGTGTCCCGCCTTCGCGGAAACAGGAAACACGTCACAGGAAGGCGGGACACAGAGGCAGCGAACAGCGAAGGGAAGGAAGGCAGGAGGAGGCGAGCCTGGTCCTCTCAGCAACGCCGGCGCTGTGACTGCACGTAAAAAAAATAAATAAAAGATTGAAACGCATCGCGAAGGGGAGGGGGGGGGGAAGTTTGGACCGGAAAGCAACAGGGCGGGCAGCAGGAACGGATAGCAGGCATGGATTGCAGGTCTGGGAACCCTAGGAAAAAAAGGTG
Organism: Microcaecilia unicolor; assembly: GCF_901765095.1. Lineage (NCBI taxonomy): Eukaryota > Metazoa > Chordata > Amphibia > Gymnophiona > Siphonopidae > Microcaecilia > Microcaecilia unicolor. The sequence continues at coordinate 239,296,267 of NC_044037.1, forward strand.
CCAGTACACCGTACCGGTGTGTACCGGCACAAAAAAAGTACTGTATATATATACCTGCAAATAGGTGAGAAAATGTGGGATACAAATGTAACAAAAATAAATTATATATATATATATATATATATATATATATATATATATATATACATACACATATACATATTTATTTTTTTTTACATATTGTTGTTTCAAATGTTGTTTACTATCTTTTAATCTGTATAATTGTACTTCATGCGCTGTAGCCTTTGCTACAGATTGTGTAAGCCACATTGAGCCTGCAATTTTTGGGAAAATGTGGGATATAAATGTATCAAATAAATAAAAATATATACTATCTATATATCTATATCTATCTAAAAAACGTACACTTCTTGGATACCAGAGAACCTACATACCATTCGCGGTCCTGCTTTCTGAATGGGTTTTTCTGTTCTCTTTTTAATGTTTTAACTCCGTAGCCTTCACAGTAGTAAGAGAAGTCTTGGGTACCTGAGATCTCAACTTTCGTGTGCAAGCGATTTTAAGGGTATTAGGAGATAGCTAAGGTTGAGGAGGGGGGGTGTATGCCATAGGAGGAAGTGTGAAGTGGTTGTCAAGAGCGAGAGAGTTATGAGGATGTGTGCTGGAGGTGATGAAGGATGTGGGGATATTATGAACATAAGAATGACAGTGGACAGGGAAGTAAGTACAGAACACAGAAGGAAGATGCTGAACATGGGGGAAAATAGGGACAGAAATGGAAGATGGATGGTAGACAGAAAGAGGAGATATCAAATGAACAGTTGAACCTGATGAGTGAGTTAAGACAGAGGAAAGCAGAAACCAGAGCCTGAGACCTGTGTGATTTTTAAAGTAAAATGACCATATGACAAAAGGTAGAAAAAATAATTTTGATTTTCTATTTTGTAATGAGTATGTCAGATTTGAAATGTACATCTTGCCAGAGCTAGTGTTAGACATGGCTAGGACCAAGAGAAGAAATCTGTGAGGGGAACCCAAAGCCCACTATCAGGCTGCACTTTCTTCAGCTTCCAGCAAGCACGGGGCACTCCCTGATCAGGGGCCAAGGGCAGTTGCCCTAATCACATTCCCCTAACACTACCCCTGGAATAACATCTTTATATTTTGCACAGTACAGGAGTATCTCTGGTGTTGTACTACATAACTTGAGGCTTGCAGGAATTAGGACAGAGCTCACAGGGATTGGGTGGGGACAAACTTTATCCTTGTGTCATTCTCTACCTCTTAGTGTAATTTTTCCTGGAAGCTAGCAAGACCCTACAGACATCCTCAGGAAGATGAAAGGAAACAAATTCTAAGTCCTCAACATCCAGGCTGTTAAGGCCAGGGACTGGAAGATGGGATGGAGAAGAGATTTATTTATATTTGATACATTTATATCTCACATTTTCCCACCAATTGCAGGCTCAATGTGGCTTACACAATCTGTAGCAAAGGCTACAGTGCATGAAGTACAATTATACAGATTAAAAGATAGTAAACAACATTTGAAACAACAATATGTAAAGATAAAAAGATATATAGTGTTTTTGAATCTTTGTTATACTAGAAGTTAATCTGAATTAAGTTGAGTCTGGAGAATAAGCCTTTTTGATCCATCGTTCAGTGTTTTCCGATTCTCATCGCACAGATCTCCAAGGTTCTTTGGAGGATAACTCCAGAAGAGGTAACCAGATCTGCCTGGGCCAATAAGGAGTGATCAGAACATGCTTCCTCAGTCTTGCTCGAGTTTCGGCAAAATCTTCCCGCAAGAAAGATGGGAGGATATGCATACAGACTTCCTCCAATGGAAGAGAGGGAGGCATTCGATACTAGTCTGTTGTGTGCCTTGCCCCTGGAACAGTTCTCAGGGACTTTGTAGTTGAACGGAATGGCAAGAGATCCACCGAGAGAGTACCCCACTCTTGAAAGATCTTGCGGGCAACACTCACGCTGAGTGACCACTTGTAAAGTTGCATGACCCTGCTCAGTCTGTCGGCCAGGGTGTTGTATTTGCCCACTAGGTCTGTGGCTAGAAGAACTATCCTGTGCTGTATAGCCCAGTGCCACATCTCAACAGCCTCTTGATACAGAGGGGTATGATCTGGTACCCCTCCTGCCTATTCATTTGAATGAACACAATTTGGTTTAACAGCCGATCTCTAAAAGCCTTTAGAACGTTCCAGATTGCCCGCAGCTCTAGAAGATTGATCTGAAGATCTGATTCCTGAGCTGAACAAGCACACTGGGTGTGAAGTAGAGAGTTGCACGGGAACGGGGTTCGCGGGAATCCCGCGGAACCCGCGGGATTCCCGCGGGGACGGAGGCAGTTCCTGCGGGGTTCCCGCGGGGATGGAAGCAGCTCTGCGGGGTTCCCGTGGGGACGGAGGCAGTTCCTGCGGGGTTCCCGCGGGGATGGAAGCAGTTCTGCGGTCTTCTCGTAGAAGTGTAAGCTGCACCTGCACCAGCCTCTCATCTACCGAATACCAATTTCTTTGAGTGCTGTCTTCTCCTCCTCTTCTTCTTCTTTGCTTTAACAGCACAAATGTGGAAAGTCTTCCATTAAGGAGGTGGTAGAGTCACAAATGATGACTGAATTCAAAAAGGCGTGGGATGAACACAGAGGATCTCTAATTAGAAAATGGACGTTATATAAAACCTAACCTTAAATGGCTGCATGTGTGTGGATGTGTCAAGTGACGCTTAGATGGCGACTCTGGCTGTGTTGAACTAGGGCTGATACCTGGCAGACTTGTATGGTCTGTGTCTCATACATGGCAATCTGGTTTAGGATGGGCTGGAAAGGGCTTAGACATCAACTTCAGTGGCTGGAACATGAGGACAGTGCTGGACAGACTTTTACGGTCTGTGTCCCACAAATGAGAAGACGGATAGACTGGAGTGGGCTTCAACGGCAACCCCAGTAGTTGGAACATAAGGATAGGGCCAGATAGACTTCTGTGGTCTTTGTTCTAGAAACACGAAAGAAAGACCATAATCAAGTATATAATATCACACTCATTGATTTAATGATGAATTGATCATGAGTGTGACTATTGGGCAGAGTGGATGGACCGTTCAGGTCTATTTGCTGTCACTTACTATGTTACTATTAATCCTCTTTGCTACCAGGCTGGTGCACAGACCTCAGCTCTGACACAGGCACGAGAATCAGATGTCACCTGACCTACTGGCGTGTGCATGTGGCGACCTCTCAGCACACAGTGCAAGTGAATTGGAGACAAGTCTTACATGTGCGCACCAGAGTTTTCCAACTTCCATTCCTTCCTTGCTTACAGTGCTGTGGCTCAAATCCAGAGAGAGACTGAGGGAGCTAACTGGAATTTTCTTTTATGTACCATTAAAATTCTTACGGGGACGGGTGGGGATGGGTTAAATTCTTGCGGGGACGGGTGGGGACGGGTTGGGATTGGTTAAATTTTTGCGGGGATGGGTGGGGATGGGTAAGATTCCAGCGGGGACGGGTGGGGACGGGTAAGATTCCAGCAGGGACGGGCGGGGATGGATAAGATTTCTGTCCCCGTGCAACTCTCTAGTGTGAAGCCCATCCAAATGAGCTCCCCACCCCAAGATGCATCAATTGTCAGCACTTTCTGGAGCTGAGCAATTTAGAATGGAAGTCAAATTGGTTAGAATCGTCCACCAGAGGAGGAACTGAACCAACTCCGGCGTCGCTCGGAAGATATCCGCCAGGTTCCCAGACACCACTAAGAAGCTAGAATCCATTGGGCAGTTCTCATGTGAAGACATGCCATCGATATAATATTCACTATGGAAGTAGCGCTATAGAAATGATAATTAGTAGTAGTAAGCCATGTGGCCTAGCAACCTCAACATCACTACTGTCTGACTAGGTGCTTTAAAATAGCAATTATCCCTTGTAGGTCCTAAGGTCTGATCAGCCGTGGGTGTTTATAAAACAGAGTTCCTAGTAGGTCCTGAGTCTCGTTTGCTGGAAGGGAAAATTAGGTTCTTACCATGATAATTTTCTTTCCTTTAGTCATAGCAGATGAAGCCATTACGTATGGGTTGTGTCCATCAACCAGCAGGGGGAGATAGAGAGCACTCAACTTTTCTCAGTGCCTCATGGCCAGCTAGCTCCACTGCCTCTTCAGTATTTGAAGCTTCCAAAGCAGTATGGCAAACCGCAATGGGAATAATATGAACTTTCCTCACAGCGAACGATAGCCCCTTAACAAGGGCATGAACTCAAAAAAGGAGGGAATGAACTCATCCTCCTGGAGGGAATAAACTCGTCCTCCACTTTGTATAAACGGAGGGAATACTTGCATCCTCCTGGAGGGAATAAACTCATCCTCCCAAAACATGAACTGGAGGGAATGAACTCATCCTCCTATAACTGTAACAGGAATCCTGAAGACTGTTTTCCGACTCCCCAAGGAAGGAATATAACTTCAGGAAACAAGAACAGCACCTAAAATCAGAATCACTGCAATACAGACAATCGTACAGGGAGGGCTCATGGCTTCATCTGCTATGACTAAAGGAAAGAAAATTATCATGGTAAGAACCTAATTTTCCCTTCCTTATCATCAAGCAGATGAAGCCATTATGTATGGGATGTAACAAAGCAATCCCTAAATAGGGTGGGAACAAGCCACACCAAGCGCTAGCACCTGTGCTCCAAAACGCGCATCCCTCCTGGCAGCCACATCCAGCCTGTAATGGCGGGCGAAAGAGAGCTTAGAAGCCCATGTTGCAGCACTGCAAATCTCATGAAGAGATAGTGCTCCAGTTTCCACCCAGGAAGAGGAAATCGCTCTTGTTGAATGTGCCTTAAAGGCGGAGCCTGGCCAGACAGCAGATATGCTGAAAAGATAGCTTCTTTGAGCCAACGCGCAATAGTGGCTTTAGACGCTGAAGACCCTCTGCGAGGACCTGCAAACAGCACAAAAAGATGATCAGAGGTCCTGAAAGAATTTGTAATTCGCAGATACTGCAACAGAGTCCTGCGCACATCCAAAAGGTGCAACTGCCCAAATGAACCTGGAAACTCCTCCTCAACAAAGGAGGGAAGAAAAACAGGCTGGTTTAGGTGAAATGCTGAAACCACCTTAGGCATGAAGGAAGGCACGGTACGAACCGTGACCCTGACTCTGAGAATTGCAGAAAAGGGTTTCTACAGGACAGCGCCTGGAGCTCTGACACCCATCTCGCCGAGGTAATGGCCACTAAAAAGACTGCATTCAGTGTCAAATCTTTCTCTGAAGCACGCCAAAGCGGTTCCAAGGGAGCCCCCTGAAGGGCCTTCAATACTAACCCCAGGTGCCAAGCTGGACAAGGTGCCCGCACGGGAGGACGGAGCCAAAGCACCCCTCTAAGAAACCGTGCCACATCTGGATGAGCAGCTAAGGACATGCCTTCAACCTTGCCACGCAGGGAGGCCAATGCTGCCACTTGCACCCGCAGGGAATTATAGGACAAACCTTTGTGTACACCATCCTGCAAAAAGTCCAGAATCGGCGAGACAGGAGCCCGCAACGGAGAAAGCGCATTTGAAAAAAAACAGACTTCAAACTGGCGCCAAATCCTGGCATAAGCCACGGAAGTGGAGCGCTTACGGGCCTACAGGAGAGTGGAAATTACCTTATTTGAGTAGCCTTTCTCTCTCAATTGCGCCCTCTCAATCGCCATGCCATAAGACCAAAGCGGCAGGCGTCCTCCATGGCCACCGGACCCTGTGACAACGGGTACGGAACCAGAGGTAATGGAAAGGGAGCCTCCAACACCATCTGTTGGAGGTCCGCATACCAAGGCCTCCTGGGCCAATCCGGGGCGATGAGCACCACTTCTCCTGGATGCAGCCGAATCCGCAGGAGCACTCACCCTATCAAGGGCCACGGAGGGAAGACATACAGCAAGCCCAGGGGCCAGGGTTGAGCCAAGGCATCCAACCCAGCAGAGCAAAGATCCCTCCCCGTCTGCTGAAGAAGCACGGGACTTCGGCATTGGAACTGGTCGCCATAAGATCCATCACTGGCTTGCCCCATTTGGCACATATCTGCAGGAATACATCTGCTAGTTCCCACTCTGCTGGATCGATCTGATGCCTGCTTAGATAGTCGCCTTGCACGTTGCTCTGACCTGCAATGTGAGCTGCTGACAGGGACTGTAGATGCAGCTCGGCCCAGTGGCAAATTTGTTCGGCCTGCGCAGCTAGATCTCTGCACTGAGTGCGCCTTGTCGATTTATGTAGGCAACTGCTGTCGTGTTGTCCGACATCACTCGGTCAGCCAATCCTTCCAGGGTCACTTGAAAGGCCAGAAGATCCAGAAACACAGCTTTCAACACCAGGCAGTTGATAGACCACTCTGACTCTTCGGGCGTCCACAGACCCTGGGCATGCTTCCCCTGGCAATGTGCGCCCCAGCCTGGAATCTGTCACCACTAGACACCAATCAGGGAGCGCCAGCGGCATTCCCCGCCGCAACATGCTGTCCGAGAGCCACCACTCCATACTGAGGCGGGCCGCAGGGAGCCAAGAAAGTCTGCACTGATAATCCTGAGATACTGGAGACCATAGTTGAAGTAGAGAATACTGTAGAGGTCTCAGGTGCGCTCTCGCCCATGGCACCACTTCCAAGGTGGCCACCATCGATCCCAACAGCTGGACGATGTCCCAAGCTCACGGGCGGGGCATCCTCAGAAGCAGACAGACCTGATTCTGAAGCTTGCACCGCCTTTGTTCGGGAAGAAACACATAGCCCGAGGCTGTGTCGAACCTGACCCCCAAATAGTCTAGAGATTGCGAGGGGGTCAGGTAACGTTTGGCCATATTGACGACCCAGCCCAGACACTGAAGGACTGAAACCACTGGCTGTAGCTAGATGACTCTCTTTTTCTGAGTCTGCTCTGATGAGCCAGTCGTCTAGGTACAGGTTAACTCGGATACCTTCTCGCTGAGAAAGGCAGCTACTACCACCATTACCCTGGAGAAGGTTCGGGGAGCTGTGGCGAGGCCAAAAGGCAAGGCCCGAAACTGGAAATGTTTTCCCAACACCGCAGAAACTTCTGGTGCGGGGGCCAAATTGGTATGTGCAAGTAAGCTTCTTTCAGGTCCAGAGACGTGAGAAACTCTCCTGGCTGTACCGCCGCAATGACGGAGCGCAGGGTTTCCATGTGAAAATGCCGCACTCTTAAGGACTTGTTTAGCTCTTAAATCCAGGATCGGGCGAAAAGACCTGCCTTTTCGTGGCACCACAAAGTAAATGGAGTAGCGGCCTAGACCTTGTTCGGCGGGAGGCACCGGGGTCACAGCCCCTATCTGGCACAGACTGTGCAGAGTCTCCTCTACCGCTGCCCGTTTGGCGGCAGAACCACATCAGGACTCCACAAACACGTCTCTCACAAATACGAATTCCATTCGGTATTCGTCTCTGATCAGGTCCAAGACCCACTGATCTGCGGAGATTTTGGCCCACTCCTCGAAAAAGAGGGAAAGTCTTCCTCCGATGACAGGAAACGAGGAGAGGGCCGGCACACCAACATTGAGAGGGTTGCCCCTGAACTCCAGGCCTTGAACCGGCAGCTGCGGAGCGTTTGTCCGAGCGAAAGGAGTTTCTCTGCTGAAAGCGGGCACACAAAGTGAACCCAGCAGCATGCCCCGGGCGGTACCTTCTAGCTTCACGGAAACGAGGTCTGTAAGAGGAGCAGACCGCCTGACCCTTAGAGGAAGGCTTCGGCCTATCTTCGGGCAAGCGCTGAGGTTTAGAATCCCCCAGGCCTTTAACAATGTTTTCCAGCTCCTCACCAAACAGGAGAAGGCCTTGAAAGGGCAACTTCATCAACCTTTGATTAGAGGCCATATCCGCCGCCCAATGTCGTAGCCAAAGAGTGTGGCGAGCCGCCACTGCTACAGCCATTTGCTTAGCCGAAGCTCTGACCATATCATAAAGGGCGCCAGCCAAAAAAGGACAAGGCTGACTCCATCCGCGGAGCCACTACAGATAAGGTCTCCGCTCCATCACCGGGCTGTTCCATTGCCTGCTGTAACCAAGCCAGGCAGACTCTAGCAGCATAACAACTGCATGCAGACGCCCGAACAGCGAGACCTGCCAAATCAAAGGACCGCTTCAGAGCTGAATCAAGCCTGCGGTCTTGAATATCCTTCAGGGCAACACCTCCTTCAACAGGGAGGGAAGTTCTCTTTGTCACAGCCGTGACCAGGGCATCCACTTTAGGCATTGCAATGCGAGCCAAATGTTCCTCACTCAGAGGGTACAATTGCCCCATAGCCCCGGCAACCTTCAAAGGTCCCTCGGGGTCAGCCCATTGAGCCGAAATAAGCTCTTGGATGGAGTCATGCAAAGGAAAGGCTCGAACAGGCTTTCTGGTACTAGCCATCCATGGATTAACAGAGGAGGCTGTGCCAATCCCAGGATCTTCAATCGAGAGGGCTTGTAAGGCATCTGAAATAAGCGCTAGCAGCTCCTCGCGGTGGAAAATCCTCACCGCAGACGGATCATCAAGCGCCTGTGACAATTCTGCACCCGACTCTGGCTCCTCAGCCCAAGAAGTTCTGCCAGACCCCTCAGAATCCTCATTGCCCGACCACGGGGGGGGGGGGGGGGGGGGGGGGGGAAGGGGGGTGCGCCACACTCAGAAGGGGAATTAGGCCTTCTGCGTTTATCAGGAGGATAAGAAACAGGCAAAGCCAACTCCAAAAGGCCAGGATCCACCGGGGGGGGGGGGGGGGGGGGGGCAGGCAGAGGGTCCGAAGATCCCTGTGGAAGAGCTCTTTTAAGCATGTATGCCCTATGCAGCATTAAAACAAAATCAGGGGAGAAAACCGCTCCCTGACCACCCGGATCCTGCCCAGGGCTATCAGCACTATTATTAGCCTCACTCAGAGCACCCCCCCCCCCCCCCGGATTCAGGGCTCTCCGTCGCAACGGAGGCGCGCCATGTGGAAAATCCAAAATGGCGTCCGCTGCCAGCTCAAAGCGCGAAAGATCGCCACTCGCCATGCTCGGGCCGGCTCTACCGTATGTACAGCACGAATTACAGAGCCCCGCTGCTGATTTGCACTTGCCACATTTACAACAGCGCTTTACAGTCTCCGCAGCCATCGGCGAAAACGGCGGTAAAATTCAAAAATGGCGGTTCGCGGGCCCACCCCGGAGGAGTCAGAAAACACTCTTACCTCACTGGACCGAGTATCACAGGTCCGGTCCTGCAGAAGAATCTCAAGAAAAAAAAACCTCTTTTCCAAGATCGCTGCGCTAAAGCGCGACGCGACTTTATTTATTTATTTTTTAATGCTGTGAGGAAAGCAGAGGCAAAAGAGGTAAATAAAAACACTCCAGAGGCTCAGATAAGTGGGAAAGGCAGGGAAAGGCAAACCAATGTGCCTGCATCCACTGAGTGGGAAAGGACAGGGAAAAGCAAGCTAATATGTCCACATCCACAGGGGCATGGGTAAGGCAGGGAAAGGGCTGACCTATGTGCCTTCAGTGAAGCTGCTATAGCCTCTAACACCCCGGCTAACAACTGGCAAGCCAGGAGCCACCCCCAGGCAGATTTTGATGGAGCTCGAAGAAGCTGCAGCCACCCTGCTTGGAGAGATAGAGAATACTGAAGAGGCAGTGGAGCTAGCTGGCCATGAGGCACTGTGAAAAGTTGAGTGCTCTCTATCTCCCCCTGCTGGTTGATGGACACAACCCATACGTAATGGCTTCATCTGCTTGATGACAAGGAATAGGTGTTTTAAAATACTACGTTTTTATTATACACATAATGGCTATGCCTCTTGAGACAGTAATTACTTTCCTTTAGAGAAAAAAGAACTTATACCATTTTTGATTTAATTTAGTAAGTGGAATCAACAGCAAACTAATTTTTGCTGGCCACCAACTGGCTCATTTGAGGGTTCCCTATTGAAACAATTGCTTACAATGAGAAACAGAATAAGGGAAAATCCAGACAAACATTTACAAGCTATTAATAAATGAATTTTGGTGGGTAAAAAACAATTAGCATCCCAAAATTTACCAGACGACACTAAATTTCTACCACCATCGCCCACCAATCCATCATGCCCTCCTCCATATGAGCAGGAATTACAGCATACTGTGTCCAGGGAATCATCCCAAACTAAATTACTTCCCTGTGGCACGGCTGTTGCATATCAGAAGCTGTATCCTGATTTAATTGATATGACGGAGGATACCAAGAAAATTCCCATAAACAGCCAATCCACTACTACTGTCAAGATTGCGGGAGTCGTGGATTTCATAGAATTGAATCCGAACGACCCAGAAGATACTGTTGAGACCGCCTCTAATGTGGCATCTTCCAGCCGTTGCTCAGACCCATTAATTGACCGACCTATGCCTCATCTTACACCCGTGTATCCCAGGGGGATGCACTTGGGAACCATGGAGTCTTTCATGCAGTACTTTAAATGCCTTTTGAAAATCCAGATACACAATATCAACCGGCTCGCCTTTATCCATGTTTGTTTACCCCTTCAAAGAAATGTAATTTTTTATTTGTTGCATTTGTATCCCACATTTTCCCACCTATTTGCAGGCTCAATGTGGCTTACATTGTTCCGTCATGGCAATCGCCATTCCAGAATGAGAGATACAAGTGGTATTACGTAGAGAACATGAATGACAAAATAAAATTGAGCAAACAGGTATAAAGAGAACACATTCAGGATAATAGGTAAAGAGGTAATGCGTTAAAGTTCATATGAAGGATCATTGCGGTATGCCTTGTTAAAGAGGCAGGTTTTCAGTAATTTCCGAAAGTTGGTTAGGTCGCTTTGTTTTTTCACGTCAAGTGGTAATGCGCCCCATAGCTGCTTTTTCCAGTCTGGTCTGAGATACTGGCAGTCTCCCAGCCACACACTCTGGCTTGATCCATCAGGGTTAACTCATACCAACCAATACAGAGGCATTAAAATACAATCTGCAGTAAAAGCCTTTGCTGATATCCAATGTGTTCTATTACATTTTCTGGAATGTTTTGACTTCCTCTTGTAGTCAACCCCGATGGGAGTGATCTGATGGTATCTGAGACAAATACAAATTGTATATGGGTTTCCTATTTTAGTACTCACATGTCTTATTATTAGTTGCCCAAGTTTTGATAAGGGTCTTTGCAGTGGAAGATTGTGCTTTTTATTCTCACAAAAATACGGGCACTTTTGGACTATTATTTCTCTCAACTGAGGCTACAAAGGCTGCTGCTGCTGTTGTTGTTGGAACTGTCTGTCTGTGCTATGGGTGGTAATTTCTTTGATAGAATTGCTCTCTATAAGGGAAGAGTTGCTTTCTCTTAGAGGAAACCTGCTCAAATGTGGCTGATGAGAGGGCCTGGATAGTAGAGCAGTGATCTTTAAGTTGACCATATCCTTCATTTTATTTTCAAACCTATTCACATGTGTAAAGGAGATTTATCGTTTATTCATTTTACTATACCATTTCAAATTGTGGTTACAAAACAAAAATGGTTTAAATGGTAATATAAAATCATAATAAAACAATCATACAAGAACTCCATTGAATAGATAGGAAAGCAAACTAAAACAATCATTCATAACAAGTACATGAGACACATATAAAGTTCTGCTTATTTAATGTTGCCTACCTAATATTACCATTTGTCACAAATTGTTTTCAAATGTATTCTGGAACAAGTGTGTTTTTAAAAATTTTCGAAACTGAATGTGTGATTCTTCCAATCTAAGGTGTTTTGGAAGACTGTTCCAAAGAGAAGGACCCAGAAAGAAGAAGCTGAATTTCTAGTAGACGCCCATCTGGCCTTCTGTGGTGATGGGATAATCAATCTGTTGTCTGCAAGTGAACAAAGTGTTCGCTGAGGTGAATAAGGCAAGATGAGATTTGATAAATACTACGGAATTAGTAGATATAGTGCTTTATGGGTCAATGTGAGGATTTTAAATTTTATTCTGGCTTCTACTGGAAGCCAGTGAAATTGGAACAAAAGTGGCGTAATTCTATCATATTTTGAGGCCCTGCAGATGACACGAGCTGCAGTGTTCTGGATCATCTGTAAACGTTTTATATTTATCTTACTTAGCCCTGCATAAATAATATTACAATAATCCAGACGTTTTGTGATGTATGCATGTGTTAGCGTAGATAATGAAGCTTTATCAATTAAATTTCTAATTGAACGTGGTCTTCGAAGATGATAAAACGAATTCTTGACTACCATTGATATTTGTTCATTAAAAGATAGGGCTGAGTCAATAATGACTCCTAAATATTTAAAGGATTGTACTGTTGGTATATCAAATAAGATGGGTATGACAGCAGGGACAGTATCACAATCCGTGATCCACGATGTTACAGTCTTGTCTGGGTTCAGGACTAAATGATGTCTTTTAAGCCAACTAGCTACTTCTTTAAGGCCATTCTGAATTTCAGTAAGGTCAAAATCTAACAGTTTTACATAGTGAATCAGAAGAAAATCGTCAGCAAATGAATAAAAATTAATACCCAACGATTGAATAAGTAGAGCAAGAGGACTGACGTATATATTAAACAGGAGTGGAGACAGAACCGATCCCTGCGGAACCCCACAGGAAATAGGATGCACTTTTGAGGTAGAACAATTTTGAACTACTTTGAATCACCGATTTGCAAGAAAAGAGGCAAACCAATCATATATAGCACCTGCAATACCAATTTCTTTTAGCCGATTTAATAGGAAATCATGATCTATAAGATCAAATGCAGCTGTTAAGTCCAGTGAAATGATTAAAGCAACATAGCTCTGCTGTAGTCTAGCATGTATTTCACTTAAAAAAAGAAGTTATAACTGTTTCGGTACTGTGTCCTTTCCGAAAACCCGATTGTCTAGGATGAAGTATATTTTTAGATTCTATACAAGATTGAAGTTGATTAAATACCACTGTTTCCAATACTTTAGATAGAAATGAGAGATTAGAAACCGGACAATAATTTCCAGGAGAGAGTTTTTCAAAATAGGCTTAACTAGTGCTTCCTTGAGTGATGTTGGAACTATTCCTTCTGTGAGATTTTTTGTAATAATTTTGCCAGCCTTTCATGAAAAGTCCTTGTGTAGTTTCAGTGCTGAAAGCCACACCTGCCTCCTCACTCCTACGGGTACAGAGGAGGTTTGAGCCGAGATATCAAAGACCTCATAAGTAGATCTTATATAATAGGGAGGACAGTCTTTATACAAAGGAGCCACATGTAATGTCAGAACTGGAAATGCACAGAGCTCCATAGATCTGTGATAAATAAGGTAAAATTATGTATAATCATACCTGATAATTTTCTTTCCATTAATCATAGCTGATCAATCCATAGACTGGTGGGTTGTGTCCATCTACCAGCAGGTGGAGATAGAGAGCAAACTTTTGCCTCCCTATATGTGGTCATGTGCTGCCGGAAACTCCTCAGTATGTCGATATCAAAGCTCCATCCGCAGGACTCAGCACTTAGAGAATTACACCCACGAAGGGACACTCTGCCCAGCTCACCACCGCCGAAACGGGGGAGGGGAATCCGTCCAGCTCATCCCCGCGGAGCGGGGGAGGGACACCACACCCGCCGATGCGGGGGGATCTGGCTTACCCTGCAACCGCAACCGCGGGAGGAGCTGACTGACCCTAACACCGCCGAAGCGGGAGGGGTACAAAACTGCCCTACAGCCGCACGAAGCGGGAGGGAGTGCCGGCAGAATTTTAAGTCTCAATCCAGCCCCGTAAAACGGAGGGGAGAGGAATGCAGAAGCTCACTGTAACACAAACTCGTCTTAACTCTTGAAGAATCCAAGTGAAAAAACTTGAACACGAAGTCTTTCTGAAGTAACTGAAGACTAAACTTGAACCTGAAATGCAACCAGAATAAAAACAATACAGATATCTGGGAGGGGCTATGGATTGATCAGCTATGATTAATGGAAAGAAAATTATCAGGTATGATTATACATAATTTTACCTTCCATATCATCAAGCTGATCAATCCATAGACTGGTGGGATGTACCGAAGCAGTACTCACCCAGGGCGGGACATAGAAATCCCTGACCGCAACACTGAAGCTCCAAACCGGGCCTCCGCCCGAGCAGCCACAGTCAAGCGGTAATGCTTGGAGAATGTATGGGCCGAAGCCCAAGTTGCCGCCTTGCATATCTCTTCCAAGGAGACGGAACCGGCCTCTGCCATCGAGGCCGCCTGAGCTCTTGTAGAGTGAGCCTTCAGCTGGATAGGCGGCACCTTCCCCGCGGCCACATAAGCCGCTGCAATGGCTTCCTTGACCCATCTTGCCACTGTAGGCTTAGCAGCCTGCAGACCCCTACGAGGACCTGTATACAGGACAAACAGATGATCCGATTTCCGGAAATCATTGGTCACTTCCAAGTATCTGATGATGACTCGTCTCACATCCAGATATTTAAGAGCAGAGTACTCCTCTGGGTAGTCCTCCCTACGAAAGGAAGGAAGACATAGCTGCTGATTCACATGGAAGCGAGAAACAATCTTGGGCAGGAAGGAAGGCACTGTGCGAATAGTCACTCCTGCCTCAGTGAACTGTAGAAAAGGCTCTCGACACGAGAGCGCCTGGAGCTCGGAAACTCTTCTGGCTGAAGTGATAGCCACCAAAAAGACTGCTTTCAACGTCAGGTCTTTCAGAGATGCCCTTGACAAGGGTTCAAACGGCGGCTTCTGCAATGCTCTTAGCACCAGGTTGAGATTCCACGCAGGCACCACTGAGTGCAGAGGAGGGCGCAGGTGATTAACCCCCTTGAGAAAGCGCACCACATCTGGCTGCGAAGCCAGGGAAGCACCCTTCAGGCGGCCCCTGAAGCAAGCCAGAGCCGCTACCTGGACCTTAAGGGAACTGAGCGACAGGCCTTTGTCCAGACCTTCTTGCAGGAACGTCAACACTGAAGAAATTGGAGCAGTGAAAGGAGAAAGAGAGCCTGCTTCACACCACGATGCAAAGATACGCCAAACCCTGGCGTAAGCAGTAGAAGTAGAGCGTTTCCTCGCTCTCAGCATAGTGGCGATGACCTTGTCTGAGAAGCCCTTCTTCCTCAGACGCTGCCGCTCAATAGCCAGGCCGTAAGACCAAAGGGGGAGGGATCCTCCATCACCACGGGACCCTGATGTACCAGGCCCTGCTCCACTGGCAACCGCAGAGGATCGTCGACTGAGAGCCTGATCAAGTCCGCATACCAGGGACGCCTGGGCCAATCCGGACCCACCAGGATTATCCTGCCGGGATGCTTTGCCACCCGGTCTAGTACCCTGCCCAACATGGGCCAGGGCGGGAACACATAGAGAAGCTCTTGTGTCGGCCATTGTTGGAGAAGAGCATCTACTCCCAGGGATCGAGGGTCCCGTCCTCTGCTGAAGAAGCGCGGCACTTGGCAATTGGCCGATGACGCCATCAGATCTAGGCTCGGCTGGCCCCAGCGCTTCGTGATGTCCAAGAACGCCTGAGCAGATAGCTGCCACTCTCCGGGCTCCAAGGTATGGCGACTGAGAAAGTCCGCCTTGACATTCATGACTCCGGCAATGTGGGCCGCTGACAGCTGTTCCAGGTTCGCTTCCGCCCACTGGCATAGACTCATAGCTTCCTTGGCTAGAGGGGCGCTCTTGGTACCTCCCTGGCGGTTGACATAGGCCACAGCCGTGGCATTGTCCGACAGGACCCGTACAGGCTTGAACACCAGTACCGGGATGAACTCCAAAAGCGCCAACCGAATGGCTCTGAGTTCCAGGAGGTTGATAGACCACTTTGCCTCTGCAGGAGACCAGAGCCCCTGCGCTGTCCTTCCCAAGCAGTGGGCTCCCCAGCCCGATAACGAGGCGTCCGTCGTGACGACAATCCACTCTGGGGACACCAGAGGCATTCCCGCAGACAACTTGTCTGTCTGCATCCACCAGCTCAGCGCCTTGCGCACTGCCGGATCCAAGGGAAGACGCACAGCATAATCCTCCGACATCGGAGTCCAGCGCTGCAGCAGGGAGTGTTGTAGTGGTCTCATATGAGCCCTGGCCCAGGGCACTACTTCCATCGTGGCCGTCATAGAGCCCAACAGCTGCACATAGTCCCAAGCCCGAAAAGGAGAGGCTACTAGGAACTGGTCCACCTGAGCCTGAAGCTTGACAATCCGATTGTCTGGCAGGAACACTCTGCCCACTTGGGTGTCGAATCGAACTCCCAGATACTCCAGGGACTGAGTCGGGCGCAGCTGGCTCTTCTCCCAGTTGATGATCCATCCCAGGGAGCTCAAAAGAGCAACTACCCGGTCCACAGCTTTGCCGCACTCTGCATAAGAGGGGGCTCGGATCAACCAGTCGTCCAGATAAGGATGGACTTGTACTCCTTCCTTTCGCAGGAAGGCCGCTATGACCACCATTACCTTGGAAAAGGTCCGCGGAGCAGTAGCCAACCCGAACGGGAGGGCTCTGAACTGGAAGTGTCGGCCCAGGACTGCAAAACGCAGAAAGCGTTGATGAGGAGGCCAGATGGGAATATGCAGGTACGCTTCCTTGATGTCCAAGGATGCCAGGTACTCCCCTGCCTTCACTGCCGCTATAACAGAGCGGAGAGTCTCCATGCGAAAGTGCCGCACTTTCAAGGCCCGATTGACCCCTTTGAGGTCGAGGATAGGCCGGACCGAACCTCCTTTCTTTGGTACCACAAAGTAAATGGAGTAACGCCCCTTGCCAAGCTGACTTTCTGGCACCGGAACGACCGCACCCAGGCGGATCAGATTGTCCAAAGTCTGCTGCACTGCCACAGCTTTGACCGGAGACTTGCAGGGAGAGAGTACAAACCCGTCTCTTAAGGGTCGGCAGAACTCCAGCTTGTAGCCGTCTCTGATGACTTCCAGCACCCAAGCGTCTGAAGTTATTGTGGTCCACTCGCCCAGAAACGAGGACAGCCGTCCTCCAATCTGCACTGGGGCGTGGACCAACACCCCGTCATTGGGTACGAGACCCTGGGGGAGGACCGGAGGGAGCACCTCCGGGACGGCGGTCTCTGCGAAAGGAATGCTGCTTGGGGGAGAAATTCCTCTTAAAGGAAGTGGGGGCAGAAGCACCCGACCTGCCCGGGCGGGTACCGACGGGCTTCCTGAAACCGTCCTCTGGAGGTACCGGGACGAGCACTCGCCCGAGCCCTGACCTCCGGCAACTTCTTGCCCTTAGACGTGCCGAGATCAGTCACGATTTTGTCCAGCTCGACCCCAAAGAGCAGCTTGCCTTTAAAGGCAATCTAGCCAGGCGGGATTTTGAGGCGTGGTCAGCAGACCAATGTTTCAGCCAAAGCCACCGCCGCGCAGAGACAGTCTGAGCCATGCCTTTAGCTGAGGCTCTCAAGACATCATACAGCAAGTCTGCCAAATAGGCTAAGCCCGATTCCAGGGCTGGCCAATCATTCCTCAAGAAATGATCCGAGGGGGAAGCCCGCTGCACCATAGTCAGGCACGCCCTGGCCACATAGGAGCCGCAAACTGAGGCCTGCAAACTTAAAGCAGCCGCCTCAAAGGACGACCTTAAAGCCGCCTCCAATCTCCTGTCTTGGGCGTCCTTTAGGGCCGTGCCACCTTCCACCGGCAATGCCGTTTTCTTAGTCACCGCAGTGATTAAAGAATCCACGGTAGGCCACAGATAGGCCTCACGTTCACTCACAGCCAAAGGATAGAGGCGGGACATAGCCCTAGCCACTTTAAGGCTCGCTTCTGGGACATCCCATTGAGCCGAAATTAAGGTGTGCATGGCATCATGCACGTGGAAGGTTCTAGGCGGGCGCTTAGTCCCCAGCATAATGGCAGAGCCAACAGGGGCTGAGGGAGAGACGTCCTCCGGAGAGGATATCTTCAAAGTGTCCATGGCCTGTAACAACAGGTTGGGCAAATCCTCCGGGCGAAAAAGCCGCGCTGCAGAGGGGTCATCCGCTCCATCCGAGCGGGGATCCGTCTCCACCAAGGAATCCGCAAAGGACCGTTGGGAGACCTCAGACACGCTGCCCTCATCTACATCGGAGGAGACAAATTCCTCCAAGGCCTGGGAATCAACCCGAGGGCGTTTACCTCTGGGAACCTCAACCTCTTTACCAGAGGAGGGAGCGGGGGCAGCGTTGTGCATGAGGAAGGCCCGATGCAGCAGCAAAACAAACTCGGGGGAGAAACCCCCCAGACTGTGTACCTCCGCAGCCTGGGCAACAGCCCTAGGCGCGCTCTCAACCGGCGCTCGCAATAGCGGGGGAGAGACATGCTGCGCATCCAAAATGGCGTCCGGCGCGAAACTCCGCGAAGGAGCCGCGCGGGAAGAACGGCTCTTAACTTTAGCCGCTTCTGTGCCGTCGCCCAAATTAAGGGCGTTCATGGCATTAATGTCTCCAACCTCAAGGGCGGCCCAAGAAGAAGCCGTCCGAGCCGCGTGGCCAGCCAAGATGGCGGAGGCGAGGAGCGGGGGATGGGCGTTTATGGCGGGAAAAACCGCCACGCCGGAGGAAGGACCGGGACATGCATCGGTCGCGAAACTGTCACCCACCAAGGGCGAATCCGGCTTGAAGACCCCCGCATCCCCTCTAGAAGCGCTCGAGCGACCCGGGGAGCGACCCTTTGCGCCCTCGCCCTCCGACGCCATGAGCCACGAGGAGAAGAATCGGGGAACCCCCGCCCGCTATAAAAAGGTAAAATTACCTGCTGTCCGCTCCGAGTTGTAACGACCTGGTGTCTCAGTGAGTAGCTGCAATAGACGCTTAAATAAACGTCGAAATAAACGCCTTTAAGGCCGTTCAAAATTTTTTTTTTTTTTTTTTTTTAACGGAGCCAGCGGGAGGGGGGAGAAAAGGAGGGACCTGGCACCACCAGGTTTGCACTTGCTCAAAAGAGCCCTCAACCCCAGGCACTCAACAAAACCTAAAAATTAGGCTTGGAGGCCTAGCCAGAGCTGCTGCTGTGTGTGACCACCACCTGCTGAGATAGAGAACATACTGAGGAGTTTCCGGCAGCACATGACCACATATAGGGAGGCAAAAGTTTGCTCTCTATCTCCACCTGCTGGTAGATGGACACAACCCACCAGTCTATGGATTGATCAGCTTGATGATATGGAAGTTAAATTTTAAATAAAAACAATGGAAACAAATGCTAGAGTAGATGTTTTTAAAATATTTGTGAAATATAGTATCTGAAATCATCAAAACTCTGGTTAATGACGTTTTTTGTGTATACTTCCCATCGTGTAATGAGCCGCATAAAATTCAATGGCAGGCCACAGGTTGCCCACTCCTGCTTCCTACACTTCCCATGTTGGATTGCTCCGAGAACGTATTTAAATTTTGCAGACACTATGCATATGTTACCTAACGTAAAATTGATGAACTGCAGCATACAGCCCTGGAAAATATTCATTGCGACAAATCTAATATTTTGGAATCTTTACAGGGTAGGGTGCTGAAATGATCTATTGATCATTTTGCCATTTTTAAGTTGGTTTCCACAATCTGGCACAGGGCTCTACTTTATAATTAAAATCCAACTTCCTTACTACTGGCTTGAAAGAGATGGAGGGTCTGCCACTCTTTCACATTCTCACCTGAAGTTCCAGGAACAGTCTGTGTACAAGTACTGCCACAGTTTTCCCTCAGGGTATTAATGCTATGTAATAGATTGGTGAGGCAAGATTTCCCTTCACTAAATCCATGTTGGCTTTGTCTCATTAATCCATGCTTTTGACTATGCTCTGTAATCTTGTTCTTTACAATAGTCTCTACCATTCTGCCCAGCAGGTCTATAAATTTCCCAGATCTCCTCTGGAATCTTTTTTTTTTTTTTTTTTTTTTTTTTTTTTAAATCGGCGTTACATTGGTCACCCTCCAATCTTCCAGTTCCATGCTCAATTTTAAAAATAAATTACATATTACTAACAGTAGCTACGAAAATTCATTTTTCAATTCTATCAGTACTCTGGGTGGAATACCATCCGGTCCAGGAGATTTGCTACTTTTCAATTTGTCAAACTGCCCCATTACATCCTCCAGGTTTATAGAGATTTCATTTAGTTTCTCTGACAATTTCTCTTATAGGTCTCAATTTTTGAAGTGGTGAATGGGAGAAATAAAACATCGCCAAGTAAAAAAAAAAAAAAGTACAAAGTTCCAGCAACTATTACTAGTCCAGTAAAAGGGAAAATTAGGTTCTTACCTTGGTAATTTTCTTTCCTTTAGTCATAGCAGATGAAGCCATTACGTATGGGTTATGTCCATCAACCAGCAGGGGAGATAGAGAGCACTCAAACTTTCACAGTGCCCTCTTGGCCAGCTAGCTCCATTGCCTCTTCAGTATTTGAAGCTTCCAAAGCAGTATGGCAAACCGCAATGGGAATCACAAGAGCTTTCCTCACAGCGAACGATGGCCCATCACAAGGGCATGAACTCATAAAGGAGGGAATGCACATCCTCCTGGAGGGAATAAACTCATCCTCCTTATTGTATAAGTGGAGGGGAACACACGCGCCTCCTGGAAGGAATCACACATCCTCCCAACACACTGGAGGGAATGAACTCATCCTCCTATTTATAGAACTGGAGGGGAACACACGCGCCTCCTGGAGAGAATCAACACATCCTCCAAAAAAAAAAACATGCTGGAGGGAATGAACACATCCTCCTAAATTTAAACTGAACATGAATCCTGAAGATTGTTTTCCAACTTTCTCCCAAGGAAGGAACTTCAGGAAATTAGAACAGAACCTGAAAAACAGATTCACAGCATACAGACAATCATACAGGGAGGGCTCATGGCTTCATCTGCTATGACTAAAGGAAAGAAAATTACCAAGGTAAGAACCTAATTTTCCCTTCCTTGTCATCAAGCAGATGAAGCCATTACGTATGGGATGTAACAAAGCAATCCCTAGATAGGGTGGGAACAAGCCACACCAAGCGCTAGCACTTGTGCACCAAAACGCGCATCCCTCCTGGCAGCCACATCCAGCCTGTAATGTCGGGCAAAGGAGAGCTTAGAAGCCCATGTTGCTGCACTGCACATCTCTTGAAGAGAGTGCTCCAGTTTCAGCCCAAGAGGAAGAAATCACTCTAGTAGAATGTGCCTTAAAGGCTACAGGCGGAACCCTGCCGGCCAGCAGATAAGCTGAAAAGATAGTTTCTTTGAGCCAGCGGGCAATAAGGGCTTTAGACGCTGGAGACCCTCTGCGAGAACCGGATAGCAAAACAAACAGATGATCAGAAGTCCTGAAAGAGTTAGTAACTCGCAGATACTGCAGCAGAGTCCTGCGCACATCCAAAAGGTGCAGCTGCCCAAAAGATTCTGGAAACTCTTCCTCTGAAAAAGAGGGCAAGAAAATAGGCTGGTTTAGGTGAAAGGCTGAAACCACCTTAGGCATAAAGGAAGGCACGGTCCGAACCGTGACTCCGGACTCTGAAAATTGCAGAAATGGGTCTCTACAGGACAGCGCCTGGAGCTCTGACACCCGCCTCGCCGAGGTAATGGCCACCAGAAAAACGGACTTCAGTGTCAAATCTTTCTCCGATGCTCGCCGAAGCGGCTCAAAAGGAGATGCCTGCAGGGTTTTCAAAACTAGCCCCAGGTTCCAAGCTGGACAGGGTGCTCGCACTGGAGGTCGGAGCCGAAGCACCCCTCTAAGAAACCGTGCCACATCTGGGTGAGCAGCCAAAGACACGCCTTCCACCTTACCACGAAGGGAGGCCAATGCTGCCACCTGCACCCGCAGGGAATTATAGGCCAAGCCTTTTTGTACACCTTCCTGCAAAAAGTCCAGAATCGGCGAGACAGGAGCCTGCATTGGAGCAATGGCTCTGGAAGCACACCAAGACTCAAACAGGCACCAAATCCTGGCATAAGCCACGGAAGTGGACCGCTTGCGGGCTTGCAGGAGAATGGAAATAACTTTATTGGAATAACCTTTATCCCTCAATTGCGCCCTCTCAATAGCCATGCCGTAAGACCAAAGCGGCCGGAGTCCTCCATGGCTACCGGTCCCTGAGTCAACAGGTTCGGTACCAGAGGTAACGGCAGAGGACCCTCCAGGAGCATCTGTCGGAGGTCTGCATAACAAGGTCTCCTTGGCCAATCCGGGGCGATGAGGACCACTTCTCCTGGGTGCAGCCGAATCCGCAAGGGCAGGCGCCCTATCAAGGGCCATGGGGGAAACACATAAAGTAGACCCGGAGGCCAGGGTTGAGCCAAGGCATCAAACCCCGCCGAGCGAGGATCTCTCCGTCTGCTGAAGAAGCATGGGACATTGGTATTGGCACTTGTCGCCATTAGATCCATCACGGGCTTGCCCCATTTGGCACAGATCTGCAGGAAAACTTCGTCTGCCAGATTCCATTCTGCTGGATCGATCTGATGCCTGCTCAGATAATCGGCCTGCACATTGCTCTGACCTGCAATATGAGCTGCCGACAGACCCTGAAGATGCAGCTCGGCCCAGTGGCAAATCAGTTCGGCCTGCGCGGCTAGTGCTCTGCACCTTGTTCCGCCTTGTCGATTTATATAGGCCACCATTGTCGTGTTGTCCGACATCACTCTGACAGCCAATCCTTCCAGGGTCACTTGAAAGGCCAGAAGCACCTGAAACACCGCTTTCAACTCAAGGCGGCTGATGGACCACTCCGACTCCTCGGGTGTCCATAGACCCTGGGCATGCTTCCCCTTGCAGTGTGCGCCCCAGCCCTTCAGGCTGGCATCTGTTACCACCAGGCACCAAACGGGGAGCGTCAGCGACATTCCTCGCCACAGCATGCTGTCCGAGAGCCACCACTCCATGCTGAGTCGGGCCGCAGGGAGCCAAGTAAGTCTGCATTGGTAATCCTGAGAAATAGGAGACCATCTCCGGAGTAGGGAATACTGTAGAGGTCTCAGGTGCGCTCTCGCCCAGGGTACCACTTCCATCGTGGCTGTCATCGATCCCAGCAGCTGGACAATGTCCCAAGCTCGCGGGCGGGGCATCCTCAGGAGCAGACGGACCTGATTCTGAAGCTTGCACCGCCTTAGCTCGGGAAGGAACACATAGCCCGAGACTGTGTCGAACCTGGCCCCCAAAAACTCTAGAGATTGTGAAGGGGACAGGTGACTTTTGGCCATATTGACGATCCAGCCTAGAGATTGCAGTACTGAGACCACTCTGGCTGTAGCTTGTAAGCTCTCTGTTGCAGAGTCTGCTCTGATGAGCCAGTCGCCTAGGTACGGGTGAACTCGGATACCTTCTCGCCTGAGAAAAGCAGCTACTACCACCATTACCTTCGAAAAGGTTTGGGGAGCTGTGGCGAGGCCAAAAGGCAAGGCCCTGAACTGGAAATGTTTTCCCAACACCGCAAACCTCAGAAACTTCTGGTGCGGGGGCCAAATCGGTATGTGCAAGTAAGCTTCTTTCAGGTCTAGAGACGTGAGAAACTCTCCTGGCTGTACCACCGCAATGACGGAGCGCAGGGATTCCATGTGGAAATGCCGCACTCTCAGGGACTTGTTCACTTCTTTTAAGTCCAGAATAGGGCGAAAGGACCCACCTTTTCGCAGCACCACAAAGTAGATGGAGTATCGGCCGCAGCCTTGCTCGGCGGGAGGCACCGGGGTCACTGCCCCTAACTGAATCAGACCTTGTAAAGTCTCCTCCACCGCCGCCCGTTTGACGGCAGAACCGCATCGGGACTCCACAAACACATCTCTTACTGGGGCGTTGAATTCTATTCTGTATCCATCTCTGATCAGGTCCAGAACCCACTGATCTGAGGAAATCTTGGCCCACTCCTCGACAAAGAGGGAAAGCCGTCCTCCGATGACAGGCATCGAGGAGAGGGCCGGCGCACCATCGAGAGGGTCGCCCCTGAAATCCTGGTCTTGAGCCACCGGCTACGGAACGCTTGTCCGAGCGAAAGGAGTTCCTCTGCTGACCACGGGCACGTGAAGTGAACCCAGCAGAACGCCCCGGGCGGTACCTTCTAGCTTCACGGAAGCGAGGTCTGTACGAGGAGTGGACCGCCTGGCCCTTAGAGGAAGGCCTCTGCCTATCTTCGGGCAAGCGCTGGGGTTTTGGATCACCCAGGCCTTTCACAATTTTCTCCAACTCCTCACCAAATAGGAGAAGTCCTTAAAAAGGCAACTTCACCAACCTTTGCTTAGAGGCCATGTCCGCTGCCCAGTGTCGTAGCCACAGACGACCGCGAGCCGCCACTGCTACTGCCATTTGTTTAGCCGAAGCTCTGACAAGGTCATAAAGGGCATCAGCCAGAAAGGACAAGGCCACCTCCATCCGCGGAGCCACATCCAAGAAGGGCTCCGCTCCATCTCCGGGCTGAGCCACTGCCTGTTGCAGCCAAGCTAGGCAGGCTCTAACAGCATAACAGCTGCATGCAGACGCCCGAACAGTGAGACCTGCAATTTCAAAGGACCGTTTCAATGCGGTTTCCAGCCTACGGTCTTGAACATCCTTCAGGGCAACACCTCCTTCAACAGGGAGGGTAGTTCTCTTTGTCACCGCAGTGACTACGGCATCCACTGTAGGCATTTGAAAACGAGCCATATGTCCCTCACGCAGAGGGTATAACTGCCCCATAGCCCTGGAAACTCTCAAAGGTCCCTCGGGGTCAGCCCACTGAGCCGAAACAAGCTCTAGGATGGAGTCATGCAAAGGGAAGGCCCGAGCAGCTTTCTTGGTACTAGCCATCCTGGGATTACCCGAGGAGGCCATGCCACTGTCAGGATCTTCAATCGAGAGGGCCTGCAGGGTATCTGAAATAAGCGCTGGCAGCTCATCACGGTGGAAAATCCTCACCGCGGAGGGATCATCCAGATCCTGTGGTAAATCCGCACCTGACTCTGGTTCCTCAGACCAAGAACGTCTGTCAGAGTTCTCCAAATCCTCACACCCCGACCACGGGGGGGGGAAAAAGGTGCACCACAATCTGAAGGGGAATTAACCCTTCTGCGCTTATCTTTAGGCCAAGCATCCGGGAAAAAAGCCTCACTGGGCAGTCCCAGGCCAGAATCCATCGGGGGGGCAATCAGAGGAGCCTCAGGCGACCCTTGAGAAAGGGCTCTTTTCATCATGTATGCTTTATGCAGCAAAAGCACAAAATCCGGGGAGAAAATCTCACCCTGGGCACCCAAATCCTGTCCGGTGCTAGCCACTCCTGAAATAACCTCATCTCGAGGTGCCCCACCCGGCTCAGGTCTCTCCGTGTCCACGGAGGCCGCACCATGTGGTGTAAGCAAAATGGCGCCCGCTGCCAGCTCAGAGCGGGAAGAAACATCGCTCGCCATGCTCGAGCCGGCTCCTACGCCAGTACAGCACGATTTACAGAGCCCTGCTGCTGATTTGCGCTTGCCACAAGTGGAACAGCGCTTTACATTGTCCGCAGCCATCGCCGAAAAACGGTGGTAAAATCCAAAATGGCGGTTTCGCGCCAAAATCGCCCCGATCGCGGGCCGGAGGAGTTGGTAAACACTCTTACCTCAAAGGATCTAGTGTACAACTACGATCCTGCTGAAAATCAGGTCAAAAACCTCTGTTCCAGCGTCTCTGTGTTTAAAAACGCGACGCAACTTTTTTTTTTAAGCTGTGAGGAAAGCAGAGGTATTGAAGACTCCGGAGGCTCAGATGAGTTGAAAAGGCAGGGAAAGGGCGAACCTATATGCCTGCATCCACTGTTGGTGGGTAAGGACAGGGAAAGCAAGGCAATATGTCCACATCCACAGAGGTATGGGTAAGGCAGGAAAAGGGTTAACCTATGTGCCTTTAAAGTGAGGCTGCTATAGCCTCCAACACCCCGGTTAACAACTGGCAAGCCAGGAACCACCTCCCGGCAGATTTTTCTGGAGCTCGAACAAGCTGCAGCCACCCTGCTAGGGGAGATAGAGAATACTGAAGAGGCAGTGGAGCTAGCTGGCCAAGAGGGCACTGTGAAAGTTTGACTGCTCTCTATCTCCTCTGCTGGTTGATGGACATAACCCATACGTAATGGCTTCATCTGCTTAATGACAAGGAAACATGGATTCTCTACAGACTTATCCAAAAGAGATGACCATCAACCATATAACTCACATTTTCAAATAGAATTTCCAGCATCAAATCGCTCTTATCAGCAGCCCCTATATATACACATGCACACACCATACCATAAGCTAGATTCTATAAATGGTGCCAAAAATTTGGAGCTGATAAATTTTAGCACAACGCCATTCTATAAAGGGCGCTTTGGGATGACCACTCTTTATAGAATACTGTTGAGTGCCAAATTCAAGGACTTACACCAGCTTAAACCTGATTTAAATCCTAGCGAGCAAATTGGTTGCGGATCCCCACTGTTCTGCAACACTGTGTGCATCTTTTGGGAATGCCCCGACCCGTCCATAATGCTCCCATGGTCACACCCCCTTCTGAGTTGCACACAATCCAATGTAGGAGCCCACTGTTACAGAATTTGTGCAGCCAGATCAGTGCCCAAACTATTAGTGCCAATTAAGTGCTTGTTAGCTCCAATAATTACATCACTGAAGCCCAATAACTATTTTGTGCACCAATCTGGAATCGACGCCCAATTTTGGGCACACTTTATAGAATTTGGGAGCATGCGTTTCATTCATGAAGAGGATAATTCCTAACTTCCATAACTGCTCAACTTCTTCAGATAACAAATTCACAAGTTTCCAGCATCTAACAATGCAAACTTCACACTCCTGCTCTGTGGGGCTTTTGAAACATCAGCTCAAAGATATGAATCAAATTTCTAATTATTTTTGAAGTATAGACAAGTCATTTGAGTACCTTTGCCAAGTATGATTCTTTAAGGAAATGGCTACAAGATATATTAATGACTCACTAAGGTCACCACACACACATTTTACAGAATTCTGACAAACAAGAAGTTCCACCTAGAACTTCCACATCTGTGAACACAAATGGGTCCATGAAATAAAAAATGCTCCAGAATTATCACATCGGACATGTCCTATAAACTTTAGAGTGGGCAGGAAACATGAAAGTTGTAAAAAGACAGACAGCAATATTGCAAGTCTTCTTTCTCTTTGAAAAGCAGGTTAAAAAGAAATAAAGAGGTAAACTATATAAAAACAAAATGGCCATCACCTGATAAGGCTGAAGTCATTCTCAATAGGGTCAAAGCTGAAGAGCACTAGAAAAGTTCAGTTATGAGCATGCCTTTCATATTCATCCTTGTTTATCTTAAGCTTTACTTGAAATACTGCCATACCCTATTTTTAAAGTCTCCTTCCCTAAGCAAATTTGTTAGTTATTTATGCTTTTTAATTCCTTCCTGGGGTTTGGGGAACAAAAAAAAAAGTGTTCACAATGGTGGAAACTCTTAAGAGGAGCATTAATAAAATACACATCTCCCTAGTAACAAAACATGTACCGTATTTTTCGGACTATAAGACGCACCTAGGTTTTAGAGGAGGGAAATAGGAAAAAAATTTTTTTTTCCTTTTTCCCTCCTCTAAAACCTAGGTGCTCCGGTGCGTCTTGTCCGAGTTCGGGATCGCCCTCCCCTACTCACGTCAGCGATGTTCCCTGGTGGTCTAGTGACATCGGGGCAGGAAAGAGCCCCCTCTTTCCTGCCCAGCGCGCTGCTCTCCGTCCTCCTCCGTCCTCCTGTATGCTGCCTGATGGTCTCGGCGATATTCAAAATGGCCGCCGAGAGTCTCAGCGGCCATTTAGAATCTCGCCGAGACCGTCAGGTAGCATACAGGAGGACGGAGAGCAGCACGCTGGGCAAGAAAGAGGGGGCTCTTTCCTGCCCCGACGTCACTAGACCACACCCCCCATTTTCCTCCCAAATTTTGGGGGAAAAAAGTGCGTCTTATAGTCCGAAAAATACGGTACATAAAAAAAGTGGATTTCAATTATTTGAACTACAACTGCATTATTTAAAATTAAGATTTTGCCATTATTGTTTTAAACTTATGAAAGGGTGCAAAAGATTGACAGAACTGGCATTTTGTGAGTAGCTCACTGTGCTCTGTACCTCTGTGCCACAACATCAGGCCTAGTGTGGACTTGGGATGCTATGCCTTAGCGATCCACAGGGGAAAAGATCAGCCTACATAAAGTACACTGTTTTCTCTCCAAGCAATTATTTTCCCTTAACCTTTTCTGGTTTCATATTGGTTCCTTACTTGAAATGCTGCCATAGAGATGTACAACATATTACTCCCGTTTAATATTTCAAATTACAGTCTCCACAGAATTCAAAGATTTCTAGAAGATATGTCTATTCCAAAGAAAGTCAACGCCTTGTACAATGAGACAGCATTTTCATCTTTGTGTGCAGTAGTGTGCTGATATGTAATATAAAAACAATCTATATTAAGATTTCAATTTCTATTTCAGAATTCCTGCACAACATATACTATATGCTTACTAGTTTACCTTCAGTAAATAAAGAAAAATAAGAGTACCTGAATTTAACATCTTCCACAAAGTCAATTTAACTATAAAGAATACGTTTGTTTGTTTTTTTACCTGTCCAGCTACAGCAGTAAAGTAGGCCCACATAGGGTCACCAGCAGAATAGGCAGGATATCCAGAGTATCCACCAGGAGTAGCACCTGGTACTGCACCTGGCACTGGCTGTCCCATTTGCATCTGCATTCCAAACATCTGAGCACCATAGCCACCATACTTTTGAAAGAGCAAAAAAAAAAAAAAAAAATTATATCAGAGAACTTTACTGTTGTACTTCTGTTATGAAACAGTTGAAGTTTTAGAAAAGAACATACAGTTTGGTTTGAAGATAAGAAGCCACAGAATGAACTATTTATAAACAAAACATTCTTGATTTCTCTGTCAAAGGTCTATAAAACTGAAAAAAAAAAAAGTTCTCAGGCTTAGGACAAAAACCTTCAGCAAGTCTGGCCCTTAGTGTAAACAGAATTTGGCCAACTGGTTATTTCACTTGTTCTGGAGGCAAAGCTTTGAATCCTGTTAATCAAATACCAAAGAAACCAAAGAAGTCTCCAAATCCAGGAACAAAAATGAAATAAAAATAGAAAACTATATACCAAAATAGCTACAGAAGAGAAAATATGGATATTAAAATATCTTAACTACATCTTAAGACGTTTTGCATGCAAGGGCTACCACTCAGTCAAAACTGGTAAGCAAGTTGCTTACCTAACTGATGTGTTTATGCCTGCAGAGAAGCATCACATGATTCAGTATAACAGAGTGGAACAAATTTCTAGTGTTGTGGTAAAACCTTAGTACTGTGCAAGTGGGACTTCCCATGATGTGGTGGCTCTGTATCTGCTCTTAGTTCCGGTACACCCCCTCCTCTCCCCTATTTCAGTTACAGGTAAGCAATTTATCTTCTAAGTAAAATGCCAATTTAACCAACTGGAATGCCCTAGAACATAGCAACTGCTAAAGGAAAAGGACAAGTTTTTATTTATTTTATTATTTACTACATTTATATGTTATCACAGGACAAAAAACCCGAAGGCATAGATAGATAGATATCCCTTAGAAAAAAAAAAAAGAGCTGGTTCTACATCTCAAAGCCCTACTGCACAAAACAAAGGCATATTTAAAATGGCACCTAAAACATCAACAGGACCATGACAATCCCCACTTAAGTTAACCCTGCTTGGTTATAAAAAGGAGATTCATTCATTCTACTACCCAACTGGGAAAGTATTTTGTTAACGCAAGCTTGCAGGTGGGCTACAAGAACAGAAAAGTCTTTTAAATAAATAAAACCAAGTTTTACCTGTTTACCATTAGATTTTACTGTTTAAGAAAATAACATGGTTATATTGTGTGTTTTATGAAATGTGTATTATTATTATGAATGTGGATTGTTCCCCACTCTGGGTTGTAGATGTGCGGAATATAAATCTTTTGAATAAATAAAATAAAAAATAGTTAGGATGGCTCCATTTGGTGCTCCACAAGCGAGTAGAAGAAGTATATGAAGATGCCAACTGGGAGCCATTTTGGAAGGAAGACTTTAAAAAGGCTAGTATTATACCAGCTAGTCTAAGGTCCTTTAAGTGACTTCATTATCAAATGTTGCTAAATAGTACCAACTACCTATGATCCATGCATAATCATAAAATATCAGTAGGCTTAACAGATTGGAAAAGGGTCCATGTTACCTGTGGTAAATTCAACACTGTGTAATTTTCAGCTCATTTAGGTTTACATACATATATAGTAGATGACGGCAGAAAAAGACCTGCACGGTCCATCCAGTCTGCCCAACAAGATAACTCATATGTGCTAATTTTGTGTTTACCCTACTTTGATTTGTACCTGTGTTCTTCATGGCACAGACCGTATAAGTCTGCCCAGCACTATCCCCGCCTCCCAACCATCAGCCCCGCCTCCCAACCACCGGCTCTGGCACAGACCTGTTCATTTAGGTTTAAGTTAGATTAAGATTAGTTTTACTATTGCTTTAAACAGGTTGGTAAGTGACCCCCAAATATTAATATTTACAGTTAGCAGAAAATGACCAGAGTCTGGATTTGCCCTGCTTATATATTGGGCCCTCATAGTATGTTTTTGGTTTAATGTCACTGAGGATCGAGATTTCTCTTTACCAAAATAAAGTGGGAAGCTCTAGCCTATATACAAGTAATGAAGGCTATTTGGTATCAGAATACAATTCTGAGAAGGCCTGAACAATTCTCATACCTACCACTCCACATACGCTATTCCCTTCATGATCTGGAGAATCATGCTACATTTTTAAATATATATATAGTTTCCCCACCAAATATGTCGTCCTTCCACTAGTTCTATTTTTCACTAATACATATTGTAAGACGGGGGGGGGGGGAGGGGGAAGAGTGTACTATATTGCTGAGCTTACAAAAAGCGAAAACCCCTTTCCATGTTGATTTTTCTTCCTTAAAACGAAGTTGTTCTAGCTAGAGTATCTTTCTGAAAACTAAAGCCTTTTTCTCTCCTTTATTACCATTAAAAGGAAACACTTCTTGTTTTTAAAAGTGCTAACCAGGAACTAAACGCCTTCAGTGTAGCTCGTGTACAGCTTCTCTAAGCAGCAACATTACAACTTGCACCCAGGAGAGGCGCACCATCCCAGGGCCCCGAGGACAAAAATCGATAGCCACACACAGCCTAGGCCTAGCGGGCACCTCCCACGGCCCACGACAGTTATCTGAGGTGGCAGACGTGCGCACATGCAAGACATCTTTTTTTTTCCCCCCCCCCCATCCTAACCCCACAGGCCCCAGAACGAGAAACGGCGAGAAAAAAATCACAAAACAAAAGCCTAAAGGACTCGAGGAAGACCACACACACTCACGCCTCCGAAGCCGGGATACGCCATGGCTTCCCACTACACAGCCTCTCGAATGTCACGCTCTGGACGGGAGTCCTAGAAACCGCCACTTGCCGTTACCAGGAACAGTACTGCGATCACCACCACCACCACCACCACGAGCCGCGCAAGCAAGTGCAGCTAAACCCCGCCCAGTCCCAGCCACTCCCATTGGCCAAGAACTACCTTCCGCGCCCTGCGCGAGCCTCTGCCGTGGTTGCGTCATAGACGGCTCGTTACTTCCTTCCAGTAAGCGGGTGAGGGGCAGGGCCGGGGACGGGTGCTGCGGACTGCTTTCGCTAACCCGTTCTGGTGCGCGCGGGATTTGGACGTCTTCAGACAGTAGCTTGCATTGCTTTGGAGGTGTTACTTAGGATACGGTTAGAGGCGTCGTTGCAGCTACTACAAGATCATGAATACAAAGTAGGAATATGCAGAGATGAGTGTGCCGTTTAGGACATTTGTCAGAGGAACATATGTTTTGTCTAAAGCAGACAAATTTTGTTTTGTTTGTGTGAGTAGAAATATTCTTTGCACAACTGAAGCTTTGAGGAGGGTAGAATAAGATTACTAGGATGCAGAATGTTAGTCTAAGGCAAAAATAATTTTAAAAAAATAATTACTGACAGTCAGCCTTCCAATTTTGGGGGGCCAGGAGTGGACTGGAGGTGGGCAATGTATTTCCCCCCCAACTTAGCTGTGGCCCTGTGACGTAACAGCCTCAGGGTTCTGTTAATAAAGAGTAGTTACTTACCTGTAGCAGGTGTTCTCCGAGGACAGCAGGTTATATATTCTCACATGTGGGTGACGTCACATCGGCCCGGAGGACTTTCTAACAAAGTCTTGAAATCTTTAAGTGTCCCTTGTCACGCGGGCGGGCACACTGCGCATGTTCCTCTTCCCGCCTGCCGTGCGGACACGTTCCTCAGTTATATCCAAAAGTTTAGAGGAATACAACTCCTAAGGGGAGGTGGGAGGGTTGTGAGAATATATAGCCTGCTGTCCTCGGAGAACATCTGCTACAGGTAAGTAACTACTCTTTCTCCGAGGACAAGCAGGCTAATATTCTCACATGTGGGGTATCCCTAGCTCCCAGGCTCACTCAACATAACAAACAATGGTCAATTGAACCTCACAACGGCGAGGACATAACGTAGATTGACCTGAAACAAAACTCATCTAACTGAGAGTGCAGCCTGGAACAGAATAAAAATGGGCCTAGGGGGGGTTGGAGTTGGATTCTAAACCCCAAACAGACTCTGCAGCACTGACTGCCCAAACCGACTGTCGCGTCGGCTATGCTGCTGAAGGCAGTAATGAGATGTGAATGTGTGGATGGAAGTCCATGTCGCAGCTTTGCAAATCTCTTCAATAGTGGCTGACCTTAGATGAGCCACTGATGCAGCCATGGCTCTAACATTATGAGCCGTGACATGACCGTCTAAAGTCAGCCCAGCTTGGGCGTAAGTGAAGGAAATGCAATCTGCTAGCCAATTAGATATAGTGCGTTTCCCGACAGCAACTCCCCTCTTGTTGGGATTAAAAGAAATAAACAACTGGGCGGACTGTCTGAAGGGGCTTGTCCGCTCCACGAAACAGGCCAATGCTCTTTTACAGTCCAAAGTGTGCAACTTGCTTTCACCAGGGCTCATATGAGGAGGGGGAAAGAATGTTGGCAAGACAATTGACTGGTTCAGATGGAACTCCGACACCACCTTCGGTAAGAACTTTGGGTGCGTGCGGAGGACTACCCTGTCATGATGAAAAGTAAGAAAAGGTGCATGAGCTACTAAAGCCTGAAGCTCACTGACCCTACGAGCTGAAGTAACCGCCACCAAGAAAATGACCTTCCAGGTCAAGTACTTCAGATGGCAGGAATCTAGTGGTTCGAAAGGAGCTGTCATCAGCTGGGTGAGGATGACGTTGAGATCCCATGACACTGGAGGAGGTTTGACAGGGGGCTTTGTCAAAAACAAACCTCTCATATAGCGAACCACCAAAGGCTGTCCAGAGATAGGCTGACCTTCTACACGATAATGATAAGCACTGATTGCACTAAGATGCACTTCCATATCATCATGCTGATCAATCCATAGACTGGTGGGTTGTGTCCATCTACCAGCAGGTGGAGATAGAGAGCAATCCTTTTGCCTCCCTATATGTGGTCATGTGCTGCCGGAAACTCCCCAGTATGTTCTCTATTTCAGCAGGTGGTGGTCACACACAGCAGCAGCTCTGGCTAGGCCTCCAAGCCTAATTTTTAGGTTTTGTTGAGTGCCTGGGGTTGAGGGCTCTTCTTGAGCAAGTGCAAACCTGGTGGTGCCAGGTCCCTCCTTTTCTCCCCCCTCCCGCTGGCTCCGTTTAAAAAAAAAAAAAAATTTTGGACGTCCTTAAGGGCGTTTATTTCGACGTTTATTTAAACGTTTATTGCAGCTACTCACTGGGACACCAGGTCGTTACAGCTCGGAGCGGAAAGCAGGTAATTTTACCTTTTTGTAGCGGGCAGGGGGTTCCCCGATTGATCTCCACGTGGCTGATGGCGTCGGAGGGCGAGGGCGCAAAGAATCGCTCCCCGGACCGCTTGTGTGCGTCTAGCGGGGATGCGGGGGTTTTAAAGTCTGATTCGCCCTTGTTGGGTGTCAGTTTGGAGGCCGGTCAGTGTCCCGGTTCTTCCTCCGGTGCGGCGGTTTTTCCCGCCATAAACGCCTATCCCCCGCTGCTCGCCTCCGCCATCTTGGCCGGCCATGCTGCTCGGACGGCTTCTTCTTGGGCCGCCCTTGAGGTGGGAGACGTTAATGCCATGGCCGCCCTTCATTTGGGCGACAGCAGAAAAGCGGCTAAAGTTAAGCGCCGTTCTTCCCGCGCGGCTCCTTCGCGGAGTGTCGCGCCGGACGCCATCTTGGATGCGCAGCATGTTTCTCCCCCGCTCTTGCGAGCGCCGGTTGAGGGTTCGTCTAGGGCTGTGGCCCAGGCTGCTGAAGTGCACAGTCTGGGGGGTTTCTCCCCCTAGTTTATTTTGCTGCTGCATCAGGCCTTCCTTATGCAAAACGCTGCCCCTGCTCCCTTGTCCGATAAAGGGATTGAGGCCCCCGGAAGTAAACGCCCTCGGGTGGATTTCCAGGCCTTAGAGGACTCTGTCTCCTCTGATGTAGATGAGGGCAGCGTATCTGAGTTCTCCCAACGGTCCTTTGGGGATTCCTTGGAGGAGATGGATTCCCGCTCGGATGGAGCGGATGACCCCTCTGCAGCGCGGATCTTTCGCTCAGAGGACTTGCCCAACCTGTTAATGCAGGCCATGAGCATTTTGAAGATTTCCTCTCCAGAGGACGTCTCTCCCTCAGCCCCTGTTGGCTCCGCCATTATGCTGGGGACGAAGCGCCCGCCTAGAACCTTCCACGTGCATGATGCCATGCGCACCTTGATTTCGGCTCAATGGGATGTCCCGGAAGCGAGCCTCAAAGTGGCTAGGGCTATGTCCCGCCTCTATCCTTTGCCTGAAAGTGAACGGGAGACCTTTCTTTGGCCTACCGTGGATTCTTTAATCACTGCGGTGACTAAGAAAACAGCGTTGCTGGTGGAAGGTGGCACGGCCCTAAAGGACGCCCAAGACAGAAGATTGGAGGCGGCCTTCGAGGCGGCTGCTTTAAGTTTGCAGGCCTCAGTTTGTGGCTCCTATGTGGCCAGGGCGTGCCTGACGATTGTGCAGCGGGTTTCCCCCTCGGATCCTTCCTTGAGGGCTGACTGGCCGGCCCTGGAATCGGGCCTGGCTTATTTGGCAGACTTACTGTATGATGTCTTGAGAGCCTCGGCTAAAGGTATGGCTCAGACAGTCTCTGCGCGGCGGTGGCTTTGGCTGAAGCATTGGTCTGCTGACCACGCATCTAAGTCCCGCCTGGCTAAGTTGCCTTTTAAAGGCAAGCTGCTCTTTGGGGTCGAGCTGGACAAAATTGTGACCGATCTCGGCACGTCTAAGGGCAAGAGGTTACCAGAGGTCAGGGCTCGGGCCAGTGGTGCTCGCCCTGGTAACTCCAGAGGACGGTTTCAGGAAGCCCGTCGGTACCGCCCGGGCAAGTCGGGCTCCTCTGCCCCCTCTTCCTTCAAAAGGAACTTCTCCCCCAAGCAGCATTCCTTTCGCAGAGACCGCCGTCCCGGAGGTGCGCCCTCCGGTCCTCCCCCAGGGTCTCGTACCCAATGACGGGGCCCTGGTCCATGGCCCAGTGCAGATTGGAGGACGCCTGTCCTCGTTTCTGGGCGAGTGGACCAGGGTAACTTCAGACGCTTGGGTTCTGGAAGTCATCAGAGACGGCTACAAGCTAGAGTCCTGCCGACCCTTAAGAGACGGGTTTGTACTCTCTCCCTGCAAGTCTCCGGTCAAAGCTGTGGCAGTGCAGCAGACCTTGGACAACCTGATACGCCTGGGTGCGGTCGTTCCGGTGCCAGAAAATCAGATTGGCAAGGGACGTTACTCCATTTACTTTGTGGTACCAAAGAAAGGAGGTTCTGTCCGGCCTATCCTCGACCTCAAAGGGGTCAATCGGGCCTTGAAAGTGCGGCACTTTCGCATGGAGACTCTCCGCTCTGTTATAGCGGCAGTGAAGGCAGGGAAGTTCTTGGCTTCCTTGGACATCAAGGAAGCGTACCTGCATATTCCCATCTGGCCTCCTCATCAACGCTTTCTGCGTTTTGCAGTCCTGGGCCGACACTTCCAGTTCAGAGCCCTCCCTTTCGGGTTGGCTACTGCTCCGCGGACCTTCTCCAAAGTAATGGTTGTCATCGCGGCCTTCCTGCGAAAGGAAGGAGTACAAGTCCATCCTTATCTGGACGACTGGTTGATCCGAGCCCCCTCTTATGCAGAGTGCGGCAAAGCTGTGGACCGGGTGATTGCTCTTTTGAGCTCCCTGGGGTGGATCTTCAACTGGGAGAAGAGCCAGCTGCGCCCGACTCAGTCCCTGGAG
This sequence comes from Microcaecilia unicolor, assembly GCF_901765095.1. Classification (NCBI taxonomy): domain Eukaryota; kingdom Metazoa; phylum Chordata; class Amphibia; order Gymnophiona; family Siphonopidae; genus Microcaecilia; species Microcaecilia unicolor. Next base: position 239,332,572 of record NC_044037.1, read on the forward strand.
TATCTGGGAGTTCGATTCGACACCCAAGTGGGCAGAGTGTTCCTGCCAGACAATCGGATTGTCAAACTTCAGGCTCAGGTGGACCAGTTCCTAGTAGCCTCTCCTCTTCGGGCTTGGGACTATGTGCAGCTGTTGGGCTCTATGACGGCCACGATGGAAGTAGTGCCCTGGGCCAGGGCTCATATGAGACCACTACAACACTCTCTGCTGCAGCGCTGGACTCCGGTGTCGGAGGATTATGCTGTGCGCCTTCCCTTGGACCCAGCAGTGCGCAAGGCGCTGAGCTGGTGGCTGCAGACAGACAAGTTGTCTGCAGGAATGCCTCTGGTGACCCCGGAGTGGATTGTCGTCACGACGGACGCCTCTTTGTCGGGCTGGGGAGCCCACTGCTTGGGAAGGACAGCGCAGGGGCTCTGTTCTCCTGCAGAGGCAAAGTGGTCTATCAACCTCCTGGAACTCAGAGCCATTCGGTTGGCGCTTTTGGAGTTCATCCCAGTACTGGCGTGGAAGCCAGTACGGGTCCTGTCGGACAATGCCACGGCTGTGGCCTATGTCAACCGCCAAGGAGGTACCAAGAGCGCCCCTCTAGCCAAGGAGGCCATGAATCTATGCCAGTGGGCGGAAGCGAACCTGGAACAGCTGTCAGCGGCCCACATTGCCGGAGTCATGAATGTCAAGACGGACTTTCTCAGTCGCCATACCTTGGAGCCCGGAGAGTGGCAGCTATCTGCTCAGGCGTTCTTGGACATCACGAAGCGCTGGGGCCAGCCGAGCCTAGATCTGATGGCGTCATCGGCCAATTGCCAAGTGCCGCGCTTTTTCAGCAGAGGACGGGACCCTCGATCCCTGGGAGTAGATGCTCTTCTCCAACAGTGGCCGACACAGGAGCTTCTCTATGTGTTCCCGCCCTGGCCCATGTTGGGCAGGGTGCTAGACCGGGTGGCAAAGCATCCGGGCCGGATAATCCTGGTGGGTCCGGACTGGCCCAGACGTCCCTGGTATGCGGACTTGATCAGGCTCTCAGTGGACGATCCTCTGCGGCTGCCAGTGGAGCAGGGCCTGTTGCATCAGGGTCCCGTGGTGATGGAGGATCCCTCCCCCTTTGGTCTTACGGCCTGGCTATTGAGCGGCAGCGTCTGAGGAAGAAGGGCTTCTCAGACAAGGTCATCGCCACTATGCTGAGAGCGAGGAAGCGCTCTACTTCTACTGCTTATGCCAGGGTTTGGCGTACCTTTGCAGCGTGGTGTGAAGCAGGCTCACTTTCTCCCTTCACTGCTCCAATTTCTTCAGTGTTGGTGTTCCTGCAAGAAGGTCTGGAGAAAGGCCTGTCGCTCAGTTCCCTTAAAGTCCAGGTAGCGGCTCTGGCTTGCTTCAGGGGCCGCCTGAAGGGTGCTTCCCTGGCTTCGCAGCCAGATGTGGTGCGCTTTCTCAAGGGAGTTAATCACCTGCGCCCTCCTCTGCACTCAGTGGTGCCTGCGTGGAATCTCAACCTGGTGCTAAGAGCCTTGCAGAAGCCGCCTTTTGAACCCTTGTCAACCCTTGTCAACCCTTGTGAACCTGACGTTGAAAGCAGTCTTTTTGGTGGCTATCACTTCAGCCAGAAGTGTTTCCGAGCTCCAGGCACTCTCATGTCGAGAGCCCTTTCTGCAGTTCACTGAGGCAGGAGTGTCTATTCGCACAGTGCCTTCCTTCCTGCCCAAGATTGTTTCTCGCTTCCATGTGAATCAGCAGCTCTGTCTCCCTTCCTTTCGTAGGGAGGACTACCCAGAGGAATACTCTGCTCTCAAATATCTGGATGTGAGACGAGTCATCATCAGATACTTGGAAGTGACCAATGATTTCCGGAAGTCGGATCATCTGTTTGTCCTGTTTGCAGGTCCTCGTAAGGGTCTGCAGGCTGCTAAGCCTACAGTGGCAAGATGGGTCAAGGAAGCCATTGCAGCGGCTTATGTGGCCGCGGGGAAGGTGCCGCCTATCCAGCTGAAGGCTCACTCCACTAGAGCTCAGGCGGCCTCGATGGCAGAGGCCGGGTCCGTCTCCTTGGAAGAGATTTGCAGGGCGGCAACTTGGGCATTACCGCTTGACTGTGGCTGCTCGGGCGGAGGCCCGGTTTGGAGCTTCAGTGTTGCGGTCAGGGATTTCTATGTCCCGCCCTGGGTGAGTACTGCTTCGGTACATCCCACCAGTCTATGGATTGATCAGCATGATGATATGGAAGGTAAAATTATGTATCATACCTGATAATTTTCTTTCCATTAATCATAGCTGATCAATCCATAGCCCCTCCCAGATATCTGTATTGTTTATATTCTGGTTGCATTTCAGGTTCAAGTTTAGTCTTCAGTTCCTGTTCAGGAGGACTTCGTGTTCAAGTTTTTCAATGGATTCTTCAAGAGTTGAGACCAATTTGTGTTACAGTGAGCTGCTGCATTCCTCTCCCCTCCGTTTTACGGGGCTGGATTGAGACTTAAATTCTGCCGGCGCTCCCTCCCTCTTCGTGCGGCAGTAGGGCAGCTTTGTACCCCTCCTGCTTCGGCGGTGTTAGGGTCAGTCAGCGCCTCCCGCGGTTGCGGTTGCAGGATAAGTCAGATCCCCCCGCATCGGCGGGTGTGGTGTCCCTCCCCCGCTCCGCGGGGATGAGCTGGACGGATTCCCCTCCCCCACTTGTGTGGGGATGAGCTGGGTTAATTCCCCTCCCCCGTTTCGGCGGTGGTGAGCTGGGCAGAGTGTCCCTTTGTGGGTGTAATTCTCTAAGTGCTAAGTCCTGCGGATGGAGCTTGGATATCGACATACTGAGGAGTTTCCGGCAGCACATGACCACATATAGGGAGGCAAAAGGATTGCTCTCTATCTCCACCTGCTGGTAGATGGACACAACCCACCAGTCTATGGATTGATCAGCTATGATTAATGGAAAGAAAATTATCAGGTATGATACATAATTTTACCTTTGACCGAGTTGGTTTTAAGACCAGACTCAGATAAGTGCAGAAGGTATTCAAGCAAGGTCTGTGTAAGACAAGAACGAGGATTGAGGGCCCGGCTGTCACACCAGACGGCTAACCTCTTCCACTTAAAAGCATAACATCTCTTTGTGGAATCTTTCTTGGAAGCAAGCAAGACTCGGGAGACACCCTCAGAAAGACCTGAGGAGGCAAAATCTACGCCTTCAACATCCAGGCCGTGAGGGCCAGAGACTGGAGGTTGGGATGTAGAAGCGCCCCCTCGTTCTGAGTAATGAGGGTTGGAAAACATTCCAATCTCCATGGATCTCTGCAGGATAACTCCAGAAGCAGAGGGAATCATATCTGACGCGGCCAGAAGGGAGCTATCAGAATCATGGTGCCTCGATCTTGCTTGAGTTACAGCAAAGTCTTCCCCACCAGAGGAATGGGAGGATACGCATACAGAAGGCCTGTCCCCCAATGAAGGAGGAAGGCATCTGATGTTAGCCTGCCGTGGGCCTGAAGTCTGGAACAGAATTGAGGGACCTTGTGAGTGTTCTGAGAAGCAAAAAGATCTATCGAGGGAGTGCCCCATACTCGAAAAATCTTTTTGGCAATAGTCATGTTCAAGGACCACTCGTGAGGCTGCATAATCCTGCTCAACCTGTCGGCCAGACTGTTGTTTACACCGGCTAGATAAGTGGCTTGGAGAAACATCCCGTGTTGGCGGGCCCATAGCCACATCTGCATGGCCTCCTGACACAGAGGGCGAGATCCGGTACCCCCTTGCTTGTTGGTGTAATACATTGCAACCTGATTGTCTGTCTGAATTAGAACAATTTTGTTGGATAGCCGATCTCTGAAAGCCTTTAGAGCGTTCCAAATCGCTCGCAATTCCAGGAGATTGATCTGGAGATGCCTCTCCTGAAGAGACCAAGCTCCTTGAGTGTGAAGCCCATCTACATGTGCTCCCCACCCCAGGAGGGATGCATCCATCGTCAGCACTTTTTGTGGCTGAGGAATTTGGAATGGGCGTCCCAAGACCAGATTGGAGCGAATGGTCCACCACTGGAGGGAGTTGTGAAAGCTGGTGGACAGCTGGATGACATCCTCTAGATTCCCTGTAGCCTGAAACCACTGGGAAGCTAGGGTCCACTGAGCAGATCTCATGTGTAAGCGTGCCATGGGAGTGACATGAACTGTGGAAGCCATGTGCCCCAGAAGTCTCAACATCTGCCGAGCTGTGATCTGCTGAGACGCTTGAACCCTGGAAGCCAGAGACAGAAGGTTGTCTGCTCTGGGTCCGGGAAGATAGGCACAAGCTGTCTTTGTACACAACAGAGCTCCTATGAATTCCAATTTCTGGACTGGGATGAGATGGGACTTGGGGTAATTGATCACAAAGCCCAGTAGCTCGAGCACCTGAATAGTTATCTGCAGGGACTGCAAAGCCCCTTCCGGGGAAGTGCTCTTCACCAGCCAATCGTCCAGATAAGGGAACACATGCACTCCCAGTCTGCGTAGTGACGCTGCAACAACTGCCAGGCACTTGGTAAAAACCCAGGGTGCAGACGCCAAGCCAAAAGGCAATACACAGTACTGAAAGTGTTGCGACCCCAGCCGAAATCGAAGATATTTCCTGTGAGCTGGAAGTATCGATATGTGGGTGTAAGCATCCTTCAAGTCCAGAGAGCATAGCCAATCGTTTTCCTGAATCATGGGTAGAAGGGTGCCCAGGGAAAGCATCCTGAACTTTTCTCGGACCAGATATTTGTTCAGAACCCTTAGGTCTAGGATGGGACGCATCCCCCCTGTCTTCTTTTCCACAAGGAAGTACCTGGAATAGAATCCCAGCCCTTCTTGCCCTGGTGGAACGGGCTCGACCGCATTGGCGCTGAGAAGGGCGGAGAGTTCCTCTGCAAGTACCTGCTTGTGGTAGGAGCTGAAGGACTGAGCTCCTGGCGGGCAATTTGGAGGTTCGGAGTCCAGATTGAGGGTGTACCTGGACCGAACTATTTGGAGAACCCACCGATTGGAGGTTACCAGAGGCCACCTTTGGTGAAAAAATCTTAACCTCCCTCCGACAGGTAGATCGTTCGGTATAGATACGATGATTTCAGCTATGCTCTGCTGGAGCCATTCAAAAACCCGTCCCTGGTTTTTGCTGGGGAGCTGCAGGGGCCTGCTTCGGCGCACGCTGCTGACGAGAGCGAACGGGCTGGGGCCGAGCCTGAACCGGGAATAAGAAGTGTACCTACGGCCCCTAGAGGCATAAGGAGCACTTCTCCTTCCCTTAAAATACTTCCTAGAGGTGGAAGTGGATGCAGAAGGTGTTGGATTATTTGTAGTAAATAATTAGCAGATCTTAGTACACACAGCTTCAGCTTTAGAAATGTTAATTTCTTTCTTCATCTCTCTCTCATTCACCCCAGAATAATTCACTGCTGAGTCACTTTAAAGTTGAAGTAACAAAACATCTATTTACTCACAGTTTGTAGTTTGATTATAATCAGACAGGCTTATATATACATATTACTATACATTTGTATTATCAGCTCCTTCCATGTGCTTAGATGGTAATGGATGCTCACACCACCATAGATCCTCTCAGGTTAGGAGAGATCATGAGCTCCATGTGCTCCATGTGCTGCATGTGCTGCATCTAACCCCACAGGAAGTTACATAGCTGTGTGACCTCTCTAAGTAATTCACATCAGAGGTCACAGAGTAATCACAGAGAAATAATAGGTGACAGGCAATGCATGTAAAATACAATTACATTCCAACAAACCCCTTCTCATGCATAACTGTCATGCAATTATTTATTCATACAAAGTCCAAGCTTTATACGCAGATTCACAAAATGTTCTCTGGGTAACGGTTTGGTCATAATGTCAGCTGTCATCTCACTGGTGTGACAATAGTGTAGACTGATGACCCCTTCTTTCGCCAGCTCTCGCACGTTGTGGTATTTCGTTGCGATGTGCTTGGTGCGTGACTGAACCTTGTCATTCTGTGACAGACGGATGCAGCTCTGATTATCTTCCATTATCTGGATTGGTCTCTTTTCAGCTATTCCAAAATCCAGCAAAAGTTTTTCAATCCACATCAGTTCTCTGCACGCTTCCGATACGGCCACATCAATCCACATCAGTTCTCTGCACGCTTCCGATACGGCCATATATTCAGCTTCTGTAGAAGACAGACTCACAATACTTTGTTTATGACTGGCCCATGAAATTTGTACATTTCCATACATAAACACATATCCACTTGTGGATTTATAATCAGAATGATCCCCTGCCCAATCTGAATCACAGTAACATATTAGTTTTGGATTACTATTGGCTGAAATCTTTAATTTACAATCAATGGTACCCTTTAAATACCTTACCATCCTTTTAACTGCAGTCCAATCTGATTTGGTAGGTGAGCTGACCCTTCTGCTCAAAATTCCTACTGCATTTGCTATATCAGCCCTGTATGTGGTAGCTAGATATAAAAGCTTACCTATGGCTGATCTATATTGGATGTTATCTGGTAAAGGTTCTCTTACTGTTTCATCCTTCAGAAAATCAGTGATCATGGGAGTGCTTACAACTTGGGCATCTTGCATACCTAAACTTTCAATAAGCTCATTTATTTTCTGCTTCTGGCTTAGAAGATAAGAACCATCACTTTGTTTCTCAATTTCTATACCAAGATAGTATGACACATTACCAAGTTCTTTTATCTCAACATTGAGGTTTAAACACTTTACAATGTCCTTGTACTCTTGCTCACTTTTGCTTGCAATGAGCAGATCATCAACAAAAGCTAAAATGAATGCATATTGTCCATTTGTGCACCTAGTGTACAAACATTTATCTGCTTCACCTTGCTTAAATCCTAAATTTGTCAATATTTCATGCAATTTTTCATTCCAACATTTTGCACTTTGCTTTAATCCATAAAGACCTTTGTTTAATTTACACACTAGCTGTCTTTGTTTTGTATTTATGAAACCTGTTGGTTGTTCCATGTACAAGTCTTCAGTTATTTCTCCATGAAGAAACGCTGTTTTCACATCAATGTGGTTGACTTGCATGCCTTTTGAGACTGCAATGCTCAGAAGTGTTCTTATTGTCGTGTGTTTCACTACAGGTGCAAACACTTCATCAAAATCTTCTCCATATTTTTGAAGATATCCCTTTGCCACTAATCTGGCTTTATACCTTTCCACTTTTCCTTGTGCATTCCTTTTTAACTTGAATACCCATTTGCATCCTATAGCTTTCTTGCCAGGAGGTAATTTTGTAAGAATCCAAGTATTATTTTTATCCAATGCATCAATTTCTTCTTGTGCAGCTTTATGCCATTCAGCAGCTTCTTCTGCTGGCATTTTCTCAATCTCATCCCATGTTAAGGGCTCTTGAGCTTCTGCTGACTTTGTTAGGTAAGACAGTCTTGGGGGTGGAACACCTTTGTTTTCCCTGGATGAGCGTCTGACAACAGGTTGGTCTGACCTTTCCGCATCCTCAAAATCTGAGAGTCCTTCTCCAATTGATTCCCCTTCTCCAACTGTACTGTCTTCTTCAATGATCCTTTCTGTGTCTGTTTCCTCTGCCTGTTCCTCGTTAGATACAGGTGAGTTGCTTTCAGACATCTGCCTTGGTATGGCATTTATATACACTGGCATGTCTATTATGGTTCTAGTTTCATATTCTGGATGATAAGGCTCATCTGGGATAATCCAGCCTTTATCAACCCTTTTGTTTTCATCAAAATATGTAACATGTCTTATGCCAACAATGCCAGTTTTCAGATTCAAAATTCTATATCCTTTGTGTCCTGGAGTATAGCCAACTAAAATGCCCCTTTCTGTTGTGGAATCCAGCTTATGCCTTCTTTGCTTTGGTATATGAGCATATGCTGTACTTCCAAATGTTCTTATGTGTGACAGGTTTGGCTTCCTACCATGCCATGTCTCATGTGGTGTGCGCTCAGCGCCTTTAGTTGGCATTCTGTTTTGTAGGTACACTGCTGTGAGAATGGCTTCCCCCCATAGTCTTTTAGGGAGATTGCTATCTGACAGCATACATCTGGTCATTTCCACAAGTGACCTAAATTTTCTCTCTGCAACAGAATTTTGCTCTGGTGTATAAGCTACTGTTGTGATATGTTGAATGCCTTCTTGTTCTAGAAATGTGCGCATGCTTTGTGAAATGAACTCACCACCATTGTCGGTCTGAAGAACCTTTGGTTTTCTTTCAAATTTATTGCTCACCATGGCTACGTATTTCTTCAGCATGTCTGTGACTTGACTTTTTTCTTTCAGCAAATAGGCCACACAATATCTAGAGAAATCATCCAAGAATATTAGCACAAATCTGTTATTTCCCAATGATGGGATATTAAACGGTCCACATAAGTCACTGTGTATTAAGTCCAGCACTTTATTACTCCTATTTCCTGTGTATGCAGGAAATGAGGGTCTCACACCTTTTTGAGTAACACAGTCTATGCATTTCTCCATTTTACCAGCATCTGCACTTATCTGAATGCCGGTGGCCAGTTGCTTACTGTAAAGATCCTGGATCACCTTAGAATCACGATGTCCCAGGCGGCGGTGCCAGATTTCCGGACTACATTTACCATCATTCTTCCTTACTTGCGCCATATGTGAGGCTTCACCTGAAATGTTCAGCTTATAAACATCATTATGCATAAAAGCTTCAGCATACACTTCATCATTTTTAGAGATTGTGCACTTATTATTTTCAAAATGAATCGCAAATCCCTTCTTATCTAATGTAGATACACTAAGCATATTGCAAACTGCTTGGGGAATATACAAGACATCACTTACAGGAATTTCTTTAACTTCATTAGACACTTTGCATTTTAAGAATCCAATACCTTTTGCTTGGATCTTAGCAGTCCCTGCGTTTGCAGTTTTAAGAATACCTTCCTCTGGACACATTTCCTGAAAGAAATCCTTACAATTGGTTAAATGGCATGTACTCCCTGAATCCAAAATCCAAGTACTTTCATTTGAATTATTATTTACCATAGTCAAAGATTTTTCTGCCATTAGAAAGCCCTTGTGTTTATCTTTGTCCTTCATACATTTCCTGGTTTGAAAATTCTTTAGTTCCATTGGCTTAGGTGAGCTAGAGGGAGTGTTTTGTGTTTCCTTACACCATTTAGATACATGTCCCTCCTTTCCACATGAGTAGCAAATCAGCTTGCCCTTGGGTGGAGTTTTCCCATAGCTCCGCCTTCCTCTGTTCTTTGCCAAGAAATTTGTTTCATTTCTCTCTGACTTGCTTTGAGAACATATCTCCTCAGAATCATTTATTATGCATTCCTGCCTTAGTTTTGATGTTGCCTGTTCAAAAGATTGCCCTTCAATGGCCTCATTTACAGACCTAAAAACATCAAACTTCTTTGATAGTGAGGTAAAAAGAAATGCTCTTTTCAATGCATCACACATGGGAATTCCAGAAAGTTCTAGCTTTTGAAATGAAGACATAAGATGCATAATGTGATCATTACATTTACTTTTATCCCTTAATTTGGTTTCATTCAACTCTGCCAACCAAATTGGTTGCTGCTTTGCATATGTAGTTGCATACATAGTTCTCAGTTTATATAAAATGTCCTTTGGTGTATCTTTTCCCTCCACTAATATGGCTTGTTTCTCTGAGAGAGCTTCCAAAAGCATGCACTTCACATAATAGTTTGCATTGTCCCATTCAGCCATATTTTCAGCTGTTCTGTCTTGGTCTAAGCATATATTTAATCCTTTTGCTCGAAGGAGACATATAAATCTTAGTTCCCATTGCTGATAATTAAACTCAGTTAATCTAGGCACCTTGAGAGAATAGAACAATGGTGAATTTCTTCCCTCAGCCATTTTCTTAGCCTTCTGTCTGCTGTGTGGGGGGAGAGAGAGACAGACTGAATCTTTCCTTTAAAACTTAAGAGAAAAATGTGGCCTTTTTTTCTGCCTGGTAATATTTCTCTTCTTTTTCAATTCCTGGACCCTGGGCCCATAACCCTTTTGTTGGATTATTTGTAGTAAATAATTAGCAGATCTTAGTACACACAGCTTCAGCTTTAGAAATGTTAATTTCTTTCTTCATCTCTCTCTCATTCACCCCAGAATAATTCACTGCTGAGTCACTTTAAAGTTGAAGTAACAAAACATCTATTTACTCACAGTTTGTAGTTTGATTATAATCAGACAGGCTTATATATACATATTACTATACATTTGTATTATCAGCTCCTTCCATGTGCTTAGATGGTAATGGATGCTCACACCACCATAGATCCTCTCAGGTTAGGAGAGATCATGAGCTCCATGTGCTCCATGTGCTGCATGTGCTGCATCTAACCCCACAGGAAGTTACATAGCTGTGTGACCTCTCTAAGTAATTCACATCAGAGGTCACAGAGTAATCACAGAGAAATAATAGGTGACAGGCAATGCATGTAAAATACAATTACATTCCAACAGAAGGTGCCCGGCGGGAGAGAGAATCCATAGCGTTATCACGCTGGTAGAGATTATCAATCAACTCTTCTACTTTCTCTCCAAAAAGGTGATCCCCCCGGCACGGGATATCTGCTATTTTCTGCTGAGTCCTGTCCTCCAGGTTAGAGGCACGCAGCCATGAGAGTCTGCGCATCGCTATACCTTGGGCAGAAAATCTAGATACCACATTGCAAGTGTCATAAACGCCCCTGGACAGGAACTTGTGACATGCCTTCTGCTGCCTGACCACTTGACGAAAGGGTTCAGCCTGCTCCGGTGGGAGTGCATCCACCAAACTCTCAAGTTGCCGCACAGAGTTCCGTAAATGGATGCTCCTATAGAGCTGGTAAGACTGGATTTTGGTCGCGAGCAAACCAGCCTGATACGCCTTTCTCCCAAAAGAGTCCAAAGTTCTGTACTCCCGCCCCGGGGGCGCCGAGGCGTAGTTCCTAGAACTTTTGGCTCTCCTGAGAGCGGAATCCACCACCGCTGAATCATTGGGCAACTGAGCCTGCATGAGACTGGGTTCCCTGTGGACCCGATACTGGGACTCAGCTTTCTTGGGGACAGGTGGGCAAGAAAGAGGCTTCTCCCAGTTCCTCAACAGCACTTCCCTGAGTGTATCGTGAAGCGGAGCTGTGGCAGAAGACTTAGGTGGAGATGGATAGTCCAGGACCTCGAGCATCTTGGCCCTGGGCTCATCCACAAGCTCCACAGGGAAGGGGATGGCCTCAGACATCTCCCGAACAAAAGAGGAGAAAGACAGGCTCTCAGGAGGAGAAAGTTGTCTTTGTGGCAAGAGAGTAGAATCAGATGGGATGCCTTGATAATCCTCGGCAGAGAACTCCTCACGCCTCTCATCATGATCAGATGAGGTATCGTCAGATGGGGCTAAAAGCTCAGATAGAGCCGCCCGAATCTGAGCCCGTCTCGACGAAGAGGCACGACGACCTCGAAGGGGGCGTCGAGAAGTCGACGGTCCAGAAGACTCCGGTGAAGCTTCCTCCACCGATGCTACCGGAGAGTCGACCCGGCAGGCTGGCAACACCGGCACCGAAAGCGGCACCGGTGAAAGAGACCTCACCACAGGCATAAGGCTCAATGCCGCGGGCATCTCCGGCACCGACGGTGCCGACACCTCCGGCGACACCGGCGCCTCTGACTCCATCGGCACCGACACCACCGGCGGCACCGGCACCCCCCGGTACCGAGTGCAACTGGCGCAGCATCATTTCCATAAAAAAAGGAAAGAGAGCCTTGATACGCTTATCCAGAGCTTCTGTCGGAAGAGGCTGTGGGGCCGGTACAGGCGCCGGAGGCAGAGTCTGGTGAGGCTGGGGAGCCGGGACTGGGCTGCCAGGTGACCCACGCATCAGTACCTCCGTAACAGAGGGGGCGCGACCCTCTCGGCACCGACGCTTCTTGGGTATCGAATGTCTCGATGACCCGGAGCTCCCGGTACCGTGTCGAGAAGGAGAACGACGGCGGTACTTCTTGGCCTTCGCCCGATGCCGGCCGTCAAGACTCCTTGGTGCCGGAAAAGAGGACGTGGAATCCACACGCCTCTTCGGGGCGGGGTCCGATGTGGGACGATCCAGGGGGGCCTGCAAAGCAGGAGGCACCGAGGCAGGTGAAGACCCACTTGATGCATCACTGCTCCCAGCGTGCATCGGTCGTTTGGCAGCCTGTCCCCGGACTCCCGATGCCGATGCCTTTGACGGCGTCGATGCCGAGGAACCGGATCCAAAAATCTCTCGTTGGGCATCTCGAGAGAGCAGGGTCCGCTTTTTCATAGCGAGACACATTTTGCAGCCCTCCGAACGATGATCTGGCCCAAAGCACTGAAGGCACCAGGAGTGCGGGTCAGTGCCAGAGATGGTCCGGTGGCAGTGGGCACAAGGCTTAAAGCTGCTGGGCGTCTTTGATGACATGTCGGGAAAAACAGCCCCTGCCAAATCAAAGGACGCGATTATGCCAGAAAAAAGAAGCACAAAAAAACAAGGAAAATAACTCGAACGGGCGACTTAAATACAGTCGCGACTAAAAGAAAGAAAACTTAAAACGGGGAAAAGAAACTAAGAAGAGTAAAAGGATACAATTTGAAGTTCTTCACCTCCGGGCTTCGAAGTGACATGAAACCGAAGGAACTCCGTGTCACCTCAGACGCGGAGAAAAAACAACTGAGGAACGTGTCCGCGCGGCGGGCGGGAAGAGGAGCGTGTGCATGCACAGTGTGCCCGCCTGCGCGACAAGGGACACTTAAAGATTTCAAGAGTTTGCTAGAAAGTACTCCGGGCCGACGTGACGTCACCCACATGTGAGAATATTAGCCTGCTTGTCCTCGGAGAATGCACTTGTTTGATCCAAGATGGTGGATGCATGCTGCAGTGCTCTCTACTCTGACCTGTACCAGCTCTTTTACCCAGATACTTTTTTCTTGGATTCGTTTATATGATCTTCAATGAAGAGGTCAGACTCGTACTTACCCCGCAGACAAGCCCGTCACGGCGACTGTAGGCACCATCCAATGGATTGCTGTGCGGTGAGCAGTTCTACCGGTGCTAGGGCGTCGCTGCAGGGTGAAGCAAAACAGGGAAAGGAGAGCGGCTCACCTTACTTGACCTGGATACCACCTTGAGCCCGGAACTAAGGGACCCACCGCAAAATACGGCCATGCATGCGGTGGAGCGGGGAGGTGCCTTGCAGCTGAGAGACGTGGCCAGTGCTTCTTATGTGAGGTCTGCTTGCCTGGCAATGTTGGCCGTGGAGGGCGCCGTGGCAGGTGTGCCAACAGCGGGGATACCTGTCCCTACTGATGGGAAAGACCCTAAGCTTGCTGAAGAGCCTTTAAGACTATCCGTGAGTATGCAGCAATTGTTAGAAGAAATTCATAAGCCGGCTTTGTTGAATAAACCAAAACTGATTACCTTGGATGTCATTTGGAAAGCTTTAACAAAGTTGGATATTTCTTTTCAAACAAATTGGAATTAATGGCCTCCCATTCTCTAATGGATCAGGGGCCATTGGCTGAAATTCAGCAGAAAGTTTCATCTATGGAAAAAGATTCTACTAAAAAAGAGGTTAAAACTGTTTCTGACTCACATACTACATTGGTTAAGGATAATGTGATGATCCATCATAGGTTGGAAAACCTGGAAAATTCAATACGGAAGAAAACTTTGTGATTTGTGAATTTTCCTCAAGTTGCCTCTGTGGCTCCATTGTTGACTCTTAAATGTTACTTCTTTGAAATTTTGAAAATCCCAGGACAAGCGTGGCCTATATTGAAGGCATATTTGCCATTAGTAGTTAAGAAACCTTCCTATCAAGATATGTCTCCTGTGACGGATGTCTCTTTTGATTAACTGAATGTGACTCAGATTATTACAGAAGAAAATCATGAAGCAGTTCCAGCAACTTTTATAGTAACTTTTGTATTAAAATATGATAGAGACTGGGTGTTGCGTTTATTCTTGAAAAAGAGAGAGGAAAGGTTTTTGAACTTCATAGTTCTAGTGGTTCCGGATGTGGCTCATGCCACTCAGAAGAGACGTGAACTATTTCTTCAGATGAGATCTATGGTTTTGCAACTGGGTGGATTATGTTGGTTCAATTTTCCATGCAAATGTGTAATTAAACTTGAGCCAGATATATTGTTTTATGAACCAGCTCATCTAAATGCTTTCTTGTCATCAAAAAAAATTCTAGTAGGTCTTTGGGGGTAATGGGAAAGCCTACAGTGACATCTACTTCTTAAGATAAAGACTTTTGCTCATTATTGTATGCATGAGTATATATGGATATATTTATGCGCTTGTATGTGTATATAGTTTTTCTTAGAATTGTGTCTTGGATACTGTAACACTAGGGGGCGCTGTGCTTATGACAACACAAAAGCCACCAGACACAATATGCGGTATATCGCTTTTATTGGTGATACATATGTGAACACATACACCAAGATACTTACAGCACCCGCAATTCAGTCAGCATCTGGGAAGACCACCAGGAAAGCACTGGCTCTCCTCAGAGATTGCAGGGAAATACCCTTCACTGAACAAGGCGTCCCTATGTTCAGGCAAGCTTCTAAAGAAAGTCCCGTGCTCCCCCCTCTTTTATAGTGTGTAAAGATGAGCTAGCTCATAACTCCCCCAGACCTGCATAGGCTGAAGGTGCCTTTCCCAGACTTGCACAAGCTGGCATCCCTTAAACAACCAGCCTGTTTCCCATAACAGAGAATAACTCCCCCAGACCTGCACAGGCTGAAGGTGCCTTTCTCATACGTGCTGGCATCCCTTAAACAACTAGCCTGTTTCCCATAATAGAGAATATCAACACATAATTACAGCCAAAACATTCCACTCATTCCATCCCCAGCAGACCCTCAATCCCATATATTACAGATACCTACCTCTCTTTTGTGGACTGTTATAGATGAATGTATAAGCACTTTTTTTTAATGTGATGTATATTCTTGCTATTGTTATTTCTTATTTCATCTTGTTTTCTCTACCAAGTGTTTTTTTTTCTTGGTGTCATATTTAAATTATACAAATGAAGTAAAAAATAAATAAAGCACTTGTTTCATTTTTACACCTTTGTCCGGCTGTGTTATTGTGCAGGTCCACCCTTGCTCACCATATCACATATTGTGGCAGTGGTGGAATCTTGAGCTCATCTTGCCCGAGGAAGCTAGATCCTTGACTCCAGGGCTCTGAGCCTATTGAGGATACCACGCCAGGACATTGAGCAAAATGGGTTAGCCCTGCCCTAGTTAAGGGGGGGGGGGGGGGGCGTATACTTAGTGCTGGACAGGCAAGATTTATTTTTGCTTTCCTCATGCCAAATGTGTTTCTGGCCAAGGCTGCTATAGCAGAAACATGGAGAAGCTATTCCAGGCCCTAGTGGAAGGCCAGCAGCAGTTGCAGCAAGTAGGTAATTACTGAGGTAATGGGAGAACTAGCAAGCCTCCCAAAGATTTCTGGAAGCCCAGCAGAGCTCCCTGACCCAAGTAACACAAGCCTTGCAGTCTCCCGTGTTGCACCCTCCGGTTCCGGTATATCTGATGGTGGAACCGGAGGATGACCTGGACTATTTCCTGATGAATTTCAAAAGAACCGCCCATCTTGCTGGTTGGCCAGAAGCATCATGGATAGCTTATCTAGGGAATTTACTGGCCGGTAGCAGCCTCCAAGATGTCAATTCCAGTGGGACGGCCACCTATGCGGATGTAAAATCTGCCATTTTGGAGAGGGCATTCTGTACCCAAGAGGTCTACTGGCAGCATATCTGCAAGTTAAGGAAAACCCCTGAAATTCTGACTCAAGGAATGGGCCTATTGATGTCTGCAACCAGAAGGCAAGACAGGCCCAGAGATCGCAAGAGTCATTTTGGAGTAGTTCCTTGAAAGGTTACCCCTGCCTATGAAACAGTGGGTGAAGCGGCACCCTAAATTGACCCCAGAGAGTGCTTTAGAAGTAGCCAAAGCCTTTTACCAAGCCCAACCAGAGTCAGAACTCTATAAAGAAAAAAGTCCTGGGAGGAAAAGAGAAAAAAAACGGACCTGACAACCGAGGGATCAGAAACCACCCTCTACCCAGGGTTTTCAAGGAAGGGGTCGGAGCGAGGGGTTGTTTCGGTAGATGGGAATCCCATGGGCAACCAGGACCCTGCTAAGGTAGTACTCCCACATTTTATAATAAAGAATGGCTTGTATAGGGTGTCCAAGGGAACTCTGGAGGGGGGAAGAAGTAGAGCAACTGTTAGGCCAACAACCCTACTGTAGACAAGTCATGCAATTAGCCCACAGCCACTTGTTAGGAGGTCACCTGGGGGAAGAGAAGACCCGGGAGTGGATTCTGGCTGGGGGTATTCACCAAGTTGAGCTCTTTTGTCAGTCTTGCCCAGCCTGCCAGCTGATTAATCCTGTGAGGGTTCTACCTGCCCCTTTTGTGCCCATGCCTCTTGTCACCACGTTCGAAAGAGTAGCAATTGACTTTGTGAGACCCCTTGGCAACAAATGTATCCTTGTTATTTTGGACTATTGTAATCACCCCTCTGTGTTCCGTTGGGTAGGTGCGTAACCCTGATGGTTGTAGTCACGCCAGGTAAGGGTTATGCACCGCAGAACACAGGAAGTGATACAGTAATACTAACCTCGCTGAACACTCAAAAAGTGAACAGGGAAAGATAATCTAAATTGGATTTCACTTGTGTTAAGAAAACACAAATTCAGTTTCTCAAGATCAGCAAGTTAAACATTTATTTTACATAGTAACAAATAATTGATTATCAGTTTTATTGCATTTCTCTTTTAAATCCCTTCAAACTCTAGTCACAGATAATAATTTTTTTCATTTGTTTTCCCTCCCTCCTATAGACATTGTTCCGGAACTACTACTCAAGCAGAAATCAGATAAGTATACTTTTTTTCCCTTAACTCTTGAAGATTCTTTAACTTTAACTATAAATTTCAAGTTACTATACAAGAAAATGATTCTTTGTGTGCTTTACTTGTATTTTACAAGAGCCTCAGTACAGCTATCACCTCAGGTAAGTATGAATCTGATTTTCCGTGTAATACAGTCACCATATATGTTGTCACCGCCAGATGGTTTAGCTGGAAATCTGTCTTGCGTCGGGGCCCAAGATATCTCCAGAAGCTCTTGACGCTGTCTCTTCTTCACCCTACACCTTGCTCTTAATCAAATCAAACAGGAGAAAAACCCTATCTCCCTAATAACCCCCCACACTAAATGACATTAATATATTAAAGTTAAACACTGGGCAACATCTAACTAACAAATATAACAATGCCCTCACTAATACCCCCTATTCTACTTATATGATCCCTAAACTAATGAGCACTAACATATATACACCACCTCATACCAACAACACTCACCTATCACCACCCATGCAATATTTCACCCAAAATTCACAAAATATTTACAAATCACCCTCAATCCACTCCCAATTTTCCTTCCACACCCTCTTTGTAACCAAACTCAATCACTCTGCCAACTTCCACTACCACCAAACCACAGAACTCACCACCTCAGCCACACAACTCAAAACACGTCCCCTCACTTTCACATTCAGCAGCGCTCTGCCAACTGCCAGCCTGCCCGTTACCTGGGAGACGGACCCTTGGCTTGGGGTTCCACAACTCATCCAGCCAATCCTGAGTCCTGCTCAACATTCCGAATCCTCCTGCTAACCAGCGGAATGTTGAGCAGCACTACTCAAGCCCCATTTTAATTAAAGATTTCCCATAGGGATCAATGGGAAAATCAATAATTAAACTAAAAACCCACCAAATTTTCACCCAAAATACACCCAATTTTCACCAAAAATCAAACTTCCCGTGCTCTATTAACCTATGTTTTTACAATTTTAAAATCCCAACATTTAACCCCTGCCTCAAAAAAAAAATCTCCTAAAATCCCGGAAAAATTCCCAAAAAATTTGAAACCCACCTCAAAAATTCTAAAACCACCTCCCGGACACACCATGTCAAAATCAAAAAATTAACACTTTCCTAACCCCTTTAAAATGGACTCTTCCCAAAAGACCCCTTAAACAAATTAAAATGTAAAAACTAAACCATTAGAAAAATAAAGAAAAATCCCTTGAACCCAAATATGCGAAAATAATTCGAACCCGACAAATCCCTGATTTTTAAAAAATAGAAAACGCTATTTCCACAATTTAAAAATTAACCAATTAAAATTTTGGGTTAAAAACCCCTTACCTGCTTTCCTGATTTTCTCCTTACGTGTAGGCTGCCGCTGGTTCCTGTCCCCGACGTCCGAAAACGAAACTGGAAACAAAAAGAAAAAACATCCGAAGCCGGCCCAAAATTTAGGCCCCGGCTTCGGCCTACACGGAAAAATGTGCATTGCCGATTTGTGCATGAGGCGCGCCACCTCATGCACACGCCTCTTCGTGCAACTCTCTTCCCCGACACTCCTCTTCCCGCTGGCATTCCCACGCAGTCGCGGCAGTTCGCGAATCGGGAATCCCTTCTCCTCTTCACTCCCCAGGAACGTGCCAATCGTCCCTGGGAGTCAAAAACTTAACGCTGTCTCCCGCAGCGACCCTGGAACCGGCGCCAACCAAAAAACCCAGCGCCCTCTCCAAAACCGGCCCGAAACCTCCCGAATGGCCCCGGAGCCTCAAAACACAGGGAAGCCCCAGCCAGGCCCGAAAAGAGCCCCCAGATGCCCCACGGACGTCCAGCCTGCTCCTGCAGACCTCAGAGACCCTTCAGAGCCCTAAAAACGACCCCTCAGGTAAGTATTAAATTTTTATTTCTTTATTCCCTTTTCTCTTACCCCCTGTTACACTATGCCACTCACTACCCAAAGGCCATTGCCCTGCGTAATATGAAAGTATACATCCTGGTTATTTTGGACTATTCTACTCACTACCCAGAGGCCATTGCCCTGCGTAATACGAAAGTTACCATGGTGGCTAATGTGCTGTGGGAAATCTTTTCCCAAATAGGGATCCTTGCTGAAATACTGACTGACCAGGGCACCACCTTTATGCCCAGAGTTATGAAGCTAGTGTGTGCCCTGTTGAAAGGAAAGACCTTGTGGACATCTGTGACAGAACAGTGTGTTTTAAGCCTGTAAAACTGCCTAAATTAATTCTGAAATGTATTTCTCTAGTTTGGCCAGCAGATGGTGCATGTTTATACTTAAAGCTGTTACATATAAGTGAATGATTCATTCTTTAGTTAACACAGATAATAGGAAGTGCCTTACAGGGATGTAAGCAGCTTTTTTCAAATGTTGTTCTGGGCTGTGATTGGCCTGGAGTTTGAAATTACCCAGCAGTTGCTGGCTGTTAATTCAGTTTCAGCCCTTGAGAAGAGAGAGAGAAAAAGCTCTTTGCTGAAGCCCTGTAAAAAAAAAAAAACAGTTATATTGATAACTGGTGCGCAGCTATATGTCCTGATCTCCCCCAGATACTTTTTAGAAAGTAAACAAATGTTTACTGTTATAATTGATCCATATTTCAGTTACCTGTTTGCACATTTTTTTTGTTCATTGTTCAATATATTTTTAAGACAATAAACAATTGTTTATTGCCTCTGCCTGCCTCTCTGGACTGATAAAGAATCCTGGTGGTTTATGTGTTGGGCTTGTGAGTGCTTTCTGGGACCTTTAGGACCACTGGGAGTGTGTCTCCAGTAACCTATAAATCACTGGGGATAATTTGAAAGTGGGAGACTCACCCAGAGGCAGTTGTGACCCAGTGTGTGGGAGGAGGGTGCTAGTGTAGAGCACAAGTGACAGGTTCAGATGAACCTGAGCTGTGCTGGAGATAGTCCCTCTAAGTGGCTGTGGGGTAACCCCAAGCGGGTTGGTAGGCATTTTCTGATAACATCTGTTTATCATCCACAGACAGATGGGGTAGTGAAACGCTTCAACAAGACTCTCGAGCAGATGCTCAAGAAGTTTGTGGCCGAAGATGGGAAAAACTGGGATTCTTTACTCCCGTATGTACTATTTGCCATCCGGGAGGTAATCATTCTGACTGTACTAGTACTGTACTAGTGATTTCATAGTAAGAATCCTGAAAGGTAACTTTAAAACAATACAGGAACGTAAGACCTTTGAAGTCAGAATGATTACATATTTTGACACCCACCAAACAGGACTTAACAGAGATCTGGGCTTTCTAGCCCATTATAAGCCATAAAATTTGTAAATTGTACTGCTTTGTTTGTCACTCTCCTGTCTCCATGCATATCCCCCTGTCTCACCCATCTACCTCCATCCCCACCCTGTTAGATTGTCACTGAAATGCTTTGATGTCTCACTTATATATACTGTCATCTACCAAGATTTGCTTATTTCCGATCTGACGAAGAAGGGCAACCTTTGAAAGCTAATCAAGAAATGTACTAAGTTATGTCCAATAAAAAAGGTATCATCTTATTTTCTTTTTCATGTTTTATTTCTATTGATTACCTTTAAAATTTCCTAGGAAATGCTGAGTTAGATTTCAAGGCAAAGACTATATCTTTTTGGATCCCGAGGGTTTAAGGGAGTTAATTCAACTGCAAGAACAATTAGCAATTAGGTGGCGGTAAGGGCTCCCCCCAGAAATGGCCGTGCGCCAATCCCTGTGATTAGCACAGGTCCATTTCTCTTTTCTATTTTTGCCAAAAAACAACCTTTTACCTGCTGTGGTAAAAGAGGACTTCAGAGTGTGGCAAATCAACGTGCCGAAGCCACTGTTGGCCCCCTTTTACCACAGCTTGCTTGGTAAAAGGGCCCTTTGTGACATAGGCATTACTTTTTTTTTTTTTTTTTGCTTCCAGTGTGCTAAGAGAAAAAAATGTCCACACAAGTTCATCATGACAGGTGACGTCATTTTACTAACTCTTGTTACTACTGTGACTTTAGGCTCTTTGTTTTCAGTATAGGATTGTACTGAAATTCTGGAAAATTTTGTGCACAGAATGTTGATTTTTTTTTTTTGGGGGGGGGGGGGGGGCGCAGAATTCTAGTAGGAGTAAACTGCATAGAACTGAATTGATCCATGACAAACACCAAGCTAACGAGTAAATAAGTCACAGCTTTACACAATTTTTTGGAATCAGGTCTCTTAGGGAAGTGAGGGAGTGCCAGACTTCAGCCACATTCCAGGCAGACAGTAGCACAACTCAAAAATGTCAGACAGGGATTATGAGGCCTGAACTCTTGCAGTTTTACTCTGTCCATGGGAAGCTATGAGCTAGACAGCCAGAGTATAGGTGAAGATTCACACAGATTTAATGCAAAGTGGATATCTAAAGGGGAACAGGAAAGTAACCTCTACGAAAGTCCAAAGAAACCAGAGGAGTAGAGGATAAACCACTGAGTTCCACATGGGGAGTGTCATCAAAAATGTTCACCAGATGAGACCCAATGGATAGGCAAGAGCATAAGGCTCATATAGAATGCCAATAATAAACCTTTAGGGCAAAGCCCCTGTTGTGTTCTAGCTGGCTTCTTTTAAGGCATTTGTCTGGTCTTATTGGTCTTGTATATAAGTATTCAAATTCTAGAAGTGATCATTCTGATTGGCTATACCGTAACTTACTGCAGCGGCACATTTAAACTAGGTGTGTCTATTGTGTATGCGCCCACTGTCAGACCCTGCCCCCCCTGCCTCCACCTTAAAATTCTGTCTGCTGCAGTCTTCACCTGGGCAGCGGCACTCATAGGCTGCCTACAGCCTGCACCGGGAGTACCTCCCTGAACTGTCCTGTCCCTTCTAATACAACTTCTTGTTTTGGGAAGGGTGGGATGGCTCAGGGAAGAAGTCCTAGTGCAGGCCACAGGCATCTTATGAGTGCCACTGCTGCTGCCCAGGTGAAGACTGCAGCAGAGAGGATTTTAAGGCACCGGGGGGGGAGGGGCGTATCCTCTGTAAAAATAAAAATCAGAAAATGTATTTATTAGTTCAGGACCTCTTGTTGGAAACACAATCTGCAATGCCGAGCCTAGGTCAATGGGGTTCCCCCCCACCCCCTTTTTTTTTTTTTTAACACCAGCTGCAATGGACCAAAAATAATTCAGATTGTGGCTGCCACTGAATATCCATATGAAGCAGTGAGGTATTGGCACTATCTGAATAGCTGTTACTCAGATAAGTGTTTTTAAATATCTACTCCCTAGTTTCTTCAAAATCGCTAAAGCTAGGCACAGATGCCTACATTTCCTTTGATATCATCATGTTTATGAACAAAAATACAATATCTCTTTCTTTCGCAGTAGCAGTGTGAAGAAAATCTTTGCTTCAGAGACTCTATATTTACTTGGTTCACACAGTATACTGCTCAATAAAAGATGGCATAAGCTTGTTAGATTGGCTGTGGGTATAAGACTGGATGCAGAGGAGTGGGCATGAGTGGAACAATTGTACAAAGAACCTGAAAGGATTGCAAGGGAATATATAGGGATAGGCAGGGTTGAGAGACAGAGGAAAACAGGCTGGTGAACTGGCCGAGAGAGTGGAAATGGGGTTGGGGAACAGATGAGTATGGGAAGCTGGGTAGGGGATAAGATAGAGAATAATAGGGATGGATACCAAGAGGAGATAGATGATAGGGAATCAGTTGGGGAGGTGGGAGTTTAAGAGGTAGAGGAAATTTGATAAATGCTGGGAAGTGAGTAAGTAAAGAGAGTGGAAATGGGAGGAGGTGATAAACATAGAGGGGGAAGATGGAAGGTTGGACAGGAATTAATACTGGAAGATGGAAAGCTGGTAGGTAGGAGCTATAAAGAGGTAGACTAAGAATGAAAGAGCTAGAAGGAAGGATGAAATGAGTGAATAGGGGCAGTAAAGAGAGAAATGTAGAAAAAAAGATAAGCAGAAAGGAAAGCTGGGATAAGCTTTTTCTGCACCCAGGACAAATGGTCAGAATTACACCCTCACCCTGCTGTCTCCCTATTTTCATATTTTAGTGTGCTTTAATTGTGGACAATGTGGTTTGTTATGCATTCTACATGATGCACTATGCCTATAATATAAATATTATTTACCGATATAATGAAGCAGTAATGAGTCAACCCTTCCTTTCTTCTTCCCTCAGCACTTCCCAAACTGTGGATTGTGACCCTAAATGGAGTTGTATACACGAAGTTTGGGGTTGCAACTTGGGCGAGCACTACATATAAACATCATTATATGCCTCAGAGTTGTGAGCATTACTGTGGCTGCGATTATGGGGTCACAGCCAGAAATGTTTGAGTAGCACTGCTGTAGAGACATAAAACGGTACACAAATACACTCACTATATATACCTCAGACCTACTATATGAAAACAGCACTATCTTCCAGGATTCAAACAGGAACAGCCTAACCTATTGATGCAGGTGTTGGAAAATGAATATACCTCCTGCTGGAAAACTGCTACAAATCCCTACACAGGAACTAATACACTAGCCATTCTTATGTTGGTTGCACTCTTTGATCATGGGCAGATCCTCATCTAATTCAGACTAAGACACCACAAGTTAGAAACAAATATGCAGACAAAAACTGAAATGGAAACCAGAAAAAGCCAAACTATTAGCCATGCAATACTGGAAAAAGAAACATTTCCCAAACATGACATAATGCAATCCCAGGCTCTAAACCAGAGTCAGTGCAGCTTGCACAGGGTATTGAGCATCCGTACATGCTGAAGGCCTGCCACATCCCATCTCCATCCCATGTCCTCCTCCTTTTTTGGATGGAGCAGGACATGGCAGGTCTGAGCAGTTGAGATCCTGTGCCAACTGGGCTGACTCTGGTGTAGTGATGCTGACTGCTGTGCTAGTGTCTCATTAATCAGACATCTGATTGTGGAGGAGTAGCCTGGTGGTTAGTGCAGTGGACTTTGATCCTGGGGAACTGAGTTCAATTCCCACTGCAGCTCCTTGTGGCTCTGGGCAAGTCATTTAAGCCTCCATTGCCCCTGGTACAAAATAAGTACCTGAATATATGTAAACTGCTTTGAATGTAGTTGCAAAAACCTCAGACAGGCAGTATATCAAGTCCCATTTCCCTTCCCCCCTAGTGGTCTGGCCCACCTCCAGCAGCCAGGGCATGAGAATCAGGCAGTGCAGCAGACAAGCAGCTGGCAGCACTTTGCTTCTGCTCAGTACATACACCCTATCGTATTCCAGCAAGCACAGCATGATGGGACAACTGTAGAGGCCTTCCTACCTCTAAAGTTGCCTGCTCCAAGCCCCTCCCTTACCCTGCCCATGTCCTTCCCTTGTCCTGCCACCCATGCCTTGCCAGGTCCTATGCCACACCTACTGTTGTACCGTTCACGACCTCACCCCTCTACAACCAACTGTCCACTCTAGGGTTGCCCATTCAGAGTTGTAAAAAAGTGCCACATGTATGTAAATTTTATGATTATTTCACAAATTTGGCACAACAGAAACAGAGCTCCAGTAACAACCTGAAAAAAAAAAAAACAAGCAAATTCCAGACTGTGATGGAACAGTGTGTTTTAAGCCTGTAAAGTGTATTGAGTGTTTCCAGAAGTGTATTTCTCTAGTTTGGCCACCAGGTGGTGCATGATTATGCTTTGAAGCTGCTGCAGAACCAAGGCTGTACTAAGCTTTTTGGAAAGGCTGTCTGCAGTATACTCAGACTTCTTCTGGGATCTGATTGGCCCAGGAGCGCAATTTTCATTTGGAGTGTACTAGGTTTTGCCCCAGTTTCAGCGTCCTGTTTACTAAGTCACGCTGTAGGCGCATAAAATGGGTGTCTCTATCGTTAGCATGTCTACAGTTCGGCTTAGTAAACAGGGCCCTTGATTTGGTCCCGGTGTTCCTTTCTGCTCATCTCCAATGTTTTCCTATTTCTCTTGCCAGGGTCTCCTGTCCATTTGATATGTCTTTTTTTTTCTCTCTACTATCCATCTTTTCTCTCTGTCCCTTATCAGCACTGTACAGCATGTTTCCTCTTATATCCCTCTCTCTATCCTCCTAACATTAATCCCCCTCCCTCCCTCCAGTGTCCAGTATTTCCCTTTTGTATCTCTGTCCCTATGCTCTCCGCATCTTTTCTTGGCGTCCCTGTCCCTTCCCTTGTCCAGCATATCCCCTATCTCCTCCCCTCCTACCACAGTCCCCACTCGATAGCTTGCATCTCACCCTGTCTCTCCCCTGCCTCCACTCACAGTCCAGCATATTTCTTTCCCTCACTCCTTCCATTTTTCCAGCATCTCTCCCTCTCTTCCTCCAACCACAGTCCAATTTTTCTCACTTTTCCCTTCACTTCCCCCTTCCCCTATGGGAGTCCAACATCTACCCCCTTCTCTTTCTCCTACTAGGGTCTGGTCTCTCTCTTCTCTCCACTTTCCTCCCAGATCCAGCATCTCTCCCCCCTCTGCTCCCCCTTCCCAGCAGGTCTGGCATCTATCCATCCCCCCACTCCACATCCCATAGGCCCTGGAATCCCCTCCTCTCCCTCATACCGTGAGTCTGGAATATCATCTTTCCCCCTTCCTCCGGATCTGGCATCTCTTCCTCTTTTTGCCCCCAAGTATATGGTATCCCCTGCTACCCCATGTGTCTCTCAGCTCTCTCCCCATGGGTCTAGCATCTCCTCCTCCCCTCTCCCCTGCCATAGGTCCAACATCTCTCCCTCTGCAATCTTTAAAAGCCAGTGAACCGTGGGCAGCGCTGAAGACATGCTGCTTCCAGTTGCCAACTGGTCCTTCTCTCTGCTTGGTCCCACTGACAGGAAGTTGCATTAGTAAAAGAGGGACCAAGCAGAGAGGACAGGAGCAGCTGAAAGCAGTGTTATCTTCAGCACTGCCTGCGACTCACTGGTTTTGGGGAGGGAGAGAGAGATGTCACCAGACCCACGGGGGAGAAAGGAAGAAGTAGAGCTGCCAGACCTGCAGGAAGGAAGCACTGCTGCACTACAGCAGCAAGGACGAGGAGAAGGTTGTATAAGGCAGCAAAAAAGCCCAGCCTCTCTGTTGACGGTTTTAAGGCTCTGCTGGCAGCCTGCCTGGCCATTGCAAAATCAGCCAACCCAGCTGAAGACGGGCCAGTTGGCCACCCTACCCATGCCCCCACCACTCAAGTACAACTCGAGGTGCACAGGCTCAGTACCCTTACACTCTACCTAGGGGAGGCTGCTCCAGTTGTTCTTCCCTCCCCCACCCCGTCCTGATTCTGAAAAAGAGCAAGATCAATATCAGAGAGGCAGATGTAGGGAAGATGACAGGAGAGAGGAAAGGGGTTGGGATTTAATATACCACGTGGTTTACATATTATATACAGGTATGATTTTGTACATAGGGCAGAAATGACAAGAGAACATTGTAAATTAATTTAAGAGAAGACCACCAACAAAAGGGAAGTGGAAAAGAGAGACTGGAACTAATTGCCTAAGATAACAAAGCTGTAACAGAACATTTTCAGTTCTTAGAGTTTGGAATATATAAGGTCTAGTAAATGTGCATCTCTAACCTGTTTTGTATTTTGCACAGTACAGGAGGAAATGCATTTCTCTTTCTCTTTCTCCAGTGTTACATTGCTCACAGATTCTAGCTTCTTGGGTTTCCATTTGCAAGTTTCAGTTTCAAATTTGTTGTCCATTCTTTGTTAGGTGAGAGCTGATTTGTATTCTGAGTTTGTGACTGGGTTATACCTTTTTTTATTTTTATTTGTAGAAGCAGTTTATTGATAATCCAAGCAATTAGAAAATAACCATACAATTTAAACAGCAGTACAAAACCTGGATATCCCAAGAAAAAATAATGTCAGGCTTCCATATTTTAACAAAAGTTTTTCAATAAGAAGAGTCCTATTATCCAGCCCACCACCCTCCTCCCTAAACAGCAAATGGAAAACAAACACCTCCCTTCTTCCCAAAGAACAAAAACTCAAGGGTAATTTACAACCCCCCCCCCCCCCCCAAACAGAACAGGCAGTAACAAAAAAGGGTACCAAAGTACTTCCCACTTAGAAATAGTCTTCCACTTCAAGGCAGTCAAATGCTGCATGTCGCAGATATACCACAACCTTGTAGACCATTGTATCAGGGAAAGAACAGTATGCTGCATCCAATGTTTTACCAAATTAAGGTAAGCAGCATTAAGAGCATGACGTACCAACAAAGATTGACTGGGTTATAATCAGTGGTGTGCTGGAGCCCGCTCGCACCGGTCGCAAGAGCCGGTTGTTACATTTTTTACCAACTTTCGAGCCGGTTGTTCCTGAGAGCGAGCCGGCTCTCCTTCCTTCCTTCCTTCCTCCCTCCCTCCTACAGGGTCCGGTGGTCCCTCACCTCCCTTGTCCAGCAAATTCTTCGGGGCACGCAGTCTTGCCTGCCTGCTGCTGGTGCTGACCCTCCCCCGCTGCCGGATCGCTCTTTAAAAATGGCCGCCGAGACTTCCAGCGGCAGCCTTGTGAGACTTCTGCTGAAGTCTTGGAGGCCGCCCTTGTAAGTCTCGGCGGCCATTTTGAAGAGCGATCCGGCAGCGGGGGAGAGTCAGTGGTGGCAGCGGGCAGGCAAGACTTCCAGCCCTGAAGAATTCGCTGAACAACCTCGGTGGCTGGAGGGGGTGGCAGGGGAGAGAAGGGAGTCGCTGGACATGCGTGGCTGGAGGGGGGGGGGCAGGGGAGAGAGGACAATTGCTGGGTATAGGTGGCTGGAGGGGGGGTAGGGGAGAGAGGACAATCACTGGGTATGGGTGGCTGGAGGGGGGCAGGGGAGAGGACAATCGCTGGGTATGGGTGGCTGGAGGGGGGGCAGTGGAGAGAGGACAATCGCTGAGTATGGGTGGCTGGAGGGGGGCAGGGGAGCAAAGAGAACCGCTGGGTATGGGTGGCTGGAGGGGAGGGCAGGGAGAGAGGAGGGTTGTTGGACATGGGTAGATGGAGGGGAGGGCAGGGGGAGAGGAGGGTTGCTGGACATGGGTGGATGGAGGAGAGGGAAGGGAGAGAAGAAATGCTGGACATGGATGGAGAGGAGGGAAGAGTGAGGAAGGAGATGAGATGAGGGAAAAGGAAGAGAGAAGAAAAACTGCACTTGGATGAAGAAAATAGGCAGAAGCTGGATCCACTGGACAGTCAAGTCTGCGGAGGACCCAGCTTTTACTTACAGATGTAAGGCAAGAAATGAAGAAGAAAGGCGGAAAGTAAAGAAATAAATGAAAAGGAAGTCCTGGAAACGGAGTTAAGAGGACAGATAGCAGCAGAATCGGATACTGGGCCAGCATGATCAGAAAAACAAAGTCACCAGACAACAAAGGTAGAAAAAATCTTTTTATTTTCATTATAGTGTTTGGAATATGTCCACTTTGAGAATCAAGTGCTCAACATTAAAAGTTTATATTTACTTATTTATGGCATTTTATCCCACATTAAACATGAATTAGATTAGAACCTGTACATAAGTACATAAGTAGTGCCATACTGGGAAAGACCAAAGGTCCATCTAGCCCAGCATCCTGTCACCGACAGTGGCCAATCCAGGTCAAGGGCACCTGGCACGCTCCCCAAACGTAAAAACATTCCAGACAAGTTATACCTAAAAATGCGGAATTTTTCCAAGTCCATTTAATAGCGGTCTATGGACTTGTCCTTTAGGAATCTATCTAACCCCTTTTTAAACTCCGTCAAGCTAACCGCCCGTACCACGTTCTCCGGCAACGAATTCCAGAGTCTAATTATACGTTGGGTGAAGAAAAATTTTCTCCGATTCGTTTTAAATTTACCACACTGTAGCTTCAATTCATGCCCTCTAGTTCTAGTATTTTTGGATAGCGTGAACAGTCGCTTCACATCCACCCGATCCATTCCACTCATTATTTTATACACTTCTATCATATCTCCCCTCAGCCGTCTCTTCTCCAAGCTGAAAAGCCCTAGCCTTCTCAGCCTCTCTTCATAGGAAAGTCGTCCCATCCCCACTATCATTTTCGTCGCCCTTCGCTGTACCTTTTCCAATTCTACTATATCTTTTTTGAGATACGGAGACCAGTACTGAACACAATACTCCAGGTGCGGTCGCACCATGGAGCGATACAATGGCATTATAACATCCGCACACCTGGACTCCATACCCTTCCTAATAACACCCAACATTCTATTCGCTTTCCTAGCCGCAGCAGCACACTGAGCAGAAGGTTTCAGCGTATCATCGACGACGACACCCAGATCCCTTTCTTGATCCGTAACTCCTAACGCGGAACCTTGCAAGACGTAGCTATAATTCGGGTTCCTCTTACCCACATGCATCACTTTGCACTTGTCAACATTGAACTTCATCTGCCACTTGCACGCCCATTCTCCCAGTCTCGCAAGGTCCTCCTGTAATCGTTCACATTCCTCCTGCGACTTGACGACCCTGAATAATTTTGTGTCATCGGCGAATTTAATTACCTCACTAGTTATTCCCATCTCTAGGTCATTTATAAATACATTAAAAAGCAACGGACCCGAGGGTCACGTGATGCTGTGAATAACAGCAGACGCACCTGGGATTGCTGCGAGGCCCGAACTCCCCAAACACCTTGAAATTCGACTTTTAATACCCAGATCGAGAAAGAAAAAGGTGCAGAACGGTCCGAGAATATATGGACAAATTTCTGACTAACTCGCAAACGCTGATGGCTGCTAAACCACCTCGCAGAGGCGCGGACAAGGCAAAATCGGGAGAAGACAAAATGGCGCCTAACTCACCGCCCCGGTCGGCCCAGGCAAATTTAACGGCGGAACTGACGGAAGCTGTAGTTAAAGCATTAGACCCCCGACTGCAGCAGCTTTCTGAACAAATAGCAGGAATTGCGCAGTCCACAACAGATCTACAACGGCGCACCGGAGAGATCGAGTGCAGAGTTTCGGATGTGGAAGACACGCTGCAGGAGTACAAGGATAAAGTGGACAGTATGGAGGCCATAATTAAAACACAACACGACAAACTGGAGGAGCTGGAAAACAGGGCGAGGAGGGACAATCTCAGGTTTGTTGGCTTCCCTGAGTCGTTAGCGGAGACGTCGCTGGCAAAGACCCTGGAAACCTGGCTAATTGCGCATTTCCCTGAGGTGGCCATTCAAGGGGAGATAACAATGGACAGAGTACACCGGGTGGGCCCAGCGAGATCGGATGCCACGAAACCCAGAGTTATAATAGCAAAATTTCATAGATATGCTCAAAAGGCACAGCTCTTAAGTTCTTTTAAAAATAAGCGAGAGTCTGTGAAATACGAGGGGCAACAAATCAGGATGTTCCAGGACTACTCGGCGGAATTAGCATCCAAAAGGAGGGCCTTTTCAACCATATGCTCTCATCTAGTAGAAAAGAAATATCGTTTTATGGTACAATTTCCAGCCATTCTAAAGATCCAGCATTTGAACCGCTGGCATGCATTTACAGAGGCAACAGAGGCAGAAGAATGGGTGAAATCTCTGGAACCTGTGTGAAGGCAGTATTTATTGCAGGTGTGTAATGGGGGTCAGCCGGGAATGGAATTTTTGGTTATAAGTTGGATGGTTTAAGCATAAATGTTACATGAGGGAGAAGTCAATTGATGGGGGGGAGACGGCTCTCAAACACCAGGTGAAGACCCGGATAGGCTAATCCCTCAGAGAGAGAGGGGAGCCCAGAGCGAGACTGGGGAGGGGAGGGGAGGGGAGAGTTATGGGGGGGGGAAAGAGGATCACAGTAATCGTGGAACAGTGAGAGGTAGGGAAGAACACGGGGGGGGGGGGAAGGGGAGGGGGGAGGGAGCAAGGAAGAAGAACATTGAGAGTTGTAGTCAAAATAGTAAACAGTCAACACACATTGCGAATTAAGAGACAGAGAAAGGATAGGGTAGAACCACAGGGGATGGGCTGGGCCCCTGGGGCAACTTATCAAAAGGGATCAAGGGAGGATACAGAGAAAGAGCTAGACACATAAGTCCACTTTAAGAGTAATCTCGTGGAATGTTTCGGGCATAACATCTCCCGTCAAGAGGACCAAGATTTTAAATCAGCTTAAGCATCATAAGGCCTCGATAGCCTGCATACAGGAGACTAAATTAACAGACATAGAACATGAAAAGCTAAAACAAAAATGGGTGGGAGAATGCTATTACTCGTCTTCGGGGGCTAAAAGAAGTGGGGTGGCGATTCTAATTAAAAAAGGCTTGATGTGTGGCTCTAAACTGATATATAAAGATGGGAAGAGTGGTACTGTTGAGTTTAAACATACAGGGACTGCGGGTTTACCTGTGCGCGGTATATGCCCCCAACTCCCATGCAAACACGTTTTACCAAAAGTTAATTTCTCTGGGCCTCCAATACACGGACGCGCCATGGATATGGGCAGGCGATTTTAATAAAGTCCTGGACCCACAATTAGACAGGTCGGGAAAGAGAGAACTTGAGGAGAGGGCTAGTTTGCAAGAGCTGGGAACAGAGTTGGGATTGGTGGACCCCTGGAGGTTACTGCACCCAACCACCTTAGATTACACGCACCAATCAAAAGCCCATGGGACGTGGTCCAGGCTGGATTATATTCTAGTGGACCAGTCATTATTTTTTAGAATTGAACGAGCAGAGATAGGCCCAGTGGAAGTGTCAGACCACTCACTAATTTGGATAGATGTGGTGCATGACATCCCTGGGGAGAAGGGCTATGCATGGAGCTTTCCCTCCTTCCTGTATAAAGATGAAAGATTTGCCATATACATTAGAGAGCAATGGGACCAGTACATAGCCACGAACGCAGGAACATGCACATCCCCAATTATACTATGGGAGGCCTCCAAAGCCGTAGTCAGAGGGGGGATAATAGCCTATATGAGTGCTAGAGGGAAGCGGATAGCGGCGGGCATAATCAACCTGGAGCATGAGCTGAAGAGGGTAAAACATAAATACATACAGCACCCAACAACTGAAAACCGAGATGCCTTAACGGCTACAACGGTGGCACTTAACTCCCTTATACATGACAAACCCAAAAACAGATGACAGGGAGCCGGTTATATTTTCATAGGTTTGGGAATAAGGCGGGTAGACTGTTAGCCAAAGTGGCGCAAACGCAGAGGCCTAAGAAACTGGTAGCCTCCATTCTCCCTAGGAGGGGCCCACGGGTTCATAGTATAGAGGGAATCACAGAGGCCTTCCATAAGCATTTCACGGAGATGTATTCTAGGGGCGATAGCCCAGAGGAGCAATTAACCATTGACTACATAGTAGACTCCGGAATGCCGAAATTGACACAGACGGAGCGAGATTTGCTCTCCTCACCAATACAGGCCCAAGAGATTCAAAAGGTGCTCAAAACCCTCCCTCTGGGTTCAACACCGGGCCCAGACGGATTTTCAGCTGAATATTATAAGATTTTGCCGATACAATTTTGTGGGCCATTGGTTGAGTATTATGAAGCGGTGGTGCAGAAGGGCTTCTTTACCCCTGGAGAAAATGAAGCAATGATAACACTAATCCCCAAGCCGGGTAAACCGGAGGATCGAGTTGAGTCATACCGCCCAATATCACTTATCAATGTAGATTTAAAAATTTTGGCCCGAGTACTGGCAGAACGGTTAGCACCGCGACTAAAGGAGTTGATAGGGGAACATCAAGTGGGCTTTATAAGGGGTAGACACTCAGGAATTAATGTGAGGAAGGTCCTTATGTCAATTGCCCAGAGTAAAGACACAAAGACCAGGATGCTGATGGCTAGTCTCGATGCAGAAAAAGCTTTTGATAAAGTTAATTGGGAATATCTGTTTCGAGTGCTAACATATGTGGGGGGAGATGACTGGTTTTTAAGAGCAGTTAAAACTTTATATGAAGGCCCCTCTGCGAAGATTTTAGTAAATGGGGTCAAGTCCCCAAAAATTGAGATACAGGCGGGCACAAGGCAGGGATGCCCGTTATCCCCACTATTGTTTTTGATTTACTTAGAGCCTCTGTTGCGCACGATTGCAGTGGACCCGGACATAGAAGGGGTTCAGTTTCCGGGGCAGGTGGTGAAGGTACTAGCCTTTGCGGATGATCTATTTCTAACTTTGACAAAGCCACAATCATCATTACCGAGGCTGTTAATGACAATAGAGGAGTTTGGGTTCCACTCAGGGTTTACTTTGAACACCCAGAAATCCGTAGCCCTTCCTGTAGGCCCAGAATTAGTAACAGAATGGGAGGGAACGTTTCCACTACAATGGGCACAAGGGGCGGTGACATACTTAGGGGTCCAAGTCCCGGCTGACCTTAAAACACTGTATACCTTAAATATGGCCAAAATGAAGGACAGAGTGGGGAAAACACTTCACAACTGGCAAGCACT
The DNA here is from genome assembly GCF_901765095.1 of Microcaecilia unicolor. NCBI lineage: Eukaryota > Metazoa > Chordata > Amphibia > Gymnophiona > Siphonopidae > Microcaecilia > Microcaecilia unicolor. Next base: position 239,365,839 of record NC_044037.1, read on the forward strand.
GCCCATCTCATTAATGGGACGAGTGGCTCTCTATAACATGATCCTATTTCCTACATGGATTTATGCGTTTCAAATGTTGCCAATGTATCTGAGTGGGAAAGATGAGAGATGGTTACATCAACAACTCAATAAATACCTGTGGCAAGGCAAACGAGCGCGAATGTCTATCAAGCGAGTCATGCTTCCGCGAGATAAAGGAGGATTGGGCCTTTTGGATTTGAGGCTCTTTTCAACAGCAAGCTCAATGCGACACCTCTCTGACTGGTTTCGGAGCAAAGAATATTTTACAAACACACAAACAGAGACACAATGGTTTCGACACCAGCACTTTGCCAGCTGGTTACATATGCCCTCCAACACCAAAAGACTGTTGGGGCGGCGGCTCCAATCTTCAGACCGTTGCAAAGGACGTGGAGATGGCTGACAAAGCATTACGAGCTGAGCACGGCGTCCTCACCATTATTGCCAATCAGAGGCAATCCAGCATTCCCTGTGGGGGACACATCCAAGATATTCAAGAACTGGGAAGACCATGGAGTTAGATATCTGTTCCACGTGGTGACGGAGCAAGGTACGATAAAGCCATTCGAAGATTTGTGCACGGAATTCAAGCTGGACAAGAAAGATGCATTTGCATTTATGCAACTACGGCACTATATCCAGTCACTTCCTAGCTCATCGCTTAGTGTGGGAAGCTGGGAGACATATAACGCAATGTTGGGTCTGGACGATCAAACACGGATACCACTTAAATGCTTCCACTGCCTTCTCCGGGAACGGACAAAGAAATATGATTATGAGAAAGAAGCGGGACAATGGACGGCAGATTTGGGAGTACCTGTTACAGCGGAACAGCTGGGAAATTGTGTGCAACGAACCTATAAATTGACTGAGAATGCGTGCTGGCAAGAAACGCAATATAGGTTTATCCTGCGCCTTTATGTATCACCACGCAGGGCCTATAGAGCGACACTAAGAGACAATAATGACTGTGCAAAATGTGGGTTAGCGAATGCTCACTTAGGCCATATGTTTTGGTCGTGCCAAAAGGTACATAAATTCTGGAAATCCCTGGCAGAACAGGTGTCAGACATGTGGAAAGTAAAGTGGCACCACTCCCCGAGACAATTATTTCATAGATTTACAATACAAAGTCATAAACCGGCTGGCATGGAAACCTTTTTACAGAGGACAGTCTTAATGGGGAAAAAGGCGATCTTGCAAGTTTGGCTGTCTACAGAAAGTCCAACGATAGCCCAGTGGAGAGCACTTATGATCCACATGTGTTCCCTAGAACGGAAGAGAATTACAGACTTAGCTTCCCAAAAGGGAGATGACTATTGTAAAATATGGGCCCCATTTTGGGAGACTTTGACTGCAACGACAAAAAGTAGAATATTAAACTCTTGAAATAAAGGAAGGGAGGGAGGAGAGGGGGGGATAGAGGGAGGGGAGATATCAAAGGGGGGAAGGGGGGGAATAAAAAATGGAAATAAAGGGAACAGTTTTGGTTGTAAGGACTGTTATTAATATTGTAACCTACATGTATGTTTTAAGTTCCTTTGTGCACTGATGTGAATAAACAAGATTTATAAAAAAAAAAAAAAAGCAACGGACCCAGCACAGACCCCTGCGGGACCCCACTAACTACCCTCCTCCACTGAGAATACTGGCCACGCAATCCTACTCTCTGCTTCCTATCTTTCAACCAGTTCTTAATCCATAATAATACCCTACCTCCGATTCCATGACTCTGCAATTTCTTCAGGAGTCTTTCGTGCGGCACTTTGTCAAACGCCTTCTGAAAATCCAGATATACAATATCAACCGGCTCCCCATTGTCCACATGTTTGCTTACCCCCTCAAAAAAATGCATTAGATTGGTGAGGCAAGACTTCCCTTCACTAAATCCGTGCTGACTTTGTCTCATCAGTCCATGTTTTTGTATATGCTCTGCAATTTTATTCTTAATAATAGCCTCCACCATCTTGCCCGGCACCGACGTTAGACTCACCGGTCTATAATTTCCCGGATCTCCTCTGGAACCCTTCTTAAAAATCGGAGTAACATTGGCTACCCTCCAGTCTTCCGGTACTACACTCGATTTTAGGGACAGATTGCATATTTCTAACAGTAGCTCCGCAAGTTCATTTTTTAGTTCTATTAATACTCTGGGATGAATACCATCAGGTCCCGGTGATTTACTACTCTTCAGCTTGCTGAACTGACCCATTACATCCTCCAAGGTTACAGAGAATTTGTTTAGTTTCTCCGACTCCCCCGCTTCAAATATTCTTTCCGGCACCGGTGTCCCCCCCAAATCCTCCTCGGTGAAGACCGAAGCAAAGAATTCATTTAATTTCTCCGCTACGGCTTTGTCCTCCTTGATCGCCCCTTTAACACCATTTTCGTCCAGCGGCCCAACCGACTCTTTGGCCGGTTTCCTGCTTTTAATGTATCTAAAAAAATTTTTACTGTGTATTTTTGCTTCCAACGCTAATTTCTTCTCAAAGTCCTTTTTTGCCCTCCTTATCTCCGCTTGGCATTCCTTATGATCTATCCTGTTACTTTCAGTTGGTTCTCTTCTCCACTTTCTGAAGGATTGTTTTTTGGCTCTAATGATTTCCTTTATCTTACTGTTTAGCCACGCCGGCTGACGTTTAGTCTTTTTTCCCTTTTTTCTAATACGTGGGATCATTTAATTTTTTTTTTCCTGGAGTAATGCATTGCCCCCCCCCCTCAGGCTCTCTCCCTGGCTGTAGCCAGCTCTGCAATTTGGGGGGGGGGGGTGCAGAGGTGGACCGGGGAGAGAGCCTGTTGTTAAACATTTACCAGCACACCACTGGCTATAATTTAAAAAAAAACTTTTTTTTTTTTAACTCAGGTGCCAGGCCAGCATTATACTCTGCGGGCCACCAGTAATAGGGAAAAGGAAGCAAGCTCAAAAATATGTTTGTTTTCTTATGTATTATAAGATTTATAACCCACACTTTCCACAGGTTGATGACAAAAAGTTCCAGTTCCAGAAATAAAATGGCAGAAAATTAATCAGTATTTCTTCTAGCATATAGTCTCTCTGTAAGGATCCATGGCATTCCAGGTTATTTCGCTTTTACAATAAGCAGTGGTTTGATATGGACTAACATAATAGTTGCAGTGCTGCCTTTTCCTTAGCTATGTGAACAGTTGCTGGGATCATGGCCTCAGATTCACTCCCCTTCTTCCTCCTGCCCCCCCCCCCCAAAAAAAAAATAATAATTATAACCTTGCATGTGAGTACAGGCACCTTTTTGCTACAGTCTAGCTCATACAGTGGGCAACACACAACATTGCCCTTAGACATAGTGCTGTTTTCTTTTAGCCTACAGCCATACAGTCCACACACCAGGATGAGTCACTCAGTAGCAGCCAAAGGATAAGTGCAGACAAATGGGAGAGAGGTTTCAGCATACAGAGAGCTGTTCTGCACATTTGCGGCCTCTCTTTTGGTACCATAAGTACATAAGTAATGCCATACTGGGAAAAGACCAAGGGTCCATCGAGCCCAGCATCCTGTCCACAACAGCGGCCAATCCAGGCCAAGGGCACCTGGCAAGCTTCCCAAACGTACAAACATTCTATACATGTTATTCCTGGAATTTTGGATTTTTCCAAGTCCGTTTAGTAGCGGTTTATGGACTTGTCCTTTAGGAAACCGTCCAACCCCTTTTTAAACTCTGCCAAGCTAACCGCCTTCACCACTTTCTCCGGCAACGAATTCCAGAGTTTAATTACACGTTGGGTGAAGAAAAATTTTCTCCGATTTGTTTTAAATTTACTACACTGTAGTTTCATCGCATGCCCCCTAGTCCTAGTATTTTTGGAAAGCGTGAACAGACGCTTCACATCCACCTGTTCCACTCCACTCATTATTTTATATACCTCTATCATGTCTCCCCTCAGCCGTCTCTTCTCCAAGCTGTATAGCCCTAGCCTCCTTAGTCTTTCTTCATAGGGAAGTCGTCCCATCCCCGCTATCATTTTAGTCACCCTTCGCTGCACCTTTTCCAATTCTACTATATCTTTCTTGAGATGCGGCGACCAGAATTGAACACAATACTCAAGGTGTGGTCGCACCATGGAGCGATACAACGGCATTATAACATCCTCACACCTGTTTTCCATACCTTCCTAATAATACCCAACATTCTATTCGCTTTCTTAGCCGCAGCAGCACACTGAGCAGAAGGTTTCAGTGTGTTATCGACGACGACACCCAGATCCCTTCTTGGTCCGTAACTCCTAACGTGGAACCTTGCATGACGTAGCTATAATTCGGGTTCTTTTTTCCCACATGCATCACCTTGCACTTGCTCACATTAAACATCATCTGCCATTTAGCCGCCCAGTCTCCCAGTCTCGTAAGGTCCTCTTGTAATTTTTCACAATCCTGTCGTGATTTAACGACTTTGAATAACTTTGTGTCATCAGCAAATTTCATTACCTCGCTAGTTACTCCCATCTCTAAATCATTTATAAATATATTAAAAAGCAGCGGTCCTAGCACGGACCCCTGAGGAACCCCACTAACTACCCTTCTCCATTGTGAATACTGCCCATTTAACCCCACTCTCTGTTTCCTATCCTTCAACCAGTTTTTAATCCACAATAGGACATTTCCTCCTATCCCATGACCCTCTAATTTCCTCTGTAGCCTTTCATGAGGTACCTTGTCAAACGCCTTTTGAAAATCCAGATACACAATATCAACCGACTCCCCTTTGTCCACATGTTTGTTCACTCCTTCAAAGAATTGAAGTAAATTGGTCAGGCAAGATTTCCCAACACAAAAGCCATGCTGACTTGGCCTCAGTAATCCATGTCCTCGGATGTGCTCTGTAATTTTGTTTTTAATAATAGCCTCTACCATTTTCCCAGGCACCGACGTCAGACTCACCGGTCTATAATTTCCCGGATCTCCCCTGGAGCCTTTTTTAAAAATGGGCGTTACATTGGCCACCCTCCAATCTTCCGGTACCACGCTCGATTTTAAGGATAAGTTGCATATCACTAGCAGTAGCTCCGCAAGCCTTATGCTTTGTTTCTGAGAGACAGCCACAAGAAACAGAGAAAAATGTAGGCAGATAAAAACCATATGGCCCATCCATGCCATCTACTCTCCCTGTCACTCCCTTAGAGATTCTATGTACTTGTCCCAAGCTGTCTTGAATTCAGATACTGTTTTCCTGTCTACCACATCCACCTGGAGGCTATTCCACAAATTCACCACCCTTTCCATGAAGAAGTATTTCCTCAGATTATCTCTGAGTCTATCCCTTTTCACCCTATCCTCGTTCCAGAGCTTCCTTTCAATTGAAAGACTCGCCTCCTGTGCATTTATGTCCTAGTAACATAGTAGATGACGGCAGAAAAAGACCTGTACGGTGATCGAGCAAGATGGCCGACGAGAGCAGACGTGTCTGAAAGAGCTCCGTACTCACCAGATCGTTTGGCGTTGCTGCAGAGTCCGACCCCTGAGTGGTTATGGGGAAACGGAAGGGAAAACCCAGTGTGCCGCCTCCTTGGCCCCTGGGAGCACTCGACAGACGGTTTTGGAGCAGTGCGGGTTTCAGCCACTGGCCATGCGGCTACCAGCTTTGGATTGTTCCGCTATTGTATCAGCGGAACACAGCGTAGAAGCGGTCTCTTTGAGCCCGCCGGTGACCAAAGTGCCTCCACAACCCGGAAGTAGCATGCTGATGGCGGGGGGTATGGAGGGAACGCCCCAAGTGGAAAGAATTTCCCAGACCCAAGAAGGCCTCGCCACAGCGTTTTCTCCATTGACGAGTGAAACGGAACAACAGAGGGGTACGAGTACATCCACCCCCACTCCAATGAGTTCTACTTCGATGATGTCGGAGGTGAGAAGACCGACTGTGATAACTTTAGATAATCTTTCGGATGCTATTCAGGGAATGAACTTTCTACTCTCAAAAGTAACTAATTCTTTTACTGAAGACCTGCTTAAACTAAAACAGTCCCAAAAACAACTGACTGAGAAGATTCAAAGTCAAGAAGTTCAAACGGAGTCTTTGAGGACTGAACTTTCTAACCTTCAGAATTTTGCTGGGGTTGTTGTTAAGGACAGAGAAATTCTGGCAAGAAAGCTAGAGTTTCTCGATAATCAGGAGAGAAAAAACAACTTACGATTTACTAATTTTCCCAAATCACCATTGATCCTGGCTTTGGATATGCTCCGTAAATATGTTAAAGAAATTTTGGGAGTTCCAATAGAGGGGTTTCCCCCTATTGTACGAACTTCATATATAACTGGGATAAAATTAAATCCTCTAAGTCCCCAGCAACAACCAGAGATGAATCTGACAGAATTTCTGGAAAATTCTATGGATTTAGTGTCGGAAAGGACTACCCTTATAGTCTCCTTTGCACTTGAAATTGATAAGAGTAATATATTCAAATTGTATTTTAAGCATTTGAATGATAAATTTCTGGGTGGTACCGTTAGGATTTATTCTGATTTAAACAAGGACACACAGGCCCGTCGGCGAGAATTCTTGAGCTTAAAGCCAAGAGTTCTTGCAATAGGGGGACTCTTTAAGTTAATTTTTCCTTGTCGCTGTATTTTGTCCTTGAATGCTATGAATTATATGTTTACGGAACCCAAAAAAATGAAAGACTTTTTAATTGCCAAAGAAAGTAGTTAAAGGACTTTCCCAGAACTCCCAATAGAGAGATATTACGCTGATATATCCGGCTGCTGTTATCCACATGTCTCTGCTCTATTATTTGTTTTTTTTTCCCCTTTGTATTATATTCCTTGTATCTTGCTCAAATATTGTGGTCTAAATAATGGTTATTTTTTCCTAGTTAGAATGGTGATTTAAACTTGTTTCCATATCTTACATTTATGTATTAGATGTACTTACATTTTAAATGCAAATAAAAAAAAAAAAAAGAAAAAGACCTGTACGATCCATCCAGTCTGCCCAACAAGATAAACTCATATGCGCTACTTTATATGTATGCCTGACCTTGATTTGTATCTATCATTTTCAGGGCACAGACCGTAGAAATCTGCCCAGTACTAGCCCCACCTCCCAACCCTAGCCCTGCCTCCCAACCACCAGCGCTGCCACCCAATCTCCGCTAAATAGTAACATAGTAGGTGATGGCAGAAAAAGACCTGTATGGTATACCTGTCGCATAGGTATTTAAACGTCTCTATCGTATCTCCCCTCTCCTGCCTTTCTTCCAAAGTATACATATTGAGATCTTTAAGTCTGTCCCTATACGCTTTATGACAAAGACCGCTGACCATTTTAGTAACCACCCTCTGGACCAACTCCATCCAGTTTATATCTTTTTGAAGGTGCAGTCTCCAGAATTGTACAGAATATTCTAAATGAGGTCTCAGTAGTCTTATACAGGGGCATCATCACCACCTCTTTCCTACTGGCCATTCCTCTCCCTATGAACACAAGCATCCTTCTAGCTTTCGCCATGCCAACCTTAAGATCATCACACACTAGCTATGGGCTGTCACTACCACCACTGAAAAGACAGCCACTTCCCTCCAAGCCTGCTGCTACGCCATTCACTCTGCCAAATTGAATTGCCATAGAAAAGCTACTCCACTCTGAATTCAAGAATGAGGGATGCAGGGGGCCACAGAAGACAAGAGAAGAAATTGAGAGATTTTATTTTTGTTAGACTGAAGCCTACAGATTAGCCTACTTGGGGATAGGGTGAACAAGGTAGACTAGATGTGTCGTACAAAGGGGGGAGGGGGAGGGTTTGAGCACCACAGGAAGAGGGAAAGATGGAGATGTATGGGGAATGGGGTAGAGAAAAAGGGTGGGGCACAAGGGAATATCTAAGGGAGTGTAAGGTGAGGTGGTGGCAGATGGATAGAAAAGAGAGGGTGTGGGGCAGTAGGGGAAATGTGTGGTAGGGATGGGGCATCCTAAACATTTTTGTTTTTGCAGTATTGTTTGTTTTTCGCTAGTCAGCCTTCATTTTTGTTTCAGGGGCAATGTCATTAAGAGTGTGCATTCTTTTGAAATAGCATACCCGCTTGTAAAAGAGTGCACACTTTTTTTCTGATAGTGCTGCTCATATACTGGCAAGAGGGTGTGGTCTAGCAATGTTTTGGGGAGAACAAGTTGATAGACGTTTATCCCCCATTTCAGAAGGGGACTAAACGTCTCTGTATGAAAAGATCAGCATTGGGAGTTGCATCTGCTACCAAGCACATTTAGGCTTTGATAACATCTGCTATTCAGCAGGACTCCACTGGAAGGGTTAGGGGAGGTTGTCTCCTTAATTTCCCAGTGCTTTTTGTCCCCACAAATGCCAAACTAGCAAGGGAACCTGGTCTCTGTGACAGCACTGAGAAAATACATGTTTACTTTTCTAAAATGGCAAAGCTAAATGTATGTGCGGGTACATACAGTGGGGGAAATAAGTATTTGATCCCTTGCTGATTTTGTAAGTTTGCCCACTGACAAAGACATGAGCAGCCCATAATTGAAGGGTAGGTTATTGGTAACAGTGAGAGATAGCACATCACAAATTAAATCCGGAAAATCACATTGTGGAAAGTATATGAATTTATTTGCATTCTGCAGAGGGAAATAAGTATTTGATCCCCCACCAACCAGTAAGAGATCTGGCCCCTACAGACCAGGTAGATGCTCCAAATCAACTCGTTACCTGCATGACAGACAGCTGTCGGCAATGGTCACCTGTATGAAAGACACCTGTCCACAGACTCAGTGAATCAGTCAGACTCTAACCTCTACAAAATGGCCAAGAGCAAGGAGCTGTCTAAGGATGTCAGGGACAAGATCATACACCTGCACAAGGCTGGAATGGGCTACAAAACCATCAGTAAGATGCTGGGCGAGAAGGAGACAACTGTTGGTGCCATAGTAAGAAAATGGAAGAAGTACAAAATGACTGTCAATCGACAAAGATCTGGGGCTCCACGCAAAATCTCACCTCGTGGGGTATCCTTGATCATGAGGAAGGTTAGAAATCAGCCTACAACTACAAGGGGGGAACTTGTCAATGATCTCAAGGCAGCTGGGACCACTGTCACCACGAAAACCATTGGTAACACATTACGACATAACGGATTGCAATCCTGCAGTGCCCGCAAGGTCCCCCTGCTCCGGAAGGCACATGTGACGGCCCGTCTGAAGTTTGCCAGTGAACACCTGGATGATGCCGAGAGTGATTGGGAGAAGGTGCTGTGGTCAGATGAGACAAAAATTGAGCTCTTTGGCATGAACTCAACTCGCCGTGTTTGGAGGAAGAGAAATGCTGCCTATGACCCAAAGAACACCGTCCCCACTGTCAAGCATGGAGGTGGAAATGTTATGTTTTGGGGGTGTTTCTCTGCTAAGGGCACAGGACTACTTCACCGCATCAATGGGAGAATGGATGGGGCCATGTACCGTACAATTCTGAGTGACAACCTCCTTCCCTCCGCCAAGGCCTTAAAAATGGGTCGTGGCTGGGTCTTCCAGCACGACAATGACCCAAAGCATACAGCCAAGGCAACAAAGGAGTGGCTCAGGAAGAAGCACATTAGGGTCATGGAGTGGCCTAGCCAGTCACCAGACCTTAATCCCATTGAAAACTTATGGAGGGAGCTGAAGCTGCGAGTTGCCAAGCGACAGCCCAGAACTCTTAATGATTTAGAGATGATCTGCAAAGAGGAGTGGACCAAAATTCCTCCTGACATGTGTGCAAACCTCATCATCAACTACAGAAGACGTCTGACCGCTGTGCTTGCCAACAAGGGTTTTGCCACCAAGTATTAGGTCTTGTTTGCCAGAGGGATTAAATACTTATTTCCCTCTGCAGAATGCAAATAAATTCATATACTTTCCACAATGTGATTTTCCGGATTTAATTTGTGATGTGCTATCTCTCACTGTTACCAATAACCTACCCTTCAATTATGGGCTGCTCATGTCTTTGTCAGTGGGCAAACTTACAAAATCAGCAAGGGATCAAATACTTATTTCCCCCACTGTACATGTTTATGCTGTTATTACATAAGTACATAAGCACCGCAAAACTGGGAAAAGACCAAGGGTCCATCAAGCCCAGCATCCTGTCTCTGACAGCGGGCAATCCAGGCTTCAAGAACCCAGCAACCCCCCCCCCCCCAAAAAAAAAAAAAAAAATTAATAATGTTCAATGGACTTTTCCCTCAGGAATCTGTCCAAACCCCCTTTAAATTCGGTAAGGCCAGTAGTTGCTGTCACTACATTCTCCGGCAACGAGTTCCAGAGTCTAACTACACGCTGAGTAAAGGAAAAACTCTCTCCTACCATAAATCTACCATATACTAGCTTCATCTCGTGTCCTCTGGTTTTGCTGTTGTTTGAAAGTGTAAACAAACGCTTCACATCTGTCCACTCTACTCCAAGTTGAAGAGCCCTAACCTTCTACAACATAAACATGTTTGTGCCAGAACAAACACATATATTTGCTGGTTTTCACCTGATGAACATTTTTAAAAATTTTTTTTTCTAAAACGAATGTTTGTTACCTGCATTCTGCACATGTAGGTCCATTTCCCTGGAGGAGTAGCCTAGTGATTAGTGCAGTGGACTTTGATCCTGGGGAACTGAGTTCAATTCCCACTGCAGCTCCTTGTGACTGTGGGCAAGTCACTTAACCCTCTATTGCCCCTGGTACAAAATAAGTACCTGAATATATGTAAACCGCTTTGAATGTAGTTGCAAAAACCTCAGAAAGGCAGTGTATCAAGTCCCATTTCCCTTTCCCTTCCTGTATTTTAGAACAGCCTCTACAAGAACAGATTCTGTTCTAAAATATTATGGATGCTTGAGACATCCTAACCTGGATGTCTCAATTTCAACTTCTATGTCCCTTCTAAAATGGGGCTGAAAATGTTCATGTTTTTCTCCTCTTTTTCATTTATGAACAACTTGGGAAAGAAGGGATTATGTGTGTGTGTGAGCCTGTGATGGCCTCCAATTGCATGTGTCTCATGCCTACTGCCTGTGACTTGGCATCTCTATTTTCAGAGACTGCATCCTATTGGTACTTGCCTCCTGATTACCTTTGGAAAGTGAAGTGATCCAGAGAGGAATTGAAACTGAAACTTGGCACCACTGTATTAACATTAACATGGGTAATCCTGACTATTCCTGTTTCTTCCCCCTCCCTGCCTGTAAGCATTAACACAATAAAAGACATTGTGGAGTAGAAAATAGCTGCAGCTTTATTGAACAAACATAACAACAATAACTGAACTAAGTCATATGATCATGCCCAGTGGCCTGCTGTAAGTATCCAAGCTAGGTAAAAAAAATAAAAAAAGGAAGTGCACACTAAATACAACAGACATGGAACTCTGTGTAAAAATAGAAAAGTTTTATTTAAAACATTGAACCTTTACCCCTGATGTAGCCAGTTGGAGGAACACATTGGGATTTTATGTGGAAAGAAGAGACACCATTTGGAGGGAAACTATGTTTGTACAAATCTGAATGTAACTCACCTTGAGCTACTACAAAAAAAGGTGTGAGCAAAATCCAAAGAAATAAATAATAAAATACCAAGCTCAATGGAAGTAGCCTTGTCTTTGCTCATGCTTCCCTGCCTAGTTCACCTTTTACTGCAAGGGGAAGAGACTTGGCTCTAATGTTCCCAGCTACTGCCCACAGGAAAATGGTATCTGGCTATCCAGGCCACTGTACCTGGACAGAGTAGGAGAGAAGTGCATCTGTCAGAGCCCACTCAGCTGTTGCATTTGCACCAAGTGAAAGCTGGAACAGGGAAACAGCACCATTCCTGCAAAGAAGTACCAGGAGAAATAGTTCTGAGGAAACAGAAAGGGACCAGAGGAGGTCCCAGGAGAATCAACAGGACAGAGGACTGTAGTAGCTGTGTTGCCTAACGGGGAAGGGACAGCTTATTAAGAGTATTTACCTGAATCTCAGAAAGCCCTACTACCTGACAGACACTTAGGGAACGATGCACAAAAGTCCCCATAAAGAACCGCTCACTATTTTCACCCCGGTAAAAATTACCACGGTGGTAATAGTGATTCTCAACAAAAATTGTATGCAAATGAGCTGCACGGACTTTCAGCTTGCAGCTCAAGCCAATGCATGTGTAGGACAGCCAATCGCTTAGCGTGTCTGCTTTGTGCATGCCTAAAATGTCTCCACAGTGTTTCATGGCTTTCATATATGCTTACCAGCTGCATGTATGAAAGCTGTGTGTAGGTTTTATTTTATTCAAAACTTTGCCTCTACAGCTCTCCAATTAACAGGAATTGTCAGCCCCTTACTCCACTTCTCCAACCACAGCATGGACAGTGTTCCAGGATGGCTGGGTATATGAAGAGACACCCCTCCCCCAGCTCTTGTTTGCTGTATTTCTTGGCTTTAAAGGGAAGTGTTATCCTCCTATTTGTTTTAAAATATATTTCCATGTAATTTCCTCCAGTGTCCCCTAGTCTTTGTACTTTTGGAACGATTAAAAAAAATCAATTTACTTCTACTCGTTCTACACCACTCAGGATTTTGTAGACCTCAAAAATATCTTCCCTCATCCGTCTCTTTTCCAAGCTGAAGAGCCCTAACGTCTTAAGCCTTTCCTCATACGAGAGGAGTTGCATCCACTTTATCATTTTGGTCGCTCTTCTTTTAAACTTTTCTAATTCCGCTATATCTTTTTTTGAGATACAGCAACCAGAACTGAATGCAATACTCAAGGTATGGATGCACCATAGAGCAATACAAAGGCATTACAGTATTTTCGGTTTTATTCACCATCCCTTTCCTAATAATTCCTAGCATCCTGTTTGCTTTTTTGGCCTCCACCGCCGCCACACACTGAGCTGATTTCAGTATATTATCTACAACGACACCCAGACCTTTTTCTTGAGCGCTGGCCCCCCAAGGTGGACCCTGGCATCAGGTAAATATGATTCGGATTATTCTTTTCAATGTATATCACCTTGAATTTGTCCATATTAAATTTCATCTGCCATTTGGACGCCCAGTTTTCCAGTTTCCCAAGGTCTTCCTGCAATATTTCACAGTCTGCACGTGTTTTAACAACCTTGAATAGTTTTGTATCATCTGCAAATTTGATCATCTCACTCATCGTTCCGATTTCCATATCATTTATAATTATGATAAATAGTACTGGTTCCAGTACAGATCCCTGCAGCACTCCACTGTTCACCCTCCTTCTTCTGTTTTCTGTCCAATAACCAATTCCTAATCCACACCCGAACCTTGCCTCCTATCCCATGACTCTTTAATTTTCTCAGGAGTCTCTCATGAGGAACTTTATCAAAAGCTTTCTGAAAATCTAGATAGACTACATCAACCAGCTCACCTTTATCCACATGTTTATTTATGCCTTCAAAGAAATGAAGTAAATTGGTGAGGCAAGACTTGCCTCGGCTGAACCCATGCTGACTCTGTCCCATTAAACCATGTTTGTCTACATGTTCTGTAATTTTATTCTTTATAATAGTTTCCACTATTTTGCCCAGCACTGACATCAGGCTTACTGGTCTATAATTTCCCAGATCACCCCTAGAATCCTTTAAAAAAAATAGGTGTCACATTGGCCACCCTCCAATCTTTAGGTACTACGGACAATTTTAACAACAGATTACATATTACTAACAGCAGATCAGCAATTTCATGCTTGAGTTCTTTGAGCACCCTTGGATGTATGCCATCCAGTCCAGGTGATTTACTACTCTTTAAATTGTCAATTTGGCTCAGTATATCTTCCAAGTCTACCAAGATTTCTTTCAGTTCCTCTGCATCATCACCCTTGAAAACCATTTCTGGAACAGGCAGATCTTTTACATCTTACATAGCAAATGACATAGTAAATGACGGCAGATAAAGACCTGTACGGTACATCCAGTCTGCCCAACAAGATAAACTCATTTTACATGGTATGTGATACTTTATATGTATACCCGAGTTTGATTTGTCCTTGCCTTTCTCAGGGCACAGACCGTAGAAGTCCGCCCAGTACTGTTCTTGTACTAAGTTCTGAAGCTAACATCAAAGCCCCTTAAAATGTACACTCCAGCCCATCCCTATCTATTCAGTCACAATCAGGGCATAGACCGTAGAAGTATGCCATCTCCCGTTTTGTTTCCAATTACCGGAGTTGCTATCCAATCTCCGCTAAGATGCCACAGAACCATTCCTTCTAAACAGGATTCCTTTGTGTTTATCCAACGCATGTTTGAATTCCATTACCGTTTTCATCTCCACCACCTCCCGCGGGAGGGCATTCCGCATATCCACCACCCTCTCCATGAAAAAATACTTCCTGACATTAGTCCCGAGTCTGCTCCCCTTCAACCTCAATTCATGTCCTATAGTTCTACCGCCTTCCCATCTCCGGAAAAGGTTCGTTTATGGATTAATACCTTTCAAATATTTGAATGTCTGTATCATATCACCCCTGTTTCTCCTTTCCTCCAAGATATACACGTTCAGGCCAGCAAATCCCATACCATTTTCGTAGCTTTTCTTTGCACCGCTTCCAGTCTTTTTACATCTTTAGCAAGATACAGCCTCCAAAACTGAACACAATACTCCAAGTGGAGCCTCACCAACGACTTGTAGAGGGGCATCAACACCTCCTTTCTTCTGCTGGTTATGCCCCACTCTATGCAGCCTTGCATCCTTCTGGCCATGGCCATCGCCTTGTTGCATTGTTTCTTCACCTTCAGATCCTCTGGCACCAACACCCCAAGGTCTCTCTCCTGAGTCGAGCTTACTTATCTCTCCCCTCCTATCGAGTATCTCTCTTTTGGGTTTCCGCACCCCAAGTGCATCATTCTACACTTCTTGGCATTAAATTTTAACTAATCTATCAATTAGGGATCAAATGTAAGAACCTGGTGTTGGTTATTTAACGAAAGGTATCAGTTACACCAGAAATCCACTATTAAATCAAGTGTTACGTTGTTTCTTAATTTTTATAATTTTTAACTTGCAGTGCTCAGTAATGCTGTAGTGCCCTTTAAACCATATGGTATGGAGTAGGTACTCAGCCGCCAAACATCACAGCACTCGCCCTTCCTTCCTTCCTCTCCTTACTCAACAAGGCTTGTTGTGTCTTGTGCTGACAATCGTTAATAATAACGTGAAATAAACTTTCTTCACTTATCTTGGCTGGATAGATGTGCGGTCTGAATTAACTCCATATCACCTGTGATTAGTACATCGTGTTTAAAACCCGTACTCCTCCGCTATTCCCGACGTGGAGCCACATTTCACTCTCAGAGCTTTTTCAAGGGAATATATTTCCAATCTGTTTAAATGAAGCTAGAAACATATATCTGTAAGTGCATCTAATCTCCATAGATCATATTCACTTTTATAATCCTGTAATAAACAATATCCATTAAACACTGTTTCTCAGCTTACCAGGAGAGATCTCTGTGCTTGTTCCTCCCAGCCAGTGGTGTGCTGGAGCCGGCTCGCACCGGCTCGCAAGACCGCTTGTTAAATTTTGACAGCTCTTGCGAGCCGGTTGTTCTCTGGGGCGAGCCGGCTCCATTGCAGGAGGTAAGCATGGCAGGAGGGGCCATGTTTACTTCCCCTCCCGCTCCCATCCGTCTGTTTCTAGTACCTCTGTCGAAGCGCCGCGTTATTTAAAGCCCTGCTGCCCGTCTCCAGCCTTCCTTGGTTGCTTCATGATGAGTTTGTTCCCTTAGTCCCACCTTCTGATGTCATTTCCTTTTTCTGCGAAGGCGGGACTGAGGGAACAAACTCATCATCATGAAGCAACCAAGGAAGGCTGGAGATGGGCAGCAGGGCTTTAAATAACACGGCGCTTTGACGGAGGTACTAGAAAAAGATGGAGGGGAGGGTGGGGGCGAAGGACAATCACTGTGGGATGGAGAGCCAGAAGAACCGTTATTGACGCTGCCCAACATGTACGGAGGGTCGCGGAAGAGCGGGAAGGGGGCACGCAAGAGCACGGCCTCGACGGAAGAGGCTGGCAGCAGGAAAGCGGAACTTTTGGTGTTCGGCTATGCCTGTAAAGTGTTCCGCGACGACAAGAAAGCTCTGTTCCACGAGCAGGGAAAACACCTCATTCCATGGATGGGAGACCGCAAAATCCTGATCAATAGGTTGGTGCCATTAGCCAGGCTGCTGTTGCACTGCATGCTGTCTGACCCCATCCTTTTCTTTTCCTCCAGGCGTACAAGTCCGTCGTGTGGACCACAGTACATACTGATAACCACCCTCAGATAGATGGTCTGTCATCTCTTCCTCTCTCGCTTGACTTTGTGCAGGAGGTCATGGGGGAAGAAGGGTTGACACGTCTTTTTCAGATCAAAATGAAATTTGAGATTCAAAAATTCAGCTAGAAATCGGGGGAGGAGGGGCGTCTACCGAAAATCTGACACTCTGGTATATGAACTGGGCTCCATAAAGTTTTAAGTTGGAATGCTTTTTGATTTGAAAAGAATGAAGTGTTTAACTTGTTTGCTCCATCGTTTACATTTTCTGCAGAGTTTATATAAATTTGTGTTGGTGAGTAGAATAGGAAGATAGTAAATCACAACTGATAAAGACTTAAATGACCCGTACAACATATCCACAAGGTGTTTAGGCTGGTGAACTTTCTCTTTGGAGGTTAATCATAACCACTTGTTTCTTTATCCTTGCTGACTTTTAGCACCTATAACTCATGTTCAAATTGCTCACTGTGGCAAGAATAATTGCATATTCTTGTCAGATCTATTACAAACTAATATGATATAGGCCTGCTACAAAATGAATAATGCTCGGAGCAAACTTTACAATGTATGCTGATATATAAAAATTAGAAGTTAAGGAGGTTTACATTTCAACATTTAAAAATAAAATGTAACATATTTACTTTGGAGAGGTTAAGAATAGTATATGTCAAACTTTTGCAGGCGTTCAAAATGCCCTTGTTTGTATTTGCCGGAGAACGTGGTGAAGGCGATTAGCTTGGCAGAGTTTAAAAAGGGGTTAGACGGTTTCCTAAAGGCCAAGTCCATAAACCGCTACTAAATGGACTTGGGAAAAATCCACAATTCCAGGAATAACATGTATAGAATGTTTGTATGTTTGGGAAGCTTGCCAGGTGCCCTTAGCCTGGATTGGCCGCTGTCGTGGACAGGATGCTGGGCTCGATGAACCCTTGGTCTTTTCCCAGTGTGGCATTACTTACGTAGTTATGTACTGGACATGTTTGGGAGTGGGAGGGCAGGGGAGAGAGGAGAATTGCTGGGGATAGATGGAGGGGTTCAGGGGAGAGAAGAGAATTGCTGCTGGGTATGGATGGATGCAGGAGGGCAGGGGAAAGAAGAGAACTGCTGGGTATGGATGGATAGAGGGGGTAGGGGAGAGAAGAGAATTGCTGCTGGGTATGGATGGATGCAGGGGGCAGGGGCGAGAAGATAATTGCTGGGTATGGATGGATGGAGGGAGGGGGTCAGGGGAGAGAAGAGAATTGCTGCTGGGTACGGATGGATGGATGGAGGGGGGCAGGGGAGAGAAGAGAAATGAAGAAGAAAGGAGGAGGAAAGAAAATAAATAAATGGAAAGGAAACCCTAGAAACGGAGTCAAGGGAACAGATAGAGAGCAGCAGAATCAGATACTGGGCCAGCATGATCAGAAAAAAGTCACCAGACAACAAAGGTAGAAAAAAATTATTTTATTTTCATTTTAGTGTTGGGAATATGTCCACTTTGAGAATTTATATCTGCTATCTTATTTTGCAATGTATAGCAACATGTTTCTTTCTGTTTTTCTGGTATTGTGCTGCATGCAGAGTCTAACTTCTTAGGATTTCGGGTTAATTTTTGAAGAATTTGAATAGGGCCTATCTCTGTTCTGCATGTATGACTGCAAGGCTAAGTGTCTGAATAGGGAGGGATCTATTTGTTAGGTTCTGAGATTTTGGTGACACATTTTTTCAGAGTTGGCAAGACTGTCTGTTCTCTTAATTCCTGGTCTATATGCTAATTTGGTTTGTGTCATTTTGGGTATACTGCAGAGATTATTTTTTTCCTGGTAAAGGGCTTCTAAAACAGACATCATGTTATGAGAATCAGGTTCTCGACATTAAAAGTTTATATTTATTTACTTATTTATGGCATTTTATCCCGCATTAAACATGAATTAGATTGGAACCTGGGAGCATTTACATTTTTTTTCCCTAGAGAGATTCATTGCCGCCGCCCCCCCCCCCCCCCCCCAGACTCTCTCCCCGACTATAGCCAGCTCTGCAATTTGGGGGGGGGGGGGGGGAGCAGAATTGGACGGGGGTCGCAGAGGTGGACCGGGGAGAGAGCCTGTTGTTAAACATTTACCAGCACACCACTGCTCCCAGCTATCGTGAACTAGAACCTTAGTGAAATCCTCTTATTTATACGTCATCACTATAGCTGTCTAATCATAACGGAAGTTGCGTGATCTAGAAACCCCCACCCCTTTCTTAAAGGGTTAACCATTCTATTTCTTTGTTTAAACCATTGGGGTGTACTGTATCCCATGTATATATGAATCTTTGTTCTAGTCGTGTTAAAACAGCGGTAATATCCCCTCCCCAGCGCAATTGCATCCGACTCAGCACCACATATTTTAAATCAGATTCTGAATGACCCATGTTGTGCCAGTGTTTTACTAATGACGCCTCTACTTTGTTAGTCCAAATATTACTAAGATGCTCCCTTATGCGTAATTTCACCTTTCTCCGCGTTTGACCAATATACCACTTTACACATGGGCAGCAGACCGTGTATATTGTTTGAAATATATTGCAATCAGTTTTAGATCGTAAATCAAATCTTCTGCCAGTAGCTGGATTTATGACACTGCCAACGTTCATTGCATACCTACAATATATGCAGCTCTGGCAACTGATATGTCCTCAAGCTGATAGTGCTGACAGAGTCTCTGACTGTCTGAATACTGATAAAAACTCCCCCATGTTTCTGCCTCTACTATAGGCTGTCTGAGGTCTATTTTTGAACTGTGGGTGCAATTGTAAAACTGACCAATATTTTTGTATAATTTTTGATATTGCTATATCTGTTGGAGAAAACGGTAAAACACACTGAAGGGTCTTCATGGGTCCTGTATCGTGTGTGCGCGGGCCAATTAGCCAGTCTTTATGGGCATTTTGTGTCCTCTTCCGTGCTTGTTTTATGACTTTATTGGGATATCCTCTTTGTTTAAATTTAATCATCATTTGTTTCGTATGATACGTAAAAGATGTATTTTCACTGCACAAGCTCTTTACTCGGAGGAACTGACCCACCAGAACAATGCTTGCCTGCAACCTGCTCTGAACTTTCCCATCTGACCTTTTCACCCCTTAGTAGAGAAATAAGCATAGGGGAAGCAGGATTGCTGGCCCATTTCCAGGCTTGATGTGTTGCATGTAATATCTCCTCTGTAGCAAATTCTGAGCTACAGCAAACTCTGTGACAGATCCCTTCCCTGGCACTGGGTGCTTTCTATGCTGGTACTATCAGAAAAAGCCCTATTCCAGACATTCCAAGTGATATGCCCAGCATAGGCATGTAACACACACTTTCAACTCAGTTCTCATACCAAGGCCACCTCCTCTTTCATATTTCATCTGCAACAGGGGGAGCTGAGATGGAAAGGAAGTGCAGAACCTTTCAGCCTAGGTTGTGCTGGAGGTAGGGATGCCAAGTAGATCCAGATTCACCTAACAGAGCTGATCAAGTCCTGGGCTAACCCCAATGCATGCAGGGACTTGCAGCCTTGCTTTCCTTAGGGAATCCAATGGGGAAATCTGAACTACAAGTCCATGCATGCAATGGGGTTAGCCCAGGACTTGATCAGCCCTGTCAGGTGAATCTGGATCTACTTGGCAACCCTAGCTGGAGGTCAGCCATGTCCCTGCCCATTCTATAACAGGAAGTCTGTGTCACAGTGGGTGGGGACATGGTAGGTCTTTGGCATGACTTAGACCAGAGGTTTTCAACCCAGTCCTCGAGGCATACCTAGTCTGAAAACCTCAACTGGCTGGCTGTGTCCCAAAGACTACATTGAAAACCCTTGACCTAGATTGAAAGGTCACACGCTTCCTTTCCATCTAAGCTTCCCTTGCAATTGTTCTGGCTGTTGACTACAGCAGCATGGTAGAGGAACTGCTGGGCAAGGTAAAGGGAGATACTGCACAATGGTATGGGAAAGAGGGGGACAGGGAAATACTGGACTGGAGCAAAGGGAAGAAGAAGAGAGAGAGGGGAGAAGGGAGATGCTGGGCCATTGAGGCTAGGGGGTTCTGGATTATTGGGGGAGAGAGGGAGCAGGAGGTGTTAGACCACATGGGGAAAGTAAACAATGGATAAAGAAATGCTGGGCCACTGGGGAGGATGGGAAAGCGCTAGGCTACAAGGGGGTGGTGGACGAATCTGGACTGCAGAAGGAGGGAGAGGGGAGATGCTGGAAAATGGATTTGGAGGAAAGGGAGATGCTAGGCTGGGGGAGGGAGGGGGAGAGTGAAGAACAGTAAACTAGGAGATACTAGCACAAGAACACAAAGATCTTTCCATAGTTATACCCCCAGAGTCCCCGAGAAAAATTTTACTCATTGGCCTTCAATCTCGCTCACATTAGAGTGCGCTTTGGGATGGCCCATACGGTAAAATTATGTATCATACCTGATAATTTTCTTTCCATTAATCATAGCTGATCAATCCATAGACTGGTGGGTTGTGTCCATCTACCAGCAGGTGGAGATAGAGAGCAATCCTTTTGCCTCCCTATATGTGGTCATGTGCTGCCGGAAACTCCTCAGTATGTCGATATCAAAGCTCCATCCGCAGGACTCAGCACTTAGAGAATTACACCCACAAAGGGACACTCTGCCCAGCTCACCACCGCCGAAATGGGGGAGGGGAATTAACCCAGCTCATCCCCATACAAGTGGGGGAGGGGAATCCGTCCAGCTCATCCCCGCGGAGCGGGGGAGGGACACCACCCCGCCGATGCGGGGGGATCTGGCTTATCCTGCAACCGCAACTGCGGGAGGAGCTGACTGACCCTAACACAGCCGAAGCGGGAGGGGTACAAAGCTGCCCTACAGCCGCACAAAACGGGAGGGAGCGCCGGCAGAATTTAGGTCTCAATCCAGCCCCGTAAAACGGAGGGGAGAGGAATGCAGCAGCTCACTGTAACACAAAATCGTCTCAACTCCTGAAGAATCCAATTGAAAAAACTTGAACATGAAGTCCTCCTGAACAGGAACTGAAGACTAAACTTAACCTGAAATGCAACCAGAATAAAAACAGTACAGATATCTGGGAGGGGCTATGGATTGATCAGCTATGATTAATGGAAAGAAAATTATCAGGTATGATACATAATTTTACCTTCCATATCATCATGCTGATCAATCCATAGACTGGTAGGATGTACCGAAGCAGTACTCACCCAGGGCGGGACATAGAAATCCCTGACCGCAACACTGAAGCTCCAAACCGGGCCTCCGCCCGAGCAGCCACAGTCAAGCGGTAATGCCTGGAGAAGGTATGAGCCGATGCCCAAGTTGCCGCCTTGCAAATCTCTTCCAAGGAAACGGACCCGGCCTTCGCCATTGAGGCCGCCTGAGCTCTAGTGGAGTGAGCCTTCAGCCGGATAGGCGGCACCTTCCCCGCAGCCACATAAGCCGCTGCAATGGCTTCCTTGACCCATCTTGCCACTGTAGGCTTAGCAGCCTGCAGACCCTTACGAGGACCTGCAAACAGGACAAACAGATGATTCGACTTCCGGAAATCATTGGTCACTTCCAAGCATCTGATGATGACTCGTCTCACATCTAGATATTTGAGAGCAGAGTACTCCTCTGGGTAGTCCTCCCTACGAAAGGATGGGAGACAGAGCTGCTGATTCACATGGAAGCGAGAAACAATCTTGGGCAGGAAGGAAGGCACTGTGCGAATAGACACTCCTGCCTCAGTGAACTGCAGAAAGGGCTCTCGACATGATAGCGCCTGGAGCTCGGAAACTCTTCTGGCTGAAGTGATAGCCACCAAAAAGACTGCTTTCAACGTCAGGTCTTCCACAGATGCCCTCGACAAGGGTTCAAAAGGCAGCTTCTGCAAGGCTCTTAGCACCAGATTGAGATTCCACGCAGGTACCACTGAGTGCAGAGGAGGGCGCAGATGATTAACTCCCTTGAGAAAGCGCACCACATCTGGCTGCGAAGCCAGGGAAGCACCCTTCAGGTGGCCCCTGAAGCAAGCCAGAGCAGCTACCTGGACTTTAAGGGAACTGAGCGACAGGCCTTTCTCCAGACCTTCTTGCAGGAACGCCAACACTGAAGAATTTGGAGCAGTGAAGGGAGAAAG
Organism: Microcaecilia unicolor; assembly: GCF_901765095.1. NCBI lineage: Eukaryota > Metazoa > Chordata > Amphibia > Gymnophiona > Siphonopidae > Microcaecilia > Microcaecilia unicolor. The sequence goes on from NC_044037.1 coordinate 239,388,248, forward strand.
GGAGCCTGCCTCACACCACGATGCAAAAGTACGCCAAACCCTGGCGTAAGCAGTAGAAGTAGAACGCTTCCTCGCTCTCAGCATAGTGGCGATGACCTTGTCTGAGAAGCCCTTCTTCCTCAGACACTGCCGCTCAATAGCCAGGCCGTAAGACCAAAGGGGGAGGGATCCTCCATCACCACGGGACCCTGATGCAACAGGCCCTGCTCCGCTGGCAGCCGCAGAGGGCCGTCCACCGAGAGTCTGATCAAGTCCGCATACCAGGGACGCCTGGGCCAGTCCGGACCCACCAGGATTACCCGGCCCGGATGCTTTGCCACCCGGTCTAGCACCCTGCCCAACATGGGCCAGGGCGGGAACACATAGAGAAGCTCCTGTGTCGGCCACTGTTGGAGAAGAGCATCTACTCCCAGAGATCGAGGGTCCTGTCCTCTGCTGAAAAAGCGCGGCACTTGGCAATTGGCCGATGACGCCATCAGATCTAGGCTCGGCTGACCCTAGCGCTTCGTGATGTCCAAAAACGCCTGAGCCGATAACTGCCACTCTCCGGGATCCAAGGTATGGCGACTGAGAAAGTCCGCCTTGACATTCATGACTCCGGCCGACAGCTGTTCCAGGTTCGCTTCCGCCCACTGGCATAGTTTCATGGCCTCCTTGGCTAGAGGGGTGCTCTTGGGAACCTCCCTGGTGATTGACATAGGCCACAGCCGTGGCATTGTCCGACAGGACCCGTACTGGCTTCAACGCCAGTACCGGGAGAAACTCCAAAAGCGCCAACCGAATGGCTCTGAGTTCCAGGAGGTTGATAGACCACTTTGCCTCTGCAGGAGACCAGAGCCCCTGCGCTGTCCTTCCCAAGCAGTGGGCTCCCCAGCCCGACAAAGAGGCGTCCGTCGTGACGACAACCCACTCCGGGGTCAAAAGAGGCATCCCTTCGGACAACTTGTCTGTCCTCAGCCACCAGCTCAGTGCCTTGCGCACCGCTAGGTCCAAGGGAAGGCTCACAGCGTAATCCTACTAGGAACTGGTCCACCTGAGCCTGAAGCTTGACAATCCGATTGTCAGGCAGGAACACTCTGCCCACTTGGGTGTCGAAACGAACTCCCAGATATTCCAGGGACTGAGTCGGGCGCAGCTGGCTTTTCTCCCAGTTGATGATCCACCCCAGGGAGCTCAAAAGAGCAATCACCCGGTCTACAGCTCTGCCGCACTCTGCATAAGAGGGGGCTCGGATCATCCAGTCGTCCAGATAAGGATGGACTTGTACTCCTTCCTTTCGTAGGAAGGCCGCGATGACCACCATTACTTTGGAGAAGGTCCGCGGAGCAGTAGCCAACCCGAACGGGAGGGCTCTGAACTGGAAGTGTCGGCCCAGCACTGCAAAACGCAGAAAGCGTTGATGAGGAGGCCAGATGGGAATATGCAAGTAAGCTTCCTTGATGTCCAAGGATGCCAGGAATTCCCCTGCCTTCACTGCCACTATCACAGAGCGGAGAGTCTCCATTCGGAAGTGCCGAACTTTCAAGGCCCGATTGACCCCTTTGAGGTCGAGGATAGGCCGTACAGAACCTCCTTTCTTTGGTACCACAAAGTAAATGGAGTAACGTCCCTTGCCAAGCTGATCTTCTGGCACCGGAACGACCGCACCCAGGCGGATCAGATTGTCCAAAGTCTGCTGCACTGCCACAGCTTTGACCGGAGACTTGCAGGGAGAGTGCACAAACCAGTCTCTTAAGGGTCGGCAGAACTCTAGCTTGTAGCCGTCTCTGATGACTTCCAGCACCCAAGCGTCTGAAGTTACCCTGGTCCACTCGCCCAGAAACAAGGACAGGCGTCCTCCAATCTGCACTGGGCCATGGACCAGGGCCCTGTCATTGGGTACGAGACCCTGGGGGAGGACCGGAGGACGCACCTCCAGGACGGCGGTCTCTGCGAAAGGAATGCTGCTTGGGGGAGAAGTTCCTCTTGAAGGAAGAGGGGGCAGAGGAGCCCGACTTGCCCAGGCGATACCGACGGGCTTCCTGAAACCGTCCTTTGGAGGAACCGGGGCGAGCACCACTGGCCCGAGCCCTGACCTCTGGTAACCTCTTGCCCTTAGACGTGCCGAGATCGGTCACAATTTTGTCCAGCTCGACCCCAAAGAGCAGCTTGCCTTTAAAAGGCAACTTAGCCAGGTGAAACTTAGAGGCGTGGTCAGCAGACCAATGCTTCAGCCAAAGCCAACGCCGCGCAGAGACTGTCTGAGCCATACCTTTAGCTGAGGCTCTCAAGACATCATATAGCAAGTCTGCCAAATAAGCCAAGCCCGATTCCAGGACCGGCCAATCAGCCCTCAAGGAAGGATCCGAGGGGGAAGCCCGCTGCACAATCGTCAGGCACGCCCTGGCCACATAGGAGCCGCAAACTGAGGCCTGCAAACTTAAAGCAGCCGCCTTGAAGGACGACCTTAAGGCCGCCTCCAATCTTCTGTCTTGGGCGTCCTTTAGGGCCGTGCCACCTTCCACCGGCAACGCCGTTTTCTTAGTCACCGCAGTGATTAAAGAATCCATGGTAGGCCAAAGAAAGGCCTCCCGTTCACCTTCAGGTAGAGGATAGAGGCGGGACATAGCCCTAGCCACTTTGAGGCTCGCTTCTGGGACATCCCATTGAGCCGAAATCAAGGTGCGCATGGCCTCATGCACGTGGAAGGTTCTAGGCGGGCGCTTCGTCCCCAGCATAATGGCGGAGCCAACAGAGGCTGAGGGAGAGACGTCCTCCGGAGAGGAAATCTTCAAAATGCTCATGGCCTGCACTAACAGGTTGGGCAAATCCTCTGAGCGAAAGATCCGCACTGCAGAGGGGTCATCCGCTCCATCCGAGCGGGAATCTGTCTCCTCCAAGGAATCCCCAAAGGACCGTTGGGAGAACTCAGATACGCTGCCCTCATCTACATCAGAGGAGACAGAGTCCTCTAGGGCCTGGAAATCCACCTGAGGGCGTTTGCTTCCGGAGGCCTCAACCCCTTTATCAGACAGGGGGGCAGGGGCAGCGTTTTGCATAAGAAAAGCCTGATGCAGCAGCAAAATGAACTCAGGGGAGAATCCCCCCGAACTGTGCACTTCTGGAACTTGGGCCACGGCCCTAGACGCACCCTCAACCGGCGCTCGCAAGAGCGGGGGAGAAACGTGCTGCGCATCCAAAATGGCATCCGGCGCGAAACTCCAAGAAGGAGCCGCGCAGGAAGAACGGCGCTTAACTTTGGCCTCTTTCTTACCGTCGCCCGAATCAAGGGCGACCATAGTATTAACGTCTCCTAGCTCGAAGGCGGCCCAAGAAGAAGTCGTCCGAGCAGAGTGGCCGGCCAACATGGAGTGGGCGAACAGCGGGGGATGGGCGCTTATGGCGGGAAAAACCGCCGCACCGGAGGAAGAACCGGGATACTGACCGGACTCCAAACTGATGCTCAACAAAGGCGATTCAGGCTTTGAAACCCCCGCATCCTCGCTAGACGCGCACACGCGGACCGGGGAGCGAATCTTCGCGCCCTCACCCTCCGACGCCATAGGCCACGTGGAGACCGAACGGGGAACCCCCTGCCCGCTATAAAAAGGTAAAATTACCTGCTTCTCGCTCCGAGTTGTAACGAACTGGTGTCCCAGTGAGCAGCTGCAATAAATGTTGAAATAAACGCCCTTAAAGGACGTCCACATTTTTTTTTTCAACGGAGCCAGCGGTAGGGGGGAGAAAAGGAGGGACCTGGCACCACCAGGTTTGCACTTGCTCAAGAAGAGCCCTCAACAAAACCTAAAAATTAGGCTTGGAGACCTAGCCAGAGCTGCTGCTGTGTGTGACCACCACCTGCTGAGATAGAGAACCTACTGAGGAGTTTCGGCCAGCACATGACCACATATAGGGAGGCAAAAGGATTGCTCTCTATCTCCACCTACTGGTAGATGGACACAACCCACCAGTCTATGGATTGATCAGCATGATGATATGGAATCTGTATTTCTGAGGCTTTGGTACCTGCAGACAATGAAAATGGAATTTCAAAACGTCCATCGTGCTATATCTAGGTCTTACTGAACAGAGCCCCCTCAGTAACCAGACCAGGCATGGAAACCTGCAGCTATGTGTATGTTTTAATTTTAAGCTGAATATTACTGCAAGACTGGGCTATAACTAAACTTGCACAACAAATCTAACAAAAATCTGGATCAGAGAGTGGAAAGATTAGACGTATAACCTGTAATAAATAGGAGCTTTACGTTGCATCGACCGGATGCGTACTTCCCCTATTACAGGCTGATTACGTTTGGAAAGTGAGCCGGAGTCGGAGAGGAATCGAAACTGAAAGTGGGAGCTGGTGTGTTTAAATAGAGTAGGGCTGCCAACCAATTATATACCGTACAGTCAGAGAAAACTATTTTTCCCAGGCGACTATACCTCTACTCTCGCTCAGACTCGCTGTAAAAAGAGGCACCGGTCCCAAGCTACGGAACCTAGCGAGATCGCATCGAGAAAATCTGAAAGATGACTGATCCGGCTCAAGAGACTGAGAGCAACAATCTCGGGTTTTTACACGTCTTCAGGCGCAAACTTAAGCAAACCATCCAGGTGGTCCCAGTGCTGGATTTTTTGACTTTCCTGGATGCAGACGTGAAGGAGAGAATCCAGAGGGCACACAGTGGGCAAGGTAACACTGAGGCGGTGGAGCTGCTCCTGAGTGCGGTGGAGAGGGGGCCCCGGCCGCCAGGTTGGTTTCAGGAATTTGTCACCGCTTTAAAAGAAGCTGAGTGCAGTGGAGCAGTCAGGTATGTGGTGCCTGAGGAGCTGCCCTCCCCTTCATCGGAAGCCATGAATGATTATTGCGTGCAGCTGCTGGTCATTCTCCACCCCACCTTAGTACAGAAAATCAAACCGGAGCCACTGACCCATAAATGTTATGAAAAAGGAATATGCAGCAGAGAGGATGTAGAGGTGGTGAGTAGTACTCTAGTAATAGTCTTGGCAGATGTTCACAGTTACATAATAAATTAGGTTAAGTAAAAACCAGTTGGCCCGTAACCACCAGTTTCCTGCCCCAATGCCTATCATCAAGCCTTGTTTCTATTACTACCCTCTATGAGGGAAATTCAATAAGTGGCGCCCAAAGTTAGGTGCTGGAATGATCCACGCAAGGACAGTATTCTGTAAAGCAGTGTTTCTCAATTCAGCCTTGGAGAGTACACCCTTGCCAGTCAAGTTTTCAGGATATCCACAATGAACATGCATGAAATGTTTCTCAAGTCAGTGGTGGAGTACCCCCTTGCCAGTCAAGTTTTCAGGCTATCCACAGTGGGCGACGAAAATGATAAAGGGGATGGGACAACTTCCCTATGAGGAAAGGCTGAAGTGTCTAGGGCTCTTCAGCTTGGAGAAAAGACGGCTGAGGGGAGATATGATAGAGGTCTATAAAATAATGAGTGGAGTGGAACGAGTAGACGTGAATCGTTTGTTTACTCTTTCCAAAAATACTAGGACTAGGGTGCATGCGATGAAGCTACAAAGTAGTAAATTTAATACATATCGGAGAAAATGTTTCTTCACTTGCTCCCCAGTATCTCTCCACACTCGTCCTTCCCTACACTCCTTCCCGTGCACTCCGCTCCATGGATAAATCCTTCTTATCTGTTCCCTTCTCCACTACTGCCAACTCCAGACTTCGCGCCTTTTGTCTCGCTGCACCCTACGCCTGGAATAAACTTCCTGAGCCCCTACGTCTTGCCCCATCCTTGGCCACCTTTAAATCTAGATTGAAAGCCCACCTCTTTAACATTGCTTTTGACTCGTAACCACTTGTAACCACTTGCCTCCACCTACCCTCCTCTCTTCCTACCCGTTCACATTAATTGATTTGATTTGCTTACTTTATTTATTTTTTGTCTATTAGATTGTAAGCTCTTTGAGCAGGGACTGTCTTTCTTCTATGTTTGTGCAGCACTACGTATGCCTTGTAGCGCTATAGAAATGCTAAATAGTAGTAGCACTTCAATGTGTAATTAAACTCTGAAGTTTGTTGCCAGATAATGTGGTTAAAGCGGTTAGCTTAGCGGGGTTTAAAAAAGGTCTGGACGGATTCCTAAAGGAATAGTCCATAGACCATTTTTAAATTGACTGGGGGAAAATCCGATGCTCTTTTTACCATGCCCCAGGAGATCCCCCAGTGGACTTAAGAAATGCACCTAGCACAATCGGGTGATTTCTTGCACTGACGCACAAAATTGGTGTGGGGTGTCTGGAGCCTGAAAAACCTGCAACAGGAAAGGATATTTTCTCTACGAAAAGTCATAAAGAAGCCAAAAGAGTAGGGAAGGGACTTAGGCCAACCAAAAACAGATGAAAATATTACTACTACTACTTACCATTTCTATAGCGCTGCCAGGGTTACGCAGCGCTGTACAAGTTTAACATGGAGAAGGACCGTCCCTGCTCAAAAGAGCTTACAATCTAAAGGTTAAAAACTATGTAGTCAGTGTAGGTATCATGAGTGGGGAAGGTGGTTATGCTCCAAAAGCAAGGGAGAAGAGATGGGCTTTGAGTAAGGACTTGAAGATGGGCAGGGAGGGCGCATGATGTATGGGCTCAGGAAGGCTGTGCCAGGCATATGGTGATGCGAGGCAGAAGGGGCGGAGTCTGGAGTTAGCGGTGGTGGAGAAGGGTACAGATAGGAGTGATTTGTCCTGAGAGCGGAGGTTACGGGCGGGAACATACGGGGAGAGGAGGGTAGAGAGGTACTGGGGGGCTGCAGATCGAGTGCATTTGAAGGTTAAAAGGAGAAGCTTGAACTGTATACGGTAGCAGATCGGGAGCCAGAGAAAGGGCCTTGAGGAGGGGGTGATATGAGAGTATCGGTTCACGCGGTAGATAAGACGTGCAGTAGAATTTTGGACAGATTGAAGGGGGGATAGATGGTTAAGCGGGAGGCCAGTGATAAGAAGGTTGCAATAGTCAAGACGAGAGGTGACGAGCGAGTGGACGAGGGTTCGGGTGGTCTGTTCAGAGAGGAATGGGCGAATTTTGCTAATATTATAGAGGAAGAAGCGACAGGTCTTAGCTGTCTGCTGGATATGGGCAGAGAAGGAGGGGGAGGAGTCGAAGATGACTCCGAGATTTCGGGCTGAAGCGATGGGGAGGATAAGGGCGTTGTCAACAGAGACGGAAAGTGGGGGAAGAGGAGAAGAGGGTTTGGGTGGAAAGACAAGGAGCTCAGTCTTTGCCATGTTCAGTTTGAGATGCCGGTTGGACATCCAGGCAGCGATGTCTGAAAGGCAGGCCAAAACTTTGGCCTGGGTTTCGACTGTGATGTCGGGAGTAGAGAGATAAAGCTGGGTGTCATCAGCATAGAGATGGTACTGGAAACCATGTGATGAGATCAGCGAGCCCAGGGAAGAGGTGTAGATCGAGAAAAGAAGCGGTCCAAGGACAGAACCTTGAGGAACCCTAACAGAGAGCGGGATGGGGGTGGAAGAAGAGCCATTAGAATATACTCTGAAGGTGCGTTGGGAAAGATACGAAGAGAACCAGGAGAGGACGGAGCCCTGGAACCCGAATGAGGACAGTGTGTCAAGAAGTAAATTATGATTGACGGTGTCAAAGGCGGCAGATAGGTCGAGGAGGATGAGGATGGAATAATGACCTTTGGATTTGGCAAGGAACAAGTCATTACAGACTTTAGAGAGTGCTGTTTCTGTCGAGTGTAGTGGGCAAAAGCCGGATTGGAGCGGATCGAGGATGGCCTGAGAGGAGAGGAAATCAAGGCAGCGGCTGTGGACAGCGCGTTCAAGTAATTTGGAGAGGAAGGGTAGAAGAGAGATGGGACGGTAGTTGGAGGGACAGGTGGGGTCTAGTGATGGTTTTTTGAGAAGTGGTGTGACAACAGCGTGCTTGAAGGTGTCAGGGACAGTAGCAGTGGAGAGAGAGAGGTTGAGGATGTGACAGATTGAGGGGTTGACTGTAGGAGAGATGTTGTTAAGCAGATTGGTGGGAATGGGATCAGAGGAACAGGTGGTGCACTTAGAGGAAGAGAGAAGGCAAGCAGTTTCCTCTTCGGTGATCTCAGGGAAGGAGGAGGAGGCCAGGCTAGGTTGGTTGGGGGAGTGGGTTAAGAAGTCACAGGGAGGAGAAGGCTTGGAAGTGAATTCAAGGTTTATCTTCTGCACCTTATCGCGGAAGTAGTCAGCTAGTGTTTGAGGAGAGAGTGGGGGGGAGGGGGTGGGAGCAGAGGGCACTTTAAGTAGGGAGTTGAGGGTGGCGAAGAGGCGACGAGGGTTGGAGCCAAGAGAATTAGTTAATTGAGAATAATATTCCTGTTTGGCAAGGAATAGGGAGGACTGGAAGGAGGATAGCATGAATTTGTAATGGGTGAAGTCTGACAGGGTGTGAGATTTCCTCCAGAGTCATTCAGCAGATCGGGTGCAGGAGCGAAGGTAACGGATGCAAGGGGTTAACCAGGGCTGAGGATTAGTGCGCTTAGTGGGTCGAGAGACAGATGGTGCTAGGGTATCCAGAGCAGTGGAGAGAATTTCATTGTAGGCAGCGACAGCCGTGTCGACAGATTCGGAAGACGAGATGGAAGGGAAGAGATTGGAGATGTGAGAGGATAGGGTAGGGGGGTCGACGGCCTGGAGATTCCTGAAGGCAGTGGCTATAGTTGGGCGAGGTTGAAGGGGAGGGTGATGAAGTGTGAGGGTGATTAGGTGATGATCTGAGATAGGAAGGACTGAGGTGCAGAAATTGGAAGGTGAGCAGGAAGAGAAGAGAACGAGGTTGAGACAATGGCCATTACGGTGAGTAGGGGTGGTAGAGCATAGTTGGAGATTAAAGGAGGATGTCAGAGTGAGGAATTTAGAAGCGTAGGAGTTGGATGGGTCGTCAAGGTGAATATTAAAATCACCAAGAATGAGGGATGGAGATGAGGGATCAAGAAAGACGGTGAGCCAAGCGTCGAAGTCAGTAAGGAAGGAAGAGAGGGGCTTATCAGGGGGGCGGTAGATGACTGCAACTCTGAGTGGTGTCGGGTAGAATAGCCGGATGGCATGAGTTTCGAAGGATGAGAAGCAGTGAGACTGTGGCAGAGGGAGGGGTTGGAAACTACAAGAGGGTGAGAGAAGAAACCCAACGCCTCCACCGCGTGCGTCTGGGCGGGGAGTGGGAGAAAAGATATCCTCCATGGCATAGCGCTGCGATTGAGGCAGTGTCGTTAGGGGTTATCCAAGTTTCAGTTAAAGCGAGCAGTTGAAGGGAACGGTAGATGAACAAATCGTGGGTGAAGGAGAGTTTGTTGCATACTGAGTGGGCATTCCATAGGGCACACGAGAAGGGGAGGGAAGCGGGGGGGAGAAGGGGAATAGAGATGAGATTGGAGGCATTCTGGGATCGGTTACGTGGATATTGAGAGGAGAGGTGGGGGGGACCTGGATTGGGATTGATGTCACCTGCGTAAAGTAGGAGAAGGAGTAAGAGAGTGCGGAGGAGGGTCGATGAAGATGACGAAGACGGGATGTGTTAAGGAGGAATGGGGATGGGTTAATGGTGGGGAGGAAGAGTAGAAGGTTGAGAGCTAGGAATGACGAGGGGGGCAGGAGAGCTGGGGAGGTGGTGGTGGGTGGGGGAGGTAGGGTAGGGGAGTAATGACCAGGACGGGAGGGGACAAGGGTGGGCAGTGAGTTCCTGAGGTAGACAGTGGAAGGGGAGGGGGGAAGAGGTTAGGAAGGGACAGGGCGATGAAGAGAATGTGTATAGGGGCCATATATAGGGGCTAAGGTGGATGCGGGTAGATGTGAAGTGGCTAAGGTGATAGGAGTAGAGGAGGAAGGCAGGAAGGCTAGGACAGGGACAGCAGGCAGCAGCTAAGGCATAGGGAGTGATAGTGTTTAAAGGAATCCTAACCAAAAAACACCTGGAGACTCTATGCACTTGGAGCGAGGGCCCTGGGAAGCTTGGGGTGGACCTGGAGTCACCCCGAATACAGCTGTGAGGAAATGCAGAAGGGCTGCAAGTCCTCCATAGCACCTGGTGGGAGTGCTGGGCACCTAGAGTGGAGGCCCTGGGTGGATCAGAGTGGACCTGGGTGTCACCCCGGAGAAGGCTGTAAGGATATGCAGATGAGCTGCAAGTCCTCCACAGCACCTGAAAGGCAGCCAGTGGTAGAGCTGGGCACCTCTCAGCTGAGGAAAGGCTTACCAGGGGTTAGGCCGAAGCCAGCATTCCTCCCCCTGAGGGTCGCCTGATCCAGAGGTTGATTGCCTTATATTTATTGAATGTCAAAAATGCATGCAGACTCGACACAGAACTATGTTTTGGCAATACAACTGCTTGCCTCAGGAACTTTACGGCTGGTAAGGAGAACTGCTGCTCCCCTGTCTGGAAAGTACTGAGTTTTTACATTTGACTCCTGAGGCAGGCAGTTGTATTGCTGAAACATGGTTCCGTATCGAGTCTGCATGTATTGAATCTGTATGTATTTTGACATTCAATAAATGTACGGCAATGAACCTCAGAATATTTTCATCTTTTTATGTTTTAATCTGTTTATTGAACTCTAGCTATAGTGGATATCCATTTCTATCTGATGTATACACTTTGGTGGAGGAAAAACCTCAAAATCTAGAGGAACACTCCGTCTTGATAACATCAACATAAGGGAGGTCCTCTGAATCATCATAGGCAAAACCCGCCTTATAAGGAGGTTTTTGTCTATGATGATTTAGAGGACCTCCCTTATGTTAATGTTATCAACGACGTAGTGTTCCTCTAGATTTTGAGGTTTTCCTCCACCAAAGTGTATACATCAGATAGATATGGATATCCACTATAGCTAGAGTTCAATTCTAATTTTTGTATATCCTTGTTTGCTCTTATGTAGTGTGTTAGATAAATCTGTTTCTCCGAGGACAAGCAGGCTGCTTGTTCTCACTGATGGGTGACGTCCACGGCAGCCCCTCCAATCGGAAACTTCACTAGCAAAGTCCTTTGCTAGCCCTCGCGCGCCCGCGCGCACCGCGCATGCGCGGCCGTCTTCCCGCCCGAAACCGGCTCGAGCCGGCCAGTCTTCTTTTGTCCGCACTCGGTACGGTCGTGTTTTCGCCGTGTCGAGCCCCGGAAAGTCGACCTCGCGCGTCCAATTTATTTGAGCGTGTTTTTTTCCTTGGGAAAGTTTTCTCTTAGTCGGGAAGTGCTCCGGAAACCCCCTGCCGGGTTTCGTGTAAATCCTCCCCGTACTTCCAGCTTTTTGCCCCGGTAAGTTTTCTTTCGTCGTCGGGGTAGGCCTCTTTTTGGCCTCGGTCGAGATTTTTCTCCCTCTAAATTTTGGTGCTTCAATTTTCGCCATTTCGGCTTTTGATTTCGCCGGCGTGATTTTTCCGCCCATGACATCGAAGCCTTCCAGCGGCTTCAAGAAGTGCACCCAGTGCGCCCGGGTTATCTCGCTCACTGATCGACACTCGTCGTGTCTTCAGTGTCTGGGGGCCGAGCACCGCCCTCAGAACTGCAGTCTGTGTTCCCTGCTTCAAAGGCGGACTCAGGTAGCGAGACTAGCCCAGTGGAACGTGTTGTTCTCGGGCTCTTCGTCGGCATCGGCACCGGGATCTTCGAGTGCATCGACGTCGTCAGCGTCCAGACCATCTTCCTCGGCCGCCCCTGCATCGAGTGCATCGAGGCATCGGGCCTCTGCATCGGCGCCGAGACATCGGATAGCTGCATCGACGTCGGTGGTACCAGGACCTCGTCTGCTGATGTCGTCGGACGGTGGTGCATCGGGTGGAGTGCAGGTGAGGGCTGTCCATTCCCCTGCTGGTGGCGGTGAGCCCTCGGGTGGGTCTCCGCCTACCCTGAGGGCTCCTGCGGTACAGCCCCCCGAGATCGACCTTCTTCAGTCTCGGCCCCGAGGAAGCGACGGATGGATTCGACGTCCTCCTCGTCGGTGCCGGGGAGCTCCGGTGACATGCTTCGGAAGAAATCGAAGAAGCATCGACACCGGTCTCCTCCCCGTGTCGGCACCGAGAGCTCTGGGTCGCCGAGGGATTCGGCACCCAGCAGGCATCGGCACCGAGAGGACCGCTCACCCTCTGTTCAAGAGGTGTCGATGCGCTCCGCTCTGGACAGCCCGGAACAGCCTCCACGCCCGGAACAGGTACTGACGTCGACGCCTGCATCGACCTCTCAGCCTTTCTCTGCAGCCACTCTAAACGAGAGCCTCCGGGCCGTTCTCCCAGAGATTCTGGGAGAGCTGTTGCGCCCTACCCCTCCGGTACCGGCGGTGCTTGCGCCTCCGGTACCGTCGAGCGTGGCGCCGGCTGGCCCATCGCCCAGGTTGAGGTCCCCGACGTCGGTACCGCGTGCGGTGCCGACCGCGGCCACCTCCCAGGAAGGCTCCCCGACCACGTCGGCGGAGGGAGCTTCGCCGATGCGGGCAAGGGAGTCTACCTCTCGACGCCCCCATCGTGGACGGGGTTCCACGGAGTCGAGCAGGGCGAGGTTGCAGACACAGGTCCGGGAACTTGTGTCTGACACCGAGGGTGAGGCCTCGTGGGAGGAAGAGGAAGATCCCAGATATTTCTCTGACGAGGAGTCTGAGGGTCTTCCGTCTGATCCCACTCCCTCTCCTGAGAGACAGCTTTCTCCTCCCGAGAGTCTGTCTTTCGCTTCCTTTGTCCGGGAGATGTCTACGGCCATCCCCTTCCCGGTGGTTGTGGAGGACGAGCCCAGGGCTGAAATGTTTGAGCTCCTGGACTATCCTTCTCCACCTAAGGAAGCGTCCACTGTTCCCTTGCACCATGTCCTGAAGAAGACATTGCTTGCGAACTGGACCAAGCCATTAACTAATCCCCACATTCCCAAGAAGATCGAGTCCCAGTACCGGATCCATGGGGACCCAGAGCTGATGCGCACTCAGTTGCCTCATGACTCTGGAGTTGTGGATTTGGCCCTAAAGAAGGCTAAGAGTTCTAGGGAACATGCTTCGGCGCCCCCGGGCAAGGACGCTAGAACCTTAGACTCCTTTGGGAGGAAGGCCTACCATTCCTCTATGCTCGTGTCCAAGATCCAGTCCTACCAGCTCTACACGAGCATACACATGCGGAACAATGTGCGGCAGTTGGCGGGCTTGGTTGATGCTCTTCCCCCTGAGCAAGCCAAGCCTTTTCAGGAGGTGGTCAGGCAGCTGAAGGCGTGCAGAAAATTCCTGGCCAGAGGAGTTTACGACACTTTTGATGTTGCGTCCAGGGCCGCTGCTCAAGGTGTGGTGATGCGCAGGCTCTCATGGCTGCGTGCCGCCGACCTGGAGAATAGACTCCAGCAGCGGATTGCGGACTCGCCTTGCCGTGCGGATAACATTTTTGGCGAAAAAGTCGAACAGGTGGTAGAGTCTCTCCACCAGCGGGACAACGCATTCGACAAGTTCGCCCGCCGGCAGCCTTCAGCTTCTACCTCTACAGGTAGACGATTTTTCGGGGGAAGGAAGACTGTTCCCTATACTTCTGGCAAGCGTAGGTACAATCCTCCTTCCCGACAGCCTGCGGCCCAGGCTAAGCCCCAGCGCGCTCGCTCTCGTCAGCAGCGTGCGACTCAGCAAGGCCCCGCGGCTCCCCAGCAAAAGCAAGGGGCGAGCTTTTGACTGGCTCCAGCAGAGCATAGCCGACATCCAAGTGTCAGTGCCGGGCGACCTGCCTGTCGGAGGGAGGTTGAAAGCTTTTCACCAAAGGTGGCCTCTCATAACCTCCGATCAGTGGGTTCTCCAAATAGTCCGGCAAGGATACACCCTCAATTTGGCCTCAAAACCTCCAAATTGTCCTCCGGGAGCTCAGTCCTACAGCTTCCAGCACAAGCAGGTACTTGCAGAGGAACTCTCCGCCCTTCTCAGCGCCAATGCGGTCGAGCCCGTGCCATCCGGGCAAGAAGGGCTGGGATTCTATTCCAGGTACTTCCTTGTGGAAAAGAAAACAGGGGGGATGCGTCCCATCCTAGACCTAAGGGCCCTGAACAAATATCTCGTAAAAGAAAAGTTCAGGATGCTTTCCCTGGGCACCCTTCTCCCCATGATTCAGCAAAACGATTGGCTATGCTCTCTGGACTTGAAGGATGCCTACACACACATCCCGATACTGCCAGCTCACAGACAGTATCTGCGATTTCAGCTGGGCACACGCCACTTCCAGTACTGTGTGCTACCCTTTGGGCTCGCCTCCGCGCCCAGGGTGTTCACAAAGTGCCTAGCTGTGGTAGCAGCGGCGCTTCGCAGGCTGGGGGTGCACGTGTTCCCATATCTCGACGATTGGCTGGTGAAGAACACATCCGAGGCAGGAGCCCTGCAGTCCATGCAGATGACTATTCGCCTCCTGGAGCTTCTGGGGTTTGTGATAAATTACCCAAAGTCCCATCTTCTCCCAGTGCAGAAACTCGAATTCATCGGAGCCCTGCTGGATTCTCGGACGGCTCGTGCCTATCTCCCAGAGACGAGAGCCAACAACTTGTTGTCCCTCGTCTCGCGGGTGCGAGCGTCCCAGCAGATCACAGCTCGGCAGATGTTGAGATTGCTGGGCCACATGGCCTCCACAGTTCATGTGACTCCCATGGCCCGCCTTCACATGAGATCTGCTCAATGGACCCTAGCCTCCCAGTGGTATCAGGCCGCTGGGGGTCTAGAGGACGTGATCCACCTGTCCACGAGTTTTCTCGAATCCCTGTTTTGGTGGACGATTTGCTCCAATTTGACTCTGGGACGTCCCTTCCAAATTCCTCAGCCACAAAAAGTGCTGACCACGGATGCGTCTCTCCTGGGATGGGGAGCTCATGTCGATGGGCTTCACACCCAAGGAAGTTGGTCCCTCCAAGAACGCGATCTACAGATCAATCTTCTGGAGTTGCGAGCGATCTGGAACGCTCTGAAGGCTTTCAGAGATCGGCTGTCCCACCAAATTATCCAAATTCAGACAGACAATCAGGTTGCCATGTACTATGTCAACAAGCAGGGGGGCACCGGATCTCGCCCCCTGTGTCAGGAAGCCGTCAGCATGTGGCTCTGGGCTCGCCGTCAGGGCATGGTGCTCCAAGCCACATATCTGGCAGGCGTAAACAACAGTCTGGCCGACAGGTTGAGCAGGATTATGCAACCTCACGAGTGGTCGCTCAATTCCCGTGTGGTGCGTCAGATCTTCCAGGCGTGGGGCACCCCCCTGGTGGATCTCTTCGCATCTCAAGTGAACCACAAGGTCCCTCAGTTCTGTTCCAGGCTTCAGGCCCACGGCAGACTGGCGTCGGATGCCTTCCTCCTGGATTGGGGGGAAGGTCTGCTGTATGCTTATCCTCCCATACCTCTGGTGGGGAAGACTTTGTTGAAACTCAAGCAAGACCGAGGCACCATGATTCTGATTGCTCCCTTTTGGCCGCGTCAGATCTGGTTCCCTCTTCTTCTGGAGTTATCCTCCGAAGAACCGTGGAGATTGGAGTGTTTTCCGACCCTCATCTCGCAGGACGACGGGGCTCTTCTGCATCCCAACCTCCAGTCCCTGGCTCTCACGGCCTGGATGTTGAGGGCGTAGACTTTGCCTCTTTGGGTCTGCCAGAGGGTGTCTCCCGCATCTTGCTTGCTTCCAGGAAAGACTCCACTAAGAGAAGTTACTTCTTTCATTGGAGGAGGTTTGCCGTCTGGTGTGACAGCAAGGCCCTAGATCCTCGCTCTTGTCCTACACAGACCCTGCTTGAATACCTTCTGCACTTGTCTGAGTCTGGTCTGAAGACCAACTCCGTAAGGGTTCACCTTAGTGCAATCAGTGCATACCATTACCAAGTGGAAGGTAAGCCGATCTCAGGACAGCCTTTAGTTGTTCGCTTCATGAGAGGTTTGCTTTTGTCAAAGCCCCCTGTCAAGCCTCCTACAGTGTCATGGGATCTCAATGTCGTTCTCACCCAGCTGATGAAACCTCCTTTTGAGCCACTGAATTCCTGCCATCCGAAGTACTTGACCTGGAAGGTCATTTTCTTGGTGGCAGTTACTTCGGCTCGTAGAATCAGTGAGCTTCAGGCCCTGGTAGCCCAGGCCCCTTACACCAAATTTCATCACAACAGAGTAGTCCTCCGCACTCACCCTAAGTTTCTGCCAAAGGTCGTGTCGGAGTTCCATCTGAACCAGTCAATTGTCTTGCCAACATTCTTTCCCCGTCCTCATTCCTGCCCTGCTGAACGTCAGCTGCACACATTGGACTGCAAGAGAGCATTGGCCTTCTACCTGGAGCGGACACAGCCCACCAGACAGTCCGCCCAATTGTTTGTTTCTTTTGATCCCAATAGGAGGGGAGTGGCTGTAGGGAAACGCACCATATCCAATTGGCTAGCAGATTGCATTTCCTTCACTTACGCCCAGGCGGGGCTGGCTCTTGAGGGTCATGTCACGGCTCATAATGTTAGAGCCATGGCTGCGTCGGTAGCCCACTTGAAGTCAGCCTCCATTGAAGAAATTTGCAAAGCTGCGACGTGGTCATCTGTCCACACATTCACATCTCATTACTGCCTGCAGCAGGATACCCGACGCGACAGTCGGTTCGGGCAGTCAGTTCTTCAGAACCTGTTTGGGCTTTAGGATCCAACTCCACCCCCCCGAGGGCCCTGTTTGTTCTGTTCCAGGCTACACTCTCAGTTAGTTGGTAAATTTTTTAGGTCAATCTCAGTTATGTCCTCGCCGTTGCGAGGCCCAATTGACCAATGTTGTTGTTTTGAGTGAGCCTGGGGGCTAGGGATACCCCATCAGTGAGAACAAGCAGCCTGCTTGTCCTCGGAGAAAGCGAATGCTACATACCTGTAGAAGGTATTCTCCGAGGACAGCAGGCTGATTGTTCTCACAAACCCGCCCGCCTCCCCTTTGGAGTTGAGTCTTCCCTTGGAGTGTATTGTCTTGCTACATACTGGACTGGCCGGCTCGAGCCGGTTTTGGGCGGGAAGACGGCCGCGCATGCGCGGTGTGCGCGGGCGCGCGAGGGCTAGCAAAGGACTTTGCTAGTGAAGTTTCCGATTGGAGGGGCTGCCGTGGACGTCACCCATCAGTGAGAACAATCAGCCTGCTGTCCTCGGAGAATACCTTCTACAGGTATGTAGCATTCGCTTTATTGTCAGAAATAACAAAAATACATGCAGAATCTTGCAACAAAAAGATCAGATCAGTATCACCAACAATTTTCTGTGCTGCATTCAGCAAGTAACTTTTCTATTCCTTTTATCCCCACCCAACTCTCCCTCTCCCCCTCCCCCCTTCCCCCTTGATCTCTCTTACATTCCCTCGTTCCCATTAAACGAAAACAACCTGGCGCAAACTACTTATACTCCTCCAAAATAGGCGAATTTAGGCTCCGAACCACCCACCTAAACCTTACTACATAAGGGTTTGCTGAGCCTAACATTGCGTGGCCAGACTTCAATGTGTCCAAGCATTCCGGTGTATTATACATCATGGAGACCGCCGCCCCAACCAATATATAGCTGTAGCCAAGGTTCCACACGACAAATGTCCTTAACTGAATAAGAGGTGGTTGTTTCTTATCACCTCCCATTCCTATCAAGTCTGTGCATGGTGGCTCAATGTATCCCATATGACCAATCTATTACTTAACAGAACCCCTGGACCAAGAGAGAAAAGAAAAAAACACCTAAATTATAAACCATTTACTACTAAACTTCGCGCACGTGAAGACAAGGCTTGAATGTAAGGTCTCCAAATCTACAGAACACGTATTATTTTCTTCTGGGAGAGTCCCACCGCCCTACGTTCATGCAGCAATAAGTCGTGGAATCTGTTCCTCCAATGCCAGAAATCTGGTTGGTCAACCTTAAATTTTCATCTTTTTTTATTGGCCTAAGTCCGTGTCTGGGGCCTGACCATGACCCATCTAACTGGTGTTCTTTGATTAAAAATGCAGAAAAGAACACAGAAGGCACTTCAGGTCTGCCAGAAGGAACGTCTTGGCTCCTCAAATTCTAGTCCATCGGCATTGGAAAAGCTGACCCCAATGGCTTTCAGGGTTGTGTTTGACACTGGGAGTGCATCAGCATCGAGGAGGTCTCCACCTCCTTCAGTGTTGGGTGCTAGTAGCAGGCCCCTGGACCGATCTGGACTCAACACTGAGGATGCATGTGGATTCAACGTCGTCCTCTTTGGCACTGAGGGACTGCAATGTCAGGCATTGGGCAAAGGCCAAGAAGCATTGACATTAATCCCTTTTCATGCACGGTGTGGGAGCTCCGGGGTATTGGCATCGTTGGCACCTAACATAAGAACATAAGTGTTGTCATACTGGGACAGACTGAAGGTCCATCAAGCCCAGCATCCTGTCTCTCAACAGTGGCCAATCCAGGCCACAAGCACCTGGGAAGATCCCAAAACAGTACAATATATTTTATGCTGTTTATCCTAGCAATAAGCAGTGGATTTTCCCCAAGTCCATCTTAATAATGGTTTATGGACTTAAGCTATCCAACCCTTTTTTAAACCTCACTAAGCTAACTGCTTTTACTACATTCTCTAATCACACGTCGGTGCTGAGAGGACTGGTCCTCTTCGGTTATTCTGGTGCTGTCATCTCAGCCCCTATGCAGCCGGACCTAGCTTCCGATTGGGCACTGGCAAATCAGCAGGCTGACTCCACACTGACCCTGGCCCCAGTCTTACCAGTGCCTGTTATCGATGATTGATTTTGGGCCGTGCTGAGAGAGGAGCTGGCAGATGCTGCAGTTTCCAAGTGCTCAGGCATTGAGGATGCTTGTGCCTGACCTCTAGGCTCACTCTTCACCTGTGAGTGGTCCCCAACCCCCTTGTCTCATGGAGCATTGGCGTCGGTACTGCACCATGCACTGCAACACTCGATGTTGGGGAAGGAAGCTCCTTCAGTGTTGAGAGGTGAGCATACACCTCGGCGTCTGGCCCCAAGGCCTGGACAGCCAGCCAAGGCAGGCGCAGAATCGGACATCAAATGAAGACTATTTTGCTGAGTCTGATACGGACTGGCCTTGCGAGTCTGAGGAAGAGCTAGATTACCCTTGGAGAAGGGGTTGTATGGCATACCTTCAGACCCCTCCCTGCCAGATGTGAGGAGGAAATCTCCACTTGAACTGCTCTCCTTTACACGTTTTGTCAAGGAAATGGTGGATGCCATTCCTTTTAAGTTGGAGTTGGAGGATGAATCTTGGGCTGAGTTATTCCAGGTCCTAGAGTTTGATTCTACATCCAGAGATGCTGTGATGTCCCTTCCTCACTGAGTTCTCTGGGATGCACAGATGAAGCACTAGGAGATCCCTCTCTGCAAGTGATACCCAAGAAAGTAGATTCAAGTATCAAATCCAAAGGGCTCCTGAATTTAAAAACGCCCAATTACTTCTCCACACTCTGGTGGTCGAAGCCACTTTCAAAAGGGCCAGGAGTTCCAGGTCTTATGCCTCGGTGCCCTCAGGCAGAAAGGCTCAGACTCTGGATTCTTTTGGGAGGAAGGTTTATCAAGCCTAGATACTAATTTCTCGCATCCAGGACTACCAACTCTGTATGAGCATATACTTGCAGTCCTTGGTTCACAGCGTGCTTGCCTTTGCAGACCCTCTTCCACGGGAGCAGGCTGCAAATCGTTGTCAGCTAGCCAAAAAGCAGAAGGATTGTCAAAAATATGTGACCAGGGGGGCATATGATATAATACTTTTGATATTGCATCCAGACTCTCCACTTTGGATATGAAGATGCACAGACTCTCATGGCTGCGCATCGAATTTGCAGTTCAGGAGAGGTTAACGGACATTTCCTGCCGGGGAGACAATCTGTTTGGGGACAAGGTGGAGTAGGTCACTGACCTCGTTAAGAAACACACTTATACCATCCAGTCCCTCTTCCAGTGGCCTTTTACTGGTGGGTTGCAAAGGAGTTCCTACAGTACTTTCAAAGATGTAGGTTTATTCCTGCTGCCTTTTCTCAGCAGCAGACCCAGTCCCAATGCCCCTGGTCTGGCCTGCAGTGTAAACAAAAGTCACAACCTGCACACCTATCAAAAGTGGTGACGAGTGTGCTTCAGGGGAGCATAGCTGCCATCAAAGTGCCCACCTTGATGGACCTGCTGGTGGGAGGGAGGCTGTAATTTTTTTCAAAGGATTGTGGCCCTGTGTAACCTCAGACCTCTGGGTTCTCCAGATAGCCTGGATGGGATATGCCTAAATAGGCGAAAGAGACTTCCAAATTGTCCTCCATGGGCATTATTCTTCAGCGCCCAGCATGAACAGTTACTTGCAGAGGAACTCTTTGCCTTTCTCCAGGCCTATGCGGTTGAACCTGTCCCACTAGGGCAAGAAGGGCATGGATTCTATTCCAGATACTTTCTCATGACCTAAAAGACATGGAGGGGAATAATCGAACAGGGCACCCAAGTTTTCCTGAGGACGTCCTGGCGAAGGGGTGGGGAACCCGTATTATTGAAACAAGATGGGCGGCCATCTTTCATTTCAATAATATGGTCAGGAACGCCCAAATCTCAACATTTAGGTCGACCTTAGAGATGGTCGTCCTTAGAGATGGTCGTCCCTGGTTTTCGGTGATAATGGAAACTGAGGACGACCATCTCAGAAACGACCAAATCCAAGCCCTTTGGTCGTGGGAGGAGCCAGAATTCGTAGTGCACTGGTCCCCCTCACATGCCAGGACACCAACCGGGCATCCTAGGGGGCACTGCAGTGGACTTCATAAATTGCTCCCAGGTGCATAGTTCCCTTACCTTCGATGCTGAGCCCCCCAAAACCCACTACCCACAACTGTTCAACACTACCATAGCCCTAAGGGGTGAAGGGGGGGCACCTACATGTGGGTACAGTGGGTTTGTGGTGGGTTTTGAAGGAGACAATGATAAGGACACATTTTACTGAAGTACGTGAGCAGTTATTCTATTATATAATAGATTTTCAGCCTTTTTACATTGAGGGCCATATTCAAAAGAAGAAAAAAGAAGTCTGCAAGCCAGTTTTATTTTACACTTTTGAAACACTGGTTTGTTTGTTGTTTTGTTCTCAAAGATTTAATTTCCAGCAGTTCCATGAAGGGGAAAAATATCTGTTAAAAAAAATTATATAAGTACATTTTTCTGATTTTGTTGTTGTTGTTGTTGGGGGACAACATTCATTTGATAGTGCCCTTGTTTGGCAACCTGACCCACTAGCTGTACTACCACAATATTAAGGGTCAGACAGTGCCATTTTGAAGCAGCAGCATAGCCATGAGAGGTTTGGGCCATAGGAGAGAGACAATGAATTCTTTGCTTCAGTCTTTACCGAAGAAGATGTAAGAGATCTGCCTGTACCAGAAATGGTTTTCAAGGGTGGCGATGCACATTATAACACAGCTTGTTAACTATCCCCTTTAATCCATGATCCTTTTTTCAGCTTAGTACATAGGAGTTAAATATGTCTATGGGGCAATTCTGTAAACAGGTGCCTAGAAGTAAATGCTACTTGTGTATGTCATTGGCAGCAGTATTTGGCAGTGGTGCTTGTCTATGCACTAGGCGCTACTCTATAATTCTGAGCCCAAGTGCTATAGCACGTAACATCAAGGGACTGGTAAGTATGGGTAGGGCATAGGCCATGGGCATGTCACCAAACAATGCACACAACTTATAGCAGTGGTTCCCAAACCTAGTCCTGGAGGCACCCCAGACTGTCGGGTTTTCGGATACTCAGAATGAATATTCATGAGAGAGATTTGCATGCAATGGATGTAGCACATTCAAATCTCTCTCGTGAATATTCATTGTGGGTATCCTGAAAACCTGACTGTCTGGGGTGCCTCCAGGACCAGGTTTGGGAACCACTGACTTATAGAATACTATCAATTTATTTATTGGGATGTATTAACCACTTTTTTTGAAGAGATTCACCCAAGCGCACTCACTTCCACAAGCCATTGACCTGACCTAAGGGGTCACACCTAATTTTGTTGCACCAAAGCAGGCTTATGCTAGTATTTTATAGTGACTCAGGTGCACCTAAGTTCCGTTAGAGAATTGACACTGTCAGGTTTTCCAGGCAGGAACTAGGTTTGTGAGCCCTTGGGCCACTGCCGGGCAGCGGCAGGCAAAACCACCACACAAAGGGATAAGACAGAACTCTGATAGGGACAGCTAGTCTTCACCTGCACTTGACCACCATTCCTCAGGAGTTGAGCCCCTGGGTGCAGGTGGCCAGCAGGACTTACCGGACAAGGCAGGAACTGGATACCCACTAGGCAGGAAGTGGACAAGCAAAAGGTCAGGAACTGAAAGCTGCAGAGCAGCCACTAAAACAGGGTACTAATACTGACAGACAAGAGACAAGACTGAAAGCTGCAGAGCAACCACTAAAACAAGGAACAAATACTGACAGACAAAAGACAAGACTGAAAGCTGCCAGGCAGCCACTAACCAAGAAATACAGACAACCAAGAACTAGACAGAGAAATACAAACAAGAAACAAGACTGGGAACAAGCAATACAGTACAAGATAAACTACACAAAGACTATACTAGAAACAGACAAGAATCTTAGACAATAAACTTGTCTAGGCAGAAGTGCACAGCGCACACCAGCACGCCAGAGACCTTAGGCGATGCAAAGGCAAACACAGAAGTTTCTAGGTGATTAATAAAGCCCATCCACACCTGAGGCTCACTGCAGCAATCTCAAGGCAACTACGGGTGCTGTTCAGGCACAAACAAGAAAGACAAGTCTGGCAGCCTGGAAGATCCGGACCGGACTGGGCTGAAGCCTGGAACGGGTAGGGACAGCAAGACAGTCTATGGCAGCCACCGGTTCTGGTCACCGGAGGGCGAGGGGAGCACAAACCAAGAAGCAGGCAGAAGGCATACTGAAGCATAGAGAGGCTCAACACACCCAGGTGCAGTATAGTGGAGTAATTAGAGCCATGCTGGAAGCAGCCAGCACACAGAGACAGAACTAACTCAGAAAGGACAGACAGAAGCCAGCTCAGAAGCTGACCCCCAGAAATAAGGTAAGTCTGAGAGGGGTCACGACCACAGACGTGACAGTACCTCCCCCTCAAGGCTCCCGTGTCCCCACAGGAATTTCAGGTCTCCATGGATAACAATGGTGAAATCTACGGAGGAGCTTCGACACATGACCATGGTCAGCTGGGCAGGAACTGGAACAGGAATCAGAACTGGAACTCAGACTGGAATCAGGAACCGAACAGGGACTGGGACCCGGAGTGGACTCAGCATCATCTTGGCTGAAACTCAAACTCGGAGTGGACTCAGCATCATCTTGACTGGAGCTGGAACTCGGCTGGGGCTCAGCATCTTGGCCGGAGCTGGAACTTGGCTGGGGCTCAGCATCTTGGCCGGAGCTGGAACTCGGCTGGGGCTCAGCATCTTGACTGGAGCTGGAACTCGGCTGGGACTCAGTATCCTCTTGGTTGGAACTCAAACTCGGAGTGGACTCAGCATCCTCTTGGCTGGAACTCAGAGTCGGAGTGGACTCCGGAGCAATTCGGCTGGAAGCGTCCCTCAGGTTGAACTCCAGGTAAGGCCGGAGCTCGGGACTCTCAAGATGCTTTCTTTCTGCGGCAGCTTTCAGGGTATTCCGCAAGGCTGGAAAGGAGACCAGTAAGCGGCGGTATTCATAGAGCGGGGTAGAAGGATCAATAGCCGAAACTGGGTTTACAATGAGCCCAAGCTGCCGGATATGCTTTCTCTCTGCTGAAGCTTCAGGACACTTCTTCAAGGCTGGATCAGACAAAAGCTTCCCACGATATTCATCAAGTGTCATGAAAGGATCAAGAACAATAATGAAGCTGGAACCGAACTTCACACGGGAAACAGGAGCCAAACCCAGGTGGGGACCTAGATTGCCAACAGGGGAAAAAGTCATAGACTGGAAACTCAGCGGGTAGGGTGATCTTGCCGAGCTCATGGCCTTTGCATTCTGTCAGGTTTTCCAGGAGCAGCAGCGGCAGGCAAAACCACCACACACAGGGATAAGACAGAACTCTGACAGGGACGGCTAGTCTTCACCTGCACTTGACCACCGTTCCTTAGGAGTTGAGCCCCTGGGTGCAGGTGGCCGGCAGGACTTACCGGACAAGGCAGGAAGTGGACAGGCAAAAGGGTCGGGAACTGAAAGCTGCAGAGCAGCCACTAAAACAGGGTACAAATACTGACAGACAAGAGACAAGACTGAAAGCTGCAGAGCAACCACTAAAACAGCGAACAAATACTGACAGACAAAAGACAAGACTGAAAGCTGCCAGGCAGCCACTAAACAAGAAATACAGACAACCAAGAACTAGACAGAGAAATACAAACAAGAAACAAGACTGGGAACAAGCAATACAGTACAAGATAAACTACACAAAGACTATACTAGAAACAGACAAGAATCTCAGACAATAAACTGGACTAGGCAGAAGTGCACACCAGCATACCAGGGACCTTAGGCGATGCAAAGGCAAACACAGAAGTTTCTAGGTGATTAATAAAGCCCATCCTTACCTGAGGCTCAGCTGTAGCAATCTCAAGGCAACTATGGGTGCTGTTCAGGCACAAACAAGAAAGACAAGTCTGGCAGCCTGGAAGATCCGGACCGGACTAGGCTGAAGCCTGGAATGGGTAGGGACAGCAAGACAGTCTATGGCAGCCACCGGTTCTAGTCACCGGAGGGCGAGGGGAGCACAAACCAAGAAGCAGGCAGAAGGCATATGTCATGTTCTCGAGGACCTTGGCATTCTGTCAGGCTTCTTCCCTGGGAACCCTGGGTACGTGAGTCCTTGGACCACGGCCGAGGAGCGGCAGTGGCAGGCAAGATCACCTTCGGAGCAGAGAAGAGACAAGGCTGGACTGGAACCCCGGACTGGAGTCCTGCACTGGAACACTCGGGACTGGAACGCACCGGACCGGAACACACTGGAGTAGGCTTCACCTACACTTAGCTGCCTTTCCCCGAGGGTTGAGCCCTCAGGTTCGAGCAGCCGGTAGGGCTTACAGGAAAACCAGAACTGGAACCAGCAACAGGAACAACCGGAGTCAGGGTCCAGCGGTGCTCCCAGGTACCTAGGCTAAAGCAAGGCAGACAGGCAGGGAAGAGGACACAGGAGCTATATACAAGCTAAGCTCAAGGGAAGGGGAATGACAGCTACGCTTGCCAGAGGAAGGGTTAGACTGGAGCTACAGTAGCTAACAGATAGAAAGGAGAGAAATGGCTGCAGCATTAGCCGCTGACCAACCTCAGACAGGGAGCAGCACCACTGCACAGGGATAACAGAAAGGCTAGAAGCCCACAGAGAATAATAAACACAGAAAGGCTGAAAGCCCACAGAGCAATAAACACAGAAGGGCCAGAAGGCCCACAGAGCAATAAACACAGAAGGGCCAGAAGGCAAGGCCCACAGGTGATAATAACTCGCAAAGCAGAAGGGCTGGAAGCCCACAAGAAAAGACAAGGAAAGCTAACTGTGCAAACAGCACACTAACCTCGGGACCTAAGGCACTGCGGAGGTATTGGCAATGCAAAGGCCCAGAATGCCAGCACAGCACTTCCTTATGAAGGCTCTCACTGATGAGGTCACCAGCAGCAGGACAGAAGCAGGAAGTACCTTGACCCCAAAGAGAGGCTTGACACACATAGGAAGTGAGCTCACAGGAAAGACAAGCAGGAGCCATCTTGGAAGCTGGCATAGAGCTGGTGGCAGCCATCTTAGATGCTGGCTCCCCAGAGAGGCATAGCACACACTGGTGAGGTCTAGTGAAGCAATCAGCACACAGAGCCAGAGACAAGACTAACACAAAGACAGACAGAAGTCAGCAGAGCTGCTGACCCCCAGAAAGAAGGTAAGGCTGAGGGTGGTCACGGCCACAGACGTGACAGCATACTGAAGCATAGAGAGGCTCAACACACCCAGGTGCAGTATAGTGGAGTAATTAGAGCCATGCTGGAAGCAGCCAGCACACAGAGACAGAACTAACTCAGAAAGGACAGACAGAAGCAAGCTCAGAAGCTGACCCCCAGAAATAAGAGAGGGGTCACGACCACAGACGTGACAGACACTAAGTGCGTCCTTTTGTTGCACCTACTTTTTGACTCCAAATTATAGAATTGCCCCTTTTTATTTTGGATGTTTGTACTAACACCATCTGGTGTAAATGCTTGTATCTAGACTGTGAAGATACACGCGTAGATTATAGTATGTGCCCCCCAACTCTGTGCATATCAGTGCCCACCTGCAATGTAGTTGTCATTGAATACTGGCACGTACTTACAGAATAGTGAAGGACTGTAAACAGTATTCACATATGCACATAAGTGTATATAAGTATTGCCATACTGGGAAAGACCAAAGGTCCATCAAGCCCAGCATCCTGTTTTCAACAGTGGCCAATCCAGGTCACAAATACCTGGCAATATCCCCCAAAAGTACAAAACATTCTGTACTGCTTATTCCAAAAATAGTGGATTTTCCCCAAGTCCATTTAATAATGCTCTATGAACTTTTTCTTTAGGAAGCTGGCCAAACCTTTTTTTAAACTCTGCTAAGCTAACCACCTTTACCACATTCTCTGGCAACGAATTCCAGAGTTTAATTACACATTGAGTGAAAAAAAAGTTTCTCCAATTTGTTTTAAATTTACTACATTGTAGCTTCATCGCATGCCCCCTAGTCCTAGTATTTTTGGGAAGCGTTAACAGACGCTTCACATCTACCCATTCAACTCCACTCATTATTTTATAGACCTCTATCATATCTCCCCTCAGCCGCCTTTTCTCCAAGCTGAAGAGCCCTAGCTGCTCTAGAATACCAACATTTATGCACCTAAATCTAGAAATACTCCCTTACTGTGTTACTATTATATTAATAAAAGGCTGAGCAGGAAAAGTATACATTCACTTGTTTTGGTGATTATCTTTTATATAATTTATATTTTATCTGGAAATGTCTGTTGTTATTGAAAGTGTCTGTTTTCACAAATTCAGGCCTTAATCAGTAATTCTCCTCTTGTAGCTCTCCATTTTTCTAGGAAACATATAGTTTCATAATGTTTTCTGTTTTCCCATTTCATAATTTCTTTCAGTTTTTACAACTGTTGCTTCTTTTGGATTTTGTACATAGTAGGGTCAGGCTGGGAACCACGTAAAGGCCTTTTACCCTAAACGCTTAAACCCTTCAAAAATTGATCCAAGTTAGGGAGCTGTCTACACCATGGCACTGTATAAGACAGTCACATTTTAATAGGGCCAGAAATGTATTGGTCATGTATGTTATTTACATTCTTATTTTTTATTTGCTTGCTTGCTTTAGATATGTACTAAAAGAGATAATAAGGGAGAACGGGAAGCCACCAGGGAGCTGCTCAGTAGAATTGTAAAGAAACGTGATTGGTTTTCCCCGTTTCTGTTTGCTTTACGGGAAACTGAACACAGTGACCTTGCTGATGAATTAACAGGAGCCACTGATGAAAGAAGTGGAGGTACAGATGTTTTTTTTTCTGAAATTGCATATTGTTTTGCTCACTTTTTTTTTCTCTGCATTGACTTGCTGCTGAGGGTAAAAATTAGAGCTGTACTGAATAGCATATTTTACTATTCGGCCAAATACAAATACTAAAAAATATTTGTCTGAATACGAATAATCGGCATTGAGCTTTAGCATAAGATATAATAATAATAATAAAATAGCAATGTGAAATCAGAGATAAAGAGGCATATTTTCAAAGCACTTTGGGAGGCTAAGTTCCATAGGTTTCTATGGAACTTTGGGAGGCTAAGTGCTTTGAAAATGAGCCTGATTGTGTGTATTTCAGTAAGATTTAGCACAATAGAGCCCCGGATTACTTGTATTCGAATTTAAATCGCTATTAGGCTAAGTACAAATAATGTATTCGGGGCACTATTCGGGATCGAATCAAATATGAATATTCGGTACAGCCCTATTAAGAAATTATGAAGAATATGATGTGCAGGCCATATTAACAAAACTGGACTGCAGATGAAATAGAGTTTAAAGCAGTGTTGCATGCATTTTTTTTTGTTACATTTGTACCCCGCGCTTTCCCACTCATGGCAGGCTCAATGAGGCTTACATGGGGCAATGGAGGGTTAAATGACTTGCCCAGAGTCACAAGGAGCTGCCTGTGCCTGAAGTGAGAATCGAACTCAGTTCCTCAGGACCAAAGTCCACCACCCTAACCATTAGGCCACTCCTCCTTGGTAAACTGATTTCTCTATTCATTTGATGAGAAAGGCAAATGATGATTGGGCACCGAGGGGCCGATGCACAAAGCCTACCATACTAGGAACATTAGATTTTGATTGGTTCTATCCAGTTTTGCTTGCATGTTATTTAGTGATTAATGCACAAAGGGGTTCTGCGTCCAACTTACTGATCGCAGTAGTAGGCAGCGATAATCCTGTTCAAATGTATTACAACGAGTTGATTAGTATTAAAATGAGCATTCTGAGAGATGCACAGAAAGGAGCATCTACCTTTAAAAATGCAAAATTTTCTGTGAGGTCATTATCATTGTGTGAGGGCAACCTCTGGGAGAAAAAGCAAAACCTGTCTGAGAACAGCTTATAGGGGCAGAGAAACAAACAGTTGGGGGAGGGGGTTCTTTCAGCAAGGAGAATTTTTTTTTTTCAATAGCAAATTACCCTGATGGTGGCTCCTCTTTCCTCTTGCAGCTTACTTGCCTTCCCTCAGGCTGCCCCTGATGATTTTCGCTTGGGAATCTCCTCCTTGCTGAAAGCCTCCCCCCCCCCCCCCCCCAGCTAACATGATAGGGGCTTTCCCCCAGCCAATTGGCTGTCTGCTTGTTTCTATGCCCCCTCTCAGCTGACATCATAGGGGTACACAGCCAATCAGTTGGGGGAAAGCCACTATGATGTCAGCTGGGGGGGGGGGGGGGGCTTTCGGCAAAGAGAAGATTCCCAAGCGAAAATCATCAGGGGAAGCCCAGGAAGGTGGAGCCAGAATCAGAGCACTGCAGGGGAAAGGAGACAGGGGTACAGTGGAGCCAGCAAGTACTGCAGGGGAAAGGAGAGAGTACAGCAGTGGGATTCCTGGGCATGTCCAGAATATAGGCACTTATCGGGTGACAGTTCTACGCATGTGCTAGGCGCTTTCCCTAATGAGCTACTTGCTAAAGTTACATGAATCTCATTTGCATGCAATTTCCTTTGAGCATTGCTCACTATTTCAAAATTGGTTAAGTTCTACCATGGATCTAAATGAACATGGGGTTTTTAACGGGGTCGTTTGAGCATCGGCCCCTGTGTGATTACAAAATTTAGAGGAATGTATCTAGAAACATAGTTAATCTTAGAACGATAAGTTATAAAACATGTATGGAGGACTTACCGCCTGAATAATTTCAACCACATTTAAAAGGGGGCATTCCCTGAGTGTGGTTAGGTCAGGGAAATAAAGTAGCCAGATTAGCATTTTAAGGTCTTCCCACGTACTTTCTCCCATACTGCAGTAAAAGAAGAAATTAAGTATGTGTGTACTTTTGCCCTTATACATCCTGTAATTTAAAAATTAAAAATGGTATACATATAATTTCTTTTAAAAAATTGTCCACCAGGTCCACAGGCAGAGAACTACACACATTGATTTTTTTTTTTTTTTTTAGTAAATTGATGTTTGTGATTCCCGAATTATGTATCTGTCTCTTTGTTTTTTTGTAATCTACATGGAAATGCATAGGCTTTTGCGGAATATAAGATCGATATGTAATGCAATGTAATTAGGTGGACTACTAAAATTTGACCCCAAAATGATTAACACAGTTGATAATGTGAGGGAGTGTATTTGCTCCTAGTTAGAGAATCAGATCCTGGAAAAATGGCAGGGAGGTTCATCTTCACCACAATCACCATCATCTTTACAATATTTACTATACTGCCTTTAGTACAAACATCAAAGTGGTGTACATTTCAAACTAGAGAGGTGAAAAGGAGAGGAAAGAATGTTGTGCCCACCACTACCCAAACCTAACTGCCACTCAGTCTGTCTTGCTCATACCGTTACCCCCCAGCCTTCACCCCATCTGTCTCAATCGTATCTTCCTCCCTCCCCAGCTTTCATCTTATCTGTCTCGTTGTATCTGTTACTCTCAAGCAACTAATGTGCTTGGAGTTTGCATTACTGTTTGCAAAGCTGCCTCAGAAAGAGCATGTCTCCCACATTTACACCACGATTCAGCTTTCTGTAACCTTGAGCTGCTTGGTGCTGAAAGTTTTGGGGCTGGTTTAACAGTTTCAAATTCCACGAGTCTTGAAACTAATAGACTTCCTGAATTTCCCACACTGCACGTCTCAAGCATACAGAGAGCCAAATCATAGCATGGCTGACAGCAGGGCTCACAAGTACAGGAGCACTTCTACTGGCAGGGCATAGGGACCCAACACAAATTGGAGGGCCCAGGCCCCCCATGGCTGAACCCCGTCCCAAAGTACCTAATTAGCTTGAACATAAATATCTAAATTTCTAATTTAAAAACCCTAGAATCAAG
Source organism: Microcaecilia unicolor (assembly GCF_901765095.1). NCBI lineage: Eukaryota > Metazoa > Chordata > Amphibia > Gymnophiona > Siphonopidae > Microcaecilia > Microcaecilia unicolor. Next base: position 239,418,775 of record NC_044037.1, read on the forward strand.
TGGCCTACTTACACAGTAGGAGAATGACATCTTTGGAGCTGAGTTTTGATGCAGTCTTGCTGGCCAGCTAAGGAGTTAGTTTGTTAGAGCAATTGGGTTGAAAATGACTATTCCCAGCAGTCTTTCCTTCTCAGTCCACAATTTCAAGTCTTTCTCATACCTACCCTGTACCTTAACCAACATGATGTAGGCAGACTTTTATAATATACATGCACTTACCTTTTCACATGGGAAATACACACATCTCAAATTTGCTTGGCATTTGCACCTCCTCCAAAAATTATGTATGTATACACAAACTGCTTCCTTGGGCCTCAATTTTTGAAGAGCGAGTGAGTGGGCAACTGCGGTAAATTCTGGCCTTAAAAATCACCCCCACCCCCCCAAAAAAAATTTTGAAATGTGGAACACTGCTCTTAATTTGCTCCTGTTGTTCATGTTGTTTTACTACATCTAGCCCTTATTTGTTCTCTGGCACTTAATAGATGTGAGTTGCAAATTAGTGCTTAAATGTGTAACACATCACAAGAAGTCATTGTGTTTTTTTTTTTTTTTTTTTTTGTAAAATGGCTGTTCCCACTCTGTGTGCCAGCAAGTCAGAGGCAGAGCCAGACCTTCAATTTTGGGGGTGGCCTGAGGCCAAAGTGGGGGGGAGGGGCACAAATATTTGTCCCATCGTCACACTACTGTCTTTGTCCTCCCCCGACACTCCACACCCTTTAAATACCTGAGCTGGTGGAGATCCCTAAGCCACGCTAGGTGAAGACGTATTTCAGCGTCCAGAGAAAGCTGGCAGTCAGCAGCACTTTCCTTGGGCTGCTGCCACGCCTCCTCTCCCCTCCCCCATGCAGATTCAGTTATTGCGTATGTGTGAAAACCAAGTATGTGCAGCGAGGAGGAGGGACTGGCGCAACAGTGTCCCATGGAAAGTGCTTCCGACTTGCAGAATTGAGGAGTTTCCGGCTGCTTGACAGACCTCTTCTGCTGGCAGGGCTTGGGGATTCCCGCCAGCCATAGCAACGTGCAGCAGTTTTGGGGAGACAGCAAATACATGTCAACTTCTGCACATCTTTGTATGTATTTTACAGAATATTCTGTGCTCAGCAAGTTTTTTTTTTTTGTAAAATACCTGGAAAATTTTAAATGTCCTAACCTAGACATCCCTTTTCTGACCTAGGTGTCCTATGCTTCATTCCTGTACTTCATAGCATCCTGTTGAAAGCTAAGTCTGTTTGAAGGGAGAACCAATTTTACATCACAAGTGCCCTCACTACTAGTATGTAGGGTCAAGTTAATGCAGACTTCAGACCTTCCCCCAACAAACACCCCAAAAGAAACTCTACTTCAGACAATGAATCTTATATATATTAAAAGTTAATTTGCTTTCAATAAATTGAAGTATGATGTATTTTAATGAACACAGGAAATGAGGAGAATGGCATTCCTGTACAAACATTTTCGAAGAAAGAAGATCAGAAGAAATTCAAATTGGCAGCAGCAATTTTTCCTGGATCTAAGGAGCCACAGTTGGAGCAGGCAAAGGAGTCCAGTGATAATTTTGTAACTGAGAGAAGTGCTTCAAATGTGGATTTGGAAGAGTCCTTTCTACCTTCAGGTAATCTAACAAACTTGGTAGGAGGAACTAAGAGTGAGTATGCAAGTGGCTTTGAAGGCTATTTGTTATTATGACCGAGTATAATGATTGGATTTTGAAGAAAATTGCTGGCCTGTGGTTGGTCTTGTTGTGCCATCTGGGTGGGGGGTGGTTGCTTTGACATGCCTCTATTTTGATCTTTGTCCAACTGGTTCTTTCCATTATGTAGCTTCCCACTATTCCACAACCTGTAGGATAGTTGTGTCCATCAACCAGCAGATGGAGATAGAGAACTGAAAACTGAGCTGAGACATAACTCTCTTGGCGTCCAGTCCAGCTCCTCAGTGTTTTCTGTTTCCAGCAGGTGGATGGACACACTTTTCAGCCTCGAGTTCTGAGTGCTTTGTTCCTGGTCCAGTTGGTCAACTAGTCCCCAGTTGAGCTCTGCAGGTGGCTTGAGAATGCAGAGTCATATCTAGAAGTCTTCAGTTCCCTGTCTGTGGTGCCCTATGAATTACTTCTTCCCTCCCTTCACCTCTCCTCTTTTTCTGTGGAGCACTCCTTTTCTAGAACAAGAACCTTAAAAAAAAAAAAAGGTAACAAGATTTGCTAGAGAGTGTGGAACAGAGTATCAGTCCTGAGCCTTTCTCGTCTGTGGTAAAACTTGTGGAGACTATGAGCTTTGGGGGGGGGGGGGGGGGGCGGAGCAACTGGTAGTGGTAAGTCCGACTAAAAGTTTGACTCAGAACCACTTGGAGGGCTGCAAGTTCTACTTATTGCAGGGGAGGGATCCTTATTCACCACTTGGGACACATTATGCTGCACTTGTAACAGGGTGAATGGTGATTCCCACAGAGGACAATAAGCTGAATTCTTCTGCTCAGTGTGTGGCTGTGGCCAACAAAGCAAACAGAATGCTACGAATTATTAGGAAAGGGATAGAAAATAAGAGTAAGAATGTAATAATTAGGGCCGCAGGTCGATTAAAATTTTTAATCACACGATTGAGCACGAGCACATTTTTTAATTGCGTGATTAATCACTTGGTCCAGATGTAAAATAAACGTAGCATGTACACATAGTTGTTTACATTTTTTATTAATCCTAAGCATTCAACCAATAACTTTGATTCCAGTTTCCTTAAAAGAACACAATTTCTTCAAGCATGTGAAAGGCAATTCTATAAACTTGTGCATAGAGAGACGTGTCAAGCTGCCTTGAATTTGTTTTTTGCTTTTTTTCTGGATTTAGCTGGCATTTTTCTCCGTAGTAGTTGTAGGTGAGCTAACACTAGATATTTATCTATCCCCAGGTGAATTAGAATCAAATTTTGTATTTTGTCCCTATTTTTTTTTTTTTTTTTAGTTTTGAAGGTTTTTATTTATTTTGAAATAGTGTTGGAATAATTTTTCTTACAATTACTTTTCAGTCTATAGTCACAACAATGAAACCTGGCTCAATCTTTCTAGGTTTCTATTTAATTTTTCATCAATTTTTTATTGATGATTAGTGGCATATCACAAATAACTGCTGAAATATTCAACTCCAATATAACTTAGCCAGCAATATAAACAGTTCAGCATGACAACATCAACTTTTTAGAACAAAATGAAAGGCGGGGCCCCAACCCTTCGTTAATTAGCCCCCCCTTACCACCTGGAACCAAGCCCCCCCCCCCACCAATGGAAGCTAAATGGTTTTAAAGACTTCAGAAGACCAATGTGAACAAATATTATGTAGTGTTGAGAAGCAGACTTCGCCCCCGAGGGCTCAATACCTGCAAGTAGGGATTCCATGTCTGTGTAAAGTGTAATATACGCTTCAGGAACCCCTTTGCTTTTCTCACCTCCCAAGGTCCATAATAATTTTTTATGTTTCAACGTTTTATTGATGACACTTCAAACAGAAATCACATTCCACATTCTGAATATACATAGATACATTCCGGGTCAAGTAAACAAGTGAATCAGTGTGCTACTAACAGTCATCAAATTTTTTATCATTTTATCTCCCCCCCCTCCCCCCCCTCCCTCTATGTGTTCTTCAACTGTTAATTATGTTTCAACATTTTTATTGACCAACCGAAACAGAAATAAATTACCTACCAAGCCAATTGTTGTCTGTGATCATTATCAGCATCCAACAGTATTTCCCCCCCCCCTTTCCCCCTCCTCCCCCCACCCCTCCCTCCCTCCCCCTTCTTTCCAGTGATACCATCCATTTGTTTACTCCTTCACCCCTCTCTCCCCGATCTCCCTCCTGGCTTGTATTCTGATAGCCCTGAGAGATCCCTTCCCCCCCCCCCCCCCCCCCCCCTGCTGTCTTTGACTACAGAATATGTGTGATCAGAATTATCTTTAACCTTCAGGGTGTCGCATTATGCCAATTAAGTAGTATACTACGTCCTCTAGGGCTTAATACCTCCAAATAAGGGCCCCATATCTGTTTAAAACTTGCATATTTCTTCGGGGAGCCCCTAGCCTCCCGTGCTTCCCATGTGGCTAAAAGGTGTACCTGATTTCTCCAGTGCCAGTAAGCCGGCGGCTCCGGAGCCGTCCAATATTGCAGAACAGTCTTCCGCGCCACCAAGCTAAGCTTACGGCATAAGGTACGTGCCCCCGCTGAGTGTGTCCTGAAGGCCCTTTTTGTGTCCAATACATAGTGATCCCAAGTTCCCGTTACTGATGAACCTAGCATCCGGGACAGGAATCTCTCAACCTGTGTCCAGAAAGCCCTTACCCCTGGACATGCCCAAAACGCATGAAACAATGTATGTGGGGTTTGACTACACTTAATGCAACTCGCTCCTTGCGGGGAGCCTATATGTGACAACTGTTGCCCTGACATATATGCCCGCATGATTGTCCTATAGCCACACTCACGTAACCTTTCATCTGACGTAAGGGTTGCTATTCCTTTCAGCATGGTTCCCCCTTCCCAACCCACCAGGGTTCTCCCTGCCTCCTGTTCCCATCTATCTTTTATAACTTCGTAGTTCTTTGCAGGAGGTCCCCGACGGGTCAATGCTTTATGAAGTGCCGACACTGACAGGCCTGTTGCTTCTATCTCTTGAAAAAAGTCCCTTACCTTTTGCCCCAAACCCCGTCTCAGCATAGGTTGATCTAAAGCAGATATATAGTGTTTAATTTGGACATACGCGAACTTATTCCCCCAAGAAACTCCTACTCGTCTCTGCAGTTCTTCATAACCTATTAGGTCTCCCTCTCTCCCCAGGAGGTGTTCCAGTTTCCTAATACCCTCTCTTTCCCATTTTATGAATACTGGGTTATCTGTGCCTGACTGGAAAGTCGGATTCCCCCTTATTGCCAGTTGGTCAGACACTGTATAGCTCCCCCCCAACTTCCTCGCCAACCCTTTCCATACCTCCCTCATTGATGTGAGTATCACACATCCTCTAAATTGTCGCGGAAGTTGTTTCTGGGTCATATGCAACAAAGAGAGGAAATCATATGGGGCAAAATACTCCCTTTCCATATCAGTCGGTGTATATATGTTGGTCCTACAAACCCAGTCCCCCAGATGACGTAGCAAACAAGCCTGGTTATACACATATAGGTCGGGGATTCCCAGGCCCCCCTGATTCCAATTCCCTAGCAAATAGGAAAACCTTATCTTTGGCTTCTTTGCTGCCCAACAGAAATTGCCGAAAATTCCATATAGCCTTTTCAGATCTTTCCGGGTCAGACGAAGCGGTAATGTCCGCAACACATAGAGCCACTTGGGAAATATCATCATCTGCACTAAATTTATCCGTCCTCTCAATGATAATGGAAGATTTCCCCAGTTTACCAGATGTTTCTTGGTTTCTCTCATCAATTCTTGAATATTAAGCTCATATAACCTCTCCAATTCCAATGTCAATCTGATGCCCAGATATCTAAATGAGCCGTCTGCCCAAACTAACGGAAATGTTCCCCCCCATATCTGTCTCACCTCCTCTGAGGAGGCCAACGCCTCTGACTTAGCTAAATTTATACGTAAACCCGCAAATTCGCCATATTCCCGTATGATTTCCATTAAAGCTATAAATGATTCCCTCGGGTCAGTCAACAACACCAGCAAATCATCTGCGAATGCTGCAATTTTAAAATCTCTATCTCCCACCCGTACACCTCTCACTGAAACATTATCTGCCACGTCCCTAATAAAAGGATCTAGAGTTAAGACAAATAGCAAGGGCGATAGTGGGCATCCCTGCCTTGTTCCTTGAAGTATAGGAAAACATTCTGATTCTAAACCATTTACCAGAACTGTGGCTTGAGGTGCATGATATAAGGCTTGACTGCCGACATAAAGCGTCCCCCAAACCCATATGCTTTTAGAGTAGTAAACATAAAGTCCCATCGTACCTTGTCAAATGCCTTTTCAGCATCAAAGCTGACAAGCATTGACGGGATCCCACTCCTCTTTCGAGTCTCTAGCGCCATCAGTATTCTCCTTAGGTTTTTTGCTACTGTCCTCCCCTCCACAAATCCCACCTGCGCCTCATGTAGCAAGCTAGGTAACATTCCTGCCACCCGATTAGCCATTATCTTGGCCAATATTTTTGCTTCCACATTTAACAAAGAAATGGGGCGGTAGGACTCTGGCTTAGATGGATCCTTGCCCGGCTTTGGCAGGACTACAATTTGTGCCGAGGATAACGTATGCGGCATTTTCTCCTCTTCCACCACTCTATTTAAATATCTAGTCACCGTCGGTATGATTTCCTCTCCCAGTGTCTTATAAAATTCTATTCTGAGCCCATCCGGTCCCGGGGCTTTACCAAGTGAACCTCTCGTTATCACCAATGCCACCTCTTCTTCCTGTATTGGCCTATTCAGCTTTTCTATGTCAATCTGCCTCAAAGTTGGCAGGTTAAGATTTTCTAAATAAAGATGTCCCGGCAGCCCCTGGTCTTGCGGCTTCTCATATAACCTGCTATAGAACTTTTGGAAGACCCCACATATATCCTCATCTTTCCGTACTACCTTCCCCTGATTATCCTTCAACTGAAGCACCCGTCCTCCTCCCCCTCTAGGCTTTGCCAAGCGAGCCAATAATCGGCCCATCTTGTTACCATGTAAATGTAATTGGTATTTATAATAGGCTTGGGATTTAGCTGCCCTCTGATGTAAAAGCTCATTTAATGCCACTTGCAATTCCATTAGGCGCGTTCTATGAGCCGTACTATGTGTCTGACCAAACTGTTTACGGGCTTTGCAAATTTGCGCACTCAGTCTCAAAATTTCTCTATTACGAGCCACCCTTACAAAATGTGAGTAACTGATGACTTCTCCTCTAAGTACCGCCTTCGCAGCGTCCCAGTACAGAATTGGGTCACTTACATGTCCCCCATTTAAATTTGCATAATCCCGCCAGCAACCCACAATTTTCTCCTTAAAACGTGTGTCCCTATATAACTCCATCGGGAACCTCCAACAGCCTCTGCCCCCCCTCTGAGAATTCGTGGACCATTCCATGAATACCCAAGCATGATCCGATATTGTATAGGTCCCTATCTCTGCTTTAAGAACTTTGCTAAACAATCCTGTAGACACTAGCACATAATCAATCCTCGCTTGTGTGGAATGGGCTCTTGATAAATGAGTGTAATCTCTTTCCGTAGGATGGAGAACTCGCCATACATCAACCAGGTCTAGCAAGCTCCCCATACGGCGCAATCCCCTGTCAGATGCCCCCATATCTCTACGCATCCCCTGTGAACTATCCAGCTGTGGATCCCAAACTGTGTTAAAATCACCCCCCACCACCAAATGGGCCCCTGTACAGTTGAGTAGTTGATTAGTCACACTAGCATAAAACTTTTTGTCATATTGATTGGGTGCATAGACATTACACAGTGTAATTTTTTGGCCCTGCATCTCTAATTCAATTAGCACAAACCTACCTCCCGGGTCTATGAATATGGGACGAATGGCGGCTGCTACCCCTCTACGGACCAACACCGCCACCCCCCCTTTCTTTCCTATAGCCGCTGCCGCTATGCAATCTCCTACCCACCATGTTTTAAGTTTCGCGTGTTCTACTTGTGTAAGATGCGTCTCTTGCAGCAGCGCCACATCAACTTTATATCTCTGCAGCTGTTGTAATATTTTAGATCTTTTTATCGGGGAACTAATGCCCCCGACATTCCAAGATACCAGCTTTACCATGAGCTCCACCCATCCGAGATAACAGCAGTCTCATTTCCATAAACTTCACCCCCAGAGAGGCCTCCCAGCCAGCACCTCTCTGGTTTGAATTCTGCATTTACATTTCTTTGTCTATCAAATAGAATCTGGTCACCCCTATTTGTTATTATCGTTGACAGCCTGTCACACATACCGTTCCTATCATCTTCCCCTTCCGCTATCCTCCCCCCCTTCCCCTCCCCCCCTTCCCAGCCCTGCCCCCCCTTGATCTCTGTTCCCAACATGGAAACAGTCACGTCTGGACGCCCCCTCATCCTTCCCCTCCTTTATCCAACTTAACAACCTCTTCTCTTTTAAATTTAACTGAACTTCCAACTGTTATTAACAAAACCCCTTCAAGCTATATCCTATAAACTTTAAACTTCCTGCACAATTCCCACCCCTCCCCCAGAGTAATAAGGGATAGAGAGGGGTAACTTATGTCCATGTGCCAACCTCCATCTCTCCAACCCCTAACGCCCATGCAAAGTCCCCATATTAACTTGTCTCTAATATTCTCTGGTTGCTGCCTTTTGCAGCCAAACCTCCACTCCAATAGAGATTCCTGGCATCACTCGCTCTCTCCAAGTATCATCTCTCAGCCCGATCCAGTTGCCTGCTCCTCCTCCATCTGTGAGACAAACTTCTGCGCCTCCGCCACTGTTTCAAAAGAGTAGTCTTTTTCCTTATGGGTAATCTTTAGGTTAGCAGGATATATTAAAGCAAATCTGATTTTCCACTCAAAGAGTTTTGTACATATTGGCGAGAAAGCCCGCCTGCGTCCCGCCACTCCTGCTGAATAGTCCTGGAAGCACAGAATCCGCTTATTGTCATATGACAGTTGTTTGTCCACACGGGAATGTTTCAGTATAAATTGCTTGTGGGCAAAGTTGAGAATCCGCATGATAACCACTCGGGGTTTGTCCATATGAGTCTTGCGGGGTCCTATTCTGTGGGCTCTTTCCACCCTTACTGGGCCCATCTCAGCCGGGAATGCTACAGTTTTTGCAAGCCAGCGCTCAACCTCTGCTGTTAAATCCTGGTCTCTCACGCTTTCAGGGAACCCCACCAGCCTCAGGTTGTTCCGTCTGGATCTGTTCTCCAGATCCTCCAGTTTTTGCTCCACCGACTCCATTTTCTTGTGCATCGTCTTTTGTGTCTCCTCCACCTCCGTCATTCTGTCTTCCACCTCGCTCGTCCTCGTTTGGAAGGCCACACACTCGCGTGTCAGATCCTCCATCCGCGTTTGCAGCTGTTCCAGCTTTGTACTTATTGGTGTCAGACGTCTCTCCAGCATCTCTTCTAAAACCATCGACATTTCTGTGGTAATTTCCGCCACCCAGGCCGATGAAACTGATCCCGCGGGGTCCGGGGACGCCGCCATCTTGGATTCCGCCGATTTGCCTCTGAGTTTTTCCTTCTGCGTCGATTTTGTCGCCATTGGAGCCGTTTTCTTTGTGGAGGCTATTACCCTGCGTGCTGCTGCTGCTGCAGGTTCGTTATGCACGTTTTTTCGGGGCCGAAATTCAGTCCGGTTCTCGGAGGTTTAGGGTAAGGTTCAGAGCGTCGCTCAGTTGCGACCACCCTTCCTCATAGCGTCACGTGACCCCTCCATAATAATTTTTATTGGGATACCATTGAGAACAATGAACACTACACTGAAACATAAGACATAAGAGCCATGCTGGGTCAGACCAACGATCCATGTAGCCCAGTATCCTGTTTCCAACAGTGGCCAAGCCAGGTCACAAGTACCTGACAGAAACCCAAATTGTCGCAACATTCCATGCTACCAATCCCAGGGCAAGCAGTTTCTTCCCCATGTCTGTCAGCAGACTTTGGACTTTTCCACCAACATATGTGGCAGCATACCACACACATTACACTTCACACATTCAGAATCTAATTTTGTACTTGTTGCAATAGCAGGTTAAGTGACTTGCCCAAGATCACAGGGACCAGCAGCAAGATTTGAACCTGGCTTTGCTGGTTGTCATCCTGGTACTGTAACCACTAGTCTACTCCTCCACAAGGATGCAGAACTTCCTTTTAGAGAGAGAGGTTTGGGGCCAGGTGAGACGCTGCATGATTTCACTTCACTGGTCAAGGCCGAGGGCCTTGAGGAGCAGGGAGAGGGGGCTGCCAGAGTGGGGCACTTAATTTGAGGCACCAAGTTATAGAATTGCCGCCATAGACTACACAAATGAATTAGCCATTAAGCCAATTATGTAGACAAAGCAGTTGATTGGCACTCTCAGGGCAGAGATGATCTATGTTTGTCAATAATAAATTCTGCTTTGGAGAATAAACGTTGTGGTTGCTGGAGTACAAAGATAACGTCTTGCCAATTTTGAGAAAGCTAGGTACTTGGTGCAGTGTCTTCTCCACCAGTCTAAAATGTGAACTTCTCCAGTTGAAGTGTGCTGTGCTTTATAAAGTTCCAACTTGTTCCTCATCTTCATAATCAGAGCTAGGTGGCAGATTGAATTTCATTTTCATTTGTGGTTGTTTCTTGGGAGATAGAAGTAAAGGTCTAAGGCTTGAAGTTTCCTCAAACAATTGTTCGATGGAAACCCAAGTATCTTCACGTTCTGTATGAGTAAGAAATGTCAACTTCTTGAACTGTACATCCAAAGCACATGTTGTGGACAAAAACTTAGCATTGAAACTCTGCTTGTGCCTGCTAAGCTCTGCAGAAAATTTATTCTTAAAGCAAATTATGTATGCAGGATCATCATCAGATATGGTAAACTCATGCATCACATGGCAAATTGTAGGCAGAACGACTGGACAGGATACATATTTCTCACCGTCAAGGTGTTCTGTGGCAAATTTGCATGGTTCGAGCACTTTACAAAGTTTTTCAATCTTCTCCCATTCTGCCTTTGTTAAGAGTGCAGGTGAGTTTTTTTTGCTCTGCCATATCAAAGATTCTGTTCCATCTTGTTGACACATCTTGAATCAGCTGCCTTTCAGGCAATTCTTTTAATCGCTGTTGTTTATGAAGCTCTGAAGTTTTGGCAGAACTGTGTTTGAAGTGACATACTATCTTTCGACATTTGCAAAGAGCCACATCAATTCCAGCCTCTTGTATAGCAGCATTTACACAGAGCTGCAGTACATGCGCCATACAAGGAATGTGCTCGTACGGCAGAAGAGAAGCTGCTTTAACCATATTTCTAGCATTATCAGTCCCAAAAGTAGAAATTGTATCCCGAAGATGCCATTCATCAAGTACATATTTGACATGGTCAGCCACATGTTCAGCTGTGTGTCTTTCTTTAAAATTAAAAATTCCAAGAGCCATCGACTGAAGACACCAGTTTGCATCGATGAAATGCTATGTGCGGCCTAGAAGCATTAACTGTAAATGTAGTGTAATCTCTTGTTCTCTACAAGTTGCCAGAGATGAGAGAAGTCCACACATTTACTCATCTGGATAGTGTTAGGTTAGCGAGTTGTTTAAGGTTGTTGTGGTTATTCAGAGTTACTCCTTTCTGCTTGTCTATATAAATACTGAGGAGCTGTATTGGATGCCAAGAGAGATATGTCTCAGCTCAGTTTTCTGTTCTCTATCTCCACCTGCTGTTTGGACACAACTATCCCACAGTTTCTGGAATAGTGGGAAGGACTAATGTAAAAAACAATTCAGATAAGCCCTAATATTCTCTTTCTTAATTTTGGTCTGGAAGGTTTGTTCTCCTACTTTGTGTATAGTTTTTATTTATAATGATTTTTTAACTGCCTAGATATATCCCATGCAAACAGTATATTAAAAGTCTGAATAAATATATAAAATAATAATGTAACATTCTGTTTGGGTGGATTAGGGGTGATAATGCAGAAGTTCTTACCTATTTCCACAAAGGTACATCATATTTTCAAATTGGACATCAAAGACACACAACTTTAGGTTCTTGCTCTAAAAACGCACAAGGCTAAAAGGTCACCTTGAGGCATCCACAGTTATTTTAATAATATGCATGCCAGTCTTCCAGTGTATTGAACTAAATACTCGAGCTACTGTATGGTTTAAAACTATTATTATACGTTGCAATGTTCAAGTATAACATAAAAAACATAAAAGTAAATGGTGGTGGTTAGTTTGTTTTTCAGGTTGTACCGCTACAAAGAAACATGAGCAGCAGTCTGCTGGCTGTTAGTTTCAAGGAATGTATTCTTCCTAATCCTTTTGAACAGAGTACCATAGGAATAAATAATTTAATTTAATTTAATTTAATTTCTAGGGTTTAATAAGTGTATGACATGATAATCACCAGCAGAGGGTGCTATTGCATTTGTAAATTAGCTTGCATGAGATTTTCATGAAACCTTGACCTGAAAAGTTCAGCTCTCTTTTTGTTTCTTTCTTTGAAATGTGAAGAAGCTTTATTGGCATGGCAGTTTGGAGGTCATTTTAGAAGCATCTCTGCATGTGCCAAAATAGCAGCATTTTATACATGTAAATTGGCTACATATATAAATGTTGAGTTCAGAAAGTTGCTATTTAAACTTGTGGATGCCTGGGATGCTGAGGATTAAAAAAGGTGTGTCATGGTTTGGTCTGGCCAAAAATGTATCCTTATACTTTCCATTTTACAATGGGAGTACACAGTTAGAAAAAAAAGTTTCCTGTTGTTTTTGCAGACAGGGAAAACCTAATTGAGTAGAAAGTTCTGTGCTAGTCCCTGAGTCTAAAGGGTGTTTTTTTCCCCACTGTGCTACAGAATTGAGTGCCAAAGTTATCCATACTTGTTTCTTGTGCTTTTTGTGGAGATTACTATGGAGACATTTTTTTTAAGGGGGGGCATGGGAGGAAACGGCAGTGCACCCAGTTCTGAAGCAGCGAAACTCAGAAATGTGAGACCAGCATGGATGTTTTTGACTCATTTCTCATGTTCAGCCAATATGAAAAATGGGGATTTTTGTATTGCCTAGTAATACATTAAGTAAAGAAAGAAAGGGAAGGAGTGAAGACAAGCATTACTATAGTGTCCTGTGTTACGGGTCAGTGACAGGAAATTCACCAAACACAGGAGATCCAAAAACATAGAAGCACTTTAAAATGTCATTGGTCCACAAAGATCTTTAATGATTGCTCATCTTTGTATCTCTGCATGCAAAAAAGGGGGAGTCTACTGTCCAGAAAACTGTATATTTTTCCCATGACACACAACTTACATTCCCATAGGGGGCATTTCTTTAAGGAGGGTGTCGAGAATGCATGTTGGTGACTAAAATACTGGCATATATGTGTGTATGTGTGTACATCCTCCTATATAATAATTCTCACCTCCAACGTTCTGAGGCTGCCTGGAAATGTGGCTCTCTTGGAGGTGGTCTGCTAGGTGTGGTAGAACAAACTGCCCCTACTCTGTGAGGTTCGAAATAGAGCTGGACAGCCCCTAGCTGTAGTCTCTCAGTACTGTTGCAAGGGATCAAGCTGCCAAATAAGGAGGTGGGATAAGGAGGTCTTGGGTAAAGAAGGTGGTGGGTGTGTCTTTGGGAGGGAGCTGATCAAGATGGGTCTTTTTTGAAGGGGAATTGGAGGTGTCTGTAATACCTCTGGTTCCTGGGAGCATTAGGCTGACTGTTAGTATTCTGATGCTCCTGGGGAGGAAATATAATGCCAGTTTCTTTATTTGGCAGTTCGATCCCCTAATGGTAGTACTGCAAGTCTGGTCTGAGGCCACCATTTTGAGATCAGGAGTGGCCATGGAAAGACCATCTGGGGATCACGTCTGCTCTCTAATACCCACTAGAGACAGAACTATGTAGTTATTGAGGAGGTTTGGGGGAAAGGGAGGTGGGTTTTTGAAAGGGAAGGTCAGTGTGTGGGGTGTTGAAAGAGGATTGGGGTTGGGGGGAAGGAATTTTTTGAGTATATTGCATCCTTTAAGATTCTCCCCAGTAGAATTGGGTCACATGTTAGCACTCTGATGCTACCCAGTAGGAAAGATAACAGCATCTTTTGAGTTATTGCTATCTTTCCGTGAGTAATGCAGCTTGTGAGGTTTAACACAAGTGGCATTATTAATTGCATGGTAGTGAGCTCTTTTACATGCATTTGTATGTTTAGTATTTCATTATTAGTTAAATGTGCATTGTGGGAAAAAAATACCTGTGTTAAGGGCAAGTAATGCACATTATTATCGATTAACACATGTTATTTGGCAAATAACAAACTTAACTAGTTTTAGTGGTCAGATGTTGACCTTAAAACCCAGATACCTATTCTTTAACTATATTCTTTTTGTAATTGATTTATTGTTTGCAAATGTAGCTGACAACTGTTCATGGAGAATACCCTATCATTCTCTGTCTCTGAAACTGGGCATAGGTTGTCATTGTAATTTTCAAGCCCTTAGTTAACTGAACTGAGTGGCCTTGTAGTTTCCTATTTCCTGCCATTTTATTCTTAGCAAGATTGGAAAGTGCACATAAATTCAGCTGTCTCTGCTTATCTTCATTGTAGCACATGGATGAATGGTAGCAGTAAGCAAAGGCCTGTCCCCTTTCTACGCAGCAAAGATGATGCTTTGCATTGTGGCCGGTGTTCACAGTTTGTAAATTTAATGTTGAATGGAGTAATTCATACTCTTGCATCATAAAAAGTGATTTTGTGGTATGGATTGTCCATAACTTGATGTTCAAATGCTAAGTGGGACTTTTAGAAATGGTTTAATTATGTAAAGCACACTTTTACTATTTCTTCCAGATTTGTACCAGAGCTCAGCAGACACAAGTGTAAACAGCTTGAATGATAGTCTTGTAGAAAATGATGACATGGGCAGTGATTCAGGTAGGATCTCGTCTTCGTTTATAGTAGCAAGAACTAAAAGTCACTAGTGCAAGAATCTTTTATGCATAAAGGGCAATTCTATAACAAAACACCCCATATTAACACTTATGTGCCAATGAGGGGGATAATCGAATGGGGGCGCCCATCTCTAAGGACAACCCCATAAAGGGGCGGGGCAACCCGTATTATTGAAACAAGATGGACGTCCATCATTTGTTTCAATAATACGGTCGGAGACACCCAAATCATGAAATTTAGGTCGACCTTAGAGATGGTCGTCCCCGGTTTTCGGCGATAATGGAAACCGAGGACGCCCATCTCAGAAACGATCAAATCCAAGCCATTTGGTCGTGGGTGGAGCCAGCATTTGTCATGTACTGGTCCCACTAACTGAATGTAAAAAGGCCTTCCCTTACCAATCCGGAAAGGAATGGCCATGCATGAAGGAAATTGCATGCAAATGAGCTGCTCGCTGTTAGCTCATTTGCACACGATTTCCTTCCTAAGGAGGGGCAGCAACGGCAGTTGTGGATGTCCTTCCCTGTGACGGCAGTTGAGGACGTCCAAAGTGTGGATGTTTCTGTGAGAAGGACATCCATGCCTTTGCTATGCCTCCGATACCCTCTTTATTTATTTATTTGGATTTTAGATCACAAGTAGCAGCAGTGGGATTTGAACCGGTCACCTCTAAATTGCAGGACCAGTGCTCTAACCACTAGGCCACTCTTCCACTCTACTCCACTCCCTTGAAATTTGCCCTGTGGGGGGCAGTTGAGGACGTCCAAAATGTTTGAAAGAAGGATGTCCATGCCTTCATTATGCCTCCACTGACACACACATACCCCCCCCCCCCCCCCCAGGGACCTGCATACTGCCCTGCCCCCCCACAGGAATGGCCATATTTCAAGGGAGTGGAGTGGCGCGGCGCAGTGGTTAGAGCCCTGGTCTTGAAATCCACTGCTGCTACTTGTGATCCAAAATCCAAATAAATAAAGAGGTGTCGGAGGCATAGCAAGGCATGGACGTCCTTCTCACAGAAACATCCACATTTTGGACCCCCCTCAACTGCCGTCGCAGAGAAGGACGTCCTCAACTACCGTCGCAGGGATGGAGGCATAGCAAAAACAAAAAAGACAAAAGTTTTGAAGTTGTTTTTTTCGGGGTGGGAGTGGTTAGTGACCACTGGGGAAGTCAGGGGAGTCATCCCCTATTCCAGGGGTAGGCAACTCGGTCCTCGAGAGCCGCAGGCCGGTCAGGTTTTCCAGGATATCCACAATGAATATGCAGGAGATAGATTTGCAAGCACTACCTCCATGGTATGCAAATCTATCTCCTGCATATTCATTGTGGATATCCTGAAAACCTGACCTGCCTGCGGCTCTCGAGGACCGGAGCTGCCTACCCCTGCCCTATTCCCTCCGGTGGTCATCTGGTCAGTTCGGGCCACCTTTTTGATGCTTGGTCGTGAAAAAAATGGACCAAGTAAAGTCGGCCAAATGCTTGTCAGGGACACCCTTCTTTTTTCCATTATCAGCCGAGGACGCCCATCTGTTAACCACACCCCGTCCCGCCTTCGGTACACTGCCGACACGCCCCCTTGAACTTTGTCATCCCCGTGACAGAAAGCAGTTGACGACGCCCAAAATCGGCTTTCGATTATGCTGATTTGTGCGACCTTAGGAGAAAGACGCCCATCTCCTGATTTGTGACAGAAGACGGGCGCCCTTCTCCATTGGTTTATGAACTTCATTAGGGTTCTGGCATTGGTATTGGATATTCAATGCCAGGCCGTTTCCGGTGATTGGCATTGAATATCTGGTTTATTTTTGGCCAGTTTCAAGATAACTGGCTAAGGGGGTTGTTTACTAAAGCTTAGCTCGAGTTATCTGCAGCAGGGCCATAGGAATAAAATGGGCCCCTGCTGCAGATAACTTGAGCTAAGCTTTAGTAAAAACCCCCTAAGTCAATATTCAGACTTAGCCGGTTATCTTTAAACCGGCCAAAGGCATCACACATTTTTACATGGCAAGTATGTCCATTAAACCGGCTTTAAAAATCAGCAGATAGCCTGTTTTATCGGACATATAACTGGCCATCTGCTAGCCGCTATCCAGGGATATTCAGCAGGAGATAGCCAGTTATCCCCCGCTGAATATTGGCGGATAGGCAGTTAAGCGCTATTTAACCAGTCAGTAGCTGTTCTGGCCAGTTAAATAGCGCTGAATATTTGGGGGAGTGTGTCTTATCAGTAAATACGAAACAAACATAGGTGAAAAACAAAATAGAGTGAGGTGTTTTTTGTAAGTTTGGGGGCCTGTCTGACACAATGCTCAGATATGATTGCTGTTCCTGTATATAGATTTGTGTGGTTCTTGTTTATTATATATTACTAGCCGTTGAGCCCGTTAAAATGGCTGGTATTGGGGTTTTCGGAGGTCGCCGCTGCCCCCCCCCCCCCCCCCCGCGAGGTCGCCGCTACCGCTGCCCAGCCCTCCACCCCGGCCCAGGCCCCTCTCTCCGCTACTGAACTTACATTCATTCGCCGGAACGCAGCAGGGCAGTTCAGCTGAGCTGCCGTCGGCCTTCCTTCTCTGCCTGTGTCCCGCCCCCGTGTGACGTAACGTCAGCAAGGGCGGGGCACAGGCAGGGAAGGAAGGCAGACGGCCGCTCAGCTGATGTGCGTGCTGCGTTCCGGCAAATGGATGTAAGTAATCAGTAGCGGAGAGAGGGCCTGGGCCGGGTGGAGGGCTGGCGGCAGCGACACCGGGTGGGGGGAGCGGTAGCGGCGACCTCGGGCGGGGGCGGTAGCGACCTCGGCGGCTTTGCGCAGTTTCCCTCTCTGTCCTGCCCCCGTCATCACATATTGACGCGGGGGCGGGACAGAGAGGGAAGTCTCTACTGCGCATTTGTGAGTGAGTCGGTCACTCGCCGTTTATATGTTTGATGGTTGAACATACAGTTTTCTGTTTGCATTGGTTGATACCATGCTACATATGTTCTTGTTGATCGAAGTATTAGTGTGTTTATGGGCTGTTGGGTATGGGTGAGAGGGGGGATGTTGATGTTCTAAATAAAGTAAACTTAAAAAAAAAAAAAAAAAAGAAAATGAGCTCATTATTTCTCAGATGCGTCATTTTAATATGATGTACAGAACTTGCCCTTCATATATCCTGGTTCCATCTTCCAGTTGTTCCCCCTCCTTTGGCTTGAACTCTTTATAGACTTGATCTCTCCCATCCTCTCCAGTCAGGTGAAACGTATAGTTTTCTATTATCTTTGGCTCTCTCCACAGTCAACCCCTCCCTCATATCAACCCCCCCCACCCCCCCCCCAACCCCAACTCTCTCTCTCTTCTTCCCAAGCTTTTTTCTGCTTTTTCCCTCCCTAGTTCTCTCTTTCCTCTTCTCTGGCCCTTCTCCGCCCCTGGATCTCTGTGCTCCTCACCAAATTATCTTGCTCTCCCCAGCACAATCTCTCCAAGAAAAACCACCAGCTTTCTTTTTTTTGGCCTTTCCAGGCCTGATCTTCTTCTGCTCACTAGTTCTCCAGCAACTCCCCTTACTTCAGCGCTGTCTCTTAGAGGCTCTCTTTCTTTACTGCCTTCTTCATTCTGGCTTTGGGCTTACCGGTTCCCCTACTAATCAACACCTGCCGCTGCAGCCATCCTCTTTGGTCCTACAGGGCTGTGGTCTGTTATTTCAGGCATGTGTATACCAGTACTTATGGCTGCAGCTGTCACCCTGGGCCTATACAATCTATCTCCTGAAGCTGTCTCTATCCAGGCCCACACGGTTTCTTCATTCAGGGCCCCTGTGTGCTGGTACTTGTGTCTGATGCCTCCATCCTAGGCCCAGATAAGTTGGCATCCGCCATTGTAGTCATCTGTCCTTGGGCTCAAACAGTTATAGCTTGTTCATCTCCAGCCCACTTGAGCCAGTGCTCACAGGTACAGTCTTCTTCCTTGAGGGGGGCAGCTGAAATCCAGCTCTGCAGCTCCCACCTCCTTGCCCAGGTAGTCCAATGCTGTTATAGTTGTCTCCTGTTCCCTGAACAGAATTCTGGGGAGGGGAAAGTCTATGTAAATTCTGCATTGTGCAGTTGTGCAGAATTCCCCATGAGTATCATTTTAGCTCTTACTGGCAAGGTAGTAATATTTCAAACATGACCAGTTTTTGAGCAATGTTTACAAAGGATTAGGTACTTCTGTATCAGGCATGCATGCCTAACCCTTCCTGGTATCTTGTGTTCAATGGGCATATTTACTGTGCCCACTGACGTGGAAGTCCTGTGTTCCATTCATGTTTGATTTTCTCTCCAGTCCCTTTTGGAGTGGAGATGGAATGCAAAGTCTTGTTCTTCCCTCTGTGCTTTTTCTTGGATGTGAAATCAGTATGAAAATGGAGCTCTTTCTGATCTTTCCTCCTCAGGGTGCCTCATACTAACCACTTTTAAAGATAAATACAGGAAGATGTGACAAGAGAGGAGGACTTTGCTTACATTGTGACAATAAGCTTGTTTGTCGGGAAATGGTGTTGGATCGAACCAATGAGGACTTTGTATTGTAAAATAAGCTTATAGTACCTGGTGCATTAGAGAAGAAAAGAACAGCTCATTCTGCACGTTGTCTCTGAGCTGCCGTTAGTCCCAGAATAACTCTTAGACACTGATTGTGTGAGATAGATTCTGGCTGTCCATGTTAAAATTTGGCTATTGTTTCTGTTCTTGACATGTCTACTCATTGTAAATGATTTTGAAGGGGTGGTATACACATCCTTAAAAGCATGAGCAGAAACATTTTTACAATTTGAACAAATCAAATGTTAGCACTATACAGAGGAATAGAAGAGCCTATAAATAAGCTTAACATGCTTAATGAAGACCTAATTTCAGTGATTTATTTATGTAGATATTTAAGTGAAAAATAGACTATCTATTTATGAGTGATGAACTTACAGAAGTTTGGATCAATGATTTAATTACAGGGAGAAGTAATGATTAAGAACTTGTATGTGTGTTGTGATCTCCCAATTCTGATGCTTCATAAATATATTGAAAGCATGAAATATATGCATGAGTGAATATCTGTCTGTAGAATTTATTTGATTAAAGTGTTGATAATGTCTTTCAGCATTTGTTGGATCATAGCTGATGGCTCCCTTTTATATCTGCTGCAAAACATATGTAGTCTGTTTTAAGGAGCGTTATTCTCTTATAAGACTTTTTATGCATAAAATAGTGTTTTATATACATAAGCGTGTGAAGGGCAATTCTCTAACTGCATGTGTGTAATTAATTGGCATAAGTGCATTAGTGTGTAATAGCAAGGGGATGTACACATGGGCGGAGGATGGGAGGGGCATGTGCAAACGTTTACGCATGCCGTTTACTTGGCGTAACTATGTGTGCTTAACTTTAGGCATCAGTGCTGACTTGCACTTGTATCCTATAACACAGGAGTGGGCAACCACAGTCCACGAGGGCCACGACCCAGCTGGATTTTCAAGATGCCCACAATGAATATGCATGAGATCTATTTGTGTACTATGGAAGCAGTACATGCAATCAATCTTATGCTTCTTCACATAAGCCTAAGCACTGCCACGTTGGGAAAAGCACAAAGGCCCATCAAGCCCAGCACTCCATCTCCGACATGCGCCATCCAGGCCCCAAGAACCTGGCAAAACCCCAAAATTTAATGGACGATCAAATGGACTGTTTCCTTCAGGATCTGTTCAGACCCCCTTTAAAAACTCAGCAAGGCCAGCTGCCATCACTACCTTCTCCGGCAGTGAGTTCCAGAGTCTAACCACGCGCTGAGTAAGAAAAAAGCTTCTCCAATTTGTTTTAAACCTACCACATTCTAATTCATCTTGTTCCCCTGGTTCTATTATTGTTGGAAAGCGTAAACAACGCTCACATCTGTCCGCTCTACCCCACTCTATTTGTACCCTCTATCATATCACCCCTCAGCCGCCTTTTCTCCAGGCTAAAGAGTCCCTAGCCTTCTTAACCTCTCCTCATAAGGTAGTCGTCCCATACCTTTTATCATTTTTGTTGCCCTTCTCTGCACCTTCTTCAGCACAGTAGCAGATGAATCCAGAAACTGGTGGATTGTGTCCATCTTACCAGCAGGTGGAGATAGAGATCACTGAACTGAACTCAAGTGTTATCGGATGGCCAGATCACTAGTCAGTCAATATACCTCTATATCTACCGTGTTTCCCCCGAAAACTAAGACAGTGTCTTATATTAATTTTTTGCTCCCAAAGATGCGCGAGGTCTTATTTCAGGGGATGTCTTATTTTTTCGGGGAAACACGTACAAGCCATACCCAAATGCTTTATAATCACCACACTAGAGGACCAAATGATTACACACACACACACACACACAAAAAAAAAAATCCGATGGCCCCTGATAGAGGAAGAACGAGGAAAAGGAATGCGCTGCTTTGGTGTTATAGACATCTGGCTCTCACCTCACAAGGACACAAAAAAAACAAACAACCTCCCCTAATAAACCAAAACACAGTACCATATCGCCATCACTACCTCCACAATGAGCGACAACTACACACACACAGCAGCACAGCAGCAGCTAGATCAGTTTCCGTCCCAGCCGGTAAAAAATTCAAGCATTCTCTGATTCGATGGAATCATTGGACCTGCAAACCTTTTCATTGGTTGATATCCCATAAAGCAACCATTCTATTTTTGATTCGCTGCACTGAAAATTATAAGCAAGAAAGGCAGAGGTTTTTTTTAAATTCTCGATCACCATTGGCTTCCTTCTGACTTGTAGTGTCCTCTGATTTGTTAGCGCTTACTCCATCCTTTCAATTGCTCTAATTGGCTGTTTCTAAACACCCGGTATCCGGGTAAGAATGGCGGCGGTAGGAGAGTGTCCACTCTTGGCTGAATGGCTGCCTGTATCTCTTACTCATGTTGAATATATTTCAGGTAAATATTCCCCCTCAGTCTTGCTTCTTGCATTACGTTAATATTATTTCGTCTTTGGGTTGCAGTGAAAAAAATTAAGGTTTCTGTGTCCATGTCCCATCGGGGCCAAACAAAAACTTTGCTAGGTCTTACTTTCGGGGGAGGCCTTATATTTAGCAATTCGCAAAACCTCTACTAGGTCTTATTTTCAGGGGATGTCTTATTTTCGGGGAAACAGGGTAGCAGATGGTGGGCGTCTAGCCTCCTGGATTTTGTGTTTCGGGGGTGGGGTTCCTGTTTTAGCTTGAGCGACTCAGTTAAGCCAGGGGGTATGCGGCTGTGTGGTGCCCACTTTAGGGGGCATATCTGGTGGTGTCAGGTCCCTATCCCACCCCATGTTCCCCTTTCCCCAGTGCCTGTTGCCAGTTTGCCTCAGTTCCTTCCTCACAGCTTGGACAAAAAAAAAAAGGCTACTGTGTTGCTTCTAGCTCTTTGAGCAGATGTAGCTGTATTTGGCAGGTTTTGCTAGCTTGGGGAATCTCTTTAGGAGAACGGAGACCCAGATCAGAGTGGCCCTTTGAATGTTTTCTTTCTGTCAGGTTGTTGGCTAACTGCACAGTTATAGCAGCAGAAAGTGGTAAAAAGGTGCTCCTGCTATGGGAAATGGCAGGCGGCTTGGGAATCTGTCCAGCTGGATGCACGGAGGCTCTAGCTGGAGCAGGGTCCTCTCTTACCACTGAGCCTACGTTTTCCCGCATGGAAATGGCAGATGCGCAGCCTCGTGATGATTTGGACATGGTTTTGCTGCAGTAGTCGCAGTCTGCTTTGGTTTCGCTTCTGGGCTCCATTTCCTGTTCTCACAGTAGGGGACCCTTCTTCATGAGCTGGCTCAGGGAGTGAGGTGCTCTGGGCTTTTTGGGGGCCTTGGAGCTGTTTTCTTCTGATTTTGTACTGCTTCGGCATCAGGCCTACTTGCTAAAATGGTCCGTTCAGCAAACCAAGCCGTGTCAGTGAACCACCTGGAAAGTTTTCCTGCACAGGGTGGACACTTGGTGGTAGTGGTCACCAAGAGACCACCTTCCTGGTTGGGGGGGGGGGGTGGTCTTCAAAGACATATGTAAGCTCTCCTTTGAGGTATCCGCTGTCACCTTTCATAGGATCAGGCGTCACCAGGGGCTAGTCCATTCTGGTGGCTCTGGATCGGCTGCAACGTTCTTGGTATGTGGAGCTGCAAAAATGTCTGGCCTGTAATTTGCTCTGGGTGCAGGTTGCAGCTATGGCCTATTACAGGGGGCATGGGGTGGGTTGCTCTCCTGGGCATCATATCTGGATGTGGTGCATTTTTGAGAGGGGTTTAAATGCCTCAAACCTTTGCTGCTGTGCCTGGAATGGAATCTTAACCTAATTCTTAATCTCAAGGCTCTGCTGCATGCATCATTCAAACCCTTGTGGAAGGCCTCAGATAAGGATCTTGCTCTGAAAGCTGTGCTTCTCATGGCTATGGCATCAGCCTGTCAGGACTCAGAGCTCCAGGCATTATTGTGTAGAGATCTTTTTCTTTACTGAGGCAGGTGTCACGATTCGGACGGAGCCTTCATTTTTTGCTGAAGGTCATTTGGCCTTTCACTTCAATCAGCTGATCTTCCTTCTTTCCTTCCTTCCCTCTTTTCGGGCGGAGGATTATCTGGTGGACATTGTGCACTGCGTTGGATGTTCACAGGGTCCTTCATTATCTGCAGGTCATTAATTACGTTTAGTGTTTGGATCATTTTTTTGTGTTTCGTGCGGGTCCGAATTGGGGCAGTGTGGTTTCAAAAACGATATAGCACTGTGTATTAAGGAGGCTATTGCCTCTGCTTATCTTCTGGCGGGCCGTAGCTCGTTGGTTTCTTTGCGGGCACATTCCACGGGGCCTTAGCAACTTCATATGCATAGAGGTTTGTAATTTTTCTCTGAACGAAATCTTGGGGCATCTCTGCATAATTTTTCCAAACATCATCAGTTGGATGTGGCAGCTCGGGCATATTCTGATTTTGAAGCATCTATGGTTTCCATGGGACCCTTCTCCTCCATCGCTAACTCCAGGACTCCGATCCTTTATCTCGCCGCACCTTATGCCTGGAATAGACTTCCTGAACCGTTACGTCTAGCTCCATCCCTGGCCACCTTCAAATTCGGGCTAAAGGCCTACCTGTTTGATGCTGCTTTTAATTCCTAACTTGTCACCTGGTCGTAACCTTATCTTGTCTTCCTCTCTTCAATAGTCCCTTTCCCTATGTGTCCTTCTGTCTGTCCTACCCTTATCCTTATGGGTCCTATCTGTCTGTCCTGATTTAGATGTAAGCTCTTTTGAGCAGGGACTGTCTTTTCTTCATGTTCAATTGTGAAGCACTGCGTACGACTGGTAGCGCTATAGAAATGATTTATAGTAGTAGTAGTAGTAGTAGTAGAGTGGCATCTTCCCATCCTATTTAGAGACTGCTTTCTACATCCCACCAGTTTCTGATTCATCTGCATCTGCGCAGAGGAAGAAAAAAAATATGTCTTGCCTGATACATTTCTTTCCCTTAGTAGTAATAGATGAATCCAGGATCCCACCCTAATGCTGCTGGACAGTTTTGGTCTGATGTGGGTCTCTGTTGTAGGTATGTTTGCAGTTCGTTTTTACTTCATTTCTTCTATCAGTATCAAGCTGGTTTTCCATATGTTTTGTCTTCTCCCTTCGGCTTTGTTACAAGAAATACTGATGAGTAGGGAGCTGGCCGTCCTATAACACTGAGTTAAGTTTAGTGATCTCTATCGCCACTGCTGGTAGATGGACACAACCCACCAGTTACAAGCCACCATTTCTGTGGATTAATCTGCTGCTACTAAAGGAAAGAAAATTATCAGGTAAAATATCACTTTTCCATATTCATTGTGGAAATCTTGAAAACCTTGACTGGGTTGTGACCCTGAAGGACCGTGATTGCCCACCCCTACTATAAAAGCATCTTTGGTGCACAGATGCCATATTGGACCACACCAATTCCAAGCACCAGTTCTGTCTTAAGGTGCCTAGTGAAAGTATGTGAATTCAGCCTTAAGGGGTGGAGTTAGAGCAAAGTCCCTTAAATTGGACCAGATAATTTGCACAAGGGCCAGAGCAGGTATAACTGTGTGCAGGCACTTTCTGTGGGTGGGTCAGTGGGGGGGATAATTTTTATAAAGACAGACAATGTAAACTTACTTACCTTTCTGCCCTACAGGCTAGGTGCTTTTTCAGAAAATTACCCTCTGCAGGGACCCATATTCGTCAGCATTGTCGCACTGGGGACCACTAGCATGGCTTGATAAGAGGCCCGTAGTTTGTTAATTTATAGAATAATTTATAGAATAGAATTTATAGAATAATTTATAGAATAAATTGAGGCTTTCTTTTACCTATTTTTGTGTACAAACATTTTAAAAAAATATCTTCACCCAGTAATGACTTTGTGGTAACATAAGGCTAATTATTTTTCAGCTTATATTTTAGGATTATTTGCAGAATCACAAACTAAAGCAGAAGTTCTCAGCCCTGTTCTCAGGACACACCAAGCCAGTTTGGTGTTCAAGATGCCCACAATTAACATACATGAGATAAATTTGCATGTATTGCCTCCATAGTATGCAAAATGATCTCATGCATTTTTATTGTGGGTATCCTGAAAACCTGACAGACTGGGTGTATCCCAAGGACTGGGTTGAGAACCTCTGAACTAAAGTGATGAACTTCATTCTAGTAACAGCTGAAAGGATGTTTGTTGTACAAAATTGTAAAGCTGTCTCTGCACAGTACTTGTAACAGTAAAACTATTTGCATATTCAGAGTGTTTCTGCAATATATATTGATACTGATAATGGGATTTATTTTAAAATTCTCAGTAGATCAAGATGAAGGACAAGACACTAGCAAAAGATCCTCTCCTGAACCTGACATGACCCTGAGAGACTACCAGATGGAAGTGGCACGACCAGCTCTGGAAGGGCGCAACATTATAATATGTCTTCCTACAGGAAGTGGGAAAACTCGAGTGGCTGTTGTACATTACCAAGGAACACCTGCAAGAAAGGAAAAGAAATTCCAAGCTGGGGAAAGTTATTGTGCTGGTTAATAAGGTATCATTTTGAACTGGTGCACAAATTAACATTCCATTACATTGCTTCCCACTATTCCAGAACCTGTGGGATAGTGTGTCCGTCAACCAGCAGGTGGAGATAGAGAACTGAAAACTAAGCTGAGTCATATCTCTCTTGGCATCCAGTCCAGCTCCTCAGTATTCTTCTATCTCCAGAAGGTGGATGGACAAACTTTTTAGCCTCTGGTTTTGAGTGCTTTGCTCCTGGTTCAGTTGGTCAACAGGTCCTTAGTTCAGCTTTGTGGGTGGCTTTAGTCTGCAGAGTCGTATCTGGAGGTCTTCAGATCCCTGTCTGTGGTGCCCTGAAAATTTGTTTCTTTCTTCCCTTCACCTCTCCCCTGTTTCCTGTGGAGCTCTCCTTTTCCAGCACAACAACCTTGGAATGAAAGAGGTTTGCTGGAGCATATGGGGACATAGTATTGATCCTGAACCTTTCTCATCTGTAGTAAGCCTGACAGTGGTAAGTCCGACTAAAGTTTGACTCAACCACTTGGAGGGCTGCAAGTTCAACGTGGTGCAGGGAAAGGATCCTGACTCTCCGCTTGGGACATGTTGTGCTGTGCTGGTGACAGTTGGGGTGAATGGTGACTCCCACGGAGGCAGTTAAGCAGTGTTACTGCTAGCCGGCATCAGGGCGTTGCAGTGTGTGCCAAGCCGGGAATCCCTCAAGACGCAGAGGAAACAGTTGGCAACAACTCATCTTTGGATTTGGTGCACTTGGAAGGCAGTTTTGGGGCGTCAGTCCTCAGGGCGATGGTTCCAGGATCCCACCCAGTCTAGGGATTGCTTTTAAACCTCCCCTTCTGGAATAGTGTGAAGCTGCTTAATGAAGTAGAAATTAGGTCTTACCTGATAATTTTCTTTTCATTAGTCCTTCTGACTATTCCAGAGACCCACCAGAGGTTTCTACTACTACTACTATTTAGCATTTCTATAGCGCTACAAGGCGTATGCAGCACTGCACAAACATAGAAGAAAGACAGTCCCTGCTCAAAGAGCTTACAATCTAATAGACAAAAAATAAATAAAGTAAGCAAATCAAATCAATTAATGTGAACGGGGGGGGGGGGGGAAGAGAGGAGGGTAGGTGGAGGCGAGTGGTTACGAGTCAAAAGCAATGTTAAAGAGGTGGGCTTTCAGTCTAGATTTAAAGGTGGCCAAGGATGGGGCAAGACGTAGGGGCTCAGGAAGTTTATTCCAGGCGTAGGGTGCAGCGAGACAGAAGGCGCGAAGTCTGGAGTTGGCAGTAGTGGAGAAGGGAACAGATAAGAAGGATTTATCCATGGAGCGGAGTGCATGGGAAGGGGTGTAGGGAAGGATGAGTGTAGAGAGATACTGGGGAGCAGCAGAGTGAGTACATTTATAGGTTAGTAGAAGAAGTTTGAACAGGATGCGAAAACGGATAGGGAGCCAGTGAAGGGTCTTGAGGAGAGGGGTAGTATGAGTAAAGCGACCCTGGCGGAAGATGAGACGGGCAGCAGAGTTTTGAACCTACTGGAGAGGGGAGAGGTGACTAAGTGGGAGGCCAGCAAGAAGCAGATTGCAGTAGTCTAAACGAGAGGTGACAAGGGTGTGGATGAGGGTTTTGGTAGAGTGCTCGGAAAGAAAGGGGCGGATTTTACTGATGTTGTAAAGAAAGAAACGACAGGTCTTGGCAATCTGCTGGATATGAGCAGAGAAGGAGAGAGAAGAGTCAAAGATGACCCCAAGGTTTCGAGCTGAGGAGACAGGGAGAATGAGAGAGCCATCAACAGAAATAGAAAACGGGGGGGAGTGGGGAGGTGGGTTTGGGGGGGAAAATGAGAAGCTCAGTTTTGGTCATATTTAATTTCAGGTGGCGTTGAGACATCCAGACAACAATGTCAGACAAGTACGCTGAAACTTTGGTTTGGTAGCAAGGTGAGATATCAGGGGTAGAAAGGTAGATTTGGGAGTCATCAGCATAGAGATGGTAGGAAAAGCCATGGGATGAGATTAATGAACCAAGGGAAGAAGTGTAGATAGAAAAGAGGAGGGGACCAAGAACAGAACCCTGAGGTACGCCGACAGGCAGAGGGATAGAAGTAGAAGAGGATCCACCAGAGTGAATACTAAAGGTGCGGAGGGAGAGGTAGGAAGAGAACCAGGAAAGGACAGAGCCCTGGAATCCAAGTGAGGACAGGGTATCGAGAAGTATGCTGTGATCGACAGTGTCAAAAGCAGCGGAAAGATCAAGAAGAATGAGGATAGAATATTGACCTCTGGATTTAGCCAGTAATAGGTCATTGGAGACTTTAGTAAGTGCAGTTTCGGTTGAGTGGAGAGGGCGAAAACCAGATTGTAGTGGGTCAAGAATAGCATGTGAGGAGAGAAAATCAAGGCAGCGGCGGTGAACAGCACGCTCAAGTAATTTGGAGAGAAAAGGAAGGCGGGAGATGGGTCGGTAATTAGAGGGACAAGTAGGGTCGAGTGAAGGCTTCTTAAGGAGAGGTGTGACCACAGCATGTTTAAAGGCAGCAGGGGCAGTTGCAGTGGAAAGTGAGAGGTTGAGAATGTGACAGATAAAAGGAATAAGAGATGTGTAGTCATTGCAGAGTAATGGGCCAAATAATTGTCATTTTGCTTGGTGCTTCCTGCATATTTCTTGTTCTCTACAAGTTGTTCAGATGAGAGAGACCTACACGTTTGATCATCTGTTTACTGTTAGGTTAGGAAGTTGTTTAAGGTTGTTGTGTTTATTTTGAGTTTCTCTGTACTGCTTGTCTACGTAAATACTGAGCAGCTGGACTGGACGCCAAGAGAGGTGTTTCAGCTTACTTTTCAGTTCTCTGTCTCCACCTACTGGTTGATGGACACAGCTATCCAACAGGTTCTGGAATAGTGAAAAAATCAGGTAAGACCTAATTTCTCCTTTCTCTGTGTGGTAGAATTGAATATTCTCAATGAATTTATTTTTATTTGCATCTTTATTTAACTACAAGGCTATTTTTTTTATATTAGTTATTGTACCTTTAGAAAATGTTTTTGTATAGATGCAATATTTGGTGATAGATGCAATAGAATTCTGTATCTTTATTGAGCAAAATATTCTGTAGAATAAACAAACGTAAAATTTTAAATGATCAGGGACAAGTGAAGTTGGAACCTAAAATTTGTGTTTTACCAAGTCCTGTGGATGTTGGCTATAGAGGTAATTTCTGTGATAATTAACTGTCTTATAATAATAGATTTAAATTAGGGATGTGCATGACCAAAAATAAGTTTGGTTAGTCTTCATTTAAATAAAGTTTGTGTAATATTCTTGGGTTCCTTTTAGTATTAACACATTCATGTTTTTTTTAATGCACGTTGTAAGGGGTATTCTGTAACAGAGTAACTACATTTACACACCACTTGAGCCTATTAATGTTCAGAATACTGTCACCCTCACTGGTAATTGTACACGTAACACGTGTATGTGGCAGCTAAGCACTATTGTGTGTGTGTGGGGGGGGGGGGGGGGGGGTCGGTGGCATAGTGTGTAACTGCAAGGGGGCATTCGTATGGATGGATTATAGGAGGGGCATGGGTGGGACTGCCATTTATCCACACAGCCTGCAGAGTACTGTAAGTTACACATTCACTTGCCGCATTTATGTGACCGGTCTATCATATCCACCGTGGAACAAAAAAAAGAAGTAGACCTTGTTGAAGAAAATACAGTCTTTAATGAGCTGTTTTTGAAGCTCCCAGAAATTACATATAGATGCCCGACATGGCTTATGTTTTGCCAGGAGTACAGGTTGCGTCGGGAGCAATAAAAACCAGCTGGTGCAAACCTAAAAACTCCACCAACGCTGATCAATGTGTGTCCTCCCGGGTCCATACTCTTGGCGAAACATGGCCATGTTGGACATCCTTATGTAAGTCCTGGGAGCTTCAAAAGCAGCCCATTAAAGACTGTGTTTTCTTCAACAAGGTCTGCTTCTTTCTTTTGTTCCGCATTTATGTGACTGCAGTTATGTCAGGTCTATGACTGGTGTAACTAGAGTTGTACACATGTAGGGGCACTGACGCTAGGTTATGGAAGTAGTCTGTAATGGAATCCAGGTAGTATTATAGAATAGACTTTCACTATGTGTCATCTCAAGATGCTGCAAGGAGGAGCCCAATTATAGAACTGCCCTGTCTATGTGTGCAAGAGCACATTAATTTGTGGTATATAGTACATACTCACAAAAGATCTGCACACACAGAAATCTTTTAGGTGCCCAGTTAAACTGAATCTACACTGATGAATTCACACCCTCCCTTCTAATTGTTCATTTTAGCCATACACTTGTATCCTCATTGCATTGTAAAACTGATATCCTGCCTTTAAATGTCTTGAGGTGTGCAAACCTCTGAGAATTAGAAAGAAGCCTTCTTTAAACTGGACCTTTCAGTATTCAGGGCTTTTCCTTCAAGTAACATCTCTCTGCCCTGTCTCGGAGGCCAAAGACATTACAGCTGTCGAATCATGGCTATACCAAATGGGCAGGGGACTACTACTACTACTACTTAGCATTTCTGGACTGAGCTTAGCTCTGCTGCTTGCGGTACTGTGGCTGAGATGGTATGATACTTTACACTGGACTTACATCCCGCAAATACCATAAATAGTTCTGTATGGGTCTTAAAATGTCAATGTCCTTTCTTCTGCTTATACTTCTTGTGCTGCAAAATCCAAAGAAATATTCATGTATATAAAAATGTTATATGTGTATATGCAGTTATGTGTTTTATATTTATAATATACACACACATAGATAGACGTAGACATTAGAACCTGACCAAACACAGGATCTTTGGTTTTTGCCAAAAGCTGAATCCATGAGCAAAATTGGTTACTTGGTTTCAGCAGAAAACAAAGCCAAAAACTAAATCAGCCAGGCCCTGCCCACCCATCGCTGCTGCCATCGCCACACAGCCTTCCTTCCTGGACCCACCCATCAGCTAGCTCCCTCCTCTACCAGGCCTAGGTCACGAGACCACCAGGGTGGGTGCCTGAGGTAGGCCCGGGGTTGAGAGGAGGAGCTGGGTGACCGATGGGTCTGGGAGGGGGGGAGGGAAACTTTGTGCAGTGGCAGCGACAGCAGCAGAGGGTGGAAGTGAGGCTGTTTAGGTTTTAGCTAAAAATGTCCTGGTGTTTTTGGCCACAACCTGAACCTGGATTTCAGGCCAGTTTCCATGCCGAAACCAAAATTTGGTTGGCTTCTAGTAGATATCTATATATGTGTATATAACAAATATAGGGGCTCTTTCACTAAAGCTTAGCGCACGCTAACAGATTTGGGGCACGCTAAATGCTAAGAAGCCCATAGGTATAAAAATGGGCTTCTTAGCATTTAGCGCACTCTAAGCTTTAGTAAAAGGGCCCCATGGAGTGTTAGATGCAATACCTTCTTGTATAATAGACATATTATATTATGTAAAACGTTCCATCTTCCTTAATACTCATATGTTATCACTTCAAAGTGTATGTATAATTTTTCTCCGTATTTAAAACATTTAGGGCCCAACATTCAAAAGGAACTATCAAGACATTGGTAGCCATTATCTGGATAATTCCCTTAGGTTGTCCTCTCTGAGGATATTCAGCAGTACTATTCATATGAAGGAAAATTCTATAAACTGAGCAGTAGGATTTATTGCCCACTTCACTTGTAAATGTTTAAATACTATCACTTACACACATGCATACGCACATCTGCCTGTGTAAGTGCTACCAGGGCACCTAAGTATTATTCTGCAAATACCAAATTAGCTTACATAGTATATATTTGTAAAGGGGGCATACATGTGGGTGGGACATCTGTTTGTCTCCACTTACACATGTAACTTATGGAATGATGTATGTTAAAGCACATCCCTGCTGCATTTAGGCTCCTGTGCTTAGACCAGCACTAGGACTGGTATAACTGTGGGCACCTAAATGTTAGGCTTGCCAACACTAGGTTAAGCTAAAGTTCATAATGGGACCTACCACATGGCCTCAGGATGCCTAGGTAGAGGCACCCAGGTATAGAATTTCTTCCATAGTTCCCTTGAATATCCTTAAAACTGCCTCGGCACTATCGGGATAGTGGTGAAGGCAGTGTGTGGACAGAGTGGCAGGTTGTCTGGACAGCATAACTATATCTGGATAAAGTTAGGACATAGATAAAGTTGTCCTCACTTTATTTCAACAGCTGTCTGGATAGCAGGTTCACTATCGCCACTTTCTAGATATCAGCGCTGCCTAACCAAGTTTTATTTAACCACCATGGCCAGCATTTTAAAAAGTATCCAATGTCAAGCTTGTGCTCAAATGTGTATAATGTATAACTACAGCTGTAAATATGTCAAATCAAAGATTAATGTCACATCTGTAGTTGCATCTAGTCACATTTTAATTTTAAGCTAATGAGGACCATCAGAGGTGAACTTCTTCTAATGGTCCTCATTAGCTTAAAATTCAAATTGAAATTTGACTAGATGCAACTACAGATGTGACACTGATTTGACAGCATTTAAAAAAACAAAACATGATGACAGCAGTGACTGAATAGGGACCATTAATTGTTTTGAGAAAAATATTAAGAATGATAGGATTGTGAGAGCACTTTCTGTGTGATAAGAGTTTAAACATGAGAAGTAGATGCTGGATCCTGATTTATAGGTAAATAAGTATGCATGTGTATTTACCTATAGATCAGGACCTATTATCTACTTTTCAGATAGAGGTTAATGAAGTTCTGAGTACAGCCACTCAACGTGATGTTATATCTTATCATGAAGAGATTAAACATGTCATTTTATTTGTCTTGGTTAGGTCCCATTAGTTGAGCAGCATTATCGGAAAGAATTCCATCCATACTTGAAGCGTTGGTATCGGGTGACAAAGCTCAGTGGTGACACAAAGCAGAAGATCTCCTTTCCTGAAGTAGTGCAAAATCATGATATAATTATTAGTACTGCTCAGATCCTGGAGAATTCTCTCATGAATGCAGATGGAGAAGATGAAGACGGTGTTCATTTATCAGGCATGTCCACTTAATTTACTTTACTTTACACTGGACTTATATCCCGCAAATACCATAAATAGTTCTATATGGGTCACAAATAAAAGAGTGAACCAGTTGTTCAGATGATACATAGATCAATTAACTAATCGGTATGATGTCATTAACAACAATAAATTCAGTATAAGACCCTTAAATTATACTTTAAAATATTTCTTAAATAAAAAAAAGTCTTACGCAACTTCTTAAAAAGTAAATAGTTTATTTATGTATGGCATTTGTACCCTGCATTATCACAAACAAGTTTGGGTTACATCAAACTTTTAAAGCAAATTACAATAAAAGAACTATAACGAAAATACAAAACAATAATAGGTAAAAACATCCAAGCAGTAAGATGAATCATTTTGAAATAAATTAACTAAAAGAATAACAATCACCAACAGTGGCGAGGAATTTACTAAATAAGAATGTTTTCAACAATTTATGAAATTTCGAGTAGTCAGTGATATATCTGAGTGACTTTGGTAGGGAATTCAATTTCTTAGTAGCTTGGTATGTGAAGCTTGCATTATGAATAAATCTGTAATGAAAATTTTTACAACATGGAAAATGGAGGAGAAGATAGTCTTCGATGTCGGATGAGGATTACATAAAGATAATTTTAACAAGTATTGCATTTAGTCAGGCAAAAGATCAAATAAAATTTGATAAACAAGTGCACATAACTCTTCCATTTATTGGAAGCCAGTGCAGTTTGATTAAAAGAGGAGCTGACTTGGTGAATCGAGGAGCTTTACATGTGAGACGAGTTGCAGTATTCTGAGCTTGTGGCGAAACAAGGGACTTATGTCTGTGATTTATTATGTGGCTGTATGACATATATGTCCCCAGTGCATTTCTCTTGTTTGGCCAGCAGGTGGTGTCTGTCATCTGCTTTTAAGCTGTTGCAGAGGTGACTGTTTCCTTTTCAGCTTAAGCCCTGAGGGAAAGTAATATGCACTGCTATTGGCCAAATACCTCTCAGTGTTAATGCACTGGGTTCTGATTGGCCCTGAAGTTCAAAATCCAGCCAGTATGTGCTGGAAATCCCCAGTCTCAGAGAGGGAGTGTGGAAAGTAAAGATTTCTGTACCGAGACACGGTTCAAAACCTGTGAGCGGATATTTTTCTGAACTCCCCAGGTAGTAATAAAATGTCTAGTTATTTTTAATGTTGGTACCAGTTATTTTATCTGTTATTATTTGCTAATTTCATCTATTTTTTAACCGTTCACTGTTCCACTTTTCTGATGATAAACTTATTAGTTTATTAACTCTGTTGTCCTGGACTGACTAAGAATCCTGGTGGTTTGTGTGTTTTGGGTCTGTGGGTGTTTTCTAAGCGCTGTGGGGACCTCTGGGATTGTGGCTCCATTGCCCTTATCACCGGGGAGATAACTTGCGGGTGGGAGACTCGCCCAGTGGCAAGAGAAACCTAGTGCGGTGGGGTGGAGGGTAGGCCAGTGTAGAGCATGCGCATGGGTGCAGGCAGACCTGAGCATTGCTGGGACAGACCTTTTAGGTGGATGCAGAGTTAACCCAAGGTGGGTGCTAGGTGTTTCGTGACAGAGCTGTTTGAAGTTTTTTGATAAGAGAGACTTTTAGGCCTGAGTAAACTGCATAACAGTAATCAAATTTGGATAACACTAAATAATGAACTAAAGAGCGAAAAAGCAAGTTAGAAAAGAAAGGCCTCAGTCATCATACGTAGTTCTGACGGTAACAAATTCTAGAATGATACTGCCTGATAAGAAGTAGACAAAAATCTCTTAAACCTAACCTTATATACTGAAGGGAGGTTTAATGAGAGTTGTCCACTTAAGTGATCTGATTTATTGCTGGTGGAAACATTGACCATTTTCACAAGATATGGAGCGTCACAACGCAACATCCTAGAGACAATAGTCCCTAATTTAAACTGCACCCCCACCACTACTGGCAGCCAGTGCAAGCCAGATGTTATTGGATCAATCGACTCAAAAAAAAAAAATCAGTCTGGCTGTATTCTCCAAGTACAAGCAGGCCTATAACATTGCCAGTCCAGAGCTTCTAACAAGCTTAGAATAGGTCTTTGAGCATAAGATGTGCTCCACCAAGCATGCGAGAGTGCCTTCCCGCCCACCGCAATAGTGTGGGACCTTATTAACATAGGAGATGACAGTCTATCCAGTCTGCCCAACAAGATAAACTTATTACATAAGGTGTGATGTGATAACTTCATACATGTATCTGATCTTGATTTGTCCTTGCCATTTTTAGGGCATAGACCATAGAAGTCTGCCCAGCATGGTCCTTGTTCTAACTTTAGAAGTTGTCATCGAAGCCTCTGAAAAGCTCCACTCCAACTATCCAAATCGATTCAGCCATGATCAGGGCACAGACTGTAGAAGTCTGCCCAGCGCTGGCTTTGCTTCCCAATTATCAGTGTTGCCACCTAAATGTATACTAACCTTCTTTGGATCCATTCCTTCTAAACAGGATTCTTTGTGTTTATCACACACATTTTTGAATTCCGTTACCGTTTTCATCTCCACCTCCTCCTGCAGAAAGGGCATTCCAGGTATCTACCCCCTCAGTGAAAAAATACTTCCTGACATTATTCCTGAGATGGCCTCCCTTCAGCCTCAATTCATGTCTTATAGTTCTTCCTCCTTCCCATCTCTGAAAAAGGTTTGTTTACGGATTAATACCTTTTAAATATTTGAACATCTGTTCCTATCATCCCTGTTTCTCCTTTCCTCCAGGGTATACATGTTCAGGTCTTCAGTTCTCTCCTTGTCTGTCTTGCTATGCAAACCCCATATCATTTTTGTCACATTTCTTTGAACCGCTTCAAGTCTTTTTATGTCCTTAGCAAGATACGGCCTCCAAAACTGAACCCAGTACTCCAAGTGGGGCCTCACCAATGACTTGTACAGGGGCATCAGCATCTCCTTTCTTCTGCTTGTTATACCCCTCTCTGTTATATTTATTTAGATTTTGCTCACACTTTTTTCAGTAGTAGCTCAAGGTGAGTTACATTCAGGTACTCTGGATATTTCTCTGTCCCAGGTACAATCTAATTTTGTACCTGAGGTAATGGAGGATTAAGTGATTTGCCCAAGATCACAAGGAGAAGCAGTGGGATTTGAACCGGCCACCTCTGGATTGCAAGAACGGTGCTCTAACCACTAGGCCACTCCTCCACTCTCTGTGTAGCCTATTATCCTTCTGGCTGTGACCACTGCCTTACCACATTGTTTCCTCACCTTGAAATCCTCAGACACCATCACCCCAAGGTCCCAAATAGTCGCTGTGAGTTCTTTGTGAGTAGTTTTGTACTTTCAGAACTACAAAGTCTCTGTGGATGCTTTATGCTTAGGCAGCTTTCAAAGTGAAAGTACACTATGGTTGTTATTTTAGAAGCATCCTCGCATCTAAATGTCAACTTTTATAAATGTCTGGAGAGGCCCCAAACCCTTGGCCATTTCAAATGGGGGGCATTCAGATGTGGGAAAGCTTTCTGTATTCAAATTGGCAAGAGGTTGTAGGGAGGGCAGGAAGAGGGAATGGGCCTACAATACAGACGTGCATTCCCTATTTCACATAGGGAATCCACATCTGCATTGGAAATAATAGACATTGGAATTTGTACCTGCTTCGTGCCTGCTGTAGGGCAGCTGTAAATTCCTGTGTCTGGGCTCCCTGATCTCCCCCACTGACAGACCATGGCCCCCATGATCACTCCCTTTGCCATCCAGTCCTGTAGCCCCCTCCCTCATTTTGCACTGTCCTAACATCCCTTGCACCAGCATCATTCCCTGATATAATCTCCAGCCCCCCCCCCCCCTTATAGCAAACCATCCCTTGCTGACTCATCATCCGATGCCTCCACCCCATATATGGGCATGTGCCCACCATGTCATGCCCCCCCCCCCCCCCCCCCCCCCCCCCCCCCACTGCTCTGATGGCAACTCTGGACTTACCTGGGTTCTATTGGGACTGGAGTGATGCCCACTTGCTCCCACTGCAATGGTCCTCTAGGCTCAAAATGGCTGGTGAGACCTCTAGCAGTAATACCTTACTGCTATTTTAAGAAATCAGACTTCCATATATTGCCAGTAGAGGTCTTAGAGGCCATTTTTGTGCAGCTGATCTGAGAATGTGCATCTTAGATTAATCATCGGAAAGGACCCAGCCATTCTGTATGTTTGGCCACTTCTTTCTTTTCCTGTGAAAGACGCTAAGGTGCATAGCTGTATATCAATCACTCAGAAATTAAGTTTGCCTTGTGGAAGGTAATTCTATAAGGGGGTGCCTAGATTTAGGTGCTAGGAAAGTGCCTATTTGAAGCCTATTCTATAAAGAAAATTAGGTGCCTACTTTTCTTTATAGAATAGCAACATAAGTGGCTGAAACCCTTCTATATTTAAGGCACCAGCCATAGAGCTGGGTGTAAATGCTCTCATCTACATATGCAAGTATATGCCCTGCCCATGCTCCACCCCTATGAATTCCTACCTGCAAAGCCGGCTGCAAAGAGCAAATACTCAAACTCCAAACAGCCCAGAACATGGTAGCCAGACTTATATTCAGCAAACCAACATACGAAAGTGCAACACCCCTTTGTGAAAAACTACACTGGCTCCCACTCAAAGAACGCATCACGTTCAAACTCTGTACCTTGGTCCATAAAATCATCCATGGCGACGCCCCAGCCTACATGTCGGACCTAATAGAACTACCACCCAGAAATGCAAAAAAATCCTCCCGCACATTCCTCAATCTCCATCCTCCCAAATGTAAAGGCTTGAAATACAAATCAGTGCATTCATCAACCTTTTCCTATACAAGCACACAGTTCTGGAATTCACTGCCACGTAACCTGAAATCGATCTACGAAATGACCAATTTCCGCAAACTCCTGAAAACTTATTTCTTCGACAAAATATATCATAAAGAACAACACGCGTAACTCTACTTCCTTTAAGTTACCCAGGAATGTTCTTTAATGCCTTCTGCTTTCACACTATCATGCACCTAACTGTCTATGGCTTCAACACTATCATGTATTCTATCATCATGTAACCAAAACTTCTGCTAAAACA
Source organism: Microcaecilia unicolor (assembly GCF_901765095.1). Classification (NCBI taxonomy): domain Eukaryota; kingdom Metazoa; phylum Chordata; class Amphibia; order Gymnophiona; family Siphonopidae; genus Microcaecilia; species Microcaecilia unicolor. The sequence goes on from NC_044037.1 coordinate 239,456,591, forward strand.
AATGTATACTCTTTTCTACTTTTAATATTATGTATTTCACCATCATGTACCCAAAACTCGCTGTTAAACCAAATGTACATTCTTTTCTATTTCCAGTATCCACGATGAATTGTAAGCCACATTGAGCCTGCAAAAAGGTGGGATAATGTGGGATACAAATGCAACAATAATAATAATAATAATAATTTAGGCACATACTTTCAGAATACCGCTTAGCTAGAAACTGCTCATTTACATGTGTTCTTGCCACCTAAAACTAGGCAGCTCCTTATTAAGAAAAAAAAAATACTCCATACCCGTGGATTCTACAATGGTATCCCAAAGTTGGGCATATAAATTTGGGCTAGGAGACCAGATGAGTATGTAAACTAATTAGTCAATTGGGTGCTAACAACCAATTGTTAGCATTAATTCATTAATTGGCACTAATTTGGATTTACACACGCATCTGCCTATGCACTATTCTATAACACTGGGTGTCTAAAGTGTTCCGCATGCAACCCAAAATGGGACGTGGCCATGGGAAGGGCATGGGAGGAGGAGGGGTGTTCAAATATTTAGGCACAGTGTTACAGAATACCTTGGTTGCGCATCAGGATTTACACCAGTTTTCAGGAGGAGTAAATCCTTGCACCCAAAGTTGGGCGTGGGAAGCTGCACCAAGCGCTGTTCTATAAAAGACGATCAGCCCAAAGTGCTCTTTATAGAATAGTGCATGGTGTGGATTTTTCCCAGCGCCTATTTTTCAGTGCCATTTGTAGTATTTGGCCCAGTGATTCAGCATGGAGTATTTTTTTTTTCTGTAAAGCTATTTTCATACAACCAGTAGGGAAATAGCCACTTATATCAGAGAAAATATTTGTATTATTACAATATAAGTGTGACACTTGAAGTGAAATGATTTGTTCTGCAATCTTTTTCTAGATTTTTCTCTAATAATTATTGATGAATGCCACCATACTCAGAAGGAAGGTGTCTACAACAATATTATGAACCGATATTTAAAAGAGAAGAAAAAAAAATGGAAAACAAAGGAAACAAAACAAGCCAGAAGTTCCGCTGCCTCAGATCCTGGGACTGACAGCATCACCTGGTGTGGGAGGAGCCAAAAATCAAAAGAAGGCTATGGAACATATTCTAAAAGTAAACTTTTTCTTTCCAAATTTAGCTCTTTGGTCTGAGGGTCTGCTGGGTGTGGCCAGAGAGGCAGTTCACCTTGAAGTTCTAAAACCTCATGGTGTGGGAGAGGATGGCCCATTGGAGCACCACAGCAGTTTCTCTTTTTTTTTTTTTTTTTCTGTCGCTGCTTCCCTTACAACAGCCAATGCTGATGGGAAGCGGTCACCATGCCTCCTTTTTTTGCCATGACCTGATGCAACTGAGGCTTGATCCGCTGTGTGAGGGCCAAATAGAAGACTGACAGGGCTGGATGCAGATGGCAGGACTCATGCTTTTAAAGGCAAAGTAAATACTGCTTGATGTTTCTAATTTAGTTTAATTTTAAGGTAGAGTTGAGTAATAATTTTCCATTTTCATTAGAAACTGACTATTGTACTGTTAACATTTATGCTTTAAAAGGTTCTATGAGGACAACAAGTCCTATAATTCTCCGGAGCTTGTAACAAGCTTAAAAAGTAGGTCTTTGAGTGCAAGATGCACCCCATCATGCATGAGCAAGTGCCTTTCTGCCTGCTGCTAGAGCACAGGGCCCGCAGTTCTCTTTTTTCCATGGTGAGGAGAGGACGTGTCGTTATCCACTCCTCACAGCTGGTTCGGTTGGTCTTTTTGTGTCTTCCTTTTTTCTCTTTTTCTTAAGATGTCTTTGGGGTTTACCTTATTTTGTCCTTCCCCGTATATTATTTTAGATTTTTGCCTTTTTTCTTTTTACCATATTCACTAGGCTGCATTTAGGCCTGCGCTCCGTTCGGGTTTTTCTATTTTCTCTTTTTTGGTGCTCTTCCCTTTGTTTAGCACCATTGAGTCATTTGATTTAGCCATGGCTGTTTTTCCTTTCATGTCATTGAAGATTCCCAGTGGCTTTAATCGCTGGCACTCAGTGCAACAGGACCATCTCTGGGAAGGACACCCATTCTTGGTGTCTACAGTGTTTGGGGCCTGATGATACTCCTGCAAACTGTGTTCTCTGTTTTCAAATGTAGAAGAGAACACAGTTGGCCAGAGAGGATCAGAGAGAAAAGATTTTTGGAGGCAGGTCTGAAGCCTCGGTGTCAGCGTTAGTGTCTTTGGCATCGGGTGTTGCATCGACCAATGGGTGTGTCGCTCCATATGGCTGCGAGACCCTTGCACACTGGGAGTGACCGTGTATCGAGTGGTTATCCACCTGCCTCAACGCCGGCCACTATAAAGGCCCCTGGGACTGATCAGCATCGGACCCAACCCCGAGGCGACGAGGAGACTTGACTTCATCCTCTTCGGCACTGGGGAGCATCGATGCCAAGCATTGGAAGAAGCATCGGCATTGATCCCCATCAATGCATGGCACGGGGAGCTCTGGGGCACTGAGGATTTCACTGGTCTCCAAGAAGCGTCTGTGCTGGGAGGATCACTCCCCCCAACTCTATACAGGAGGTGCTGATGTGTGGGTCTGCACACAACCAGGACCAGGCAACCACTTTGACTCCCCGCATATTCAGCAGCCTGCTTCTACACCGGCACCCCAGCCTTTCCTGATGTCTGCCCTTGATCAGCTCCTCCGGGCTTTGCTCCCTGAGATTTTGGCAGGGTTCTTGCAGAGTGCATTGGTGTTCGGTGTGCTTGCGCCAGCCATGCCTCTTGATATAGTCCCGCATGGCCATCAGCCTGCAGTGAGGATTCCATGCCTATGCCTCTTTCGGTTTCATTGTCTACTGCCACCCATGTTGGCAGAGCCGCAATGTCGGTAGAGGAAACTTTGCTGGATTTAAGGCAGGAACTGACACCTCAAAGCCCCTCTCTGGAACATGGTACCTGTACATCAAGGCAGGCATGGTCTCAGCTCTCCAATGAGGAAATCTTGGCTGACACCGATGTGGAGCACTCAAGGGATTCAGAAGAAGATCCACGGTACTTCTTAGAGGAGGAGTCCTATGGCATCTCATCTGATCCCTCCCCTCCACAGGAAAGGAGGAAGTCTCCTCCACTTGAGAACCTATCCTTTCCCTCTTTTTAAAAGGAGTTTGCTGCCATCCCAATTCCTTTGGAAGTGGAGGATGAGCCCAGTGCTAAGATGTTCAAGGTCCTGGACTATAAAAGCAAGAGAAAAAGGAAACTGATATGGTTCTCCAAGCAAGTGGCTGAGAAAGGCTAAAGAATTGGTGTTCCAGAAATACAGAAAAACTCAAGAAGAGGAACACGGAGAGGAATACAGGTTGAAACTGAAAGAAGCCAAGAGAGAAATACATCTGGCGAAAGCGGAAGAACAAATGGCTAGAAAGGTAAGGAGGGGTGACAAAAATTTCTTCAGGTATATTAGTGAAAGGAAAATGACTAAAAATGGAATTGTGAGACTGAAAGATGCTGCAAACCGCTATGTAGATAATGATGAACAAAAAGCAAATTTGCTAAATAGATACTTTTGTTCTGTGTTCACAGATCCTGGAGAAGGACCGTGATTGACTGGCAAAAGTGCATATGAGAATGGAGTGGATATAGCACCGTTCACAGAAGAGAGTGTGTATGAACAACTAGGAAACCTAAATGTGGACAAAGCCATGGGACCGGAAGGGATCCACCCCAGGATATTGAGGGAGCTCAGAGAGGTTCTGGCGGGTCCTCTTAAAGATTTGTTTAATAAATCCCTGGAGACGGGAGAGGTTCCGTGGGATTGGAGAACGGTGGAGGTGGTCCCACTTCACAAAAGTGGTGATAGGGAAGAAGCTGGAAACTACAGGCTGGTAAGCCTCACTTCGGTTATTGGAAAAGTAATGGAAGCGATGCTGAAGGAAAGGATAGTGAATTTCCTGGAAGCCAATAAGTTGCAAGATCCGAGACAACATGGTTTTACCAAAGGGAAATTGTGTCAAACAAATCTCATTGATTTCTTTGACTGGGTGACCAGAGAATTGAATCAAGGACGTGCTATAGACGTAATCTACTTAGATTTCAGCAAAGCTTTTGACACGGTTCCCCACAGGAGGCTCTTAAATAAACTGGACAGGCTAAAGATAGGACCTGACGTGGTGAATTGGATTAGGAACTGGTTGACGGACAGACGCCAGAGGGTGGTGGTTTGGATTTCGCTCGGATGAGGGAAAGGTGAGTAGTGGAGTGCCTCAGGGATCGGTGCTGGGGCCGATTCTGTTCAATATATTTGTGAGTGACGTTGCCGACGGGTTAGAAGGTAAAGTTTGTCTTTTTGCGGACGATACTAAGATTTGTAACAGAATGGACACTCGGGAGGGATTGGAAAACATGAAAAAGGATCTGCGGAAGCTAGAGGAATGGTCTAAGGTTTGGCAATTAAAATTCAATGCGAAGAAATGCAAAGTGATGCACTTAGAGAGTAGAAATCCACGGGAGACGTGTGTGTTAGGCAGGGAGAGTCTGATATGTACGGACGGGGAGAGGGATCTTGGGGTGATAGTATCTGAGTATCTGAAGGCGATGAAACAGTGTGACAAGGTGGTGGCTGTAGCGAGAAGGTTGCTAGGCTGTATAGAGAGAGGTGTGACCAGCAGAAGAAAGGAGGTGTTGATGCCCCTGTATAAATCGTTGGTGAGGCCCCACCTGGAGTATTGTGTTCAGTTTTGGAGGCCGTGTTTTGCAAAGGATGTAAAAAGAATAGAAGCGGTGCAAAGAAAATCTACGAAAATGGTATGGGATTTGTGTTACAAGACGTATGAGAGATTTGCTGACCTGAACATGTATACCCTGGAGGAAAGGAGAAACGGGTGATATGATACAGACTTCAAATATTTGAAATGTATTAATCCGCAAACGATTTTCCATAAATGGGAAGGCGGTAGAACGAAAGGACATGAAATGAGATTGAAGGGGGGCAGACTCAAGAAAAATGTCAGGAAGTATTTTTTCACGGAGAGAGTGGTGGATACTTGGAATGCCCTTCCGCGGGAGGTGGTGGAGATGAAAACGGTAACGGAATTCAAACATGCGTGGGATAAACATAAAGGAATCCTGTTCAGAAGGAATGGATCCTCAGAAGCTTAGCCGAGTTTGGGTGGCAGAGCCGGTGGGGGGAGGCAGGGCTAGGGGTTGGGAGGCGGGTCTAGTGCTGGGCAGACTTCTACGGTCTGTGCCCTGAAAATGGCAGATACAAATCAAGTCAGGTATACACAAAACGTAGCACATATGAGTTATCTTGTTGGGCATACTGGATGGACCGTGCAGGTCTTTCTCTGCCATCATGTACTATGTTACTATGTATGACTCTCCTTCTAAAGAGACTGTGACAGTCCCGCTTCATGAGATCTTATGGGATGTTCAAGTGAAGTACTGGGAGTCCTGTTGGTCCCTCTCCTCTCCAAGAAGATTAACACCATGTATCGGATTCAGTCTTTCCCTGGATTTAATAGACCCCATTTGCCTTATTATTCCCTGATGGTGGAATCTGTGCTCAAAAGGGCCAGGAGTTCTAGGGACTATGCTTCGGCTCCCTGGCAGTGAAGCTAGAATCCTGGATTTGTTTGGTTGGAACATGTATAAGGCCTCCATGCTCATCTCACGTATCCAATCATACCAGCTCTACACGAGCCTGTACTTGTGGTCCTTGGTGTGCAGTATGTCTGATTTAGCAGACCTGTCTCCCTCCGAGACAGGCTGAATCTGTTCGCCAGCCGGTCAAGCAGAAGAAGGCGTGTTGTAAGTTCTTGACCAGGGGTACAAACATCACTTTTGATGTGGCCTCTAAGATCTCTGCCCAGAGTGTAGGGATTCACAGACTCTCATAGTTGTATGTCTTTGACTTGGACCCGGCGGTCCAGCAGAGATAGGCTGATGATACATGCTGTGGGATAATTTTTTTTGGAGAGAAGGTGGAGGAGGTTGCTGACCTCCTCAAGAAGCACACTGATACCATCAATTCTCTCTCCTGCTAGGTGCCTTCTGCACCTTGCTCCTCCTCTAGGAGGTTTTTTGGCAAGTCGATAAGAAGTACTTATTACGCGCAAAGACATGGGTACACCTTTCTTTTTGCCAGCCTCAGCAGGCTGAGCCCCAGCACGCTTGTTCTCATCAGTAGTGTGCGTGTAATGCCCAGATGGTTCCCCAGTCAAAGCAGGGGGAGAGCTTTTGACTGGCTTCAGCAGAGCATAGCCACTGTAAAAGTGACCATCCCAGATGACTTGTGGGTCGAGGGGAAGCTGAAGTTTTACCAAGAAAGGTGGCCCCTTGTAACCTCCGACCTGTTGGTTCTTCAAATAGTCCGTCTCGGTTACAGCTGCATTGACAACAAAGACTACCAGATTGCCTACTGAGAGCAAATCGTTTCAGCTCTCAGCAGAAGCAGGTAGTTTCAGAAGAACTCTCCACCCTTCTAGAGGCCCATTCGGTCGAGCCTGTTCCACCAGGGGAAAAAGGGAAGGGATTCTATTCCAGGTACTTCTTTGTGCCCAAAAAGACAGGGGTGATGTGACCCATTCTAGACCTAAGGGCTCTGATCAAATTCCTAGTCAAAAGAAAAAGTTTAGGATGGTTTCCCTGGGTACCCTTCTCCCCATGATTCAGGAAAACGATTGGCTATGTTCTCTGGACTTAAAGGATGCTTACACTCGCATCCCAATATTTCTAAGTCAGAGGAAATATCTTTGATTTCAGCTGGAGACACATCCCTTCCAGTACCAAGTGTTGCCTTTTGGCCTCGTGTTGGCTCCCAGGGTTTTCACCAATTGTCAGTAGTCACAGTGTTGCTACACAGACTGGGAGTCCATGTGTACTCCTATCTCAATGACTGGCTGGTGAAGAGCATGTTGCATGACATGGATCAGGATTCCATGCAGAGAACTATTCGGGTGTTAGAGCTTCTAGGGTTCATTTTAAACTAACCTAAGTCCCACTTGCTCCGTGTCCAGCAATTGGAGTTCATTGGAGCCATGCTGGACACTCAGCTTGCTCGGTCTTTTCTCCCTGTGGCGCTGGTAGATGCTTTTGACTCCCTCGCCACTTGCATCCAAGCAGCTCGGCAGGTCACTACTTGGTACATGTTGAGATTGTTGGGCCACATGGCACGTTTTCACATGAGAACTGCCCAATGAACCCTAGATTCCCAGTGGTATCATGCCTCAGGGAACCTAGAGGATGTCATCTGGGTTCCTCCAGAGCTGGTTCATTCCATACTCTGGTGGACAATTCGATCCAGTTTGGCTCTGGGACTCCCATTCCAAATTCCACAGCCCACAAAAGTGCTGATGACAGTTTCGTCCCGCCTAGGGTGGGGAGCTCATTTAGACAGGATTCACATTCAAGGTGCTTGGTCAGCCCAGGAAACAGATCTCCAAATCAACCTTCTGGAGCTCAGGGCAATCTGGAATGCTCTAAAGGCTTTCATGGATTGGCTAAACAAACAAATTGTACTCATTCAAACAGACAATCAGATTGCCATGTACTACACAAACAAGCAGGGGGCACCAAATCATGCCCTCTGTCTCAGGGACCCATCCAGATGTGGTATTAGGTGCATCAGCACAGGGTACTCCTCAAGGCCACTTTCCTGGTGGGCAAATTCAACAGCCTAGCCAACAGACTGAGCAGGGTCATGCAACTGTACAATTGGTCCCTCAGCATGGGCATTGCCCGCGAGATCATCTGAGCATGGGGCACCCCTTCGTTGGATCTCTTTGCCACTCGGTCCAATCACAAAGTCCCTCAGTTCTGTTCCAGGCTCCAGGCCTACAACAGACTAACATCAAATGCCTTCCTCTTTCATTAGGGGACAGGACTTCTTTATACGTATCCTCCCATTTCTCTTATGGGGAAACTCAAGCAAGACCCTGAGATCATGTTGTTGCTCTCTCCGTACTGGCCCTGGGAGATCTGGTTCTGTCTTCTTTTGTAGTTATTCTCCGAAGACCCATGGAGATTGCAGTGTTTTCTGACCCTCATCATGCAGAACGAGGGAACTCTTCTGCATCCCAACCTCTGGTCTCTGTAAGCATCCTGGATATTGAGCGCTTACAATTTGCTTCCCTGCATCTTCCTGAGGGAGTCTCGAAGGTCTTGCTGGCTTCCAGAAAAGATTCAACTAAGAGGTGGTCCTCCTTTTTATTTATTGATTGATTGATTGATTGATTGAAATTACAAAATATACCAAAGATAACTTTGTCAAGCAAATTGCCAAGAATTGCAAAAGAAAATAAATAGGGAAAATTTCCTTTTAAACAAACATTACAGGCATTAGTCCACAAAAGGAGAGGAGCCTGACCAATACACCATAACCTGAGAGGAGGTATATAGAAAAAAGATTATTCATAATTGTACTTTTAACTTCAACCTAAAGTCTTAAAAGGTCCAGTGACCATAATGTATCTTGTTTAGGAGTTCTTGCATCCAAAAAGGAACGAAGTTGTGAAGGCTCAAAGAAATGAAAATGAACATTATCAATCTGTAATACACATTAACATGAGAACCCTAACTGTAATTTAGCTCCCACATTCAAAGCTTCCTGCCGCATAGAGAGAAACATCTTCCTTCTCTCCTGTGTCCATCTGGAAACGTTATGGAAAAATCTGAATCTTTCCTCCCGTAAAAGTAATTGAAGTAGATGGTCTCAAATAAAGTCTAAGCAAAGCTTCTTTGTCTTGAAGAAAAACAAATGAGACCAAGAGGGTGGCATGAAAATCCACCTCTTCTTGTGGACTCTCTCCAAAAGAGCTGAAAATTCAAGCTGTCTGAGGATAACTCGGCACCCACTTGACCTTCTAGTTTAGCTTCCCGATTAGGAGGTACAGATAAATAATACTACTTTTGTACTGGTGGAAGCCCTGTTTCAGAGTATTGGAGTACTTCTTTTAGAAACGTATGAAACATATCCGGTGGGGAGCTAAATTTAACAAATGGAAAAATTTAAGAGTCTCAGATGTAATGATCTAGCTCTATTTTCCAAGTTTTCCAATTTTCGATAAACTACGTTTGCACCTTGAAACAATTTATATTCTACCTCCTTTACTTGGGATAAAAGATGATTCTTAGTCTTTTAATTTATTATCCTGATGGGCTAGTCAAGATTGGACTGTTTCAATCATTGAAGCATTAGTCTTAGAATTGGAAACAAAAGTAAGACAGACCTTGTGCAAGGACTCCATAGCTGTCCATAAGGACGTTACGGTTGAAGGTCTCACCAGCGGTTGTAGAGCTGCATCAGGATTAGGTTGCTCTCTACCCACCATCGCCGATTCCGATGGCTTCTCCTGGCAAATTCAGCCCAATAGCTGCGGGGTTAACTGGAAGGCTCAGCTCTTCGAGGGAAACCCTATCCTGGAGCGCAGCTCTATCAGGAGGAAGCCCTTCCCTAGTCGATTCAGAAACCCCAACTTCCAAGGTCCTGATGGACACGCCTTCCGACATGCCTCCCCACTCCTTGAGCCTGCTGTGCTAGACTTCATGGGCTGAGTGAAATCTCTCTCTCTTGACCAGGACTTCTCTCTGTGCCAGTTAAAGGAATGCCCTGGGGTGCAGTAGACATCGCATATGCTGTAATCGGAGCCTGACGAAGAGCCGGGGATGTAGAGGGTAAGGAGAGAACTCCTTTAATTTTCCCTTTTCTGTTCAGCATCGTAGAAACCAGGATAATAAGTTAACAGGAAACTAATCATCCGGAGCTCAGCATAGCACATCTAGCCTAGATGCCATCTTGGTCACGCCCGGTGTTCCTGTTTTAAATGGAGGAGGTTTGCCATCTGGTGGGAGGGCAAGGCCCTAGATCCTGTTTCCTGCCCTGCACAGGCCCTGCTCAAATACCTCTCCGAGTCTGGTCTCAGGACCAAATCCATAAGAGTTCACCTCGGTGCAATTAGTGCTTATAAACGTGTAGAGGGTAAGCCTCTAGTTGTTCACTTTTTGAGAGGTTTACTGTTGACACAGCACCCTGTTGAACCTCCACCCGTGTCATGGGACCTCAGCGTCATTCTCACCCAGCTGATGAAAGCTCCTTTTGAGCCACTTGGTTCCTATCATCTGAAGTACTTGACCTCAAAGGTCATATTTATGGTGGCTGTTACTTCAGCTTGCAGGGTCAGTGAGCGTCATGCCTTAATGGCGGATGCACCGTATACAAAGTTTCATCATAATGGAGTAATCCTCCACATGCACCTTAAGTTCGTACCTAAGGTTGTGTCAGAGTTCGATCTGAACCAGCCAATTGTGTAGCTGACATTCATCCCCCGACCTCATGCGCATCCTGGCGAAAGCGCACTGCACACCTTGGACTGCAAGCTAGCATTGGCCTTTTTCTTGTAATGGATTAGGCCCTATAGACAGTCCACCCAACATTTTTGTTTCCAATAGGATGGGGGTCACCATCGGGAAAACACACCATTTCCAATTGACTGGTAGATTGCATTTCTTTCACTTATGCCCAGGCTGGACTGATCCTTGAGAGTCATGTCAGAGCAATGGCTGCATTGCTAGCCAACTTGAGGTCAGCCTCCATTGAAGAAATTTGCAAGGCTGCAATGTAGTCTTCAGTCCACACATTCACATCTAATTACTGCTTTGAGCAGGATACCCGTTGTGACAGTTGGTTTGGACAGACAGTCCTGCAGAATTTGTTTGGGGTCTAGACAGACAGTCCTGCAGAATTTGTTTGGGGTCTAGAGTCCAATTCCACCCTCCTAGCTCCTAGGTTAATTACTTTTTGTCCTCGCTATTGCAAGGTCCAATTGACCACTGGTGGTGGTGGTTTTTAGTGAGCTTGGTAGTTAGGAATTCCCATCTATAAGAATTGTAGGCCTGCTTGTCCTTGGAGAAAGCGAAGGTATTTACCTGTAGCAGGTATTCTCTGAGGACAGCAGGCCTTAATTTCTCACATACCCTCCCAACTCCCCTTGGAATTATCTCCTTTTTATTATGCTTTGTATTTATTCTGCTGTTCCCGTGCTCTCGCGTCTGGCGTGCAGGCACTCACACGTGCGATGGGGTGCATCTCATGCTTAGACCTATTTTTAAAACGTATATAAGAATATAAGGCCTGCTGTCCTCGGAGGATACCTGCTACAGATAAATACCTTCACTATATGGTAGTGTGAAAACTGTGTTTGTTCCTCCTTTTTTCCATACATTCAAGTGAACTCACACAAAAAAAAATGTGAAGTGGTATCTCTCTTTATTGTGCTAATGTAATCCATTTCACGACTAAGGTTTTTGGGAGCTTAAGACTCCCTTCCTCCAGCCCATTATAAATGTCAACCCATCAAATAGTTGTAGCATTGCACAAACTAAAGCAGTGAAAAATTCCTTGATAGCAGTAAAAACTTCACAGTAACAGTGTTCTATGAATTTGAAGTATGACTGTCACAGATTGTATGTGTCAAAAGTGGTCAAACTGTTTTGAGCTGAAAAGAGAACCCTGTGTTGCGGGTGTAGACATTTTATACCTGTCCTGGAACAGGATTAAGAACAGAAGAATAGCCATACTGGGTCAGACCAGTGGTCCGTCTAGCCATCTATAAATTTTGTTTTGTTTTGTTACATTTGTACCCTGCGCTTTCCCTCTCATGGCAGGCTCAATGCGGCTTACATATTGTATACAGGTACTTATTTGTACCTGGGGCAATGGAGGGTTAAGTGACTTGCCCAGAGTCACAAGGAGCTGCCTGTGCCTGAAGTGGGAATGTCATACCTATCATCATTTTTATAACCTATGCGGATACATGCACGTTCCACCCATGATCCGCCCAAACTCTGTCCCTGTATATACCTAACGACAACGTACACTCCATGTCACATTGCGTACTTTTTGCTGGTCGATATTTATTGATGCCATTTATGAGCATGTGTGGCCAAATTCGTGCAAAAATAACTGTCTAAAATTACCCACATTTTATTTAAGTGGTATCGTGTTCATCACTCTTCAAGGAAGAGTTGTTTATTATTTGATTCTATTTCCTGAGATGGAGTCGGGCTGATTAGATCCTTAGGCCCTTGTGCTGTTGACCTTCACACGGATTAATTTTTATAGAACTTGTGGTTTTGTGGATTTTGTGACTCAGCATTAGCCTAAATTTAGCCCATTATCTGGCTTTCCTTCAACTTTGCAAGTGTTTTTCACAATTCTGTGCATAGGGCAGTGTTTGTCAGGACCAAACAAAAGGTACATAGAAATTAAAATACATTTGCATTTTACCTTTGTAAACTTGCCTTAGGGATCTAGTATTAAAGCTGCACTAATTTAACATTTGTGGTACATGCATTTACTATGCATGCTGGAAAACATTGCACTGTTAGCCAAGGTCGTATCACAAGGGGCATTTTAGACACATATTCCAATCACATGGTAATGACTAGGGCTATTTTTGATAGTCTGAATGAACATCTTCAGAACTCACTGGCCTGCTGTGCTGAACTGTTGTATTTTAAGATCAGTAAGACCAGCCTGTAAAATCTAAAAATATTTTTCTCCAATGCTAGCGTCGTTTGACAAAATATTTATTAGACCAGATCTTTTTGGACAGTATTGACTCAATTTAATCTTTTGTTAATGACCTAATTAGTCTGGGACTGAACTCAATTTAAAGCTCACTGAACTGTCAGCATTGTGTAAACAGCAGCATCCTGACCTCCACATCTCCTCAACAACCTTAACCTTTTTTTTTTTTTTTTTTTACCCCCTCTCAAACCTGGATTCCACACTGCAGACCCCAATCGCTAACCTCAGTCACTGTTCCCTCTAAGCTGAGTGGGAGCCCTTCACCTATGGCACCATTTCCCAAGCTGTGGAACCCCAGTGCACCGCGGTGAACTCACAGGGGTGCAGCGGGACATTTGGGAGTTCACATGCCAAGTGCCTCTTTCCACCGCCAACCCGCTCGTTCGCTGCAGGCTGTGGGAAGTGATGTAAGAGCTGCCTTTGGCCTGCCCCCTTAGCCTTCTTTGTGCAGGATCCTGCCTACGCGGGAACAGGAAGTGGCTGTATAAAGAAGGCTTTCGGGGGCAGGCTGAAGGCAGCATTTACACATTGCTGCCGATGCTGGCAGCCTGGAAATTTGGAGGCCTGCTCCTGCCCCCGGGACCCTGGCTGCTCACTACTCAGCTGTCAGGGAGGGACGACAGGGCTGCAGAATATTATGTTGCCTCCCTCCTGTGCTCAGGTCCGGGCTCTTGTTCATCCTCCTTTCCCCAGGAACAAGGTAAAAAATGGATTATAATGTATTACAAGGGGGCATGGGTTGGGGGGGGGAAAGATAGTACATGGGGGAGAGAGGGAGAAATATTGGACATGATGTGGGGCAGGAGGGGTAAGACCTGTGTGGCCGGGGGGGGGGGGGGGGGGGGGTGCCACAAAAATTGCTCGGGCACTAAGGGTGCTGCGAGCCAAAAACGTTTGGGAACCACTGACATATGGTCCTGTCGGGGGGAGGGGGGGGAAGGGTACTGTTTCAATATCACATTTTCAATAGTGAGAAACAAGCAAGGTCTGCAGGACTCCAGGGAACCCTAGTGATTGAAAACACAATATTGAACCCCCCCCCCACTAGCAGCAGTGTGCAGTTGGAGGACGCCCTCACAGCTTAGAGGGATCAGTGACCTCTCCCCGTCACTGCCATTCCATATCTCAGTTTGCCAACTATGTTGAATGCAAAATGGCACCAGTCCGCAGCACTGTCTATTGTGATCTTCACATGGGTTATTGTGTGTAACACTTCCAACCACTGCCATTAGAAAGCCAGAGGGGTGTGGGATCAGACCCTGGTTAGAGGAGTGTTTTCTTGGTGGGTCATGGTTCCGCTCTACCAACCAGCCCTTTCTTTAAGGCCAGTTAGTACAGAGCAGTGGCGTAGCTGCGTGTTGACGTGCAGGATGTCAGAAACAGAAGGAAGCCTTTTGCGAGAAGAAGAGAACCTTGGCTGGCAGGGCTTGGTGTCCCCCGCCAGCAAAGGTAGGCGGGGGGGGGGGGGGGGGTCGGCGGCGCTGGGGGGGGGCTAAAATGTGCCCCCTCACCTTGGGCTCTGGACCCCCCCCTCCCGCCCAAGTCTGGCTATGCCCCTGGTACAGAGGGAGAAGTGCCAAACACAGTTCCCTCAAAGCTGAGTTCGAGTCCTCCACTTACATTCCTGCCAGTGGGGGGTGTTACATTTCCAACTGTGAGGGACAGGCCAGCTCTGCAGAACCCTAGGAAACCTGCCTGTCCCTAGTGATTGAAAACACAATATTGAAGCATCAACCCCCAGTGGCAGCAATGCAGTTGGAAGGCTCCTGCTCAGCTTAGAGGGAACAGATCATTTTTGACAGATCATAAGCATTCTTAAGGTGAGACTTACTTTGGTGGGTCCTTGGAGCACATTTGCACTCCACGTATCTTTAACTTGGTGCATCTCGATAACAACTACCAGAGTAATGTACATGGCAATAATGGGTGATAAATTAGCACAATTGTTTATAATATACTTTTTATCACTTGCACCTCTTAGCTGTTCCCACTGGTTGTGTTTTAAACAGTGCAGAATGCAGTATTCAACAGTATGGCTGATTTACAGCAGGATCTAACGGCCTAATTATGGAAATTTTTATCTGCCTGACTCTATAGGATTTACCACAGTCAGAACTCTTAAGTGGCTGTTGCTGATTTCTGCGTTAGCCAGCTAAATTTAGCTTCCTAACTGGAGCACACAAATGGTAAAATCCAGCTAAGGATTAGACAGCTAGATTTAGGAGACTTTTCAGCTGCAGCTATATAGTCATCTATGTTGTGGCTGAAAATCATCACCAAGCTTGGTTAAAAATTGATTCGTTTCTGAAGAATAAACTGACAAATTCCTGTTTGTTTTTTTTGTCTTTTTTTTGTAGATCTGTGCCAATCTTGATGCATATAACATTATGACAGTTAAAAACCATGAAGTGCAGCTGAAGAACCAAGTGAAGGAGCCTTATAAAAAGGTTGAAATTGCAGAGGAGACGAGAAAGGTAGGATTTGCACAACAAGTAACATGGATGCACTTAACTGTCCACTAAATTAGGAAGCAGTAAGTGCATCTGTGCTTTCTGCCATTGCTGTTAACACACAGTAAAGTTTTTCCTCTACAGTAACTGCATGGACTGATACTGAAAACACCCCAGCAGTTACTCATGAACAGGGGAGTAGCCAGACCTCAAGGCTTGGGGGGTCCGGAGCCCAAAGTGGGGGCAGCACAGTTTGGCTCACCTCCCTGCCGCAACCCCTGCCCCACTGCAACCCCACATACCTTTGCTGGTGGGGGGTCCCCAACCCCCGCCAACTGCAGCCTCTGCAGCACTGTTCTCTGCGTTTTGCCTGCCTCGCTTCCTCTCATGTTGCATGTATGCTTGGTTTTAGTGAACCTGAGTATGCACGCAATGTGAGAACAAACAGGGCAGGCAGTATGCAGAAAACAGCGTTGGAGAAAGGCTACAGCTGGCGGGAGTTGGGGACCCCCACCAGCCAAACCAGGAGCCCTGGATCCAATTTTGTGGGGGGCCTTGGCCCCCAGGGCTCCCATAGCTATGCCACTGCTGCAGAGGGTTTGGGCACATAATGTGAAGTAACTGCAAAACTTAACCACATTTAGTATTTAATATTAATTAGGGGTGGGCATTTAGTGTACTATTAATTTGATTAATTTTTGAAATTTTAACTAGGTTTAAATTTTTTAATCCTGTTCAAAGATTTTAACTCTCCTCTGTTGTCTGGCATCGCTTTTTCTCCCCTGCCTATCCTATTTCACTTTGGCATAACGTCAGTTGCAAGTAGCACGAGGGAATCACTGGCAGAGACCTTATGAAGAACCAAATAAATGTTAAGATAAATGCACAGGGGGGGGTAGGGGGGAAGAAGGGTAAGAGATACTGGACCTGGGGGGGTGGGGTCAGTGGGAGAGGAGAGAAATGGGTGTCTGTGTGTCGGGGATAACAGGTTTATCAGCAGAAGGGGAGACACTTGGGTGTATGTACATGGGAAGTATGCAGCAGGAGAGGAGAAAGGTGAATACGTGTATGGAGGGGAGGGGGAGCAATGTGCTGTGGGAAGGAAGTGTGTATATGCAACTTCTCATTATATTCAGCAGGTTTAAAAAATTTCCATGCAGTAAGAATTTACTAGTACCAAGCTGTCCAGCTCAGAGGTACGACCAGCCATGCGATTACAAGTTTTAATCGCACAGCTGGTCCCGATTAACATTTTTAGTCATTGCCCACCCCTAATAATTAATAATGACAGAAGTGGTAAGTGGATCTTTTTTGTGTGTCCTCTGCATACATTTATTGCAAAATGGGAACTAGTTGAAACTATTCTTAACAAGCAATGAAGATATTCTGAAAGAGTGTGAAAGCTACAATTAAAAAAAAAAAAAAGCCCCCAAAAAGCCCTTCCTCTATATTACTCCATGGAGTAATTTTTTATTAATATATTTGCAGAATCCATTTGGAGAAAAAATTATAAAGATTATGACAGAAATTCAGAATCATTGCCAGTTTTGTCCCTCAGCAGAATTTGGTACTCAATCCTATGAGCAATGGGCAATTCAGATGGAGAAAACAGGTAGGATTTGCATTGAACTTGTAGAATCAATTTTGACTTATACTTTAAAAATAGACTGATACAGTATATGGCATGAAGATTTTGATTTTCAAATACTAAAGGAATGTGGTGTGATAATTTGGATTAAAAACAGGCAATATTTTATATGCTGCTAGATAGATGACAGTGGACTCCCTAGTGTGTTTCTGCATATCTTGTTTTTATATCTATATGTATGTACATATACTGGAGGCTTCCTTCACCAGTATCTGGGGGAGGGGAGAAAGGAGTCAACTTAGGCTTCATGAAAAGAGAGTTTGATGGCATAGGGGAAAGTGTTTTTGTCAAACCAAGGCTTTGGAGAGAAATGTAGGGGTACTGCATCACCGTTCATTATTATTAAAATGGGGTTATGCAAACCATTAACCTTCCAGTAATAAATAAACTGTAGCATTGCCTTCCTAATATGTAGTTATATTTGCAGTTTAGTCACCAAGAATTGAGGACAGTAGTCTCATCTATTGCACCCCCACCCCCAAGTAAAACAGTGGCTCCTTTGGACTGATCTTCCCCAGTCACACTTGAAAGTTTCTTGATCAGAAGGATTCCTCAGCTTCCCTTCCGTCCTCCTCTTATTGAGAGGTAGCTCACTCATTTTCCTTAATAGTTCAAGTTGAGTTATATCTAGGCGCATTAGGTAAGGGGGTAAGGGTATGGGTCATGTATTTGATACACTACCTTTCTGTGATACAGTCAAAGTGATTTACATATTATATACTGGTACTTTTTTTGTCCCTAGTGGATTTACAATCTAAGTAGGTATTTCTCTGTCTCCAGAGGACTTATAATGTAAGTTAGTACATGAGGCAATAGAGACTTAAGTGACTGCCCAACAATCATGAGAAACATCAGTGGGATTTAAACCCTGGCTTCCATGGTTTTTGCCCCACTGCTTTAAGTACTAGGCTATTTGTCTATTCCCTTTGGAGGATTTCCCACCTATTCCACCCCCCCCCCCCCCCCCAGTAAATAGCAGTCCCCATACTTGTCTCAGGTGGCTATTTTGTGTAGTGGAGCAAGTAGGGGCATGAAGGAGGACTTGTTTCTTCCATCACATAAATTATTTTGATTCTGTCTAATAGGGCAGTGGGAGGTTCTTCGAAGGGGAATAAGAAACCTGGAGGGGGTGATTCTTATGGCCCATGGAGGCCTTAATTGCGTCAGAAGGGTCATTAGTTCACTTAGGGGAAAAAATATATCAGCCTGGGGGGACTGCTGCTTTATTTGGAGAGAAGAGGGAATGGTACAGGTAACACTGCTGCCTCACTTGTGAAAAAATCAGTCTGTGGGTACTATAAAACTTGGTTGACCTGAATGGGGGTGATCGCAGCCTCCATCTGACCTTGTTTATATACCATAGATATTTGCATTATCTCCACAGGGCACTAGGTTTACCCATTTGAGTACTTCTGTCATTTAACATGATTTTTTACAGGCTAGAATGCTCTCAGAAAATTAGCAATTAACGCACATTAACAACTGATTTTATTTTAGCTTAGTACAATGGCATTTTAGCCAGCTAAGGGGATCTTTTGCCTAGCTGTGTTCGGCGCAAACGTGTGCCTAACGAAGCAAAAAAATGGAGTACCATGGGACAAGCTCAGGCGTATTGCAGTAACCTGGAAATCTGTGCGTGCTAATTACATGCTAAATTTTTTTTCTTTTGAGGGGGTGTGTCAGGGGCAGAGAATGGGCATTCCTTGCTAACCAGTTAGCACATGTATAAGCAGGAACCTTTACCACGTGCAAAATGGGAGGCTGTAAGTGCTCCTGCAGTAATTTTAAAAACGGCTGTTCGCTAATGACAATATTAGTGCATGGCCATTACTACTACTACTGTTTATCATTTCTATAGCGCTACAAGGCATACAAAGCGCTGTACACCATACACAAAAAGACAGTCCCTGCTCAAAGAGCTTAAAATCTAGATAAGACAGGTAAACGGAACAATTAAGGGTAGGGGAATAAATAGGCGAGGTAAAGGACAGGGCAAGTGAGTAGTGGTTAGGAGTCAAAAGCAGTGGTAAAGAGGTGGGCTTTAAGTTTGGACTTGAAAACGGTCAAAGATGGGGCTAGACACACAGGCTCAGGAAGTCTGTTCAAGGCGTGAGGTGCAGCAAGACAAAAGGGGTGGAGTCTAGAATTAGCAGTAGAGGAGAAGGGGACGGATAAGAGAGATTTATCTACAGAATGGATTACCCGAGGGGGGCGTAGGGAGAGACGAGAGTGGAGAGGTAATGGGGAGCGGCTGAGTGAATACACTTATAGGTCAATAAGAGAAGCTTGAACTGAATATGGAAACGGATAGGGAGCCAATGAAGTGACTTAAGGAGGGGGCTAATGTGAGCAAAGCGACTTTGGGCGGAAAATGAGTCGCGCAGCAGAGTTTTGGATTGATTGAAGAGGAGAGAGATGGCTAAGAGGGAGGCCGGTGAGAAGCAGGTTACAATAATCAAGACGAGAGGTGATAAGAGCAGGGCCGGTCTTAGGCCGAGGCGGCCGCATAGGGCCCCGCGCGGCGCGCCTCAGTCAGCCTTGACCTAGTTCCAACCGGGGATCGCCGCCGCTCGTCCGAACTGCCCGCCCTCTTCTCTCCCCCACGATGCACGATCGATCACCGATCCCTTTCCTTTTTCGCTTTTAAATTTACCTCCAGTCCGGCAGCGTCAGTGAAAGCGCTCCCAGCCAGTAAAAGCGCTTCTCTTCGCTGTGAAGAGAAGCGCTTTTACTGGCTGGGAGCGCTTTCACTGACGCTGCCGGACTGGAGGTAAATTTAAAAGCGAAAAAGGAAAGGGATCGGTGATCGATCGTGCATCGTGGGGGAGAGAAGAGGGCAGGCAGGGGAAAGAGAGACATGGATGGGATGGCAGGGCTCAGGGAGAGAGGGGAATTGCTGGATACATGGGTGAATGGAGGGGGGCAGGGGATTGAGGAACAGATGGGAGGGCAGGGCCCAGGGAGAGGAGAAATTGCTGGAAATGGAGGGGAAGGGAGAGGGGACAATTACTGGATGTGGATGGAGGAGGGAAGAGCAGAGAGGGCCAAGGATGGACTTGGATGGGATGGCAGGGCCCAGGGAGAGAGGGGAATTGCTGGATACATGGGTGAATGGAGGGTGGCAGGGGAGAGAGGAACAGATGGGAGGGCAGGGCCCAGGGAGAGGAGAAATTGCTGGAAATGGAGAAGAAGGGAGAGGGGACAATTACTGGATGTGGATGGAGGAGGGAAGGGCAGAGAGGGCCAAGGATGGACTTGGATGGGATGGCAGGGCCCAGGGAGAGAGGGGAATTGCTGGATACATGGGTGAATGGAGGGGGGCAGGGGAGAAAGGAACAGATGGGAGGGCAGGGCCCAGGGAGAGGAGAAATTGCTGGAAATGGAGGGGAGGGGCGAGAGGAGAATTGCTGGATGTGGATGGAGGAGGGAAGGGCAGAGAGGGCCAAGGATGGACTTGGATGGGATGGCAGGGCCCAGGGAGAGAGGGGAATTGCTGGATACATGGGTGAATGGAGGGGGGCAGGGGAGAGAGGAACAGATGGGAGGGCAGGGCCCAGGGAGAGGAGAAATTGCTGGAAATGGAGGGGAGGGGAGAGAGGAGAATTGCTGGATGTGGATGGAGGAGGGAAGGGCAGAGAGGGCCAAGGATGGACTTGGATGGGATGGCAGGGCCCAGGGAGAGAGGGGAATTGCTGGATACATGGGTGAATGGAGGGGGGCAGGGGAGAGAGGAACAGATGGGAGGGCAGGGCCCAGGGAGAGGAGAAATTGCTGGAAATGGAGGGGAGGGGAGAGAGGAGAATTGCTGGATGTGGATGGAGGAGGGAAGGGTAGAGAGGGCCAAGGATGGACTTGGATGGGATGGCAGGGCCCAGGGAGAGGAGAAATTGCTGGAAATGGAGTGGAGGGGAAAGAGGAGAAATGCTGGATGTGTATGGAGGGCAAATTGTTGAATTAAGGGCTGGATCGGAACACTTTGAAGGCAGATGCTGAAACTGGAGAAAGGATAGGGACAGGGGGCTACAGATGGTAGACAGAACACATAAGGACACAGGAGGATGGTGGACACGGTGAGAGAAAAAATATCAAACGGAAAGAAGACACTGCATAAAACAGAAGACACTGGGACCAAAGCGAATAGAACAACTAAATGATCAGACAACAAAGGTAGAAAAAAAGTATTTTATTCAGAATTTATTAATTGGAATATGTCAGCTTTTAGAAATGTGCATCTGTGATATTTTGCATGTAAGTTTCAATTTTTCTAGTATTGCTGCATGCTGAGTCTGACTTCTTGAGGTAATTTTCCATTCAGTATTTTACCTTCATATTTGTTGTGTCATGTGTTTTTCATGTGTGATCAAGGTACAGTTTCCTGCTAGCGTGTAGTATTTGCAGCCCTTTTTTCTTTTCACAAGGTAGTGTATTGGTGTTATAGAGCCTGGTGTAATTACAGTTCTGCCTTTCCATACATAAGGTTGTAGCTCGTCCTGTCCTTGGAATTAGTGCTGTTATGGTTTGGTAAGGTTCTGACTGTGTTTTTGCACAAGTTTGTGTATAGTGTTTTGCAGTGGAGAGATTGTGTGTCCGCACCTCTGACCCCCCGGGGTTATGAGAATTTGAACTACTAATTGTGGACTTGAATAATTTCTTGGGAGGGGGGGTTTCATGATAGCACTGTGCTTATTATTTCAATCAGTTTTTCTGTACAAGTTTAGCTTCATTTGTCTTTATTTGAAATTTCATAAATAAAAATTTTTTCTGAAAACTGAATAATCTTATCAATGGGCGGGGGCGGGGCTAGGATGGGGCCCCACCAAATTGGTCTGCATAGGGCCCCGCACTTGCTAAGACCAGCCCTGGATAAGAGTGTGGATAAGGGTTCTGGTAGAGTGCTCAGAGGTGAAGGGATGGATTTTGCTAATATTATAGAGAAAGAAACGACAGGTTTTGGCAATCTGTTGAATATGAGCAGAGAAGGAGAGAGAGGAGTCAATGATGACCCCAAGGTTCCGAGCTGATGGCCATTAATGCCAAAGATAGAAAAAAAGCCATTTTTACAGCCATAGTAAAAATGGTCTTAGCATGTATGAAAGACCTGTGTAAGGGCTCACTAAGGCGATTTTTTTAACTGCAGCTTAGTAAAAGGACTTCTGACTCAAGCTTTCTGAAAATAGTTGTCCACATATAAAGAGAGAGAAATGTTTGTTTGTGTGTGTGTATATATATATATATATATATATATATATATATATATATATATAATAGTATTATTTGTTTTTATTTCAGCCGCAAAAGAAGGAAATTGTGAAGAGCGTGTTTGTGCTGAGCACCTAAAAAAATATAACGATGCACTGCAAATTAATGATACTATTCGAATGATCGATTCCTACAATCACCTAAAAATTTTTTATAATGAGGAAAAGAACAAGAAACATCAGGTGTTTGAGGAGAATGGCGCCTCAGCAGCTCCAAACTTGGATGAAGTAGATGAGTTTCTTTTAAGTCTGTTTTATGGTAAGAGTATGGTTCATACGTTTTATCAGTTGATATATTTAATAAAAGGTTAATGAATAGCATTGACTCTCGCTTACAAGCAGTAGCAGCTGCTCTTAGATTGACTTAATGATCTCGGTGCAGCCAGATTTTGGTTCAAGAGCAGCTCAGATTTTAATCACCAAGGGGGGAATTCAGTAAATGGCACTCCAAAATTAGGTGCTGGGAAGATCCATGCTAAAGTAGTATCCTGGAAAGGATGCTATTTTGCAGAATATTAGTGTAGCGTGGATCTTTCTATCACCGAGCTTTGGGCACAAGTACTTTCCATATCATCAAGCTGATCAATCCATAGACTGGTGGGTTGTGTCCATCTACCAGCAGGTGGAGATAGAGAGCAAACTTTTGCCTCCCTATATGTGGTCATGTGCTGCCGGAAACTCCTCAGTATGTTCTCTATCTCAGCAGGTGGTGGTCACACACAGCAGCAGCTCTGGCTAGGCCTCCAAGCCTAATTTTTAGGTTTTGTTGAGTGCCTGGGGTTGAGGGCTCTTTTGAGCAAGTGCAAACCTGGTGGTGCCAGGTCCCTCCTTTTCTCCCCCCTCCCGCTGGCTCCGTTAAAAAAAAAAAAAAAAAAATTTTGAACGGCCTTAAAGGCGTTTATTTCGACGTTTATTTAAGCGTCTATTGCAGCTACTCACTGAGACACCAGGTCGTTACGACTCGGAGCGGACAGCAGGTAATTTTACCTTTTTATAGCGGGCGGGGGTTCCCCGATTCTTCTCCTCGTGGCACATGGCGTCGGAGGGCGAGGGCGCAAAGGGTCGCTCCCCGGGTCGCTCGAGCGCTTCTAGAGGGGATGCGGGGGTCTTCAAGCCGGATTCGCCCTTGGTGGGTGACAGTTTCGCGACCGATGCATGTCCCGGTCCTTCCTCCGGCGTGGCGGTTTTTCCCGCCATAAACGCCCATCCCCCGCTCCTCGCCTCCGCCATCTTGGCCGGCCACGCGGCTCGGACGGCTTCTTCTTGGGCCGCCCTTGAGGTTGGAGACATTAATGCCATGAACGCCCTTAATTTGGGCGACGGCTCAGAAGCGGCTAAAGTTAAGAGCCGTTCTTCCCGCGCGGCTCCTTCGCGGAGTTTCGCGCCGGACGCCATTTTGGATGCGCAGCATGTCTCTCCCCCGCTGTTGGGAGCGCCGGTTGAGAGCGCGCCTAGGGCTGTTGCCCAGGCTGCGGAAGTGCACAGTCTGGGGGGTTTCTCCCCCGAGTTTGTTTTGCTGCTGCATCGGGCCTTCCTCATGCACAACGCTGCCCCCGCTCCCTCCTCTGGTAAAGAGGTTGAGGTTCCCAGAGGTAAACGCCCTCGGGTTGATTCCCAGGCCTTGGAGGAATTTGTCTCCTCCGATGTAGATGAGGGCAGCGTGTCTGAGGTCTCCCAACGGTCCTTTGCGGATTCCTTGGAGGAGGCGGATCCCCGCTCGGATGGAGCGGATGACCCCTCTGCAGCGCGGCTTTTTCACCCGGAGGATTTGCCCAACCTGTTGTTACAGGCCATGGACACTTTGAAGATATCCTCTCCGGAGGACGTCTTTCCCTCAGCCCCTGTTGGCTCTGCCATTATGCTGGGGACGAAGCGCCCGCCTAGAACCTTCCACGTGCATGATGCCATGCACACCTTAATTTCGGCTCAATGGGATGTCCCAGAAGCGAGCCTTAAAGTGGCTAGGGCTATGTCCCGCCTCTATCCTTTGGCTGTGAGTGAACGTGAGGCCTATCTGTGGCCTACCGTGGATTCTTTAATCACTGCGGTGACTAAGAAAACGGCATTGCCGGTGGAAGGTGGCACGGCCCTAAAGGACGCCCAAGACAGGAGATTGGAGGCGGCCTTAAGGTCGTCCTTTGAGGCGGCTGCTTTAAGTTTGCAGGCCTCAGTTTGCGGCTCCTATGTGGCCAGGGCGTGCCTGACTATGGTGCAGCGGGCTTCCCCCTCGGATCATTCCTTGAGGGATGATTGGCCAGCCCTGGAATCGGGCTTAGCCTATTTGGCAGACTTGCTGTATGATGTCTTGAGAGCCTCAGCTAAAGGCATGGCTCAGACTGTCTCTGCGCGGCGGTGGCTTTGGCTGAAACATTGGTCTGCTGACCACGCCTCAAAATCCCGCCTGGCTAGATTGCCTTTTAAAGGCAAGCTGCTCTTTGGGGTCGAGCTGGACAAAATCGTGACTGATCTCGGCACGTCTAAGGGCAAGAAGTTACCGGAGGTCAGGGCTCGGGCTAGTGCTCGTCCCGGTACCTCCAGAGGACGGTTTCAGGAAGCCCGTCGGTACCGCCCGGGCAGGTCGGGAGCTTCTGCCCCCTCTTCCTTTAAGAGGAATTTCTCCCCCAAGCAGCATTCCTTTCGCAGAGACCGCCGTCCCAGAGGTGCTCCCTCCGGTCCTCCCCCAGGGTCTCGTACCCAATGACGGGGTATTGGTCCACGCCCCAGTACAGATTGGAGGACGGCTGTCCTCGTTTCTGGGCGAGTGGACCACAATAACTTCAGACGCTTGGGTGCTGGAAGTCATCAGAGACGGCTACAAGCTAGAGTTCTGCCGACCCTTAAGAGACGGGTTTGTACTCTCTCCCTGCAAGTCTCCGGTCAAAGCTGTGGCAGTGCAGCAGACTTTGGACAATCTGATCCGCCTGGGTGCGGTCGTTCCGGTGCCAGAAAGTCAGCTTGGCAAGGGGCGTTACTCCATTTACTTTGTGGTACCAAAGAAAGGAGGTTCTGTCCGGCCTATCCTCGACCTCAAAGGGGTCAATCGGGCCTTGAAAGTGCGGCACTTTCGCATGGAGACTCTCCGCTCTGTTATAGCGGCAGTGAAGGCAGGGGAGTACCTGGCATCCTTGGACATCAAGGAAGCGTTCCTGCATATTCCCATCTGGCCTCCTCATCAACGCTTTCTGCGTTTTGCAATCCTGGGCCGACACTTCCAGTTCAGAGCCCTCCCGTTCGGGTTGGCTACTGCTCCGCGGACCTTTTCCAAGGTAATGGTGGTCATAGCGGCCTTCCTGCGAAAGGAAGGAGTACAAGTCCATCCTTATCTGGACGACTGGTTGATCCGAGCCCCCTCTTATGCAGAGTGCGGCAAAGCTGTGGACCGGGTAGTTGCTCTTTTGAGCTCCCTGGGATGGATCATCAACTGGGAGAAGAGCCAGCTGCGCCCGACTCAGTCCCTGGAGTATCTGGGAGTTCGATTCGACACCCAAGTGGGCAGAGTGTTCCTGCCAGACAATCGGATTGTCAAGCTTCAGGCTCAGGTGGACCAGTTCCTAGTAGCCTCTCCTCTTCGGGCTTGGGACTATGTGCAGCTGTTGGGCTCTATGACGGCCACGATGGAAGTAGTGCCCTGGGCCAGGGCTCATATGAGACCACTACAACACTCTCTGCTGCAGCGCTGGACTCCGATGTCGGAGGATTATGCGGTGCGTCTTCCCTTGGATCCAGCAGTGCGCAAGGCGCTGAGCTGGTGGATGCAGACAGACAAGTTGTCTGCGGGAATGCCTCTGGTGTCCCCAGAGTGGATTGTCGTCACGACGGACGCCTCGTTATCGGGCTGGGGAGCCCACTGCTTGGGAAGGACAGCGCAGGGGCTCTGGTCTCCTGCAGAGGCAAAGTGGTCTATCAACCTCCTGGAACTCAGAGCCATTCGGTTGGCGCTTTTGGAGTTCATCCCGGTACTGGTGTTGAAGCCTGTACGGGTCCTGTCGGACAATGCCACGGCTGTGGCCTATGTCAACCGCCAGGGAGGTACCAAGAGCGCCCCTCTAGCCAAGGAAGCTATGAGTCTATGCCAGTGGGCGGAAGCGAACCTGGAACAGCTGTCAGCGGCCCACATTGCCGGAGTCATGAATGTCAAGGCGGACTTTCTCAGTCGCCATACCTTGGAGCCCGGAGAGTGGCAGCTATCTGCTCAGGCGTTCTTGGACATCACGAAGCGCTGGGGCCAGCCGAGCCTAGATCTGATGGCGTCATCGGCCAATTGCCAAGTGCCGCGCTTCTTCAGCAGAGGACGGGACCCTCGATCCCTGGGAGTAGATGCTCTTCTCCAACAATGGCCGACACAAGAGCTTCTCTATGTGTTCCCGCCCTGGCCCATGTTGGGCAGGGTACTGGACCGGGTGGCAAAGCATCCCGGCAGGATAATCCTGGTGGGTCCGGATTGGCCCAGGCGTCCCTGGTATGCGGACTTGATCAGGCTCTCAGTCGACGATCCTCTGCGGCTGCCAGTGGAGCAGGGCCTGTTACATCAGGGTCCCGTGGTGATGGAGGATCCCTCCCCCTTTGGTCTTACGGCCTGGCTATTGAGCGGCAGCGTCTGAGGAAGAAGGGCTTCTCAGACAAGGTCATCGCCACTATGCTGAGAGCGAGGAAACGCTCTACTTCTACTGCTTACGCCAGGGTTTGGCGTATCTTTGCAGCGTGGTGTGAAGCAGGCTCTCTTTCTCCTTTCACTGCTCCAATTTCTTCAGTGTTGGCGTTCCTGCAAGAAGGTCTGGACAAAGGCCTGTCGCTCAGTTCCCTTAAGGTCCAGGTAGCGGCTCTGGCTTGCTTCAGGGGCCGCCTGAAGGGTGCTTCCCTGGCTTCGCAGCCAGATGTGGTGCGCTTTCTCAAGGGGGTTAATCACCTGCGCCCTCCTCTGCACTCAGTGGTGCCTGCGTGGAATCTCAACCTGGTGCTAAGAGCATTGCAGAAGCCGCCGTTTGAACCCTTGTCAAGGGCATCTCTGAAAGACCTGACGTTGAAAGCAGTCTTTTTGGTGGCTATCACTTCAGCCAGAAGAGTTTCCGAGCTCCAGGCGCTCTCGTGTCGAGAGCCTTTTCTACAGTTCACTGAGGCAGGAGTAACTATTCGCACAGTGCCTTCCTTCCTGCCCAAGATTGTTTCTCGCTTCCATGTGAATCAGCAGCTATGTCTCCCTTCCTTTCGTAGGGAGGACTACCCAGAGGAGTACTCTGCTCTTAAATATCTGGATGTGAGACGAGTCATCATCAGATACTTGGAAGTGACCAATGATTTCCGGAAATCGGATCATCTGTTTGTCCTGTATACAGGTCCTCGTAGGGGTCTGCAGGCTGCTAAGCCTACAGTGGCAAGATGGGTCAAGGAAGCCATTGCAGCGGCTTATGTGGCCGCGGGGAAGGTGCCGCCTATCCAGCTGAAGGCTCACTCTACAAGAGCTCAGGCGGCCTCGATGGCAGAGGCCGGTTCCGTCTCCTTGGAAGAGATATGCAAGGTGGCAACTTGGGCTTCGGCCCATACATTCTCCAAGCATTACCGCTTGACTGTGGCTGCTCGGGCGGAGGCCCGGTTTGGAGCTTCAGTGTTGCGGTCAGGGATTTCTATGTCCCGCCCTGGGTGAGTACTGCTTCGGTACATCCCACCAGTCTATGGATTGATCAGCTTGATGATATGGAAGGTAAAATTATGTATAATCATACCTGATAATTTTCTTTCCATTAATCATAGCTGATCAATCCATAGCCCCTCCCAGATATCTGTATTGTTTTTATTCTGGTTGCATTTCAGGTTCAAGTTAGTCTTCAGTTACTTCAGAAAGACTTCGTGTTCAAGTTTTTTCACTTGGATTCTTCAAGAGTTAAGACGAGTTTGTGTTACAGTGAGCTGCTGCATTCCTCTCCCCTCCGTTTTACGGGGCTGGATTGAGACTTAAAATTCTGCCGGCACTCCCTCCCGCTTCGTGCGGCTGTAGGGCAGTTTTGTACCCCTCCCGCTTCGGCGGTGTTAGGGTCAGTCAGCTCCTCCCGCGGTTGCGGTTGCAGGATAAGCCAGATCCCCCCGCATCGGCGGGTGTGGTGTCCCTCCCCCGCTCCGCGGGGATGAGCTGGACGGATTCCCCTCCCCCACTTGTGTGGGGATGAGCTGGGTTAATTCCCCTCCCCCGTTTCGGCGGTGGTGAGCTGGGCAGAGTGTCCCTTCGTGGGTGTAATTCTCTAAGTGCTGAGTCCTGCGGATGGAGCTTTGATATCGACATACTGAGGAGTTTCCGGCAGCACATGACCACATATAGGGAGGCAAAAGTTTGCTCTCTATCTCCACCTGCTGGTAGATGGACACAACCCACCAGTCTATGGATTGATCAGCTATGATTAATGGAAAGAAAATTATCAGGTATGATTATACATAATTTTACCTTTATGCTAGCATGGTAATGTCGGTTGGGCATGTAAATGAAACTATTCTATAAAATAGTGCCTAAATTCTGGGAGCACCCCTGACCGTCCTATGGCCACACCCTCTTTTTGAGTTGCACACCATAAAATTTAGGCGTGCGTGTTATAAAATAATATGTAGGGCAGATCCGCACATAACTCCAAATGAATACCAATTAACACCAAATATTGATTAACAGCTCATTAACAAATTAATTTGTGCATGGATCTGGGATCAGCGCCCAACTTTGAGTGACCTGTGTAGAATCCGGGGGCAAACCAGTTCTGCATCAGCAGTCTTTACTAGGTGATTTGTGGGTATGTGTAGTTGGTCATTTTTTTGAACAGTAACAGTGTTTTCAAGCTTTTTAGCTTTTGTGTAACTAGGTGGCGTATTCTAACTTTTTCAGTTAAAATCATTAAAGTAGAGCTGATGGCACCATTCAGCTGTTACTAGTGACACAAAGGATGTGCTTGCACCCTTCACTGGTGCTGATAACATTAGTATCTTGTGGCTTATGTTTATGGTGTAGATATTTAATTACAACTTACTATAATACAAGAGTGGAGGAGTAGCCAAATAAAGGGGTCTTTTACTAAAGGTTAGCTCGAGTTATCTGCAGCAGGTCCCATTTTATTCCTATGGGCCCTGCTGCAGATAACTCAAGCTAATCTTTAGTAAAAGACTCCCTAAGTGAGAGCCGTGAGATGAGAAACGGGGAAGCCAGGGTTCACATCCCATTGACGCTCCTTTTGACCTTGGGCAGGTCTCTTAACCCTATACCTCTAGACTTTATACCAATTTTCTTTTTTTTTCTTTTTTTTTTGTATTATTTTTATTAGTTTCAATAAAACATCCATCCAAATTCATTACAAAATAGAATGTAACTTCCATTCCACAAGATGAACTATATGATAACAAACGTATAACTAATACAAATGAATTAATTCGAATTAAGTATACAGCAGATATACAAAAATGGAAGTTGTGTAAAAATAGGTAATAACTTGAAGGGGAAAATGAAGGACAGATGGTAAAATTAAGAAGGGGAAAAAGGGATCATAATATTGTGCACAGATGGCTAACTAGTGGGGTCTGAGTCCAAATATACCAATTTTCAAAGGGAAACATTTCCATTTGAAAGCAGACTTACTAATTTTGTGTGGGTATTTATTCCAGGTAAGATTACAAACATACTTACAGAAGTACAAAAGTGTGTGGATAAATGCAATCCCTGCTCCAACCCCACCCATTAGAATGCCTATTTTCTGTGCAGGTAAAATTTTGTGTACTGGATTATGGGGGGTAATTCTGTAAAGTAGGTTCTAAAATTTCCATGCTGGTTGTGTGTAAATCTTAAGAATATTAGTTTATTCCATGTATTCATGAATGTGTGCAAATTATATTATTCTATAATTTACGCATGTACATGTGTGCTCTGTCCAGTCCTTTTACCAATCTGTGGTAAATACTAGCACGTTCTTACAGCATCTTAAAAGGGTTTACCATGGAGCGTCCTGCAGTAAGTTCTGGGTTACCATGTGCACACCATGGACCTTACTGTATAAAGGTTATGGTTCTAAATTTACGCTCCTAAAATCTATACTCCTAAATTTACGTGCATAATTTATGGTCTTAAATTTATGCTCCTAAACTATGAGCATAATCTATTTTGGAGCATAGGCTATGCTCGTAATTTAGGAGCGTAAATTTTAGAAGTATAAAGTTAGGAGCATATCCTTTATAGTTTAAGACCCCTTGTACTAAAAAAAATAATCTTTATTTTTACTGCACAGAGGGTGTGTCTGGAGGCATTTCTGCAATAAGCAGCGCAGCTACATTGCTGGGTGCTAACTGATTAGCATGTGAGCCCTTATCGCCTACGATATAGGTGGCAGTAAGAACTCATGCACTAATCTTTTTAAATGGCTATGCGTTAAGACCACTTTTTAGCTTCTTTGTAAAAGGGCTTCATAGTACGTAGACTGCTGTGCTGCTGTTTATTCTGAACATATTTTTAGTTTATGATTATTATTTTATTTATTCAAGCAAATAATCACAATCGTATACTGCATGGCCCTCAAAGACAAAAAAAATCACAAGCATAACAAACCCATGGCCAAAACGGTAAAACAGAGATGCCAAATACTGTTCAAAACATAGACGTGATTAACTATAAACACCATTAATTTTGTTTCCATCCTCTCCGCACTCCCCTGCAACTTAGTACAGTGGCCTCTTAGCCAGTTAAAGGGTTCTTTTGCTAAGCTGTGTGCCTAATGAAGCAAAAAATGGAGTACCATGGGACGAGCTTGGGCATATTGCAATAACTTGAAAATTTGTGTATGCTAATTACATGCTAAATTCTTTTTTTTTTTTTTTTGAGGGTGTGCACCCCTAACCAACTTTCATAAGAACAATACAGGTTCGCAGACAAGTTGGCTCTTCTCCATGCCTGGGTCCCAGAATAATATCCCCCCTTCTTCACCCATCCCTCAACCACTCCCATTATATATTTAGTAACAGAACTCTAGACTGTCTCTGGAATTTGTTTCACAATGGTGTCCAGACTATCTTGAAATTCTTCACTGGCATGTTAAATCTCTTAAAGCATCCAGTCATTCATACTTCCAAAGTTTACCCGTTTCATTTTTCCACTGCATAAGTGAAGGAGTCTGACTATCATCCCAAAAGACCTTTTCTCATGGAGTAAAATGTTAAGGGGATCTTTTACTAAAGGTTTGCTTGAGTTATCTGCAGCAGGTCCCATTTTATTCCTTTGGGCCCTGCTGCAGATAACTCAATCTAATCTTTAGTAAAAGACCCCCTAAATTAATAAACAAATATGCATGCTACCATTTGTGGAAATGAAGTTCTAAAATACTGGTATTTTATAGATAATGAGAAAGAGTTGAAAGATTTGGCTGCAAAACCAGAGTATGAAAATGAAAAGTTGGTAAAGCTTAGAAGAACTATACTGGAGGAGTTTTCAAAGAACGACGAATCTAGAGGGATTATTTTTACAAAGACTCGACAAAGTGCAGATGCTCTTTTGCAGTGGATCAAAGAGAATGAGAAATTTGAAGACATCGGGGTCAAAGCTCATTACCTGATTGGGGCAGGCCATAACAGTGAATTTAAACCAATGACTCAGGTACAGAAAAGTGATCGGATATAGTCAATGTTAATTTGTTAGCTTTTTGTATTTCTACTCAGCTCCTACTGTCGATTATAGTATGTAATAATCAGTGAGCTGGCAGCCACCATATAAAGGTCTGAGCATCTTTATGTGGATTTTAAGCCAGCCTATCCATTTAAGTCAGATGGTCTTAAAGGAACTGTTTAAATTTAGGACTGCTGTTTATGCAGTTAACTGGATAGTGCCTAAATTTCACCACTATTCACGTAGTTTGTGGCCCCATCCCTGGACCCTCCGCAACTTACATGAACAAATTTTTGCCGCATATGGGCAAAACATATCCTTTCACTCACAGTAGATTTTAAAAGCAAAGCAGTGAGCTAGCCAGAACTAATGATGACTGCATAATGCTTTTAAATATTGACCAGTTCAGTTTAACATACATTATTTTGTGCTATGCCTTTTTTTATGAAGAGTTGTAGGCTAGTAGAATGGCCACACATGTTTCTCCATAAATCGTAATTAACAGTCTAGAGACGTGGCCTATTGCAATTGCTTTATGGTCTTCTCCCTCTGATTACTTGGTGGGTTAAGCTACTAAGGAGGGAAGTTATCAGTGTGGGCTGCCGTGGGTTATTTTGTCACTAATTTCTAATTTGTACTATTTTAGCACAGGTCCCATTTTATGCAATGACATGTAGTTACTAATAACCTGGGTTAAAAGTAAAATAACACATCTTAACGGTAGCCCATATTGGTAACCTCCCGCCAAGTGATTTTATTATTGGGAATATGTTTGTTTTGGTTTGTTTTTTTAAAAATTTCTTTGCACTAAGAGCCCTGTTTACTAAGGTGCGCTAGCGGTTTTAGCGCATGCTAAAAATTAGCGCACACTAACCATGTAGACGCCCCAAAGAATATAATGGGCATCTACACGGTTAACGCGTGCTAAAAATGTTAGTGCGCCTCTAGCGCGGCTTAGTAAAAGGGCCCTAAGTTTCTTCCTAGGTGGTTTAACTTTTTTCTTGTTCAAGATGTCTTGGACTTAAGTAGTTATGGAGATTTATAAAAATAAATAGATGAATTCAATTCCTTCCCCAAAACATACACCAACCTATTGCTTAGTTTTAGCAAAATTAGAGGGCCCTTATATCCAGGGGCGTAGCCAGATTTCGGCGGGAGGGGGGTCCAGAGCCCGAGGTGAGGGGGCACATTTTAGCCCACCTGCCACTTTTGACCCCCCCTGGCGCCGCTGCCCCCTTCCCTGTCCCTTTCGACCCTCCTCCTGCCGCCGCCCCCCATCCCTTCTGACCCCCCCTCCCACCGTCGCCAACCCTCCCCCGGCAGGTACCTTTGCAGGACGTCAGGACTCACAGAAACAGAATCCAGATCAGCAACGCGCTGGACTCTGAGACTGGCGCTGAAGAGGACTTCAGCTGGCGGGGAGGGTTGGGGGGGGTGAAAGCAGGGGGGCCAGGGCTAAATCTGCGGGGGCCCATGCTCCCGTGGCCCCACCTAGCTACGGCACTACTTATATGTGAGCTGAAATGCAGTGTATATATATATATATAACAACAGAAAAAAGGAGAAAAAGTCCCCTAAAAGCAATTACTAATGCAGATGGAAGTAGAGGAGGACTGACAGGCTTGTATTGGAGAAATCCACTGTATAGATGACACCAGAGGATAGTACAAAACAGCCAGTATTTATTGTCACAAACAATGAATAGACCTGGAGAGGCCTGTTAAATGTTCAAGACAGGGCAAGGCAAGATCACTTGCATCAGGAGTCACATTTGTCTAATGAACTTTAGGCAATTCTGTGGACAACAATAGGTCAGTCCAAAACAGAAATGATTTCAGCTGCAGTTTCTATCAAGCAAACGTGCCAAATGATATATATTAAGACAGCAAATATCGGGGCTATTTTTCTATATAATCAGCATCAGGGAAGTGACATGGTGGCAAGAAACACTCGAGAAGCAGTGTCCATGGCTTCACTCTGGCCTCCTCTAGGGAAAGAAAAAGGCACAATACAATATTAATAAAATGGCCACTCTAGTTACTGTCCATTCGAACTCAAATGATGATGTCAAGCATTAATAATATATCAGTGTTGAACAGATCATATAGGATTCTTTTCAAAAATATTTTCTTGTTGATTTTAGGAGATGAGGGAAGGTAAGGATTGTAGCAAAAAGATTTTTGAGACCTGTTACTAAGCTGTGTTATGGCAATCATGTATGCTTTTAAAGGGCGATTAACACATATTGAATCCCTATAATATGTATTAATTGTGCCTACCATACATTATTTCACCTAAAGTGAGAAAATTAGGCCCAACTCAAATGTAAAAAAAATAAGTTATGTCATATGCATATTATGCAACTTGAATAATCCAAGCTTTATTATTCATTACTCCTTCCTCTCACAGCATTGGGCTGCTAAAGCACTGTCCAGTTCTGTCAGGACGCAAGTTAAAGGAGCCAGTCAATTTCATTAAAAGTATGCCTTCTCTCCCTGGTAGAAATTAATGGCAGTGCAGTGCTAAGGAGCTCGCCCATCCCCCCACACACTCTCATGAGTGTAACAAAATGAAAACCCCAAACTCTGTTCCGTTATACTACAAAGGTCCAGCACTCCCCATCCCCTTACATCCTGGCCCCAGCAGCTTAGTCTTCAAGAATGGTGTCATCTTCGCCTCTACTGGTAGACTTGCAGTGCCTGAACCCAAGCTGTAGTACTATGAGACTACCACTAATGGCTCAAGTGACAACCATATTTGCAAATGGAGCCACTGTGGCAGGAGTGACTGGTGCTTAGTCTTGCCTCCACTAAGCTCTCAGGGATAGCTGCTAGGTGCCATGGGGGGCAGAGGGTTGGGGGTTTTCAGAGGGGTGGATCTGTAAATTTTTAGTATAAAGGGGCAGGGCTTGGAGCATACGTTTTGCATTAAGAGA
Source organism: Microcaecilia unicolor (assembly GCF_901765095.1). Lineage (NCBI taxonomy): Eukaryota > Metazoa > Chordata > Amphibia > Gymnophiona > Siphonopidae > Microcaecilia > Microcaecilia unicolor. Next base: position 239,491,093 of record NC_044037.1, read on the forward strand.
CAAAATGAATATGTATTAATAAACCATGTTTCTGAATTATAACAATGCTTGTTACAGAATGAACAGAAGGAAGTTATCAGTAAATTCAGTACTGGGAAGCTAAATT